>NC_091010.1:37160000-38410000 GCF_041146395.1 Eulemur rufifrons
TTAAACTTTGATAGTTCTGAAAATATTTTCCAATGGTCACTCCCTTAATATAACACTACAAACTCTTTCCTAAAGAAATATCAGTTACATTTTGTTGAGTGATTACTATATATTGAATTTATTTCTTTCAAAACTCTTTGAGGTAGGTATTTTAATCTCCATCCATACAAATTAAGGACACTGAGGCTGGAAGAGTGTGTTCCTTACTTGGGTCCCCCAGTGAGTGGCAACATTGAAAACCAAACACAGAGGCAGCCATTTCCGAAGCCTCTGCTTTTCTACCTACTGTAAATCCCTCTGGCCTGATTATCAAGTGGTTCACTCTCAATTTTAACTGCAAAGCATCCTCCAAAAGGTCTATATGCCATCAAAATCTATACCACCTCACCGGAAATATCCCACAAAAAGCTCTTGAAATTTTCTTAGTATATATGTTTTACGTTTGTCACCAGTGGTATTAGAATTAGAATTCTACTTTTCATTTGCTTTCTCCAAGGCCAACTGGTTTTCAACAAAGCACCAAGGTCTCACCCACAGTCCTGTACCCACTGAGTCTAAGAAATCACAGAAACTCCTGCTTTCAGAAACTCATTTTTCAAAGCAGATTCCATTGTCTTATTCATTTTTCTTCGTGTACAAAATGCCAAAGACAAATTCACAGATGAATTTCTGTCAACCTTATTTAGTCACCTTGATTTATAAGCTAAAGATGCAAGGTGGGCCAAAGTGGTACAAAACTATTGTACCTAAGAAGTCATTTGTGAGCTCTCCTTCGACAGACATTTTAAACATCTCCATTTTGTTTAAAAAAAAAAAAAAAAAATCTCCATTTATCTTTCATTTCAATACACTGTTTAGAAAAAAATTGCTATTACCAAACTATAATAATTTTGTCTGGTCAAAAGCCTAATTAATGGCATCATTCATCAATTATTTCATCTGTCAGTATTGAAACGGATGCTTAATAAGCAGCATGATCATTCCAAACAACGACTGGTTCTCTAATGTTCTGGCATCCAATTATTTTTGCATTGAATGCCACTGCACAGTAACAGAAGTCAAAGCCCAGCATTAGCTTTCTCAAAAATAAATCAATTTTCCTACTGTGGGCTTTCATTTAATTAAATTCAAATTAATTGAGTCAATTGCCTTCATAAAACTATGAAGAGTAAATAACGCCATTAGACATCTCATCTCAGGCCAAACAGCAAGAAAAAAAGACCATGATCCTACTGGAAATTAAGATTTATTGTCATTTTTAGGGAAGAACACTATATGCCAAACCAAAAAAACACAGCACCACAATATTGCCCCTTACAGGATACCATTAAAAGGCTTTCCATATGTATTAGCAAGTATATAAACATAGATTATTTGAATCACCAGGAAATGCTTAAAAATCTTCTCTGGAGGTATGTAACTTCTGAGATTTAGGTGTTTTATTTTACATAGTATGTAACAGGCCATTTGTATACTGGATTTTTGTTAACCAGAATCATTTCAAATGTTCAAAGGAGAGGTTTGCTCTTTGAAGAGATTTGGAGAGAAATCCATTCTTGATCTAGCATTTTAAAATCAGACAGCAGTTTTAATAACACTACTCACAAGAGAATAGACATGATTATCACTCACTGGCCAGTCTAGACAGATAATTACGTGAACATAAAGAGAGAAGAGGTTCAACCAAGTAACACTTGGCACAAGTACACTGTTTTGCACGTTCAATGTTCAATGAAATTTATCAGATAAATAATGTACTATTATCTTAGAACCCAGCTCAGCTGTCCAGAAGCTAACTGAGTAGGGGTTATAAAGACAGGAAATAAAGTGTTCACAGCTCTAGGGGTACATTTGTCAGGCATGCATATATCTGGCTAACATGTTTCAAACTGAATCTTCACCTGAGTTCTGTATTCCTGCTCATTCTCCCTCCAGAATCTCTTGCTCATTCTTATTTCCATTCATTCATTCATTCATTCATTCAACACATCGTGTTTCATGACTCAGGTACTATTCTAGGTGCTCAAGAGACAGAAGTGAGCATTACCTACAACTTTTAGTGACCAGGAATGGTCTTACCTGGTGGCTAAATTCTGATGTTTGTAGACAAGGTTGTTCATAAGCTCACCTCCTCTTAAGAGGCCCAGAACTGGTGAGGGCCTAGGCAAATCCAGAGAGGAAGGATGGCAATGCTGAGTATGCCTTGAGAGTAGTCTTGGTAAGAAGGAGACACTACAGGGGCTCCATGGGTATAGGTCATACTAGGATCAGTGGGGATAACTTTTAGCCCCAAATTACAACTACTCAGGCCTTAAAAACAGCAGAAAGTACAGCCAACTTTTCTTAACCTCTACCATTCTTTCATTTCTATTGTAAAAGATGTTTAATATTCCTTACACCAACATAAAAACATTTTTAATGAAAATTAAAAGAAGATAATGTGGGGAAAAGAAGTACAATACATATGAAATAGGACTAATTTCCCTAATTTAAAATGAGCTCATACAAGTTGATATGAAAAAGACAAGAATATATAGGCAAGAAAACAAGAAGAAAGAAAAAAGGGGGGAAGAGGAAGAAGAAAGCACAAAACAGCACATGAGCAGGCAGCTTACAGGAAGAAACTCAAATGGCCAACGAAACCATGAAAAGATCCTAAACCTCACTCAGAAGTGAGATAAGCAAGTGAAAACAAAGAGAAAACATTTTTAACTTGTCAGATTGGCAAAAATGTTAAAAACGCTTGGAGAATTTACAGTACTGGTGGGAGGGTGGGAGTGTGGGAAAGATACAGCCTTGTTTTTTTTAAAAAAAGTGACTTTTCTGGAGTACAATTGGTGATGTTTATCAAAATTTAATACTCATTTACCTATGATGTAATAATCCTACTAATAGGAATTTAACCTGCAGGTATGTCAGCAAGATGTTTACACAAAAGTATTTACAGAGAGGCAGACTGCAATAAATCCAATTGCTAAATACTCCTCATCCCCATAACCTGGCAACTACTATTAATAAAATATCCAGAAAAAATGCAAAGGTGAAATCAATTATTGTACATCCATATAATGAAATACTGTACCATCATTAGAGTTAATAAAGAAGATTTATATGTACTGATGGGGAAAATCTCTAAAATGTATTAGGTGAAGTACCCCCCCCAAAAAGCTATAGAACCATATGTATGTTAATCCTTTTATTAAAAAATGTAAAAAGCAGAAAGCCAGAAAGATATGTGCCAAAAATATTTTTTCCTGGAAAAAAAATCACAAGGAATATAATAATAGTTAACATCTTTTTCTGTACCTTTTGATATCATTTGTATACTAACCACATACATGCATTGTTTTTATTTATTTTCAATGTTGTCATGGTTACCTGAGTGTAATATTATGGATAATTATCTTTTCTCTTTACACTCTGTTTATGAACAAAATCTAATTTAAAAAATAAAACCAGACAATTTAAAGCATTTATAATAAACCTTAATATCAGAACCACACAAAATATATTTAATGAGTTGGCTTTTTAGGAGAGTTCTAAGGAAGAAAAACACAACAAAATATAGTAAGAGATGAAGCAGAGAAAAAGAAGGCAATGCAGACGGAGACGGATTGAGTATCAACCTGGGTTCAAGGACAAGGCTGAGTATTTCTCCCTTTCTAATGTTTTAAACAAAATGATAAATTATGCATTGCATAGTGTTATAGAGCAAGAAGCCACAATGAAATCTAGTAGTTCAAAGCTGTGGAATGTGGATAACAACCTAGAGAAAAAATCTTTAAAAAGCCTTTCTGGAAGAACTACCATCCCAATTCTTGAGGAAGCAGTAAAGAAATGTACTCACAAACTAAATAAAAAACCTACCTTGTACCAATAAAAACATAATCCTAGAATGTATTATGAAATCTTTGGCAAATATTTATAAAGCCTAAGAGATAAAACCCAAAGTGAATTATTTCGTACGCAACTGTAATTCTAGGTTGTGCAATCTATCTTCACAGGCATTAAACAAAAGCTTGGAATGTCATCTAGCTGAATGTCATTTCATAAATGTGGCTCCAATTCCTGATTATCCATATATTTATCCAAGGTTTAAAAAGCAGACAATAAAAAAAGAAAACTAAGAAATCTAACCCTTAACAGACCCTTAATGATGAGTCACAATACGAAATAAAACCACAAAGCATTAATAGTCTGAGGAAAATGATGATGTACCACTGGGGAAAACCCACTCAAATATGTATATATCATATACAATTACCCAGTCGAACAAAAGAAAAACAAAGGCTCTGAGAAGATGGGTGGACTTTTTTCCTCCTTGTGTCAGTTATCAGTTTACTGCCTCTCAGCCACAAATTCACCCTTTACTGCCTGATCTGCAAAAATGGATCTGGGCCCTATAAGTATTTTTCCACTTGCTAGCTGGCATGATGTTTGTTAAGTTTTGTCAACAGAAGATGCTGGGGAGACATTGCAGGAGGAAGGAGTTCTGCTTCCTCATTCTGGAGTCATCACCCAGCAGGCTCCTGCTGTATGTACAGCTTCTCTAGCACCTGTCTCCAACAGTTTTGTACTAACGCGCCTCCAGTTAGATATCACTTCATGAACAGCTTTCCCCAGCACACTGAAGGATGGATTCTCAGCAAGTTCTAGAAGATAGGTTTTCAGCAAGTTCTACTGGTGTGCCACTACAACAACTTCTCTGCCATGCAGTGACCCAAGGCCATGCCCCCTCCAATGAGGTTTGGATAGAGGTCTGGATCTCAGCTCTCAAAGGGGTTTGGGGCATGGTTTCTCCCTTGGGTCCTCTATCTCAGCCCTAAGGGTGGTGGTTGCTCCTTATATTTCTATATTCTCTTTCCATAGTTCTATATTCTATTTCTCAAATCCATAGAATTCTGTTTACTTATTATCATTGTCCAACCCCTTGTTATAGCTAATGATTCTTAACATTAAACTTTCCCTGTACAAACCACTATGTGGTTTCTGCCTCCAGTGAACTAATGGATACAACCCCTTTACCTACCAGCATTCCTGGGGTAGGCCGCATTGGCAACGTGTAAAAGAAAGAGCAAGAATTTGCATTTTTTGCGTTCTGTCCCTAGCTACATGGCCTCTCCTGATTTGCTAAGTGATGTATAAAAATGTGCCAATAAAAACCTGGTGAAGATGTGCTTAATTCTCTGCATACCTGAAGGAGAAATGCCGAAACTGCCAGAAGCACTCTCACCTTACTCCCTTTTGCATCTCCTTTGTGGCATCAGCTCCTATCTGCCCCTGAGCTCTGATGACAGCCTCCTCCAACTGTCCCTTCAGCCTGGGGTTGGTAATGACTTCCCACAGCTGCTTACCTTTTGGTTTCCTCAATATGCCCTGTTTGGCACTATGCTTCCACCTGTGGCAGTAACTTCACTAAATTCCCTTTGATGTAAATAAAAGCGGCTTTTTCCCCCCTGCTTAGGCCCTGACTAACCAGTTATAACAGAGTGGTTGCACATACACGTGCTGAAGATTCACTGTGTCTACTCTGGAAAGCCATCATGCTCTGCCAAGATCCACATTTTAAACTTGTGGAAACCTAAAACAATATACTTTCATTTGGCCTAAAAGAGCCAGAGTTAAACCCTTGAAATGTTCTGATTTATACAGGACTTCCTCAGAAATGGACCCAGTACTTTTAATAACTATTTTCTTTAAGGCTGAACTTTGGCTGAATCAACTGCAAATTTTTATCTATATATGGAAAAATTCACTTAAAAAAGTGTCTCCCTTATTTAGCCAGTGTATATCACACAGTGCTGCCCAATACAATTTTCTGAGACGATGGAAATGCTCTGTGCCTGTTGTACTCAATACTGTAGCCACCAGCCACATATAGCTATTAAACACTTGAAATGTACTTAGGAAATAAGATTTTTAACTTCAGTTATTTAAATATCTGCATGTGGCCAGTGGCTATCATACTGGACATCCAAGGCCAAGCATATGGTCATCTCTATTGGGGGAAGGACTTCTGCTGCTAGTGATGTTCTTGTGTACTTTGGCAGGGAACAGGTAGGTATAAAAAGAAGCAATGTAGAAGTGTTAGCCCCTTTATTCATTCTATTCACGGCTTAAACATGTTATAACAACCTCTAGCCTACCTGACCCCACCCACCTGCAAACATGGACACATAACTTTTTTTTTTTTTTTTTTTTTTTGAGACAGAGTCTCACTCTGTTGCCCAGGCTAGAGTGAGTGCCGTGGCGTCAGCCTAGCTCACAGCAACCTCAAACTCCTGAGCTCAAGGGATCCTCCTGTCTCAGCCTCCCGTGTAGCTGGGACTACAGGCATGCACCACCATGCCCGGCTAATTTTTTCTATATATATTTTTAGCTGTCCATATAATTTCTTTCTATTTTTAGTAGAGATGGGGTCTCGCTCTTGCTCAGGCTGGTCTCAAACCCCTGAGCTCAAACGATCCTCCCACCTCGGCCTCCCAGAGTGCTAGGATTACAGGCGTGAGCCACCGCGCCCGGCCGTGGACACATAACTTATTCAGATAATTTTGATAACAAATTCTTAGAGAATAAAACTCACCCGAACACAATAGTAGCGTGAAAATGAAGAGATTTGAGGGAAATTCTGGTGGTTTAAGAGAGGTGTAGACTAGAGTCCAGACCCAGCAAAGGGAGACAACTCTCTTTGGAAAGAGATAACATTAGAATTCTTGCTTTGTTTTTTTCTTTTTTGTTGATATATAATATTTTACATATTTATGGAGTACATGTGATATTTTATTACATGTACAGAGTGTGTAATGATTAAGTCAAGGTATATGGGGTACACATCACCTCAAGTATTTATCATTTCTATGTACTGAGAACACTTCAAGTCCTCTCTTCTAGCTGTTCTGAAATATACATTATTGTTAACTATGGTCACCCTACTCTGCTATCAAATACTAGAACTTCTATCAAACTATATGTGTGTGTGTTTCCTATTCTTCAATCCAGTTGGAATGATCCCCTGTTTATTTCATATTGAACTAACCCAGCCCATTCCTTACTCTTTTTCCAAGAGGATCTCCAGTCTTACCGGGACTATATGGTTTTCATACCACACCTATCCTGGCAGTGCTGAAATTGTAAAAGACATTCACTTTGATATAGATTGATGATAACTAGTTTTTGGGTTGGAACATTTAATTTCACATCTCTGACCTTTACACAGACATAATCAAAATACATTAAATCAGGTTCCCCACTCTCCTGAGAAATTTCCTCCTAAAAGTAAACGCTAAGGATTAACAGTAGGAAACTGCTGCAGGAAACTATTTCAGTGTATCAGCAGGACTATAGGAATATTAAAAGGATAATCATAAATGAAGGAACTTTAAAAGTATCCCAGCTTCTGGAACTCAATGCCCAAGAAACTATATACTGCCTACTATCCTGAGAACCAAAGTATACTTCACAAGTCCACAAGAATTTTAGCAATACAAAACCACACTGAAAAATTTTGTGAAATTTTGGCTATGAACTGTTTTGACTGGGGATTTCTGTAGTTGTTTGGTAATTTGTTCAATTTAAATGAGAGTTACAAGACATACTAACTAACAAAGTCAGAATTAGTTTACCTTGTAATTGTAACTCTTAACAACATACTCTAGTTTGCTTTACTCATGTTTACATGAGTCACTTAGAACAGAACACATTTCCACTGTGAATAAGCACTCAATGACGCTCATTTTTCTTCTCAACATTTCCTAAACTGCAAAAAAAGATAACGGTACTGTGATGATCATCACACTCTAGTGCTGCAAGTCGCACAAAAAAGGGCACTCAGTGAAGACATGCAAACCTTGGGAAGCCAGCCGGTCCTTGGAGTGCAGTGTCATCTTGGCGACTCATCACAGTCCAAGGCTGGCCCTTCCTTGATCTTGCACATTCATAAATATAATGATCAGGAAAGGGCTCATGCTAACCACACTCATGGTGACATTAAAGTAAAAATACCAGCTTTAATACCTTATTGTGAAAAATATTAATATAAACTATAATGTAGACTGGATGCTGGTATGTGCTCTTCAGTGTGTCTCTGAAAAGCATAACCACATGAGGAGACCAAATTACAATCAGGAGGGTGCACAGTGGGCACGGAATGGAAATACGTTCTGTGGCTGCCTGTGTGGCCTGACACTGTGCGCTGTGAGGGTAAGGCAGGCTCGCTCACTGATGAGGGCGAGACAGCTCTCTGAGTCAGACGCGTAACCCAGGCAGTCTGATTTCGAAAGCCCACAGACAGCCCCACCATAGGGGAAGATCTACAGGGCGACCCGTTAACGCTTCTCTGCAGACAGACCAGTCTGGCCTCTCAGTCTAAGTCTTCCATCCCAGTCTCCAAGTTCTACTTCTCTAAATTCCTCTTCAAACAAATTCTCCTTCAGAGCAACACATTACTGCCTTTAACCAAGTTATAATTCTGCCCTGAAAGCCATTCAATCTCTTTGCTTACTTTGTATCTTTGCTGTGATCCATTCATTACAGGTTTGTTTTACAGTTTCTTTTAGAGTCAGGTTTTTCTTTCCAAATTCAGAAGAGGGGAAGTGGTCTGTGGACCTTCATGTACGGTACACACACCATTACCTGTGGTAGGAGCCAATAATAATTCCAGTGAAATGAAGGCTTTAGGAATTTCAAGGAAGAGGGAGGGACCTCTTTTTAAAAAAAAAAAAGGGAACTACACCACACCTGTATTTTAAGAATTCATTAAATGCCAACCTTAAACTCTAAAAAATGCAAGCTAACAGACCTATGACATGGGTAGGAGGCACACTGTTCCACTCTACCTTGACTTAAATCTCTTTGTTTCTTCCATGGCTAGCACATGTTTGGGCCTTTTGGTGAGACCCTTAAACATCAAAATGCAAAGAAATCCATCTTTACATCTGCTGACTCGGCACAAGTCTGACCTTCACATAGACATAATCAAAATTGGGATTTTGGAACCAAATACTGTAGAATTGCAACAAATGGATGTCTGGGAGCCTTGCAAATACATAATTAGCCTTCAAACATTTTCTACAACACTTCCAGCAGTACATGGTAATTTCTAGTCTCATCCACATCTAAGAAATCAAAGTGATGGAATACACCTAGAGTGGAGAAATCATCTATCAGGTCTCAAGAGTTGTGGTCACTGGTACCATTTAAAATTGTAATTTGCCTAGTCTTTCATTTATTTATTATTAAGCTGACTTTCACAGCTTGGCTTGAACATCAAAGTCCTGGCTTCTGACCCCGTGTAGGTATTCAGTATTGTGTAACCAGTTCAGGATTCTGTTAGAATCACTAAGATTCTGCCATCACTGCTTACCCAGCAACTCAGGGGCAGCTTAAGGCCATGAGGGTCTGTCTGGAACACCACCACCTATTTCTGTACAATCAGGAGAGTTAAGCAAGCTTGAAGGTTAGCTTAATGAAGGCCTCCAAGCACGAACAGGGCTTAGTCTGTGTTATAAATTTCCCAGGAGTGTGTTTTTATCCCCAAGCCCTTCCCATTCTACAGGCCACTTACACTGTGGCTGCTGTACTTCCCCTTGGGCAGCCACTCTCCTGGGGTGAGCCAGCTGTGAACTCTCCCCACTGCTCGGAGAGGAGAGATTTCCTTCCAGACACCCACAGAGGGGCAAGCTGCTGGGGGCAGAGGGTACTAACACTTGCTCCACTTGAGAGTTCAAGTCTCACACTTATGGGAGGCTCACATAATTCAGTTCCAATGCAGTAGGGACCTTGAGAAAGAAAAGTAAGAGCAAACTCTTTCAAAAAATCACTAACTTCAATTCTCCAACCTGAATAAGAACCTTTTCCTAAGCCACAGAACTTTTCATTATTGGGCCTCTTATTGGTAGCCTCCCCCCCACCCCCCAGAAAATTAACAGAACTGCAACACATTCTGGCTTTAGAAGGTGGACAGCTGGTGGATACTCTGAAATCTTCCCACCCAACCCCTACTGCACACAGAAAGTCACACCTTTAAGTCAAATACACATGCTGTCAACTGCTCTTAGGGATCAGCTACTCTAGGTTGCTATAAAGGCAGGAAAACGGTGGGGCACGTCAGTGTTCTCCAGCCTCCTAGTTCCACGCCTGACACACAAGTGGAGGTGACAGGACGAATGATCGCATGAAAGCTTTATCTTTTGGGGGGAGGCTGAGAGGAGGGTACAGGAAATCACTAAGACAACAAAACTGACACATTTGCACATACATTGGCTGGGTGTGTTGCTTACACCTTAAAATCCTGGAAAATATATTTAAGAAATCATAATATCGAGAGTAAGATGAAAAAACAGAATTATACTGCTTAAGAACAAACATTACAAGTTTTTTCCGTGGAGCAGTCCACAAACACAAAAGTTACATTCTTGGCTAGTTCCAGACTGATATGAAATAGCTGACCAGACTCTTGTTTCCCATGCAACTTATCCCCTCTCTCTACCAGGTACTTCTCACCTTGGGGCCAAAGTGACACCTCCAGAGACATTTACCTCCCCTAAGATTTTATCTCCTCTGGAAGATAAGAACTCTTTGCTTTTCATCTTTTAACTATTAAAAATCTAATTTCCTGATCTACCCTCTTTCCAAATTGTACATTTTAATAAGCACCACTGAATTCCACTACTCAAAGTAATGTAAATTTTAAAAAACAGTAGTTATAATTTACTACTGTGCCCAAAGACTGTGCTACATAATTTACATCTATATCCTATTTATTCCTCTAGACCCTATGAGATAGAGATCTGGTTTTCACAGATAAAGAAACTTGCCCCAAATCACACAGCTGGTTAAACGGGTGGGTCTGAGATTCAAGCCAACGTTTATCTGACTCCCAAAGCACTGTAATATATTCCTCCAGGAAATGGAGCAAGTGACACTTTATTGTGCTGCTGAGGATAAAATATGTACACTGTATACACCTGCAGATTTCAGAATACATTACTCTCAAAGGCCCTTTCGTAAACATAACTCTTAAAGCTACTTGGTGATATTGTTAAAACAAAGGTAAGTATTCAAATTTCACAAACAGAAGGGTTTCTCAACACTACTGACATTCTGGACAGGATAATTCTTTGTTGTGAGAGGCTGCCCTGTGCACTGCAGGATTTTCAGCAGTAGCACATCTCTCCACATTCAGCTATGACAATTAAAAATGTGTCCAGATATTGCCAAATGTCCTTTGGGGGGCTAAAATTGCACCCTGTAAAGAACCACTGAGTTAAGCTAATTGCCCAAGAGTACACAACTGGTTAAAGACTGAACTGATTCCAAGAAAGCACTCTCCTAAATCTTAATTTAGTGGACATTTCTCTTGTACCAAGCTACAGAGCTCCTTAACAGAAAGCATTTATTAAACTGGATAAAATGTACAGAATTCAGAATGTGACCATCTCTATTTCACCACACTGGCAGTACCAAATAAGTACTGTCTCTCAGTTTTTACATTAAGGTGAACATGCCCAGTGTCTTCAAACCACTGTTCAAACAAGTTTCTACTGATTACTCCATTCAGGATATGTGTTTTAACACAAACCCAGAAATGTGCACAACACTGCCTCAAGTAGTAGTAAAAGTAGCAGCAACAAGACTAACAGCTAATGTATATAATTTACTGTCAGATTCTGCTTTAAGAACTTCACATGGATTATCTAATTTAATCCTTCAACATCTTCAACTGCCCTATGAGGTATTATTATGTACATTTTATAAATGAAGAAACTGAGGCACAAAGAGCTCAAATAACTTGCCTGGGGGTCTGCCTCCAGAATCCCTGTTTCTAACCACTATCTACAGTGCTTCAAAGAACTGCAAGACCATTATCTCCTTGGTTCTAAATACTCTCTCTCTAGTAACCTGCGAGTGTTTTTCCCTCAGCTATGTCAAGTGCCCTCATCAAGGCACACTGCTGGCATCGTGCTCAAGTCTGACATCACTCTACTGATCAACCTTTGGCTACAAGGCACAAGCCCACTTATCTGTACTACTGTGCAGCCCACATTGTTCCATCTTGACGAAAAAAACACACATAGCCCACTCTTTGTTAAATGTTTGCTGAAGCAGATATGTCATATATATGGCAAGGCACTGATATACTTGTCCAATTAATGTTATCAAAAAATAAGGTTAACTGGACATGAGTGATCCTTAGCAAACATGTTAGATACTGATCATCGTCACTTTTTTTTCTAAGTGATTCCAATAATTCTTTTCAAAAATATGATTTACAATTCTGCTAGATGCCAACGTAAGTCTGAATCTAAAGTTTTCAGACCTTATTGTCTCTCCATTTTTGAAAATCAAGTCTTATGGCATGCTTTCCCTATCTCCCTGATTTTTTCAAGATTACTCCCAAGTGGTTGGATCACCACAGTGGCATGCTCTTTCAATACCCTCAAGAACAAGTCACCTAAAGCAGCTGGGAGTTAGAGAGGTCTAAGGAAGTGGTCAAGGTGTTCTTACTTGGCCTAGGAAAGTGGATGGGTGTTTTGTGAAAAATAAATGGTGACGGTGATGAGTTGGGGGTGTGAGTAATACCCAGTCCTGGAATAGATGTTGTAGTCCACGATCCAAGAAGACGGCACTGTCCTCTTGTATCAAGATATGCCAACAGATGCTCTAGCCGATAGACTCTCAGAACTGGCTGCCCCAATCAGACACACTGAGACTTGCCCACTTCTAAACGAGTCAAGTTTTGGTGCTCACAGAGTGTGCCTTTACGAACTTACCATTCTCAACAAACAGGTTCAACACTAATGTAGGTGCTAACATAAATTTAAAAACATTTTACTTAGCAAGTAAAATATTGCAGGTATGCACTCATACACAGACTGTTCAACTGCTAGGAATCCACAGATCCAGCTCCTGCTTCCACAATTAGAGAAAGCCTGAGTTGCACTTTGTGAGGAGCAGGAAGAATACGCACGCACAGAACAGGGCTTCCACAAAGAGTAGGAGAAAACCACTAAAGATCAGCAACTCTAAGGCAGCCATGTGTATTAATTAACAGGTTCACCAAGAGTAAGGCTTCCTCAGTTAATATTGGAAAACCACATGCTTCCAGAGTAAATGCATCAATCCTTTAACTTTGATATTTTGGCACTGGTGCAATGAGGAACTTTCAAATCTCTTAAAAATATGCTTTGAACCAAGAACCTCCCCTGGATCATTTCACACAGAAAAATCAGAACTATTTTAGGAGCAATTGGAGCCACAGGGGAAAAATAAGAAACCTTAAATGCTGACTTCTAACATAAACTACATTAACTAGCTGTGAAATCTGTAGGTTATATAACCTTACTGAGCCTGTTTCTTCAACTATAAAACAGGGACAATAACACCTCCACCTCTTGGCACAATTGTGAATATTAAATGAAGTAATTCATGCAAAGCATCTCAGTATCTGATAAAAGGAGATCCTTAAATAAAACTATTAAACTAAGTTTATTAAAACTATTAGGTGAAACTAATAAAAATCCAAATTTAATTATCCCATTAGATTTTAAACATCTTTTAGATTTAATAAAATATTTTCCCATTCTCACCACCTGAGGGGGCTTTTCCAAGTGCCCCAGTGGACTTAGGCCATTTTCTCCCAACATCATACTGTTTCCTTCACAGAGAGGCATTTGATCAGGTAAACACAAAGCAACTGAGCTTAACAATGAGCCTATGAACCTGAAAACAATGTAAATAGGCACTCATAGGGTAACCTAAAATTTCCAAAAAATTATTTTAATTATTTCATTTAGAAGGGATTTCTTTGCAGAAGTTTCCTTCAGAGACCCAAAAAAATGTCAGCTGCAAAGAAGTTTCTTACTCTCTCTATTACAGTCTAATGATTGCATCATAGTCTGTATCTTCATAAATGCGTAAGTGTAATGATACTGTTCATATTCATAACTTCATAATTCAGATTACAGTTTTTCCCACCATCCTTTATCCTACTGGGACATCTTGAGCCTGCCTTTCCAGTACACAAGCAGTGTTTCTGACTGGGATAACTTCTGTTGCAGTGTGTAAGTCCTTAGTAATCACATTCTGCTTTCCCTGTCCCGCACCTTCCCCAACCTCTTGCAAGAAAATATGTTACTTGCACCATACAAATGAACTTGCTGATTAACTTGTTTCATAGCAAATCAGACTTAAGAAGCTCACTGAGTTTATTTTTATGTAAATTTAAAAGTTATAACTCAACTGAATTAAAAATGGAATGATTATTTGTAGCATTCAGGGAAACAGAACCTGGGTCTCCAGATTCCTACTTTGGTACAAGATAAGTAACAATTACACAGAGCAAAAACAAATAGGAAAAAGAAAAACAAATGTCACGCATTCTTCCCTGTGTATTTACTTCCACTCATTCCGCAAGAGCAATCACCTGGCCACACTAAATAGAAAGCATAGCTATGGAGTAAACATGCTCACTCCAAAACACGGGGAGCACGTGCTTCCTCCTGGCACTTCATACAGAACTCACTCACCAGCTAGCTTCCAACCTGCCAAGGGAGTTGGCAGAAGGACGGTTTTGTACAGCGGCTGGAGTTTGACAAAGCAAGTACTTCCCGAAAACTTAGTAACCAAAGTGCAAATGCAATCCCATTCTTTCAAAAAAAACCCCACGAGGAAGGCTTTCTATCCCCAAACACAAACCACCCCCTGAGCCATGGCTCTCAGACCCCATTAGTTAGGTTAGCATTACACAACATTTAGGGCATTTGCGGGTTCAGCCTACCTATGTCCTGACCCACTGTTTCAGCAACTGCACCGCGTGTTCTCAGGTGTAAATAGCTGTAGCCTAGTTTGTCCTTAAAGCGGGATCCAGTACAAACTAAGCTTCCCTTTACTTCACCATACCAGAGGAAATAACACTGACTGCGATGCTGGGTGTTTTCTAGAAGGCGCGAATGGTTGTCTCTTCCCTGTTCTTAATCGGGTCCCACCGTCTGGGAGAGCGCTTTACTGAACGCATCCCAGAAGGAGCAACACTTACAGTCTATTCTGCCCAGAGGCAGTGTCTCCTGGAAAGTTCTCGGGGCACCAAGTTTTCGCACAGCCACGGCGCGCTCAGGGAGCGCGTTGTCCGCCCAGGCGCAGGCGGAAAGGCGAAGGCGGGGAGCTGCGCACCGACCCCGGCCCGGATCCTGCTGGGCGGCCGCGCCTCGGCTGGCCCCGCCGGCCCTCTCCCCGGCCTGCCCGGCCCGCCTGCAAGCTCCGCGGCGCTGCGGAGCCCGGCCCCGGCCCCGGCGGGCAGGCGGACGCGCCGATCCTCTCCCGGGGTCAGCTGCGAGCTGGGACGTCCAGCCCAACCTCCGAGGCTCCAGCGGCGAGAGCGGCGGGCGTGGCCGGGCGGCAGAGGGTTTTTGGAATGCAGGGTGTGGCCCTCTACCAGGGCAAAAAAGAAATGAGTCAGCCCGTTCAATCCTAACCAATAAGCATGTTCACTGTCGGTTAAGGCGGAACTTGCCTTTCTTGATTTATACCAGGCTTAACAGCTTTTTCACAATCTTTTTTTTTTAAATCCTTTAACAATGGTACTACTTCTAGAAAATGGTAGGTTGCCTTTTGAAAACACTTAAGAAATGCGTTTTAGGATTAAGGATTAATCGTGATATGATAGATAATCAGTGAATATTCGTTAATTTCTATTGGTAGAAGTTCTTGAGTTAGGCAGGGATTCTAGGTGCAAAGAGCATGGGATCTGGTGTCAAAGCAAATTCAGATCTGACTTCTGACTCTATATCTGACCCTGAGCAAGTTAATTATATGCAATGAGGGGGATAAAATGCCCACCTAACAGTTTGAGAACACATTACAACAGTCTCTCTTTCCCGCGGTTTTGCTTGTGAGGTTTCAGTTACATCCCCCCCAACTGCAGTCCAAAATATTAAATGGAAAATTCCAGAAATAATTCTTAAGTTTTAAGTTGCATAGCATTCTGAATATTGTTAAAATTGTTCTATTATGTTGTTGTTAATCTTACTCTGCCTAATTTATAAATTAAACTTTATCACAGGTATGTATGTATAGGAAAAACATAGTATACATAAAGGTTCAGTATGACCTGAAGTTTTGGGCATCCACTGGGGGTCTTGTAACATAGTCCCAGAGGATGGGGGGGGCCACTGTATATGTAATAATACATGCAAAGCATTTAGCCCAGCCTTTAACATGAGAGGAGGCACTCAAAAAATGCTAAGCCTTGTCCCTTTGAGTCTTCAATCAGAATCTCCAAAATTGTAGAAAACCGGCCATAATTTTTAAAAATTATTTTCTATGTTAAATATCCAAAGAATTTTAGGACTGAAATAGTTCTTTGATATTGTTTGGTGTAAATCCCTTAAAGTAGTGAGAAACTTAAGAAGCTTTTTGGCTTAAGATTCTTGAATTTCCTATTCTTATTAGACAATAGAAATTTTATTGGTGGTAAGAAAATAAGGCTTAAATTGGAATGATTTCATTTAGGCCATAATTAAACCAATTTTTTAAAAAGTAAGAGTGATTTTGGAAATATTCGATCTGGGTCACTGTGCCTTAAACATTATTTTGGAATAAAAATATTTAAAAGAAACTACTTAGGAATTGGCAAATTATAGGAGCCTATAGAAGTGCTGACTCCTAAGGACCCATTAAGAAATGAGTTGGTTGTTAGTGCCAACACAGAGTTTCTGGAGGAAGAAAAAAAAATTTGACACAAATTAAACCTTCTTTGCTTTTGGAGAAGATCTCCAGAGTTTAACTTCTTATATTTGTTTAGTCATTCCATAGGCCAAGATTTCTTCAAAATACTCGTTAGCCAAACATCTAAAGTGAGATCAAAGGCCTTTCCTAAAACGATATTTTCTCCAAAATAGCATGGGAGAGTGGCCAGAGAGCCAAGAGCTCCCTTCCTGGTCTCAGCTCTGCCACTAAGTGACAAGGTAAACTGCTTCATTCCTCTCTGAGAGTGTTTCCAGTTGGGAGACTAAGCTGTGGTCAAAGAGGGTGGAATTAAGATAGCCCTATAGCCTAATGTTTATCCTTAGCAACAAGCACCCAACATGTGAAGTTGGGCTGTTTCCTAGATGATAAAGCTGATACATCTCTCTAGACTCTCATATTCCTCATAAAGGTAATCTTATTCTAGACACTTTTAAGTTAAATCATCCGAGTGCCCTCTCTTGATAATTCATGATCAATATCAAAATGAAGGCATCTTTTACATATGGACTGTTTTTTCCATTTCTGGTTCAGGCATTCATCTTCTCATGCCTGGGCCACTGAGGCTGAGTGTCTCCTGAATGAGGTTCCGGCTGGCAGGCCCCTCTCCCTCTGTGCCTCCTAACACACCAGCACCGTCATGACAAATGTCAAAGTCTTGCATGCCATCACATCCTAAACCTTTCGTCTCTCATCAATTAACTACAATTTTATAGTAGAGATCAAAAGGAACACAATTTGCTTTATGGGAAACCTTGCTCAAACATTCATGTAAATTTAATGTGTATTTTTAAAAGCACTGATGTTCTGTTTACAAAACTATTATCGGCTGGGCGTGGTAGCTCACGCCTATAATCCCAGCACTCTGGGAGGGAGGCCGAGGCGGGCGGATCACCTCAGGCGGATCATTTGATCTCAGAAGTTCGAGACCAGCCTGAGCAAGAGTGAGACCCCCGTCTCTACTAAAAAAAAATAGAAAGAAATTAGCTGGACAACTAAAAAATACATATAAAGAAAAAAATTATCCGGGCATGTGGCACATGCCTATAGTTCCAGCTACTCGGGAGGCTGAGGCAGGAGGATCGCTTGAGCCCAGGAGTTTGAGGTTGCTGTGAGCTAGGCTGACGGCATGGCACTCTAGCCAGGGCAAAAGAGCGAGACTCTGTCTCCAAAAAAAAAAACAAAAACTATTATTATTACAATGAATTATACTGCACCAACTGACAGTATGTTGGCTGTTACACCAAGGACAGCAGCTCTTTTATGTAAAACAACTACATAAAACCTATGCATATATGAGCAATTCAATAAACTTAACACTGCAATCCGAAAAATACAATTGTGTTCGTGTGTGTAGACATATATAGATACTTTGAGATAATGCGACGGAGGAAGGGAAAGGCAGCACATACAGGAAAGAGAGATGACCTAGCTTATTCCTATTCTTTAGGATCTGGTCAAGCTTAAAATTCAGAGTAGATGCTCCATCCAAGGAGAACTTCATAAGTATGTTCAGTTGCAATCATAAAGCACTTAAAAGATGTTTCCAAGAGTCTTTATGCTTCAGAAACAACAAGGATATCATTACCAATGTGGTTAGAACATTCTCCCAAGAGAAAAAGGATAATTATTTAGGGAATAAACAATTTTGTTGCCTAAAATTAAAATGCAAAGTACAAGGACTCTTAATATACAGTTACCCCCAAAAAGTGACAACCCCACAGGCCCAGTGTTCAGATTAATTTAAAGGTTAGCTTCCACCTCTCGAACCCCATCTTTAAAAAGCCTCTGCCAAATAACCCATGTTGTTCCTCTAAAACAGCAGCCCCCACCTTTTTGGTACCAGGGACCAGTTTCTTGGAGGACAATTTTTCCATGGACTGGGTTGGGTAGAGGGAGCTCTGTGGCCCGATCCCTAACAGGCCACATATAGGTACTGGTCCGCAGCCCAGGGGTTGGGGACTGTAGCCCTAGAGCAGCAGGCACTTTACCATCTCTATACCGAGAGATAGTGAGTGCTTATAATTATATGCTATCTTGGCATCAACAGAAGCCATACCAGAAGCAGGGCTTGGCTACCCTTGACACAGTTTCCAATACTGTACACCTTACCTGAATGGCTCCAGCTGGTGGCCAGAGTTAAAAGGTAGAGGCATCTCTCCCCCACCTGCCTAACAGGCGTGGCTCCTCACTTTCCTACCACATCCTTTAAATAGACCGTTCAAACATTTGCCTGCAAATGTAAAGTGACTACCTCTAAGTCACAGTGTGACCTCCTGAAACTAGTATCTGCTTGCTTTAAACCCACCAATTAAAGTTCCCCCTGGCAAACCTGTTTGGATAACACTCTGGAGCCAATAAAGGCGCCGGCCCATGGTTCCATTCTCTCTCTCTCTACCTGTGCTCCCTAGCCTACAAAGGGGAGGGAGCGGAGTGGGGCCTCAGGTGTGCTGTGTACTCTTCCAGGATCTGTAAGTACTAAAAATCCTTAAACTTTTTCATTGTGCTTGTGCACTGAAGTTGTGCCCACGACCCCAACCTGGATGGAAAGGCTGCCCCAAGGAACCCATGCAGGTGGATCCCCTCGAGTCTAGGCCTCTCAGCTGCTAGTAGTTACCAGCTAAGTTGACAGAGTTTCATTCAAAGCACTACACACCATGTCCTCTGTCTGATGACCTGCTCTCTCATTCTTTTTACTATTTATCCCATTTCACACCCACTCAAACCTTTCCTTCTCCTGGAACCCCACACACTGGCCAAAGCCCTGGGGATCTCTCCTCTCGCCCAGATACCTACAGACCTTATTCTTTACACCTCCATTTCAGTTTCTTTCATTTCATAGCATCCTAGTCTTTCTTCTTTTTGAGATCCCTGACCTTTCTCTCTTACCAGATAACAAAAGTCCATCTGAAGCAGGGATTGTGTTTCAGAGGCTTTGTGTTCCCTAGGGCTTAGCTGATTCTGAATAAATAACCATTGTTGTTGATATAATAATGATGCTTAAGTTATATAACAGCCACAAAGGAGAAAGGGAAACTTTCCCTTTGACTGCTGACACATCAAGAATAAACAAATACTATGGCTGTTCGAACCAGTTGGCAGGCAGAACCCAAGCAGCAGATGCGTTTCTTTGCTCCTTATGACATGTTCCAACAATGCAGAATGCTACCGAGACGGCAAATCTCATGTTTCCTAGAAGGAAGTGGAGTTTACAAAACAGTGTCGTCACATAAAATCTCAGTTCTCCAAACACTAACCCACTGAAGGGAACGGAGGCAATAAGCCATTCTTCCCTTTCAAGTAAGGAGCACATACATACATTTTTGATAATCTTACAAAAGTACCAATTCCTCCTTAAATATAAACATCTCTCTCAATGTATGTGTTATAGCCACAAACATCTATCTATTTACCTAAAAGTGCTCCTAACCATAAATATTTCTTCAAGACAATTTATAACTCCTAGAACCATCATAGGTACACATTTGTTATATGACATTTTCATTATATGGCATCGCAGGTATATAAAAGTTATATGATGTTTGCATTAGAGCAACCCTTTGTCAAAAGAGTCATTAACACACACGCACAAGTAAACTTTGATAAGTTTCAACATATTTCTGCTTTCATGACAGATGGGAATAAACACTAGCACTGTTCTCAAAAAGCTATGTCGTAAATCAGCTATCCTACTATGCAATTAAATACTTTACTATAATTGCCCATGGCAAAGGCATTGATTTGCTAAATAAATATTCCAAGTATAAACAATCAAATGAATTAGTCAGCATTGTTTAAATTGCAGGTAACAGAAAGGACACTTGAAGCCGCAAACGCAAGGGGAGACACACTGACTCTAAATAAGCCAGCAACAGAAAAGCCATAGAAGTAGCTGGGCTTTAGGATCAACTCAAAATAAACTGCACCAAGATGACATCTTTGCTTCTATAGGTTGAATCTGTCCTTCATTCCCGAAGCCTACCTTTTTCCCCTTAACTTCCAGATTTGCACTAAGAGGGACTATTTCTCTTTTCACAGAATTTTAAAAACTCTCTTTGTCTTTCGATAGACTTAGGTAAAATAATAAAAAAAAAAAATGGAAAAGTAAAATTTTAAACGAACAAAAGAAATAAGAAAAAAGAAAAAAAAAAAAGAAGTTTAAAAACTCTCGAGAAAGGCCCAGCTTAGAGCCATGTACCCACAACTGGCTGGTCTAACCCTAGGACCACCTAGTTGGATTGGTGGGAAGAGCCATTAAATCCTCCAGAAGAAGGTGGTTTAACTTCTCAGAAGTGGGAAGAAGGACTCATATGTCTGCCCAAAAAACATTACTTTCAAGGAATTCTATTTTATACCTAATGTGGAAGCTTATCCAAGCAGTCCTCAACCTGGTAATAAATTATATTCTACAAGTTCACTTCTAGAGTCAGAAGTCAGTTTCAGTATGACACTTGGAGTGCATTTCACTTGAGACAACATGTCAGAGCCAGCTTCAAAGCCATGTCTGACCCCAAAGCTGGGACTATTGCGTCTAATACTCAGAGCAGCCATGTGGGGGTAGGCTTACAGATGAGGAGACCGAATGTTTTAGACTCTGTGTAAATACCTAAAAAGAGAAGGGACTAGCGGGCAATCACAGTTACTAGCCAGACTCTTTAACTTTCTGTTTCTTAAAAGAAGGTACTTCTCTATGGCTGAAGAAAAGAAAACATTTCTCTAGGTAGGCTTTAAACTACCTTACACTTGTACTTACATGAAGATCATCTAAAAATCAAGGATTTATAAATAGTATCTTCATAAAAAATTTATTTTATCCGTTAAAAAAAGAAATTACTACCTATATTAAAATACCAGTCTGAAGTGTTTTAAGAGAATATTAAAATTTAAAAAAAAAAAACCTGACACTAATGTGACTCAGATCTGCCAGTATAAACAATGGACACATTTACCAGCATTAACTGTTTCATAGCTTTAAAAAAAAATTGGTTATGTAGTATTTAATATATACAAGTGAATACACGTAACATATTTGTTATGAAGCATAATGTTACAATCAACACACACGAACCCACCACCTACCCTAAGAAGCAGACCACATCCATAAAACACGGGAGCTGTCTGGGGGCTGCTTCCCCCAGCTGCCTGACGCTGACAACCACTTCTTTCTGTGTTTGTTGACAAAACGTTTGAAAGCCCCTGGTCCAAGATAAGGCTTTAATAACAAATTACCCCTGTGCCTTTTGACATTAAAGTAGACTAATGGCCAAAAGTAAATCAGATAGAAAATAGCAGAATTCAGCCATGAAGGAAAAGGAACAGCTAAATCAATTATACACTGGCTTAACACAGAAACTACCAGTCAGACGGACCTCTGTGAACTCTTGGTTTCACTTCATAGCCCAAAGCCAGGACTAGTCACTAGGAACATGAAACTAAGTTGGATCTTCTTGACATAGGTCAGGTCATTAGACACAAGGCCTGAAATTATGAGAGATCAACTCCAAATTGTTCCAAATTACAGTAAGGTATTACTAAGCCTTAGGAAAACTGGTTTTCGTAGGACAGAGTCTTAAACACATTAGACACCATAAAAAGCAAAAGGAAAGAAGCGTCTCAATGAACAACACTGAACTGCATTTCACACATTGTGGAGAAGAGAACCAATAACTTGAGGGGAAAAAGTAATCAAATCAAACAATCAATAATTTACTTAACTTTGTTGTAATAGTGTGTTAAACAATTTATATGACAGAAGAAAAATTAATACATCATCTGTGAAATTAAAGAACTTACAATACATATCACAGAAAGGACATAGACCCTAAACTGGTGAATGAGGCAGTATAAACTGAAAACTACAAACTGAGAACACAGCAGTCTAGCATGTAGCATAAATTAAATGGCACGCTAAATACATGCTATGGAAGAGGGAGAAAGGGAAGGTAAGCTGAACAGGAAGCAATGGCACTAAAAGAGCATCTTATGTTGACGTACGACATAGTGGGGACACACATGAACACAGTTCATCAATGATCAAAGCAGTGCTCTTCTCTAGCACCCAGCACTGTCTGCCCCGTTTGACAGCTATTGGATACACAGCCTCTGCGCCACACTCAGATTTCTGAAGGCTGGGTCCTGGGCTTGGGTTACTTTAAACCTCTATAAGTCCAACCTTTGTTCTATAAACAATAAAGGGTCATCTTGGTCAACCCTAAATACCTATTTATTATAAATGCCTCATTTGAATTGGTAAACTCTGATGAAGGCTGACGTCTTTAATGCAGGAGGACTGCGGTGCAGCAAATGATAGGGAGTACCATCGCTCAAGATAAAAAGGAAGCTCAGAAATGGTACATTATTGTCACACTTCACTGGCCAAAGAAAGTCCTACGGACAAGCCGGCCAGCCATATGGGATCAGCATTCAGTAGGGTGGGAGCGTATGATCCTCTCACAGGCAGGGTTTTAGTTGGATACATAGCATCCACACCACGTTCTTACAGGGAGCCGCAAATGTTTTGACAATTAATATAAGCTACCGCAAAGGGAATGGAAAATGGTGGAAGCAGAGCTTTCTTCCCTCCTGTAACGACAAAAGAAGGTGTCATGTTATAAAAAGCAGTCCCTCCATTTCTACAATACTTTATGCTGGTCTCAAAATCTTTCAGATACTGCCTCATTATACCCTCACAATTATCCTAGTGAAAGTCCTGGGCTTGCCAAGGCCTCAGCAGTGCCTGAACTAGAACACCAAATCTGGTGCTCTCTCATCCACCTTAGGCAAGTCAACCATTGAGGACCTGACTTTGCCTGCGAAATGCAGATAATCCTAGTCTCTTCCTAAGAAGGTTGTTGAGAGATTAAGTAAAACTATGTACAGATGCTCCTCAACTTTGGATGAGGTTGCATCTTGATAAACCCATCATAAATTGAAAATATCCTTAAGTTGAAAATGCATTTAATACACCTAACATACCAAACATCATAGCTTAGCCTAGCCTACCTTAAACATGCTCAGAACACTTACATTAGCCTACAGTTGGGTAAATCATCTAACACAAACACTATTTTTTACTAAAGTGTTGAATATCTCATGTAATTTATTGACTATCGTACTGAAAGTGAAAAACAATGGTTGTATGGGTACTCGAAGGACAGTTTCTACTGAATACATATCACTTCTGCACCATTGTAAAGTTGAAAAATCTTAAGTTGCACCATAAGTCAGAGACCATCTGCATTTAAAACATATAAACACAAACAAGTATAGCTACGTGCTACGTAACAATCTGCCACATATATGACAGCGGTCCCATTAAGATTATAATACTGTATTTTTACTGTACCTTTTCTGTATGTAGATATGTTTAGATAGACAAATACTTACCATTATATTACAATTACCTACAGTGTTCATTACATTAACTTGCTGTACAGATTTGTAGCCCAGGAGCAACAGGCTATACCATATAGTTGCTAGGTCTAAGTATACTCTATGATGTTTGCACAATGACGACATCACCTAACACAGCATTTCTCAGAACATATCCTCATTGTTAATGCATGACTGTTACCCAGTAAATAAAAGGTAGTTTTATTATTAAATTATGACATGTTTCCCCTAATTTACATCTTTCCCAAATTATCTTTAAATTTTAATTATAAATAATTCTTTAAATTCCTTAAGTGTGGCCGAGCGTGGTGGCTCACGCCTGTAATCCTAGCACTCTGGGAGGCCGAGGCGGGTGGATCGCTCGAGGTCAGGAGTTCGAGACCAGCCTGAGCAAGAGCGAGACTCCGTCTCTACTAAAAATAGAAAGAAATTATATGGACAACTAAAAATCTATATAGAAAAAATTAGCTGGGCATAGTGGCGCATGCCTGTAGTCCCAGCTACTCGGGAGGCTGAGGCAGTAGGATTGCTTAAGCCGAGGAGTCTGAGGTTGCTGTGAGCTAAGCTGACGCCACAGCACTCACTCTAGCCTGGGCAACAAAGTGAGACTCTGTCTCAACAACAAAAAAAAAAAAAGTTCCTTAAGTGTACAAAATAGAACTATTAATGATCTTTCCTTCACTTTTCAAAACCTCTAGTCTTATAATTTTTTCTACACACACACACACACACACACACACTCTTCTCCCAGGACTTCTATTACTTGTTCATGCTCTGGTTAGTTTCTTAAACCTCTCAAAAGTTTAAAAAGATTGTTCTTGAGCATTTGGAAAGCAGAATTATTAATTTTTATTTCTTCCCAAAAAAAGAAAATTAAGGACAACTGAAGACATTCAGAGTCATTCATTTAAGGTATATCTATATCCAAAATGGCTCCCATGTGAAAATGAATAAAAGACTTAGCATCAAAGACCCTCTATCTTCTTTTTCCAGCCTAATTAGCACCCCTTCCCTTTGCTCTTTGCATGCTACTAAACTACAATTCTAGCCTTTTCCCACAATGCAATCTTTCCTTACCACTTTGCCTTTCTGCTCAAACTGTTTCTTCTACCTAGAGTGTTCACTAAGCACTGCCCCTAACTCTGTTCAAAGATCCTGTCCAGATAATTAAGTGCGCCACGACAGATGCACAAAGATGTGCATCATAGTGTTCTTTACGAGAAGGAAAAGAGGAAAATGATCAAAATGTCCAGTTACAGGAAACATTATAGACCACATACACATGAATGCTATATGGCAACAACAACAAAAATGATGTAGATGTATATTTACTGATGTGGCATTGTCTCAATATATTGTCAACTGAAGCAGATTTTAAGACAATAGTTATAACTTGACCCATTTTGGAGGGAAAAAAGCATGTATCTAATCTAGGCATAGAAAGAGTATGGCAGAATACTCTTTCTCACATATTATGGCAGAAATCCAATACTAATAATGGTATCTCTGGATAGTGATAATATTGATGAGTTTTTAAATAATTTTCACATTTTAAAGTTCTTTCCAATTAGCAATGTTAACTTTTATAATTTGATAAAAGGTATTTTAATAAAAAAGCATTAATCATTAAATACCTAATTCAAATGTCATCTGCTCCTAAAACCTTCCCTGATCTAGCCTCTTGCTACCCAGATAATTTCTCTCTTCTGTTTCCTAAGTTATTTTATATATCTTTTATAACATCTACCACATTCAGTTTGAAATTACAGTTTTCTATATTCAGACATGATTATCAACTCCTAAAGTCAACTCTAGAAGTGGAATACGCTTGTATTATTTGTATTGGAATCCACCTTCAAAACCCATGACTCCCTAGTATCCAGAAAACTACTGAGTTTCTTAATGTGAACATAATGCAAGACTGTAAAATTTATACATCTGAAAACTACACACCCAGCAGCTCTCTCATAAAAAATTCATCTATACTGGGGATGTTCAGAAACAACATAAAGCCCACTCTGGGGGGAGAGATGATATTAATAATGTAAATCAGAACATTTTACCTGCCATAAAATTTCTCTATTAATTATCATTCCCCCGTTTGCTTTCAAAGTTACCACAGATACCGTTACTTAACTTGATTAAGCCACAGGTCAACATTTCATAATCCAAAGGCAAGTCCCTCAGATTTTAATCACAAGGTTCCTCTTGAAATGGACAACAATTACTTTTGCAATAATCCAAGTCTATCCCTGACTCAGTGGGTACTATAAATACCCTTTGTGTTAAGAGGAAATAAGGGAAATGAGTGTTTTAAGATTATGTAAGTTGATTCAAAGAACTGACACAAACGAATGTTTTGAAATATCCAAGGCATTTTTTAAGGTTCAATAAAGAATGTGTTTTGAGAACTAGGTGGGTGAGATTTAAAATAAAAACAACCACCACAATCTTAGCTGTTACTTAGCAATTTCAGGCTTCAATTGTTCCTTTCTAAAGGGCAAGTTTCAAAACTGAAGAAGAAACTGCTTCTAGAAGAAACATTGAGATATCTGATCCAGTTTCCTTGCTTTCCTCCATTTTACTTCCTAAAAATTTAATCAAGCCAAGATGAACTTTAAACTGCCCAGGTTTTGTTTTGTTTCTCTCTCTGGAGGCAATTCACTTTTCACTAAAACTCAATTTTTGAATCAAAAGCAAAGCTGTGTGAGGGTTTAGCCCAGGAGGAACCCCGGCTGCTTGTCCCCCACAGTGTCACTACCTAAAGGAATTCAGACTTGAGGGAGTATGGGAAGGGAGAGAAGAAGTTCAGAAGGTAGTCAGCAAACTGGCCTGTCTCCACAGCCAGAATAGGCAAAGGATGCCAGGGGTCAGTTACGAAGCTGAGTCAACAACTCAAGAACTCCAGTCACACTCTTAAGCAAGTAGGTTTAAAGTCTATATTGGTCTTGGTATTTATTTTCAATTCCAGAAGCTATGAGAGCATGACAACTTGGGTTACACCAAGCACTGATTCAAAAATCAACCCTGCTTTTATCAACCAAACCAAATTCTTCCCACCAGGGCTGAGACAGATAATTGAAGAATTGTGGCTTAGAAATGTCTTTATAACAGGAAACCTACAATTAGTGAGTGGTGTGTTGAAGCCAGCTTATACCAGTCCATTAGAGCCAATTGTTAAATTCTCAGGATTTTTGGCAAGCTGATTGTTAAACATTGCCATTGTTAAAAGTCAAATTATATAAACTTAAAATTAAAATAAATTATACTAATAAAAAGGCAATAAATACTCAACACTCTTCACTTTGTAATTACTTTACCATTTATTCTTACTGCATCTGGTTGGTAGAAAACTATGTAATGGTGTGCTACTGCACATCACTTCCCAACCCTGGTTTCGGTGACTTTGTTGGTAGCCCTGGTAGGAGTATTTACACCATGGAAACCTTCAAACACTATGACCCCTCCCCTTCCACTTCGGCAGCTTGTTAGCATTTAGCATTCGCCACCTACAATGTTAATCAACACTGGACAGCAGCTAAGGAACTCGAACTGGCCAATCTTTTGGGTCAGAATAAAGTCCTGTAAATTGTGAATCATGATACAAATACAAGGAAGAAGAGCACATTTATTGTGACTCTATAATGTACCAGTCATAGCACAAAGTACTTTCCACAGTCTTTCATTTCATGAGAGGTATTACCAAATCCAATATACAGATGAGTCAACTGAGGTTTTGAGAGGTTGAGTAACTACTAAAAAGCACGAGAGCAAGTCAGGCGTAGGGATGTCTGACTCAAAAATATATGATCTTTCCACAAAGCTACCCCATGTATTAACATTACCACTATCATAATGAAACCAAAGTCAACCACATGTAACTGTCAGATAATTAACAAACATCAGTGGCCTCCAATGTATAAAAAATGACATATACAAAGAGGGATATGGAGAAGGTATAGACAAAGAACTCAATTTTAATCATATTTACCAAATTTCTTCATATTTACTTCAAAAATATACCCACAAAAGGTACTTAAGAAATGCAGCCCAAGGAACAACTGGGACCCCAAATATCTGCATGTCAGACAGGCCATTCCAAGTTTAATGTAAATGCAGACCTTATGCAAAGAATCTTCTTTTAATTCTTCAAACACTTATGCTCTATCCACCAAACTGATGCGCCCAACATAAAATGACACACCCTACCAAGAAAGAATTACGCAAAAGTAAAATTGCTCAAGTGTTAGTATCAATTGTCTGAAGCATTTGGATATTTACTTTATAAAACATTTTCTCTTTTACATTGTTAAGCTGTTTGATTGTGCTATCCTTTTACCATGGTTTCTTAAAGAAATAACAAAAATTTACTTACGGATTATTTAAAAAAGTTCTTGTCATCTTGGCTTCCTATAAGCTACCAGCTTCTCCCATTGTTCCAGCACATTTCCATCACCTGATATAAAAAGAAAGAATCTGATCAGTTACATGTCTCATTAAGGCCATTACCTGGTTTCTACCATTAGTCTTCTTTACACTCAAAACATAGAGAAAGGTACAAAGTCATTTCTTCCCTTTTTTTCTAAAAACAAAAAAGAAAGAGAAAATAACATAGAAAAATCACCCTAAGGGGAAAAAAAATTAAAGAGCAGTATATTTCCACTGTTGAAGAACCTTAAAATAGTCTCCATTGTGTTTTCAGGAAGAGATTTTTTAGTATGTTACCTAGGAGGGAACAGTATTAGAGTAACCTGCCTCCTCTCTCCATCTCTCCTCCCCAACCCGCTTCTTACTTTTCTTCAAAAGCGAGGGATGAATCTGCCTGGGAGGACTGGACAAGCCACTGCTCTGAGCCAGGCCCCAAGGGCCTCCTTCCAGTTCCTTGCAGCACCTACAGCCAGCTAATTTCCACTTGGTAAGCAAGCCAGTGGCCCCTGCTCCTAGAGGGCCAGCCAGTTCCCTCTGTCCCAGCTTCTCTCTAGCTGTCACTGGAGGACTCGGTCAGGGTTGCTAGGGTCAAATCCATGTTTTAGTTGTAGAGAAGAAAGTAACTGACACTTCTCAGTTCTCCAATCCTGATTTTAACAGTAATTAAGCTACTAGATATGCTGATTCCCATTTGAATCCTTGCTCTATTTCTCAAATTGTTCAAAACTTACAGGATAGGAAAGTTGAGTAATTAACCGAAACCACCAACATCTACCAAAGGATGCCACACATAGATAAAAAACAAAACAAACAAAAAAAAAGCCTCGGTCCAAAATCCTACCACTAACTAGCCATGTGACCTTGGGAAAACCCATTCATCTTTTGCCAGCCTCCATTCCTTCAACTCTAAAAGAGGATCAAATGTCCCCTACAATACTATATGGCAGTGAGAAATAAGTAGATGAAAGTCAAAGTCAAGTGTGTTTTGATTCAACAAAGGTATTATGCCACCACCAGGGACACCCAATGCTTAATGATCAGAATTGCTACATTGTCCATATGTCTAATTCACCAAATACTGAAGATTCATGTAATTCACGGAATAATGGAATATGCCCAGCAAAGTGCCTTCCTTTTTCTAAGAGAAAGTCATTCAGCACAATATGTTACTTTTTGTTTTTCATTTCTTAACATTTTAGGGCAAATAACCTAGAAATAGGACTTTCCCTTCTTTCCTTTCACAGAAGGACCCCAAAATAAAAACACCCCACTTCTACCAGGTAGAATGCAACTATTTTTCATTTTATGTGAAGAACACGTGACTCCAAGTAGACAATACTGATCAAACAGAAGCCTAAGTTAGCTTTCATTGCCTGAAGCCTCAATGTTAATTCAGAGAGATGACATTAATAATAATTGTGACATGGCTCCACTCATATACTGAGGTACCATGAGAGACAGCGTCACCTCAGTTACTTGAAGAATAAACAGAAACTTCAAGTTATGCAAACCTTAAGCGGGGAAGAGCAGGCTAAGAAGGGAGAGGATGGAACAAACACCATATAAATCTCCATATAAATCTAGAGAGCTTCCCTAGTAATAAAGAAAGAACTTGCCAACATCAATAAAAATAGCAGGGAAGAACTGAAGATTATACCCCACACTGAGAGGAACATGCTCACTGACTAGCTATGGATTTATGTGCCTGGCCACTTGGCATAAAAACCTTTTAAAAGCATGAGAAATGCAGTAAGGTTTGACATAGGTTTAAAATAAATAGGTTTGAACCCCACCTGAGCTATTTAAAAGCAGTGTGATCTTTGCCAAGTAATTTACTCCTTCTAAGGCTCAGTTTCCAAGTCTTTAAAATAAGGAAAATAATACATACGTTGCAGAGTAGCTATGACACGTACACATAATGTATGCAGTGTCCACCTGAAAAGATTATTGCAATTATTGTGCTTACTAAAGCAATTATGGTAGAGAGTCTAATAAATTCACAGACTCTTTCCCTATGTGATCATTTTGGAGATAGGTTCAAATCATACTTTTGACAGCACTATCTCTTTTAGGCTGGGCGCAGTGGCTCATGCCTGTAATCCTAGCACTTTGGGAGGCCAAGGTGGGAGGATCACTTGAGGCCCATAGTTCAAGACTAGCCTGAGCAAGAGTGAGACCCCATCTCTACAAACAAAACACAAACAAAAAAAAAAAAAACTCTTCTAAATTGGTCTGAATGGAGTGCTAAACAAAAAATCCCCACCTTAGTTAACAGTTTCTACTAACATGTTCAAATAGAAAGCTGTAGCTATGCATTTGTTAGCATTCTTCATAACAGTAGTGAGTTTCTTTTTTTGATGACAAATTCTTGAAAGGAGGGAATGAATCATTTCCATCAGTGCTAATTCTGCTGGTACACGCTGTAGTGCTGGGCACTCAGTGGGCATCTGTGGGAGATTAAGGCCTTGCTGAAAACAGCAGGCAGCCTATCACCCAGGCTGTCCTCAGCACCACATTATGCACTTGCCAGCTAGGGAGGGGGGGAGGGAGGGAGAGAGGGGAAAGGAAAAGAGAAATAGGAAAAAGGAAAAAGAAAAAAGGAAAGACCCACCAGGTGAGGCCATACCAATTTTGAAATAGAAGTGCCAGAACTTTATGTTTGAGACAAGCACTCCTTGACTCCTTCCAGGTCATCCTCTTTGGGCCTCACTCCAATGATACCTAATTCCTCAGAATAAGTTGAGTACACTTCTTTTACCTTTAGACTCTGTGTACATGATCACAAGAAACATTACAGTTTAGTTACCCTTGATTTTTTCCTAACAAAAACCACTTTATTTGCTATAATGGAAAATATTTTAATGGATTAGTTCAAAGACTCAAATTTAGCCTTGAAGATGGTAATTTACCACCACTGTGGGTATTCAAAAGCAGTATAAGCAACTTCAACAACTGACTTTATTGAACTTCCCATTTGGCAGAAGACACTGTGCTAAGCACAGCGGGTGGGGAAGGCGTTATAAGGTGACAGAGAAGAAGTTCATTTAAAAGAATGCAGAATAATGGCAGTATGGCCAGAATATAAGCAATTAACTTGGCTGACGCAGTTAAAGAGAACAATCTGGATGCATGAATCCTGGTTGTGATTTTTAAAAACCCAGTATTTCCTAATCATGCGTCATATACAATGTTAAGATTCCACAACAGTCACATAAAGACCTGGCTAAAAAGAATACACTCCTTTTTGAATGCATGCTTTACTCTCTAGGGTGCGGTCAAGCCTGCTGCCCCCAGGCCGGTATCAAAATCAAGAGAGTTCAAAAGCTAACAGGACACTAAGGCTGGAGAAGAGGAGGAAAAAGATCTTGTGCCCACGAGACATGATTGTTTTGGATTCTTAGCTTCTTTCTCCCAAGGAGCTAGTTCACTACAACGGGTCTGAGCTTCCTCTATGGGAGACAGTGTCCTGTGGTCATTACAAGGACGTGCTTTGCAGAAACACAGAGCTGAATTCCTCAATCAGCCCTGAAGACCCTGAGCATGTTAATTTCTGTAAGCCTTAGTTTCTTCATCTCTGGTATGGGAATGATATCAGTACAAAAACTAGATGTTGACTTATGGGTTTTATAATGCCTACAAATGGTTTAATAAAGCTCATGGCTAGCAGTAAGTGCTCATTAAATATGCCACTGGAAAAAGGACATAATCCTCATCCTTAGGAAGCAAGGCAAGTACTTGGGTGAAGTCAACAACAAAAAAGAAATATCCTCATAAGCTCAAATATGTTCCAGCCTAATTTGCCAGGAGACCAGAAAAGGGCTTGGGGTGAAGCTTCCTGAAAGTAATAAAGGGCAAAGAGTCTGCTCCTGTATCTGCGCAGGTATCTCGGGAGCAAAGTGAGAGAGGCAGCAAGTGGAGGCTTGAAGACCAGTGGGAAATTCAGACATGTTAACGTCAGCCACACAGAAACAAAACTGAATAACTTGCTCAAGATTACTTAGCTAATAAATGGCAGAAACTGGGTTCAAGCCCAAGCAGTGTAGCTTCAGTCCTTGTTCTCAACCACCATACTACACAGTCTCCTCAGCAATGAGGAAGAGCAGTAACTGAAGACTAATACACGCCAAAGAAAAGCAAGAAACAACATCCTACAGATAACTGGGGAGAAAAGGAAAATAACACAAAAGAGCAGTTAATGGGGCCAAAGAGTAAAAGGACCCAAAGTGCTAATTATTCTAAACCAAAATTCATCAAGACAGTCATAGCAAGAGATCCCAAAAGGATGGCACTGTGAAAGTGAACAAGGTTTGGAATTCAGTACTTGCTTAAAAAGAACAGTGATCAGAAGACACAAGAGCTGAGAAGACCTCAATTAGGTCCTTCATATAATATGCCAAACTGTGACTTAGAGACACCTGCTTGGAGAGCACATCACACACTCAAAACACTGGTTGTCATGGGAGAGCCCCAACAGCATGCGTTGCTTACTAAGGCAGAGTTTCCTGGTACCTTTTCATTTGCATTGGTACAGCAGAAAAGAGGAGGAAGAGTGACCCAGGGTTGTTGAAATATTGTAGGTCAGAAGGAAGGAAAAAAACAGAAAGTTTGAGAAACATCCTCCTAGTTAAGGAGAATGCAGAGAGAGGCAAGAATGAAGAGAAGCCATATTCCTGGCCACCTCAGGTGTGGCAGTCTCCAAAGAGACTCTGTCTCTTTCTTATCCTTGCCTAGGGGAATCCCCTGCCTGTATGTGGGCAGGTCCTGTGACCTGCTTGTAACCAACAGAGTGAGGCAAAAATGACAGGATGTATGTGATTGTAACATCCATTCTGCTACAAGTTTCTCTCCCTCGCAGCCTTTGAGAAAGCGAGCTGCCCTATTGTGAACTGCCTATCGAGACAGCCACATGAGGGGAACCTCCGGCTGACAGCAAGAAACTGAGGCCCGCAGTCCAAGAGCCCACAAGCAACTGAATTCTGACAACCACAGGAGCTTAGAAGCAAATCCTTTCCCAGTTGAGCCTCAGATAAGACAGCAGCCTCGACTGCAGCCTTGTCATTCCCAGATTCCTGAACTATAGAAACTGCGTATTAATTAGGCTGCTACATTTGTGCTATACTGTTATGTATCTATAGATAACTAATACAGAAGGAAAGAAAGGCACTCTTGCCACCACATGTCCCTCTGAAACCGGGGGGAGGGATGCCGCCTTTGTATTAGCACACACCCTCCTGTTCAACCACCTCTGGCTCAGACCTTCAGCTTCTTCCCTTCCCACACAGGTCTCATCGGATTCTTGCTGTTTGGAGGATACAATGAAACGTACTTACCAAGGAAATAACAATCTTATAAACAGTCATTGGGTTCCCTGGCCGGCCTTCAAAGGCTATTCAACACGCCAAACACTGACACATTCAGAAGAGCAAGGGAATTTTGGTCATTACATGAGCTGTTTACGATGACCCTACTCATCATAAAATAATTTTAACAATAGTATTTTTAATGTGATATATAGGACATAAACACTGTTTAAAACACATGTTTGGAGAGACACGTTGGAGACTTTTTGTACTAGTGGTTTTGAGAACTGAATAAAAATTAGAACCAACAAAGTTTCGTCTAAATTTTCCTAATATGAGCTCTTTAAAAATCAAACATATATATTCTTAAATCTTCTGAGCAAATACCTGTTGCTTCTACAAATCAAGTAACAATAATTCTGAACCAGAGAGTATACAGCTAAGACTAACTCAGCAAACCAGAGACCTCTCACCTCAATGGGCCAGCCTGCCACGAGCATAAACTGGCGAGGAAATCCTACAGTCGTGTCATTCGAAGCTGATAACCCCTTATTAATCTCCCAGTCCCAGTCGCTCGGTGGACAGATGATAACACAGACCCAAAGACTAAGTGACTTGTTCAGGGTCACTCAGTGAGCAGCATAATTTAGGCCTCCTGTTTCCGAGGCTTCTTCATGCTCAGGTTTACTGAACTTGTGCTTCAAAATGTGAAATAATGAAATCAATGTACCAAATATTCTGTCAGGAGAAAAAAGACGGGAACTAACTTTTCATGACACTATAAAGTTCCCACAGTACTTCTAAAAACTAAGCTCTGTGGCAAGAGGGAAAAATAACACTGTATAAAACATTCATACTAAATGTTCAACCCATTTTCAAAAGCAATGCACAATATTTGCTAAGTAAACTGAGATGCCCCTAGAATAGGCTGCCTTTTCTCATGAATGATTGTTGAGCGTTAGGGTGGAGACGTGAGAACCCCAGGAGTGGGACGGGACTTTGCCAAAGAGCAACCTGTGGACATGTCAGTTCACTGACCAAAAGCTGCTCGACCTGGAGGAGGACATTCCACAGATCAGGGAGGTCTGCAAATGGACCCCACCTTGAAGCCTGAGGACCACAGCCTGGATGTCTACAAATGGACCCCGCCTTGTAATCCAAAGGCAGAGAGAATGATCCAGGGATGTCAGCCCAGCAGGTAAGAGCAGTTTGCTATTCTAAGCCTGAGGCAACATTCCTATCTCTCTTTGAGTTCATTTCTCAGTAAATGAGGAACTAGGTAAAGTGGAAGAAAGTATGTGGTCTCTTTGTTCCCATTTAGATTATACACTTTACTGCTAACCCACAATCTATAACAGGGAAGAGTGAATAAAAAGGGGTGCTAGACTTCAGTCAGTACCACCTGGCTCACAGGAATGCTGGTGGTCCCCTGACTTCCCCACAACCTTTCACCTTACTTTTTGTGTCCATGCCTTTGTCTCTCTCATCTCTTGCAATGCACACTGCCCGGGGACCTGGTTATATTGGGGGTGTCGTGAACCCCCATTAAATGCTCAGGTTTTTTTTTAAATGAATCTTAAGTAGGGAAGAAAATCAAAAGGGGCTGGCCCTAAAACTCGTGCAAGTATGTCTACTCCATTGCTTCATCTCTCTCCATTCCTAAATTCATCAGTTCATTCAACAGATATTTTGGGAACATCTGAGATCCCAAAGCATAGTAGTATGTGCTGTAGAAGTCTGTCTGGATATAAGCAAATGATGCTTACTAATATTTTCAGCACAAGTAACCACATCTAAATAAGCAACCAATGCAGAGAGATTTCCAGTATGTATTTTGGTAGGCTATTAGGAATGCAGACCACAGCTCTCTTTTCTCCTGGAAACTCCCATATTTAAAATAAATAGCAACTGTTTTTTTCTGTGTAATGATATTGCCTTTAAGACAGCAGTGAGAAGTATCAAAACAAAGGGGTTCAGGCCGGGCGCGGTGGCTCACGCCTGTAATCCTAGCACTCTGGGAGGCCGAGGTGGGCGGATCGTTTGAGCTCAGGAGTTCGAGACCAGCCTGAGCAAGAGTGAGACCCCACCTCTACTAAAAATAGAAAGAAATTATATGGACAGCTAAAAATATATATAGAAAAAATTAGCCGGGCATGGTGGCGCATGCCTGTAGTCCCAGCTACTCGGGAGGCTGAGACAGGAGGATCGCTTGAGCCCAGGAGTTTGAGGTTGCTGTGAGCTAGGCTGACGCCACGGCACTCACTCTAGCCTGGGCAACAGAGTGAGACTCTGTCTCAAAAAAAAAAAAAAAAAAAAAAACAAAGGGGTTCAAACATCCCCAGGTCACACTTCTCTAGAACTCCTGTTATAGAACTCTCCCAGCAGCCTAAAACAAAAACAATTTTTTTTTTTTAAGGAAAGTGGCCTCTCACTCAACATTCTCCTTCCTAATCCCTTCCCCAGTACCAAGAATAAATATATGCTTAAAGAAACCAAAAGTAAATAAAGACTTATTTTCTCCCATGTAGCTAGCAGTTTTCTCTCCTCAACATGAACTGAAACCTCTACAGTTATTACCAACACTGGACATTATTTAACTCTTCCATGTTTTAAATGTATCTGAATGCTTTGACTAATAATTATTAGTAATAAGTAATACTAACATCACTAAAGGTAAAAATAGCACAAACTGTTTACCACATGCCAGGCTCATCTCTGAATGTTTCAAGCATACTTAATTCATGTAATCTTAGCAATAGCACCCTGGGCATGTGACTACCATCCTCCTCTTACAGATGAGGAAGCCGAGATAGAGTTACTGAGAAAACAGACGTAGTCAGCAAATAACTACTGCATGAAATGCACATAAGCTATCCATTTAACAGAGATTTATGGGAACCTTCCCTCCCCCAGCTTCATGTTCTCCTTTGGAGAACTTTCCACTAGCCTAAGAATCCAGTCTCTCCCCCCTCTTCTCCCTGGTGGAGGAGGAGTAAATTATGAGAACAGTGAGTTTAGGAGAAGGCCGAGCCTGCTCACAGATAAGTGCACTCCAGGCTGTTCTATCCCATACCATGAGGGGAAAGTCTGTCTCACTCAAGCATGAAGCACCAGAAAACTCCCTTGGCCACAGCCCTCCAACCAGCTTTATTTCTAAATCTCTGTATGTCTAAATCCTGTTAGTCCATCCATTGGTCCCAAAATTGGGTGAGAAAGAAAGATGTTATTCTACTGTCCACCCTTCCCAAATTCTAACATAAATAACTTTTAATGCCCACTAGGTGGCAAGATCTTTGTGAAAAGGCAAATATTTCTTTATTTGTTTTGTTTTGCCTGACCCTGTTTAGCTTCGGGGCGGGGGGGGGGGGGGGGGAAGGTAAATATTTCTTCTACAGAAAAGGAAACAAGGAATTAAATTCTAATGTTTTACAGCACTGAAGGATGACTATAATTAACCATAATATACTGTACAGTTTCAAATAGATAAAGGAGGATATTGAATGTTTCCAATACAAACAAGTGATAAATGTTTAACATGTTGGATATGCTAATCCATGATCTGATTTTTATACATTATGTGTATCACAACATCACTATGTACCCCACAAATATGTACAATTATGTGTTAATTTAAAAAAAATTTTCTGTATTATTTTTTTTTAATTCAGTCTCCATAGAGACTGTCAAAAATTGCCAATGCCGACTATATTTCAAGTCGTCATGGCGGGGTATTGGGAAAAATTTTCAATTAGCAATAATTGCGCCTCGGATAAATCTCATTGGCTACGATACTGCCATGCGCAAAGGTGATTTAAAAAATTTTTTAAAATACCAGAATCCAGTCACTCCTGACTACTTCCACCTCTTATAAAAAAAAAAAGGAAACCATAACTCATAGGTAAGTAAAAACATAACCAACTCAGTCCAACAAGGTGTCTGCAGAGGGGATCATGAATGAACCTGCTCCTTTAACTCACTGTCAAGTGGCGCCTAAACGACAAGATTATTCCTCTACTTTCTGCACCACGTTTGACCTGAAAGCACTGTCTCCTTTCCAAACAAATAAAATGTACACAGGTAACCTTTTCTATCATAGTACTCTAATTTAAAGTAGTAGATAATGCCTTAGCAGTAGTTTCATTATCACAACAAAACATGCAAATTATTATTATATTATTCCAATAATACACTTTATCGTCAGCCTGGAAAAGTCTGTATTTTTATCCACTGCATAGATACTTCTACCATAGAGAAAGTATAGTGACAAAAATACTACCCACAACTCTGTCATCTCTAGGAATAAAAATTTCTAAATTTATCGTTTGATCTTTCATATCACCCTCAAGCCTCAAAATGCAGTGCTTCTGGTTTTAAAAATATATTTAAAAAGGCATTCATTCAATAATACTGATTTTTTTGCTGTAGAGATATTTTAATGCTGACAATTTGAGCTTCAAGCTTTCCTATTCAAATCATATTTAGTAAGAATGATTTCCTTACTGTTATCTGAGCAAAAATTTCAAAATAATAAAAGCCACATTTCTTCCACAATAAATTTAGAAGTAAAATTTACGTTTTCACAAATGGACATAAGTGAAGGAAGTCAACCAGCACTCTCAGCTGTATGGAAAAGAACAAATGATAGATACACTAACACTTACTTAGATGCTTTGATACTGTAAGGCGTCCCTATATTCAGAAGGAGAACCTGAGGCTCAGAGAAGTACAATGACATGCCCGAGTTAACCTACTTCCTAAGTGGCAGGGCTCAACTTAAACACAGTTCTTCTACTAGAGCCAATCAATGTTTATGCTTTTTCTCCACCAGGCCACTATGAACAAAGAAATAATGGAAAAAGCTTCTGAGAGTGAGCAGTGATCAAAATTTAAGTGGAAAAGATCCAAAAACAAACACTGAGAGTGATGCAATGTGATATGACGTAATGTGTTATATCAGCCCCGTTTACTTACTAGCACAGCTTGGGATAACAAGTAGGAAAAGAAAAAAGAAAGAAGAAATTGGACAGCAGAGATGACAAACAGTAGACTGGTTGTGGAGAATAAGAGAAGCAGCAATGAAAGAAAGAAAGAGGAAACACCAAATAGAACAGAGAAATTAATGTGAGGGCATTTGGTTATGGATTGTACCTAGACCAGAAGTCAGAAATGTTTTCTGTAAAGGACTGGATACTAAATATTTTAGGCTTTGCAGGGCATGTGGTATCTTTTTACAGTTACTCAACTCTGCTGCTACTATATTGAGAAAGTAACCAGCAATAATACTTAAATGAATGAGTATGGCTGAGTTGCAATAAAATAGTATTTATGAAAACAGGTCTCTGGCCAGATTTGGCCTGCAGGCTGTAGTTTGCTAACCCCGCGACTAGACAGCCACTTGGCCTCCCCAGGAAGCCTGTGACATACTGAAGAGGCACAGACGAAGATGCTACAGCCTACGTAAAAAATCTGGGGACATCACAGCCATTCAGCTGGCAACAAGTACCCTGAGGGATGCTATTCCCACAAGTGCCTAGTCTGGGGGAGGGGGTTCAGCACAGCTTTGTGATTAGGAGAGGGAAATGATGTATTTGTTCAGTATACAAAGTAATTAGCAACATTCAAAGACCCATTCTACAAAATATTTTGTCGACTGACTCACAGAACTATTAAACCCTGTTACCACATATTTTACATGGATGATTATGAGAAAAATCACCCCAATGTTCCAAAAGTAACTGACAAAAGAAAACTGTCAAAAACAAATGACAACTAAATGAATCCCGGTTTCTGTCCCTGACAGTTCTGCTTGGAAGACTCTCCTTCACCTTTTCCATCCCATTTTTCTATCTAACTCTTATTCCACATTGAGGTGCCAATTTAATCACCTTTTCCTCCCAAACACTTAAACATCCCAAGTAAGGTCAAGACACCTGCATACATTTCTGTGACACCAAAGTTCTTCATTACTCTCAGTATCCGTATGATTCCTTGTTCAACGTCTGCTTCCCTACTAGGTGATAAACTTCCGTAACACTACCCTGTTCAACTCCCAGGTACAAGGCTGGCAAGGAGAGACTGACTGTAGAGAAGGCTTTGGCATTTCAAAATGACACGCTGTACTCAGTGACTAAACATACAGGTGGTGGAGGTCAGCAAAGTATGACCTTGCAGAGCAATTTTGGAGCTTTTCCAGCCTACACCATGGACAAGACGATAAATGCAATGAAAGAGGCTCTGTCCAGTTGCTGGTAAGCAAACTGCCTCTAGATTTAAAGCGAATAAAAGCAGGCTACCCATTCTTAGGTGTGTTAAAGTAGAAGCCACAAAGGCGTTTCTCCAATGCTCTGTCACTTGAGAAAAGCAAATGTGGTTTTAGTTAGTGATAAAATTTTCATTATTCTAGGCCCTAGCATATTCAAAAGTATTTGGCTGGACAAATTTAAAACAAGTATCTGCACAATTTCTTTCTGCACAATTTCTTTTTGTGTGAGATACATTTTTTCTAACTTTAATCAAAGTACATTACAAAATAATACAATGTTTAAATAAATACGCACAGCATATATAAAAGCACACACATACATATAGAACTGTTTGAACTAATGGGGGAAAAAAGTAGCTTATAAAATACAAATACTATGACCTACTTTTCTAAATTAAAACAGAAAACTGACGAAAAGGATATATGTTCTCCAAAGTGGTTACACCTAGTGGAGGAATTAGGGTTACTTTTATTTTCTTCATTTTTACTTATCAATATTTTCTTCATTTTATATAGGAAACACATTTTCATAAAGAGGTTTTTTTAAGTTATTTCAAATAAAAAAAATCTGCTGATTAGACAATACCTCCAAGCTATTTCAAAGAAACATTTTATATAAGGAAAATATGAAACAGGGAAATGTTATTATTTAACATAGCTTTGCTGACAGAGTAGAAATAAAGTGTTTCTGACCTCCTTAAACGTTGGTCCATTGCAACCAATATCATAATGACGACACATCCTACCACGGTGAGCATCAGCAGACAAAAGCAAAATAGTACCAATGCTGAGGGCGTGAATTTCAGTTTCTAACTGCACTCTTACCTTTCCTGGAGCATGATGTATTTTAAGTTGGCCTAATTTCTCTCTGCTCCTGGTCTCTGTGAACTGCACTAACATCCCTGGCTGATTTTAGTGACCAAAATGCTTTACGTACTGGTAAGAAACCTCAAAAGTGAGATCTCCTCTCTCTTAAAGATTATTTATATAGGTAAGAAATTGAAAACCAAATGAAGTAGTTACTTGATATTTATTTCTAATGCTTACACCGGAGTCTTTAAATACATATACTAAATATTTTTACTTTCAATTCATTTGGTTATCTAACATCAGCCTATGCCTAAATCAGAGAAAGTACCAAATTTTCCATCTTAGCCTGTGCTTTAATCTTACATTCTTTTCATAAATACTGTCCTGTGTTTAAATAATGCTCCATTGGGCAGCAACAGCAGTTTCACCTGTTATAAAGACTTGAAGACATTTTGAAACCCCAAACAGAAATGAGGTTTAATATCTCTTTACAAATGACTGAAACAAACCACACAAAACAAATTCTTTAAGAGATCTGGCTTTGTAATGACAGCGTTTCCCCTCTATCCAATAACAATTATAAACCGTGGACAAATATAAAAATAAACTTTTTGAAGGCACTAGAGAACTACCAAAAGCAAGCAGAAAATGGATAGTCTGTAGCCCTTCAAAGAAAGGAACTACACTGGATGATAATTTATATTTATATAGTTTATCCCGTGAAGGCACAATCAAGTCTGTGCCATAGCAGATGGAACTCAAGCAACAAACCACAGTCTTTTTGGTCTAAGGAGTCAGAATATGGGCCTGCCAAGGGATCTAAAAATTAAGGAAGAAAATTCCAAAAAGGAAGAAGTCATAGAGGGTGAAACCCCAAATTTGCAAATAAACTCACTATACTCTTTGACTAACCCTATAACTACACACATGCTGGGCAATACTCCAAGGATCCCAGGGAGAAAATAATATTTGAAAAGTTTTAAAAAGCTGACAGACTCCAACAGCTACCCATCTCAGAGAAACCAGAGTTTAAAGCTCAGAATTTAAGGCAAGTTACAGGTGTCTTGTAAAGTCCTCAGACTTTCCCTTAAAATCACAGAAGCACCATAGCTTAAGGAATAAAGACCACTTACCCCGACTAGATGATACTTTCTGGAAAATATGGGCAAAATGGAAATAGCAAAGCATAATATTCAAAGTGCAGAGGAACCCAACAGATCTCAAATTTTCACAATGTAATATCCACAGTGTCCAGCATACAATTAAAAATCAATAGACATATGAGGAAAATGGAAAATGTAACTCCACAAAGATAAATCAGTCCACAGAAACAAACCTACAAATAACCCAAAAAATGGTATTAGAAGATAATGACTTTAAAATAACAATGCTAAATATATTCAAGAATCTACAGAGAAAAATAGATATAATGAATAATGAAATAAGAGATACCAGTAAAAATACGGAAACTGCAAAACGAGAACCAAATGGAAATTTTAGAACTGAAAACTATTAATACAACACCTGAAATAAATAACACATTGGATTAGATTAATAGTATTTGGACACAGTAGCGAAACAGGACTGGTGAACTTCAAAATATGTCAATATGAGGAATCCAGGCTAAAAGAGAGAAAACCCAGGCAGAGAGAAAAACAATGTTTTTAAAAAGAGCCTAAATGACCTATGGGGCAGTATTAAGTGGCCTGACTTACATATTAAAGGAGAGTAGAAAAACTGGGGCAAAATAAGTGAAGAAAAACTGGCCAGAAATTTTCAAAATTTGAGCAAAAACAGGAACATCCCTAAGAAGGAAACTCAGCTACAAGAAAACCTCACCTGACCATGAAAACCAAAGATCAAAAAAAAAAAAATCTTAAAAGTAGCCAGAGAAGAAAAGACATATTACACATGATAATAAGAATCATGGAAGACATCTCATCAGAAACAGGAGGCCAGAAAACAATAAACAACATCTTTAAAGAGAAGAAAGACAAAAAGGCTATCCACCTAGAATGGTACATACAACAAAAGTATCTTTCAAAAATAAAGGAAAAATAAAGACATTTTCATTAAATTAAAATTGACAGAATCTGTTGCCAGTAGACCCACACTCTACGACATGCTGAAGGAGGCTCTTCAAGCTGAAGAGAAATGATGCCAGATATAAATTTGGATCTACAGAAAGGAATGAGGAACCCTGGAAATAATAAATGCATACATAAACACGAAAGATTATTTTTCTCTTAATTTAAAATATATATGACTGCTTAATCACTATATTAAAATATCATATTGTATAGTATATAACATATATGGATATAAAATATATGAAGACAACAGCACAATAGATAGGGAGGGGAAAATGAAACCATATTATTGTAGGTTTCTTACATTTTACATGAAATAATATAATATTAATTTAAAGAAGATTTTTAAATTAAGAATGAATACTGTAATCTGCAGAAACACTACAAAAACAATAGTGCAAAGAGGTATAGCTGAAAACCTGAGAGAAATTAAAATGTAATACTAAAAAATATTCAATTAAACAAAAAGAAGGGAGGAAGGAAGATATAGATTTAAAAAGTCTAAAGGATCCAACAAATAAACACATTTGAAAATAGTAGATCTAAAACTAGCCATATCTATAATTACAATAAATGTAAATAGACTAACCATTCTAATTAAAAAGCAGAGATGGTCAGAATACATAAAAAGCAATATCAAACTATACACTACCTGTAACAGATGTATCTTAAATACAAAGACTCAGATAGACAAACAGAAAAAGATATAGCAGTATGACCTCAATACAAAAACCATAAAACATATATGTGCAAAAATCCTCAACAAAATATAGTATTGGCCTAAGGACATATGACTAGAACAATGGATCAGAACAGAGGCCAGAAACAGACATATACATACATGGCAAACTGATTTATTGATTTTTATTTATTTATTTTTTTAAAAAGAAAGCACTCTGCATTGGCCGGGAACAGAACCCGGGCCTCCCGCGTGGCAGGCGAGAATTCTACCACTGAACCACCAGTGCTGCCCCCAACTGACTTTTTGACAAAGATGTCAAAGCAATTCAATGAGTATGAAGAAAATCTTTTCAACAAACTCGGCAGCAACAAGTAAATATTCACATGAAAAAAATTACTTTGAGAGAGGTCATAGAACAAATCATGAATGCTAAAACTATAAAGCATTTATAGGAAAACATAAGAAAATGTCTCTGTGACCATGAAGTAGGCAAAGCTCTACAGATAAAAGAAAAAACTGATAAATTGGACTTAATCAAAATTAAAACTTCTGCTTTTTGAAATACACAATTAAGAAAATGAAAAGGCAACCACAACTGGGAAAAATTCACCATACATATATCTGGCAGAAGACCTGTATCCAGAATACATAAAGAACTACTATAATTCAATTATAAAAAGTCATACAACCTACTTTTGAAAATAGCAAAAGGTTTGACTAGATACTTCATAAAAAATAAACACATAAATGGTCAATAAGTACATGAAAAAAAATTTCAGCATCATTAGTCATTGATGAATCACAGGAAACCACAGAAGACCACATCATACCCACTAGAATGCTAATATTAGAAAGATTGATAAAAAGCAAGAGTTAGCAAAGACTTGAAATATATCAGAGCATCTCATACATTGCTGATGGGCACATTAAATTATACAACCCTTTTGGGAAAATGTTTCGACAGTTTCTTAATAAAATTAAGCATATACTTACTCAATGATATGCTTTTAAGTACATACCTAAAAGAAATGAAAACTTAGGTCCACAAAGAGACTTGTACAATAATGTTCACAGTAGTTACATTCATAATAGCCAGAAACTGTAGCCCACCCAAATGTCCATCAGTAAATGAATAATACATTCATACAGTGGAATCCTACTCAACAACATTAAGGAGCAATCTACTGATACATGCAACAACAAGTAATGAACCTCAAAAACATCTTTTAAGTAGAGCAAAAGACTCCAGACATATGAGTACATCTGGTATAATTCCATGTATTTAACAAGTTCTTTAAGAGGCAAAATCTGTTGATAGAACCACATTAGTGTTTGCCTCTGGGATGGGACAACTGACTAAAAATGGGCACAAGAGAACTTTCTAAAATGATAGAAATGTTCTCCATCTTGAGAGAGTTGCTCATTCACTGATCAAATTTGTGCATTGTACACTGTATAAATTATACAAATTTTAAAATAGTTAACCAAAAAAATTTTCTTTGAATGAGTTCTGGAAGGAGATATGGTCTCTCACAGGTCAAAAGTGTTTCTCTTCTTCTTATCTTGGGGACAACTTCTAAAGCTTCAATAACAGGTGTGTGTATTTTCTCAGGCCATTTTTTAAATGTACACCCAATCAAAACAAAGGAAAAAGAACTATTGCCTGCTTCCCATCAAAATACTCTTTGAACCTTTGTTCCAACTCAAAGGAATTAAAAGCAATGTGTTCCTTCAGTTTTGTTTAACTGTATTTATCCCATTAAAATTTAAAGGTTACTTGTAACAATGCAAGGGGAAAGAGACTCAAAAAGAAAATAAATATAAAACACAAATCCAAATGTTCTAGTGTCTAGAAAAATAAAAAACTGATGTTGAGGATTTCTCAGTCTGATAGAAAATATATACATGCACATCACATCATATGTTATCAGGCAAAAGCAAATTAAAACAACAATGATATATCTAGGCTCCAGGGCAAGTGCATGTAGTCTCAGCCTCTTGGGAGGCTGAGGTGGGAGGATCACTTGAGGCCAGCAAGTTCAAGGCTGCAGTGCACTATGATCTGGCCTGTGAATAGCTACCATACTCCAGCCTAGGCAACACAGTGAGACTCCATCTCAAAAAAAACCTGTTATACTGCTGTACACCTGTAAGAATGGCCAAAATCCAGAACTCTGATACCACCAAATGCTGGTGAGGATGGGAACTCTCACTCAGTGCTGGTGGGGATGAAAAATGATACAGCCAATTTGGTAGAGAGTTTGGCAGCTTCTTACAAAACTAAACATATTCTTACTATATGACCCAACAATCAGGCTCTCTATTTTTATCCCAACTGAACTAAAAACAAATGTCTGCACAAAAACCTGCACACAGATGTTTATAGCAGTTTTGTTCATAACAGACAAAACATGGAAGCAACCAAGCTGTCCTTCAGTAGGTGAATGGATAAACTGTAGTACATCCAGACAATGGGATATTATTCAGTGCTAAAAAGAAATAAGCTATTGATATCAAACCATGAAAAGACACAGAAGAAATTTAAATGCATATTAATAAGTGAAAGAAGCCAAGCTGAAAGTCTACATTTTCTATGATTCCAACCATATGACATTCTGGAAAAGGCAAATCTATGGGAAAAGTAAAATGATGAGTGGTTGTCAGGAGTTAGGGGGAGGCAGGGGTGAACAGGTAGAGCACAGATTAGAGCAGTGAAATCACTCTGCATCACACCATAATGGAGACACATGTCATTATAAACCCATAGAATGTGCATCAACAGTGATCCCTACTAAGTTGGAGTGAGAACGACGTGTCAGTGTAGGTTCATCAACTGTAACAAATGTACCACTGTGGTGAGGAAGACTGATATGGGGGAGAGACTGCATATGCTTGAGAAAGGGAGTATATGGGAAATGTCTGTACTTTCTGTTCAATTTTTTTACGAACCTAAAACTGCTCTAAAAAATAAAGTCTATTAAAAAAGTAACATCACCAAAATAAAGGCTATGAATAAAAGGAGACCAGAACTGTTATTAAATACTACTACTACAAAGGCCAGAGAACCAATTACCAAATACTTATTTATTTTGAATATTAGCATGTAAAATTCACTCAAAATACATAAACATCTTTGACACAAGAGTGTTTTCCTTGAATGTCACCTGAATTGATTCAGGACAATCTAATACTCTATACTTAAATCTTTTCTTATACGAAAAAGAATAAATGGCCCATGCAAAGGACAATAATTTTACTTCGAGGCCGGGCGCGGTGGCTCACGCCTGTAATCCTAGCACTCTGGGAGGCCGAGGTGGGCGGATCGTTTGAGCTCAGGAGTTCGAGACCAGCCTGAGCAAGAGCGAGACCCCATCTCTACTAAAAATAGAAAGAAATTATATGGACAGCTAAAAATATATATAAAAAAAAAAAAATTAGCCGGGCATGGTGGTGCATGCCTGTAGTCCCAGCTACTCGGGAGGCTGAGACAGGAGGATCGCTTGAGCTCAGGAGCTTGAGGTTGCTGTGAGCTAGGCTGATGCCACGGCACTCACTCTAGCCTGGGCAACAGAGTGAGACTCTGTCTCAAAAAAAAAATAATAATAATAATAATAATTTTACTTCGTCTTCTCCAAACTTCAACCTTCACACTGATCCTCATAAACTGGTTCCAAAAGAGAAACTACACTGTAATATTTGTATTATAGTAGGTTCTTATTGCCACTGAAATTCAGTGAATTTGGCTAGAAAATCCTAAAGCAAAGCACTTTGGCCAGGAGTCTAAGGATGACTATGAGGGTTACTTAATGTTTAACACCAAAGTCAAAATAGCAAAACAGCACATTCGTTGACAATTATTTTATCCAAGAATTTTGAAAAGTTTTTCTTCATCTGGCCAAGAGAAAAAAGTAGCACAAATGGACTCAAATCACCGCAAATACTCCCAAATCCAGCCGGGTGGTGCAGAAGTACAGCAGTCACCAGCTACTTCCCATCCCGCCTGCAGGAAATGTGAGAGGAGGGAGGTCTCAGTACAAGACCCCATCAAGGTAGCCCATGTGGTACCTTCACTTAACCCACTACTAATTTAATGTTTCATTATTCAGACTTAGAAATGGCCTGCACACCACCATCCTGAATTACCTTTTCATAGGTTCCGCTTAACACTGTAACAAAAGAGGAAACGTTTCTTAATAGAATGGAGAAAAATATCCCCCATTTCTGTTGCTGTCGTATGCTCTCTCCCTTCTAAGCTACTGCTTATATCCATTTCTACAAAATTAGGAGTTTAGTCTTTTAAAATCTCACATATAAAACAAGAACAGAGAAATTTTAAAGCAAAGTAATATTTTTTTTAAGGAGAGAAAAGAAAAAACAGAAAGAGTAGTTCCTAAAAGTTATTTCTTAACCTTAAGAGTCCTGGGAAGAGGTTATAATTTTGAGGTTCACTAGTTGAGCACAGAAAACTAACTTACCTACCTACCTACCTATCTGTTACTTTTGCTTGACAGCAGACACATTTAAATCTTCAGTGCTTGCAATGTAGAACACATTTTGCTAGAAGCTGGAAAACTTCCTAAGATGAACAAAAATTCCCTTTTGGAGTAACCTAGGATAGTGGAGAGAGCACGGGCTTTGACTATAACAAATCTGGGTTTGAACAAGCGATCCAGTGCCTATGATCTGTGCATTCTTAGACAAGGCTGAGCGTAGGTTTCCTGCAAAATAAGGAAAGTATCAGGACCTCTGTACTTACCCTGGCCTGGCCTTGCCTAGGATGCTTTTGCCCTAGACATAGCAGGCTCACAGCTTCCCCTCCTTCATGTCCTTACCTGGATGCTCAGCGAGGCCTTCCTGGGCCTCCCTACTTCAGATTACTGTGTAGGTACATGCACACACACACACATCCCACTCATACTCACACTCTCCATCTACTTCTCTGCTTTATTTTCTCTTAGCACCCTGACCATCACTTAGCATACATGTAGTTTACTTATTCATCTAGTTTATCATCTTTCTCCCACTAGACTGTGAGCTCCATAGTATACATTTTAGTTGAGCTTTTTTTTTTTATTATTTGGTTCTTGGGAATTTTGTTCACTGCCTAAAGTGTCAAAAGAAGGGCCTAGAACATGAAAGTGTCACCAAAAATTTATTGCATGAGGGAAGGTAATGCAGGTAATTCCAGGGTTTTTATCAGAGATCATGTAAATAAAGACCTTAGCATATAAAAGGCACGTAGTTAACAGTTGATATTATCTTTAGAGAAGAGACTATATGAAATCATTAATAGAATATTTCTTAAAAAGCGATGAGAATTACAATGTCAAAGATGATACAAGGCAGCTGATTAAGCAACAAAAAAGCGAGAGGGAAATAACTGCTATAAATCCACTGGAGTGAGATCATTTCATTCTGGGTTATTCTACATAATGATACTAAGAAATTTATACTTTACAGAAAACAAAGTTTAAGAGAAAAGTGAGCATGAAAGCAGATTATAAATTTCAAGTGGATGTTATTTATGTGTTCTTCACCCCCTGGCTACCCACCCCTCAAATTGGGCCTGATAACTGAAAAAAATAACTAAGTCAGTTTCACTTTACTTTGATTCATTCACTTTGACAGAGGAAAAAGCAATAGAATATAAGAATGTCAGCACAATAATCATGCCATCAAATATTTTTCTTTAACAACTGCTTTTCTGACTGTGTGGGAGTTTGTAAGTGAATGCATTAATAATCAACATTTTTCCAGCAAACATTTTGGAAGAAAAAGATTCTATGAATGAGCTATTACTTTTCAAATCTTTGTTTCTACTATGGTTTCTTTTGCAAATTAATACAGGAAGAAATAACTATATAAATCAATACAGAAATAACACATTTTTGAAGGTGATATAAAAAAATTATCAAAATCACCAATATTAAAAACTCCTGCATAAAAAGAGAAAAAGACTTATCTACACCAAGAAAATTTTCTTCACTTTCCTGAAGGATTTCCTAAGAAGTCCTTTAAAATCAGTGAATTTTCCTTGTCAACTTAAATTTATTCAATATATTAAAAATATCATTGAAACAATTTCCAGAATGTACTCATTCCATTAAAAATATAAATACCTGTGATAAGAAAAATAAAACTGAGTGAAGTTTATGTTCTCAAATTTGAGCAAAAAATAATAGAGGATGTTTCAGAGTAAATAATTTTAAAGCCTGAAAATATTCATAACATGAACACAATTTTCTTCCTTAGAAACTTCCAATTTAAAGTAATTGTTAGAATATATTTTTTAAAACAGCTATTTTTTCATGACTAAATGTAGAGACCTGTCATACCAACACGTTTTACAAAACTAACTTTCAAACACAGCTACTCAAAAAGCAATCATAATAAACATTTCTAAGCCCTCCAAATATTAATTTTAAAATTTCAAGTAATAATTTGGTCTTATGTAAGCATACGGCTGACAAATCATGCTATTAATCCAGCCGGTGTGTTCACCATGTTATGTCTCTGATACCTTTCATGGCAGATATTTAAAATATACTACTAACTTTCAAAATCTCAAAATACATTAACTGTAAAAGCCAATCATCATCTCTACTCTGATCAAAATTTGAACATTTTACCAATTTAAATCAATGTTTATTCCATTTAATATTTGCTTAATACCATAATACATTTCAAAAAAATATTCATTAGCTTAAGCCACCCAAAATATATTGCTGTTGGTAAGAAATTATGTTCTCATGTAGGAATGCAGACTGAGGGGTGGCGAGGGAGGGCTGCTTGCATTAGAGCAGTAACATGAGTAGCAGGCCCCCTCTGCGAGATTAATATAACATGAGATTCCGGAAAAAAAAGAAAATTCAAGTTTGCAACAGCGTGTGACTCATTTGGGTGAGTGGCACATGTACGTGTTACACATTTCTAACAGATGGCAACGCTTCTCACTGTGTGTACCCGTATTTAGTACTCTAAGAGTACAGAGTCAGCTGAATTTTAAAATTGTAAAACTGATTCGGCACATTATACATTTAAACCATAACATTAAAAATATCATCTTGAGACTAGGAATTTTTTTTGTTTGTTTTGTTTTGTTTTGTTTTGGAGACAAGGTCTTGCTACGTTGTCTAGGCTGGTCTTGAACTTCAGGCCTCAAGTGATCCTCCCGCCTCTCCCTCCAGAGTACCTGGGATTACAGAAGCGAGCCACTGAGCCTGGCCGAGAGTAGTATTTTTTTCTTTAATCATTGGCATATTCTACTGATTACAACTATTTTCGCTTACAAATAATATTCCACTAATTTAAAATCAAATGAAATACTAATGCTGAATGAAAGGACCAAGGTACATCAGAGCCTCTCTCAGAACATCATTAGATGGACCCATGGCAGATATCACGTAACAAATAATATTTCCTTATAATTGGGTGTTACTTAGGGATCAAATCCTACTTAGAAGGGAAAATTATATGATACAGTAAAATATTAGATAACTAATAAATCAATCAACAGAAGTAAATCTCATTTCACTGAATAATATCTCCAAGATATCTCAGCTAACTCAGAAAGCACATTATAATACAAGGGATTATTTTCCACCTCACTCCTATCCTAATGTGACTACGTACAGCAGACATTCAAATTAAAAGAAGAGGCTGGGCTGCACCTAATTCTTTAATCTGAGCTCTGCCCTATCTTCCCACCTCAGCTATTAGAAGCCCCTACTAAAAACAAAACAACAAAAATAGGTTTCCCACTTTTGCAGAATGATACACTACATACCTTAAACTACTCTCCTAATGAAAATAACTGAAGGGGAAGAATGAAGTATAATGTCTTTGTAAATGCACCAGTGAGGAGACAATGAAGTAAGGTCGGGGGTCGGGGTGGGGGGGTTGAAAATCTCCCTTTAGAATACATAACCAACAACTAGCACTCATGTGGTTTTGTGGTCCAAATTCAGGCTGTGTGTTTCAAAAAACCTCAAGCAGAGAATTTAATTTAAAGACTGCCCAGACTGATAGTGTCTGCAAGCACCTGGCATAAACAAATACTATCTGGAAAAATCTGCCTTACACCTAGGCCTCAGAAAACTCGCACTGATAAAACTTCCAAAGAATATAAGCTCCCAGTCAATAAATCATAAAGACACAAGGAACTAAGATACCATGAGAGAGCCAACAGAAACACGCAAAATGAATCAGATCTGAAAGGACTTCAAATACTTGAATTATCAGCATAAAATAAGAATATTTAATATATCTCAATAAGTAAGAGAAGTTTGAAAAGGAGTAAAATTTTATCTAAAAAACTTACCATGCTCACTTGAGCAGGGACCAAAAATAGTGGTTAAAAAATTAAAAAAACTCGTATTAATTCATTCAACATATTAATATATTTATTGAGCACCTATATACTAAGTGTTGGACCTTGGTCTAGGTTCTAGGGATAAAGCAGTAGGATAAAAAAAATTAATTAAAATAAATTTAAAAATATAAAAATCCCCTTCATCAAGGATAGTTTAAACAGCAGATTAGAAATAGCTGAAAAAAGAATTGGTGAACCAAAAGACAAATCCAAAGAAACTGTCCAGAACTGTACACATAAAGACACCAAAAATATGGAAGAGAAAGTGAGTCTAACATGTCTTATTCAATTATTATTAATATATCAGAAGGAAATAGTAAAGAGAATGGGGAAGGGGTATTATTCTAAGAAATGATGATAGAATGTTCCTAATAGCAATCTTCAGGCCCAGGAAACCCAGAGAATCACAAGCAGGGAGGGAAGGAAGGAAAGAGGGGGAGAAGGGAATTCCCCCACTTGGATAGAAGCAAACCACAGACTACTCAAGATGGCAAAATCTTTAAAGCAGCCAGAAAGAAAAAAGAGATGATCTATTTAAACTGGACTTTGAGCATCAAACAGGATTTACACAGGCAAAAAAGGTAAGAAATGAGTTTTCCAGCAGTAGCTTGAGAAAAGGCACAAAAGAAGGGGGAACAGAAAGTCTGGATGGAGCCAAAGATCTACATTGCATGAAAGCAGGGATAAGGTTGGAAGAACAGATTGGGGACAGGTCACAGAGGGCCTCAAATGCCACGCTAACGAGTCTAGCCTTTACCCTAAAGCGACGGGAGAGTCATCCCTAAAGGCTTTAAAGGAGGGAATAGAATTATGAATGTAGCATCAGAAAAACTAAACTGTGTTAGCTAGACCATAGACAGAGATACCAAGAGGAAGGCTGTTGAAAGAGCCCAGCCTGATGTCATAAGGAGATAATAAGGACCTCACTAGAGTGGTGATAGAGTAGAACAAAAGAAATAGAGGAAAACATAAGGACATTATAAAGGGGGATTTCACCGACAGTGTTTCTAACAATCACACTGCCTTGTTGATTACACACAGCAGGGACATTTAGAACACAAACATGTCTAGGAATTTTCTTATGTTCTCATTCATACAAAGGCAGTGTTAAAACAGTTAAATAAGCCTTATCCTCACAGAAGCGAAGGCTTCTAGATGTGCTTGGTGCTATTCACTGACGAGGTTTTAGCAGGACGGGGGCAATTCTGGTTCACGATGGACGGAGTCACTCTTGAGAACCGGGAGACGTGTCTGCTCAGGCCCCTGCTATCCCCACCTTGCGGTGGCAATTAGGGTCGACTCACTTCAGCCATTGTGTGAGCAGCTGTTCCTTCTAAACCAAGTTGGGACTGGAATTTGGCCACAAAAATTACTCAGTTGAGGACACTTCTGACATTGATGTATGCATCTCAGAATTTTAGGTATACCGTATCATTTCGGTAAGTAAAATTTCCTCTTGTTTTTAAATGTATCTTTTCCTGATTCTACATGGAAAATGTGGTAAATATTGAAAAGTTTAAACAACAAAATAAAAACCACCACTGAGAGATAGCCATTGATAATATTTGGTGTAGATGTATCCATAGCTTTTATTCCTATAAATATATATGCCTATTTAGAAAATACAAAATTAAAATCATAGTGTTCTATATTCATTTTTATTTAGTATAACTGTAGCATTCTCCCCATTTGCTTAAATATTCTTTTACAACATACTTTTAGTGGCTACAAAGTATTCTCCTTGGGTAATAGCATAAGTGAGTCCATCCTATTATTAGGTAGATGTAGTCCTCATTCATTTGAGTTAGAACCTCTCCAAATTAGGTCACTGTGTTAGGTCAGACGTATTAAACAAGAACTTCATAATTGCCACTAGTTTTCATACATTTTTTAAAAAAACTAACGCTGGTTTAGGGTATGATGAGAAAATCCAGTTTTGATCATTTCCTCTGTCATATTGTACAGTGAACCTGACTTGTAAGCTTCCAGTCAAATGCCGTGCATGACTGTAGCACTGGAAATTCTCTTCTCACTGGGAAACTTTGAAACCTCCTTTTTTCTCTTTCCTTGAGGTGGCCATCTGTGACAAGTAACTTCAGCTTTTTCACAGCACTTCTCAAATCCTGCTTTGCAGGTGATTTGGCCCGCCTACTTGACTATACTAGTTAATTAAACCTCCTTCCCCTCTCCTTTGCGGCTAAGTATTTCATGTGGGCTAAAACCCTGGGTCAGCAGCTACACTGACCTAAGGAAGGCCCAGACCTCATGAGTGATGCTGCTTTTGCATTTTCTTGGAGAGACATTCACAGTGCAGTCCTAACGTGGCTTTCCTGAAACCAAAGAGGTCTGTGCTCCTAAGGATTGATTAGTTACCAAACTGAGAAGTTGATTGCAACTGAGATGGGTGAACATTTAGCAGAAGCTCTGTACTTAGAAAAGACTCCTACTAAGCTAGGACTATGATGTGTCATTAATTATTGTTCTTCTCTTAAAGGCTATCATTATTAAGTTAAATCATTATCATCCTCACCAGATCATTGCTTTTCAGACATAGTTCCTGATTGCCCTTGGGATTCCAAAGTGTCATGGGGTGTGGGGGTGTAAGGGGTGAGGGAGGAAGACAAGGCCATTGACCTCCTTCTCCCATCAACCAGCAGCTCTGCTTTTATATGTTTTATGAATTGAACTTCTGCAAATTTTTGCTTAAATTTTGCTGCTAAAGGAAGTAAAGACTGTGAAAATCATAGTGATACGTAGGTCCTATGGGAAGATGAAAACGAGATAGATAATAGATTTTCACACAGTATTAATGTCCAAGTTTCCATCGTGCTTGTAATTCTCTTACAGTATCACAGTCCTTCTTGGGTTGGTACTTACTGTAGACCCTCCGGTTGGAATTCTCATAGACTGACCTGCTTTTAGGGCAGTGGTTTTCAGAGGCACCTCAGAAATGTTAGGGTTAGGAGAGATAAAGGGATGATAACAGTGTTTGTTCCACAGCTCAGTTGACTGGTAACGAAGTTCTCTAACAATATTTTTAACCAACAAAGACTGAGGAGCTAACTAAAGGATTTGCAATGAATATAATAATTTACTGTTGGCACTCAGAATCCTTAATCAACAGTTAAAACTCCTGTTTATTTATAGGACAGTTGATGCAGGGGTATCAATATATAAAGACCTCACCATGAATACATATTCAGTTATTCAATGAATGCACTGCCTCATAATCAACTCAGTAAACACAGGATTAGCAAAGATATCAGAGCCTATGTTAGAAAGAGGGCATACTTTAATGTCTCATGCCAATAATCCATTCTCAGTGAAATTATGAAAACAGTAAATGTTGAAAATATTTAATTTTAATATGATGCAAATTAACACATTGATTGCCACGCTAAAAAATTTTTTTTTTCCTTGAAGCCACGGTGTTTTATTATGAAAATAGAAAAAAATTTCAAAAACAAAATAATCCTTTCTAACTTAAGGAAAAATTTGTTATTTTTTATTGTTTTCTGTGTGTGAATTATATGCAGTTAAATTGCTAATATTAACTGTAACAATAAGAACATCAACAAGTAAGATTTTCACGAACCAACTGCAGTTACATATGTTTCACGAGGCCCCAGGCTCAAAACAGCGTGAGTTAAATACAACTCATATGGCAGTTAATGTGTTAAGTGTGATAAATATAATTATAAATTCAATAAGATGCCATGAAATGGGGAAAAGGTAGAAAATAATGGTGAAAAAAGTAGAGAAGAAGATTAAAATTCCGGAAAAATTAGGATGTTTTTAAAACCCTGCTTCAGAAAGGGAAATAGCATGGCATACTATTTCCACAATGCACAGTTTGAGACAAACAGGCCCACTGCTGAATCCCATTACTGCCACTTACTCTCTGGAAAAAGAGTAGATCAGTCATTTAACCACTTGGAACCTCAGTTTCCTCATCTACAAAATGGGACTTATTTGCTGCTTTCATGATGGTGTGACAATCAAAGTCATGTAAAATACCTGGTGTAGGGTACATCTGTAGTGTTCTGTATTGGTAGAAGGAAAAAACCAAAAACCCTGAAGGATCAGGTGATATATAACATGACATAGGCTATGCTTTAGGAAAAGAGCCAGTGCCTCAAAAGCCAGACATCCACTGAACGTCACAGAACATGCAATACTGGGTGACCCTGACCTTGACGGTAAACATTGCTGAAGAGATAAAAATTAAAGGCTAAAAGCAAGAAAATGAAGTGAGCATTTAACAGGGGTCAAGGAGACAAGCAGGTCAAAGTAAATGACTAACAGGGAACTGGTCAATCCGTCACAACCACCAGCCAATCAGAAATGGCCCTGATGACGTTCAGGGTAAGAGTAAAGACAATAAATAACAGTTCAAAGGACACACATTTGCTGAGCTTTGATACTGACTGCTCTACTGGCAGGAAAGAAGGCAAGGAGGTCTTTAGCTAGAAATTTGCTATCATTTTCATCTGACCAGAGCCTAAGGTTACCTCTGTCTTCTTTAGAGTTCTTGAGGCACTAGGAAGGACTCTCAAGGGGCTGAATCAGAGCTTCGCAGAGCAAAGAGCGACCATCCCACCACATAGTCAAGTTTAGAGAACAACAGACACTCGTGTAGTTGAGGCCAGAGGGTTCTGCCCTACGAACAGTCTCTCGTCCCAGAGAATGGCTCAACTTGACTCAGTAGAGCAGGGTGGGCTACATCAGGTTCAATACAAGCTCTCCGTTATTACATACCTCCAACAGCTACTGTTTTGCATTTATTGATAGGTTCCTTTAAAATTATTCTCATGTACGCTTCCTGAGGCAGGGTCTTGTCTTCTAGTTCATAAGTTTCCCAACCAGATACTTTTGTGCATCCCAAAGAACTCAATGGTGTGCCTAGAACAGAGGAGCAATTTAGCTTCACCACTTCAAAATGTAATCACAAAACTCTAAAGCTAAAAGAGCTTATAAATCCACTACAGCTCACTATAAATAAACACATTTAAGTATTTATCAACTTGGAAACAAAAAACTCACAACAGAGCATCCCTACCTTCCCCCGTCTTCTCTTTTTCTTTAGCTTTATAATTTTTGTATTTTTTATTATAGTAAAATATAAACAACATAAAACTTATTCCATCTTTTCATATTAAAAACTAAGTCTTTAAGGTGTTTTTGTAAATTTATCTATCTTTAATTGTCGATAAATAACTGATTATCAAAAATTAAGTATAAGTTTAAAGTTTCAGCTTAAAACTGAAAACAAAGGTAACTACTGAATTACCCTCTTTATAAGCTGACTGATAAAAATGTAGTCATCTCTCTAGGCCAAAATACTGGCCTCATAAATCATATCTTTTATATGTGTGCAAATGGTATACATTTTCTGGTAGCTTAACTAGGAAGCTAATGTTTTATGCCTGATAAAGAATAAAGAAGGTTATTCATTTAGTGCCTCATTCATAGTAATCTGTACTTACAAGTGAAAAGACTGTGGAATCTAATGATAGCTAGAGAGGCAGCATCTTTTATTTTGATATTTAATTTAATCAGTGACATTATCTTTTTTTTTTCTATAATAATCTGTAAGTGGGCTCTCAGCCCTTTCCAAGATCATATAAGCTCTATAGCGTTGAGTATGTGATAAAACTATGGCTATCCTATACACACACACACACACACACACACACACAGACACACACTTAAATTTCAGGAGAATCATGAACTCCTTGAAGCCATCCTGGACCCCAGGATAAAAATCATAGCGGCTGCCAGGTATCAAACTGGACAGCTGATATCTTGAGCTAACTGACACACTTAACTCTATAAAGAAATAATTCTTAGGGAACAAAAGAAACCACACTATTTATAGTCCTAAGGACCTAGGTATATCAGGCAATCTCCCCATTTAATCATTCTTTATCCTATTTGTAGATAAAAGTACTATACCTGTAAATAACCAAACACAGTCACAAAGAAAACAGTTGTCACAAACTAAAACAAAACAAAAAAACAAAACTAGGACTCTTGCCATTACATTAGCTTAAAAGTGTTCAGTTAAAGCTTCAAAGTAAAATATATTTGCATAAAAACATCATCTCCTGATGACATCATACAGTTTATAAAGCCAGGAGTGTTTTAAAAAAAAAAAACAAAAATTATACCCCTGGAAATAGGGTGTGTCTCTTTAAATTCAAAATCTCACAAAGTCTCATATAGTAGACAATAATCTCAATCTATTTTGAATAATAAAGTAATGTTTGGGAAAGTAAACTTGATCCATGCTAGCTGGGGATGCTTATGGGTCACTTGACAGAAGCTAGATAACAAAAAGGAAGCAAAGAAATAGATTTAACAATTATTTTTGGACGCTAGACCCAACAATAGGAAATATGAGATACCATTTTTTAAAAGCCTTTTAAATATCATTTTTAAAAGCTATACAGATTTGGGAGCTATAGATGGCCAATGGAATAGGCCTGTCTATCTCTGCTTTCCTGTAAGGTCCCACTAAGATGATAGTAAAGCGAGAAAAAGATATAAATCCATAAAGACAAAAGGAATAGAAAACTATATTAGAGCAGACAATAGACTTCAATGTGTCTAGCAAACAGAGGTGACTGCAGAAGCTGAGCAGAGCAGGCGGGAACCTCACTGCCTGAGAAGCAGAGTCAGCTGACTGCTGCAGAAAAGGCTCAGGAAACGGAGCTTCCAGTTCCTCCAAAAGAAAGGTTGGGGACATGGGGGATAAGACTGAAAAGGAGGTGGCTAGTTGACAGTCTGTAAAAACAGTTAGACCTTTACCTTATGCCATACACAAAAGTGAACTCAAAATGGATTAAAGACCTAAAAGTATGACCTCAAACTATAAAATTCCTAGAAGAAAACATAGAGGAAAAGCTTCGTGAATTGGAGCTGACAATATTTTTTTGGCTATAACACTAAAAGCACAGATAACACATGCAAATAGGCAAATGGAACTACTTCAAACATAAAAAGTAAAGGAATAAACCAAGAGTGAAAGGGCAACCTACAGAATGGGAGAGAATATTTACAAACCATATATTCACTGAGGTGTTAATATCTAGAATATACAACGAACTCTTACAACTCAACAACAAAAAGCCAAATTAACACAATTTAAAAATGGGCAAAGGATTTGAATAGACATTTCTCCAAACAAGGTATACAAATAGTCGAGAAGCACATGAAAAGATGCTCAACATCACTGATTATTCATCAGGAAAATGAGAATCAAAACCACAATGAAATATCACCTCACACCTGTTAGAATGGCCACTATCAAAAAATAAATAAATAAAAACAAATAAACAAAAAACCCCCCAGAAAATAGCAAGTGTTGGCAAAGATGTGAAGAAATTGATCAGAACCCTTGTACACTGTTAATGGGAATGTAAAATGGTACAGCCACTACGGGAATAGTCTGGCAATTCCTCAAAAAATTAAAAATAGAACTACCATACATGATCCAGCAATCTCATTTCTGGTATACATCCAAAAGAAGTGAAAGCAGGGTCTTGAAGAGATATTTGCACAACACTGTTCATTGCAGCACTATTCACAATACCAAGAGGTGGAAGTCACCTAAGTATCCATCAACAGATGAACAGATAAAGAAAATGTGGTACGTACATAAAATGGAATAGTGTTCAACCTTAAAAAATAAGGAAATCCTATCATATGCTACATGAATGGATGAACCTTGAGGACATTAGGCTACATGAAATAAGCCAGTCACAAAAAGACAGATACGACATAGTTCTATGTATAGGAAGTATCTAACGTAGTCAAACAAACAGAAACAGAGTGGTTTCTAGGTGGTTGCTAGGGGCTGGGGAGGGGAAGAAAAGGGTAGTTGTTTTCAGTGGGTATAGAGTTTCAGTTCTGCAAGATGAAAAAGTTCTAGAGATCTTTTGCAGAACCATGTGCATATAGTATACTACTATTCTGTACACTTAAAAATTGGTTAAGATGGTACATTTTGTGTGCTTTTTACCACAATAAAAAAACCCAGGGAGCTTATCCTGGATTATCTGGGTGGGCCCAATGTAATCACAAGGGTCCTTAAAAGTGGAAGAGGTAGACAGAGGAGGAGGTCAGAGTGACGCAACGTGAGAAATATCTGGCCCTCCATTGCTGACTTTAAAGATGGAAGAGGGCCGGGAGCCAAGGAATGCAGCCAGCCTCTAGAAGTGAGGGAAAGCAGGGAAATGGATACTCCCCTAGAGCCTCCAGAAAGGAGCAAGGCCTGTGGATGCCTTGATTTTTAGCCCAGTGAAACCTGCATCAGACTTCTGACCTACAGAACTGTAAGATAATAAATTTGTGCTATTGTAGGGAAAGGAAGAAAGAAAAGGCAGTTAGAACCCCAACCTGGTAAAGCCAAACAAATCACCCCTACTGAGGTTACTCTCTGGAGAAAATGATAAAGCAATACTTCAGACTGAAACACCAGATAAGGCTGAAAAGAGGCATTAGGATTTAAGCAGTCACAGGCTTTGATGCTAAGACCTCGGGCTCCCTTCCCCTGTGTGGCTCCCCCAAATCCTCATAGGCAGACTTACTCCCCACAAAAAAGTAAACAGAGCGTTCCTTTTTGGAGAAACTGAAAAGGTCCAAGAAGGAAGATCTGCAGATTCTGATGCGTAAGAGTCAACCACCGAAGCGTCCCTGTTCAAAAACCCTAGAGAGAAGCTCTCAAGGAAACAAATGTCCAGTCTACTTTTTATTGTCTCACTCTTAAACATGAACAAACAAATAAATCCTCACCATTCATTTGAGAAAAGCCTCTAACATCAAAATCAAGAATCAAAACAAGCAGATAAAAAGGGGCAACACACAGGAAAATGTGCAAAGAGCAGAAGAAAACAGCAAAATAACTCAATTCACATTGTCAAAGGAAATAAGAATATATTGCATCTGTGAAACAAAAACAGGATCCTATTTTTAAAAAGGAAATATTCAAAGACCACAAAAGATTAAATTCAAAATTACAAACATGTTAGCAGAAATTAAAAATTCAATAGATACTAAGAAAACCTCTTAAAACATAAAGCAAAACCACAGAGAGATGGAAAATAGCTAAGAAAAAGACATAAGAAATTTAGAGGATCAAACCAGCAGGTCCAAATACCCAACTAAGAGATTAGTAGAAAACAGAGAAAAGGGGGAAAAGAAAATTACCAAAAAAATAGTACAAGAAAATTACCATATTGAAGAACATGAATTTCCAAGCTGAGAGTACCATAAATATCAAAAAACCACAGGAAAAATGGGCCAATATGAAATTTCAGAATTCTGGGGTTAAAGAAAAGCATCAAACATTTTCCAGAGACATGAAATAATTCACAACCAACTGGGAAACAGAATGGCCTGAGATGTTTCAACTTGTATCACAGAGCTCAGCCACAAATAAAATATAGTCATAATAAAGGAAACATTCATATTTATTTAAACACAGCCTGTAACATGACTGCATCAAGAAAATGGAGACACAGGAAAAGTAGGTGTGTACTAAGAGTAAAAGGTAGTCTATGAGAAATAAATCCTCAGCAGGAAATCAATACAGAAATCAATGTAAGTCTAAAATTTTAAAAGTAATCAATAAATGGCACTTAAAGCATACAGTGTGGTGTTTAGAAATAGGCAGGTGAATACCAGAAAATACAACTAAAAGAGTTGAAAAGGACTATCTTTAGGCAAAGTGGCAGTAAGAATATAAAAAGAACAAAGAATGGCTATTGTAGTACTACTGGAATTATTAAACAATGTAAATGCAATTACCTCAAAAATAAACAAAGGGATGAAGGAGAGAGAAAGAGACAAGAGAGGGAGGAAGACAGGCAAGTAGTTAAGTTGCCTGATTTAACAAAGCAATTCTACAAACTGTTATACAATGAAGATCTTCAATGTTCATCCACACAGAAAGAACAAAAATAGCAACTGTCCTAACATTATGCAAATGGTTACTTGTAGCTTGGAATAAAATTTTCAATTACAGCACCGTACATGAATTCCAAAAGTGCTGTACTGCAAATAACTAAAATGATAACATGCTGTGGAAAATAGTATTGAATGCTTCAAAAATGTGACTCAAATAATGAAGACACTGATGTCAAACATGTATGTAAAGAGTTGGAAGAAAATTATTCTGGGGTAGGAAAAAAGCATTAGTTATAATATTGTTTTGTATAAATACATAATTATTCAATATACTATGTAACTAAATTAATTAAATGGTATAAATATGTATTTGACTATTTGATCTATATTCTCAAAGTATTCCTTATATATTCAAATTGGCCACAAAAAAATTATTTGTTTAGATCTTCTCATTGGGAAAACACAGGAAATAGAAACTCAGCATAAAAGGTACATAAAGAAATTAAAAATCCACTTACCTGAATCATGCTGTTACTTTTCTTCATCAGTCTTCCTTCCAATCTAGGAGAAAATAATAAGTAAATTAAAGCACAGCCTTCATGTAATGAACTTTTTACAAGAAAAAACTAAAATCCAAGGAAACTATTATTCACTTCTTATCTATCCAAGGAAAAAGAAAGTGTTCTTTTCCCAAATTCCCAGCTAATTTCTGGCTATCATGGTATTCAGAGTAAGTTTATATTAGGCAAAGCCAAGCAAAAGCAAGCATGTAAATCTAATGCCAATAAAAAAACTGCACACCAAGTACATCTAATGGTATGAGTTTTAAAATGATGTACTTTTATAAATTATCTCCTCTCCATTCAGGTAAGTAACTGCTAATTGGCTATATAGAAAAAGATAAAGAAGCAAGAAAGCACATTTTTCAAACTGTGAGAATTACTACCCCGGGGTAAAAAGGGGTGGCAACATGTTTAAATGTTCAATGAAAAATGCAATCAATAGCAAGCTAGGCAGAACAACCGCAGACCACATATATAAGTGTATGATCAAAGAGCTTATAAATAGACTTTAACCCACATCGCCCTAAAGGTTTTAAAATGCTTCCTCATTTCATTTCATGAAAGACTTTCTCAACTAAAAATGAAATATTACCCTAAGTAAAATATACATGTGAAACTAGGGTACCCCACAAAAAAGGGAAAAGGTACCTTTTAAAAAAATTAATAAGCTCAGAAATCCTGAGCAGCTTAATACATTTTCCTAAAGTGAACAACACTCTCCCAAAAGGTCACCATTGCCCTGACTTCAAATAGCACACGTTAGTTTTGCCTGCTGGGCAAGGTGTTATTATTCAGGCATCTGTCTGGGAGGCTAAGAATCCCTGTATCTGGATCAAAATAAAATGCTTTAAGGAGAGAGGAACAAGTAGTGGCTGAGTGCAAGGTGGTATTGTTTCAGGAAGATATTAACGTGTCTAAGGAAGGGGGTTTGGTTGGTTGGTTGGTTGGTTAGTTGAGGTCAACCTTCAAGTTCTCCAGAGACTATAAGACAGAGAAGCTGTTTAATGATAGAAATAGAAGGGAAAGTGCCTTTCTATTGTCTAGATGAGTACATTGTTGAAAGTAAGATGGGAGGAGGAGCAGGAGCAGAGGAAGAGGAAGAGGGGCAGTGGGAGGGGGAAGAGAGGCTGGACTCCTTTCTACAGGTACAAAGACATCTATAAAATAAAAATAATAACCAAGCTGGTATGTGCTAGAAGCTAGACTAAGTTACTAATGCATCATCTCACTTGATGTTCCAACTCCTTTGAAGTTGGTTTTGCTATCCTCAGTCGACAGATAACAATACTGAGTCTCAAGTCAGCAGTAAGGTGTCTAAAGTACAGTTAGTAGGTAAAGCAAAGCTATTCCTCTTTTCAGCTTGTGTGCAGGGCTCAAGACGCTATCAACAAAAAGAGAGATGTTCACAGACACAAAGCCATGTAACTAGATACAGAATATGCTGTATTGTCCTTGCCTGTAAATCATTTAAAGGAAAAGAATCGAGTTATTCAGGACACATAAAGTCTTCTGAATTACCAGAAAGTTGAATAGCTTTGTCACACTGGTAAAGTAGGCCCACTTATCATTCTGTGCCTCAAAGGAGAAGTTTCAAAAGAAATCCTTACACTTCACAAGGTATAATTTTCTGACATGTTAACTGGTTTTATTGCACTGTATACTTTCCCTCTGAAATGGGAGAAATCTGTCCCTTAGAGACGGTCACAGATGCAGAAAGGCAAATTACCACCACAGAAATATCGAGGAAGCTGTGATAGTGCCACCTCCAAATGACATGCCACACCTGCACAAATATTCAATTTCTATACATACTTTCAAAAAGCATGGGCCACAATGGGAACACAGTTAAAAAAGGGAACTTTCCATTCTGCCACTTGAAAGAGAAGAAATAAAATATCTACTTTTTAAGACAATAGGTAATGTACCAAAGATGTGTAGCTCAAAAGATCTTCCCTGCATCCTCACTGGTCAATACAAAATCATTCCTCAATAACAATAATATGACTGTCAGACATGAAATACCTTTACAATGAATCCTGCAATAACCCAGTATATGTGCGTTGGGGGGGAGGTAAAAGTATTAGAATCCCCAACTTAATCAGAGGAACACCTTTAGGGTATCATGTTGAACATAACAGTTCTGGCTTAATGATGAACATATCCAAATCTGCTTTTCAATACCAAATCATTTCATTATCCTTTCACGGTTTTCCAGTTCCAAATTGCTTTTGATATTGGCTTGACTAAAGGATATTGAGCCTCGTGGGAGATGGAAGAAGTGTCTTGTTAGTGAGTGGCTTGATGATAAGAAACAAAAATAGGCCTGGAAAGACTCTTAGAACAGATAACTGCTAAAGCCTCTGAGAGCACCATGGTGACTTTCCTCATATGAGATCTAGTACAAGGAATGCATAGTAAAAGCTGCAGGCTTGATTTCGCAGTGGACACATGCCGTGAAGATACAATGCAAGAAGTTCTTTTTGGGACTATATGAGTAAGCAAGTTAACTATGCATAAGCATACCATGCACAGTAAAGCATCTGTGGAAAAAGTTACCCAAATTATACTTAAAAGGCTGTGGCTCTAAACTTTCAATCAAGACTGGGTAAAAGAAGGCAAGAATCTTTGCAGACGTTAACCCAATGACATTCAGAAGAATACTAGCAGCACAGAGGGCAAAATAAGGTATCTTGCCCTATTCCCAATAATTCTGGTATAGCAATATTCAAACCCCTATTTGTTTACTTCTAGTGACTTCCTCCAAAAAAAAAAAAAAAAACACACTAGAGTAGAGTAAAAAAGGAATGGGCAGAAGAACAAAGGCTGTTGAAGGAAAAGATTAAAGTTCACAAAATTTTTGCAAGGCACTGGCAATCCCCCACTTTACAAGTGTACATTTGCAGGGCCAGCCCTTTCAAAGTTTATTACTTCCTCTTAAACCAGGGAGGGCAGTGGTTTTATATTGGGGGCCAATCTGACTGATTGACAGCCAGTAGCTGCCCAGAAGCAATGCTGGCAGACAGTGCCAAAATCAACAATGGACAGTGCCATTGTCCATTACAGACACATGACATGGAAATTGCAGCAGGAATTCTTCATTTTTGACAGCCCTGTCCCAAACCCCATTATTAGAGTTCAATTGTTTCTTGGGGGAAGATGGTATATAATTAGAAATGAATAACGTACAGAGACCAGTAACAGCATAAGATCAATGTAATTATATTTTTCTATTAAAACTGCACTTTAGGCCGGGCACAGTGGCTCACGCTTGTAATCCTCGCATTCTGGGAGGCTGAGGTGGGAAGATTGCTCCAGGTCAGGGGTTCGAGACCAGTCTGAGCAAGAGTGAGACCCCGTCTCTACTAAAAATAAAAAGAAATGATTTAGACACCTAAAAATATTTATAGAAAAAAATTAAGCGGGCATGGTGGCGCATGCCTGTAGTCCCAGCTACTCAGGAGGCTGAGGCAGAAGGATTGCTTAAACCCAGGAGTTTGAGGTTGCTGTGAGCTAGGCTGACGCCACGGCACTCTAGCCAGGACAACAGAGCGAGACTCTGTCGTAAAAAAAAAAAAACAACAACAAAAAACTGCACTTTATTAGAATAGTAAAAAACACTTGGAAACTTTCTCATTCTTACTCATCAACAGCATGTTATGCATATTAGAGCTTCGTTTAGTTGAACACAAAATCCTAAGTACAAAGTTGGCATTATCTTCTTTTATACAAAGTTGGGATTTTCTTCCTTTAATGTCTAACTCTCAATAAACACAGCTTACCTGAACCTTTTCTTCCTTACATCTGCTTGGAGTAGAACCTTTACTGTCTCTCACAAGGAACCTGACCACTGCTGCAAAGCCCCACGCGTGGTCTCTAGCTTTGGTGGCTGCACGTGGCCAGTCTCCCGCTGGAGTCACCCACAAGCTTCCTCCTGCCTGCAGCAGGTGCCAGCTCTCTTCACAAGGGAGAAAGAACTTCCACTACACTCAAGGAAAGCCTTCATCTCCCTTCCCTAAACCTTACACTGCATTCTTACTTTTTTCTAGATTAAAAAATTAATGTAGAGAGTAAACTGAATGTCTTGTCCCAGCCCTTCCTCAAAACTTGCCTCAACTTACAGCCAATCAGATTGTCTCAGGTAATCACAGGGCTCTCTTCTCTGAGCTGCTTGGCTGAGGTGTCAAAGAAAATACACAACATAAAAAATCATCTATTAACTACCCTGGGAGTTTAGCAACTTGCCAACCTGCCTCTCAAACCAGCTTTTCCTTTCCTATAGAACGCGTTTGAATAGAGGAGTTTAGAAGAACGGGTTCACCTAAAAGGAAAGGACAGACTTACACTTTATATACTAAAATGTGGGAGCTGAAGGAGATTTAACGGGGGATAAAAAAAATTCCAGAGAACATACTCTTAAGGAGACAGATACACTAAAAGATGATAAAGAGTGAAAGCAACTATGCTCCAGGAAATGGTAAGACAAATTCATGAGAAGAAAGCAAAACTGATAAAAGCCTGGACTCTAATCCAGTTTCAAGAGTGACCTCAAAGCAAACAATGGCTCCTCTCTCCTTCTCTACTTAGCACAACAGTGACCAACTGCCTTCGCTTAGTGCCAAAGGGGAAAAAAGGTACTTCATCCCTTCATTCAGCAAATATTTATTGAGCGTCAGGTGGGATTACATAGAGATGAAAGACTGGCTTCCCTGAAGGAGCTCACAGTTTTGAAAGGAGAAAGAAAAACACATAAACCAGTATTTACATTTCTATGTGGCACCACAGAGTGATATCACTGAGGTAAACTTCAATAGAACACAATCAGTTCCCCTCAGGAGCCGGACACAATTCCTGGACATTTTATCTATCTCATTTGAATCCTTGAAACAAGCCTGTGAGACTGGCAAACACTGAAGAGAATTAGGTAGGGTGTATGGGACCCCAAAAAAGAGCTTTCAAACAAAGATTTTTTTTTTATTCAAGTTGAATCTTCAAATAATGGCCCCCACCCCGAATACAAATCTCAGCCCCAATTTTACCATTTACAGGCTGCCCAGCAGTGTCTAAGCTTCCTGGAACTTCTATTGAGAAGTTCACAAATGGAAGAAATAACTTTCTAACACTGCAGGTCTTGTTATCAAGGGCCACATCAATAATGCCCTGCCTCAGTTTAATGAGAGCAGTTTTGGTTGTTTATAAATCCCTACGCACAGATGTGCCAAAATAATCTTCTTCCTGTGTTAGTTAATCACAGAGTATCTGTGCTTACCACATTCTCAGGACCTAGGACAGGACTGGTAAGTGCCCAGGAAATCCTATCATATTTTTCTGTTACCAATCATCAAATCAAGCTTCTCAGTCATGATCAAGATCCCCCTCTACTTTCCACATTTAATCATTTATTTAAATTTATTCTTGTTTTTAATTGACCAATGATAATTGTATTTATTTATGGAGTACAATGTGATTTTTCATACATGTTTACAATGTGGAATAATTAAATCAGGCTAATTAACAAATTCATGACCTCACATATTTATTTTTTTATGGTGGGAACATTTAAAAATCTACTCTTTTGGCAATTTTGAAATATATAATTTTTTTTTTTTTTTTTTTTACTATAGTCACGATTCCTTAGATCTCTTGAATTTATTCCTCCCAATTATAAATATGTATCCTTTGACCAACATCCCTCCAATCCCCTCTCCCCCTTAACTGCTCCAGCCTCTGGTAACCTTCATTCTACTCTCTATTCGTATGAGTTCAACTTTTTAGATTCCACATATATAAGTGAGATCATGTAGTATTTGTCTTGCTATACCTGGCTTATTTAACATAGCATAATGTCCGCCAGGTTCATCCATGTTGTCACAAATGACATGATTTCCCCTCTTTTTTAAGGCTGAATTGATTTCCACAGTGTGCATATGTCACATTTTCTTTATCCATTCATCCGGTGATCTAGGTTGTTTCCATACCTTGGCTATTGTGAATACTGCTGCAATGAACATGGGAGTGCAGAGGTCTCTTTCGCATACTGAGTCAATTCCTTTGGATCTATTCCCAGAAGTAGGATTACTGGATTGTATATTTTTAGTTTTCTGAGGAACCTCCTTTACATTCCCACCAACAATGCACAAGGGTTCCATTTCCTCTATACTAGTCATTATTTTTAAGACTAGATTACTATCCACCCTCAAAAGATGTATTGATTGCTAGGCGTTTCCTCCTGCAGTTCCCTATAATGTCCTTCCCCTATTCTGCTCCCCACACTGTTAACCCATGCTCATCATCTGGCTTAGAAAGAACAACGGAAATATGTTCCAAAAACTTGTGGATTGGGAATTAGGTAATTACCTCCACATTATATTTGAATACAATGTACCTTCCATTAAAACCATCTTTACACAGTCTTATTCCACTATCAAAAATTTTTAAACCAAAGTAGGATTAAAAATTGTGAAACCTTTAAAAAAATAGTTCTCTACTCCTGTGGTCCCCCACCTTTGGGCTGAGGACTAGTACCGGCCCCTGGCTTGTTAGGAACCGGGCCTTACAGCAGGTGAGTGGTGGGCAAGCGAGTATCCCCATCACTCACATCATCACATAAGCTCCACCTCCTGTCAGATCAGCAGCGGATCAGCAGATTCTCATAGGAGCATGTGTGAGGGATCTAGGTTGCGCTCCTTATGAGAATCTAATGTCTGATGATCTGAGGTGGAGCTGAGGCAGTGACACTAGAGCTGGGGAGCGGCTGCAAATAGATTATCATTAGCAAAGAGGTTTGACTGCACAATAAATGCAATGCACTTGAATCACTGCAAAACCATCCTCCCTCCCAATTCCTTTGGAAAAATTATCTTCCATGAAATCTGTCCCTGGTGCCCAAAAGGTTGGGGACCATTGCTCTACACTATGTCTAATCTACAGTAGATCAAGTAGCCTCTGTTTGAAACAGTAACACTGTCTCTCTCTAACTAGTCAGAAAGTCCCATAAGCATAGGTTATGTCATATCCCAAATATAAAGTATATAGTCCAGCAATTTAATAAATATTTTAAAAACTAAACTAAATGTCTTGCCTTTTGAGCCTGGATTCTTTTTAGATATGGAAAAGAATAAATATTTATTGGAAATTAAAGGAACTCATAGAACAATGGAACTTTCTAATTTCCTTTTAAAATATTTTGAAGTAACATTATGGCTTCAAGAGAAAATTCAGCATGAATCGTCAAACCAAGCTATCATAATAAACTTTGCAAGTCTCAAAACCTGTCTTTTGTGTTCCTAAGACAGGCATAATTTAACTAACAAGAATATGAGAAATAAGAAACCCCAAGTTTATTACTCCAATGTAGAAACAAACTAAAATATAAAACCCAATTCCAAGGCAGATTAGGAAATGTTTTTAACAGAGAATCAACTAATTTATTAAAATTGGATTTGCAGTAGATATATTTCAGGGTGTCTCTTCACCCCCTCCTATTTCTGGGGGATTCGGCCACATTCTCAGGCCCAGTTGCCTTTCAACTGCAATCTTCTGTATCACCTGACGCATGCACACAGCCATAGCTGATTGGACCAGAAGTAACACCTGACTCAAAAAGAGCCCCTCATAAGCTGGCTAGAAGCCTAAAACTTGGGTTTACTTACTTCCAAAATTATGGGCTCAGCCAATCAGATTCTCTGCCTCAAGAACTGAAATCAAGAAACGCTAAAGGAAATTGCCAGTTAGATATGAGAGTGAAAGGTCAAGAGGAACACTTAGGGTTAGGACAATCATCATGGGCCAAGTCTGCCACAGAAAGCAAGAACTAGACTGGAGCCAGTTCCTAACCTGAGATTCTCAGGAGCTCAACATCCTGACTCCTACACCTTTCCTTGAATGAGAATGACCTGGTTTTCACAACCAAAAGACAGAGCTCATGATAGCAACCTAAGTTAAATTTTTACATAAAGATCTATTGACATGTTTAGTTAGGATAAAACCACCTTCTTTTAGATGAATTAGAGAAAGTTTATATCACTTAGTAAGAAATCTGGGGTCAAGTTTTTAAAGAAATGAAGTTTTATTATTTTCAACTTCTCTCCTCTCGACTCTGGTTTCTCACCTATAAAATGAGGTCAATTTATGAGATGGTCTCTAAGTTCTCTTCTGTGGTTTACAATCTCAGTACATACAGGCAGTCTCCGACAAAGGGTACTCTTTGTGGGCAGTTTGGGCAGTGGGGGAATTCTCTACTAGCTGGGCTGTCACATGATGAATTCTCATCCTTTTAAATTCATAATTAGAGCTAACAAATTTTCCTGTAAAAGTCCTTAAAATGAGTCAGTTCACAGACTATCCCATTTTAATCATATTTAGTAAAATATTAGAATTTTTCATACTGTTTGATCATTCTATTTTTCATTTAAAATATACAGTTATACTCAATACCTTGCCTCTCCCTTAATTTAAAGAAACTAAGAAGCTCAAAGAATGCTGTTCTATCAGTCATTATGGGAAATATTTAGATCTGAAATTGTGCTATAATCTTAAACATAGTATTTTCAATACTCTACTTTGGGGAGGGAGGAGCATGACAACAAAATAAGATATCGGAAATCCAAATATTCTTGTCATTCAGGTTTTAATATAAAAGAGCATTTATCGCAGAGTTTAAAATTATAAGCATTCAACGACTGAAACTGCTCCAAATGGATTTTTTAAATGATATCAGGAAAAACTGCCCAAGACTTGGAAATGGCCAAAAGAAACTCCTCAGTGTCTTTTCAGATTATCCGAGTCAATAGGGCTACGTACTTTTGACTGACTTTCTATTTCACTGGCAGTAATTCCAAATAATGTGTCCACTGCAATGTAAACAATTGATTTCTGCCTAGAAGGAAAAATAACTCCAAATATTACATTTTATTGCTTTAGAGATATTAACCAACTTTGTTACTTATTGATAAAGTTAGTTTAGCATTCTTGGTTTTTTTTTTTATTTTTTTCAGTTTTTCAAATTCCCCTTTAGTTCCCTCACTAACTGAGTTGAGTAAATCTTTGATGTTTGTTTGTTTTATATCTGTATTTAGCATATTTTTAACTTCTGAAAATTATTCTTTAACAATGATGGTCTAGGCCGGGCGCGGTGGCTCACGCCTGTAATCCTAGCTCTCTGGGAGGCCGAGGTGGGCGGATCGTTTGAGCTCAGGAGTTCGAGACCAGCCTGAGCAAGAGCGAGACCCCATCTCTACTAAAAATAGAAAGAAATCATATGGACAGCTAAAAATATATATAGAAAAAATTAGCCGGGCATGGTGGTGCATGCCTGTAGTCCCAGCTACTCGGGAGGCTGAGACAGGAGGATCGCTTGAGCCCAGGAGTTTGAGGTTGCTGTGAGCTAGGCTGACGCCACGGCACTCACTCTAGCCCGGGCAACAGAGTGAGACTCTGTCTCAAAAAAAAAAAAAATACAAAAAAAAAAACAATGATGGTCTGTTTTTAAAAAATCACTCCACTGTAACACCTAGAAAAGTGTATGCTATTGTTTACAGCAAGTGATAAATGAATAACTGGTCCATGATATTTGGAAGCCAGATCCTTACAATTCAGAGTGATACAAACGGTAATGAAGAAATGGCAATGACATCGCAGCAATTTCACTAGGAAAGCAAGCTGCATTCTCCATCTCTTACGTGTTCTCAGTGGGCAACAACTGATGTACAGCCTTGAATTCCAATTGCACAGATGTATATCATACATCTGCTTCAGATCTTAATGGATACAATATAAATAAAATCCAAGTCATGCATGTAGAAGATGGTATGAGTGTACATGTGTGTAAAAACATGTATAAAAACACAGTTAGAGCCATGCAATGAAGACAGCTGGAACACATAATAAATCAGAAAGTGATGAAACTCCATTTATTAAGAAACAATCCATTTATTAAGAAACAAAATAATCTTGTCCCCGATATGATTGCCTTGTCCTTAGCTTTCTGATATCTAAATTAGCAAAGCAAGGCACATATTTGTAAGCAAAACTTTTTATTCCTCTGAACCTTTAAACTCCCTAAAATAGGGGTTTAGGATTCTCTACCTATCCCTTGATAAGACTTTCTTTACAGAAATACTACAGACATTAAGAAGAAAATAGAGTCAAATGATTCTTCTTTACAGAAACAGTGAGTAGGAGGCTAACTGTATCATTCATTTTTCTAAATGTTATAAGAAAATCCAGCAACTGAAAATCAACAGAGGAGTTTCTTGATATAAGTAAACCTGATGCATAAAAATACATTTACACAAAGGACTTACACAGCAGAAATCACAAAGATTCTTGCAAGTAACAAGTCTCCTACTGAGATTTAAAATAGGGATTTATTTTTGTAATTTACAAAAATGTGATTTAACACAATTTTTCAAAGCTACAACAATCTATTCAATCAGGAAACCATTTCAAGCTCCATGCAAACGTAAAACTAAAACTGCCCCTGTTGCAACCACATACTGTACTTAGCTTTGGGGAACTAAAGATTTCATGTTACTCCCATACCTGCAGGAACCACCTTGATCAATAAGGTCCCCTTCTCTTCCTCTTCAATTTCCATTCTCTCCTTTCAGTGACCATGCACCCCTCCCACCAGTCCCTAGAGGACAAATTCCACTAATAAACCTTTCTTTGGGGCTGGGTGCAGTGGCTCATGCCTGTAATTTCAGCACTTTGGGAGGCAAGGCGCCAGGATCATTTGAAGCCAGGAGTTAAAGACCAGCCTGGGCAACATAGCAAGACCCTATCTCTACAAAAAATTTTAAAAACTAACCAGGTGTCATGGTGCATGCCTATAGTCCCAGCTACTTGGGAGGCTGAGGCTGGAGGATTGCTTGAGCCCAGGAGTTGGAGGCTGTAGTGAGCTATGATCACACCACTGCACTCCAGCCTGGGCAACAGAGTGAGACCCCATCTCTTAAATAAATAAATAAATAAATAATAAACAAACAAACAAACAAACAAACTTTTCTTTGGCTGCAATTAACATTGTTTTTTTGCTCCAGAATTTCTCACAGTCTTGAAAAGACTAGTGAGCACTGTGACTCTCCAGTAATACACCACCTGTTGCTTCTCAGATCTCCAAGGGCTACGCCTGAAAATTAATGTCCTATTAAAACTGATTCACTTAGCTTGGCTCTCGGGTTCCCTTCATTGTGTGTATTCCTCAGCCAAAAGATAAGTGTCTATCCAAGCCAGCCATATGCAGAGACAAAGAGGGCCTCACTAGCCAGTGTAATGTGAGGTGCCCAAGAATCATTCGTCCGCACCGTTACTGCCCTGATGCCGTACCTTTGCATGGTTAAAGCAGTAACAACCACGGGCTACAAGGCATCGTGTCCCTTAGGAGGTCTGGGCTAAAACAAAAATCCTCAAATGGGGTGGTTATCAAACCACATATTGTAGACATAACTGTCTAGGAAGCAGAAAATTCTGTAACTTTCTGGGCTGAAATTTTTATTTTCTCTTTTAGTAAGTGAAAATCTTTCTGAACTGCATTACACTTTTATTTCTTACTTACCTCCTGTTTGCAAAAGTAATAGATATTCTTTTAAGAATATTTAAAAAATAAATACCATTTTGAAATATTTTTTACTGGCTTTTTTAGAGCACTCCCAGGGGAGGATCTTTGAGTCACTGATGTGTAGCTTAAGCACCAGGACCAGTACTTGGCAGATAGCGCTAAATAAATGCTTACTTTCTGTACAATTTTTGTATTCCTTTTGCATTTTTTGCATATTTTGTATGCTTTTTATTTTTTACATCTTATACTTATTGTGTAATTTATTTTATAAATTCATTCATTTTATAAGCTCAGGACTATTTATACTGCTTCATAATCCTTTTCACATCACAACATGCGGACATATTTCCAGGCTATTAAACTATGAAATGTTCTTCTACATTTTTATCTCCTTTTTTTGAGAGATGGCTGATTTATTGTTTTGTGGAGAGTTGGGGTGGTTTTTTTTTTTCTTGTAAGAGTTATTCAAGGCTGGGCGCAGTGGCTCACGCCTGTAATCCTAGCACTCTGGGAGGCCGAGGTGGGCGGATCGTTTGAGCTCAGGAGTTCGAGACCAGCCTGAGCAAGTGCGAGACCCCGTCTCTACTAAAAATAGAAAGAAATTACCTGGACAACTAAAAATATATATAAAAAATTAGCCAGGCGTGGTGGCACATGCCTGTAGTCCCAGCTACTCAGGAGGCTGAGGCAGGAGGATCGCTTGAGCCCAAGAGTCTCAGGTTGCTGTGAGCTAGACTGACACCATGGCACTCTAGCCCAGGCAAGAGAGTGAGACTCTGTCTCAAAAAAGAAAAGAGTTACTCAGGTTCACTATAAAATTTGGAAAAACAGAGTTGGATTTTACCAAATTGAGGGCATATATGAACATTATTTTACAAGTTGTTTTCACCAAATGTTTGCTGAACATTTTATTTCCTTAAATAAACTTTTGGGATATTACCTGATTTTTAAAACAGTAACCCCAGAACCCAATTTCACATGGTCTTCATGTGTCAAAGTCATCATTAAAAACATTGATTATTATAATACACTATAGCCATGGGTGCAGATGTGTACGTAAATCAGAATGAATAATCTCAGGAGATGCCCTAAATCTGTTCTGTTTATTTTTTAAAGAAGTTCTCTAATATCAAGTTTTGTAATCAGTGGTCTCTCTCCCATGAACGTAAAAGAAACATGAAATGGTTCTCAATCAGTCTAGTGTCTACAAATTAAGTTAATAATTCAAATAAACTTTTTCCAAGTAACATTCCCATTCTCAGTGTAAGAATAAGAAGGAATAGGAAAAAATTATTTTTCTATTATTTTGACTTGGGTGATTTCAAAACAACCTCTAAAATTTCTGACTCACGAATGAAAGGTCTATGTCAACAGCTTCAATTAATTTCTTTTGCCCCCAGTAAGAAATGCATATCCTTCAGCACCTCCCAATTTGTATCAGGGCATTTGAGTTTCCTTCAAACCTGCCAGTTCTCTCCCATCATTCATCAGGAGACATTTCTGCACTGGTCATAGTTTCTTCAAGCTCTGTGGCTTAACTGATTTATTATGATCCAAATTTCAGGCCCAAGCAACTCCATGAGATTAAAGATGCTTTTCTAAAAGATATATTCATTTAGTGAGCTTCCCTGCATAATGAATCAACTTCTTCGTGAAATCTGTTTCACAAGAAAGCATTTCATATTCTTATAGACACACTATTAAACAAATGAGGCCAACAGTGTCAGGCAAAGAGGGGATATGTTTGCAAGAACTGATCGCTATCTCTGTTCCTATAGTGTGGGCATGACAATTGTGTAATTATTTAAGTGGATATAAGGGGTGTTTTTTAAAAAAAATTATCTTTCATTGAAGATACAGAAAGGGTATGGGAACCATCAGCACCATAAACAACAGGCAAAATCTAGACCTGATCCATCCACAGAATTGACAACCGTGTCTTCCACACAACAGAGACATTCAACAAATTCTCTGAAACAAGTGGATGTTCTCAAATGACGAAATTTTTCATTCACCAAAAATTCTTTCCCTCCATGGGAACCTTCAGTACATACAGATTATTTAACCTGCCTCTTAAATACACTTAAATTCTGGGGGAGCCTGATTCAAAAACACCTGCTAGAGTGAAAGTGACAAGTCTCATGTAAGCATCCAGTTTTGTTAGCATTATACAATTGCTTAAGGGAAAGACCATATTTGAAGTAGTTTTTCCAAAATAGCCACAAACTTGTTCTGTAGCTCCATGGTGTGCTGTTTCAACTCAATTACATCAACCATCCAAATGTCTCCCTTTGAAAGGTCAAAATCACTCATTAAAAAATAAACATGGCTCAGCCAAATACATTTGCCTGAAGCGAATTGGTAATGCGAAGAAATGGTCCCAGTATCAAGTTCAGAGATATGGGTTGAGTCCAGTCAGCCACCAATTCGTTTTTTGACTTTGAGAAGGTCTTTGTCATATCTGGGCCTTGGACAGATGGAGAAAGGGAGAGAAGTAGAAAAGGAGGAGGGGTAGGGAGGGGAGGGAGAAGGAGATGGGGAGAGAGAGAGGAGTGTGTGTTTTAATCTATGAAACAGGGAGTCTTGTAAGATGCTATCTCTCATCTGTGATTCTGTATTAAATTTGCATTTACAATTATTCCAATTATTCTAACTATTCCAAATTATGAGCAAGAGTCAAGTCTGATTACTGTTGATTAAAAAATTGCCATGGGAGGTGATGTAGAATAATGGTAAGAGATAAGCTTTGAAATTAAGAAATGTAAATATGACACCTAGTAGAAGGCATTAGAACCATGTGGGGGCATTTCTGAATGGCACAGTCATTAGGGTCCCTACTGGCATTTAGTGGGTGGGGTCCAGGGAAGCTAAATGTCCTGAAATGTGTGAAACAATTCCACAAGTGAGATCCTGTCTTAAATAACACCTGTGAGTACCACTGAAGAATCTGGATTTCAGACACATGGTTTCTCATTAGCTGTGTGACCTTTAATGACCTATAATTATTTATTTCTAAGCCTCAAGTTCCTCAAAGATAAAATGGAAATAACATTACCAACCTCAAAGAATTCTCCTGGAGACTCCAGTGTAATGACATGGTGTGGGCTTGGAGCAAATCTTTGCTCTACCACTTAGTGACCGTGGGCTCAGCTTTGCTTCTCTGATTTCCTCATCCACAAAACTGAGGCAAAAACTGAGGCAAAAACATTGCAGGGACTTGATGAGTAATGGCTCAATACCTGTTAGCTATTATTAATAGCAGTGCAGGCCTAATTATTAATAGGTGCTCAGTGGGTGCTCCCGCTCCATGGCCTCCGGAGACCACGTCATGGGACCTAGATACACACGTTCAAAAGCTCAGTTAACTACACCCAGCTCAGATCACCCTTGACGAAAACAGTTAGTAAAAAGCAGTATGACTTATTCATTAGTGCTATTAATTGACATTTTAGCAAACTGTCTTTCAAAACAAATCGGCAAACTGGTATTTAAAAAAAAAGACATACTAATCGCATTGACTAATTAGACACAGGAGACACAGAGGTCTCCAGGTGTGTTCCACAATCTAATTAATAGCCTAGAGGATTAAATGGCAAAGTCGAGGTTCTAAACTCAATGTAAAGTGCTGAAACATCTAAGCCAACAACAACAACAACACCACCACCCAGTATCAATCTCTTTAAATACCCTCACACTGCCCATTAGGTTTCAACTTTGGAAAGATGGTGAAAACTAAGTTTCATCCGGCAAAGTGAATGCTCCGCGCCCATCACAGCCTACAGTTCCTGAATTTTAATGGGGTACGGAGGAGTCCGAATCTTGACTGTGCTCTGTCAAGGAGGGGGGGCTTAGTTAATGGTTAAGTTGTACCTCTCTGAAATAAAATTTGGCTGAAATACCTTAATTTTAGGAGAAAATGTTTAAATAGAATGTGATATATTTAATATGTACTTTTTCACAAATCCAAGTGGAATGGAAACCATGTTAATCAAGGTAAATCTTATAAGGTGACTATCCTTCACATAATAGATGTTCAAAATGTAGCTTTACAAAGCACAGCAGTAAGCCTCCCAAGATTTTAAATGTGCATATACTTTGACATAGCAGTTTATTCTACAGATATACTGAGGCATGTGTGAAATAACAAATATAAGGATATACTTCTCAATATTGTTTATAAAAGCTTTAAGGTCTCAACAGAGAGCTGGTTAAATAAATTCTGGTCATCTCATACACTGAAATTATGCTATTAAAACAAGTGGAATAGATTTCTATGGGCTGATTGGAATCATCTCCAAGAAGAACTACAAAATGAAAAGAGAAACATTTGGAATGGTGTGCATGTTACACACAGAGTATGTTTCTATCTACATATAACATATATGGAAGAATACATAAGAAACTATCTCCGGAGAAGACAAGAGAGAACTGGAATGAAAGGGAGGCTTTTTACCTTCTAAAAATCCTTCTATGTTGCGTAGGGAACTTTTTAAAGCTGTGTGCATGTGTTTCATTTTTTTAATTTTAAAAAAAGTAACTTAATTTTTTAAAATAAAAGAACAGGTGCTCCCTACTTGTCAGTTTTCCTTTAATACTGAATCCAATTTATTAAATGATAAGCACGATCAATGCAGGCAGATACTACAATTCCTTTCTTCTCTGCAAAACCAACTACCTTCCCTAAATTTAGTGGATGAGGCACACACTTTGCACAGTCACCTGCAGGAAACAAGCCTACAAAACATTTGAAAAGTCTGTTTTTGTATTCTGGTATAAATAATTCTTTAATGGCTCTAAATGTCTTGCTGCCTTTATTACCAAGCAGGTAGTAGTGCCAAGCACACTGTTTTGCATAAAGTAAACATCGCAAAAAGCTCTCTGCTGCTTGACAGCTGTTCTTTACCCTGCAGCCAAATGCCTAAGGGACTGTATGAACCTGTTCACATCAATAAATATCAACGTACAACTTACTCACTAAATAGAATCATACTGTGTATTCTGCCACCACCCCCAACTACCACCATCAAACACTACCCAGAAAAGCAAGGAGGCCCAGCACTAGTAAATGCCCCCAAGTGGCCCACTCCTCAACAAAACTCAGGCCAGCCCAGCTAATAATGGACAGCAGCTGTCATATATTCCAAGAAGGGACAGACACAGCCAGAGCTGCCCCATGACTCTCACACACCAGATAGAGGCAATGAGCCCCTCGGCCTTCCTACACCACATAGCAGGTGATCGCATGGCCTTGGGAGAGTAAAAACAGCTCCTGGAAGACTTCCGGTTCCAAAACGGCAGCGTAGAAGCAAGCTAGCTTCACTCTCCTCCACAGAAAACCAAAAACAAACATATAGCACTGAGATTATCACTGAGAAATATCCCAGAATGAGACAGCTCCCAGAGTCACAGAGAAGAGAAACACTTCAAACAGCTTCTCTCTACAAGCATCTAGGCCTGGCCACCAACCAGGATCCATTTAGCATGAGCTGTGTGTGACCTTAGGCAAACTGCTTAGTCTCTCTGATCCTGGATGTCCTCATCTGCAAAATGGTGCCAGTAATGCCACCCACCTATATCTCACAGAGCCACAGTGAGGATAAGGCTTTTGGCACGTAAGTAGCCCTCCACTCGTCAACTAGTATCATTACCATCATCTTTAGGCACAAACCCACGGCAGTCTCCTATTTAGTCTTCCTAATCGCACTCTAGCTTCCACTCATTAGTAAAAGTGCCTGTAAAAGGGGGGAAGGACAAAATCATCCTGGTTACATCCACTCCCTTCCCCCACTGAAAAGTAACAATAGCTCCCACTGTCATTAGAATGAAGTCCAGAATGCTCCATGCGAAGTTTTCTAAGTCTCACTTTAACCACTATTAACTAGGGGAATTCTGGTTCTACCCACACCTCTGCCCTCCACAACAGATTAGCTAGATGTTCCCAATACTCTTCACACTTACACATAGGAAGTTGCCTAATAAGGATGATTCTGCACTAGTGTGAGTTCCATTCACCACTACACAGGTAGTACCTTGCACGGTGACAACTCAAACAGCTGTCAACTAACTAGAAATGCCAGAACCCATCTTTTCAAGTATTACAATCCATACAACCCTTAATAGTTAAATCTAGATTGTAAAACAACAGAGCTGCATTGGTAAGGGGGTTTTAGTCAAATTCTAGATCCTTCAGTTAACCACTTCAGACCAGACGATTCATCGACCTACCATGTAACTCTGTGCTAACCTGAAATTCATGACTTTCAGTTACAGGTTTCACTGAGGAAATATCTGTTTACCTATGATTGGGAGCACCAAGTTATTTCTGTATTTTGCTTTTCCTTTCAGGCTGAGAAAGCTGCTGCTAAAACACTCAGAGTGAAAGTAAACTCATAGCACCCTCCAAGGAATTCAGTTTCTAAGAAAAGGCCACTTGTTTTCCATTGAACAAGATAAAGAGAGCAAAGACTTCCAGCAAGTTGAGAATTAGGGAAATAAAACTCAAGGTATCAATGATTGCCCACCACCCTTGCTTTTTCAATAACCCTGTTTGGGTGGGTTGGAATAACTTAACGTGTGAAACAGGTGACTAGATAAAAATCCCTTTTACCCTTTAGAAAGAAGAGGAGTTTACAGTCAATCACTTCAATTCTTTTTTTTTTGTTAATTAGTATTTTTAATCTTGGTAAAATATACATAACACAAAATGTAACACCTCATTTTTAAGTACAAGGTTCTGTGGCATTAAGTACATGCCTGATGTGGTACACCATCACTACCACCTGTGTCCAGAACTTTTTCATCAAACAAAAACTCTGTATCCATTAAACTCCCCACTGACTCTCCCCCCGCCCATGGAAACCACCATTATACTTTCTGTCTCTATGAATGACAACTCTAGGTACCTCGTATTAGTGGACTCTACAGTATCTGTCCTTTTGAGACTTGCCTTACTTAATTTAGCATAATGTCTTCAAGTTCATCCATGTTGTAGCATGTGTCAGAATGTCCTTCCTTTTCTAAGGCTGAATTATATTCCATTGTATGTATATATCCTACTTTGCTTATACATTCATCCATCGATGGATATCTGGGTTACTTCCACCTCTTGGCTATCATGAATAACGCTGCTATGAACTTGGGTATGTAAATATCTCACCAAGACCTTGCTTTCTTTTAGGTATATACCCAGAAGTGGGACTGATGAATCATATGGTAGTTCTATTTTTAACTTTTTGAGGAACCATCATATTGTTTTTCCATAGCAGCTGCAGTATTTTGCATTCCCACCAACAGTGCCTGAGGGTTCTGATTTCTCCACATCCTTGACAACACTTGTTATTTTCTGGTTTGTTTGTTTTTTTTAATAGTAGTCATCCTAATGATAATCCTTTATTTTTTTAATTTGAAAACTGGCTAGTTGAATTAAACTTTAGTCCCACCTATGCAGCTGGCTAAGAATATTATAAAACTCATTTTCGTGAGTATGCTGAGTATTCACTTTCTGAGAGGCAATTTTAATAAAGCAGCTGAGTTTTTAAAAAAGTGAAAAGAAAAAAGTTTGGACACAAAACCGCCTTGCATTCCAAACTGAAACACCTACTTCTGAGGTAAAGTACATTCCCTAAACCTCAGTTTCCTCATTTGTGAAATGGAGTTGTGAATACTCATTTCTTAAAGTTCTTGGGAGAATTAAATAACAAAATTGTATAAAGCACTTAGCATGGTGCCTGGCACCTAATAAGCATTAAAAGACAGATGGCTGATACTAAGGACAAAGGTTCCATTATTACTGAAATACCACTAAAAGTAAGTCACGAAAAGGTCTCATATTTAGCACTGAAATATACACATCCTTTACTCATCTATTTAGATGAACTTGTTCTACTACGACTACGACTTATATGTATATTACCCAAAGTTCAAGGTTTGTCACTGTAGCCAAGGCAGCATTTTCTTATATGCTTTTCTTATCTATAAATAAACATAAATATTCTTTTCCAGAGTAGGCAGGATACTTAGGTATGACACTAAGCTGTGGTGGCACAGCACAAAATTACACCTTTTTTCACACTTTGAAAAAGTTGTAACAAGAATTTTTCACATATTTAAAATTATATTAATCTAGTTATAGCACAAAAGTACAGTACATTGTAAGACAATAATGTTTTTCCCTTTTCCCTTGGTTAGTTAATTAAAAAGCTAATGCCAAATGGCTATCTTTTAAACATATGGCTTAGGATAAATTCATGTAATTCACATTCATTTAACTACTGTATTTTAAAAACAAGCTTGATCTGTTGAAGACTGGTTACTTTTTACTTAGAATCTTTATCTGGCTCCTCATTTAAATTCACAGAACCTATAGGAAAGTCTCAGAAATCATTTAATCCAAACTCCCACCAAATAGCTGCTGTTAATTCTGTTTCTAGAAATTTACTAATAAATTATGATAAAATATAAAAATTTGGGAACCCGAAGCAATTGTGAAAGGAGATGTATACATCCTTGGCATTTAAACAAATCAAATAAATGGAAATAGATTTTAAAATGAAAGTTAAATCAAAAGGGTGCTAATTCATCATCAAACACTTCAAGACCCTTTACGTGTGTGTGTGCACTAGGCATGTTTTAAGCACTTTAGATTAACATTTTTAATTTCTATATAAGGATTCTGATTTGGGTTCCATTAGTAATACAATGCATTTTAAATTACTACTTAAGACTTTGACACATTCCTTTATTTATATACTCCACTGAGAAATATTCATGTAAAATAATACTCCAAAACCTTAATTACACTACTGGCTTTAGGTTTCTAGGCAGTCTTCATCTTTCCATCTTGGCTGAAATACGCCCATGCTATCTATTTCCTTCCTCCCACCCAAAGAAGTGATTCAAAACATCAGGATACCCTGATAATGGCATTAGTTACTAGGTTTATTAGTTCAGGAAACTCTGCCTCAATCATTGTTCCGCTAAACGCTTTAAAATTACTCTCTAATTTCAGTAATTAAGGTATATGAGTAAGTAATCTTAAATCTTTCTTTGGTAGTTCAAGATTTTAATGAGGGATCTCAGTTGATTTTTCAAAGACCTCTTTAACCAATCTTAGGAAGGCTCAGGGTCACATTTTGAGTATCTATCATCACGGGGTCTCAGTGATTACTGGGGCCAGAGGGAACTAGACTGAAATGCTACTGACGATAAAACATGCCTATTGAAAGGCGGCCTTACTGATAACCTATCTAATAGAGGAAAATAAACTATCAAACAGAAAGTAAGGGAAATAAACTCACAAAACATAATTGTCCCTTTGAAGAAAAAACTCACAACACAACTACCCTCTTTGTTTTGTTTAGTTAAAACACATGTGGCCTAACTCATTATCACTAAGAGTTTGTTTCTCAGCCTTGAAGGGCTCTAAGTACACAGTAGGGGTGCAAACTTCCTGCTCCAGCTCTCTGCCTCAGTTCCTGGCAAAACCACGTCCCAAGGACAAACCCACCTCCAGGAGAAAGAGAAAGAGGAAAGCCAACTCCCTGACATCTCACAGCTGCTTCTGTTACCAGTCTGCAACAAAGAAAAAAAGACAACCATTTTTACCTTTCAAAAGCCAGAATAGCTTTTCCTCAACTGCTGACACCTTTCCACCTTCCTTCTTGCCGTGTCACTTTCCTTCTTTCTCTTTCTCTCTCTCTCTCTCTCTCCTTTCTAGAGAAAATAAACCTTTTACATCTTTATATCTTAATCTTTGTGTGAGAAATATTTCTCTGCCTGAATACAAATTTCACACCCTTTCACCTATATAAATAAATTCTTGTATTTTGCTTTACCACTCTAAAAAATAGAAAGAACATACATTCTCTCCAAAACTGTATATTTTCATATTTTGCATTTCTCTCTTTCTCTTCCCCTCCTCTAAGTTTCCACTGTGAGAGAAACCAACAAGTAAGAACATCAGTGCTAGCGTACAGGGAACCTCATCAGTCACTGTCTTTACTTTTTGCCTCCATATTGGTTTTTTTGAAATCGGAATCCCACCTCTCAGAGGCAACCTGAGTAAATCCCACGGTGTCCCTCTGCCTAGTAGTGACATCATTCAGATCAAGCCCACTGTTCAGATTTAAAGTTATATAACAGCCACAGAGTCTCTGAATCTCAAAACTATAAGCTCTGAGAAGAAACCACAGCCACACAGCTTTGGAGGCAGACCCTCGACTAGAAGCCAGGTCTCTACAATACCACGGCAGGGTTCTTGCCCTTACGGATCTTTCAACTGCTGCCCTGTGTCCTGAGGCACGGCCCAAGCCACCCAGATGACATGGCTTGTGAATCCTGACAATCTATCCAGAGAAGCTACATTAGGTATAAGTATTCTCACTTGCTCTTTGTCTCCAACCTTTTGCACATTCTAATATTGACTGTCTCAATGTCCTTTATAGCAGTCCCCCCAAACTGCATTTAGTTGTTCTTTCTCCTTTAAACTGAAATAGCTCTTCAGCTTTCATGTTTCATGCAATTGATATTCTTGAACAATACATGCCAGTTATTTTATTAAAGAGAATATCCTCCAATTTGGATATTATATCTACTTCAATTTGTTTCCTCACAATTAGATTCAGATCACACATTCCTGGCCCAGCTGTGACATAAGAACATTGCATCCAGCATATCACATCCAGATGTCTACTGTCCCATACTGGTGATGTTAATGCTTGACCCCTTGTTTAGGATGTTATCCAGTTTCCCCACTAAATTGTTACTATTTTTTTTCCTTTTGTAATCAATTGACATTTTTGGAGAGAATAAACAACACTATTTGACTGCAGAATCTGACCTATTCACTTGTTTGGTTAGTAAACATTTGCTGAGCCCCTGTTACTTGCTAGGTACTACACTGGTACTGAAGATACCACAGGGAAAAAAGACAAAAGCCCTGCCCTGTGGGAGTTTACATTCTGCCTAGGAAAGGCAGACAATGAACAAGAAAATAAATAAAGCATACACTGTGTGCTCTGGTGACAAGTACCTCCAAGAAAATAAAGCAAGAACAAGTGGCACAAGAAGGGCTGAGGCAGGAAGAGATTTGATCTGCACCCGCTGTTGTAGCCTTGGGTCCACTATCCAAAACAGCACAGAAGAGATCTTCCTAAAGCAGAAATGGCACCTTGTCACTTCCTGCTTAAAACTCAAAGAGTAAGTCTAAACTCTCCTGCAGGCATCCAGGATCTTCACGCAGCACCCCAGCCCCCTACAAACACATCTCTTGTTATCCTCTCGTACAATGTATGTTCTGGCAATACCACCTACACTTCTCCCAAATGTGCCCTACTGTTTACAGACTCCCCTTATCCCACTTGGAGTAACCGCTCTCTTGTCCAGTCAAGGCAACTCCCCTGTGAAGTCTTTCAATACTTTCTATTGCAGTATTGAGGGAAGGACGAGTCCACAAACCCTATCATTCTAAAAACAAATGAATTAGGGGCTCGCAATTACCTGAAGATTAAAAAGGCAGCTATTTACATTATCTATTTTCTATATTTTATATAAAACCTTGTGTTATAAACAAAAGTACTTTGCTACTTTTTTAATTAGGTAGAGCACTTAGTGAAATATGTTTGACTTTTCCCTTTTCTCTGAGTTCATTAAGGAAATTAATTTGCAGAGATCATTCTATATGATTCACACATAGACGAAGAAAAATTAGCAGGCAGTTCTTGAGCTTAAACAGCTTGTAAATAAACATCATGAATATGGACAAAATGCGAACGCCATAAGGCAAGTAGTGCAGAATGCCACCTACATAAATCTACTGAGTCACACTTTAATTCAACAAGTCCTCCTCCAAGTCCTTTTCAGGTGCTCTGTCCTATGTTTGGTGCTGCAGTTTTCGAAAGGTAGGAGATACGAGCCCCACTTCAAAGAGGTTAGAAAATGTGGTGGGATGTGAAAATACTCGGTATCATTAAAACCCCAAGAAAAAAATCTGAGGCTTACTTTTACATAATGAGACATAATTACATAAACAATTACAATGTTAAGTATGGGTATTTAACAAAATTACACATCTCACTTCACTGTCCATCGTTGTTGTATATATGTATGCTTATTGGGGGAAGGGAGGAGTTCAGGTTTTTTCATCTGTTTCTTTGAGCAGTGGGCTTGCTTTGTGGCCAGAGACTGTACTTTCACAACATCCTATATTTGCAATTTAGAGCTGTCTGGGTAGGCCACGGCTCCTTGCTGTCAACAGAATCTGAGTGCCCAGGACGCTGGCTGCTCTTCCTGCAGGGAACTCCCGCCTACCCCAGAGGCGTCTCACCTGACAAGACATCAATCTGTAGCTGTGATTGATCAAAACAACTCACCTGGGTAATCATCTCCACTGCCTATAAAAAGATGACTCTTGAATTTCCACCTCCAGCCTCTCCCCACACAAAGATGCTTTACAAATGAGCAAAGGAAAAAAAACAAAAAGGAACAGCAAGAGAAGTCAGTAAAGAAAGCTGCAGGCCTGGGCTTGTCCCATAACTGAGCTCCCCAGGGAGGCACAGGAGAGGAGAGGCAGGGGCCATTTCCCTCCCCCTGTCCACAGGAAGGAAGAAAGCAACACATCTGCACACTGACAACCCTCCTCACCCTTCCCTTTTTCTATCTGGAGAGTTTAGTCTTCTAGGCACGCCCACAGAACAACAAATACCTGCCCACATTTCCCATTTTCCTAATGAGTTCTTCTTAAATTCACCAAAATTTTAGGATTCTACTCTTTAAAACTGTGCAGATACAAAATGTTGTCATAGGAGAATATTGAGAAGAAAAGAAAAATAAGAAATACCTTCCCTTATAGTCCTCCATCCTTAACTTAAAATGTATTTATGGGGATGCCCTCAAGATCTCACAGGCTTTTTCTAAAGGAAGTAAAACCATACAACTTTTTATAAATGTACATCCACTTTTCAACTTAAAAATAGCCCCCCAAAATGGATTGATTTGTCAATGGTCAGAAAATGAACTTATCACCCAAATTAGATTCTCAGCACAGATCAGTTTCTCCCATGATAATACAAACAGAAAGAAAGATGCAGTGAAGCCCAACCGAAAATGTAGTGAAGTAAAATATCCATACGAAACTGTGACCAAGACGAAATATGGCTGCCAGAGAAAATTCTTTAAGTCTTCATAGACCCATGTGAGAGAACAGTGGACTCCGGCCTCGCCTGGCACAGCGAGGACCACCTTACTGAACACAGAATCCTGTATTCCACAAAGAGGTGTGAACTCCATTTGTTATGTCTACAGAAAGCTCAGCCCTGGGAGTAAAATGTTAGATCTTCATCTTTCTTTGTCACCCATTGGGGAAATGAGTAGTTACCGCCTGGGCCAGAGAGGGGAAATGAACTTGCAGGCTTGTGTGAAAACAACAAAACGCTGTTCTTCCAGAAGAGCTGATTAAGAACACTCTGTCCTAAGTGCAGCGGAGTGAGACGTTGCTTCCCGGTTCCCAGCTCTCAGGGAAGGGAGGAGCAGCTCCGCAGGCTTGGCCTCTCAGAGAGACAAAGGCTGGGGTTGCTGTCACGTGTGGACATGAAGTCCACAGTCACTGTCACTCTGACAGCCTGATGTGACTGAGACCTCAGAGCTAGGCAGGACAGAGGGCTGTCAACGTCTGCAGATCATATCACTGCATACATTTAACAGAGCACGTTATCAGATCATAGAAGTTTTGTAAAGAGAAAAAAGAAGGCCAGGATGGCCAAGTGACTCACTGACTGACACTACGCTGTTTTGTAGCTACACATCCTCTCCTGTTCCTGGGAACTGAGAGGCAGGTTCTACCTGCTTTGATAAGAGAGATTCTAAATAAGATGGCCTACATAAATAGTGACCATATTTCCTGTCTAAAAATTGGGACACAATCAGACCAGTATAAACATACATCTGGAATCCATCATGCAGTGTATATGAAACCAGGGCAGGTTTACAAAACCCAGGGTGTGTCTGTCATCAGCCTTCCTACCTAGCAAGGTTCCCAGGCCCCTCCTGGAGATCTGATTCAGGAAGTCTGCGTGGAGCCTGAGAATCTATATTTTTAACAAGCACCAATTATACTTGATAACACTTAGTTTTCTTTAAGATAGTTCTACCTTTAAATACCACTTAATAATAGCATCATTTATGTCAGTATATAAATGATAACAATAATGAATGTTTATCTTCTCATAATTTTCTAAATAATAATATAATTTGATAATATCCATTTTAAAGAAAGAGGTTAAGTAACTTGTGCAAGGTTACACAGCTGGTGAGTAACAGAGATTTAGCTCCACCAGCTGTACTTGTAACCATTACGCAGCCGCTGCACAAACATAAATCCTGTTCACTTTTTAAAAAGTAACGCCAGTTGATTTATTCCCCGAAGTCAAAAAGATTTAGGAAAACATTTCTGAGTTATTAGTCTTTTCAAATTACTTGCTATATAAAGACACAGAGATCCAACAATATCTCCAACAAATCGTTTTTATCGAATGCTGCCCTCAAATTCATCCTTTGATGAAGTTTTGATCCTAGCCTCTATACCTTTCCCCAGAAAGGGAAAAGATGCAATCAAAAAGTCAATGGCTCCTCCCGTAAAAAATAATTCAAGGAATTACAATGGGTTATAATTTAGCCCAAAAATCTAGTCAAGACTATATCATATAGAGGGCTAGATTTTTAATACCAATTTACAAAGAACAAAAAGAAGTGATTTTCAACATTTTCCTAGCTGCTCTCTTCTATCATGTCCTACACTGAAATTTAAAAAAAAAAAAAAAGAAAGAAAGAAAGAAAAAGAAAATCAATCTTTTTTTTTTTTTTTTAAGGCAGGAAGTAGAAAAGACTCGATATGTGAAATGAACACACCCCTTCACCCTCTCCAGCCTCAGGTTAATTTAAAAATTCATTCAAGTTTGAAAAGGACACAAAAGCCATAACCAAAGTCAAACTCATGATTCATTCAACAAGTATTTATTGAGGGCTTCCTATATACCAGGCACTGTTCCCGGTGCTGTGGATGCAACAGGGAATAAAACAGGGACCCCTGGAGCTCAAGGGGAGCTCACAGTGAGAAGTCTGTGAGGCTGTGATAGGAGCTGCAGAATAGGAGAGTGGGGAGGGAGGGAAGGGTTGGTGTAACTGAAGTGGTCAGGGAAGGTCTCCCTAAAAAGAGGCCACCTGAGCAGAGGCCTGAAGGAAATGGGAAGCCAACCACACAGTATCTGGGCAGAGAGCATCCCCCAAAAAGGAAGAAGAGTGCCTGCCCATCCCACCCCCACCCAATCCCCAATCCTCCAAATTTTTCTACCTGCATAGATGGCACCACCCTTCTCCCAGTTGCCCAGGACTGAAACTGGGCTGGGATCCCACCTCTCGCTCTCCCTCTCCCTCTCCTTCTACCTGGAGAATTGCCTTCCCCATTTTCCTTGGCCTAAAATACTCTCCCCCTCTCATCCTTCAGACTGCAAGCTAAAAGTCATTTCCCCGGGGTGACTTTTCTGATCTCCCCATTACATGCAGATCCCACATTGCATACTTAGTACACTCTGTGCTTCTCCCAGCGCTAATCATGACTATAATCAAATCATTATTTCTGTAATTTAATGTCAGCCCTGCCCCAATAAACTAATCTCCATGAGGGCAAGAACCATATCAGCTGTACTTATTTTTGCATCTCCACTGCCTGAAAAATAACAGAAGTCAAGAAATATCAGGGAAGGAATTAAGCCTGCCTTCTCATGCTTCCGTGTTCTCTTCTCAAGGAAAACATACAGTTGCATTTTTTTTTTGTCTATGCCACACAGATTTCTTTCCTAATAAAAAAAAGTTAAGAGCTATGAAAAAGCCATACTGAAACAACGAAGTGAGCTGTTCAGACTCTGTGTTCAGTTTCATTTCATGTTACTGAATTCTATTCTAAAAGGGAAGCTGCCCACTCCTAAGATCAGGTCACTCACAGACACTTCAAGGAACAAATTAAAGTGATGTGCTGCTTGTCCGTACTTATTCAGAATTTCTTTTAAAAAGTAAAGATAATGGGAACTGCTTGCTCTGTGACAGGAAGTGAAAGGACAGTGCTGCAAGATTCTCCCATGCCACGCAATTTAAACGTTAACAGCAGCCACCATCAGCTGTGCCCTTACCAGGTGCCAGGTACTTGCTAAGTGCCTTCCACACATCACCTCACTTAACTGAACTCAATCTTCGCAACCACACCACGACCCAAGCGAATAAGTGCTTTGACACCAGAATAGGAAGCAATTCTGTCGGGCTCAAAACCTCTGCAAAGCTTGTTCATCATGACCCAGTGTTCTAGTATCAAATGTATTAGTACCCAAAGTGCTGGTGCTGAGTGTGAACCACTAAGCTCCCCCAGTTTATAAGCACAGAGAGGGGAAGTGCCCAGAGAATGGCACAAGATCACACAGCCCCTTGGCAATGGGGTCTGGCCAACAGCTCAATCCCTGTCAGCTCATCCGTCTGACAAATCGAACCATTCCTCACAGAAGGTCCCAAAAACCCTCAGAATAAATGGCCCAAATCAAGCTTTCCTGAGAAACACTGCAATGTTATAAAAATCCTAAAGTATAATTTAGAATTGAGCAAAGGCAAAACAGAAGGACTTTATCACTCTTCTTTCTTGCAGCTGCCACTGGTCTGAATTCACACAGCAAGTCCCTTGTTTCTCAGCTCCCATGCAGCTCTTCTCAGTGACAGAAGCCCAGGAACACTGAGGCCCTGGGTCCAGGCCAGCCCAAGCTGAGCTAAACAGGCTAAAATGAAGGCGGCTCCAACACTCTTGTACCAAACACTCTGGAGTGGCAATTGACACAATTTTGCACACACGCTCACATTCTGTACTGGAGCAGAGCAAGGAGAATAAGGTGTGAGCCATGGAATTCACCCCTGCACTCTGAATTTTATGGATCCCTGTGGCAAATCCTATCATTGGCATCCAACTGAATTTACTATAGAATCCAACCACCTCTCCCCTTCCCCAAATTAGCCAGCTAAAGCCAACAGCCTAGTATAATAACACTTAGCAGCATCACTGGGCCTGTCCGGCCAGACTAAGCTAGAAATTACACACACTTGCTGATAAGAAGCTCTTATGGAGAAGTCATCCTAAATAGCTTGATCCTATCCTCAGGAGCTTCAATATGCTAATACCCTGCCTAGTGGCAATGCCTAGGAGAACTTCTGTTCTGACCAGGGGCTCCAAACCAGCGGCTCCTCTGGTGACAGTAAGTCCCAGCTCAGTCTGGGACAGGATGAGGCCTACTTAATCCCCCACAACAGATCCCATGAGGGACAATTTGCAGAGTGGGTCTACTAAAGGTGCACCCATCACTCCCCCACAGTCCCCAGCCACTCAGGAGTGGCAGAACCCCCAGCCATCTCAGGCTTTAGGCAGTGCACAGGTCCCCCAGAAGTGCTGCGTGAAGCAATGCTCTACTGAAAACTATAGTCACTCTTCTGTGAGTTGTTTTTTAAGTCAAAATCAAATGAGAATGTACATAAGAGCACCTCAAACATTTAAAAAGCTAAACAATCTAAGAGTATTGGGAGTATGCCAGGCTAGTATACGCCATGTGGATAAAATGAACAAAAGAACAGTACTTCCTGCCTTTCAAAGAACGCAGAGTGGAGAGAGATTCTCACACATACACTCTCTCTCATACACACTCACAGTGAAAATACTATGCGTGAATATACGGTAGAAATGCAAGGTAAGGTTAAAACAGGGAGGCAGGTCCTTGTAACTGGGCTCTAACCTCAAAGGCTCGGTATTCAAGGCCTTCCACAGGAACAGGGAGTCATGGAGTAGTAAGTACGTAACCAACAAGTTCTTAAAGCAGAGGAATACAAGGAAGATTCCCAGGGCTCAAGAACCTCACTGAAGACTACCTATCTTCTCCTTAGGTCGAAGCCTGGCCCAAAAGATACATGGAATTGGCAGTTACTCATGGGATGTTATCTTAGAGACACTCATAAGCCTGTATCTGCCCAAAAGGTTCTTTCCAACCAACTGCCACAGTGAGCCAAACTCTACCACTGGAGATCCTTTAGGTACACAGGTCTCCCTCTGCCTTAGCCTAATGAAATCCCATCAGAAAGGGGGGACAGAGTAACCCCTCTTTGGCTTTTGGCTAGTGCCTGGCATGACCCTCTCCTCTTGTCTGAGGGATCCACACTTACAAAATCTTTCAAGGCAAATTGCTCCCTCTCCCCTTCTAGCCTGTACATATTTTTATCCTTAGTCTCTAATGCTATTTGCTCCATGTCTCTCTCCCTGTTCTGTATCAATAGCCCCACCAGTCTGACTCACCTCTGTATCTCCTAGCATCTGCACCCCAGCTCCCATGCACACAGTAGGTGGTCAATAAACATTCTGTGAATGTATAAGGTATGACTTTCAGGTTACAATGTTCGCAGTAGGGCTTTTAGGGAGTAAGCCATGAGATAGAAGGGTCTTAATAGGAAAGACACCTATCAGAGGCACGGGACAAGCGTTCACTTCAAGAAGCGTACCACGGAGTAGCTGAACACAGCAGCAGGATGCCTGAGCACCTGAGAGAGGGCGGGACAGGACAGAAGGAGACGGTGTGAAGGAGTGGGAAATAGACGTGCCCATACGTCCTAAAGCTCAGCACCTCACCAGCCTGGCACCTGTAGGGGGAAAAGCCGATGTACTCTGGGGTGGAGAGGAGGGACAAAAAGGGCAAGCTCTGTCTCCATGACTTCATTTCTAAGGCCATTTGCCAAGAGCTGGGTTATAGGAGACCAGGAGCTCAAAAAGAAGAAAGCATTTGTAACAACTGATATGGGAGTCAGCTAGGAATCAGTAAGACAGAATAAGGGGGTCAAAAAACTTTTTTTTTTTTTCCAGAAAACATCAAGTTATAGATGCTTCTTTTGCCTCTTTCCAGAAAGACCCTAATCTTTCCTAGACTGTCACATACCACCTCCAAAACCCTCAGGGGGCTCTCTGTGCACAGGGCAATGGCCTGGGTTTGACAGCCTGCGAGGGCCGGCTCCCATCCTGCAATGCCTCCTGGGCCAGCTACCAGGAAGCTCGTAGGCCACTCAAGAGCTGATGGCAAAAGAAGACACCGCTCTTGGCTCTGTACTGGTTGAGCTTCCACATACAGAAACTGTTTAGTGATTATCAAATACAAGAACTCCCAAATCAAAACACTTAATTGTTTTGCAATCTAAATTTTAAACTATCAGAAAATTATTTCAGCCCCTGTTTCCAAAACTACTGGCTGTTATAATCACCACATGGCTTTTGAGCAGGACTTCCTCTTACCCAGCACCTTGACCTTTGCCACCCCACAGCACCCAGGGTGATAATGTGGACATCTGGAAAAAAGAGGGGGGCCCTGCACCCAGCCACACTTCCCCACTACTGGAACACCTAGCGAGTCTCCAGGACAACTAGTGCAGAGACCCACTAGGTAATGATCTGAAATAGACCAAAAAATGAAATAGGAATACCTTTCTACCAGTTTTGCTTATAATTTTTGCATTAGGCCCATATGTGGGTAATACATGCTACCATGATAATGATATTTGCCAAAAACACTGAGCTTCTCAGATGCGAGGTATTTAGTACCAGCAGGTCCCCAGTCACCCAAGTTCAAGCCATACCTACTGCTTCCACTCTCTGTCATAACTGAGGTTTCAACCGAGAAGACCCTTGCTTCCTGGTAACAGAGTACATCACTAGGGGAAACAGGAACTGGCCACCGCAGATGGCTATCAGTGGTCTCTGGGGAAAAAAAACAGCAAGGCAAGTAAAACTGCCCCTCTCAGCTCCAGTTTGGAAAGGTCACCAGAAACTGGTGTGGCCCTCTGGCCACCCAAAGGACCTAGTTGTGGCTCCCAAACAAGTACCTCTTTCCCCTACAAGTACTCAGGCTTCAAAACTACCTTCACTGCTCCCTCTCCATCCCCATACCAAACCCAAACTGCGCTTTCCTACCAGTTCAGGACATGGACAGGGATAGGACAATCCAAGGTATGAAGGCTCCTTCTGACCCAGAGGTTGAAATAATAGCTCCGGACTCACCCAACAGGTATTACGATAATTGATTTAAAGATGAGAATAGCATTAAACACACACATACTCATCAATTAATGAAATCAACATTAAGCTTTATATTTAGCTCAAAATTAAGCCACGTAAGCACAAACTGTTTTATTGTATTTATATACTTTTTTAAAAAATATAAGGTACTTTAGCACAAATATTTCTAACTGCTGTTTCACATCAGAAACTGGAACTGGGTTATTCTTCAACAACAGGACGCTGCCAGGGAGCAGCAGGGGCTATTTACAAAATGACCCCAAAGAAAACATCACACTGCACGTATTTTCAAACCCATGGAGAATAACTATGAAATCAAAGCTGAGTCTTAAATCTCATTTCAATTTCAACTTTCCTCCTACCAAAGGAAAGGAGGCATATTGTTAAGTTCAAAAGACCAAATAAGATATCAAAAAGCTGCCTGTGAGCACCAAACAATAGATATTTCACATAATTTATCCACAAATGCTAAAAATGCAATTCACTGCAATTATGCCTCTGCCTACATGTCATTGTGTTTTGTCATAGGTATTTCTAAATAATGCAGTCTGAGTGAAGGGTCCATTTTTCCTAATTAATACAAGGGCAAGAAGGGAAATTGACATTTTGGTGATTGTCTACCCACGATGTATACCAAACTTTGATATAAGAAGTCTCGAAATTGCTAAATGTCACTTAATATCCACTCTCTCTTTCTTCCTTGTAACAGAACCCCCAGTTTTTTTAACTGATACACAGAATAAGAACTATAGTTCCCTTCTGCAGCTAGGTGTGGCCATGTGGCTATGCTCTAGCCCAGCAGTTCTCAAAGTGTGGTCTGGGGACACCTGAAAATCCCTAAAACTCTTTTATGTAGTCCATGAGGCCAAAACTATTTTCATAATAATACTAAGAAATTATTTGTCTTTTTAATGCTCACTCTTCCAAGAGTGTTCAGTGATGTTTTGCAAAGGCTACATGATACATGTGATACCACAACACACTGAATGCAGAAGCAGAAATGAAAACCCAGCTAGCTTCTATTAAGCCAGACATTAAAGAGATTTGCAAATATGTAAAGCAGTGGCAGTTTTCTCATTTGCAGTTGGAAAATAGTTATCCTTCATAAAAAAAGTAATTTATGCTAACCTATAATGGGTTTTTTATTATTCTTAAGTATTTTTAAAATTTCTCACTTTTAATTTCCAGTATGGAAAATATGTATATTAGTTTTCTATTGGTGCTATAACAACTACAAATTTGGTGGCTATAAAATAACACAAATTTATCATCTTATAGTTCTGGAAGTTACAAGTCCAAAAGTGGGTCTTACAGGAATAAAAACAAGGTGCTGTCAGGGCCGGTCTCCTCCTTGGAGGGTCTACAGGAGAACTGCGACCCTTGCGTAACTCCTAGGCTTGTGGTCTGTCTTCCAGAACAGCATTACTTCAACCTCTGCTTCAACCCTCATATTTCCTTCTCCGACTCTCTTAGAAGAACTTTTATGATTACACAGGGTCCACCTTGGTAATTCAGGATCCTCTCCCTATATCAAGATCATTAACTTAATCACATCTGTAGTCTTCTGCCACGTACGGTAACATATTCACGGGTTCTGGGGATTAGGACACGGACATCTTTTAGGGCCATGATTCTGCTACCACAATATGCTACATAGAATCCACATAAGCAAAGCTCTTTGGGGTCCTCAATAATTTTTAAGAGCATAAAGGGGTCCTAAAACCAAAACATTTAAAAACCACTGCTCTAACATGTGAACAGATCAAGGTAGTTATTAGCTGGGAAAAATAAAACAGAAAAGCTAAGTGATTAGTAAACAAAGTCCTACAGACTGTGAGTAGAACTTCAACTTGAACCCAGGTGGTCTGGCTACGATGAACCTAGTATGGCTCCCCCTGTGTCATGCTGCAACCCCTGAACTTTCTGACTGTAGCAAAGGAAAACAAAAATTATTCCGCAGGCATTTTTGCCGGCATTAAGTAAAGGACATGACAGCAAGCATCCAGATGTGAATTCGGTGAGCAGGAGGGAAGACAAGTTGGAGAGGAAGGTGTTTAAAATAATCCTAACTTTTCAAAACCTTATTTAGAAAGATACTAATTAATTATCTCATGTGAGAAAGGAGCCAAATGTTACAAATGGCCGAGTGTTCCAGTGCCAAGTCATACAGAGATGAGTAACCGTTCTCACTGCAGAGAAACACGATTATGACTAAAGCACAGGTGACACAGCCAGCACGGCTCTGGGTTACATGACGGGGCCTGATCACCAAAGGCAGATTCATGGTCTCTCGTCTTGACAATGACTGTCAGGCCCCAGTTTTTAACCCCCTGACATGGACATCTGAAAGACCGCATTTTGGGGCTGTCTCTCTGCATCTTTTTGATATGACCAGAGTCATAACTTCACACTAAGAAAGAAACTGCACTCAGGTGAACTCTGTTGAAATCATGCTAATGATCCAAATCACAATCTTCAAAGGGACACATTTACAGTTAAAAAAAAAGAGAGAGAGAGAGAGAGAATGGGAGCTCAAAGGGCCACTTCCTGCTCTGCCAAATGAGCTGCCCGGCCCAGCCCAGGCCAATAGAACTGGAGTGAAGGCAATCACATTGCTTTCCCTACTCCCCAGCAGTGAGCACTTGAGGCTGATGGCCCCCAGGCCCAGAAGGCCAGATGGGGGACCCCTCGGGAAGCCCTGCCATCCCTGGCAAACTTCTCCAGTCCTACTTTCATCACTACCCAACTCCCCAGGTGAGCTTCTGGGGTGCTTGGCTAACCCAACTATTTGGAATGCAAAAACCAACAGCAGTGCCTGAACTGACAGCCAAGAAAAACCCAAGAATAAAAGGATACAGATGTAAGTTACTACTCACTGGGATTTGCTATCCAAGGGGGAAAAAGCCACAGAATTTTCTAATATTTATGTTTTACACGTGAAAGTGTGGAGCCAATACCAGGCAATTCCTCAGAGAATCTCTATCACATAGCTCAGCATTTCCTAGGAATGTTTTCAGAGCCTGCTTTTTCTATGATTATACTAGCATTACAAAAATCCTACCTGCAACCTACAAAGCATAAAGACTTTTGCCAATTAGAGACATGCCTAACCTAGCACTTTCATCCCCAAATCTACACACACCTGTCAGATCTGTGTAGCCTCTAAAAAGGTACAGTTGCCTACAGGTGATTATTCTACTGTAGAATGAATTAAAAAACTATTAAATCAGCAATCTCATTTGACATCCATTTTGAAAGAATTTTTTTCATGTGCCAAAGCCCAAGGCAACTTTAACATTTGATAGACCAAAATTTCACGCTGCTTTCTATGCCTATTAAGGAGATGTAGAATGTAAGAATGTGGAGCTTACAGAGATGATGCCTCTAACTACAACAGCAAACATCTGTTTTCTGTACTCCATGTGAGGAAGAAAGGCCTCTACAGGCAGAGATCCACAACTAAATCTTTATCTCTAGGATTCTGGATAGAAAGAAAAATGACACTTTGACAGAAAACAGATTGAGAGGCACAATAAATTGATGCTGAATAGGTACTCTGTTCTGATGAGTTATTCCAAGAGTAGTAATTCAAGGGAGTAAATATTCAATAGTAACTAGAAAAAGAATCCAGGCAAATGTGTAAGGATATAGTATATGATGTGATTTAGCTAGCTTTCAAGAAGATCATTATTTTATTATTTTCTTTATCCTTAGGTGAAATAAAGGAAAGTAATTTAAGGTTTAAAGGGTTTTAAAAAAAATTGATAAAGGGCATGTACAGAAAACTAATTTTTAAAAATTACTTAGGCATGCCTAATTCAGGAATTATGGTGGATTAGATATTTGCAAGGCCCTTCTGTTATACTATAATTAGACTCAGGATAAATTAGTTTTAAAAACACTTTTTAATGCATTGGTTAGCTCCAGGTAGAGAAACAAAACCCATGAGAATATGGCAGGAACAGTGCACTGAAAGCTGGGCAAAGAGCACTAAGGAGTGAGCAAAGAAGAAAGCCAAAGCTGCCCTGGAGGCAACTATGAACACCAGCAATGAGATGGGGTTTCCAGACCTCCATCTTTCAGCAAGGTGGGGAAAGCCCAACCTGACATCAGGTTTCCAAAGGGAACAAAAGTGGTCCTGGGTCTGTAGCATCCTCCTGGCTGCTAGTACAAACACACACAAATCTCAAGAAATAAATACCTGAAGATTCCGAGACATAATTATCAAGCAAATATTAGCATATAATCAAAACTTATCATGCACACTAGGAAAGAAGCACAAAAATAGATTAAGAACACCAAGGATTTCAGATACTGGCATTATTGAATACTGGATATAAAATAACTTTGGTGTTGTCTGAAGATATACATCAAAGATGAAGCAAAAAAAAATGAGCAAGCAAAAAGAAACCATCAAAAAATATCTAGGCAGAAATAAAGATTTTAGAAACAAAAAATATATAATCATTGAAGTTATTCAATGGCTAGGTTAAACAGAAGATTCAACACAGCCGAAGAGAGAATTATTGAACTAAAAGCTAAATCTTAAGAAATTACCCGGAATAAAGCAGAGAAAAACAAGGGGGAAAATATTGAACAAAAATAAAAAGATATGAAAGATAAAAAGAGAAGTTCTAACATCCATTTAATCAAAACCAGAACAGAGAAAGTAAAGAGACAGTATTTAAAGCATTAACAGCTGAGAATTTTTCAGAGCTGATTGATAAAATGAATCCACAGATACATAACACGCATAAAGATAAAAAGTAGAAAGCTGTACATAGACACATTGTAGCAAAATTACAGAACACCAAGGACAAGTCAACAAACTTAGAATAAGTCAAATCATCCACTAAAAAATGGCAAATGAAAGACTAACAGATGTCCTAAGAGAAAAATGAAAGCTATAGAACGATGAAACAGTATAGTCACAATGCTGGGAGAAAATAACTGCCAATTAAGAACTATAAGAATAAAACAAAGACATTTCAGAAACCAAAATTGAGAGAAGTTGCCACCAAGAGATTCTTAGAGGAAAAAAAAAATCTGAAGAAGGTAAATATCATCAGAGGAAAGGAAGGGAAGAGGAACAAAAAAATGGTAAACATATAAAATTAAATACCATCTCTAAACAGTAACAACTGTCTAATTGGTAGAGTGAAACAAATAACAGAACTGAAATACTGAAAAGAACATATAAGTACAGAAGGAGAGAGTCTTCATTAGGTGACCTTTTGTATTATTCTGGAAGGTGATTAGATTACCTTAAATACTGACTGACTTTAAAACTGTTAAATGTGCACAGTGTACTTTCCAAGTAATCATCTCAGAAGAACAGAAATAGAATGTATAATTTCCAAATCATCAGAGAAAAAAAATCGAATTAAAACACAAACCAATAAAAACGTCAATCCAAAAGAACAAAGATTAGCAATGAAAATGTACCACGTACACAGTTAAAAGAGAATTTCAGAGTATACTTCAAAAATCAAAAACAAAAACACAGAAATAAGCTTTATTAGCCACACAAGAGTGAAAATTTGTCTACATTAAAATCTCTAACTCTGTTCTCCAAAGGACACTAAAAAGAAAGATGTTCAATCTCACTATTAATCAGTGACAATGATACACTATTTTACACACGCTAGTCTGGCAACAAAATACCAAATGTTGGAGGGAAGTGAGATCACAGATAAACTATGATAGACTCTCACAATAGAATTTACTTAACCAGAAAAATTTACTACCATTACATGCAACAAGTAAAGCTTACAACATAACCAGGCAAAAAAATGCAAGTTGAAAAATACTACATGCAATATACCATTCTTTTCAAGCTTAAAAACAAGCAAAACTAAGCAATATATTGTTTGGATATACACACAAAAATAGCAGTCACGTGCCAGAATGGAAATCAACAATGACACTAAAAACACCGTTTAGTTCGGCTGACTTTTATGTTCTAGATCAAACTCTTTTTTATCTCATCTCACATTGGCACTCTGAGTAGCCCTGGCCTAGACTGTTCAACTCCCGAGAAGAGGGCAGACCTGGTAACTATACCATAATCTTCCAGAATAAAAGCCTCAATCAAAAGGAATTACAAATTAAGGGGAACGGTCTGGACCCAAAAGACATCTTAGAACCTTTCCCACCTGGTTTATGCGACTCCAGATCGAGCAGTGCCCTTTTCTGTCATGTCCAGTGACTCAGTCTGATACTATTTCCCATGTCCTTTGTTTTACACATTACTCCCACCTTGGCCCATGTTGCTTGCCTCCTCCAAGGAGGGAGCTGGCCTCTTCAATTCTTTTTCCTACTTTCCCCCAAACCACACAGGCCTTTCCTTGGCTGATTTCACCCTGGGGCACCACGAAGGCCTGAAGTTCCCCATCCCATCAGAGCCTCACACTCAGTCTCGGAACAAAGCAAGAGCAATTACAAGGAACTTCAGATCCATGAGTTCTTTGAGGATGGGTGAAACGCTGATTTTGACTCACCTGTATTGCCTTTTATATACCCTCTGCTGTGCTCCAACTTCACTGGTTTTTAAAATTCAGAAAGTCCGCAACTCCTTCAGTCACTGAAGCTTTGCCTGGAATAGTAAGGCCAGGAAATTAGGAAGGAGGCAACCAAAAGGAACCAAAGGGTCCAAGGGGAAAGAAACTCCCTCACATAATTAATCAAGTAAAAACGTGATCTTTAATAGGAAAAAAAACACCCAAATTAAGGAAAATCTCTACCTTAGTCTAAGCCATTTTAATCAAAACTATTAATAGTAACTTAATGTTTGCAGAAAAAAAACATTATTATTTACAAAGAGATTTCACATGCATTTTCTCATTGGAGCCTTAAGATCTTGAGAACAGACAAGTGTTATTTTAAGATGCCGCGATTAAAGTTCCCAAAGGTTAGGGAACTTTCCCCTGACCACTTAACCAGCAAGTGCCAAAGAATAAATTAGAACCCAGCTCTATGACCCATTGTTCCAAACTCTTCTATGACACCAAATGGCATAATAATTTCAACTTGAACATCAATATTATTATTTCTTCTTGCACTAGATATGCTTTCTTAGCCAACAGATATAGAATGGCTTTGCCTGCTAAGTGACAGAGACACTACCATAGGATTAATGTATTTACCACAGGCAACCAAAGGCTGGAAAATCCACACCACGGTAAGAGAAGACTTATCTTTTTCACATGCCTTCCTCTTCTCTTTAAGTTGTGGTTATAATTGCTGAGCTGTTTAAAATGTATTATTTGGAAATAATTTCAAGCTCATAGAAGAGTTGCAGAATCGTAATAGTACAAAGAATACTCATGTACTCTTTATCCAGATTCATCTACTATCAACATTTAACCCATTTACTTAATCATCCACTCACTCTCTTCACATACCACTCACTTGACTTTTTTTCTGAGCCATGTGGAGACAAGTTCCATACAACATAGCCCTTTAACTCTAAATACTTCAGAATTTCTTTCCTAAGCATAAGGATATTCTCTTACATAACCCCAACTTAGTTATCAACCTTAGTAAATTTAATATTGACATAACACCTTAATCTGCTGCTATATTGAGTTAACCCAATACTGCTCCTTATAGTATTTCTTTTTCTTCCTATTCAGGATTCAGTCCAGGGTCAGATATCGCATTTAACTGCCATTTCTCTTTAGCTTCCTTTAGCCTGAAACACACAGCTTTCCTTTGTCTTTTATGACATTAACACTTTAGAAGAAGACAGCATCTCCCCTTTTTTATATTAATAGAACATTTCCATTTTGACTTGTCTGACATTTCCTCAGGTGATTCCTGATGATTAAGTTCAGATTATGCATTTGCAGCCAGAAAACTACTGAAGTGATGTTTTCTTCTCCGGATGTCATATCTGAAGGCGCATAAAAGTCTATCTGCCCCAGCGTGGTGACGTTAATAATTTTGATCATCCAGTCTAGGTGTTGTCCAATTTCTCCAATGAAAAATTACCGCTTTTCCCCTTGCAAGTAATAAGTAATCTAAAGGCAGACACTTTCAGACCATGCAAATAACTTGTCCCTCATCAAAATTCCCCCCCAGATTTGCATCCACTGGTGACGCTGCCTGATCTAAACTTTATACTGTGATGGGTGCAACATGCTGACTGTTGCAACTCCAGCGTTCCCTCCATATTACCATTGATTACTCAGCATTCTACATTATGTGTTCTTCTATTTATCTACTTAGGATCAGCTGGGATACATGAAGTCCTACTTTTTCAATGATTTATAATTCATACCTGTACTTAATTATTTTGATGTTCAGATTGTCTCAGACTTAGCCAGGGAGAGTCCCTTCAAGCTGGCTCCCATATCTTTGTGACGTACCCCATCTTTTTTTTATTTTCTTACTTTTATTTTCTTAGTTTCTGACATTAAAAAACAAAATTGTCCTGAGCTCATCTCGTACCTTCCCTGCCTCTGCCCTGGATGTCATCACTTCTCCAAAAGGAAGCTCCTCTCTGTGGAGGATGCTGCTAGAGACCAAGATCTGGTATAACACTGTTTTACAGCCACTGTCTATTTCCACTGATTACTTTTTATTTTGAATATGGGTCACATTTCCCTGCTTCTCTTCCATTATAAGGCAATTAGAGGGTGTTCAGTTTTGTTCTGGTGGCAGCTAAATTACTGGTGAATACTCCTGATCCTGTCAGGCCTGGCTTTATGCTTGGTTAAGACGGGTCTATTTCAGTTATGTCCTTAGTCCTAGCTTATCGCCCTGACTCTAAGGTATGGTCCTTACACATCCTGGGGAGGGTCTCAACAGAATGGCTAAGGTGTTCAGCAAGGTCTCTCCACCCGGGCTTGGCCAGACCCCCACCTCTCTAAGTAATGCATGGCCTCTGGCATTGCCACCCTGCTCTTAGTCTGGTAGCAGCTGTTCTCTGCTAGGTCTCACCCTGGGGAGGTCTCAGCCCTCGTGAAGCTCCCTCCTCTCCAGTATCCTACCATACAAATTCCAGCCTCTTCAGCAGCCTTGAACTCCAATAACTGTCTTCTCAGTGCTATGAGACCACCATGCTCTGCTAGGGCTCACCTCCCTGTACCATGCAAGGAAAAGTGATCAAGTAAAAAACCAGGGCAATTGTGGGTCCCCCTCATGTACTTCTCTCAAGAATCACAGTCCTGGCTGCCTATTGTCTACTGCCTCATAGACGGCTGTCCCATTTTCTAGGTGTCTACCACTGGAGGGCAAGACCAACAACCGTGAACTCTCTTTTTCTCTTTAGCCTCCATCATTAAGTAGTGACTGAGGAACACAAGGCTCGTCTTCTGGGAAAGGCTAAGAATTACACACTGTCAACATATAATAAATGCTCTTTATTTAAACATTTCAAAGAAACTCACTTTCTAACAATCTGTTTCTTAGAAATGCATGTGCTTACTTTTACTGCAGCACTGTGGCAAGAGAAATGGTCTCTAGCAGTGAGGCCATTCCAAATAAAATGACAGAGAAATGTCTCTATTCCTTCCAGAAAGCTGATACTGACTTCAGATAGCCAGCTGGCTATCACTCTCACATACATTTGCATTTATTTCCATGTCTCTTTCTCCAAATGGCATACAAGGCACTAGAGTCTATCCAAAGCAATGAAAGTTAGTTTAAGTTGCTGTTCTTCATTTTTCTTGTTTATGTGTACGCACTTAGGGGTGTGGAGAAGATTCCTTTTCACATAAATCACGTTCTGGTGTATTTCCATTTCTACTTCTAACCACTCTTGAGAAAATAATCAGAAAACAACAGTCACAAAGAAAACTTATAAAACCCAGTTACAAAACTAATCAAAAGAAAACTGGCAAGTAAGAATACTATTTTATCACATACTAGAGAAAAGAGTCTTACAATCACAGGAAAATGGAGAACAGGTCTTTCCCCACACAGACCAGTAGATTTGTGCCCATGCGCAATGTTCCAAACAGTGTGCCAGGTTGAAATGTGGGACAGCCTCTTGCTACTTCTTGAGGAGATTTTCTCCGTATTAGAAATTGCAGCCCATCGATATCATTTTCTCAAAAGACTCAATGCATGACAAGTTACACCTTTCTTTGGTTTTACTTCAGGTCCCCTGAAGCTTAAAAGCAAGCATCTGATGTAAATACAGGGCTTAACTGTCCCTTTGCCCCACTCACTATCCAGGAACTCCCCATCCTCTCATGCCTCTTAGCAAAGCCTTCTCACAGGCCTTGGGTGTCTCCTGTGGACCCTGTTGAATTCTGTTTCCTCAAGTCTGCATGTGTCCAGCGCCCTAATTAAGTATAAATTCTTCTGTGGGTCCTCATTTCCCAGGAATTCAGCCAGAGCCCCTGGGCTTGATAAAACAAGGACCTCACGATTGCTCTCTGCCCCCTTTTCCATTTCATCTCCTAACACTTTATGGCCCACTACTGGTAACACTCATGGCCATTTCCCCTGCCGGGAAACACCCTTTCTGCCCTTGACTAACTCACTGGGGCTTGACAATCTCTGGGAAATTTTTCATGACCACCATTCAAAGATCCATTAGTGTCCCACCCCATGCTCACTTTTTCAGTAACTATCTTAACTGAGTGCTTTCCATGAGCTAGACACAGATGGCCACTTAACATGCATTATCTCATTTAGTGCCACCACGAAGTCTGTAAAGTAGGTGCTGTTATCATCAGCCCACTTTACAGATGAGCAAACATGCAGAGAGGCTGCACAGCATCCCGACGCCACATAGCTGGGGGTGGTCAAGCCAAACAGCTTATAGGCTTTTCGTTATAAACAACAAGAAACATATTTCATAGAAAAATCAACAGCATAAGATGTGTTTCCAGGAAAAAGGCCCAGAATGTCAGTGGTGACCCCATGACAACACTACAAAGGGTAAGAATAAGACATAACTCATCAGAATGCTTCAGAAGAAGGTGCCATAAAAGAGACCCATAAACTAACATCAATTATGATGCCCGTAATAAAGACCGAGACAGGGTAACCAACAATTTCTAAGAGTAGGTAATATACACATGGTTCAGGCAAAATAATGTTTAGAAGTAGTGGGGGAAATGGGAAGGATGCTCTTACTATGGACCAAAAAAAAGGGGGAGGGGTATTAAATCAAAGATTAATAAGAGCTTTCAGAGGGAAGAGTCAGGAATACTTGTAAAATTAAATCAATTCTGTTCAAGAAGTTCTTATATTGTGTAACCAATAGGATCCTCTATTGGGGTGACATGTTGGCTCCTACACAAATTGAGTAAGTGAGGATTAGTAAACGGGCAAACACCTGCTGTGTCCCATCTGGGCCGTGTTTGTCACTGATCCAGTATGTCCACTTCTGCTCCAGGTTGTGGAGCTGGGGAGCTAGCCTAAGTGTGAGCAGGAATGTTGATGACCTGGCTCACAAATGCCACCCCAACAGTCTCATGAAGAGTCAAAGAGGATCAATATTTCAGTACAGGCACCACCTCACACAGGTTACAGACCTTGACTGTGAGGATGAAAACCTCATTTCATAATAAAAAAGTCAACCAGAGTCAGAGTGATCAATGCTGGGCTCTACACTTTTGGGGGAAAATTGAAAAAAAAAAAAATAGGAAACCAAAAATAGAAAGGTAAAGATCACTGAAACCTAACTTGACATATGAAATTCATAGAGAAAGTTTAATCTAGGGAAGAGAAAACAAGGAAGACCATTTTAATATCATTTTAAGCACTACTCTGCTATGAGCAATGGATGGGATTTTTCCATTTCCACCAAAGACAGAGCAGTGAAAACTTTAACCTAAAGCATGGGAATTTTAGCTTCAATACAAAGACTTTCCCAAAAATAAGAATTTTTAACTAAGGAATATATAGTCTGTATACCCATGACAAGATTGCTATGTTAATTATCAATATGCAAAACTCCCATATTGATATTCAAGTAGAATACCTGACTTTGCCTCGGTAGCTGCAACAATAACTGAGAATACAACCATTTGTTGAGTGCTTTACTATAGACTAAAGGACACTTAGGGAGACCTGAGGGGAAGCCCATTTCTGCTCGTGCTATGGGATTACACACCAGACCTCTTCAATTCAAAGAACAACTTCTTAACTACAAGGACAATGCATACGAAATTTACTATTTATAAAATGGGATAATACCTGCCTCATGAGGTTTGAGAAACAAGTTAATCATAATATATTTAGCCTGTGCCCTATCATATAGCAAGCACTTCATGCATGTTAGCTATTACTATTGACAAATAATTTTAACCTTGCTTGGGCCAACTTCTTCCAGTTATTCAATCCCTGATTCTATTAAAGCCAAGAGAGGGTTTAGGTCAATGGGGCAAATATAACTTCAAGATGAAAAAGAACTGGCCACGTGTTCAACCACACAGCCCATCCACAGCCATCTACTCCCTCAACAGACTGGCCAAGCACGCCTACCTGTCATGTGTGGAGCACCATGGTAGGCCTTTGGGGGGAAAGTGAAGATGAAAATGGCACAGCCCATAGCCGTGCTAAAAGACATCATCATCTTATCGTGAACCACAAGCACTTTCAGTATACTCATTAGGTGTCGGGCAGTGCATTATGCACCGTGTATATGGTGTGTGTGTGTATTCTTATAAATATGTGCTCTGTTAATCCTCATAACTCTATAAAGTATTACTTAGTATTCCTAATTTATAGATGAGAAACTGAAGCACAGAGAGGAAAAAAGGAACTTGCTCCACGTTACATAGCTTGTACAGAGCTAAGCTGATTCAACTCCAGGCTGTCCCGTTGCAGAGTCTTGGTCTCTTAGCCACCCAATATACTGCCTCTCCCCAGACTTGTCCACTAAGAAATGAAGCAAGGACAGACTATGATAAAGACCCAGCAGGAATATAAATCAAGTGCAGTGCTCATGGGTGAACTGTGCTATCTTGACACATAACAGAAAGAACATGAGTCCTTAAACTCCAGAATGATGTGTTTAAGCACACTGCAGCAACCCAGACTGAAAGTCATCCAAAAACACTTGTGTCTGTCACTCTGAAGGGCCATCTTCCCAGTTATTTAACACATGCTGCAGGGAAAGAGAAGAGCTAAGAACCTGGGCTTAGAAGTCAGACATGCCTGGGTTTTAATCACAGGTCCTCTAATGACAGCTATGTGTCCTTTCACAAGTAAATTACTTGACCTCTCTCTGTGCATCAGTGCTCTCATTGTAAGGATTAAATGAGATAATTTATGTAAAGAGCTTAGTTCTAACACCTGGCACTAAGTACTAAATAAATAAAATAAGAAAAATAAATGAATATTACTGCTGTTGCTGTTTTGCTACAAGACTCAGTCCTAAGCCATATGAGAAAACACCAAGTACACAATTTTGGTCTATAAACCAAGAAGGATGCAATTTATAGGATTTGAAACACATTGTGTATTAAGATATCAAAAAGCATGAACTTTCATAATTCAAAAAGTATGATAAATCTGTGTTTCAAAATGCTAGAGAATAAAAAAGTCCTTTATCTTAAGAAATAAGAGCCATTGCTGTATATTGAGGGACTAGACTACTGTCCTTAGTCCTGTAACAGGCACTTCACAGATGTTATTCAATCTTCAAAAGCATTCAGGGGCTTGTCAAATGATCCTGATTTTACAGATGAGGATTCTGATCCTCTCAGGGGTTAAGTGATTGACTCCAGGTCACATCAACAACAACCAGCTGAAGGATTCACCAGTGAGGCAATCGGAAACAGCCATTCCACAAAGCATTTCCTTGGTACCAATCGGGATTTCACTGAGCAACATTTAATGCAATCCATCTCTACATTCCTACGATGCATACTGAGCTTTAAAGAAGCCCAAATCCCTGAGAGGTCATGATATGCCACCAAAGTGACATACTACTATAGATCTCATTCTATCATCCAGTTTAGTCATAATGTCCCTTGGAAACATTCTCAGGTGTGGGTAATTTACAAATTGTCATGGCTATGCAAAAGTGACTAGATTTCCACAGTGACACATTGGGTTCTAGAGCTGGGACAATGATGAAAACAAGGGAACATCAATGGCATAAGTCAGAGTATGTGTTTGGGGTGGAAAGAGAAGAAAAAAATTAATCAAAATATACTTTTCTAATTTTGTTGAAAGCAGAGCATCCTTATCACAAATGTCTAAATCATTGGCACGTAAACTTTTTTACTTATGGTTTTCTATGTGAACTCTGTCCTCAAGAAAAAAGGAGGCAGCAAGAAATTTCTGTAAATCCTAAGACTCTTCTAATACTTCCAGAATATAACTGACATCCCTGAGAGTACATGTTTTGGTCACCCCTGTATCCTTGGCACAATATACTGCCAGGTATACTGTAGGCCCTCAATAATTGAATATGGGTGGATATTCACACCTAGCCTTGATACAAAACGTAGAGGAGAAAGGTGTGATGGGTTGCCTGAGAAGGATTACTAATCCCATCCAAACTGTTCTTTGGAATTTAATAGTCCCAGAAACATGGGATTACAAAAGATTAAATTTTCTGAATTATTATTTTGATTTTTTTAATGAACACATACTTTGGGGCTGAAAAGTGCCTCTCTACCACCTTTGAATATTCAAAATATTTGCCAATATTTTGAAATACTTACTGGCCTAAAAAAATGCCTTCTAACCTACTATTTGAGAAGAATGAATCATATATAAAAAATTTTATTGCAGCATTGTGTCTGATACAACAGATACTAAGAAGAATAAGGCTGGGCCAACTATAGTTTAATGGAGAAACAGACTGTAAACAAATAATTACTATACTATACCATACAATTAGTGCTTTCAGCAAAGTAAAACCATATGCCCAGGCGCACAGAGGAGGGAATGACTAACCCTGATTATTTTCAATCCTACACGGTAAAAGAGGAGCTTTCTTTCCTCCAGTGTTCCTTTGTGATTTCCTTATCCAATCCTCATTGTTGTTTTTAAGGCAGAAAAAAGCACAATCCATCTATATAACTAAATATTTCTAAATAACCACCGGGCTCCTCAAGCATCATCCCACTCCTTGAAAAGCTGCACACTGCCTTAATGTACACTGGTTAAATAAGAAGTTTCTAAGTAATAAGACACACGGTAACACATGACTTGAATATTTTAGCCAAGCTTTATCAGTATTTTTTGGCCTTAGCATTACTTTCAATTAAAACCATATGTGGCCAGGCGCGGTTGGCTCACACCTGTAATCCTAGCACTCTGGGAGGCTGAGGCGGGAGGATTGCTTGAGCTCAGGAATTCAAGACCAGCCTGAGCAAGAGCGAGACCCCGTCTCTACTAAAAATAGAAAGAAATTAGCCAAACAACTAAAAATAGAAAAAATTAGCTGGGCATGGTGGCACGTAGTCCCAGCTACCCAGGAGGCTGAGGCAGGAGGATTGCTTGAGCCCAGGAGTTTGAGGTTGCTGTGAGCTAGGCTGACGCCATGACACTCACTCTATCCCAGGCAAGAGAGTGAGACTCTGTCTCAAAAAAAAAAAAAAAAAAAAAAAAAGCCGTATGTGATTTTCTATCCAAAAATCCTAAAGACACAGCCAAATGGATGGTCTATCTAAAATTATGACACCATCATTAGTAGTTCATTTTATTAAATTATTTCAATTTAACTTGGTAATGCTCTTGGTGTGACTGAACCTTAAAATTATTTCTAAATTTCTGATAGGACAGAAAGGGAAATGGGACAGGCTACATAATTCTGATTAAAGAAAAAATATATAAAATGGTTTTTTCCCCCTAAGTACTAGGAAACAAAATCTTCTTTTTTAACAATGGTTTGTACAATAAATGCGAAAGCAGTGTGGTTTCTTATATTTTTACTAAAAAGATGTGAGCATAATATTAAAGTATGCCTCTGGGGAAAAAATATTAAAAGGGGAAGCACTGAAAATGTAGCAATGAACACCTTTTTCTTATTTCATGTTAAAAAGTACTAAATAAAATAACTCAAAAAATTGTGCAGGAAGGTATCATAAAGAGGTTTGTCCCCAAAACGGGACCTTGCAGGAAAACCATTTGGATATGGTTTTTTATGCAGGAGAATCCCAGAAATAACTGCAGTAAAAGGTTTTCTGAATTTTCAACAACTTCACTATTCAGAAAGCTGTCATCTCACTTGGCTGCAGCAGGCACTGTTTATGTCAGCCCAGTCACCTACCTATACATTGATCTCAGACTTGTTATCAGTGAAGATCCTCCCGTCACCCACCTAACGGAAGGTAAGGAACAGTCCTAACGTGTGCTGATGGGTTTACTTCATATTCTAAAAAGAACATATGTATACAAACAAACTACCTCTTTGTATCTTATTCTCTTTACTCAACTTTTACTTTTCTTAACAGTAACAAGCTAATCTATTTGTTTGGGGGAAGTACCACACCTTATATATTGATATTTCATTATAAATTCCCTTATCCTCATATTCCAAGAGGACTCTATTCATTTCAAAGGGACTTAGAGCACACTGTTCAATAAAAATGATGCCAGTGTTTGTTACACAAACATGCCTGAGCTCCACGGGTCTGTTAGCCTGCTCAATACTGAACCAGGGGTAAGAGCTAGCCACTGTACGCACGTGACAAAAGCCTTCTTGAATCTCTGCAATGTCACTCAAACTAGGGTCTGCCTGACTCCAAAGCTCTTGATCACTCCATCGCCTGCTCCATAAAGGGGGTGGGATTCACTCATCCTACTCAATGGTCGAACTTCGTTCCCCTGGCAGCAGACAGACCTTCCCTAGTTACCCAATGCTTGAGTGTATACTTAGGGGACTGTACTATCTTATAATCCCACCATCTCCACCAATGCTTGAGTGTATACTTAGGGGACTGTACTATCTTATAATCCCACCATCTCCACCTATCGAGCACTTGAGCTATGCCAGATAGGCTTAATCCTAGCAACAGCATGATAAGGTAGGCACTATTCTCATCTTACAAAGACACTGAAATTCAGAGAGAAAGGTTCAGTAACGAGCTTGCAAGCAGTAGAGCCAAGATTGCAACTCAGGCTGTGAGACCAAATTCTGGTTTGGGACTGAATTATTTACATTCACGGGTATACAGCAGGTCCCCGAATAAGGCTGTTTTATTATAACATTGATGAGGGGGAAAAAAATGATTCCCTGGCCAGGCCACTGTCACTGTCTGTGTGGTGTTTGCACGTTCCCCCTATGTATGTGTGGGTTTCCTCCTATATCCCGAAGATGTGCCCCTTCCGTTCACTGGCATGTCTGCATGGCCCTGGTCTGAATGAGTGGGGGTGCGTGTGTGAGTGCAGCCTGGGATGGGAGGGAGGCCTGGCCAGGGCTGGTTCCCGCCTGGTACCCTGAGTTGCTGAGATGGGCTCCCCCACCTGAGGCCATGAACTAGAATAACCGGGATAGAATAACAAATAATTATCTTGTTTTTATTAATCTGTCTTAAGTGTATATATAGCTCACATTTATTTCAATGCTTAATATTAGAAATGTCTTGATATTTATTTAGAAGTTTGGTAGTGTTTTTGTGACCAGAATTATTCCATAGGAACTTAACTGGTTTATATCAGTTAGTCTGTGGGTAAAATCAGTTTTGTTATACATCATATTTCACTTAAAAGTTGCAGTTTCCAAGAACCTATCGACAAATGAGAACTTAGCATAGTTAAACTTTGTACTGACTCAAATTATTTTTTAAAGCTCTAAAAATGCTAAAGGACTTTGGTCTATAAATTGCCTCCACAATCTTCCCCAAAATTCATGCCTTGGAAGGCAGCTTTTATACCTGTACCCCTAGACGAGGTGGTCCATCTTTTTCTATTGCTACATGGATAAGGTTTGGATTTCCTGATCTTGCTACGACTGCAGGATAGACTGCTCACTGATTTCTTTCAATGTGTGATTATTTCAATTCACTTAATCCACTGAGTGCAGTTACTGGGTACCAAGTGTTGAGTTAGGTTCTAAAAATAGTCACAGTGGGACATGAACCTTGAAAACTCCAAGTCTAGTGGGGTATACACAATATGCCCACAAATAAATGAGACAGGTACCACATAAATCCAAAGGATGAGATATTGATCTCTATGAAAAGAAATACTGAGCCAATATATAGTAAAAACAGAATATTTTTAAATATTCTTCTGAGGGGACTAATGTCTCCATGTAACTTTTCTTAGAAACACTATACCAAGTATTGAAATCTCAATGAAATCCTCAGCAAAGATGGTGAAAAATAAATAAAGAGATAATTTCCTCCAAGAAATTCTTTTATTATACTTTAGGTTTATTTATTTTGGGGGATAAAACTGGCACAGGCCAGGATTAGAGGAGTTTTTTGCCCTTAATTCAAAATATTGTTAAGATGAATTTCTTTATTACATTTTTTACTTTAACATGACAGTGCTTCCTTTGCTCTGGTTTTCAGCACAGTGAATCAAAAGTACTCATAAGTATTGGTAAGTTGAGAACTACAGCTCGAAACTCTGAAAGGTCAGTGAACAAATATGTTTGATAATTGCATCAGTTTTAACATATGATTTATTTTTTATTTATTTATTTTTTTATTTATTTATTTTTTTTTTTGAGACAGAGTCTCACTCTGTTGCCCAGGCTAGAGTGAGTGCCGTGGCGTCAGCCTAGCTCACAGCAACCTCAAACTCCTGGGCTCAAGGGATCCTCCTGTCTCAGCCTCCCGAGTAGCTGGGACTACAGGCATGCGCCACCATGCCCGGCTAATTTTTTTTTCTATATATATTTTTAGCTGTCCATATAATTTCTTTCTATTTTTAGTAGAGGTGGGGTCTCGCTCTTGCTCAGGCTGGTCTCGAACTCCTGAGCTCAAACGATCCGCCCACCTCGGCCTCCCAGAGTGCTAGGATTACAGGCGTGAGCCACCGCGCCCGGCCAACATATGATTTAAAAAGTGAGAAACAGGACCCTTTTTCTCTAACCTTATTTGAATCAATTGATATATGGTATCTTGCTTTATCCAGAACCTCTCTAAAGTTGATTATTTATAAATAAATACACGCACATGGTTACACAATTTCTTAATCATGTATAGGGAATAATAGTGATTCATTATTTTAAAAGAGAACATAAATCTATAAGAAAAACATGCTAACCTTTAAATAAAAATATATAGATACGCATATATATATAAATTAAGTAAGAAAATAGAAATGGCTAATAAACACATGGTTAAACCATGGTACATATGATATCCTGTGCACCAGTTAAAAACAAAAAAGGAAGCTGGACATGGTTGCATATTCCTTTAGTCCCAGCTACAGGAGGCTATGGTAGAAGGATTGTTTGAAGGAGTTTGAGACCAGCCTGAGACCACAGTGAGACCTCAGCTCTACAAAAAAAAAAAAAAAAGTTATCTGGGAGTGGTGGCATGCACCTACAGTCTCAGCTACTTGGGAGGCTGAGGCAGAAGGATCACTTGAGCCCAGGGGTTTGAGGTTGCAGTGAGCTATGATGATGCCACTAAACTCTAGCTGGAGCAACAGAGCAAGGCTCTGTCTCAAAAAAATAATAATAAATAAAAAATAAACCTTTTATGAGATGTACTCATCTATCATTTGCCTAACTAAAGAGAAGTTAAAATATAGTACTGGGCATATTAAAAATGGACTAACAAATAGACATTGACTCAACGTCACCTAGTATTCAAAGAAAGGTAGACTGAACCCATGCAATATTTTTCTTATTAAATTATCACTTAAAAGATATCCAATGCCAATGATGCTAAAATAAGATGAATGCTTCCCTACGCAGGGAAGCAATATGTCATTATGTATCAAGAGCCTTAAAAAAAAGTTCATACTGTTTGATACAGTTCCAGTTTAAAGATACCTTAAGGAAATAATTAGGAAGAAGGATAAAATTTTATACATCAGTGTTTATCACTGTTTTCACTACCAAAATGCAAATTTACCTAATGGTTCAAGAATAAGAAAATGATTTAAGAAATTAAAAGATATCCACGTGGCAGAATAGTATGCAGCCATTAAAAATTGTATGCATGCAGAAATGTTTAAGACATTAAATGAGGAAAGCAGGATACAGTATTTTTAAAAGTATAAGATATACAAATATGTGCACAAAGAAAAAGAATAGGCAAAATACAAACAGACAGCCCTCGTATTCCACATAAATTAACAAAAAGTCGTGTTTTCACACCTTTCTTGTTTAGTTTTGTATCCACAGCAACTAGAACAGTTTCCAGATTATTGTAGGCATGCAGACACTGCTGACTGAATAATTTTCTTCACTAAAAAGAACAAGTAACATCTTAAGAAGTCTCTAGCCTTTCTTTATGTGTGCCCTGGCTATTCATAAGAAATAGTCAAACCTTTGTAAGAAGAGTGCCTATTTGAAACACCACAGTGGGCAATGTCACTTGTTGGGAAGGAGAGGTTTTGTTCCATCTGTTGGTAACAAGATCACGTGGCAGGAATTATATTCACACTCTTTTCCATCCCTTTACCATTGTGAGGGTAGACACAATCAAAAAGTCAGCTTCTTAGGAATTTATCTGACTGTTCTTGTAATCTCTAATCTTTGCTCTGACATGTGGAGCGCTGGATTCTATGGGTAACTACACGAGTGAGCTCAAAGGCCCTTTCCCTCTCTAGGCCTTGAGTTCTGCATCTGCATAAGGAGGTGGTTACACAACTTAATTCTGAAGGTTCATCCCAGCTGTAAAATTAAATGAGTCCATGATCTAAGTATTCTCATCAGAAAGAAAGCAGAAAGTTGCTAATCACCCCTGTAGCATACATTTTATACACACACATTTGTGACTGGAACCAAATAAGTATAGAATTATTAAAGGCATTAAGACATATCTTAATGTTTAGTTATTAGTAATCTCTTATCTGGAACTACCTTTTGGGTAATGTGTTCACGTTTGTTTTACTGGGATCTATGGGGGGAAATGCTCTAATTAAAATATTATTTTTCAAGAATATATTGCTTTTAATTCCTTTCCCAGATTGGTCTCCTTTGACGAAAACAGGACAACTTCTTTGCTCCTGCCAAACTCAGTTAAAGCTTAACTTTTCACTGCCTGGCAAAAACCTGTTCTTGGTCCACTTCCTTTCATCAGGTACCAAAAGGGAACTTGGCTGAGGTTTTAGGCGTGAAGCTGGTGAAAGGAGTGGCCTTGCAAGGATACAGGGAAATACCTAATCCTACAATTTCCCCAGTAATAAAGACCAATGCTGTGAGCTGTCTAATTAACAGGCACCCTGCAGGAGCTCTGTTTTGCACAACTTCTGAAAAGAGCTGAATGGATGGAAAAGAGATGTAAATCTCTTTCAAAATTATTGTTTGAGAATCTGCTTTTACAGAGTTCCTGAGTAAACGGCAGAAGAATGAGCTACAGCCTCAACCATATCTTGAAGACAGAGTCACATCTCCTGTGATAATCCCTTCTCCAAGGAAAGGGAGGAAACCAACTCTTGGACTTTGACATCCTTTAAGTTTTTGTTATTGACCTACCACCAAGAAGAAAGAAAGGAGCATATACGGCAGTTTCTGGACTGCACCTGCCATTTTTACAACCCCATTTAAAAAGCTGTTCCTCTTTCCACCAGCACATTCTTCCTCTTTCCACCTCCATGCTGGTCCTTTTCCCTTCCCCAAGGGAAAAGTAAATAAACTTTTTCTTTGTATCCCAATCTCTGTATGGAGAAATCTTTCTCAAAACCCACCTCACTGGCATTCTCCACCCCAACAGGTGGGGGCTGCAGAGCAGGAGGAAGGGAGCCTGCAGTTTCAAGACCAGCCCCATGTCAGCCTCCCAGAGATCTGGTTTTGTTTGAGTTGCATTATTGTTCATGTCAACAAAAGATACTCGGTCCTCAGAGTCATCGTTACGCTGCACTTCGATGGATTTTCCACATTTATCACGGCCTGGTCACATCTTTACAAGATTGGAATTCTCAGACTATAGAGCTTTTTAAAATCAGAAGCCTCAACAATTTTTACTGAAAATATCCTTTTTCTACACTATCTTTCTACATTCCTGGTCTCCCAAGTTTGAGACCCTACAATAGAGTTTAGGAAATCTAAAGTCTTAATTCAGAGTTATTTCCCCAGACTTCTATGTTGTAGCCCTAAGAGAATCACGGGGGTGGGGGGTTGTCAGGGGTCAAGGGCAGGAAGATGACCCTGCAGACATCAGCCCCCAGCCCGAACCCACCTGCTCCGACTTTCCAGCAGGCCCAGGCACACTGATAACTCAGTGTCTCCAGCCCCACGGCAGGGTGGGCAGGGAATCATCGCTGGCTCACCAGCCTACTCTGCCCTCCAAACGCCTCCCTCCAGCATGTGGGAGCAGACAGCCAGCTGCCAGGGACCCTTCATCTGCAGAGTGCTAGCAGGCTGCCTCTGCCTGTTCTTTCCAAGAGGAAATGGGTTGGAAAACCTGTACACCCATTGTTTTATTAATAAAACCTTTGGAGGAGGAGAGCTTTGTAAAATAATATATATTTACTGACAGAAAATTAGGAAAGGGAGGACGAGACACTAACATTTTTATGTTCTGCTTGCCACTCTTGTCATTTGAGGGTTTTTTAAAAAAACAAAAACAGAATCCTGGAGCATACCAGTCTTCATAGGGTGCTGATCACCACCTAGACAGACACTTCTCACCACTATGCACACTCAGGCCCCACTCTACAGTGTCCTCAGAGCAGTATATCCCACATGGGTGGAGAAGAACCCATTTCCCTGCGGGCTCACCCAAAGTGGGCACCGTAAGCTCTCAGCTCTAAATTCCAACTAGAATGAGGGTCTTCTGAACAAAAGGCCACACTACACTCACATATGAGAGTGTCCATCTTTGCCTTATATGAAAAAAAATTTTCAAGGCTAACAGAATTAAGCAAACTCAGTATTAACCCAAATTCAAAAGATGTCTTCAAAGCAAGACTTCTGGAGTCCTAATACCTAATTGCAAGGTGTGACTGTGATGTGGAAGCAGGTGGACATGCTGACCTGTCTGCTCTGACTAACCTATCTGTCCCACCCCACCCCCTGTTTCTTGTTTTCCGCCATGGAGCCATCTCATAAGAATAAGGTCCCACGGAGTATATTCTGAGACATGCTGCTGCAAATTTCCATAGAGCAAAACCTAAATTCCTACTGGGCTGATTCACTGACACAGCTTTGTGGCCTGCTGGACTAGGCCTTAGGCTGGAAACCTGAGTTTTCCGAGTGTCAGCTCTAGCACCTGGGAGGCTCTCACCCTCTGATTCAGCCGCTTTTTGGGAAAGGGAGCTAAGCCCAGGCTTATTGGCTGTTCCCCAGCCACACACAGACACAGTGTAGGACGTTTCAGTAGGGAATTTCCTAGGCAGAGTATCAAACTAGGCAGATGTAGCTGGTATTACTGTATTAGATTTAGTTTTTATACAGTCTTCTTAACTATACTTTCTTTCTTCCCATCCTTATGTCAGCAGTCCACAAACTTTGGCACCAGGAACCAGTTTCATGGAAGACAATTTCTCCATGGACAAGGGTTGGCGGGTGAGGGGAGGTGGCTTTGGGATGATTCAAGCACACTGTGTACTTTATTTCTATTATTATTACATTATAATATATGATAAAATAATTATACAACTCACCGCAAAGCAGAATCGTGGGAACCCTGAGCTTGTTTTCCTGCAACTAACTAATGCCACCTCTGATCTGACAGGAGGCTGAGCTCAGTAGGTGATGCGAGCAATAGGGAGTGGCTATAAATACAGACAAAGCTTCACTTGCTCACCCACCACTCACCTCTCGCTGTGCGGCCCAGTTCCTAAGGGTACTCCATAGCCTGGGGGCTTAGGGACTGCAGCAGCTTTAAGTGACCCATGTCCTTCCCCCATCCACATCTAGTCCTTGTAATCAAAACCCTCATTTCCTCTGTGCTAATGATCAATGAATTAAGGTGGAGGAACTGATTACTCCTTAGGACTCTTAGGAATATTTAGATTTAAAATGATCAAATATTTTATTATTTAGATTTTAAAGGATTAAAATTATCAGGAATATTTGGAGCAAAAGGTTGACAAAGCACCTTTTAATACATTAGATCATGTTTTTATTTACTGTATTAAACTGCTTGTTTTAATTACAAAAATAATTATACATGCTCACAGAAAACATTTTAAGTACAGTACTAAAGCCCTAAGAAGGAACGATTACCTAGAATTCTACTACTCAAAGATAATCCAAGTGAACATCATAATTAACGCCTTTCCAGCCCTTCCCCATGTTTAAATAGTTTCTTTATTGAAATTCTAATCTTATGTTTTGTCACAGCCTATTTTTCATACACTGCATCCCATGTCAATACTTTTCTTTGACATCATTGCTGTAGTTATACAATATTCTATTATATAGGTGAATTATATCATATTTATTCAACCTCCTTTTGGAGGCCATCTGGGCTGCTTCCAATGTTCCGTTTCAAACAATGCTCACTAAGCATCTCAAAGCTAAATCTCTGAAGACATCTCTAATCATTTCCTTAGAAATTGCTCCTAGAAGTAGGCTCACAGAGACAAAGGGTCAACACATTGCTTCTCATTCGGTCACAGGAGATCTTCCAGGGAAAACAGTCCACTGAGTCATTCAGCATTTGCATTTCTCTCAAGGTCCTTCAGTGGAATTCTCCCAGTCTGTTCCTGTTGTCTTTACTGTTAGTTGAATTACTACCTGGTTTTCAAGATATTCAAATCCTACATTCTATCAGACATCCTTAGTTCAACAAACTATCTGGCTTATGTAGTATCTTAATCCTATAAAACTGCAGTCCCCAACCCCCAGCCACAAGTACCTGTACCGGTCCCTGGCCTGTTAGGAACTGGGCCGCACGGCAGGAGGTGAGTGGCCAGGCAAGTGAGCAAAGCTTCATCTGTATTTACAGCTGCTCCCCATCGCTGGCGTCACTGCCTAAGCTCCGCTTCCTGTCAGAGCAGCAGCAGCATTAGTTGCAGGAAAACAAGCTCAGGACTCCCACTGATTCTGCATTATGGTGAGTTGTATAATTATTTCATTATATATTACAATGTAATAATAATAATAAAGTGCACAATAAATGTAATGCACTTGAATCATCTGAAACTATCCCCCTCCCCACCCCCAGTCCATGGAAAAATTGTCTTCCATGAAACTGGTCCCTGGTGCCAAAAAGGCTGTGGAGCGCCACTTTAAAATATATCTGAAGTCATCCTGTCTGCTCATACTTTCTTATTCCTAAATTTTCATCCATCTCTCATATCTCTGATATCTCTAACTGAATGACTGGCATGTATCAACAAATATCATAGGACCCTCTACTATCCTTGTTTGATCCTTAGTTCAAACCTTTTTTACTCCCCATAGGAGCTTTCTGATCCACGGGCAAAGTAAACTTTTCTCCAGAAGGTTTGGGAGTTAAGAACATGTGCCTGCAAATCTCAAACCCTCCTGCAGGCAACTCACCTGGGATGGTGTCAGTGGTAAAATGGGGAGGAGTGAGCCCCCCCACTCCATTTTGTGATGCTAACACTTAATTTACTTACTTAGCATCACTACATGCTGTGGTATGTTTTGAAACAGAGGTATTGCCTGCATGGGACAGCAGCTTCTCAGGATAATTCCCCAGGTCACAACTCTTGTCTACACTGTATCATCAGGAAGGGCAAAGCTGCAAAGGAGAATCCAAGAAGAGTGATATCTTCACTGTCAGAGCACAAAAGCCATCTAGGATGATGGCTTCAATCATTTATTTTCTCTGCAAGTAATTAAGCTCATATTGCACCTATTAAGCACATAAATTCCATTACACATTAAATGTCTGGTTAATTCTCCAGAAGGCAATGGACAAGATGCAGACAAACCAAAGAGCTCCAGTGTTTCTCATCAGGGGTGCCACCCACATTGCGGACAGCACAATCCCTCACTGTGCAGGACTGTCCCAAGTGCTGAGTGGCATTTAGTATCCCACACTCTCAAGACATTAAATGCTAATATAAACACCCTTCATCATCATTGTGACCCATGCAAATGTTCCCACACATTTCCAAACACCAAAGGAGGGGAGTGACACCACCCCCCACTGACAACCTCTGTGTCTACTTGGCAGGACAGAATTAACATTCAGGAAATGACAGAAAACAATACTAATCTCGAGATGGAATTGTGAGGTAAAAGCTGAAAGTACCATAAAGAGGTGAAAGGAGAGCCAAAAAGGAGCAGAGTAAGCTTTGATAAGGATGGGAGATGGAGACCTGTGACCTCCCGCAGGATCCAGCCCAGGGTTAAAGCACGCTGAAATGCTTTCTCATCAACACCCTGATTTCCCCTGCTTTAAGCTGATTACAGGAGCTAATATGAACACTGAACTCAGCGAGCAGCATAACCTACACACTTGGTGATGCCAACTTCTAAAACATTGGTATTGTTCCTGTCCCCCTGTTCAGGACAAGTTTCGTCCTTGCATCCTGGGCACCAGGGGAGGGCAGGAGAAGAGTGAGAGGCCCGGGGAGGGTGAAGGGCACTGTGGCCTGCCCCTGCTGGGCTCCTGCAGGACTAAACGGCAGGCCCTGCCCATTCACTGCTGGACAGAGATCAGACCCTTGCCTAGTTCCTTCCCCCTCACGTCAGCTGTGGTCAAAGGTCCATTGTTCCCAGAAGGCCAGTGTGTCTAAACCCTCTAGGAACAATGCCCCTTGTTGATCTTCTGTGCTCCAGCTGAATAAGGTCATTGACTGTTTTCAACCTCAGCCACAATCAATATCATCACCTTTTATTGTGCAGCGTTGGCAGTGATATGTTTTCTGATGACATCTTTATGCTCAGGTGAGACTGAAAAGGTCAGTGAATGAGCCATCTTTTATAGATCCTGTTCAAAATTTATTAATGACGCACTGTAGACTAAGTATTATATGGGCTCTGGTTCCCAAACTTCTGAAGCTTAAAGTACAAAGCACTTATTTTAAAATACAGATTTCTGGGTGTCAGAAAGTCAGATTCAGTGAGTTGTGGGGCATGAACCTACAATTTAACCACCCCCATATGTTTCTGATAAAGGTGATCCATGGATGCACTCTGAAACACCGCCACAGAATGACAGCAAAATAACAAAACAGCATCGTCTTCCTCACATTTTATATTCTATCTCCTTGAAATGGATTTTCCACTAGCAAAATAAACATCAAGTAAAAATCGAATGTAAACAAAAATCAACTTAATTCTGAAAGAAAATGAGAGTCCCTGCTATAAGCCTCATACATGGATATGGTAAGCCTATGCAAATAAAACTTTATTTATGTATACATAAAATTTACATTTTAGTTTCCATATAAGGGTGGCCAATCACAAGATGATTATTTACATCATGGCATAACAAATATGATTATACAACCTTATATTCGGGTAAGCTTTATTAACTTTTCAACATTTATTACTTTATCTTCACGAAAGACTATCTTATCTTACCATCTGATGACTTCAGACTGGCATGAAAGTTAAGGCATAAAGAGTTTATGCAACATGTCTATAAAGGTCAATACAAGGACTTAAACATCCGGAAGGCTGTGACTTTTTCTGCTAGATTAGAAATGCCAAATAGTTTCATGCCACGTGCCAATTAAGATAGACCAGTGGACCAGAAACTGCTGCCTGCAGTGCAACTCTAAGAAAGCCAGTCCAGGGGGAGGGTATGGTGGTAGATTAGCAATAGGTTGGCTCATCTGCCAGGTGAGAAGAGTGGTGGCATCTGTGCCACATATATGCTAGATATGCCACCTCTCCAAGTGCTTAGCAGCACTGGAAATATTCATAAATACCACTATTTTCATTCCTTCACTCAACAAATAGGATTAAGTGTCTACTACATGCCAGATACTCGAGAGATACCAATAGAGTGGTAAGTGCTATCGAGCGGGTAGATGTGATGCAAATAAGGTAGTTTCTAACCTAAGGCTTTTCCTGACAAAATGGGATTTAAGGCGGAACTGAAGAAAGACTAGAAGTCAACAAAATTTGAAAACGGAGAGAGGAAAGTAGATGTGAAGGCTATTTCAGAGGAACCGAAACTAAGCCACCAAGGTGCATCCAACAGGGAAACAGGGTTTGGGGATTAGTGTGCATCTACCAGGTCATGTGAGATTCTGGGGTTATGAAATTATAATTTCAATTTAAGAGCACGGGAAGTCATGGAAAGGTTTGGTGTTGTAGGTGTATTTGTGTTCTGTTTGGGGGTTTTTTGTTAGTTTTTCTTTTTTTCCTTTTTTTTTTTTTTTTTTTTTTTTTTGCGGGGGCAGGGGAATGAGTTACCAGATTTACATTTCAAAAAGAGGGTGGAAAAGAGTCACAGTGAACATGAAGAGCAACTGCAGTCACCCAGGTGACCACACCAGAAGCATGGCCAGAAGTGGGTGAATTTGAGATGCTTTTTGAAGACAGAATCAATAGAGACTTGCTTGAGGAAAGAATATAAACAATGAGAGAACGGGAGGAGGAGATGCAGCTCTAAGTGGCTTGAACACATCCAACTGGGAACTCTGCAAGGCAGTGGAGACCTTAGGAAAGGACTGATTTGAAAATGTGGGGGGTTTCAGGCACAGAAAAGGATAGATAAGATCAAAAACACTAATTCTGTATCTTCTCTTTTCCAATTCTAGTTAAAATTGTATAATAGTTATGCTGCTACACCTGTAAAGACTTAATCCAGCAGACATTATCATGTAAGTCTCTGATTTTCTAAATTATAGCACTTACGGCAATTTTTTACCTCTTAATAGCAACTTAATTCAGGCAACCATGAAACTCCTACTACTGAAAATACTTCTCAAAGAGTACTGCACTTTCCTGCCTTGTGAAGTATGGCACACCGACACAATTTCATCTTTCACTGAAGATTTAGTATCTTACATACCTTAACATCCCCATGAGAACATTAATTTTACCATTCAGAGCTCTGCCTACATAATGACTCGAGCCCCCTCCTCCCTCGCAACCCCCAACGAAGGTCCCACGATTGTGTGAATGAATGCCTCAGCTTGCCATGTCACCTTGCCACACTCAAAGTGCACAGAGAGCTGTTGTGAGCTGCCCCACTTGGAGACAAGACTAGGGATGGGGCTGAGATCCTTGAAAATGGAATAAGACACTGGTCCCTGTGGAGCCACCCACACTGGGAGATGTTTTGGGAAAGAAAAGGGCTTATTGTAAATCTAACCAAGAGAACCAGGTGGAGCCTCCAGAAGTCAAAACTGGAACCAAACTGTTAGGGTTCATTCACTTTAAAAACGGGATTTTTATTCCTGGAGCTGAAGTTTTCTTTTCTGATAAAATACAAATCTCCTAGGAAGGCACTAAAACTCCTGGCTGTTATTTCCACTTTGAGGAGACTTTCTGATTCTTTCCTACCAACAGGGCTTTAATAGCGAAATATTAAGATGCTGGGATTGGGTGTTGCCTAAAATCACCCTGGCAGGAACCATTATTTTCTATTCTTAAAATCCTCCCGCCATGCCACCACCACTGACATCAGGTTCTCAAGACACAGCTTTGAAGTTCCAGCAACCAAATTAGACCTTTTCAAGGAAAAAAAAAAAAAAAAAAAAGAACTAAAGGGAGCCACACCCTATGTGACTTCCACTTTTCATATTTCAAAGACTTGTATGACATAAAAGAGAGGTTTGTAAACAAAATTTTCCAGGTTCTATGTCTCTAAAAATGGCCGGAAGTATGTTTATTATTCTCCTTGAAATTATTTTTAAAAATTCAAAAAGGATCTGACACATGTATGTATTTACAAGTCACTGTTTTGAAATGCTGCCAGTTTATTCTTAAACATTTGTTTAAGAACAGATTATGAGACACCTAAAAGACTGAGATAAAGGAAAAAAACTAGAATTTCTATGATGCCACCAATATGCATACTTGTCCATTAAAAAAAGCAGTTAAGAGAGTGAGAATTTACGAATAACATGAGTCAAAGTAAAATGTTTAAAAACAAAAGGGAAACTGCCATGAAGCAAAGTTTGGGGGAAACAGAGAAGCCATATACCTCATATTATAATATTATATATCACAATGATAAATATTAAATATTACTCAAAAACTCCCAATTTTTATTTAATTGGATTTTGTTGTTCAGCAACCATTCATGTAGGTTCTTTAATTATTGTCATATAATGCCAAGTGCAAAAAAAAAAAACAAAAACAAAAGGAAAGTTTTCTCTAATCTCCCATGTTTTGTTTTTAACATGCAACTTACCTGCTTCTCAGACCAATAGCATGCCACCACTGGTTAGAGCTGGACCTGCTTCCCTCACACACAGCTGTCTATACGATCACTCTCAGGCCGATTTTTACAAGTGATGTTAGGCATCCACATCTGATCTTCCACAATCCAGAGAGTGCAGGGGGATAAAGTTAGCACCCAAACTATCTTGGAGATCAAGTGCTGACTTTGCAGAGCAGTGAATATGTCAAGACAAACTTAGATTTTCCATTACAATATGCTCAGCTGGAAAAAATTAGTCTATAACAAGGCTGGCAACTTGACTTAGGAACGACTAAAGTATGTAGCTGCTTTGCACATCACTCGGGACTGTGACAGCAGGGACGTGAGGCAGTGCACATCAACATGTTCACAAAACAGGAGGCCCGAGGGCTGGCTCTCAATCAAGTTGTTTCAAAAAGCCAAAGTGAGTAGATACACATGTTATCTAGTTAACGTATACATACACCTAGTTGTAAAAAAAAGAAAACTATTAAGTGTTAGAACAAGGGTTTGGGATAAGAGATGTAAGAGATGCAGAAAATAATCACATTGATTCTAGGGAAAAGGAGTTTCTGTAGCAATTGTGGCCTGCAGGCCAAGTGAACCCCTGAAACAAAGTGTGGCTGATGTTCCACTTATAAAGGAGGCAGGATGGATAACGAGGTTTTGAGGTCAAAATAACCAGGTTTAGAGCAGTTGCTTCTGCAGAAAATAGATATGAACTACTGACTCCCAGAAGCCAAAGACCCAAAATAATCTGCATGTTAAATCAAAAAAATCAGCTTAGATTGGCTCAATGACCATACCTGTGAATAAACTTTTCAAGTTAAGTTTTTAAACCAATTTTTTTTACTTGAATTGATTCCAAATGTCTTTTACATTAAAAAAGAAAAAAAGAAAAAAAGAAAAGAAAAAGTTGAAACCCACATTCACTCAGGGGACAAAAATTGGCCACCACAGGAGCCATATGAAGAAAATAGTTATACATCCCCCAAATGCATTCTTCGGAGAGGCAGCCCCAAAACGTCCATATGGGCAGCACTACCAAAACCAGAACTTATTTTCCAAGCGAGACCATTCTAAGGAAGAAAAACCTCCTTGGATGCGTAGGTTCTGATACATTTATTTCTTAAATGTTTGTTATACTCACACATGCTGATATATAACTTGTGGGAATATAATAACATTAACAAAATCCATATTGGGTAACAGCTACTGAATGCCAGGAACTGTCTGAAGGGCTTCATGAATTAACCCATTTAATCCTCCCAACAACTCTGAGGTAGTTACTTTTACTGTCCCCATTTCACAGAGGAGGAAACTGAAGCCCAGAAAGGTACAGTTAAGGTACCTAAGTCACACAGGGCAGCAGGGACAACATGAACCACAGCCTGCTCTTGCAGACACCATCACAAAACAGGAAGCCGGAGATCTCAACAAGGTATTTCCACACGTATCTACATTAACCAGGACACCATTTTGCTTCAGCGAAGGCAAACAGGTTTAAGAGCCTTCTTTTCTCCTTTGCTTCATTTGCATGTGTTTCAATTTCTTTTTTTTTTTTTTTTTTTTTTTGAGACAGAGTCTCACTCTGTTGCCCAGGCTAGAGTGAGTGCCGTGGCGTCAGCCTAGCTCACAGCAACCTCAAACTCCTGGGCTCAAGCGATCCTCCTGTCTCAGCCTCCCGAGTAGCTGGGACTACAGGCATGCGCCACCACGCCCGGCTAATTTTTTCTATATATATTTTTAGCTGTCCATATAATTTCTTTCTATTTTTAGTAGAGATGGGGTCTCGCTCTTGCTCAGGCTGGTCTCGAACTCCTGAGCTCAAACGATCCGCCCACCTCGGCCTCCCAGAGTGCTAGGATTACAGGCGTGAGCCACCGCGCCCGGCCGTGTTTCAATTTTTAAGACAGATTTTCAGCAGCAACTAAGAGTTTATTTTTTGCCCACATTCCCTATTTTCCTTAATAGAAAATTTAAATCAAAAGCTTTTATTGAAAAGCTTGGACAGACAATGTACCAGGTCGGACTAACTGAAAATTCCAAGAGAAGTAAAACCGAAATGGATCCTTTATGCAACCATAAACCAAAATGCAACCTTGCCATTTTAGAAGGTGAAATATTTTGAAGATAGCAGGCAAACAGGAAAAAACGGGAAGTGCGGTATAAACAGAAGCCAAGCTGATGCTAGGGGTCCTATAAACTCAGTCACAACAGGCCATGAACCCCAGGGATCCAGGCGTGCGCTACAGCCACCCCTTTTCATTTGCCCCTAAAAGAATCATGTACCATTTATTTCCATTTAAGTGTTCAGTCTGGTGAAACTACCTTCATCTCCAATTTGTAGCTGGTAAATACTTTAGGTTAAATTATTCAGTTTGTGTCTAAAGGAGAAAAACAATAGATGCAAAATGAACGCAGCACTGATGGCCTCTGTTGCTCTAAGGAGAAAACAGTAGGGTGTGTGCAGTATTAACAAAAGCAAGAAAGGAGGGCACAGGGCTTTGAGGACGACAAAGCAGCTACTTCACCAGCACATGAAGAACATCACTACCTGGCTCAACAGGAGGAGCTTTACAGTGTGAAAGGGAAGGTAGGGCCCCTGTGCCCCCGCACATTTGAGAGTCCAAGTGTTACGGGAGCACAGAACAAGTGATTATCCTCAACAGTGCTTTAAAAATGTCTTCTCCTTCCAGGTTTCCATAGGCAGTAAATTAAGAAGGAAATGTTGACGTGTCCCCTGCTTAGCGATTCTGTTGGTTGGACAACGTGGGAAGAGCCCAAATGATCTTTCTCTTGGTTCTGCTTCAGAAAGTTTTCCTGCTAAATAATTAGCATCAGTGGCAACAAACACAAGACCCAGCCACTGCAGCAAAACCAGAGACAGGATTTTTAAAAGCAGACTGTAACAGGAGACCCTGCATAGATCATGTGGCACCTGCTTTTCTTCATCCTTTATACCTACTAGGAACCTCACGAGGTAGGTATTTTTATCTTCATTTTACAGATTTTAAAAAACTTGGAATTTCTCTTTAACAAAATATTATTTCCACCCCAAAACAGGTATGGCTGTTCAGAAATGAGTGTAACAGATATTCCTGGTTTACAGAAACGTGCCAGTGGATGCACACACGAGGATATTCCGTTTTATTAAATTAACTGGATCTCACTGATAACTAAAGACTGATGAGGAAACAAGGCACAGGAGAGTTATTCTACTGTTTCTATTGAGCCAAATGTACACATCACAACATTTGAGGATGGCTGAACTAATAAAGCAGGACTCTACTCCAGAATCAGTGATTCTGTGTCCAAAATAGTTTCAAGAGTAAAATGATGATTTTATAAGTTTAGATCATAGCCCTGACTTGGTGAATATGCTTTCCTTTTTGATAAAACATATAGATTAAAGTGTAGTAGCATGTATACTCCCAGTTACATGCAAAAGAAATGACAAATTTAAAATGTCAGCAGCCAACGAAACACAAACAAGTATTCCCAGGATCGTTCACGACAAACAACCGAGGCTCAGTGAGAACCCCTCTCTGCCATCAGCTATCTCAGAAGCACCACGGCAATTAAAAGCTACATAAATCCACCATCTAACGAAGATAAAGCAGAAAGTTCAACAAAAAATAATTCTGAAATTGATTGACGGCACCTTATAAAAAATCAAATTAAAAATGCAGACTCCATTAACTTAAGACTGTGTGACTTTCCAAACTGGGCCGAGTTCAAGTTTACCTTTAGATCTTCTCCAAAAAATGAAGACTGCACACATTAGTAACTACAGCAAGGCAGAATAGATATTTTAAGACAACCTACTTTTTAAAATTATTGTTTGAGTTTGTAAGCAAATTGCTTAATCACAAATTCCACCCTTTTTTCCCCCAACTATGAAAGAAACTAATAAATGCAGAAATCCTTAGTAGGCAATTAATGGTCCCCTGCCTCCTGCCTTTCTTTACCCTCCTCCAGGCACCCATTTTTAACAGTTTCCCAGTGAAGCAACTGCAAATCCTAATTCCTCTATCTAATCTGTGTGAGGCTACAAAACTAACCATCCTGAAACACTGCTACAGTACACGCCCCTCCTGCCAGAGCCAAAATGCCTGGGCCGGGTTTTCAAGGCCAACACATCTGGCTCCAACCTTATCTCCTACGCCCTTCCTTCCCAGCCCTTCCTTCCCAGCCCTCCCCTCCAGCCAGACTCCTGTACTATCTAATCCCTGAACCTAGATTTACAAAGGCACACTGACCATTTTCCCACCGGAAATGCTTATCAGCCTGGATGCCACCTGCTTCTGACACCTCCCCCTCAACCTCCTCTGACAACTTTTACAGACTTGGAGTCCTATAACCAGCTGATTCTAAGGCTGGAGCAGGAAATATGCAAGATGAGCCTGAGCATCCCGTAAGGCCAGAAAACAAGAAAGTACTAAAATACACACACGGAAAGAACTCCCAATGGCCAAAGTTGAATTATAATCCAAAGCATAAATATCCATGAATCCATACTGAAATAAATGATCAACTAAATAAATGAGTGAGAATGTTTGTACAAACCACCTATGCAGAAGAATTCCAAGTAATTTATGTCGATAGTCCATCTTCAAGGAGGAGCCTACTTCTTCCCTACTCCTTATGTGTGGGCTGCATAAAGTGACTCCTTTCCAAAAGTAAGGTATGGAAAAAGAGGGGAAAGAGCAACTTTACAATGGAGAAACCTGACCAACACCACCTCAGCTTGATCAGTTGATCAAGGTCAAGATTAATAGTGATAAGGCATGTTGATACTACGTTCTACTCTAAATATACTATGATGAAAATGGCACTTCATTTCCATGATCTTCTCACAAAAACCCATAACCCCAATCTAATCATGAGAAAAATATCAGACAAAATCCAGTTGAGGGACATTCTACAAAATACCTGACTTGCACTCCTCAAGACTGTCAAGATTATTAAAAACAAGCAATGTCTGAGAAACAGTCACAGTCTAGGGCTCTAAAGACACATGCCAACTAGATGTAAGGTATATTGAATGGGATCCTGGAAGAGAAGAGGAACATTAGGTAAAAATTAAGAAAATCTGAATAAAATATAACTTGAATTAATAATAGTATATCAATATTGGATCATTAGTGATGAATGTACCGTACTAATTAATGCAAGATGTTAACAGAACTCTCTGTACTATCTTTGCAAGTCTAAATCTATTCTAAAATTAAAAACATATTTTTAAAAATTATCTTTGGCTCCTCCATCTCCCTTACTCCAAACCCAGGCTACAGTAGATTCTTGGCCCAAATGTCTCTTTTATTCTCTTCCCTCCCATTCCCTCTGTCACTGCCCTAGTCTTTGTATTCTCCAATCTCATTCTCCAGCTCACAGTTGCCAGAGTGAGCTTTCCAACACACAAATCTGAGGATAACACCTCCCTGATTAAAACCCTTCAGTGGCGTCCCACCACCTAGATCAGGGTTGGCAAACTTTTTGTGCAAAGGCCCAGGTAGCAAATATTTTAAGCTCTGTAAGCCTACTCCACTCTGCCATTATAGCATTAGAACAGTCATGTGCAATATGCAAACAAATGGACATGGCTGTGTTCCAATAAAACTTTATTTATAAAAACTGGCAGAGGACTGGATATGGCCCACAGGCCATAGTGGGCCAATCCCTGGCCTAGAGAGTCAAGTTCAAACTCAACCTGACACTCAAGGCATTATCCACATTACCCCTGAATCATTTAATTGTGTATATTTGTCTTGGCTTTATTCTTTCCAATCAATTTCAAGTATGTTTAACACATTAAGTAACACAAAGTCAGTTAAATCACATTCCGTGCCTTTAAAAGACTAATAGGTATCAATGAACTCAACTAGTGCTTCCTAAAGCATGAGATGTGAATAGATGTACCCTTTAAAAACAAGAGTTTCATAATCAACCATGTCTGAGGAATCCTGGGTTTGACAAGGTTAAGCAGCTTTCTTTGCCACAGGAATTCTCAAAGCCTTCATTGTGCATTGTGAATTCCCTTAAAGAGGGATATATTACACAATAACTCTCAAATCTGTTTGACCATGGCATTTGTTCACATTTTTAACATCTGCGTACTGCAGAACAGAGAATTGTTGAAATTAAGCAATACTCCTAAAAGGCAGACTAAAAGTTCTATTTGCCACTGTAGTAGGCTGAATAACAGATATCCACATCCTAATCCCTGGAATCTGTGAATGCTACCTTATACGGCAAAAAGAAAAGGGCCAACAGATATGATTAGGGTAAAGACCTTGACATGGGCGATTATTCTGGCAGGCCCTAAATCCAATCAAAGGTAGCTTTATAACAGAGAGGCAGAGAATGACCTGACATCAAACGGAAGAGAAGGCAATGTGACCACAGAGGCAGAGACTACAGTGAGACAGCTGCCAGTCAAGGAATGTTGGCAGCCCATGAACTGGAAGAGGCAAGGAACAGAGTCTCCTAGAACCTGCAGAGGGAGCATAGCCCTGCCAATGCTTCATTTCTGCCCAGTGAAACTGATCGTGGATTTCTGGCCTCCAGAATTGCCAAAAAATTAAATTTATTTTGTTTAAGTCGCCAAGTTTGTAGTAATTTGTTGCAGTAGTCATAGGAAAGGAACACAGGTGTGGTGCCAATCACAGCCATGGTGCTGTGATCCACACCAACATTAAATATTTTTACGTGAAGTCAGATTAGCTTTACCTACAATCAGGTCACAATTACCCTTGGTTAGCGAGGTTTCATCATGCACTTAAGAAAGAGTATAACTCAGGGGTTAACACTCTGGACCTACATTGAACTACCTGAGTTCAAATCCCAGCTTTAACATTTGCTAGTTAAATAAATGGCATTGGTCAAGCTGTTTATCATCTTTTTCACTCAGTTACCTCATCTGTAAAATGGGATGATATTCATAACATTGTTTTGTGGGTGAGATCATATGCAAAAAAGCACTTAGTACAGTTCCTGACTATACAATAATTAAATGAAAACTCAAGAAAAAAAACAATTACATTACAGTATTACTGCTATTAGACAAGAAAAAAAATTTACTTTCACCCCTAGCTAAATCTCATCGTATTTTTTTCATTTTCAGTTTCACAAACAGTAAATCTTTACTAAATTTCTAGCTTAGGGCATTTAAAATGACCTCAGCAAGGTAAGGCAGGTGGAAAAGTTGGTGCTTGCCTGTCTGAACCACTGCTTTTGGGTATCTGATCTGATTAATTATGACAGCTAATAGCTCCAAGACATGTGCTTAATGTGATGTGTTAAATTCATGTCACTCATTAAAAAGCCTAAAGTTACTCTTCTTGTATGCGTCATCTATGTTAGTTAGATCAAAGAGCCAACAAAGGCCTATTTTCTAAGTTATATGCTGCTGATGCTCCACTTAGTCTTTATCTTAACGTAGCTATGCTCAGAGCAACAGATGAAATTGTTCTGACAGGCCCCAATAACAGAATGGCACAAGGCACCTGAAACGGCAGAGGAGATAAAGGGTGTTGGTATGATGTACAAAAGCTTTCCCACATGTCACCCATTCTCTCCACACCTACCAGTCTCCGTCACCACCTAGGCACCACCTGCCACACCCTGCAGCATCTCCAGCCTGCACAGGAGCCACCATACCACATGCCTATATCTAAACAGCTGGAAGAGTTCCAAGCCACAAAAGAAGATAAAGAAAGAGTGACATCAACAAACAACCAACAAATTTCCCACCCCATCTCATCCCAAATGCCAAAGTTAGTCTGTACTTCCTAACACAAAGAAATGTTCAATGCCTGAGGTGATGGATACCCCAATTACCCTGATTTGGTTAATTCACATTGTATGCCTATATCAAAATATCACATGTACCCTATAAAGATATACAACTGTTATGTACCCATAATTAAAAATTTTAAATTAAAAAAAAAAAGTCTGTACAGTCAGGAGTAGCAAGAAAGCAATAGCTAAAGCCAGGAGGTGTTCAGGCAAAGCTTAACTCTAGGATTAGAAGAACTTTTGAAAGATCTTTGAGTCATCTGTGGAGGCTGCAAAGAAAAGCAGAGAGCAGAGGTCCCAGATGGCAGCTGGTGGGAGTCCCGACTCTCTACGTTGATCACTACGCTCTCAGCTGTCCTCCCCAGGCAACTGAGGAGCTACAGAGGCACAAGTCACACTTGTGTTATAGTAGAAACAAGCCCAATTAAAAGGCTGTGGAAGAAAATAAAAATAATTCACACCGCTGCCCACATTCAAGAAAGATGCACAATCACAAAGCGAACGTCCGTGTCAGTAAACATGCGCAGAAATACACACTGTCCCTGTCTGTTAGGGAAAGACTGTCCTGAGACACACCGAAACCTCATTAAGGTTTTCAGAAAAGCAAGCCTAAGCTTAATGACAAATTCAAATGTTAGTAATTTTTAAAAAGCATCTCCTCTATTTTTTTAATTTCAAAATAGAGGCTGTAAATCCAAAGGCCAATGGAGCCATACATGGAGGGCAAATGGTTACAGGGATGTGTATGTAAAAACAGAAGGTACCCACCTAATCCAAGGGGGCAGCCACCTCCCAGCTCAAGTCAGCTGCTGCCATGGAGAGCGTGGGGTCCCTGTGCAGGAACCCAAAATGGTTTAGGGTCTGCCCCCAGCACTGCTCAGCTAGAGAATCACAGAACCATTGACTATCTGATTGCTCTTCTTTTAAAATTATGAAAGTGATACAAGTGAATAAAATCTAGTTCCAAGGGACATAAATTAAGAAGTAAAAGCCCTTCCCTTCGACTCCCCCAATTGCTAACAGATCAGATCACTATGTACTCTTCTTTTTCTAGACACACAAACTGTTCTACAAGTTGCTTCTTTTCACTCAACATATCACAGACATCCTTCCACATCAGTACATGCAGATCTGCTGCATTCTCTTTACCAAATGCAGTTAAGACAGAATTTCAGCGCTGGGAGATGACCGAGAGCCTCTAGGCCAACCTCTTCCACTTAACAGACAGGGTCCCCAGAGGTCCTGGACACCTCTGACCACACAGGAGGGAAGTCAGAGCCTCCTGACATGGAGCCACACCAGCAGGTGTCACCAGCATCGTGCCATCATCTGTGCTTTCCAAAGGCCCCTGAGCTTCAGAAAGAAACGAGGCAAAGGCTTCCCATGTGGCAGTTGATAGGGAGATAAAATTATCTTAGAGCAAAGTAATGAACTGTAATCAGTGAAGAACTTCACATACATCAAATTTGGTTTTTTTAATTAACAAATATCTGGATTTGTTAATTCTGAATTTACCCGAGTGACTACATTAGAATTCACTTAGCAGTCACTCTACCTACTTCCAAAATGTATCTGCAGTGCAGTCAACTCAGAATTTCATGAAGTTCACCACCTTCCTGCTTTGAGGCCTTAAAGAAACAGGGCAGGACCTGGATCACAAATAAGCTGCTTATCGGAGCCAGCCAGAAGATGCCAATTACTGGCTTCACGGCTAAATCCAGAGCTGCACTAGTGGAATAAAGGACACAGTTGAAGCCTTTGCTTCAAAGACTATCCTTATACAAGGAAGCATTAAAAGAGAGGACTGTAAACTTCAAACTTAAAATATTAATTCTGTTAGTAACTCAAGGTACTGAGAAGCTAATTAAGTATTCAGACCTTCGGAAACTCTAGTTTCGTTCCCAGATAGGAAAATCTCTCTATCTAAAGATATAAACTCCCTGGAGGCCAAAGCCTTCCTGCATGGCTAGATTTTAAAACATTTTAGGAAACTTGACCTCAAACTAAAATCAGCATTTCAACAAGGGTTACTTAGAGCCTTTGAGAAACTACTTTTCAGATTAACACAAATTTCAGAAATAAATTGTTCTTTTAGTCTAGTAACATACAATTTGCTTTTTTAAAAAAATGCTTAGCCTTTTTCCAGAATTCTTTATCTTAGCTGAACGGAAAGACCATCTACCTAAATGCCAAGCTAGAAACAGAAAATGTTCCAATATTCCTCTTCTCCCCTCTCCTCCAGTCCTAAATGAGATCCATCACTACCATGCCTGGCCACCCTGTCTCTTGACTTGTTCTCTTCTACAACCCCTTGGTTTAGGAAATCCTAAGAGTCCATAGCAATAGCCTCCTAATGCATCTCTCAGTCACCAACCTTGTCTCTCTCCTATCTGTTCGCACAAAACTACCAAAGTAACCTCATTCATTGAACAAATATTTACAGAGCCTCCACTATGCGACAGGCACTGTTGCAGGCACTGAAGATAAACTCTATAAAGCTAAAGTCAGGGCTTTCAGTGTGCCCATCATCAAGACAGTGTTTATCGTACCTGATGGGTAAGATTTGAGCCCTCACTCCTCCCCCTTCCCCCTCCCGCCTTCTTAGTTTCCAATGTCTTTTATGCCTTTTGGTGCCCATGTGCCCCCATCTTTCAGCTCCTACTTTTTAGGGAGAGCATGTGGTTGTTTTTCCATTCCTGAGATGCTTCACTTAGGATAATGGTCTCCAGTTCCAACCAAGTTGCTGCAAATGACATTATTTCATTCCTTCTTGTGGCTGAGTAGTACTCCATGGTGTGTGTGTGTGTATCACATTTTTTTCATCCACTCATATATTGGTTGATTTTCACATTTTAACATTTATTCAAACAATACCAGATAATGTTCAGAGGCATTTTCCAGTGTTTGAATATTCACTATAGGATATACTAGTGAACGTAGTATTTCTTATTTATTAAACCATTTTTTAGACATTCATAATAATGAGTAAAGAGTAAGAAGAATGTTAGAAGTATTTTAAGAAAGATAAAGTAAATCAAATAGCTTTTTGCTAGAGATATTTTAAATCACAGAAATATAAAGTATCATTGTTAGTCACTCGGAAAAACAATTCTTTGAGCAGCATGGTTTTAAGAGAAATTAGCAATAAATTGCTTAAATACAGGAATAAAGATCTAGTATCCCTCATTAAATATTTAAGCAATATTAGTTGCTTATATGAGGTGGGGAAAAAAACAACTGTTTTGCTTGGGCAAACAAAAATAGCTAGATTACTAAAATTTTTAATAAAGATTTTTTTAAAGGAAAATGTGCAAAAAGAAATGCAAGAAAATGTGTAAATGTTGCTGTAGAAATCAGAACCTGATCTAAAATCTGAAACAAACAAACAAAAAAAAATCAATTTCAACAGCAAAACCAAATCACAGCAACCAAAAAAATATATTTAAAAAAAAAAATGAGTTTATATGAGCTTAGGGAACCCAAATCTTTCATAATACGCAGTAAGCATGCCTGCCCTTTGCTCCAGAGGAAATGCTACCTTCTATCTCTATAAATAAGAGAAATGCATGGGGAACACTTTCCCAACCATAGGTAGGTTGACAATATGGAAAGAAAGAGAAAGAGGAAGAAACGTGGTAGGTTTTAAGGTTACAGAGGTAACTTACATGGACAATAAGTACCACACTATTCCAGCCAATAACTTATGTTTATTTATATAATTCTCACAGCCACCCTGAGAGACAGGTACTATTATTATCTCCTCTCATCTTAAAAATAAAGAAACTGAGTCACAGACAAGTGACGATACTTGTCACACAGCAACTATGTGGTTGGAGCCAGATGCAAACCCAGATCCTACCATTTTCTGCCTCGCTTCTTGAACTGGACCCTAGGATCTCAGAGTTATGAATGGCAATTATTTGTGAATGGTTCAATGAACTTTCACTAACCTGACTGTTATTATTACCATTCATGTTCAGATTTTTTAAACTGGGGCACTATGTAAGCTTTCACCTTGATGTGCTCAGTCTAATTTCCAGACCGGAAGCTTCCCCATTCTGCCATAAAAAGCCAACAGGTTACTCCTGGCTGCTTAAATTTTATGCCTGAAATACCCAAGATAAGCAACCTGAAATGACCCAAACACCACGATATAAAATGGCATCTGGCATCTTTTCCTGGTTAATAGGAGAGCTGGATTCATTTAGTGTTCAATAACATGATATTTTGAGGCCTTGAACCTAACATTCACCGCTTTCCTGTAAGTACAACTGACCCTTGACAACACAGGTTTGAACTGTGGGAGTCCACTTATACGCAGATTTTTTTCCACCTCTGCCACCCCTAAGACAGCAAGACCAACCCCTCCCTCTTCTTCTTCCTCCTCAGCCTCCTCAATGTGAAGATGCTGAGGATGAAGACCTTTATGATGATCCACTTCCACAATGTTTTTTCTGCCTTATGATTTTCTTAATAATATTTTCTTTTCTCTAGCTTACTTTATTATAAAAATACAGTATATAACACACACAACTGTGAATTAAATAAAATTTTATGGCTCATGCCCCCACCGGTTGACTGAATGGACTCCCTCCTGGCCAAAGGAATATCCTAAAACTAAATTGCCTGCCAGGAGGAGGCAGGTCGGACATGCCTCATCATGCCCCCCTCCCTTTCTGAGGCACATCCTTGGTAACCCATTAACAGGCCTAAGGGTATGCAAGATAAACCTATAGGTCCTCAATTTACACAACAAATCTATGTCCTGTGGCTTATCTCTGATAAACAGCTCCTTATATTAAAACATTCCAAGCCTTTAGACAAAGCTTCATGTCCTTAGCCAATTACAAGTCAAAGAATATTTAAAGCCACCTATAACCTGTAAGCACCACACCCCTCCCAGATGGTCCACCTTTTTGGGCCAAACCAATGTATGTCTCCCACATATTGATTTATGACTTTATCTGTAACCCCTGTCTCCTTGAAATATATAAAACCAAACTAACCCAGCCACAGCGAGTCCACTTGCTCAAGGCTTCTTGGGCATGGCTCCGGGTCATGATCCTCAAATTTGGCTCAGAGTAAATCTCTTTAAAATTACTTTACAGAGTTTGGCTTTTTTTTCCCGTTAATATAACATACAAAATACGTGTTAATCGACTGTTTATGTTATTGGTAAGGCTCCCAGTCAATAGTAGGCAGGCTATTAGTAAAGTTTTGGGGGAGTCAACAGTTCTACATAGATTTTTGACTACATGGGGAGGAGGTAGCACCCCTAACTCCCGCGTTGTTCGAGAGTCAACTACATGTATTAGTCTGAAAGCTACTGAGGACTGGCCCACAGCAATCCATTCAGACAACACCTGGAAAAGAGAATCCTGACCTAAAACAGACCTTGATACTAAGGGAAATTGATAAACATGCTGCCAGGTGCACATCACATATCAAAGACCTGTTACTAAAACTACAAGAGTTGGACAAGGATGATACCAAAAAGGGTATTTTAACTTGCACAATCTTTTAATTTAATGTACTTTTATTTCTCTAAGCAACATCAGTATCCAAACCACCAACCATGCAATCACACAGTCCACCCCCACTCAGCTGCTAGTGGCACACCCTAAACTATCAGTCCAAGTCATTTTCCATCACTTATCTTCTATATTTGTTCCCACATCTCTTATCCTGTCCACAAAAGTAGTCACATACAACAGCTCTGGGAACGAAGAAGAAAAAGAATTAAATATAGCTATATTGGCCAATTCTCTGAGCAGAAAGATCTGTCATATATGCTAGAATTAAACTCATTTTATTGGTTAGGAAAGTGAACTCTAAAGAACTTAATTTGAAGGCATGAGACGGAGTAGTAAGAAAAGTACAGAAAAGGAAAAAAAAAAGGACCTTAAGTAACTTATCCAAGGTCACACAAGTCTGAGTACAAACTGCTACCCTATTATCAGGAGGGCGCCAGCAGCCTTTCTCAACAGGCTGACCCTGCCCACAGGGCACAGGAAAGATTTTTATGAGCAGGGAGAAAAGTTGAGTCTCACAGAGTGAACTCTGGGTAGATACTAGCATGTAGGGACAAAAATGTATACAGTCTACATCCCATCACTTAGGAGTTTTTAATAACAAAATCTACTCTCTTCTATGTAAAACTATAAGTAATTCCAAGTCAACTATGTAAACAGGAGGAAACATCTGACACCTCTTCCTTAAACACAGGAAAGGAAAGTTTGTTAAGATAGAAAAAAGGAAATAAGGCAGGCATAAATAGCTCAGAGAGAATATGGTTTCTTCGTGGGAACTTTCACTATTTTTCCTTCAATTTGTTATATACACGCATAATCTTACGTACACGTATGTAGAGATGTATGTATATGCACTGTCTTATGCTTTTTCTTATTGACTCTAGCAATACAACTACCAGGTGTTAATGCTGGACACTAAGCAAAATGAGAAAAGAATATTTCAAGTCCAAGTCAAATCTGTGGAGTGAGAGAGGCCCTCTCCAAACATGAACTGGTGGTCCACCCTTTCGGTAAGAAATCTAACAGCAACAATCATAAAAGCATCATACCTCTTTGATCTAGTAATCTTGTTCCCCTAAAGCGCTGCGATCATTTTAGTGAATTTTCCTCCATTCTTCACTATGTTTTCATCCAGTTCTGGTCACAGCCCACATAGAGTTTTCTACTACAAACTTTTCATAAGTCATCTTGAAAGGCTGTTATTACTCGTCAGAGGAGCACAATCATTGGGACAGAAGAGTCCTGCTATGTCTCTTAATCTTTTGATGTTATAATCACATTTTGTTATTCAAAAACAGCCTCTGAGCATTGAGCAGAGCTCAGTGTTGGAGCTTATCTTGGGTGAATTAAATTTTTGAATTCTTATTTTAAGAACCAGTTAACTAGTCAGTTGATAGAAACTAAGTAAGACTAGGAGTTAAAAAGGCCTGGTTTCTGAACCTTGAACTAGTGATATGACCTCAGGCAAATCAAAATTTCTAGGTCTGTTTCTTCGCCTGTTACTTGTCATGTCAGCGTTTACCATATTTCAAGCACTTAGTCCAAGCATTTTGCATTGTTATGTTACAATCCCATAACAATACTATTAAGTGGGTATCACCACCCTCATTTGACAACTGAGGAAACTGAGGCACAAAGTAATACAGCTAGTGTCAACTGGCAGAGCATGAATGGAACTCAGGCCATCTGGCTCCAGAGCATAGTCTCTTAACTACTGGCACTGCTGGATTAGAGGACGTCTGGGATTCCTTCCAGCTCAGACATTCTATGATTCTGAAATTCTAAGAATGAGCTGTGCTGAGCTGGTCAAACTATGCCAATTTCTTGAAGTTGCTGAATGTCCTTCACAAGTAACAAATCTTTAATCTTTAAATACTGGGAGACTTAAGGCAGCTACCAAAGACACTGACTTTAGACACTCATTTTAATGAAAAGTCAACCTAAAATAAACTGGAAATCCATGTGGTGCTTCAAATGCTTCTTGTTTATTCAACTCTTAGTTGATGTGGGAAGAACTAAGTTGACTGGCTTGAAAGTCAGAAGGATGTAAGGCAAACATTTTGCTTTTGGAACAACTGAAACTGGAAATTAACCACAACCAGTCTCACGGCTCACCAGCTGTCTCTACTCACTACTATTTCAGGTGAGTCTTTCCCATAGAGGACCCCAGAAGTTTACCCACCACCCTACTCTCAGGGCAAGGAAGGAGAGACTGCAGTGACATCTCCAAGCCACCAATAGAGTGCATATCTTCATCCAGGTTCAGGCATTTTACAAAAAAGTGAGTTAAAATTTGAGACTCTTCCAAGAGAATGTGGAAAAACCCATCCTAGTTCATATGCATTTCTCTTTTTTTTTGAGACAGCATCTCATTCTGTTGCCCAGGCTAGAGTGCCATGGCATTAGCCTATCTCACAGCAACCATATGCATTTCTTTTTTGCAAATCAACAAATAAATCTGAGGCCCACTCTTTCTTTTCTTTCTTCTTTCAAAGTCCCAGTCTCTTCCCAGTTCAACTCACTCCTCACCCAATGAATGCATGAAACTACCACTTTCTAGGTCAGAGATTCTAGGACCCTGCTATCCACAAAATTCGAATTGTCTGATTAAAATGCAGGTTCCCAGCTTCTACATCCATAGATTATGGTTTGGTGGGTCTATTACGGGACTCAAGATTTACATTTCTGACACATAAGCACATGTGTGCACACATACACACACACGCACACACACGCGCGCGCGCGCGCGCGCGCGCACACACACACACACACACACACACGCACCGCACTACCACCACCACCACCTCTCCCCCCCACCACCACCCCCACATCCCTGGTTGACACAGGTGTTTGGTAGACCATGCTTTGAAAACACTATAGCAGATGCTTGAAGAGCAAAGTTACATCTCTTTTAAATCACAGCCTAAATATTGTCTCCACACTCTTTAGGAAAGGGGAGGTTTTCTTAGTATCCCTTTTCCCTGTGCATCTGCCCATGATTCCAGGTGCACCATCTTCAAAACAGACTTCCCTGCTCGGATCTGGTCATTGCTTTGGTGCTTATTAGGTGAGCTCTAGCTCTTCCTATAAAAAGAAATCCTCCATGGTAAAGTTCCTGAGAGCTTCGTCAACTCATTCCCAGCACCGAACGCCCACCTAGAGAGCATCAGAGCAATCGTTTCCCTCATGAACTAGCAAGCAGCTCACCAGATGCTGGCTCTCTCTTTGGCACCCTGGGGCATCTAGTGCATGTGGCAGTACAAGGAGGGCCCTACCTGGGCCTCGTGGTCAGCCCCTGGTCATCACTGCTTTTGAGTCCATCATTCTCTCACCAGATGGGAGAGTGGCCTTACCACACTCCAAGCCCATGCCTACAGGAAGGGGATTCTGCACGCACAGGGCAAGCAGTCTTGTGGCTGCTGAAATAAAACAGTGCTGATGGGTTGCTAATTTGATGAAAGGAATGTATTATATCATAGTTAAAATGAACTTCTGTAAAACACTATGATACTAAAAACTACATTTAATCCTCTTACATAAGAAACTCTTTTTATGGAACCCATTTCCAATGCAATCAGTCTCACAGTGACTCGGGTTAGAGTTACAAGAATCCACAGGCCCAGGGTTTCTGATTACACGTGTGTGTGCTTTGGAATGAAGGTACTGACAAACTACCTCCAAGTGCCAGCAGCGGCCTGGATAGTGGCTCCCAGGCTGTAGCCCTGACACCAGATCTCACCAGGTAAAGCCTCAGCCTGAAAGAAAAGCAGACACTACCTAGGGCCTGCATGACACCAGGCCTCAGGCTGAACAAAATAACGTCTTCTCCAACCTGATGTTAAAATGCAGAACACACCATCACCCTTGCACCTACATACGTTCCTGTTCCAGCCACATACGCACAAACTCTAACCATGACAACAACTTGGGAGACTGTGTGTCAGAGCACTGGCTTTCCTGAGCCCACCAGACAGGACGGAGTTAGATATGACATAGGTGGAAAGGATTTGGCACAGCATGAGACAGAAGACACATGCTGCAAGGAAGTGAATAATGAAAGTCAGGACTGTGGCTGTCTTTGGGGGAAAGGACAAGGTGGTGACTGGGAAGGGGGATAGGGGCTTCTAGAGCACTGGCAAATGTCTCTTGGTCTGGGTAGTGGTAACTTGTGTTCACTTTGCGATCATTAATCTTTGTTTTATGTCCTTTAATGAAAGTGCACAGTATTTTTAAAAAGGCACCTGCAAAATGGCTTTACTGCCAGACCAGCACTCTATCCTCTACTCTTGGGGTCACACATCCCTGACGGCCACTGGGCCAATCAGACCACAAGCACAGGAGACAGTCAAAACTCAGCAATGTTCCCAGGGGCGGTCACACACCCAGTAGGGTCATTTGTTTACAGAGCTCTCAAAATTCTGCAACTCAAATGCAGCAGTAGTTAATGGGGCACTTTATGAGCAAGAGAGAACATAAAAGAATAAGAATTACCCACAGTTAATGGATTACAATAAAATAATATTCTACCCATTGCAAAAATGTCATAGAGCAGCACAGAATGAGACAAAGGCACATAATCAAGATCATTAAAAAAGGCTAGCTTCACGAGAGACAGACTCGGCCTGACTGCCCTTTCTGGTCTTCACGTGCTCTCCCTATCCTTGGCTCGCTGCAGGCTTTGCTCCTTTCCTGGTACCCACTTTCCCCACCCCAATATTACAAGTAATATGAGGGTTGGGAGAAGGATTAGCATAAGTTACTTTCTTCTTTTTCTCCATGGACTTCAAACTTTTTTTTTACCCTCCAAACCTCTCCCTTTGTCAGTTTGTTATTATATAAACAAGGTGTTTATATACTGTTGCCTACCTTTTTCTTCTCTCTAAAGTAAGTATTGGAGGGGTAGAAACTATCTTATTCAACTCAGGATCTCTGGGCTTAGTACACACACAAGTGCTTAGTCTGGCACTTAGCAGACACACAGTAGGTGTTCAAACAATGTACTCTGGAAAAAGAAAAATCATTTCTAAAAACTATGCTATTAAAAGATGCTTATCACTCTAGGAGGCCAAGGCGGGAAGATTGCTTGAGCTCAGGAGTTCTAGGCCAGTCTGAACAAGAGCAAGACCCTGTCTCTACTAAAAATATTAATAGAAAAATTAGCTGGGCATGGTACCTATAGTCCCAGCTACTCAGGAGGATCACTTGACCCCAAGAGTTGGCAGTTGCAGTGAGCTACGATAATGCCACTGCAATCCACCCAGGGCAATGGAGCAAGACTCTGTCTTAAAAAAAAAAAAAAAAAGACTTTCATACAAAACCATATGTGTCAAAACCATCTATAGCCACTGAGGTTATTTCCTGCTGCTGCAAAGTAGATGACAACGTAATCTACAACAGGACAGCACTGACTTCTGCATCTGCTTGGAATAGAAAGTAAGCAGCATCCTTTGGGTTGGAGATTGGAAAAGGATTTATAAATGCTGCCATTTATGTTACATGGAAGATGTCTGGATAAGCAGCAGTTAAAAGCCTGGGTTTGGGAGTCAGGGGCAATGAGTTAAAATCTCAATTCCACTGAATGTCCTGGACAAGCAACAACACATCCTCCCTGAACCCTCCATTTCTGCCACAAGCCACCAAGTCCCAGGAATGACATGGCATCTGACTCCTTCACCTCAAGTCAGCTTCAGATGCCTCTATCTTCTTCCTCTGTGAGTGATTTTTTTTTCCCTTTAATCAAGGGTATTGCCCAGGCTGGTCTCAAACTCCTGTGCTCAAGCAATCCCCCTGCCACAGCCTCCCAAGTAGCTCAGACTATAGGCACGCATCATCACACCAGGTAGGAGTGATTTAAAAGTCAACATAATGGTGCCCAGCATCTGAATGGCCGATGGTGGGGTGAGTGCTAGTGGGAGGGAACCTATGCCATCAGACATGCTGAGAAGGCCACAGCCTCCTCCCTCCCTGGCACCCAGTATGTGCCCACGACAAACAGACACTCCCAGCCAGGACTCTGAATCTGGAGCAAGCAACATAAAGAGGAGAGTGCAGCTAAGGGTTGTGGACACAACCGTACATTCGGTGTCTTGATGGTGCCAGCAGGGGCATCCTCACAGGATGTCCACAGCACAGTGGTGACTCACTGTTTCTGTGGTATAGTTTTTGCTGTGTTTCTGGCAACCAAGTATCCTTTGGTTAACTGCTGGATATTCTTTCAATAAATGCTTTTTCTGCTTAAGTTCTTATGTGCAACCAAGAACACATGGATGGGGTGGGAAAATTCTGACAACCTTTAGCTTTCAGAAGTACAAGAGAATGACAAAAATAAAACATCAAAAGAAGTCAAGCCAGAGAAGTGATAGCTTAGAAAACAAAGCTGAGCAAAGATCCATACTACAAAAGAGCTATTCAATGAGTCTGCCCTCCTCTTTTTTTACCTTAACCTTTATGTTAGCTCCTTTGTTTTTGAAAACAGATGCTTTCTCTATTTGCTTGACACAGCAAAGGAAGCTACAACCAGAAAACATATTGATTTTCTTTATTTTACTCTGCTGACAGCTTCTTCTGTTTTCAAATTTCTCTCTGATTCTCGTACATTGGAAGGGTATGAGTTATTAAACTCCTTTGCATTCAGGTCAGTTTAACAAATCTTTAATAAAGGCCTACTGTATGAAAGGCACTATGGTGTGTATTTACAGCTAAATACATAACAAATCAAGACATCTGAATTCAAATTCAACTGGGAATTTTGTAATTAATGTTTGAAAATTTTTAAATGTAAAACAGCAATCATTGTTGAGCACTCTGGGTCATTTATATATAGTACGGCAGTCCCTCGATATCCTACCCACAGGGGATTGGTTCCAGGACCCCCAGCAGTTTACCAAAATCCACAGATGCTCAAGTCCTTGATATAACATGCTATAGTATTAGCATATAATCCACACACATCCTCCCACGTAATTTCAATCATCTCCAGATTACTTACACTACCTAATACAATGTAAATACTATATAGTTATAGTGTATTTTTTAATTTGTATTTCTTTATTGTTGTATTGTTATTTGGGGTTTTTTCCCCCCCGATTATTGAGTCCACGGTTGGCTGACTCAAGGATGTGGAACCAATGAATGGAACCTGTGGATACCAAGGGCCAGCTGTACATTCAAGTGATGCAAAACCGAAAGGTTTCAAACTGATGACCCATGAGCCAAATGCAAACCACAGACAGGTTTTCGTTGACCCGCATGGTTTTTGGTGTTAAGATTTTTAACCGGTTACTTTAAAACCTGGACTTCCATGAAAATTGGAAGATCATCTACCCACCCCCCACTTGGGCTGCCACCTGGCAACGAGGAACAGGCTCCAAGCAGCAGCTGCTCCTGTTACAAGGGGCAGGCGGCTCTGGTGTGCCACAGTGCCCAACCTCCACTGTTACCTAACATCCCACCCACTTCGCCAATCTATATCCCCTGCCTGCCTCTGAGAGGCACTGGAGTTTGGGATTCTTGTTTTAGATACATTATAAAGCAACCTTAAAAAAATAAACACAGACACACATTTACACACATACTTATTTCAAATGCTTCAAAATTTCCTTTTTCCATGGAGGGAAGGGGTGGGAGGAAGAAAACATCCTTCCCCACATTAATCAAACATTCCCTGGATTTTAGACTTTCCAGAAATATTAAATTTCTAAACCATTATGTATCTATGATTTCATTACTGTATTTTTTATTTAAACATTTGTTTTCAGGAAATGATGAAATTTTACTCACATTGCCACCTTTTGTGTGGGGAGGGGTTTGGGGACATCTGTCTAGTTTACTAGAAGAACAGCAGGTGGGGTAAGACTCTCCGGATTTTCTAAACACTTTTGCTTTGACCATCACATTTCAAAAATATACCAAACATCCTAATTTTATAAACACAAAGCATCTAGTACTATAAGAGCAATATTTTTAAACAGTTGCCTGTACATATTTTTATTTCTTCCAAACTTTCTTTTCCTCCCATTAAAAGTAAGCCAATGAATTTTCTCGCTTTTTGTTCTACATACTACTGAACAGAGCTTAAAACTAGTAGCCGCTCAAAAATGCTTGGTAAAGCATGAATGGTTAAAGAAAGGGAGAAATGAACACACAAAAGAAGAGAATGACACTATTGCTGAGCCCAGGAGAGCCATCAGCATCCCTTGCTGTCCGCGCTCCAGTTCTTCCAGCTGTCTGAGTTCCCTTCCTTTGCTATGGCTAAACCACACCATCAGAATTCCCATCACTCCCATCCAATTCGTCATTCCTAGGCTCATCTTCCTAAACTTCTAATCAAAGTACAGTTTAGTTAAAAAAAAAATATATCAGACACAAATTTATATTTATGTCCCTGTGACCACTTTTCTCTACCTTAACACAGGAAAACCACCTGCAGTGCACTGAGGCGGTGTCTCTTTGTAGAAAAGAGGCGAGGGGCGTAAGTGCTGCCTGGGGCACCTAAGGACATAGTATACGGTATGGATCGGACATTCTTTCTTTCTGAAGGGATGAACAGTAAGGATGCCAGCAAATGGAGGAAGCTAACACAGCAGAAAGAATACTGATGTTAGAGTTGGCTGAAGGTTTTTTTCTAGCAGGGAGGCAACAGCACATGGTCATCAAAAGCATGAACTTTGGAGACAGATGGACACGAGGTCAGTGCTGACTCAGCTACTCTCCTGCAAGCTGGACAGGTGGCTTCCTCTCCTAGAGTGTTCACGTCCCCTCCTAAGAACCTAGGTGATCCCCACCCCAGGAGGCTGCTTGAGCCTGTGACAGGCCCAAAGATGGCGTCCGGCACCCAGCAAGCCTTGGTTGGCAGCACTGGTGGTTAATCTTTTCCCTGGCTCTTTTTCAAGGCCACCTGCTGCCCTTCTAGGAGTTTATGGTTACAATTCTTAAAACAATTTTACATTAACAAAGTACTAACTTTGTACCCTCCAGGGTACAAATGCCATGAAAACTAATGGAAAGCTCTTCTAGGCTTCCCAGCTTCTTATTCCCAGAGGGAAGCTCTGGAAAAAATGGAAGATATTATCTGCATGGTCTTTACTATTTGAACCAGTCTTCCTTACTTGCAGAAAAGGTCACACGACAAACATGTCATAGTCTTGGTCCCTCAATACCAAATGTAATAAAGGGCAAGAGCCTTATTATGCAAAATCACTGAGTATAACAGAAACCCTCTCTCAGTAAATCCATTACTAAGCCTCAGGTCAATCCTTACGGTGTTAATGATTCAAAGGAAATGGACATTCCTTGTGAACTTCAACTATTCTGAACATATTTTTTAACACTCTTGAAGAAAAGTCAACATAATCTGGGCCTTTATGAGTATAACTAGTACCACTGTAGTATACATGAAATTCTTTTAAAAAGTGAGAATAAAAACCTCACAAATGAAATGAGAGACAGACACAATCAAGGTCTATGCACTACTGCCCTGTATCCCTGGTGCCCTGTTAGGGTCCTAATAACATAGTACTGAGGGCCCTTCAAGTCTCTGCTTATTCAAAAGAAAGTAAAAGAAATGGATTCTACCAGTGATCCTTCTGGACAAGCTTAACTGCAGGACAGTTCCTCTGGCAAGAATTTTACCAAGGCCAATTGCAAACACTGGTTATCTTTTGCTGACCAAAGTTCTAATTAAACTAGTGAGGAAATAAAAAAAAGAAAAACTAATGGCTGCCTAATAAATTGATTGTTTTATAAACAAATACTTAATCCTTTAGTGTCCATGAAGGAAAACTAAGCCTAAAAATGTAAAAAGATTAAGAAATACGTCTTTATGAGGCTACGCTGTCAGTGCCCTGGCAGCTCACATTCCCTGCCCCAGAAAAGTGTCACAAACATGCCAGTATCAGTTTTAATAGTTAAGATGTTAGGAGAACTCAGTGGACATTAAGACAAAAGCTTAAGAGTCAGAAGGATATGAACTTAGAAAAGCAAAATGGAATCTGGCAAACAAAGCCTGGCACCCTTTCCATTTCCCATAGCAAGCACTGTTGTGTCTGGGAGTGCGGCACTACACAGCGTCCAGCACATCACAATACTTGAGTATAATTACAGCATGATAATGCATAATAGTATGATAAAGATACCTGCCATATATTTAGCACTGTACTAAGCACTATACATACACAATGTGCATGTATATATGCATATATAACAGATATAAAAATATATATATTTATATGCATATTAAACCCATACTTTATACAGAAATCTTATGAATATATAAATACACATACACACATACATATACGCTCATTTAATCCTTAAAATAACACTGAGGCAAATGACATTCCCATTTTGCAGATGAAGAAAACTGGAGTTAAGAAGGTTAAGTAACCCTCCATGGTCACAGTCAGGAAGATAGGATACGCATCCATATCTGTCCTATTTCAAAACTTGGGTTCTAACAACAACTGAACAGCCACACAGGAAAATGAGAGAGAATCTACCATCATACATCTGGTAAAAGTTCTGACCATAAGGCCAGCCATCTACCTCTTTAATTAGAAAGAGAATTGTGTTGGGTATCCCCTGGCCAGCTGACCACATTTGTTCTGTAAATCCAGGCTCCAGGGCAAAGGCCACCTCCTCCAAGGCTATGTCCCTTCTTCTAGGCAAAATGAAGCAACTCCTGAAACTACCCCAATGAAATTATTAGGTTATTAAGTATGAAATGTCCTATTTCCTTAAGTACTAAGTTTGATAGTTGATATCTCTGACATTCATTTTGACACTTCTAGTCTTATTTTTATTGTCTTGTAAGTGCACATTTTGGCTTGTGATTATCTTTCAAAATTTTTTTTTACAGTAAATTTTGTGAAATCATGGATAAATCAAAAATTCATGTTGTTTTTGAATATGAGTTCAATTGTCAAACAAGTGAAATATCAATGAAGTGTTTGGGAAGGATGTGCTAACGTACACACAGTACAGTGATGGTATGAGAAGTTCTGTTCTGGTGATTTTAATCTTGAAAATGAGCCACATGGGTCACCTGAGATCAAGATGGATAATGATGAGCTGAAAGGTACAGTAGAAGCGAATCCATCTCAACCTATGCGTGAATTATCAGCAAGGTTTGGCGTTACCATTCCAACAATATTGGACCATTTGAAACAAATCAGCAAGGTAAAGAAGCTGGATAAATGGGTTCCGCATGAATTAAATGAGCATCAGCAGAGAAATCATCTTGAAGCTTCTTGCCTTTCCTTGCTGTCACAACATAAAGGGGAACCATTTCTACACCATATTTTTACGTGTGATGAAAAATGGATTCTTTTTGACAATCTCAAGTGTTTGGCACAATGGTTGGATAAAGATGAAGAGCCTAAACACAGTCCAAAACCAAATATTCATCCAAAAAAGCTAATGGTCTCTGTTTGTTGATCCAGCGCTGGTATTATCCACTACAGTGTCACGAAACCTGGTTACTCGATTACAGCCGATGTCTACTGCAACCAACTGGACGACATGATGAGGATGCTTGAGATTAAGCAGCCGAGATTGCTCAACAGAGACAGGCCAATCCTCTTACAAGACAATGCTCAACCACATGTCACACAAACTGTGTCAACAGTTTAGGCGCATACTTTGATCATACAGCTTCTTGTTTGAGATATGATAAACTACACTTTTGATTCAAAATTAGATATTTCATATTCATATTTCATGACCTAATAGCTTTGTAACCAAGGATACTAGTGTACTGCAGTATACAAGGTAACCCACCTACCACAGGTTTCCCAAATAATTGAGAAATCAAAGTCTAGGTGGACCTCCTTCCGTACATTGGGGAGGAGTGGAGGAGAGGTGAAGCCCCACCTGCCGCTCATTCTCTAATATTCTCAATCATTCGCCAAAACCTAAAAAATTCACAATTCCATGACTATGAAATGACAAGATCCACTCTGTTTCAAGTGTATTCTGTGGTATTTTAAAGGTCTCTTCAGGCGCTGGTGGGAAGGAACAAAAGGGGTGGAACGAAGAAGAAAAGAGGAGGAGCAGGGAGGAGAGGAGGGGAGGAAGGGAGGAGGGAGTGGGAGGCGGAGAGGGAGAGAAGCAACAGGAGGGACAGGATGGACCCTTCCACCCCAGCAGCTCCACAATCACCTATTTTCATCCTGGGTTGTTGCATTACAGTGTATTTGAAGAACAGTTTCCATTGCTAAAACTATGACTATGACTTTGCCAAAATTAACAGGAAACAAAATACTGCAAAGATGCCTAGTTGTGTGTTGATTTTTTAAACTAAATGTTCATAATTGTGAATGCCTGCCAGTTAGAAAGAGACCCTTTTTGTTTTTCTCTTCTCTACTTTCTCTATACTCTCTTCTCTTGTCCTATACCCTTCCTCCTTCTCCATTTCTATTAATATACATAGTAGAGAAATAAACTATAGGACGTGTGTCATCTCATTCATTAATTTTTTTAGACAGGGTCTCCCTCTGTCACCCAGGCTGGTATGCAGTGGTCTGATCATAGTTTACTACAGCCTTCAATTCCTGGGCTCAAGTAAGCCTCCAGAGTAGCCGGGACTACAGGTACGCACCACCACACTCAGATAATTTTTTTAAATTTTTGTAGAGACAGGGTCTCACTATGTTGCACAGGCTGGTCTGGAATTCCTGGCCTCAGGCAATTCTTCTGCCTCGGCCTCCCAAAGCACTGGTTACAGGTGTCAGCCATGGCACCTGGCCATCTTCATTATTTAAGACAGAACACAGACCAGTGTTTTTAACACTAAGAGAGAATCCTCCAGAAGACCCAGAAAACTAGCTTTCCTCTGCTTTCTGCCCTGTTATCACTGTTGTTGGCAGCATCATACTAGACGGCCCTAGAGAACACATTCTATGGACCCTGAAAGCTAGGGCACAAATGACATGATCATCTCCATAGATTATCTCCCTAGATGCAGAAAAAGCAGCTGACAAAATTCAACATATTTTGAATTCCATAATAAAAAATGTCAGTGAATTAGGTATTGAAGGAACTTAACACAACAAAGGCCATATATGAAAAGCCTACAGCTAACATCATACTAAAAGGAGAAAAAGTGAAAGCTTTACCACTACAACCTGGAACAGGCAAAAATGCCCACACTCGCTTCTATTCAATGGATAGTATTAGAAGTCTTAGGCCAGAGCAATTAGGCAAAAAAGAGAAACAAATGGCATCCTAATTGGAAAGTAAGAAGTAAAATTGTCTCTGTTTACAGATACTACTATCTTATATGTACAGAACTCCAAAGATTCCACCAAAAAAAACTGTTAGAACTGATAAATGAATTCAGTAAGGTTGCAAGGTACAAAAATCAATACACAAAAATGAGCTGTGTTTCTATCCACCAACAATAACAATCCAGAAAGAAAATTAAGAAAACAATCCCATTTATGGTAGCACCCAAAAGAATAAAAAACCCAACCAAAGAGGTGACAGACTTGTACACAGAAAACTACAGAACATGGCTGAAGGAAACTAAAGACACAAATAAATGGAAAGACATCCTGTGTTCATGGATTGAAGGAATAGTGCCAATATGTCCATACTGCTCAAAGCAATCTAGATTCAGTGCAATCCCTATCAAAATCCCAAAAACATTTTTTATAGAAATAGAAAAAACAGGACCAGGCGCAGTGGCTCACACCTGTAATCCTAGCACTCTTGGAGGCCAAGGTGGGAGGATCACTCGAGGTCAGGAGTTTGAGACCAGCCTGAGCAAGAGTGAGACCCTGTCTCTACTAAAAATAGAAATAAATTAGCTAGACAACTAAAAATATATCTAGAAAAAATTAGCCGGGCATGGTGGCGCATGCCTGTAGTCCCAGCTACTCGGGAGGCTGAGGCAAGAGGATCGCTTGAGCCCAGAAGTTTGAGGTTGCTGTGAGCTAGGCTGATGCCACTGCACTCTAGCCAGGGTGACAGAGTGGGCTTCTGCCTCAAAAAAATAAAATAAAATAAAAAATAAAACAATTTTGAAAAGAAAATGTGGTATATACATACAATGGAATATTAGCCTTACAAAAGAAGAAAATTCTACCATTTGCAACAACATGGATGGATCTGGAAGACATTATGTTAAGTGCAATAAGTCAGTCACAGAATGACAAATATTATACTACATGCTTCCTCTTATATAAGGCAACAAAAACAGTCAAATTTATAGAAGTAGACAATAAAATGGTGGTTACCAGGGGATGGGGGTGGGGTATAGGGAATTGTTGTTCAATAGATATAAAGTTACAGTTATACAAAATGAGTAAGTTCCAGAGACCTGCTTTACAACACAGTGCCTATAGTTAACAATAAGGTATTGTACGCTTAAAAATTTAAGAAGGTAGATTCTCATGCTAAGTGTTCTTACCTCCCACCCCCACCCCAAATAAAAGGATACAAGGAAATTTTTGGAGGTGACCGATGTGTTTATTATCTTGATTGTGGTGATTGTAATGTACTTCTTTAAACACAATAGCCAGTTTGTCCTCATTACAGACTCAACAGTAAATCTCTCAAACAATGTCCTAACTGTGGCCTCCACACAAGGCATTGCACACTGGGGTCTCGGGTGAAAAGCCAGCAACCTCTGAAACCCCTCACCAAGTACACTGTTCTCAGAGCCTCTTCAGAGTCAACCTTGCCCTTGCTATCCTCCCAGCAGCCACCACAGCTGCAGATGCAGGAGCATACCCTTTAGGCAGAATAGCCAAATTTCATAAATGCCACTCTTTCTTCTCAACCCCCTCCAAAAGCAGGGGGCGTCCCACAATAGATAGAATATTTCATTCACACTCTGAAGAAAAATTTTTCCCAAGAGACACTGGGTAGTTAGATTCTCAACCTGATGAGGAGTCTATTCATGACAATCTCAAATGACTCATAACAAGGCTGTTGTCTGTCTCACAAATTTTTCAAATCAAGAAGTCATCTATGTCATAAATTTAACCCTTCATTTCCTTACAGCACTTTTGATTATACTACAATGTATATATATATAAGCTTCTGCCAATAGAAGTTTGTTAAAGAATACAAATTATAATTACAACACACTAAGTGCCAACACCATGTTGGCAACAGAACACAATTTTAAATAATAGTTGTCCTGTGGGCATATAATCTAAATCCACTTGCAAACTGTAAGTATTTGGCTCTCCTTGGCTCTTTTATCCAGTAATCTATAAATACTGCATAGAGCTGGGACTTTCTTTAAGCCCTGGGAGTGAACTAGTTCTAGCAAGATCAGAAACTGCTAGTTTCTGCAAAGAACAGTTATAGCTCTCTTTTTGATTTAAAAAAAAGGTTTAGTTTCCTTTGCTGACCCTCAGAATTTAGAATAGTCTTTTGGAAGACCCAGGCTGCTTCAGTTAAGCTGAGGGTAACCAAGGAAATACTCTGCCCGTGCTTGGGCTAGAACTTCCAAAGTGGAAGTATAGGAGAGGCAGGCCACTGCGATAATCAATGGGCTGATGAAACTCAGGAAACCCAAACGGGGCATTGGCCAGCTAACCTGCCATCATCTGCAGGCTCCCTCTTGGCAGTAAAAACTCTGGTCTGCGCTAAGTAACGGACATAGCTCCTACAGTTCATCTCACTACCATACATATTAAGAAACAGGACAGATTCGAAGGGTATGGGGAAGAAACAGAAGCATAGAGAAAAGGAAAAGCCACTAATTAAACAAAAAAGGTCCCTTTCCGAACTACAAGAATTCATAATTTATTTACACTTCGTTTTTTTACAGAAACTCAACAACCAACCAGTCATCGCTGCCGTACTGTCCTTCCTCTTAATTCAACCTCAAGACAATACCTAAAATTGCTCCTAGATTGTCTGTGGCTTCAATAACGACAGTGTAAGCAACTTTCTAAATTTAGGAAACCTATGAATCTGATTTCCTCAAAAGTTCATAGAGTAAGAATAGGCCAATGCTTTTAAGTGGAAAGCAATTTCTCTGTTTCGCACACAGCCCTGCACATCCAAGGGGAAGTATCTCGGGCAAGCTTCCACAGCAATCAGCATGAAAGCAGAGAGATTTTCCTTTTCCTTCCCAGTGGCGAAGTTACAGCTATTGAAGAGCTGCTACTGAGCAGTGCTGCGAGGCTTGTGAAGAGGACTTCTGTTACCTAATCAACGCCAGGGCCAGGAATGACCATCTTGGTTCCTACACAATGACCAAGGCACTCCTCTGAGGGGCTGTGCTCCAGTGAGCTGGAAGCATAGACATTTCACAGAGGATACATCCAACATTCAGAGAGAACAGGAAGCAACTGAATTTATCACCACAAGGAGCAGATCATGAAATAATCCAAGGTCAGTTAGCCTATACAAAAAGAACCACTCTGCTCTCCTAAAAAAAACTGCCTAATTTTTGCAGAGACCTGCTGTCACACAGCCTAACAATAGTTTTCTGTCTACTCTCTGACAGTCTGAGCTTGAATGCTTTGTTGAAGCATTTACTAGGGATCAAAATCACAAATACAGCCCCACCCCCTTTGCCATATTTATGTCCAATCTCTTTAGCTGGCGGAAATGTCCTTTGTGGGTGGTCAAGGACAAATGGCATTAAAGCCTATTATTCAGCTTTTCATGTAAGAAGACTTAACGTGTCAGCTGCATTTTAATCTAAGGTTTATACACTTACCCTTGGAAAATTCCCTTTAGAAACATCAATAAGGATTTTTTCCCTAGAATTCTTATTTTTTAATACAAGGCCTAATTATCATTTATAAATTTATTGCTATTTTAGCACCTGAAATAAAAGCCTTTAGAGGAGAAAAAGAGGCAGCTGCTGCAGAGTTAACAAGAAAGCCAAGATCTCTGCTGAGACCATCTAAATATATATCATGCCTCAAAAAATAAAAGAACACCAAGCTAATGCTTTCCACCGCAGGTATGTGTCTGAGCAAATGCCAGTGCTACAAATCTTGACCTGGATTTTTTTTTTCGAGACTTCTATATTGACTTCCAATTAAAGACAGTGGACAAACACACACATTGAGCGCTTCTCCCTCCTAAAACCCTAATACAACACCACATTTCTTTTTAAAGGCATAAATCCATATGGACAAAGATAAAAGGAGCAAAGATTAAAGTGTTAAGCTTTTTAAAGCTATGAATCAGATAGACGATAGCAACTAAATAGACTCAAAGAACCCAATTCTTCCAATTTTTGAGGCCCCATTCTTAATCATGAACAGACATTCAAACAAATAAAGCATCTAACCTGAAAGACAAAAACAAACAGGAAAAAAAGCAACTTAAAAGAAACAAAATTATGCAGAATAAGAAAGCTTCAAAAAGAAAAAAGTCATTAACCTCCTCAGAGAGCTAAGAAAAAATACTGTCACGAAATAACAGGATTCTATAAAATAAAAGCATTCAGAGAACAGCAACAATAAAAAAGAACTGCCAGAAAATAAAAACATGATAACAAACATGAAAAATGTAATAGGATTAGAAGATAAATTTAGAAAATATCCTAAGAATATTAGCTTAAATGCAGAGGTGGAAAATAAAAGACAAGACAGTCATAGTGTAACATAGGTAAAGGTCTGAAAAAGGGAAAAATGTTTTATGATTTGTCTCTTTAAACCCCCCACCCTTTTTGGGAATTAAAACCTTCATTCCTGCCCAAGGCCAGTAATCAAAGGGGCAGGAAAATGTTCTTTGCTGTTTGTTTTCTACCATCTTAAACCACAGAGGATGGCTCAACAGAATTGTTGCAAAGGTCACAAGATGCTCACCAGGAGATAAGGTGAACTGTGACCACCAGCTATAGTTGAACAATAATGGCCCAAAGCCATGACATTTGACACTGGTCACATAGACCCAAGGCCAACCACTGAAAAGCTCCCCTTTAAAAAGCGCTGTTTTTCTGCTTAAAGTCAGGATGGTGGTCTTTTGATACACTAGTCTGCTGCCCTCCTCATTTGCCAGCAAATTAATAAAAAATCACTTTTCCTCATTCTTTGTTCTCACTGATTCAGTCTCAGGGACAAGTACCAAACTTTCAATAACAACAGGACAAGTAAGTCAACATGGAACAGGAATTCCAGAAAGAAAGAAAAGAGAAAACAGATGGGGGAAAAATCAATAATGACATACTTTAAGAAAATTTCTAAAAATGAGGGATGTATGTTTCCAAGTAATGAAAATAGACTCCCACCAAAGAATATTATCATGAAATTTAAGAACACTGAAGATAAAAGAACTATGAACCCAAGAGAAGGAAGAAAAAAATCAGACCATCAACAGTAGGTGCCAGAAGATGAAGAAAAATGCCTTTTCCATTCTACAGCTCAGTGAATTCCAACCTGCAGCCACACTATAGGTTAAATGTAAATGTGATATCCTCAAATATATAACAACTGAAAAGTCTTACCTCCCATGTGCAATTTGTTAAGATGCTTCCAGAAAATGTGCTCTGCCAAAATAAGAGAGTAAACCAGGAAAGAAAAGAACATGGAATGAGGGAAACAGGGAAGCCAATATAGGAGCAAGATACAAGAAATTCCCAGAATGGTACTGAAGAGAGTCCCAACATGTGGTTGCACAGCAGGCCTATAGAGAGCAAGAAGTCTGAACTGGAACAAAGCATGAGACTCAGGGTGAGATTTCTCCAAGAAGATGTAATTGATAAAATACCTGCCGTGTCTTAAGGTATTAAAAGGAGATTTACATGGAAGGCTGGTTGTAGAAAATTTTTAAAAAACAAGACAATTAGTAAATCCAAGGAAAACAAAATTTGTGTGCAGGAAAGTTAAAGTAAACAAATTATACTATTATACAGTGCATCTGTAAATCCTGTTCGCATAGTATAAGGTAAATTCCAGATTAATGGGGGAGGAGGAAGAGAACCATGCACAATGGGGATTCGAGCTTTTCATAAGACGCCCTGTGGAACTACATAACCCTTTAAAAAACAAAGACAAATGACTGCAATAAAAACAAAACCTAAAATTATAAAAGAAATGACTATTACCATCTTTGCCTAATATTTCTTTAGTATAGCACCTGACAACTTACAAATTACTTTCACAAGTGTCTAATGAGTTAACATTTACCACAAGTCTGCAAGTCAGGTTACCTGCTTTACAAAGAGGAAACCAGCTCAGGGAAATTAAGTTAACTTGATCAAAGTGACACAGAATAACAAGGTGGCAGAGGCAGGACTAGAAAGAGCACTGGATGCACAGGGTGAGTTTGGGATTTACAACATGATTGGCATTAACTATGTGGGTGGGAACTAAAGGCAGAGGAGCCAAACTGAGTTTTAGAGCTCAGTGGTTCTCAAACTTGAGCCTGCATAGAAATCCACTTACAGGAGGTATGTGAAGTAGTCAAAATCATGGAAACAGAAAGTGGGATAGTGCTTACCAGGGATTGCGGGGAGGGAGAAGGGAGAGTTGTTTAATGGGTATGGAGTTTCAGATTTGCAAGGTGAAAAAGTTCTAGAAATCTGTTGCACAACGATGTGAATATGCTTAACACCATTGAACTGTACACTGAAAAATGGTTAAGATGGTAAATTTTATGTTGTGTGTTTAGTACTATTTTTAAAAAAGAATCACCCGGAAGGTTTGTTAAAACACTGCTCGCTAGACCCCACCCCCAGAGTTTCAATTCAGTAGGTCTGCATGGGACCTAAGAATTTCCTCTTCTAACAAGTTACCTGACACCACCATCCCAGGGACCAGATTTTAACCACCACTGCTCTAATTCAAACATTCTCAATCCTGAATGCACAGTAACTTCTTCACCTGAGGCCCTAGACCAAGCAAACAAGAATTTAAGGGGCGGGGAGTTATGTAACTGGACATAAAGTGCTTTTAAATTCCTCAGGGTGATTCTAATGAGAGCCCCTGACCTGAACACTGGCCCCTGCCAGTCACCAGTACAGTGTTTGCAACTAGGAGCAGGCCTGTGGCCACTCAGCCATACCCTGGCTGTGCCTCAATTTCCTCATCTACAGAATAATCATCACAGTTGTTGAGAATAAATAAGATAATCAACTCAGAAGAACTCAGGGTGGTGCCTATCACATAATGAATAATAATGTTATTACTCTCTTGCTGACATTACAGGAAACAAGGCTGACCCTGTTTTCTCAGATATAAAATGGGGTCAGGTTAAAGGCAATGAAGAAACTATTAATATTCAATCCCAGAATACTCATCAAGGCAAAAGGCTCCCAAGGAGCTGAGAACAAAGTATAAGTGAGATTAAATCTAAGAACCTATTATGATTCCCACAAATATTTGGCAAACTTAGGGTTGTTTCTAAAGAATTAGTAACTAATCCCTTTACTCTCTGAATAGGTGCTGTTATTTGGAATAAAAATATCATTGTAAAACCAGGTCCTGGAATCAATACTCAAACACCACCACCTCCATCTGAAACAACAAGAACAAAGAGGTGTATTCGGGAAGTAGGTAACGTAAGACTCGGAGGAGAAAGTCTTGGAGACATCTACACGGTAAACAATTTGTCAGAAGAAATTGAAAATGAACACACAGGTGCTCAAAAATACCTGAGCACCTCCCACACAGCAAGCACGTGGCCATGGGGGAGGACACAGCCCCCTCAGGGCAGAGTGTGGCGGGCAGTGAAGCGGGTGGGTCCAGCCATGTGGAAGCTTTGTGAATACTGAACAGCAAGCGCCACTTTTCCTCAAAAGCACTGCAGGGAGAGCCAAAATTGTGTTTTCTGCTAAGTTTTTTCTTGCTTTCATAGCTGCATATTTTTGCGGTGCATCATGGATTACCCACAGTGATACTCCAAGCTTGCAGTGTCTTGAGTCCACAGTAAATACAAAGAAATCATTGTCGTTGTCCTCAGAAAGCAACAGGACCCTCCCTAGCTGTCTGGGCCATACCAACGTCTCAGTCTCAAGGAAAAAAACCTCCTTCATTAAGTCATTTGAATAATTTCCCCACAAAAGATTCTCAACAATTGTGGGAAAACAGTCTTAATGAGGAAAATAGTGCCTATTTGTAGACAGAACTGGCTAATGGCCTTGAGAGCAGCACTCAGCAACAGTCTGAACCTCTCAGTCAGTAATTATGTCCTCACACCATACTGACACATTCAAATCACCTCCTGACCACAAAAATGTTTGTTTCCTCTGTAGCTCAGAATACTGGATCTGACTGAGCAATCAGAAAACATTTCCCAAGTGAGGGCCAACCCTGGATATCACGGATCATCCCAAGCATGTGCCCACCAGAATGGAGCAATGCCAGTGTGGCTCTCCGTGTAGTACAATCCCCTAAATATTCGGGAGGGGGGCACTCTCCATGCAGGCAGCTAGGGATCGATCAACTTTTAAGTAGAATATACAGAAACACTACCCTTCTCGTACACTTGGCTACTTCCCTGAAACAGGCCTACTTTGCAGTGTTTTTCCCTCTCTGCCTGCTTGATTTATTATTAACCCGAATGCCCCAAAATCATAATACAGAAGCAAATGTGAGGACAGGGAAATGAAAAGGACACGCTCCCCTACTGCCAGGGCCGTTTTAAAGGTTAACAACAGAAACAAGGGATGTAGAGGCTAGCATGCATGAGGCACTGTGCTAAGTGCCCTGCAAGTATCCACTAACTTGATCCTTCTTTAAACCCTATAAGGCAAATACCTTTATTTCCATTGTACATTTGAGGAAACTGAGCACAGAGAGGTTAAGAAATTTGTCAGAAGCTCACACAAGCTAATAATTGAACCTAGTCTGGCCCCAGAATCTCATGTTCTTAATCACTTCTTTATCCTGCCTCCCAGAAACATCTTTCAGGTCAAAAAACAGAATATACCTGAAAATGCTTTGCAAATCATAAAAAGATACATTAATAATTATTATTATAATAAACAGTGTGCCTCCCAGCACCACAACAGGTAGTGACCCTCCTGGTATCCTGATTTCCCTCTGGGGGGGAACCATGTCCAGCTGTCATCAACTTGATGCTTCATCTTCAGCTGAAAATGTGCTAACCTCAGGCTCTGGGGTGACCTGGCAATCCAACCAGAACAGGCCAATGTCCCTGGCCCCAGTGACTGGTCCAGCAGCCAGGCATATGGCCCATCGCAGCCAGAAATGTTGTTTGTGCAGAATCTTAAGGATCATGGCAATGATGTGCACTTGAAGCTGCTGAAAGTCTCCAAGAACTTGTGCCAAGAGGGACTCTCAGGACCTCATCTGGATCCCCAGTCTAGCCCCTCCTAAACACAGATCCACACCAAGACTTGCAATTACTTAAGTCCATATATTTTTTCACTTAAGATAGTTTGAATTGCATTTTCTGTCACTTGCAACCAGGAGAATCATCCCAGTATTCTAAGACACTTTTTGTTCCATCAAGCTATATTTATCTGCACTTCAGTACTTTTCTCCTTTCTGAAAATACAACTTGAGAGACTGAAAAAATAAATTTCAATTAGTTAGTCTTGACAAATCAACACTCCTGAGGCTGGAGTTCTTGAAAAGATGACTCCCGTATTATGTAGAACAGAAGATCCCATTTTTTTCCCAATGCCACAGACCAAGTGATTTGGTCTATCATCAAATTTGGTTCAGAAAACTTTATTTTTAACACAAAGAGTTAGGCCTCCAGTTTCTAACTTTCTAAGGAAAACAACAATGATATTTATTTTCTCAATGTTCTCAATTCTCATTTTCCCTCTAAATCTAAACTACATAGAATTACTAAAATGAAGAACAGGATTGAATTTTTTAAGACATTTCAAACCCAGGAAGTAGAAGACATCAATGGATATAAATCATTTCTTCCTCCTCCTAAAGAAGATTAACTACATCTTAACTTTATTAATTTTGGCAATAAAACAAACAAGTTTGGAATTTTAATTACATTCATTAAACTAGTCATTGTACCAGCTAACACTCCTTGTCTGTGGTTTCTCCAGGAGCCTAAGATCTCAGAAGAAAGCACTGTTGGTCACCTAGATCACTGCCTCAAAAGGTGGCAATCAGCACTACCTTTGATGTCCAATAGCTTCCTGAACTTTCACGTCTTTGAATTATTGCACACAGCTAAATAACTGCAACTATAATACCCAACACCCAATCTCACTTCCTAAAAGATCTCTCAGGCTGAAAGAAGGCAAACCCAGCCATTGTGGCTTATGATGGGTCAATGATACGATTCGAGGCCGGGCGCGGTGGCTCACGCCTGTAATCCTAGCACTCTGGGAGGCCGAGGTGGGCGGATCGTTTGAGCTCAGGAGTTCGAGACCAGCCTGAGCAAGAGCAAGACCCCCGTCTCTACTGAAAATAGAAAGAAATTATATGGACAGCTAAAAATATATATAGAAAAAATTAGCCGGGCATGGTGGTGCATGCCTGTAGTCCCAGCTACTCGGGAGGCTGAGACAGGAGGATCGCTTGAGCTCAGGAGTTTGAGGTTGCTGTGAGCTAGGCTGACGCCACGGCACTCACTCTAGCCTGGGCAACAGAGTGAGACTCTGTCTCAAAAAAAAAAAAAAAAAAAAAAAAAGACATATAAAAAAAAAAAAATGATACGATTCGAGTGTTTCCTTTATATTAGTCTGAGGACAGCCAGGGTGGTGAATGAGCAGTTACTCCCACCCCAAGTGTCCACCCATGAAACATACATGAGCACATATGAAAATGCTAACTGGGTTAAAAAGATGTTAAAAAAACAAGTTTCAAATTTTCTAAAAAAATGTAAAAACCACTCTGTATTTTCTATATTCACTACAATGCCCCAATAGCCTCCTATTAAGAAACAAACTTTTACAACTTTGAATAAGCAAACAGATAAGCACACCACCAGAGATAGATTAATTTGTTATACTACATTCCAAATTCCATTATCTTGGTTTGCTTTCATTTCTGTTGAGCTTGAGTATTTACTGTTAAAGTAGCGTAAGACTGGCTGTCTACTCGGCTTGGTTTGGTTAGCGCTTCAAAGCTCATTGGCCCTTCTCCAGACGTGGCTGCCTTCAAACACTTTAGTGTTACCACATCTAAACAATTAGGACCTTTAAAACTGTAGCAATTTGTGCGTATGTCACACTGCATACTTCTCATACTGAAGTAACCATTAGATTATGTCGTTAATAAAGGTAGCCAACATATTAGTTTTAAATTGAGGATTTGGCAATTCTATTTACATATTACACTTTTGATTTATAGAAAGCACAATTCTACAATGGAAAGTCAAGTTCACAGGAGCCTCTTTTAAATCCCACAAGAACAAGAACCATATCTGATTATCACCATTTTATGCCTGAAATACAATAAGCACTCTGTAAATATTTGTTGGATGAATGACGACATTAACACTAAATTTAGTGGGGTCAGCTTATTACATGACTATAGAGGTTATGATTACTATGTCCTTGCTTTTACAAAGTAAAGCAGTAGTTGGCAAACTTTTTTGTAAAGGGCCAGATGGTAAACAATTTAGGCTTTGTGGGTCAAATGGTCACTGTTGTAACAACTCAACCCAAGTTTCTTTTGCAACTATTCAACTCTGCTATTAGAGCACAGTATGTAAACAAACGAGCATGATTGGTTTTGAATAAAACTTTATTTACAAAAAAAGAATTTGCCTATAAAAACATCCAAATCCCCTGAAGAACACCTAATGGTTGGAAATTGGAAGACTTGCTGAGTCCAGCCAGACAAGTTTTGTTGGGTCAAAATTTGGGCAGGGGCTAAGTACTCATTCTCCACAGTGCCCACCACTCCTTACTGAGTTAACTGCCGTCACTATACCAGCCTGGGCCACATAAGCCTTTGACTTTACATCCCTGAATTCTACAGTACAAGTGGCCTCCAGGGATGGCGCCCACATCCAGACCTGTGAATCCATAACTACAACACAGGCCCCTCAAGAGCAAGCTCACAACTTGCAATTCTTTGCTCCTCACCTGATACTTATTAATAATATCAACACCTAATGAATTTTAAATGTTCATTGACTGCCTGTCGTTTGATATGTTCTGCCCAGTCATGGCAGAGAAGAGGAGGTAGAAAATGTGCCAGCAGGGAACAAAGTGACAAGGGACATGGTGAGTCATAGGAAGAGCAGCAGGAATCATTACAGGACTGAAGAAACAACACACACAGCTCCCAAGTGTGTCTCAGTCTTCTATCTGCTGTGTGGATCCCTGCTTCACATCACAGCAGAGGCTGGGCATGACCTGGGACTACCTCCACTGTAACCATAAACCCTATTTAATCCCTATTTCTGGGGGAGGGTGCCCTGGATGGGTAAACCCAAAAAATTACCCACATCTAGTAGAATAAATAGTTATATTCACACAATGGAATGCTCTACAGCAATGAAAATGAATAACCCATAACTGTATGTAACAATATGGAGGAATCTCTAATACATTATTGAATGAGAGAAGCCAGACACAAGAGTCCAATTTGCATTATATACTACATGCGTGCACACACACACACACACACACACACAGAGAAAAGAAACAGGCAAAACTAATTTATGCTGCTAGAAGTCAAGACAGTAGTCATCCACAGAGCAGGATACAGTTGACCCTTGAACAACACAGGTTTAAACTGTGAGGGACCACTTATATGAAGATATCTTTCAACAAATACATTGGAAAATTTTTTGGAGATTTGCAACAATATGAAAAAACTCGCAGACGAACCACATAGCCTAGAAATACAGAAAACAATTAAGGAAAAATTAGGTATGTCATGAATGCATAAAATATATGTAGATATGTGTTGACTATGTTATCAGTAAAGCTTCTAGTCAATAGCAGGCTGTTAGTTAAGTTTTGAGGGAGTGAAAGTTTTACTCAGATTTTCAGTTGCATGGAGGAACCCCTGAATTGTTGAAAAGTCAACTGCAGTGCCTAGAAGAAGGCATGCGACTGTGTTGGTAATGTTCTGTTTCTTAATCCGGGTGCTGGTTACCTAGATGTGTTCAGTTTGTGAATTATATCAAACTAAACACGTACGTGTATTTGCTGTTATGTATGTTTCACTTCAATAGAAAGTTATAAAAAATTACCCTGTATCTAAGTGGTCTAGGGCTAGTCAGGGCCCCATATGCCTTCCCTTCGTTCATCCTTCAAAGCCTCTTTCACTCTCCTCATCTTTTCAAAGCATGAACAGAGGCCAAAGAGCAAAAAAGCAAACTAGACCATTCAGACCTAACTATGATTCCAAACATAGCTCCTTCTGAATGTCAGAATCTTTCAAAGAACCTTTACTACCGTCACTAATCTTTTGTTCTAAATCAGAAATGAGAGTTTAAGAAGCCACTGCTCCCTTAAATGGCTTGCTTACATAGACTTCTTTTAAAATATGTCCTAAGTGGGCAGCTCTCATTCATAAACATCTATTAAAAAAAAACGCTTAGATATACAGGGACCACATGAGGAAGATACCGTAAATAAATTGTAAGTGAGATTGGAATGTAGAACAGTCAACAGTCACCCTGCAAGAATCACAGGTAACTGATTGTGTAACTGGCTATAATGTGTAATGACCTACAACTATAATCACAGCTGATCACATCTTTGCGATTTTATGTAAAGTTTCAATTCTGGTAGTCAAATTATGGGGCTAGAAATCATTTTTAATCTAATGTTGGTTTTAACATATTAACTTCAACTTCCTATTACCACTCATATTCTTTTCCACATTCTTCTACAAGATTAGGTTTTAAAAATCAATTAAGACCCTTGATCACATTAGCGCACAGATATTGGGCTACTTGTGAATGCTGATCAGGAAGAAGGCAAGGGTGGTAATCAGATCCACTAACCTCACCATCAAACATCAACCATGGGGGAGGGGGAGGGGGAGGGGGAGGTGCAGAGAATGAAGAAAGCACAGTAATTCCTCCATCTTAGGGCACATGTATAGTGCACATTCCATGCTTTTATATTCAGAAGTTTCTCATATCAAACTAACTCATATTGTTTATCTATCCACAAAATAAATCAGTTTAAAAATTTTTTTAATATGACTTTATTTCTATCAACTATGAAGGGAGCATAATTCAAAGTTACACTCTTTAATAGAAAAGTATAACTGTTTAATTAAATGATTCTGTGTCACACAGCTTATGATAGTTCTAAAATGTGTTTTAGGGGAGAATATCCTTATTTTTAAGAATTTAGGAGAAAATATCATGATGTCTGCAACTTACTTTCACATGTTTCAGCAAAAAAATGTACAAACTTACCTACAAACACAAAATGTGACAAAATGCTAACAACTGTGAAATCTAGGTAGTGGACATATAGGAGCTCATCGTACACTCTTTTAACTCTTTGGTAAGTTTGAAAATTTTTTATAACAAAAAGCTGCATAGAAATCTTTACTCGCCTTCCAAGTGATGACCTTCTTCCTTTTCCCAATCAAAAACAAATGGCTAAATATGCCCAAAGGCACATCCAGGGACCATTCATGCTGCCTTCACTCTGCAAGAATAAGCAAAACAACATGTTATCACCAAGGATTTTTATTAAGTTGATGCTATTTCAGTTGAGAAAAAGTTCTTAATCTATGACAAGCCTCTAAATTCAAACATTGCTATAACAATTTTTTAACAATGAAGAAAGTGAAAAAATAAAAAAATCATCCCATCGCATATTAAAAGCAGGTAACAACGATCAGCCCCATCCACTCTAGGAACTTCTGGAACAAAGGAACCCCTCAGGAAGTTTCTATTTTTCTTTTTTCCAACTTTACTGAGGTACGACTAACAAATAAAATTGTATTATTTTGGGTGTGTAACATGATGGTTTGACATGTATACATAATATAGGTCTTCATCTATGCCTCAAGGTTTGCCTCAGTAACTTTCTCTTAATTCACAGCAATCTCAGGGCAGTGAATTAGCCCAAACATCCACTCAAATAAAAACTAGAGCTTCCATGACTTGAGCTTCACTCTGACCTTGGCTTTCTGAGAGCACAGTTAGAAGGTATCCACATACACTCTTGGAACCACACCACAAGTGCCAAACCTCAAGTCCCTCCAGTCAAAGGTAATCAGATCTAATCTATAGCACACTGGACTACAACACATATGTGCTCTACAACAAAGTGGCATGGTGGTCTAAAGGTCATATTCCTACGGCCACCACATACCTTCCACTTTGGCATTATGTTGGATCCTCCCCACAGCCCTGTGAGATAAGCAGAGCTTAGTGATCCCATTTTCCAGAGAAGGCAGGTGGGTGTCAGAGATGATGTGTGACAAGAATATTCAACTAGGTGACTTCCTGGGCCTCTCTCTTTCTCATTCTCTCTCTCTCTCTCTCTTCTCTCTCCCTCTCTCTCTGTCTCTCAGGGCCCATGAACCTCGCCAAAAAAAAAAAAAAAAAAGAATATTCAACTAGGAAACACCAGAGCTGAAACTCCTACTTGTCTTCCAACCCCAAGCTCAGGGCTTATCTCACTATACAAGCTGTCTCCACTCTCCTGCCCCCCAACATGATGCTTTCCTTAAAACCAACCCCAGAGCCAAATGGCCAAATGACACATTCACATGAAGGGGGTGGGTGCTGCAGTTCAGTTTGTTCCCTGCAAGTATATACTCATAATCACTCTTAATAGTGCCATTAATACTGTAATCATTATTACCAATTACTATAATTACTATTAGCAATTATACTTCTCTTGTAGACATAATAATGCTTACTGTACTTTTGGCATTTTACATACACATACTTCATTTTTCTCCCTTCTTTCTCAAAAAAGCACATTGTTGGCAAACTGAAGTAAAATAAATATCACATTTCACCCCTGGTGATTTTTATCCTTGCCCTAACAAAAAGCAGGTATCACTTGCTATTGAGGATTTTCCTTTCATTTTTATAAAACATAAAATACACTAGCATATAATGGCACACACAGAGCTCCACCAGTAAAGATGGAAGGAGCATCAAACTATCGTTGGGGAGAATGTGATGTCTGTGACGGCCTAAAGTGGCTCTTCATCAGCTAATCACCAAAATCGTACCCATGCAGGGTTAGATGTGTCCATGATTAACGTGTGCAAGTACTGGCGTACAAAAGCCTGAGGAAACCCAGTCAGGGACCCCCTGCTCCTGACCGTTAGGCCTGTTAGCTAGATTAAAAATTGAGAGAAGCTCTCCTGGCTGCTTCCTCACCTGAGGGTTGGAACACTTGTTCACAGGACATTGGAGTCCACAAAGGAGAGACACTGTCACTCCCTGACTCACAAACTGGAGCACTTGGGCCCCCAGGAATACTCACCAGAAAGTTGTGGCAAGGGCTACACAAGACTAAGGGGGAAAGCATGACATACCTTCCAGAAACATCGATTTTACTCAAAGATTTTGGTGAGGGAATGTTAAACAAATGAAACAATAATTTAAAAGTGAATACTAAAACAAACATATGATAGAGAATGCAGTCATTGCATGAACTTTTAAGCTAAAACTCCTATCCCTACTTGCCTAGGTCCTTCCAGCCGCGCTCTTGGATGTGGCGGTGGGGATCAAGGGGTGCACTCTCTCTCCTTTCTCATTCAAGACAATCGGGGAGAAAGTACATGGCTGGCAGGGATTTTAATGTCACAATAGCCCTTGTTCTGGAGAATCCTCTTCAAAATCAAGGATTTCAGATTTTTGCCAGATCTGGGTACAGGCAGAATGAAGTCCAGGCATCTATCCTAGTGCAAGTATCACTGTGGTCCCTTTCCTCGGGGCCCTTCCCACCACTCCCCTGCCTCAGGTGCACTCTTGTCAGGCAGGCTCAGGCCACTCAGCTACTTGGTTACTGAAATTCTTTTGTCCCCATACTGATTGGTAATACATTCAGTAATTACAAAAATTTTCATTTAAATGGATGTTTGCATCATTGCTAAGAAAATGAGATTACCAATTCAGTTTGTCTCTAAAAGATTTATATTGTGAAATGTATATTTACGGGCGTGCAACTGTAACAGCCAGCCTCCAAGATGGTCCCATGACCCCCACCTCTGAGTACTCAAGAGCTTGTGCAGTCCCCTCCCACCCTGGATAGGGCTGGCATGTGCAACCACCACAGTACTGCTGAAAGGACAGAGTGAGACTTCAAAGGCTAGGTCCAAAGACTTTGCGGCCTTTCCATCTCTCTCTGTCTTGGAAGGGAAGATGGCTATGAGGACCTGAGGACACACTCAAGAAACTCTGCAGAGGTACACGTGGTGAAGAACCGAGGCCTCCTAGCAACAGCCATGTGCCTGAGCCATCCTGGACGCAGATTCTTCAGCCCCAGTTAAGCCCCCAGAGAGATGGCGGCTGCTTCAGTTGACATCTTGACCACAACCTCATAAGAGACCCCACGTCAGAACCACCCAGCTAAGCTGCTCCCAACCCACACACAGAAACTGTGGGAGATAATAAACGTGTATTATTGTTTTAAGTGCTAAGTTTTGAGGTAATTTGTTATGTGATGATAACTAATATAATAACATAGTGTCAGCTTAAAGAATAATAAAATAAATCCCACGTACCTAATACCCAGTTGGTGTTTGTTTTTTTTTTCTTTTTTCGGAAGCCCTGCGTGTCCTTCCTGACTACACCCCCAACTCATTCGTCACCACCACCACCCCACAGATATTCACCATTAGCCTGAACTTTGAGTCCATCACTCCTTCGCTCCTGTCTAGGGTTTTGCCATATAATGTATTGCCAATGCATTGTTGCAGTTTGCTGGGTTTAAGCATAATATAAATGAAACCATTTTGTATGTGTTTTTAAGATTTGCCTCTTAAGATTTTGATTTTGAGATTCATCCCTGTTGACTCATGTGGCTGTAGTTCATTCATTTTTTCCCACTACATAGTTCTCTTCATGTGAACACACCCACCATTTAAGGCTCTATTCTATGTGGAGGATCCTCTGGGGATTTTTCAGTTTTTTGCTATTTTGAATAATGCTGCCATTTACATGCTAGTGCTTGTCCCCTGGTACACACAGGCAAGAGTTTCTCCAGGCTATATACCTAGGAGGAGAGCTGGGTTTGGGACTGCACATGTTCAACTCCTCTAAGTAATGCCAAATTGTTTTCCAAAGTGGTTGTGTACAATTGACTCTTTAGCCGCTTTTCCAGTCTCTCTTCAAGTAAGAGGCATGCTTGTTTTGCTAATTACCAGGAAAGCTTTCAACCAACAAAAGGGAAAGCTTTTCCTATTTGCAGCATCACTACTACAAATAAATAGTACTCCAAAGCAGTGACCCAGACAGCTGGAACGTATTAGTCACAGGACATCGGTATACGGACTTCGGAATAATGATGCAAACCCAGCCACCACCACACACTGCCCACGAGTATAAGTCAAATTTGATTTCTAGACGTACATTAAAAATTCAGACACTGTTTTCTTCTGGTAGATTCACATACTATAGTCCCACCTTATTGCTGTCATCTTGAAGAGGGGAAAAATAAAACTCACATGCAACCCAGCCAAATTCAAGATTAAAGCAGGAGAGTCAAATCATTTCCTTGAAATAGTGGTATTTTTTTTTTTTAAACAAAGAGCTGGCTATGTGTTTTATATTTTCACCCATAAGGTAAAATTGTTATACCTGATTTTATAGCAATAAATTCTTAGGTATTTTTTATATAAAAAGATATCCTGGCCGGGCGCGGTGGCTCACGCCTGTAATCCTAGCACTCTGGGAGGCCGAGGCGGGTGGATTGCTCAAGGTCAGGAGTTCGAGACCAGCCTGAGCGAGACCCCGTCTCTACTAAAAATAGAAAGACATTATATGGACAACTAAAAATCTATATAGAAAAAATTAGCCGGGCATAGTGGCGCATGCCTGTAGTCCCAGCTACTCGGGAGGCTGAGGCAGTAGGATCGCTTAAGCCGAGGAGTATCTGAGGTTGCTGTGAGCTAAGCTGACGCCACGGCACTCACTCTAGCCTGGGCAACAAAGTGAGACTCTGTCTCAACAAAAAAAAAAAAAAAAAAAAAAAAGATATCCTTTATAGATTTAGTTAATCCAATTTCTTGGGTAGCAATAGTAATTTTTAAGATTTAATCTGCATTTCTAGTAAAATATGAGATAGCAAATGTTTCTATTGGTATTAAATACAAATAACCAGAAACTCAATTTGGACAGGAGGAAAGAAGAAATGTTATTATAAATTTCAAGAAGACTCATATATCACAGAAAGAAACAATGATGCCAGATGACCAAAATGAGGTCATTTTTAACTCAACCTCTTAACCGTTCTTATTTGTCTCTCCTATATTTTTCTTTTTTAAGAGACAGGGTCTCACTTTGTCATCCAGGCTGGAGTACAGTAGCCCAATCATAGCTCAGTGCAACCTCAAACTCTTAGGCTCAAGTGATCCTCCAGCCTCAGCCTTCTGAGTAGCTAGGACTACAGGTGTGCACCACCATGCCTAGCTAATTTATTTGTCTGTTTAAAATCATTTATCCCTATGAAGTAGGAACTGTCATTATACACATGTTGGAGGAAACTGAGGTACAAAAAGGAATTCAGTTGAGCACAATCACAGAGCTGGTAAGTGGCAGAACCAGGATTTGAACGCAAGCAGTTTATTCCAGAGTCCATATTCTTAATCACTGCTCTGGGCAGCTTCTTCAGTCCCCCAAGACCAACCAGAAGGCCCTGCAATGGTGACAACTGTAGCTACTGATTGCTAAGTACCTACAACGTGCTAAGCACTTGTTAATTATTCTACTGCATTATGTCTAATTCTCCCCACATCTCTACCGGGCATTTTATAGTTAAAGAACTTTAGGCTCTTGGAATTTAAGTAATTTGGCCAGAATTACACAGGCAGTACAATAAAACCGTGGAGACAACACCTAAACCTCACCTCTGTCTTCAAAGTTCATGCTCTTTCCACAGTGGGCCTTCTGGACAAAATAAAAATACCTAATGCCAGGGCTTGTGGTAGGCAAGTGTTGACCTTTGGTCCCCCAAACAGTCCCTATGAAGGAAACGGATGGCATATCGGGGGGAGGTATGCTGGCCTTCCTAGTGACAGTGGACAGCAGCTGCCACGCTTCCATCACAATCAGACTAAAGCAGAGTCACCACTGATGAGAGCAGAGGACTCAGAGACTGAGGACCAGGGCTCAACACCACCTTCTTACTGGGTTACACTGGGCAGGTCAAATGGCCTCTCCAGCAAGCAAGACGTTTCCCTCTGTAAAATGGGGATATCTTTTACTTCAAAGGGTTACTGTGACGATTAAAGAGACTAACAGATAAAATGCACCTGTCACATTATAAGCATCAGATATATGCCTGACAATGAAAAGAGTAAGAGAAACTAGCTAAGATTAACTAGCAGGAAAAAAGGGGGGGAGCTGATTTTAAACGTATTCTTACTTCCATATACAAAGTGTCACATACTTCACAACGGATGATTCGATTATTTTTAAAAGACCATACTTGTATCATGATTTTTTTTTTTTTACTAATACTAGAACTTCCTCATTCTGCTCATTTTGAACTACACTAAACACAATAAACTTGCCAATAAGATCAACCCTTTATGGTATTAGTAAAAGTCAGACACTTTTTATACAAACATCGTAGCTGGAATGGACTCAAAACATTTGGCTCACTTAACTTCTCTGTCGCTGACTTTAGAACATCTTAAGCATTCATTTCAAACGGCAGCATCTCTTCAAACTACTTCCAGTTTCCTGGAAATCATCCCCAATTATTTGGCCCATAAAGAAAGAAATTTGATTAAATGACTTTATATAACAACAACAACAAAAAAAAATTCCAGCAACACTACACACATCATTGCTATGAGAGATAAGGTTCCTCAATAGTACCCCTTTCACCATACCTAAGATTAGGTATATTAACACATGTAATGTGAATTTAGGAACAGAGCACCCAGGTTGCTACCAGTATCCTCTGCGGTAACCAGCCCTTTCTGCACTTAGGGGTGGAATGAAGAAGCGGTAGCAACTACAGCATTTTAAGTCTGCTCTGCAAAATTAGTCCAATCCCATCTCTTGACTAACTGATGTAATCCATTAGTGAGCTACACAGAGGACCATGTTTCTTAAAAGAGAAAGGCTGAATCTTGTGCCTGTTCTGACACATGATCCAGAGTGGAGTAGAAGCCCTCAAGGGGCAATTTAGCAGTGAGGGGCAGAAAAGCACTTCAGGATGGTATGTGGTGTTTGCAAAGAACAGAAGCAGCCACTGCTAACATCTTCTCAATCTACACCACAGGGCAGAACTTCTGCTCAGCATGTTTCCTGCATTCTTCCTTAAAACCCCTCACTCCACAACCCTGAGACAGTATACTACAATATAGATCCCTATTTAACAGAAAAGGAAATTGACTTATAGAGGTTAAATGACTTGCCCAAAGTCACAGAACTAACAAATAGATACAATAACTGGTTCATAGGATATGGTAGTATCTTTTGAACACGGAGTCTTTATTTGTCCACATTAAAAACAGAAAATACGACTAACCTCGTAAGGATTTTGTAATGAGAAAATGAGAGTATGTCTATAAAGTGCCTACCTAGTGCCTTGACCTTGGAATATGCTGTGGTAGGTGGGCAACAATGCTGCTATAAAAAGCAAGGCATGATAACCAGCTAGAACAGGGTTATGATAACGGCAACAAGTGTAATGGGCAGAAGATATATGAATGGCAAATGAGCACATGAAAAGATGTTCAACATCATTAATAATTATGGAAATACAAATCAAAAATGTAATGAGATGCCACTGCACACCTATTAGAATAGCTGAACTTTAAAAACCAGCAATATCAAATGCTGGCCAAGATGCAAATCAACTAGGAATCTCACACTTGGTTGGTTGGGAATGCAATGTGTGTACAGGTAAACAAACCAATAATAAGAATCAATGAGGCCTAGACGGTGGCTCATGCCTGTAATCCTAGCCCTCTGGGAAGCCGAGGCGGGTGGATCGTTTGAGCTCAGGAGTTCGAGACCAGCCTGAGCAAGAGCAAGACCTCGTCTCCACTAAAGAAAAAGAAAAAAAAATAGAAAGAAACTATCTGGACAACTAAATATAGAAAAAATTAGCCGGGCACAGTGGTGCATGTTTGTAGTCCCAGCTACTCGAGAGGCTGAGGCAGGAGGATCGCTTGAGCCCAGGAGTTTGAGGTTGCTATGAGCTAGGCTGATGCCATGGCACTCTAGCCTGGGCAACAAAGTGAGACTCTGTCTCAAACAAAAAAAAAAAAAAATAAGGATCAATGATATAAACAACAACACAGACAAATCGCAAATGCATTATGCTAAGTGAAAATAGTCTCAAAGTCTGTATAATCCCACTCATGTGATATTCTGGAAAAGGCAAAACTACAAAGACAGAGAACAGATCAGTGTTGCCAGGAGTTCAGGGGGCGGGAGGGTTTGACTACAAATAGGCAGCACCAGGGAATCTGAGGATGATGAAATTGTTCACATGCTGTTTGTAGTGGTGGTTATATAAATCAACGCATGCGTTAAAATTCACAGAACTTGCTATGCACTGAATGTTTGTCATACCCCCAAAATCCACATGTTAAAACCCTAATCCCGAGTGTGACGGTATTTGGAGATGGAGCCTTTGGGAGGTTATTAGGTCATGAGGATGATGAAGCCACCATAATGGGATTAGTGGCCTAATAAGAAGAGACAGAACAAGAGAGAGATGATCTCTCCCGCTCCTGAATGTGCCAGGAGGAGACAGCCCTCACCAGAATTGGACCATGCTGGCTGGCACTCTGATCTTCAGACTTCCAGCTTGCAGGACTCTGAGAAATAAATGTTTGTTGTTGAAGCCACCCAGCCATGGTATTCTTGTTACAGAAGCCCATATGACTAAAACAGAACTACATACCCGCAAAAAGGGAATTTTACTGTTGGTAATTTTTTTTAAATTACTAAAATGTAGCATTTTAAAAATCACAGAAAAAATTGGCAGGTCTTGGTGAATGGCTGAATATTTGACATGTGTGGGGAAGTGGTGAACAGGGAAGGTGGAATATCTGTGAAGTTCCTTGCCCAGAGAACAGTAAAAGGGACAGGAGATCATCAGGAGTCCGTGAGGGAGAAGTCCACAGAGGCTCTGAGGTGCTTGGTGTCCAGAACCTTGTTTCTAACATGATTTTACCACGAGTGACTCTGTGAAATTATGCAAACCACCTCATCTCCCTGAACCTTGGCTTACCTAACTCTAACATGAAGCAATGAAGCAAATGATCTTGAAAGTCTTTTCCTGCTACAAACATTCTAAGGTCAATTTGTGTTTAAGCTATTGAGCTCAAGAAGACAATAGAAAAAATAAGGAGAAATACCCAGGAATGAAAAATATACCTCCACAAATGCCATGAGAAAACAAAAACAGTGAAAATCATCAATGTATACAAGTGATAAGGTGATGGTGGCAGAAGTAGCCAAGGGCAGAGAAAAGTCACTCAGAATACCACTCTACTGCGTAATGGAAACCAAGAGAAGAGAGGTTTCCTAGGGGCGGGGGGCAAGGGAACTGGAATAACCCAAGAACCAAATGTAAAACAGTCCAGAAAAATGAGGACTGATAGTACAAAACTATACAGATCTTCACGTGATCAACAGAATGATTGCCAAAACATATAACAAAAAAGCTACCACCCAAACCTTGTACGTTGTCTGTATATCTAGGTTGTGTCCTGATTATTTCTGCCCTTGTATTTTCAATTTCACTCTGCCTTCATCTTTGCCACTATGAGCACAGAATTTTAATAAAACATGTAGTTTCTCCATAAAAGCCCACTTCAGGGGCTATAATTTTCAAAATTTAGAAATTCCTGGAAATTAAGAATATGGTTGTTGAGTACTGGTAAGCCATTTTCTTATCCTACATAGGTTAATGCAAAGACTCCCGAATACTACAATGGAAGAAACCACTGCATTTTTAAAGGAGTTAACAGAATGGGAAGTACACAACTTAAGAAGTATTAAGATTTTATTATTGTCACTTTATTAGTTTACAAACTGAGAAGATAGCTTGAAGTCAATAATGTTCCCAAACTGACCAAGTGAATGGGACAAATCCCTCATCTCTGTCCAGACTGGGCCTCAGAGCACTTTCACGGGCTTGAGCTATTTCAGCCAAGTGAAAGCAGTGAGACATAACACCCACCGCATTCACTTGCATACCACAGACCAGAACTGGAGGATTAGGGAAATTAACAGTTAAAAAGAATACCCTGGGGAGGAGGGGGAGGATGAAGAGAAGTGGGTTAAAGGGTACAAACATATAGTAAGATATAAGAAATAAAGTCAATGTTTGATAGCAGAGTAGGGTCACTACATTTAAAAATGTACTGTCCCCGGGTGATGGACACCCTGAATACCCTGATTTGATCCCTATGCATTATACACATGTAACCAAATTGCACATGTATCCTATAAATTTGTACAAGTAAAAAATTTAAATTTTGAAAAAGAATTCCTGCATGCAAAATTAACACACCCAAAACTTTTCTGACACAACTACCGTTGCCAATTTTCCTTTTCGATGATTAAATGTAAAAATATTAATTTGATATAACACAGTTCGGCTGGTTATAAAAGAGGACCAGAAAGAGCAGGGTACTTGGGCTTGAAGTCTGCTCTCTTTCACCACTAACAACTCACTAAGGGCAAATGTCTTCACTCCTTTTTATCTCCCTTTCTGCATCTACAAAACAGGGATAATCACATCCTCCATCTAGCACTCAGGCTGCTAGTGACACACACCAGATGAGATCATGTCTGTGGAAGCACTCAAGGAGAATGCAAATAAATACAAATAGAAGGCGTTATTACTGCTATTCTATATGGGGGAGTGGGGAATGTATTTCAAACACAATCACATCCCAACTGCATCTTTCAAGTCAACCATATGCTTCTCTCCCATCACAGCTGGGCTGTTGAGCAGATGCTGAATTGATGGAGACAAAAAGGTGGTGAGAGGGAATGCTTCTGTCACCCAGCTCCAGTCCTCCTGGCTATGTGAAGATAGAGAAGTAGTTTCTTAGCAATTTCTATTCTACTAATCTTTTTGAGAGCCTCCTATGTGTCAGACACCATGCCAGGCACTAAGAAGGAGATTTTTAACAAAATAGGCCATGTTCTCAAGAGCGTTCATCCTGGAAATAGCCAAGAGCTGAGTCTAGGAAGACGAGAACAAATCAGATGAGTGAAAGAGGGGTTAGACATTCACCCTAAGTAGGCAGAACGCAGATGAGGGGATAAGGGATGGACAACAGAGACCAGGTGTCCGCCCAGGGCTCTCAGGCCTTCTCCTGAGGGCCACAGAGCCACAGACATGTCTTAAGAGTGGACTAACACAATCACCCTCATAATTTAAAAGACAGGACAAGGAAAAGCACTAAGAATAGCTGTAGCCAAAAACCAGGCAGGAAGTGATGGCGGCTGGAGAACACAAATGAAAACAAGAGATAAAAGACGTAAAATGAGCTTGCTTTGGTGACTGGAGGGATACAGGGTAAGAGGAATTATGGATGACTCCCTGGTTCTGTCTTAATGACCGAAAGGGGATGGTGGGCTTTTTCACAAGATAATGGAAAACGTGCAGATTGGGCAGACAAAGTGAATTCACTTTGTATTGTGTCACTTTGTGGGTGACCTCACGTAAATGAAGACACTTTGTACATTTGTGAGAAACCAAATAGTATTAAGTTTCTCATCATTTAGCTGCCTATTTCAAATTTCCATAGGCAGGAGGATCTCTTAAGCCAACCATGGTGGCTCTCGCCTGTAATCCCAGCACTTTTGGAGGCCAAGGCGGGAGGATCCCTTGAGGCCAGGAGTTTGAGGCCAGCCTGAGCAACATAGTGAGACTCCATTTCTATAAAATTTTAAAAAGTAGCTGGGTACAGTGGTAAGGGGAAGGGGCAAGGGGAGGGGGAGGGGGAGGATAGAATGGAATGCCTAGGCAAGAATCAGTTCTATGCTCTTAACCTCTCAGTAGCCAAAGTGGGAACACCCCTAACATCAGAACTGAAGCTCAGAGAGTTTGTGATTTACTCCAGGCCACACAGCCAGAAAAAGAGGAAACTAAACTTTAATCCAGGATGGTCTGCTTCCGGAATATCAGCTTTTCATCCACTATGCTATTCTGCTCCATTAATTAAAAGCCTAGTACTACTGGTCACATGTAGTACAGGCTAAGTATCCTTTATCTGAAATGCCTGAGACCAGATGTGTTTTAGACTTCAGATTTTTTTCTGATTTTGGAATATTTGCATATACATAATGAAATAGCTTGGGGATGGGATCCAAGTCTAAACATGAAATTTACTTGTTTCATATATACCTCATACACTGAACTGAAGGTAATTTTATACAGTATTTTTAACAATTTTGTGCATACAACAAAGTTGTGACTGTATTTTAACTGCAACCTGTCACATAAGGTCTGGTGTGGAATTTTCCACTTGTGGTGTCATGTTTGTGCTTAAAAATTTCAGATTTTGGAGCATTTCAGATTTCAGATCTTTGGATTTGGGATCCTCAACCTGTAAAGGCTCAACAGTCCTGTTCTCTGGCCACTTTATTCTTCTCTTGATACTCCCCTCCGATAACAGAGTTCTCTGGGAACACTGTTCCCACTGCTGAGTTCTAGTTCAACAGTGCTGTCAGCCTGGAAAGCCCTGCCCCATCTCTGCTTCTTAAAGTTCATTCCCATGGCTACTTCTGATAACTAGACACTCTGTGGCTCTGCAAATGTAGGGAGAATGCTCTGGTTTCAATAGCAGCTCCTTCTAAATTCATTTGTCCTACCTTATTAAGGAGTTATGGCATTAAGGGTTCCTTGAGGGCAGTCCTTATTTAAAGGACATATCTATCACTGGCTAAATTTAGCAGGATACTTCTCCTGCTCAACAGCTTTCTGTGTTATCCTTACATCTGGGGAGGAAGGGAGGAGATGGCTGCTGGAGAAGATACTGTGTTTATCTGAGCCTGCCACTCACAAGGCACCACCCTAGGCATGACAGAGCAGTGATCAAAACAGCAAGGACCCTGAATTTACAATCAACAGAAAATGTGATGCTTATTTTCTAAAATAAACTAATATAAAGCAAACACATAAAAATATTAATATTTGATAAAACTGGGAGTTGGGTATGTATGGGTTCACTGCATTATTCTCTATATTTTTCTAAACATTTAGAATATTTCAATGATAAAAAGATTTTTAATGAGAAGGAAATAAACGTAAAGCCTCTATTCTCTGGGGAAAGAACTGTCTCATCAGACTAACTCATTTCCAAAAGGTCTAGATACAGAAAATTTTCCAGTAATGTATTTTGTTTTTAACATCATGCTCCACAGCTGGAAAAGCAATCAGGAGAAAAGATGAAAATGAACAAGTTTAGACAACTGAATTCAACTGAACAATAAAATGAGGTTCTCAATGTAGACTGTCCTCATTTCTATCTATAAATCCTCTGGAATGGTAAACAATAAAAGAAAATAACAGAAAAACATAACCACTTTCTAATACCTGTTTCCTTTTATAGAGGAAGCCCTAATCATAACCACTACCATTTTATTCCACACCTGCAGTGTGCTGAGGACTTTTGGGCATGATCCCATAACAAACCTGTAAAATGAGCATTATTACCCTCGTTTTCCAGATGAGGAAATTAAGATTCAAACAACTCAAGTAATATGCTCAACATCCACTGGCCCCATTGCTGGTGACTGGCAAAGCTAGCATCCAAATCCACGTCTGCCAAGAGTCAAAAGCGTTGGTTTAATTTTCATTAAACCGTGATGCATGCCCCTTACTATCTGATATTCCCTCTCTCGTTTCTCATAAACTTCTGGCTCCACAAAGGAGTGAATTTTTTTTAATTTATTTTTTTCTCAGACTTTAGTAAGCATCAGAAAGGGAGTGAGTCTTATAAAGAAAGAAATCTCTAACAGGCAGTTCAGTAAATTAAAAAAAAAGAAATCCAAGAAATCACAGTCTTGTGACATACAGTTTCAGAAACAGTACCTCTAAATGTTAACTTAAGGCAATAAAGAAAACTGAGGGGTAAAGAAAACTAAACTATACAACACCCGGCAGTCATTAAAAGAAACATAGCAGGCTGCGTGCACCGGCTCACACCTGTAATCTAAGCACTTTGGGAGACTAAGGCCCGAGGATCCCTTCAGGTCAGGAGTTAGAGAACAGTCTGAGCAACACAGCAAGACCCCATCTCTACAAAAGATAACAAAAATTAGCCAGGCGTGGTGTTGTGCACCTGTAGTCCCAGCTACTCAGGATACTGAGCCAGGAGGATCCCTTCAGCACGGGAGTTGGAGGTTGCAGTGAGCTGTGATCATGCCACTGCACTATGGACTGGGCAACAGAGCAAGACCCTGTATTACAAAAAAGTGGGAAGAGCAGGGGCGGGGGTGGGGGAAGAAAGGAATATTGTGAAATTATTTTAAATTGAACAGTCTTAACATTTGTTTAAAGGGACCTTAAGTTGCACAGTCAGCAACAAACTTATGAGGAACTATGAATTGTTAAAGTCATTTTCTAATGCTATTTATCTTTAAACACTTGTTACTATGAAGAGTGTACAAAATTTGTTCTCTACATGTAGAGGGGGCAGGACAAACTACAGCATGTGTGAGCACGTTAAGATTTTATTATTTACTAAATTTTCAAAAATTAAGAAAAGCATAAAATTTGAAATATATGCCACTGTTTATTCCAGTAGAAGTTACATTAACTATTCTGCAAAAGAAATACAGATAAGAAAATGAGAAAAGTCAGATTTAATCTAAACATCAATACTTCTAAGTCTTCGAGTTTACTCCTAAAATAGAGGGCTCAGTGCAAAAATGGCTCTGTACTTTTTCCTTTTCCATCACTTCTTCCCACACAGTCTAAGTTTTAGGGGCCTAAACTGCTCTGACCATCCTTCCCAGACAGTAAGGAAATTTCTGAATCAAAACCACATAATCAGAGCCCTCTACCAGCTGGACCCTCATACTTCCACCACCCCCCCCAAAAGAGAGGGGACCAGTCCCCCCATGTGAGCTTGCATATACCAAACTGCTCACCAGGAGGGCTCAACTGTGGGGTCCATTTACACATGCAACTCAGACAGAGGTGCCAGGGACAGAGCCTAAGAAGGAACTATTAAGAAGATGAGAGAACCAGAACAATAGAGAGTCTCAAAGACCAAAAAGAGGAGAAGAAAATGAAAGAAGGGTATTCCATAACAGTCGGGGAGGAGAAGGGTAAAGAAGAGTTCAATGTCACAAAAGCAATCTCAGTGGGGTGGTCAAGGAAGATTCAGATTAAAAGAGGCTCAGGAGAGGATGGAAGATATAGACTCTGAATAAAAATGCTCTCAGACATGCTCATATTCCTCTTCCAACCATAATCTCCTTGAGAGTGGGGCCCAATTTCCCCTCACGTAGCCAGCAGCAGTAAAGACACAGATCACTTGGTGTCAGTCCATCAGGAGCACACTGCCAACCCCCAACAGCCCAAGCAGACCCACAACTGTGACTTGCCCACATCTGTCCAATAATGCAGCAGATTCTACATCTCTGAAATCACACAGATTCTACATCTCTGAAATCATTATGCGTTTAGTCAGCCACTAAACGCATAATATAAAACAGACTTCAACTGCAAACAGGCAATTGTTTGCCTAGATGTCTGATGCAGTGCCAGGTTAATTCACTACATTCGAAATTTTAATGGTACAAAAGGACCCCAATTATCTTTTTTCCCAGACGCATTTCTTTGATTACATCTTGCGTGCTGGAACAAAAAATTTATTCAAATGGTAATACAGTTATTCTTTGAAATGGAATATTTGACTGATTGCCAAAAGTGAGTGACTAAATATATAAATTATACGACTATTAAACATGTATGTTACTCTGTTACAGAGGTCACCTATTTAAAATCAAGGGCATTTTAAAACCCACTCTCTAAAAAGGAAGAAAAATCATTAAGCCCTACAAATCCACATATACATTCATCAGTAAAAAGACCAAGACAGACCCAAGAAATGTCTAAAAAGAAAGATCATACAGCAAGAAAACAGACTTTTAATATAAAAATACAACTCGAAATGCTGTCAGTAAACTTACAGATGAGCCTCTCCTTCAGATATGCCATGTGTCTTTAGAAGATGTGGGCAGCATAAACAAACAGATTTGACTGGCCTGGACCACCATGAATCACATTTGATTCTTATCAGGCCTACAAAGATACACAACATTTCACTTCTGTTACCACAAAACAGGAACCTAACCTCAATTTCCTGCACGTCCCCAAAAAAGTACCTACAGACTTCTGCTGCGGGCGCCTGGGCACCACAAAGCCACTGACTACCACACAGGGTCGGATGAGAATCTGCTGGCCTCTATTCTCTGTCGGGCCTCCCCTACCACCCATACTTATAAAAAAAGGTATAAATTAAAATCAAGTGTTTGCTGTGCAAACACAGCTTGTAGCTGAGAACCTCAGCCCCACTTCCAAACAGAGTATCATCCATAAACAGAAATTCCAGAGCTGCCGCAGTGAGACAGGCTCACAGACGAGCACAGCACTTAAATAAATCATATCTGCATATCCAAGAAGGGTTCTGATGAGAATTAACCAGCTAAGACTGAACTGGGAACCAAACGCTACTGCCAGATTTTCCCTCCCGAGTTACTGACAAGCAAGCGCTATCGGAGCAAAAGATACGAAAACACCAGGCTGTTTTCCAAGAACCCTGACAGGCCTTGCTCAAGGTTGCTGCCAAGTTTGCTGGTGAGACTGCTCTGAAGTATTGTGAAACCACACTCTCTCGACCTCAGGCAATACTGATGCCTTCCACTAAACACTGTTGATGGTGGTTGGGTGTTTTTATGTCTATGGAGTAGGCATTTCCTTGACCAAACTGGGATAAGGCAGCCCAATAGTAAAACTGATCACAAGAAGGCACATATTTTTAAAAACACTTTATTAAAGAAAAAAAATGCCTATTGAAAGATGTTTGACTCAAAAAGATTATCAGTATACCCACGTTCATGGCAGCATTACTCACAACAGCCAAAAAGGCAGAAGTAACCCAAGTGTCCACCGATGAATGGATAAACAAAATACAAGGAAATATTAAAAAGGAAGGAAATTCTGACACATGCTATTAACAGGTATGAGCCTTAAAAACACTATGCTAAGTGAAACAATTTAAACACAAAAGGATAATTACTATATAATTCCACAATATCAGGGACATAGTTATTCATACACAAGGAAAGTAGAATAGTAGTTACCAGAGGCCAGGAAGAAGGAAGAATGGGAATTACTATTTAATGAGTACACAGTTTCAGTTTGGGACAAGGAAAAAGTTCTGATGATGGATAGTGGAGACGGTTGCACAAAAATATAAATGTACTTAATGCCACTGAACTGTATACTTAAAAATGGTAAAACTGATAACTTTTATGTATGTATATTTTACTATAATTTATAAAAATAAAATACAAAACATGTTTGTACTTTTTAAAAGCAAAGTATAGATTTGGAATATTCTCAGTCACATCTTAGAAATGTTATATTTTAAAACTATATATGAAACACATTTTTTTATGTACATTTAAGAATCTACTGAAGTTTCTCTACTTGCCCAAAATCTAATCTTCAGTCTCAGTCTGGAAGGCCAAAGAGCACAACGCATCCTTCAAATGTTACTTCTGGCAGACTTGAACTGGTGTACAACTGATGCTTGCATCACCATGTCAAGTCAACACCACATCAGCAATATAAACAAGGCACATCATTTGAATATTTACTGTTAATATCCACAGGCTCATTTTCAAGTGTTGGTGAGCAAACCAGATGTATTCTAGAATAAAAATTTCCTCTAGACAGCAGCAAACTGTATGACATCCAAGGGATTTTGTCATGTACTTACACAAGATGTTCAAAGATGAGATGGCTAGTTATTATGTATCTTAAAAGGCTACTGGAAAAAAAGAAAGCTCTAGCTCTGTACTTTGTGGATAACAGCATTGGAACAGTACGCCTACTAACAATATCAAAGAACATGCTTACCAACAACCCATGGTTGCTTGCAGGGAAAGCAATTGTTGGAAACGGAGGGTGCCTCTAGAGAGCTAACATTTCTCACATATTACCTCTGTAAAGATTCTTCTGTCATTCTTCTCCAGGGAAGATGCTGAAATTAGTGTGCAGGCAGTGAAAGCCAAGATGCAGATGGAGATTCTGAAGCAGCTCTGCTATCTTGAAAGCCAATTACATCGCTCCACTGCCACAGTTTTGGAGCCAAAGCTTAAGGACGCATTTTTCTCTCTACTGCTTGTGTGAAGCAGCAAGCGCGTGCAAAAGTATCAGAGGAAGATTTGTGTAAGGACAACAATTTCATTTCTGCTTCTGAGATTATCCAGATACATTCTTCTTCAAGCAGCATACAAAGCCGGGGTGAGGGATTACTTAAATGAAACTGCACCATCATTACCAAGGAAATCTTCAAGTTGAGAAGTCAGACAGGAGGGAAGTCAGTTATATCATAAAGGTTTTAATAAGTTGGAGACAAACTACCATTCGTAGTGTACTATACTGACAGAGCTAGCCAAAATAATAATACAAAAATAAATTAAACAAATAAAGGCTTTACTCCTCCACCTCCAACTCAGCTCGAAGTCAACCCTACACGCCATCACAAATATTCAACTAATCATATATGCTAAGAAATTAAGTTCCTGCACAAGAAAAAAAACTACAGACCAATATCCCTTATGAATATAGATGCAAAAATTCTCAATAAAATCCTAGCAAACTGAATCCAGGTGCTTATCAAGAAAATAATCCATCACGATCAAGTGGGCTTCATCCCAGAGATGCAGGGATGCTTCAACATACACAAATCTATAAATGTAATTCACCACATAAATAGAAGCAAAAACAAAGACCATATGATCCTCTCAATAGATGCAGAAAAAGCATTTGACAAAATTCAACACCCTTTTATGATAAGAACACTTAACAAAATAGGTATAGACAGGGCCTACCTAAAAATGATACAAGCCATATATGACAAACCCACAGCCAACATCATACTGAATGGGGAAAAATTGGAAGCCTTCCCACTTAGAACTGGAACCAGACAAGGTTGCCCACTGTCCCCACTGCTATTCAACATAGTGCTGGAAGTCCTTGCGAGAGCAATCAGGCAAGAGAGGAGAATCAAGGGTGTCCAAATGGGGACAGAAGAGATCAAACTCTCACTCTTTGCTGATGATATGATATTATATCTAGAAAACCACAAGGATTCAACCAAGAGATTCCTGGAATTGATAAATGAATTTAGTAAAGTCTCAGGATACAAAAATCAATACACACAAATCAGAGGCATTCATATATGCCAATAACAGTCAAACTGAGAACCAAATCAAAGACTCAATACCCTTCACAATAGCAACAAAGAAAATAAAGTACCTAGGAATATATTTAACTAAGGAGGTAAAAGACCTCTACAGGGAGAACTACGAAACACTGAGGAAAGAGATAGCAGGGCACATAAACAGGTGGAAAACCATACCATGCTCGCGGATTGGAAGAATCAACATTTTTTAAATGTGTATACTACCCAAAGTGATCTACAGATTCAATGCAATCCCTATTAAATTACCAACATCATTTTTCACAAATATAGAAAAAATAATATTACGCTTTGTATGGAACCAGAGAAGACCCCATTTAGCAAAAGCAATTTTAGGCAATAAGAACAAAATGGGAGGTATTTATTTATCAGACTTCAAACTATACTACAAGGCTGTGGTTATTAAATCAGCTTGGTACTGGCACAAGAACAAAGACACAGACCAGTGGAACAGAACTGAGCATCCAGATATAAAATCGTCCTCATATGGCCATCTAATCTTTGACAAAGCAGACAAAAACATACACCGGGGAAAAGATTTTTTATTCAATATATAGTGCTGGGAAAACTGGATAGCCACATGTAGAAGACTGAAACAAGACCTGCACCTTTCACCTCTCACAAAAATCAAATCACGGTGGATAACAGACTTAAACCTAAGGTGCGAAACTGTTAGAATTCTAGAAGAAAATGTGGGAAAAACTCTTATAGACATTGGCCTACACAAAGAATTTATGAAGAAGACCCCAAAGACAATCACAGTAACAACAAAAATAAATAAATGGAACCTGATTAAATTAAAAAGCTTCTGCACAGCCAAAGAAACTGTCACGAGAGCAAACAGACAACCTACAGAATGGGAAAAAATTTTTACATGCTACACATCTGATAAAGGGCTGATAACTAGAATCTATTTAGAACTCAGGAAAATCAGCAAGAAAAAAAATCAAACAACTCTATCAAAAAGTGGGCAAAGGACATAAATAGAAATTTTTCAAAAGAAGACAGAAGAATGGCCAACAAACGTATGAAAAAATGCTCAACATCTCTAATCATCAGGGAAATGCAAATCAAAACCACAATGAGATATCACTTATCTCCAGTTAGAACGGCCTTTATCAAAAAGTCCCAAAACAATAGATGTTGGCGTGGATGAGGAGAGACAGGAACACTCATACACTGCTGGTGGGACTGCAAAGTAGTGCAACCTCTGAGGAAAGCAATATGGAGATACCTTAAACAGATACAAGTAGACCTACCATTTGATCCAGCAATCCCATTATTGGGCATCTACCCAAAAGAACAAAAGACATTCTATAAAAAAGACATCTGCACTTAATGTTTATAGCAGAACAATTCACAATTGCAAAGATGTGGAAACAACCCAAGTGCCCATCAATACATGAGTAGATTAATAAAATGTGATATATGTATACATGGAGTACTACTCTGCTATAAAAAACAATGGTGATATAACACCTCTTGTATTTTCCTGGATAGAGCTGGAACCCATTCTACTAAGTGAAGTATCCCAAGAATGGAAAAATAAGCACAACATGTACTCACCATCAAACTGGTTTCACTGATCATCACCTAAGAGCATATTTAGGAATAACATTAATCTGGTGTCGGGCAGATGTGTAGGGTGGGGAGGGGATGGGTGTATACATACATAATGAGTGCAATGAGCACCGTCTAGAGGATGAACACACTTGAAGCTCTGATTGGGGGGGTTGGGGGAGACAAGAGCAATATACGTAACCTAAACTTTTGTACTCTCATAATATGCTGAAATAAAAAAAATAAAAAAGATGTAAAAAAAATTTTAAAAAATCAACTGTAAAAAAAAAAAAAAAGAAATTAAGTTCCTGTACCACAATACCAAAGTCTATTATAATTTGAATATTACTACTGTAATAATATTTACAGAATTTAAGATTTGTATCTCAGAAGTACATTCTAGGACAGTGAGATTTAGCTTTGCCTAAATTCCTTTTAGCAATTAAGCTTTCAGCATTTTGTCAAAATGTTTGTTTGGTGCACATCTGATATTTATATATTTACAAAAGAAAGATCAGAGGGATATACACCAAAAGGATAACAATGATTCTCTGAGTGATAGGGTTATGAATGATACTCTTTTAGCTATATATTTTCTAAACGGAGGAGGGGCAAAAGGAAGCAGGGGAAAGGAAGTAAAAAGGGTAAGAGGAGAAGAGGAGGAAAAAGAACAAAAAGAAAGTTGTCCTTAAAGGAAAACCAATCTTTGGTTGGAAGGCAAATGCAGAGCAGCCTTGAGCGGTCAGCACAGGCTGTGCACTGCAAGACTCCAGGGTTGCCATTCACATAGATTCCCTATGGGGTTGGTGCCTACTCCTAAAGGACTGTGTCCCCACCACCACACCCATACACTCAAGCAGCCTTGCACAGTGCTGGAGGAGAAAGGGCAGTTGCACAGAAGATAGTGTAACTGTAGAGCATTAACCAGTATGAAAACTTGATTATTTACTTCAAGCTTTCTATAAAATCAGTGATGTCAGGTCAAAGATGTAGCTAATAACAGGTACACAGAAACACACTCAATATGACTATACCAGTGGCAAAACTGCCTGTTAAGAGAGTCACTCTTTTCATTCTTTTTGTGGTCTTCCTATGAGTATAGCTGTACCTCTGTATCCATAGGAGATTGGTTCAAAATCCAAGGATGCTCAAATCTCTGATATAAAATGTTGCAGCACTGTATTTGCATATAACCTACATATATGCCCCCATATACTTTAAATCATCTCTAGATTACTTATAATACCTAATACAATGTAAATGCTATGTAAATAGTTGTTACACCATATTTTCATTTTTATTTTATTATTGTATTGTTATTTTGTCCTCAAGTATTTTTGATCCACAGTTGGTTCACTCTGAGGATGTGGAACCTGTGCACTATTATACAAAGGTTATTTTATGACAGAGTCAATATGACCTCTTTCCCTGTAGACTACATCTTTTTGAGGGCAGGAACCATATCTGCTTGGTTCATCATTGCATCAACAGTGCCCAGCAAGGTACCTGGCTCATAGCAGGCAACCCAACCAGCACCTTCTGAATAGTTTTTGTTGTTTTTTGTTTTTTAACAAAAGCAGTATATATCTTTTTGCACATAAAAACATTTCAGAACTTTATGATTATTCTTCTAGATACTATCTGAGGATTGCCTACTATTTCATTGTGTAGACATACATATAACAACTTGTTTAACCAATCCCTGGTTGTTGGATACTTAGGTCTCCAACTTTTCACTATGATAAAGAGCTCTGGGATGATTATTTCTTAAAATAAATCCTGAAAGTAGAATTGCTGGGTAAAGAGTATGTGAGCATCTGTGCCCTCACTCTTCAAAGCTACCCTCCATAGCCTTACCTTGAAAGCAATAATCCTGAACGTCACTATTTAGGTAAGCTACTACGGATTTCTAAAGCAGAGGAATCTCCTAAAACACGGGCCTTTGACATCAGCAGCCACAGTCCTACACTCTCCTCTCCAGACCTATTTTCAGAGCCCATCAGATCAGAAATCTGAGAAGCAGCACCTGCTCCAAGGGGCCTCCTGCACTCCTCTCAATGGCTCAAGTGTCTGTTCTTGCTTACTGGAGGACAAAACCACACTGCAGCACCACACACAGCTCCCCAGCTTTGCTTCCACGACGTTAGCTGGTCTTCCAGTGTTGCCAGCCATATCATTTCGCTTCTCATATTTCCTCACAGCAAAAACAGAACCTGTCCCACCCATAAGACACAGAAACGTCAAGCCCCACATAAACGCAATGAGGCTGTAGGGTGTGTCTGCCTTCCTCACCAATCCCCCAGTTTACACAGTCACTTCCCATTAGTTTCTCTAAAAAGGAGAAAGATGGTAATAAGGAGAAACTCTCCATGGCATAATTTTGTCATCCACTTTCATAAAAACGGACCTTTCAGACACCTTCCTGTAAAGTTTAATGAGAGCTTTAGGCACTCTCCCCCGACAAATACACTCAAATACACACACCCAAAATGATAAATTTGATTTTGGTGGCTTTGTGAAACCCACCCATGGACCCCAACAAGAACCTCTGGGCCACTGAGAGGGCCTTCGAACAAACGGGCAAATGAGGTTTGAGAAACTCCTGAGCATGTCCCTGTTTCTAAAATCAAAGGGAGGGAAAGCTGGGGCCCTGTGGAAACTTGGAACACTGCCCAGCCAACTGCTTGTAACTTTGCAGAGCCTTTCAGAGTAACTCAGGTGTCCATACGCAGATGGCAGCAGTAAAAAAAAAAAAAGTCAAATTACTGATCTTGTGAATGGGTGGCAGAGCCATTCCGAGACATGGGATGCAGGAGGACTTGCCTCCCTATCACCTGACATGCTACAGATTTCTTTACCTGATTACTGTCTGTCTGCCCCATTACCAAGAAAATTCCACGCTGGCTGAGACTTTGCTCTGTTCACACCTATATCCTAGCCTTATCCAAAGTCAAAGCTGCTGGTCCCGATGACTCTGGAGGCTCAGGCTAGAGACTGAGGCCATCCACAAAGACAATGACATACACGGGACGTCCTGTGCCCTTGGGATCTGGGGATGCGGAGAGTGAACTAACAACCAGAAACAACAGGGACAGGCTCTGGGATAAGATCAGGTGGAAACACAGGAAGGGACTACACAGGGCAGGGAGTGAAAATCTCAACAACACTTGGCCAGTAAGTTGGGTACACGTGGACAGTGGCTGTGCAATAGCTCCAAGTCTCACTCATGATCCATCTAGTCAGGTGACAGGTCAACAGGCCACCCCAGGTGAGGAAAGGGAACTGGCACACCCTCACTCTCAGCGGGATCTCTGGGTCACCCTCTGCTGCCACTTCCCAAGGCCACCTCAAAACTGCAGAATGCTACCCTGTACTACTATAGCATACACTACGGGTCTTCATACCACAGCACTTGAGACATAGTGGTTTTTTTATTATTCCCATTTCACACGAGAGAAAGCCTGTGGCCCCAAAGGGTTTAAACCCAAGCCCCTCTGTTCTTTACCACTCCACAGCTGGCTTTCAAAACCAGGGTCTCCAGGGGCCTTGCCTTCTCAGTTCCTATCATTCAGACGACACTCGTCCTGCCATGTCACAAATGGCTCAAGAAGTTTTTTTTGCAACCTCACAGGTGTGCCTGGACAGCCAGCACATCTGTTCCTCACCTGCCCTCCCTCCATCTCAGGTGGCCAGGCCAGCCTGGCATGAACCAAAGGCCATGGTCCTCCCATGCAGGCCGTTTCCTTCACAACCCCCTTCTGCTCCCGCAGCCTTTTCTCCAGCATACCAGCCACCTCTGCTCTCCTCCCCTGCTCCACCTCCCTTTGCACCTTCACCCTGGCCACTGACCCACCTGTCCTCTGTCCTCCACCCTCCCTCTTCCCTCAGAGCCTCCTCAAGAGTAATAAATTCCTCTTCTCTTTTGGCCTCAGGTACATCTATACCCCATCCCCTTTTCAGACTTCAGCCCAAACCTCAGCCTGTGTCTGTTAGAAAAGAAGCTGGGGCAGAACCTCCCTGCCCCTCCTGATCTCTGCTGCTGTCTTTGAGTGGGGCGGTACCACCTTCGGCTAACCCTCCTCTCTTCCTTATGGGATCGCTTTCTTGAGGCCTATTCTCCACCACCCTGCCCCTCAGGACTTTATTTTCCAATCCCCAACCTTCACTTTATCTATGACTGTGGGGAACTCCCTTCCCAAGTTAAGCACCATCCACCTGCCTGTCTTAGCTGAGGAGCCCCCACCCCACCCCCTGAGATTAGTTACAACATCCCCTGTCCTTCATGGATTCACATAGTATACCTGTGTGAAACTTACAAGACTGAACAGCCACATTTTGCTCCTTGAACAGGGATAGCCTGCCAGGAGCAGCATCAATTACAACCTGGAAAACACAGCTGAAGGATCAACCACCTATTGCTATTCCCACAGTTGGTCTGACATGCAACTAAACAGGACTGGGGAAGGCAGTGCTGAAATGCGCTTCCTTTCTATTAACAGGATAATAAACAACTGCTGGCAATGTAGAGTTCCTGAGCCATTCTCTTTAGGTGTCCCCTAATCACAGGAGTCATGGAATCCGGGGACTAGCTCACTAGGGGTCAGCTAATCCAATCTCTCCATTCACAGACATGGAAGCAGAAGCCCCAGTTTCCCCAGGTCACTCTATTGGCACATACAGTATCTTAGTTTGCACATTATGTGGAAGGGTATTATTGGGAGGAAGGGAGGGAGGAAGGAGAAAGGAGAAAATGAGAAACTGGAATCACTGAAAACAAAAATAAAAGTGGAATTTAACACTTAGTCAAAAAGTAAAGGAAAATAAAATTTTGTTTTTAATAAAGAGTCTTTCTTTCAAAAGCTAATTTACCTTAAAGATAGAAAGTTGTGAATCTTCTCCAGGTTTTATATTCCTAGGAGCTAGCTAAAATTTAGCCACATTTTTTAAAGTCAAAGAAAGTAAACTTTTAAGTGCTCCTATGACTTCCCAGGTGCATCCCAGTCCTGATTCTCCCTTTGCTGGCTGACAAATTACAGCACACACCATCCTAGACTCCTCACTGGTGTTAGAGTTATCTCAAGAAAACGGAAACCTCATGTTACTTTCAAACGAAATACCACTCTGGCTCCATCTGCACCATCTCATGGTATTGGTTCCCTTCTATGTGCTCTGACATGGGGAACTTGGAGCAGGTGATCTCCGTCCCACCCCTGTCCCAGGGGGCTTGGTGCAAGCTGCAAGGCTGCACTCACCACTTGGTGATGAAATCGTCTCTTTCTCCGCTAACCTCCCAAGGACCAGACCCGATTGAATGTATCTCTGTATCCCAAGGCTTACCAGGGGTCTGGGCCCATAGAGGACTCAACATGCATTTACTGCCGTGGTCAATGCTGAGTTATAAAAAGACCAGGCTTGAGAGTGTCTCCATCCCTCAACAGGCCTCTCCAGTCTCCACAGCCTGTCCCTGGCAATCTCCCCCTCCTCTCTGCCCCCCATATCCCCTCACTGACCAAATGAGCTGTTACAGGCTGATGGAGTTCAGAAGAGCCCAGATAACTAGCACCGAAAAAAACCCAGACCAACATTTCTTCCCACATACAATTTACGGGTACTGTCCTCCTAAGTTCATTCTAAGTCCTGAATTCCTACAAAATCTTTCAATTCTAAGTTTCTCATTTCACAGTTTTATATACATAACACTGCTTGAATAGGAAAAATAGCCTGAACTGCAAAACAGCAAACTATTGCTGTTATAATAATAGCAGTTCATACTTCTTGAGGGCTTAGTTTGTGTAGCTCCTGTACCAAGCTTGGTACACATGGTAACTATCTGACCCCATGGCCGCTGGGGGAGAAGGTTACAAAGCTCTTTTTTCCTGGAAATAGTTTTTTACTATGATTAAACCAGTCAAATAAGATTACCTTCTGCCTCCACTGTCAAGCTATTTGTCTTAATTTTTAATTTTTCTGTGCCTAAATTTGGATAAATGGTGGACAAAAAGTCTTTGCTTTTTTTTTTTTTTTTTTGGCCTATGGAGTGGGGAAGTGATAAAAAAAATAACAAAATAAAAATAAATCAGGCTGATGGTTGGGGGGGGCAGGAAAAATAACTATATAAACAAATCAGGCCATCTTCCTGAGATGAGATGCACTGATGGCATGTTCAGCTTCTTTTTTTTTGGAGACAAGAGTCCCACTCTGTCACCCCAGCTCCCAAGCTAGAGTAATGTGGTGTTAGCCTAGCTCACTACAATCTCAAACTCCTGGGCTCAAGCAATCCTCCTGCCTCAGCCTCTCATGTATCTGGGACTACACGCAAGCACCACCAAACCTAGCTATTTTTTTCTATTTTTAATAGAGACAGGGGTCTCACTCTTGCTCAGGCAGGTCTCCTGAGCTCAAGCCATGCTCCCGCCTCGGCCTCCCAGAGTGCTAGGCTTATAGGCATGAGCCACCATGCCCAGCTGGCACTTTCAGCTTCTTATGAGTCTTGACTTACATTTCCAAGTTTTCACTTCACCCTGGGTGATCATCTCTCCGGAGCCATGGCAGAAACACTAGCGAGCAGGAAAAGCAAGTTAGTGACTGGCTCAGACACCCCACTGCTGTCCTAGATAAATAGGCCCACATGAGTTCAGTTTTTACTTCATCTGAAATCATTCCACCTGACTGTTAACCAGAACTAGGAGCAGCTGGCTCCTTGCTGATGTGGCTACTGCTTATGGCAGGAGTTCTCAAAGAGTGGTCCCCAGATCAACAGCATCCGCAGCACCTGGGGACACACTAGTCATGTAAACCACCTGCTGCTGCCTGCCCAAGCTCCTGGCCTCAGAAACTCGGGTGGGGGCAGGACCCAGCCCTAGGGCTTGTAACACCAGCCTTCCGGGTGATTCAGATACAAGCTGAAATTTGAGAGTCACTGGCTTAGGCTGATAAACATCCAAGGTCCTGGGAAGGCCCTGCTCGGCCAACCTGTGTGTCACAACTCTATGTAAAGATGCTGGCTCCCCACCAACAGCACCTACGACCTGGCAAAGGCCTCAAGCACTAAACTCCTTCAGGGCATTCCTTCTCCTACTTTCTTGGGCAAATTACTTGTGCCCCACTCTCCATGTCTCCAAGAAGGGGATAGTGATAGTATCCCTCTCATAGGGGACAATGTGAGTCCCCCTAAGTCCATAGGTCAAGGACTTAGAAAGCGTCTGGCATGCAGTTAGCCCTTAACAAGTGGGAATCCTTACGATTACTACCTCTGTGCCAAAAGGTCTAATCAGAGCTAAGAATACAGCAACATAAAATTTGCTTCCTGCATGCTTACTACCTGACTTTTTCCCCCACTCCATTCCAGAGCTCTGAGTGAGGACACCCTGGAACAGAGACTGCTCCTGGCTCCGCCTGCTTTCAGCATTTACTCACTCAGTCTCCAACCTGAGCGCCTACAACATGCCCACTAATGTGAGGAAAACGCCCACTCTACAGGTCTTTCTGAACAAAAGCCAACCAACTCTGGGACATACAGCTTCACATACCTCAAGAGAGGTACAAGAGGAATATGATGAATATTAACATAAGCAGTCATCATAACAGTTAACATTTATATTGTGGTTACCGTGCCAGGTATTGAGTGCCTTACAAATGTTTATTTATACAGTCCCCACAACAACCCTATAAGGTACAGTTGGGGGGAACTGTGTGAGGCACAGAAGGTCTGCATAAATAGCTCCTAAATGGTGAAACCGAAATCTGAGCCCAGGCTGTCTAGCTCACGTCAGTGCTCTTAACCACTGCACTGTAAGACAGAAAGCTACTGCTTATGTAGGCATCCACGAGCCACTTATCACTGATTCCACAGCACTAATTTTAAGACACTTAAGTTTAGGCGCAAAACTACCATCATGGGGTTCAATACTGGGCCCTCAGCAGAAACGCTAATTAATTATTCTTGGTTCCTCCAGCCTCTTCTCTCCTCCCTAATCTAGTTCCACCCAAGTCAAACCAAAACTCCCACAGAGCAGGATTTCTCTCTTCTCGCAACTCCCCTGGTACTGCACCACTTAACCCCTAATTATATACCATCTGTCACATAGAGTTCTCTAAGTGTTCCTTGTATATTAGCCTTTTCTTCCCCACTGGACTATAAAATTCTTTGGAAGTACACATACTTTCTGTGAAATCCAACAAAACTAGGCAGCAGCATAGGCTTGCATATGTAGACTCAGAGTTACACATTAATTGGTTAGCTATTCACTTTGCTTTCCTGACACTTCTTCATAATCAACCCTTAGAAACAGATAAAAGTATGCTATTTATAGCCAGCCTTGGGGGAGGTATTCCACCAACATTCAAAGAGCAGCAACTCTGTTTCAAGATCTGTACTCCAAACCCCTCAGCTGCCTAGCGGGGGAGAGAGTTGTCATCTCAGTTTGAGGAAGGAGGAACCTAGGCTACCAGGGGTGAGTGACTTGACCAATGTCACTTAAGGTTGGTAAATGAAGAAAGATTTTAAAAGATCTGTTCCCAAAGCCCCTACACGGCCTACCTCTAAGGTGGGACTAAGGGACCTAGACTCAAATTCTCTTCAAAGGAACAAATCGCCTTTGTAAAAAAATGTTACGGTGACAGAGAAAATTTTAAACCCTATTAAAAAGTCATTTTAAAAAGAATGAAATGATGACCATGTTCATGGATAGAATTACAATATTAAGATACAAAAGGTCACTTCTCCCCATATTATACATTCAATGCCCATCACACTTCCTAGACTCTGTTGAGAACTTTACAAGCATCCCAAAATGTATATGGAAGAACAAAGATCCACAAATGACCAAGTCAAGGTCTAAAGAAAAGCAAAGCAGGGGCTCACCCTGCCATATAAAACACATCACAAAGCTGTAATTTAAAAAACGATAATTTAACATAGAAACAGACAGATAACTGGAATAGAATTGACAACTATAACACAGCCCCCCCCCACCCCCGCCAAGAATCTCAAAAACAGTATGTTGAGTTTAACGGGAACAGAGTTTCAGTTTGGGGTGATAAAAAAGTTCTGGAGATAAGCAGTGGTGATAAAGTGAAGTACTTCATGCCATTGAATTATATACTTAAAAATGGCTAAATGGTAAGTTTTAGGTTATGTATATTTTACCACAATTTTTAAAAAAAATTTTAAATCAGTATGTTGAATTAAAGGAGCCAGACACACATAAAATTCTAGAAAATACAAACTAATCTACAGTAACAGAAAGCAGATCAGTGGTTGCCTGAGTCTGGGGACAAAGGGAGGGATGGACTACAACATGGCCCAAGGGAAATTTGGGAGTGATGGAAATGCTCTCTACCTTGACTGCGGTGGTTTCACAGGAATGTACATCTGTCAAAAGCAATCAAACTGTACACTTTAAAGGGATTCAGGTTTCATATGTAAATTATAACTCCTAATGAAATTGAGAAAATAAACTCATGTGTGTTTGTGGGAACCTGACATATGGTAAAAGTTGCTCCATAAAAAATACGAGGAGAGTACACTGTTTAATAGATGATTTGGGAAAACTGTCTCACAAAATGGAAAGGAAAAAAATAAAGCTGGATTTCTTCCTTATGCCATATAAAACAAACCTCAAAGAGATTTAAGCCCTCAATGTAAAAGGTAAAACTGAAAAACTAGTAGAATAGAGAATATCTTTGTAATCATGGAGTAAGGAAGACCATCTTAAGATTCCTAAAGTGCAACCCAAGGCAAAAATTAATGGATTGGGGATACATCAAAACTAAAATCTTCTGAAAGTTACCACTTTCAAAGTTACTAGACATATGATAGGATGGGATTAACATACAGAATATGCGAGAAACATCTGCAAATCAACTCATCAGAAAAGCCGAGTAAGGCTAGTCAAAGAAATTGTAATAGATAACAAATATATTACAAGAGCTCAAATTCGCTAAGAAATCACATAAATTCACAGTAAAACAATGTGATCCCACTTTGTAGCCACCAAATATTGGTAAAATTGAGAAGCTGGTTAATATCAAACGTTAGCAAGAATGTAGGGAACCAGGAACCCTCATGCACTGATGTGGGGGCATAAACCAGCTCAGCAACTCTGGAGAGTCACTTGGCAGTACTCAGGAAAAACAGCTTTGTTTGTACTCTATTACCCAGCCATCCCACCCCTGGGTATATATTCTTAGAGCAGCGCAGTTCTCAAATTTTCCCGTGCATCAGAATCTGCAGGCTGGGAGTGTTAAAACACAGTTTATGGGGTCTGCCTCCAGAGTTTCTGATTCAAGAGGTCTAGCTTGGGGCCCAAGAATCTGCATTTCTAACAAGTTCCCAGGTGATGCAGATGATGCTGGGAGTGGACCACACTTTGAGACCCCCTACCCTAGAAATATGCTCACACAGATCATTAAGAAAATGCATACAGGATGTTTATCACAGCTGTGCTTGCAGCAGCAAGCATGGAGGTGAGGTAAGCATCCATCACTAGGGAAATGGGAAAGTAAAAGCAGTGGACACATAACAGACCAGCCCTGCAATTCGGCAGTCATGGATAAACCCACACTAACAGGGATCTCACAAACAAAATGTTGAGATTCTTTTGACTTTCATGAATGTCTGCAAATTTCCATAATAAAAAATGTTAATGTTGAATGAAAAAGAAACAGAATGAAATTTACAGCACAGTACCATTTATGTAAATTAAAGGCACTCACAAATTAACTCAACATCTTTAACAAGGATACGTACATACCCAAAAACATATCCAACACATGTGAGAAGTCTTCTCTGGCAGAAAGCGGAATGGAGTAGGAATGAAGGAGAAAAAAATAAAACAAGCAAGGGGCTTTTGCACAATTAAAGGATTCTGTGCTAAGAACAGAGAAATGTTAACTATCAGCACCAGCAGTCTAAAAGGCAAAAACCACCCAAGTTCTCTAAATCCCCACTCACCTTCATTTACACACAACAGTCACTTCAGTAAAGCCCCGCAGCTTTGCACCATTAAGATCAGCTTGCCACTAAAAGTAGAAGGGAATCTCTCTGAAATACAAGCTTGGGGTGATTTTAGGCCCCCAGAATCCAACCTGCTACTGGGCCCTGGATTTTCCCTCCTCGACATATTAGTTTAAAAAGAAGTGGGGGTTCTTGGCTTTTGGGCAAGAGCGTATGTCCCTACATCTCTCTGTGTCTCTCTCTTCTGTTTGTGTATGTGTCTATTTGTGTCTAGGGATCTGTGTGTGTCCCTCTCTCTAAATTTATGTAGGTTTATGTATGTGGTGTGTTTATTTGTAGAGATAAAGCGGACCAGGGAGAAGAGCAAAACATTCCAGCAGAGACTGAGCTACACTTGTTCACCAGTCATTCAATTCGGGTTTTACTGAAACCTTAAGTCAGTTGTAAAACCAATCTATCTCCCCCTCCCCCACAACCAATGCTGCCTCCCAAATCCCACATCCAAGTGGGCTGATCCAAAATAAGGTCCTTTTGTGATTGGGTAGCTTAATTAAGGTGACAAACTACAGGGACACTCTTGGAGATGACAAATAACCACTTATCTTCCTGACCAAGAGCCTTTAACAGAAAAGCCAAAAATCTTTAAGACCAGGCATGTCATAATAATTTCTTCCAGAAGAGACTGTTATGGCTCAGCTACCATCCAAAAAAGACAAAGCCTCTATAATCTGCCATGCCCCCACAAGAGCACACTGGCCACAGCTCTTTCCAAGGGCCACTGAAAAGTTTGCCATATGAAGTGGTAGGAAAATGCATGGGTCAATCAGAAAATAAAAATCACCATTGATTGAATTTATGGGAGAAAATGCAACAGATCCTTCTGGTAGCAGTTTTAAATAAGCAAGCCCAAACCAAGAAACTACGTCTTTAGGGCAAGAAGAATAGCTGAATAGTTATATAAATGGAGGAAGGCACAGAATAGTGAAGATAATGGGCGGAATGAAGTGGCCGCACACTCATGCCTCCCTGCCAAAGACTTGGGGGCATTGTCCCCTGTATACAAACAATCCGCAAGTTTTTATTCCCAAAACACTGTTTTATCTTTTCTACAGCAGCACTTTTCATTGGATGGTAAAGGGTTAGGAATTTTACTGTTTTCCTGAAATGTACAAAATGAAGTTCTATAAATTAAGGCATATTTGATGTGCAACAGGAGCACTTTTTGTTTTTTAAGAAAATACTAATGGCTATACTCAGGAGTCCCTTAGATTTTCATGAGACACGTTAGCAAAGCATGCCTATTTTTCTAGCTGAAGTGTAGGATCTGCCGCAAGTTCAAAGTTAAGGGATTTAACCAGAAAAGGAAAAGAATTGAGTTTTCAAGCTAAAATTGAATGTCTATGGTCAACACAGGCAATTAGGTCTTATGAAAACATACGAAGTTCTTTAACTGTCAAACGTAACAGGCATTGATGTGTATTTTTTACTCTAACTGTGTTGAAGAGAAAGCCCGATTATAGACTTAAAAATAGATGAAGCAACAGTACAGGGGTTTTATAAAATAGATGAGGAACATGGCGAATATTGAAAAGCTCTTCGTTATGAAGACTTTAATTTCAGCTGAATAGGCAATTATTGTGTATTACAAGTTAGACACTGTGCTAGATGCTAGGGATCCTCCAGTGAATAAGAAGACAGTTTCAATGACTCTGTCCCTTTAATATCAGTTTAATCTATCCCTTGAGTTCATTTCTTTAAAAAAAATGTTTCTAGATATTTGAAATAGCTCACCATCGGCACTGAAAGAGCTGCAGGAATATATCTGGCTCTTTTACTAAAACCATAAATTTGTAGTGTTTGAAGCAGAGATAGAAGGAAAAGACTACTTCACTACTTTACATACAGCTATCCCTTTCTGCAGAATAGCTACTTAAACTCACCGGTAGCAGCTGCCACTCCCTGCTACCCAGCAAGTCACAGAGACAGAGAAACTCAAAAATATGCTACATAGCTTAAGCGAAGCAGTAAGGAAACTCAAAAAAACAGGGCCTCCAGACCTACACAGGAAGCAAGATAAGGAAAATGAGCTGCTGCAGGCAGAAGGCAGCTCCTGGAGGTTCCCCCAAAGCTGGCACCTCCGACAACAGGCACAGGCTGCTGCTTGCTTCCTTGCTTGGCCAAGGCATGTCTTCGGAGCTGGAAGGCTGCCACCTGCTGAATCACCAAACATCCCTGGGCTTCCCTTGGAGCACTGACCAGACAGGCACCCAACCCCCGCCTAGCTTCTCCCGTGGACATCTTACACTCGGACCAATGAAACGCCCAGCCCTCTCCGGTTCTGCACAGGCCAAAACAGCCTCCAACACCACTCCGTCTGGGCAGCCCTAGACAACTCCCATCGCGTTTCTACGTCACCAGTCCCACTCCTCTCCTTCGGCCCACTGAATGTTCAACCCCCAGCGCCAAGAAGCGTGGGGAGTTCACAGCACACCATAACAGGCATTCACCACTTCCACATCCAGGCAGCCAACCAGAAACATCGCCAAATCTGAAAGCAAAATAACCTGTCCAAACAGCTTTAAAGGTCCAGAAAGGCAAATGCCAAGGGAGCTAAAATAATAGGCCCAGTAACATAGAAAATAAACTTCCCTTTCAGAAAGCAGCCTTCACTCTTGGTTTCATAAGCGTGTACTGTTTAAGTCTGTACTGTTTGAAGGTGAAAAGAAACATCCAAGAAGCACCTGCCCGGATTCTCTTCGCTCGCTCAGACCATGGCAAGCCTCATCCCGATCTTCACTTCGCGACACCCAAGGGAGAAACAAGCGTAAACCAGAACACGCCCGGCTGAATCCGTTAGCTGGACACAGGGCACCCTACCCTATCCGGCCCAAGAGAGAAAAGCCACAAGCCCAAGTTGGGGAGAGGCAGCCGCTGCTTTGCCCTTGACAAGTCGCCTCGGAATCGCGCAGACCCCCTCATTCAGGAAGAGCCACGTCCTGGAGAGGCGGTCCAGTTCTGGGCGGCGCCAATGGCCCCTCCAGGCCTCACCCCTTAACACCCCCACCCGGCAGAGACAGCCCCGCGGGGTCTCAGAGCCGCCTGGTGGGGGGTGAGGGCTGTTACCCCGCCTGGAAAGAAGGAGCTCTCTCCTAAGGGGAGTCCCACCTGTTATATCGTCGGGGGGCATCCAGAGGCCAGAGGGGGATCCCGAAACCGTGGGCGCCTGGCCGGCTGCAATCTGGCCCCGAGGTACCAACTGTCACGCCGCCGTAGGGGTGGGGCCGCGATTTGGGGGTCAGCCCCTGCAGGTCTCCGGACCCCGGGCGGTCCACTGCCCGAAGGCTCCTCGCCTGCCGATCGCCCCAATCGGACCCCAGGCAGCCTTCCAGCCCACACGCAGCACCTCTGAAAAGGTGCCCACTGACGCCCCCTCCTTCCTCCCAGCCTCAACTTGGCCCGGGAGCCCCACCGGCGGCCCGCCCCCTCCGAGCCGGGATCCTGGCCGCCGGACCGCCCCCCGCGCCCACCCCTGGGAGCGGCAGCGCTGGGGCAGTGCCCGCCAGGTACGCGCGCGGCTCCGCGCGGGCTGCGCTCACGCCCCCTCGCCCCAGGGCTGCCCGCCCGCCCCGCTCCCCGGCGTCAGGCCGGGCCCAAGAGACGCGTGTCCTATCGGCCCCCCGCGAACGCGAAGCCAGCTCTCTGCCCCCGCCCCACGACTCACTTGCTCCGGAGTCGTGGCAGCCGCCGGAATTCCGCTCGCCGAGTCCCCCGCCGCGGAATGAAATCCGGGGCAGGGCAGCTTCGGGGCTCCGCACCCCGATCGCGCTGTCTGGTCGGCTCTCCAGGCTCAACGGGAGAACAGCCCGCCCCGGCCGGCCCTTCCCGCTCCCGTCCTGCCCGCCGCCTGCCGCCGCTGCCCTGCCGCTGCCTCGCTGGTGCGAACGCTTCCGACTTGCCACAGCAAGCCTCCCGGGCTGCCGAGCATGCCCAGTCCGCTGCCCGAGCCGGCCCGGCTTCCCGCGCGACGCGAGTCCGCTCCTCCGGGTGTTCGCGGCGGCCGGGGGGAGGGCCGGGCTGGCCGGGCGGGGTCTGCGGGGTGCGCATCCCGGACCGAGCGGGACCCGGGCTCGCTGCGCACGGATGGACAGTCGGGGCTTGGACCCCTTTTGTTACTTTCAAGTCATGGGAAACTGGGGAGGCGGGCGCTTTCCCCAGCGACGAGAAAGGCCCAGCCTGCGCGCCCTTAGGGGCCGCCAAGTCAGGGCGGACGGACGCCGGGTTTTACGGTCAGGGACGGTGAACCACCCGGGCAGAGCCGGAGAGCGGCGTAGCTGGAGGTAGTCAGAAAGCAGGGGTCGCGAACTCAAGCCTTGCGGAGGCCGGGCTCGGGGTGCGAGTTGGCTCACTACACTTGGATTCTCTTGCCCCACCAAGCCCAAGGGCTCCGACACTTATGATTAACTCCTGATCGACCATTCGTAAAAAAGGCGCACCTCGGACTATACGGCCTGTTTTCAAACCTCAACCATAGACTCCTGTCTTACACACACACACACACAATGATAAGGCCGCCTGCGCCACAAACCCCGCGACGCCAGGAAACGCGGGGGAGGCGCGAGGGGCGTGAAGCTCGGAGACGACTCAGCAGCCTCGGAGCCGCCCCGCCCCTGCCGGGCCCCACCCCCGCCGCCCCTAGCGCAGCGGCGAAAACCCGGAGAGCGGCGGCGCCCGGGCGGGAGCCCTGCGCATGCCCAGTAGCCCGACCTGGTGCGGGTCGCCCAAAGGAAGGTTTTTCCTCGGCTCCGGGAGTGAAACCCCAACTCGCGGGTTACAGGCGGACAGCGAGAAGAGCTGGCCTTCCGCCCCGGCGCCCTTCTTCCGTGGCCGGTCCGCACCGCACCTCCGTGGCTGAGAGGCAGCCGCGGACTGTGCCTCCCGCGGGGTCCGGGACTCGGCGAACGGGGGAGGGGGCGTGCGGTGATATTGGCGTGACACGTGACTGTCCGCGGCGCTCCGGGCAGCCATCTTCCGCCCGGCCATCGGGCCGCGGGCGATCGCCACGGACCCCGGAGCCGGCGGGACGCGAGCCGAGCGCCCTCTTCGCCCGCCACGCCCTCCCGCCAGGCTCCAGCGTCCGCTCCGCACCTGCCTCCGCCTAGCCCTGGGGTGCCGGAATCGCTGCACCGACCCCCGGCTTGCCCGGAGGACGGGCTCTCGCCCCGGCCAGAAGCAAACGGCTGCGAAATCAAGAGAGCAGAACTCCGGTGGTGGACGGTCTCCGCTTTTCCCCAGAGGCGGAAGTTGGAGAGAGGGGTCCCCCTCTGTAAGGCAGTGATACTGCTGCTCCCGCTGCCTCCCTGTTCTAATCTATTCCCTGCAGAGGAGGCGAGATGCATTGGCAGGGACACCTGAACCGAGGCCGGCGCTCTTCCCTGCGGTGCAATACCCCACGGGCCCTGCTGGTGGGCAGCTTGGTGATGTTAGTAGTGAACATTTATTGAGCACCTGCCTTGAGTCACTTGGGGTCCCTGTTTCAGGACCAGCCGCGTCACCATCGCCCGAGAATTTGTTAGAAATGCAATTTTTCGGCCCTTCCTAGACCTAACAGATTCAAGCTCTCTGCATGAGGTCCTGCAATCTGGTTTACAGGCCCTCCAGGTGGTTCTCATGGGTGCCTGTTTATTTCAACTAAGCCTTGCAGAGATCCATTTTAATAAGTGAGGCATTGAAAATTTACGTAGTTTGCCCAAAGCACAGTGAGGAGTCAAGGATTCAAAAAGAGGCAGTGTGCTCCGGTGCAGACGTTTTGTTGGGCCCTGCATTCCCGACTTCTCTGGCTTCCTCGCCCCTACGACACTATATTGCTCTTCTCAGGAAGATCACGAAAGTACATTTGTCACGTACGTTTGTCACGTATGGCTTTAAAATAACAGCTAAATTTAATTCAGCTACATGTTTTGAGTGTCTACTGAGGGCAAAGCTCTGTGAGTCATAGTAGCCCTACCGGTTATTTTCGTCAGTTAGCACCTAAGAGGTGAAAGGAAGGCTTGCTTGCTGGCGGTGTAAATTTTTTCAAACTAAGGAAGTGCCAGAAAACCGGCTGATTTCTCTCCAGTGCTGCTTATGTAGAATGTGCTGTAAGCTTTGGACTTCCTGAAAATAAGGTCCAAGTAAGCATCTGGTGTTTGATTTACTTTAAAATGTGCCCCCCTAAATGCAAAGATGACTAAATTTACATGAATTTTAAAATACAGTTGTTGAATGTAAGTGATGTGTCTAGGGTGCTCACTATAATTTTTTTCTAATTTTCTGTATATTTGAAATATTTCACAATAAAAAGCTTTTTAAATTGTTTTCCATGAGTAATTTTAGGATGATGTATGTATAGCACATGGAAAAAGCAGGGTATAAAAGTTTTTCCACTTTGATTTCAATTTTATAAAATAATTCAGAGAAAAAGTAATAGATAAATACACTGTACATAAAAATACAGCCATAAATAAATACAGAAAATATCTAAAGAGAAATCACAAAAGCAATAAGAGAAAATTCTGAGTGAAGTGATTATAAGACGCACAAAGAGTCGGCCCTCCTTGAAATTAAATTTAGTTATAGTCCTTAAGTCATTACTACGTGCAATGCAAAAAAAATTACTGATTAAAAATAATTCTCCCTCTCCAGTCCACCCAAACCTAAAGAATGTTACCAGTGCATTTCTCATTAAAATTTTAACGAGCATTATGTTGTCTGATTGTAAAATTTTAGGATTCTCAAGAATATGAATTACATTGCTGTCAAGACAACTAAGAAACAAAAATGAATCACCTCCAAATCACAATCTGTCATTAAAAATCATGTTAAAAATAATACTAAGAGCAAATACTGAGGCAAACACTGCACATGCCAAGACAGCTATCCTGAAGTAGGTGGTTTGGTTCCAAATGAATGACTCTTCTATCTTCAGTGGGTAATCTACCTGATTAAAAATGAGGTGGTTATGTCTAGTTGACCTGTAAGCAGTAGCCATCATTCACCAACCTGTAGTCAAACTCCAATTGCTCAGGGAGGAAGGAAGCTTCTTTATATGTCCATGGAAATTGGTCTCAGTGGAAGGAAGAATCTGAAGCCACATAGCCTGAGAAGCAGGAGCAAGACCTCACAAGCCCCCTTTAGCACTTTAAACTCATCTAGCCAACCCACAGCCAGGGTTCCAACCTAAGGCTGACCAGAAAAGCCAACTACAGACAACAAAGGTGGTTCCAAGTATTTGCCCAAAGGCTTAGATCTGATAGTACTTAACCCTTTGTACACATTCTTACATCTCTGGCTTCAATAACTGCTTGGCTTCTTCTATTGGTCAATAACAACAACAAAAAAACAAAACTGGAATTTATTTGAAGATACTGGGATAGATCACAGATGTAGCTAAGGCTCAGGACGAGATCAGAGCCAGGAATCAGAATACTGACGGAAACCAAGAAAGTCTCCCTCTGTCTCCTCTACATTTCTATTTATTCTTTCCCCGTGCAGGCTGGCTTTTTTGCCTCCAGTTCCCAACTACTTGAGCGCTCCCAAGTTTATAACTCTTCCAGAGAGTAGCGGGGAATGACCTTACCTATATTCATTAACCATTTTGTCTAGTTGAATCCAATTTCCCCAGATTCCCACTGTCCACTTAAACTATTCCTACTTATATTTCAAGGTCCATCTCCAATTCCGCCCTTTTTATAAAAGGTGTCTGCCTTCTAGGACACAGAAGCCTCCTATACATACATTCTGGCTCTTGATTATGTCTTTCACAGTTCTCTGTATGTTTCCTGCAGGTAAGTCTTGACTCTCCAACTAACTGTTAAATGCCATATCAAGGATATGCATTTATCTTTAATCCTTCAGAATACCTAGCATGGGACTTGGTGCCAAGTAGCCCACAGTAAATAGTTATTGAACTGTAATTTATGATTTTCTTTTCTACTTTTTGCTTTGCTGTGTTTTTGTTTAAAAAGGGTAAACCACTGGGAATGGAAAGGTCCTTGCTATGTTATCCTTCTCTGATTAGCAATCAACCTTCACAATCTGCCATGTACATCTAAAAAGTATTTTCAAACTAGGCACTTACGACTAGGCACTAACCAGGGTCTGGTGAATCAATGCCATCACCAGAACTCTGCCCTGGCTGGCAGACATGGCACCATTGTCAAGACTTGTAATTTACTCCTGGCTCTTCAAATAGTCAATGTGTAACTCCAGGCAAGGTTTAATTATCGCCTCTTAAAATAGGAATAATATAACCCACCCCCTCTTTGTTTCCGATGGGTGTCATGAGAATTAATTAGGTCTTTAATTTGAATATATGTCTATAAAATGTTTTATAGCTAATTAGAGGTAAACATAATGAAAATACAAGGTATTGTCCAATGTATTGTGAATGTTTATTGTTGCATTTAGCAACCAGCTTCCTTCAAAGTACAAGTATTATAGCAAAAGCAGTAGTACACAAAAAAATGAATTCATGTTGAGTTAGCATCTCCTCCAACTACCATGTCCAAACAAGTCCTGGGTGGCCAGAACTAATTGGAAGGTTGAAACAAAAAAATATGTCTCCCACACTAAAAGAGGAGAGATTTACATAGTGTGATAACGTGAATTTCCTGGTTCCTGCATGAACTCTTCAAAGGCTTCAAATCTAGGGAGAACAGAAGCAACTGAAGACTGGTACTTTTCCTGGAACCTCAACCGTACCTTCCTTGTTTTGTAAGATTTTGAAGGAGCACACCAAAATTCTTCTGTCTGTTCTTTTACAGTACAGCAGATAGGAGATATTCTCTTTCCCTCATTTACACCTGAAAGAATAAGATACCCACACACTCGAAGATATGGCTGGAATAATTTGATGAAAGATTTGTTAAATCCTCTGCACTACCGTCTAAACCAGGATTTCTCAACCTCAGCTCTGTAGACATGTGGGCCAGATAATTCTTTGTTGTAAGGGATTGTCCTGCGCGTCATAGGATGTTTAGCAGCATTCCTGGCCTCAACCAACTAGATTCCAGTAGCAGCCTCCCCCCAGTTGTGACAGCTAAAAATATTTCCAGACACTGCCAAATGTCTCCTAGTGGAAGGGAATCACCCTTCATGGAGAACAAAAATCAGCAACAGCGGTAGGTAACTGAATCAAAAAAGAAACTGGGATCTTAAGTTGATCAAGCATCCTTCATTTTTATATAGTGTATTTATATCTTAGGTATCCATATTGCATCAATTCAGCCAATGTTTGTTGAGCTCTCTCAGTGGACAAGACACGAGATCAAGTCAGTACTTCTGTATATCCATAACACAGAAAAAGACAGGGTGACGTCCCAGTTCTCCACAGCAGCCACATACATCACTCCCATCCCTGATCAGGGTTATCAAATATTGCATGGGGCATAGTTGTACCGAAAAATTATTCATTATTTACCTGAAACTCAAATTTAAATGGGTGTCATGTTGTTGTTGTTAATTAAATCTGGCAACGCCACCCTGATAGACTCAAGGTTTTATCCCTGTCTTTAGTTCTGGCTCTGTGTACTTTATAACTTGACTTCATAAAAAATAATAAAGAGTTATTTTTTTTTTAAGTGCTGATAGAATGAGTGGTACCACTAAATTCAAGGATAAATTTCCTTTGAAAGATGTTTATTTTCCTTCTGAAAATTGTGGTAAACTCCTTAGAATCCATTCAAAGCCTGATGGGATTCATTGCCTGGTTTTTGTTTGTTTTTTTTTCCAAAACACTTCTGATGCTCACAGACTATTTAGCATTTATAGAGCAAATGATGTTTTCTAGTATTCTTGCTGGGTTAGTCAGCATTGTGGAAAAACATAAGGAGACTCACACACAAACTTCTCGTAACCTCGTAGGCAGAAAGAAAAGCAACTGAAGCACAAACTAGCTTTACTTTTGCTCAACACACCTTCCCAATTCTCCATCATATCACCTGGGAACTTCACAATGCAGATCTTTCGGACCCACCCCAGACCTACTGAATCAGAAACTCTGGGGGTGGGTTCCAGCAACCAGTGTTTTAACAAGCCTTCCAGGAGATTCTGATGCAAGTTCAAGTTTGAGAACCACTGCTTTAGAGCCCTGGTTCTTGACCCTGGCTACAGAGAGAAAACATCTGGAGAGGTTTTAAAATACTGATGCCTGGCTCCTACTCCAAGGGCTTCTGATTTAAGTGGTATGGGGTGCAGCTCTGGCATGAAAATTTTTAAGGGCTTCCCAGTGAGAACCACTACTTTGCAGAATTTATTCTTAAATGCCAAAGGAAAGAGAAACTCTTGATACTGCAAATATAGTGCTTTCTACTCCTAGCCCACATCAACCTCACACAAAGGCAGAATGGACAGGCATTACATGTTTTAATTTGAAGAATACCAAAGGCCATCAAACCAGATATATGATCTCTTCCTCAAATCCCTTAATCTACTCCTTAAGGGCCAACTAGAGTCAATATGATGTAATAGAAAGAGAGAAAAATCATTTCCTGTCCACTAGACCCTGCCCAAATATCATTAACCTCTCTGGGCCTCATTTCTCATGTCTACACTGAGGATGATATTGACTCTACACAGAGTTTAGGGAATGATGAAAAGAGACTGTGTACATGAAGAAGGCAGGGAGATCAATAATCAATAATTGCATCAGGAAAACCTGAAGGGGCTTTGTCCCATTGAAATGAGAAAGAAAAGGGAGAAATTTAACAGGATAAGACTCAGTAAATTCACAAATCTCAATGTGTCTTTCTATAATAACTACTTAAATCATTTTCTCTTTTAACCGCCTCACTTGTGTGTGTGCCCCTGCACCCACACATCCCATCATTTTTCCTATTATGACTCATACCTTGGTGACCCATCTGTGTTTTTGGCCAAGCTATTTCAATGGCACTAAAAGTGGCAGTTTGAAAGACCAATAGTTACACACTGCTCGATTATTACTGGGGCTATGACAAGGTTAACAGGATACGGTTTTTTTTAACATGCCTGTCTGGCAAGTCAATTAATTTAAGCTCCTCGTTCATCTCAGGATGAATGTTAAAGGATTTCCCATGAGCTATCCTCACCGATACTAGGCTGCCCTGCCTGACTATGCGCATTAAATGTAACAATTCTCTACGTGACTTCTTAATATATTGGGAATATTATAGAAGTATGTGTGAGATATGGACACCTGAGTTACCTGTCGCAACAGAGTATGCTGGTCCCCTCCCAGGATACCGCTGAGACCTAAGGGCTTAAACCCTCACCACGTGACCTTAGAGTGCTGGTCATGGTGGGCATCTGAGATCTGGGAAAGGACATTGGAGAACTTTCTAGGGAAATCTGCCTGGCAAAAATGAAGAAACCCATATGGGTCATTGGCAGGAACCCTAGCTAAGGTCCCCTGGGTTAGCCCTCAGAGCAAACTGCAAGAGTGAAACAGAAATTCCTTCCGTGCTGTACATCATGAACCAGAAGCCACGGAGCAGGGCCAGAGGCAATAAAGAGAAAGGTCAAGAGGTAGAACCCCAGGGATGAGGGTGCCAAGAAGGGCAGTGAGAGCAATACTCAGGCAACCAGAGAGACAAGAACAGAGCTGGGGACGAGGGGAGAAAGCACAGTAGCTGGAGGGCAGAGTGGCCAGGCCAGAAAAGCCTCGTGGAATCCTGGTTAACTGCATGTTTCTAGTGACTGAGGTCTCTGCTTAAGCCCCATATTCTTTTTTATTTCAATCCCTATGGTTGAAAAAATAATTCTAAAATGGATTTATACACTTCTCTTATCATCCTGCAAGATCCTAAACATAATTATCTTTTCCTGCAGTGGTTCAAAGCATGGATTTTGGAATCAGAAGGTGGGTTCAAGTCTCAGCCCTGCTACTTACTAGCTTTGTGACATTGATCAGATGACTAAACCTCTTGGAGGTTTCTCATATGTAAAATGTAGATCACAATAATTTTTTCCGGGGTTGTGACAATTACTTGATAATTAATATAAAGCACTTAACACAGCACCTGGCACGCTGTGTAAGCATGCAATAAATGTTAGCTATAATTCTAAGACAACATGTTGAGATAATCTATTTTTCCATCACTGTATATTTCTTTTTCCTTCTCTTCCTTCTCCCTCAAACCTGCCCCCATTTGGACAGATGGTTTTTCCTGTATTCATAGCCTCTGGTGAAGGCAGAAAGCCTCCTAGGTTACCTGACTTTGTTTGCAAAAGTTTGAGTCCCAGTAGACTGAGACAAGATATCTTAGCCAGAAACAGGGAGGGAAAGGGGTGGAGCTTCTCCATTCTCTCGTGATTCCAATCACTAGAAAGAGATTCTGTTTGGAAAGGGTGGGAGGAGGGAGAGAAGGAAAAGGGTGCCATACCAGCTTTCCAGCACAGCTGTCAGGGAGAAACCAAGACTAGAGAAAAAAGGGTTGCTCAGAGCATCTGGGCAGATGTGAATATAAGCAGCCCTATAAAGGTTCCCATGCCTGAACCACGGATCCAAAGAACGGAGCTGCCAGGCATAAAATGCCTTGCTGATTTTTCACCCCCCACAATGCTTTACCCCTGGAAACCTTGACAATTGCAGAGAGCACTTACAAAACACTCCTTCCACCAAAAATTTTTAAAATACTGTATATGAGTAAGTAAAATGATGCCAAGGGTTTAAAACGGTAAAATTTACCACCAGCTAGGTAGAATGGGTAGTGGCGGTGGTGGTGGTGTAGAAATGGAAATTAAGTGGAGTTACTGAAAATAAAGTTATATTTCCCATACACTAATGCTTGTGGATTTGTGGGCTGAGATTCTTACAAAATTCCAGAACTTTCAATGTCTCAAGTAATTGTTTAAAACATTAATTATTATGCTCACACTACAACTGTTGATAGACATGCTGGGATAGAGAAAGATGCACTTGCACAAAATCAGTATAAGCCCCCCAAATACCTGGGGATTTGCTGAATTCCATGTCTCTTGGCACAATTTTCTGGGCTCATTAACGTTAAGTGAGCCACTCCCTGAGCAGCGCAAGAGAGACATTTTCTGCAAATGTGATTACCAGGTCAAAGATTGGGATCCTCCTTGCCCCCAGATTTTCTCCTTCCCTAAAATCGTTTTTCATTTCTTTGCCAGCAGCGCCTTTAATTATTTTTTAGCTGCATTTAAAATGGTTTCTATTATTTCTGCATGAGTAAGAGTATGTGTCATTCCAGCCTCCTTGTCAGCTTCTGTTTCACTTTCATTAACGTTGTTGATTGAGTGTGAAAAGGGAGGTACTGTCATCATTTCCAGATTTTATATCATAGTTATGGGCTCGATCTCTCTTGGAGCAATGCTATGATCCCTTCTGCAATTGTGTAGTAGAGCCCTAGAGAGACAGATGAGACCAGGGAAGTCTCCTTATCCCTTTCATGGGTTCAGGGAGGCAGCAAGAGAGGGGAGGAGGATGCTTCTATCTCTTCTCCATTCATTCATTTGCTCACAAATACTTAGCACCTCTGGGGTGGCAGACTCCCATTTAGGTGCTGGAGATGATAATGGAAAGCCAAAATAGGCCTGGTTTCTGCCCTCATGGAGTCTGTGGTCTGGTGGTGAGACACACTTTAATCAAATAAACACACTATTGAATGTATAGTTGTTTCCAGAGATCCTGATTTAATTGAGCTGAAGTAGGGCCCAGGTCTCAGGAATTTTTATAAGCTCCATCAGTAACTCTGCCAGGGCTAAGAATCACTGGGCTAGACCACACAAGTTCTAATCACACAACTTCTAATCAAGCACTGTTAAGCATTTTGATTTTATCTTACAAAGTATAGTGAAAAAAAGGTCCTGAAGAGAGGTGACATAAGATTTCCAGGGCTTTTTTTAATTAAACTGTTTTATTTTGAAATAATTGTAGATTCACATGCAGTTGTAAGAAATAATATGGAGGGATCCCACGTATCCTTTACTAGTTTTCCCCAGTGGTGACATCTTACAGAACTAGAGTATGGTATCACTTCCAGGATATTAACCTTGATGCAGTCAACATAGAACATTTTGAACACCACACGGATCCTTCCTGTTGTCCTTGTAGAGCCATGCTGATTCCCTGGCCCCTTAACTCCTGGTGACCACTAATATGTTCTCCATTTCTATAATCTTGTCATTTCAACGGTTATATAAATGCAATTATATATTTAGGTCATTTAATATGAAATGTCTGATTTTGAATCAAAAGTGTAGTTTGTTACATCTCAAATAAGCAGTACAATTAATGAAAATATAAACATAGTGTCTATAGACATAGTGTTGCCATCTAAATGGTAGCTTGCTTATGCCACCAGCAAAGAAGTCTGGAGAGCAAGTGGCCTAGGTACAATTGCCCAGGTACTAGGAAGTTAGATGAAGAAGGCTATACTAACTGGAATACATATCTATTATATGTGTGATATAAACAAAAATCAAATTGCTCCTAAGCAAAATTCCTCTTTTTTTTTTTGAGACAGTCTCGCTCTGTTGCCTGGGCTAAAGTGCCGCGGCATCAGCCTAACTCACAGCAACCTCAAACTCCTGGGCTCAAGCAATCCTTCTGCCTCAGCCTCCCAGAGTGCTAGGATTACAAGTGTAAGCCACTGCACCTGGCCCAAAATTCCGTTTTTAAATGAAATGCTCCAATGAGTAATCATATGAAGTTTCTTCAGCTATCTACATTGAAAGAGCATCACATGGCTGGGTCTAGGTAACTATAAAACAGTGGTTTGCAAACCCTGGCTGTGCAAGGGAGATTAAAAAAGTACTCATGGCCGGGCAAGGTGGCTCATGCCTATATTCCTAGCACTCTGGGAGGTTGAGGATGGAGGATCGCTCGAGGTCAGGAGTTCGAGACCAGCCTGAGCAAGAGCGAGACCCCATCTCTACTAAAAATAGAAAGAAATTATACGGACAATTAAATATATATATATATATACATATATATATATATATATATATAAAATTAGCCGGGCATGGTAGCTCATGCCTGTAGTCCTAGCTACTCAGGAGGCTGAGGCAGGAGGATTGCATGAGCCCAGGAGTTTGAGGTTGCTGTGAGCTAGGCTGACGCCACAGCACTCTAGCCTGGGCAACAGAACAAGACTCAGTCTCAAAAAAAAAAAAAAGATTCTGTTGCAGCTACGTTGTGAAGCACCATCTTCTCAGTATTGATTTAAATTAGACTTTTGATAGAGAATTTTAAGATTATAATTTATTGTGTGCTTGTGCAATTAAAGGACAGAACTCTCTTATGAAATAGGCAATAATGAATGGAAGTCTTATTTTAAACAGATATTGCTATATACATGACCCTAATTAATAAATTTGCTAACAGCTCACTATTTTTAGGAACAACTAGCTATGCATAGCACTAAATCTACAATAGAGTTTCCATTTTTTAAAAGAAACGTTTCTTCATAAATGAGTGAATTTTTTAATAATACAAAGCAATTTTGTGCGGGCATTGTTCGGAGCTGCTTTTGTTCTTTTCAAAGCCGTTAACACATTTTATAATACCCCTGAAAATCATTTTAAACCCGATTTATTCCAATTCACTAGCAGACCATAAATATAGCTTTGTCGGTGAACAACAATGAAAACAAAAGAGCACCCCACTGAGTGAAGATATCCAATGATAAGTTGGATTTCAAACTTAGAGAAAGGAAAACGGAGATAGAAATGCACTCCATTTTAATGTTTACCTTCAACACGGATGGCAAAACTGGGAAGTAAGTCTAGATTAGTCTGTGGTTCCACGGCCTCTGGGAGCCTACCCAGGTGCTTTAAGCCTCTCTCCCAATTTCTCCTCTCCTTTCACAGAAGCTGGTAGCCTCCCCCCCTCAAATCTTACCTTTAAAAGGGGATTGATGGAGTATCATATATTTGTTCCCTAATAACAATGTTCATTTTTTTTTAATGAACCCTCTTCCAAGGACATTTACATGTTAAGACTTATCTTTATTATTCTTATAATAATAATAATTATTATTGCTGTTGTTAAAAAGAAGCAGTCATACCCGGAAGGAAGTAAATTAGAATAGCCTTGGATCAGTGGGTTTGTCTGTACTTCCAGACAGAGTTGCCCAGAAAAAAAAATACCCATTATATCTACTTCTTTTTTTTTTTTTTTTTTTGAGACAGAGTCTTAGTCTGTTGCCCGGGATAGAGTGAGTGCCATGGCGTCAGCCTCGCTCACTTAAGCCTGGGCTTAAGCGATCCTACTGCCTCAGCCTCCCGAGTAGCTGGGACTACAGTCATGCACCACCATGCCCGGCTAATTTTTTCTATATATATTTTTAGTTGGCCAGATAATTTCTTTCTATTTTTAGTAGAGACGGGGTCTCGCTCTTGCTCAGGCTGGTCTCGAACTCCTGACCTCTAGTGATCCACCTGCCTCGGCCTCCCAGAGTGCTAGGATTACAGGCATGAGCCACAGCGCCCAGCCCCATTATATCTACTTCTACCTTAAAGAGAAACAAAGAACTATTATTAAAATGCCTTGAAAGTGCCAATAGAAAGAAAAATGAATTTAGAATATTAAAAAAAAGACTGGCCTAAATAAAGAGTAAGAGAGACTGCTTGGGCTATTATCTAGAATGAACGTCTCAGAAATAAGAGATCTGGGAGCTCTGAGAGGCAATGATTATTAGGAATTCACAAGGGTGGTGATGATACCATGGAGATGGTAGAACACAAATTAGACATTGATGGGATGGAAATTTTCATTTAACAATTTAGTCCATCTGCGCATTTGGCTTCACACAGACTGAAAGTCTAGATGATTGACTTATTAAACCTATGACAAAATGGATTTTAGCTTTGCTTGAAGAAGATGCAGTCTTGGAAAGAATTGAGGAAACACTTGCTCAGAGACAGAGACTTTTTGAAGTGAGACGATATAAAGGAAATTAGTTTTGAGTACTTTCAATCTATTTAGATGAGACCACCTGGTTTGAATGTTTGTCCCCCGCAAAACTCAAGTTGAAGTTTAATTCCCATTGTGGCAGTATTGAGGGGTGGGGCCTTTAAGAGGTGATGGGGTCATGAGAGTCCTGCTTTCTTGAATGGATTGGGTTAATGGGTTATCATGGAAGTGACTGGGGACTTTACAAGAAGAGGAAGAGAGACTTCAGCTAGCACACTCAGCCCCCCCCAGCCATGTGACACCCTGTGCCACCTCGGGACTCTGCAAAGAGTCCCCACCAGCAAGAAGGCCCTCACCAGATGGGGCCCCTTCAACCTTGAACCTCACAGCCTCCATAACTGTAAGAAATAAATTTCTTTATACATTGCCCAATTCAGGTATTCTGTTATAAGCAACAGAAAATGGACTAAAGCGCTATCCTTTTAACCTGAGCATTTAATAAATATCAACTCTTGCTGCTTTCCCTACATTTGTGCATTAATTACCTCCTTCTGGCACCCCATTGCTTCATTCCTTCCTCCAATCTTTGCTTCCCCCGAGACTGTTGACCCTGTGATTTAAAGGCCTACCCTCTTCTCCTTTCCCCGACAGTCACTGCCTCTAACTCAGAGCCTCCTCTTACACTCTTTAAAGTCTGGCGGCTGTCACCACCAGCCTGGTAACATTGCTGTCTGGAAGAGAACGCTGATGGCCCTCTCCCCAGAAATGTGAGCTGAAACGAAAGGACTAAAAGACATTGTTGAGTTACACAATGAGGGGGGCCGGGTAGAGGAGACACAGGAGACAGTTCTGGTGGATGGTGGAGGGTCACCAAGAGGAGGGATGGACAACACACACGGAGGGAACAGCCACGAGGCAGGAGATGACTGAGGGACTCCATTGTTATAGTAGCCATTTGTTATAGTAGCAAAATTTAAAAAGTTCTCTTTTCTGTCCCACCCACGCCCAGAGCCTCACTGGTTTCCCTACTCCCAGCTTCTTCTAATGCCACTGTGGTTCACACTGAGCACTTGTCCCTCCCGGGGCCCTAATGGTCATCATTTTACCCAATGTGACCTTGTTCTACACTTCTGGCTTTGTCTCTCTGTTTTCTTTCCTCCTTCTGAAATTCTGGCTGAAGAAAACACCTCACCACGCCTCCAAACATGCACCACATTTTCCCAACTTTAGGTCCCTGCTCACTAGTGATCCCACCTCTAATGTCCAGCCCCATCATATCATCTCCACTTATCAAAATCCTACTCATAAAAAGAGGGAAAAAAGAAAAAAAAAGCCTACCCATTCTTCAAGCCCAGCTCAACTCCTTAATGGGCCAATGCCTAACTGAATGAAGGCTCCCGCACAATCTCCGTCACAGTTGCACAGCCCAGATTCTCAGCAGGGCCTGAAATTCACCCGCAGTGCTGCCCTATGAACAGATCAGCACCTCACAATTTTCACCGACACCCACAGAAATTCCCATAGCTTAGATTATCAAAGGTCTAAAAGAAAATTCATGCTCATAGTTCCCACACCTGAACCATAATTTTTTTTTTGCACATACAGCAGTTATCAAAAAGCACCCCAAGACTTTCCTCGTGAGCTACAAAGTCACAGTGCCCTGCCGCCCTCTGGCCCCTAGCTGTATATTTTCGACTCTCTTTTATTGATTTTAGCACCTTTCTTGCTCTGGTTTATATGACATAATCCTGTAGGTAATTAAGTAGATGCTTCCAATTAGATTCATTACAAGTTCCCTTAAGAAGTGATTAGGAAGGTGGAGTCCCAAGTGGCTGGTTCCCTCAGTAATACTAGCAGCATTTTCAGGGTGCTTGCCGACACCAGACCAGGTTTTAAATGACACATTTACTCCTTGATCACCAGGGGATCCTTGGAAGCTTGCAAAACTGTGCATGTAACTGAGCATAAAGTAGTGCTTTCCTGAATGCCTTCCTATGGCCATAGTGAGGAAAACAGCAATATGAATGCCTCATCGAAAGGCAGTTGGAGGTGGTGGTTAAGTAGTGCATGGACTCTGTAGTCAAATGGTACTGGCTTTCTATAGGACTTTGGGCAAATTACTTAACTTCTCTGAGCCTCGGTTTTCTCATCTGTATAAAGGGGGTAATACAGTAATAGGGCTTTTGGGATAGTTAAATAAAGTCAGCACAAAATTTGGCACATAGAGTTCAAACAAATGGCAGCTATTATCATTATTATGGGAACTGACATTCCAGTGAATCATGAACTGCCTCCCATTTCCTTGACCATGACTTTGCAGTTGCTAAGCTATTTGTGAACTCTAGAGGCTGTAAGAAAGATGGAAAAAAGGAAGAGGTTTTCATATTCTCAGTAGGCTCCAGGATTTGATTGTTACTAAGCTCTTTATACAAGAATAATAGAGACAATATTTTGAAAACAGTTTTCTTTCCCTTTCTTTATAAATCTGGTCTCCCTGCAGCTATTCAGCTAATATGAAAGAAATCTTCAATCAGGATAGAAGAAAATCTGATGTAGATGAAGTTCTTCCTTCTGGCTTGGTGGGTTGTGGGGAAAATAACCGGAGGGAAATGGTAAGAAAAGCAAGTGGCAGACACCTGTGTCCTGGCTTGCCTCCAGGCCACAATCTGGGGGAGGGTAGAAGGAGAAAGGGTCCATAAACTGGGGGAGAGCCAGACACAGAAGCAGAGGGGACTTGTGCCCCCAGCCTTGTTCAGAACTCTGAGAAAAGACTGTCACACAGAATGGCTTACACCAACCTGGAACTACCTACCATAGAACCAAGAAGATGGTGGGGAGGCATGGTTCAGCAGAGGGAGGGCCTGTGTGCCCCCTCAAGCCTGCCTTGCTTCTTAAGGGGCAGACAAGGCCTCCAGAAGTTCCCTGACTCCCCTTGGGGGACAAGGTAGGTAACAGAATTGGCAGCCTCAGGACCTGCTATAATGGGCGCTCTGTGGTTAGGGGTGACATAACCCAACATCAACACTGGGGAGCGGATGCTTATGCCAGGGGCTAGACAGAGGACTTGGCTGAGACTTGGTGTGGTCTGTAGTTCCAGCAGAAGTAGAGGGGGTGGGTCTAACTGCACCTGGGAACAACACTGCACTTAGGGAAGACCATGGCAAGGCTCTGGGCACCTAACTGGATCAGCCACCCCATAGTAGAGGCACCCGACAAGACAGGCCCTGCGCTCACATCAAGGCTTATCTTCCCAGTGGGACCCACGTGCCCAGACATCATCTGGTAGAGAAGCAGGAAATGAACACAGAGGAAATTGGAAAGATGGCTAATCTACCCTGTGTGGGAGAGAATGAACTTTGCACAAAGAGAAGTTTGGCCTTTGCTCATGAGAGGTAATCTTTAAGCCCCTGGAATGTCCTGCCTAATAAGACTGTCTTTGTTTACCTGAGGGCCTTAGGACATGCCGAGTAGTCTTTGCTAACAATGTGATTATGGTGGGGCTTTGGGCCATGCAGTAGCAGCTCACCCTCTGAAAGTGCTAGAAGCTAAGGTCAGCCGCGCAGGTAGTCAACCATATCTATGTAACCAAGCCCCCTTAAAAACTCTGAACATCAGGGCTCAGGTGAGCCTCCCTGGCTGGCAATGCTCTGTGTAGATTGTCATACATCATTGCCAGGAGGCATTGGCACTGTCTGCAGCCCCACTGGGAGGGGACAACTGGAAGCTTTACACTCGGAACTCTCCTGGACTCTGCCCTATATGCCTCTTCCTTTAGCCAATTAATTTGTATCCTTTCACTGTAATACACCGTTAACTGCAAGTATAACAGTTTTCAGCGAGTTCTGTAGATCTTCTAGTGAATTATTGGAACTGAGAGTGGTCTTGGAGAGTCTCCACAAACCCCAAAGAGACTGAACCAACTTAGTAGAGGAAGATTGCATCCATGAGAGAAAATCAAGAATCCTCATTGTCATAGCACATTTGAGTGGTGCTTTGTGACTATGTGATCCTACTACTCAACCAAGTAAAGAGTTCGTGCCACTCCAGATAAGCCATGGATGAAAGTACCATGGTTGGTTAGTCTTTTTTTGTCAGAGTAAGGAAGGGGACACGAGCACTGCCTTCAAACATTTTAAAGCTATCATGTGAGAAAGGAACTAGAATTAGTATGTGTCTAGCTAGAGGGTTATATTAAGCCCAACTGGTGGAAGTTATAGAGGACCAGGTTATAGCTGATTCTAAACACAAACTTAGAGACAACCAGAGGCCTCTAAGAACACAAGGCACTGACTCAAAAATAGTTGAGTTCCACATCCCCAAAGATCTTGAAGTAGAAGCTAATGACCCCTTATACTGAGTTTGTATATGGAATGAGAGTTGATAAAATGTCCTCTACATTACAAGCTGAGAGGCTGTGATTCAGATGTAAGAGAACATGGCAGAATGTCAATAATTGGTGGTGTGAATCTATATATGGATATTTATTCTTTCAACTTTTGTATAGGTTTCAAAATTTTTTTCAAGTACTCTCATGAAGTTGTTTGTAATTTTTTAAAAACTGGAAACAATGAAAAAACATTTTGGAAAACTATTTGGTGGCTGGAAATCCTCAATCATTCTAAAAAGGAGAATTTTTTTTTAACATGTTAGGATTAGAGTCAAGGATAATGGGTGTTGCTTCTGGTGAAAATATGTGATAGTTCCTGCATTTTACCATTACCAGCACATCTAGATATTTAGTCCTTTTCTACTTAGTGATTGCTATAAACTGAATTGTGTCCGCTTCCCCCTAATTCATATGTTGAAGCCTTAATTCCTGATGTGACTGTATTTGAAGATAGGTCCTATAAGAGATAATTAAGGTTAAGTGAGATCATAAGAGTTGGGCTCTCATTCAATAGCATGGTGGCCTTATAAGAAGACAGAGAGAAAGAAAGAGATCTCTTTCCACCATCTGAGGATACTATGAGAAGGTGGCTGTCTGCAAGCCAGGAAGAGAGTCCTCATTTGAAACTCCTACCAAACCTTGCTCTTAGACTTTCCAGCTTCAAGAACTTTGAAGAAACAAATGTCTGTTGTTGAAGCTACCCAATCTATAGTATTTGGCTTTGTCAACCCTAGCAGACTAGGACAGTGATCTATTAGTGATTTACTGACTTATTTCCTGCCTGTATAATATTATTCATATTACTATCGATCTTACATACAGTGGACAAAGCATTAACAGTGGCATTTCTGGGGATGATTTTTAGATGTGCCGCCTTGCAAGCACTCAGGACAGAGAAGGTGATGGTGATAGTAATTACTGCAGGATTAACTCCAAAACCTCTTGTCCTAGGAGGAAATGGCAAGAAAAAATCATGGGACTTGTAAGTAACAAGGCACTGTATAAGAATGACCAGGTAGGTGACCATTGATGAAACTGAGATTAGGATTTGCTGTAAACACTGGCTTCTGTACATATCTTAATATCTGAGAAGATAGGATTGGAATTTTACTACAGTAGAAATCATATCAGTTCAGAATTGTAAACAGGAGAGATGGCAACAGAGGAAAGAAAATAATTTTCCAGCTCTCTGCTGGAACAGCACCATCTGCTGGACCCACTCAAAATGCAAACTTTCCAACCCTGCTGGAACCGAGCAGTTACCAGCCCCTTCTAGCTGTTTCTTCTCTGGACCCTGACATTCCTCTTCTTGTTTCCTGACATTGGCTGACACTTCCTTCCTGTGCTCATAAATATAGATGGCCTATTTATATTTCTTGTTTCCATTATGTTTCCTGGAGATTTGTTCCCCGTATATAATGTATGTTACGAGAATGAATGCAAGGAATCTGTCAGGCAGTTTTTAATTAAAAAAAGCTAGTTTTTTTGATTTTTACAGAGTAGAACCTTGAAAAGAAGAGCTAATTTGAGAGTATGGTGCTCCTTAAGCTCAGTTCATTTCTCAAATACAGATGCGTGCGTGCGTGTGTGTGTGTGTGTGTGTGTGTGTGTGAATGTATCACTTGCCTAGTTTCCTGCCTCTACATGTAGCCCATTGACCAGACCTCTAAGCTCCAAATCTTCCTCCTCCTTCCTCACCCTTACCCGCTTCTGGCTCCGCAGATGCTGAGACTAATCCTGTCCTTAGCCAGAAGATCTTTAACGAGCTCCACACTCAATACTTCTCAGCCTTCGCCTTTACCCCAGATCTAGCAGATGGAGTTCTGCCTTATCACGGAGCCCACTTCCCATACTCAATCCCCAGTTTCCATATTGAATTTTTTCCTTTTTCCCATATGCCTGTATCCTTTTCTTGATTATCTGCCCAGATCTTCCATTTCCTGGGGCTCTCAGGGGGGAAATTGTTGGGAGAATGATTTGAATGAAAGAACGTGTCAGGTTCACTGGGAGATGGTTGACAAAATCAGGGGGGATGTGTAAGAGCATAACACAGCACTGAGCTCCCTGGAGAGTCAACTGTGAGATGGAGACCAATGTGTAGGAGGCTCATTAGCTGTTCCTGTGCCATCAACATCCATGGAGAGAAAGCAGGATGAAGCAGAGAAACCGGACTGCGATGCCTCATAAAGCCTCGGCTGATCCTGTGGGGAGGTCTAAAAATGGGGCGAACCTTCACAGGCAACTTGACTGGGGCAAGAGGCCCCAACCTTCACACTCCTCGTCCATCGGCCACTGGCTGCCTCCAGCAGGAGCCGTGATCTCATGCTATCTCTCTTCAGCTGAGGCAATGCCCCTAGGGAGCTAACCCAGAGGGCTGTCCTCCAGTGGCAAGGAGAATAAATGCTGAAGAGACTTGGTCTTTCCTAAGGCAGCATAATCTTTCCTGAAGAGACATCTGAGCAGTGCATGCCAGCATCTCCTACCCCACAACACCCCCAGGAAGCACCACTTTCTCCTCTGCCTGGCATACAACATTTTTCATTTTTCATCTCACTCTCAGTCTGGAAGTTATTCCAAACCCTAACCCCAAACACGAGAAGGATTAAACCCTTTTGGCACAAGCAGCCCCAGAAGAAGCCGGACAGGCAGTGCTGAGCAGCAGAGAGAGTGCTTGGGGAGGACGCAGAGGAAGGGAAGCAGAGCCTGTTCCACAGGCAGCGGGCATTCCACCGCGCATACACCAGAAAGGCAAAACTCCGTGGATAGAGCCAACTCGGACCTTCCTGCAACTGGGAAGTGATTGTCCCAGGAGATAACAGCCTAGAACACAACTATAATCAAAAAAACAGGAAGAATAACAGAAAAGAAAACCAGACCAGAAAATATATGAACAGAAACCATCTTCTTAGCCACACTGGGGGTAAGGGCTTTCCCTAAGGGGAAAAAAAAAAAAAAAGGAAAGAAAGATAATTTCACAACTTTCCTTGTTCCATAAATGATTTGCTTTGGCAGATCCTTATACTAGAATCTGCTGCTTATGTTATACAATTCCTGGTAAATTGGACATAATTCTCTCCCTCTGTCATTGACATAGACAGGGTGGTTACCAATAATCCTTTGCTCATCTTTGTAGAGTCTGAGTTACAGGCTCTTTCCAGTGTTCTACATGTTCTGGTCTGCATGGCTCGTTCACTAATTCTCTTCACTATCTAGAGAAGACCTAGGAGGCCTCCCCTTACAGAAGGGCATCTTAACTGGATTCACTTCTCCCAGAGTGGGCTGCACAGCACATGGGCAGAAGAGAAAGGGCCCAGGAATGAAATCGCCATAAAGGATAATAATAAAAAAAAATGAATAAAATAAATCAGAAAGCTCAGTATCATCCAGCACATATGGCTATAAGCAAGCTCACCCTGCATAAAAAGGCGAGAAAACAATTCAAATGTTTGGCCCTTTGGGGCTTAACCTACATAAAGGAAAAGCTTTAAAAATTTATTTAATTTAACTATTTTAAAAATACATATTATGCACCAGGTACTGTGCGCTAGGTACTGGGAGAGCTCCAGGGATAAAGCAGACCTAAATATCTGTCCTCATGGAGCTTACAGTATAATGGAGGGGGAAAAGACAGTAAGTTAAAAAAAGGAATACGAAGTATGTTGATGGGGATGAAAACTATAGAGAAAAATAAAGCAGGAAAGAGGGAAGGCCGGAGAGAAGTAGGGTCATTGTCAAACAGGGTGGTAAGGGAAGGCCACATGCAGAAGGTGACCCTGAAGCAAGGCCCTACAGGAGGTGAGGTAGCGAACCATTTGGGTTACAAAGGAGGCGCGTTCCCGGCAGAGGGGACAACAGTGCAAGGGCAGGGAGGAGGACCAGCCCGTGTGTTGAGAAAAGCAAGGCCCCTGAGCAGTGAGCGTGGAATGTGTGCGTGAAGAGTGAGTGTGAAGAGGTCCAAGAGGCCACTGGCTGGGGAGTGCAGATCAGGAGGCATGGCAAGCTCTCCAGGTGCCTCCAACAGGGTCAACATTTTAACAATGTGACAACCAGTTTGCCAGCAGTACAAAGGGGAAGGGTCTGTTGTACTCCCAAGATCTCTGACCAAGGCCCTGGCACCTCTGTCTCCTAGCTTCTCCAAGACACTTGGGAAAGCTGTCTCAAGGGCAAACACATCTTGATTGGCCTCAGGGGATGAGGCGTTGTTGTTCACTCCCCGAGAGAGAGAGTACAGTCAAGGGGAGTTGGACAGCCCATCTTTACCCTGCATCCTGCTTCCTATGTTTACCAACTACAACCCTCTGGGTTCTGCATAACCAGCTCCCTGGCTCTTCTGGCCAAAGTTGGTTGCCATTCTGAAGAGAGATTGGTTGTACCACACCCTTCTAGTGTCACATCCACTAGAAGATTTAACTCTTTGTTTCTCTAATAATCTCTTTTCACATTTCATTGTGAGCCCCTTAGGGACATATCTTATTACTACTTATGGTGTCTTTTGTGCCTAAATATGCTGTGTCATACTTATTATGTCTTCTGAGGCTGAAATGTTTGAAAGGAATTGGATGTCCATCTGCTGAGGCAGGCTAAGGGTAGACCAAAGAAGACACTTCCTCTAAACCTTGTTGTCAGAGGTGACTCCACTGTTTGTTTACAACGGCTTCTTTCAAAGCTACTGGGAAGTGGGTGCAGAGAACTTGGCTGGTGGTGTAATTATTTTAAGACTCTGCTTTCATTTACAAGATGTTGCATCATAAAATCAAATCATAAAATCAAATCCAAGTATGTTAATTTGATATATTTATTCTTCACTTCTTACCGGGGATGGGAGTGGTGAAGCTGGTACAGGGGAAATGTCTTTTATTTCCCCTCCATAACAATGGTATAATCTGATAGGACATCAAACAATTCTGTCGGTTGATTATTTTCCATGGATTCTACCCTGCCAGGAGACACAATAAATAACTTTTTGAAACTTCATTCTTCAGTCCTGGAAGTTTTTACAAATAAAATGACACATGTGGAGACAAATTACATGCTTTAAAATCTGTCACTAACATCAGTTTTGCATTAAAAAGTACTAAGCAACTGTTACAGTGGCATTTCTTTTGTTGATGGTGGAAATAATGTGTGAATAGCTATGCTAATTTAGAGGCAATTTTCAAGATTCATAACTACATAAAAAAAGCTAAGTGCAGTTATAATAGGTAATATTTAGGAGGGAATTATTGGTAGACTTTCTTGTTGATTTATTATATCTTGACAGACTGGTATGATTGAAAGGAATCAAATGTTAGACATGCTTAATATTTTATATGCTCTGTATCACATAATAGAAAAGTGCATAGATCACATTATTGACTGCCTTTGGATTTTAAAAATAAAGATTGCTATTCAGATGAATACCATTTCATTATTGCCTGCCTTGCCCTGTCAAATTAAAAAATATAATAGCTATCTTTATTCCCATTGTAAAGCATGACAGTCATCAAAATGTTGAAGTCAATCACAGCACTATATTAAAAAGAAGTCGTTTTAGTGGATAAATTATACAATACAGCAAGGACCTCCAACGAGAAAGTCAATACTTTCATGGAGATCTCAGAGCCTTAACAGACCTTAGTACCGATGCTTCAACCATTCCCAATTCTGTTCCTTCCTAGATGCTCTTCACCCCAAACTCCTGCAAATTTCAAGAATTTGTGTGTGTGTTGGGGGTAGGGGGATATTAGAAGTATCTCTTTGTCTTCAACAGGTACTTTAGCTTGTAAGCAGCAGAAAACTACTTAAACCAGCTAATACGAAAAAATAACTTATAAAGATATAGGGGTGTTTCTACATCACAAGCTGAGGGATTAAAATTTGAAACTCGAGTAATTCTGCCCCAAATGTCAATCTCCAGCTTAGATTCTGCTTTCTTGGAAAACTGACCAATGACAGTTGCTAATACAAAGGATTAATATTTTTATATCACATTATGGTTATAAATCTTGAAATATTCCCACTTGAACACTTCAGTTGCTGGATCTTGTTACTTAATACATTAATAAAAAACACTTTGTTATATCGAAAATTGTTTTTAAATGTTTTAATAACATTTAAATTTCCATATATTTAGTTTTCTTTCTTATCCCAAGCATTTTATTTTATGCATTTTGAAACATCATTCTGAGGGTCCAGAGGCTTCACAACTGCGAAAAGCGTTCATGACAAAAAAAGCGGGGGTATCAAGAACCCCTGGGAACTCTCAGGAGATCCCGTTTCTTCACAGGGCTCTGAGCACCATCCATATGCCAATGACTCCCTAATTGTCATCTGGAGCTCAGATGTCACTCCTTCTCCATTGCTCCCCTGCCATTCAGCTGCAGCTCAGCCATACCCTTAAACTGATCTTTTCACATAACCTTCCTCACTCCCATCCATTCTCCACACAGACATCGGGATGATTTAAAAAACAAAAACAAGGTATAACAAATATTTCTGGAGTTAATACTAAATAATAGTTAACATTCCCTAAGTGTTCACTATGAGCCAGACGCTCTGCTATTATACACTTAATCTTTTTAATAGGCCTATGAGGTAGGTACTGCCATTATCACTATTCCTCGCAAGTGAAAACTAAAGATTATGGAAGAAAAATAGCTTTTCCAAAATCACACAACTAATAGAACTAGCAGAACTGAGGCTATAATTTCAGAGCCAAAGCCCATTCTTTTTTTTTTTTTAATAATTTTTTATTATGAAAAATTTCAAACATATTCCAAAATACAGAGAAATGTAAAATAACCCCCATGTACCTATCATCCAGATTCAACAATTTTCAATGTTCTTACAATTTTATTTCATGCATCATCCTCTCCCTTGCCACCTCTACCTCTTTTTTCTTTATATCCAGAATATTTTAAAACAAACATCAGACATCGTAGAATTTCACCTAATGCAATGGTAGAATTAATAGAGCCCAGGAGAACACTTCAGTAAAAAGAAAAATGCTTTAAAACATTTTTCAGTAGAAACATGCTTTAAAACAGAAAATAATCATACCATTCCCTGTTTAAAACACTTGAGGAGATTTACGTTCTACTTAGGATAAATCCTTCACATGACCTATGGCGTTCCGAGTCACATGACCTACCTCACAAACACGCTCAAGACTGACCTCTCAGTACCTCTAGCTCTTTTCCATTGAGTCAGAGCCTTCCTACATCTTAAGCCTGGAAACGTTTTCCTTCCACCTATTCTCCTGTTCAAGTGTCCCTTCCTCAGACAGATTGTCCCATGCTGATTTAGATTCCAAGTTCTCCCCAGTCTAATTCTCCTTCAGCCTAATGCTTTCTTACAGCATCCTATTCTTGGCTTTCATCTCATTCCTCACAATGGATAATTTTTACATTTATTTGCATGTTTGTGTCTGCTACTGGGCTATAAAAGACTCATCAGTTTTGCTTGCCAATCTATACCTGGTCTCAACATAGTACCCAGCACATAGTAGGCACTCACTAAAATGTAATATGTATGTGTGTATATAAATATATGCATCTTAGTGAGTATATTCTCATACATTCTCTGAGACTATAGGTGACTATATTCTCCTATAGTCAGTCTCTCTCTCGAGAGAGAATAACTTATAGAGTTAAAAGTGTAAGTATAAAAGGAGCAGTTATGTTAAATTTTGAAAAGGATAATCTATTTTATTTACATATTTAATTATCCATTGTTTCTGACTATATTAACAGGTGTGAACATTCATCAGCACTGGCTTTGCAATGATATCTCCCATTTACCTTTTTTTTTTTCCTGCGTTGCGTGTCCCATGCTGTTTCTCTGCAGTTTCACAACGCTGTTCTTGACGGGGAGCGATCCACTCATGTGTAGCCGTCCGAGTTCCTCACCTCTTTCTCTGGGAACAGAGAGCCAGGAGGTCACCTCTACTCCGCCATCTTCCTAGCTCAACATTCATCAGCACTGAGTGATTAAGGATTGATAGATTATTTCAGATCATCATCCACAAAAAAAGATACCCTCTTTCCAGCATATAAAATCTCTCTCTCCCCATTGTTCTCAAGAGTTAGAATTTTATAACATACTTTTTTTTTTTGATCCTAAAAATATAATTTTTTTTCTCAAAAATGCTTTGGAAGTACTTGAGATTATCAATAAGAAATTCATGTGGCCTTGTTAGAAACGTTATGATCCAGGTGCTAGAAACTTGTCTCTCAGGCAGTCAGTATAAAATAAAATAACCGTTTCCCATTACCACACGGCACTGAAGTCTGGCATCTATTTTAACTGAACCAACTCCCTGCTTCAGACTGCTATCTTGAAATATCATTCCGGGCTGAATATCTATTGCAGTATGTATAAAATGGAATTATAGCCCATTGCTACATTTGCTGCAGTTACTGGCGTGATGGATTACAGGTACTCAACCAGAGTGCATTTAGCATTATGATTTAATAAAGTGGCTGAAAGGGGAACGTTTGTTCTTTTTTTGTCTTACAATAATATTTTCATTAGAAAAGTAATATATGTACATCGTTAAAATGGAAAAATGCCAAAAATATAAAGAAGAGAATGAAAATTGCTAATGATCCCACCACCAAGAAATAATCACCCTTAATATTTTTGCTTATTTGCTTTCAGATAGCTTTCCATTATGAAATTGCTGATAATTTGATCCCTTTGACCTATAAAATGTTAATTTCATATGACTTACCTTACTATATCTAAATAATGTCATATACATATAATTTTATTTTATGTACTGGAGAGCATACTAAACCAATTGTCTTGTGTTAATAGCTTGTTTTTCTCATTTAACATTATATAATTTAAGTATTTGTTCATAATATAAAACTTTTTGAAGACATTATTATGAATGACTATTATTTTCCAATGTATGGATATACCACAATTTACCTAAGGATTTCCTTGCTATTGGACATATCAGTTGTTTCTAACTGTCACCATTACAAATAATGCTCTGATAAATATCTCTGTGCAAAATTATTTGTGTGTATTTTTATTTCTAGATACAGAATTCTTGGTTACAGGTTGTAAATATTTTCAAGTCTATCGATACATATTGCCAAGACTTTGATTTCAAGAAGAAACAATGTTGTATGAATGCAAAGGCTGTTTGTTGCTCACTTCCATTTCCACAGCGGCCAGACTATTTTCTGTCATGTCAAAGTCACTCAATAAAACATTTGTTCAATGGATTAATGTATGGCACCAGCCACTGGGGAAGTTTCTGGAAATAGCCAACATGACATGCGTGTCTCTTTTGGATTACCAGTGGCAATTCTACTCACACCTATGATAGTTGTTCTCAGGTACTAACAAGTGGTATTTTTCTGGTGGTTACTATCTCACTTTCCAGTTTCTCTTGTGTATGAGATATTTTACAGCAGTTGAAAATTTGAGCTCTCAAATTCTTAATATATAAATTGTAGCTTAAATTTAGAGTCTTCAAGTCTTCCACTTAGTAGCTGTGTAACCTTAGGAGTCATATAACTTCTCTGGGCCTTAGTTTTCCCCTCTATAAAATGGGAAGATTGACAGCATCCACCTCACTGATATGTTGTAAGGATTAAATGAGATCATTTGTATAAAGATGCATTATGGTGCTGAGCACATAGTAATTGCTCAATAAATGTTTTCCATTATTGAGATATTCTGCAATTACCTTTTTCTCCAAAAGAGGGTATGTACAGGAAGGTAATGATTCTATATAAATCACTCAAAAACGAGTCAAGAAGTATAAATGAGAAAACACACCACTGTCAGAATTTTAAAAAATTGCATAACCTTTTAAATTGCTCATTGGTTGTTTTTATTATCTCAGGTCTAGTTCCCTTTAATGATTGGCAGAAAAAACACAGGACAAAGGGCTTCTCTCCCAGGGGAGTATGGAAGGAGTAGCTGGGGAGACTGGCACCCTGCCCCACAGCCAGTCCTCCCGGGGACACAGAGAGCAGGACTGGCAAGTGTCTGAAGGTCCACGGTGATGTGAATAGGAGAGGGAATGCAGGGAGGAGGCAAAGACTGAGAAAGTAACTTGGAGACTTGAAGAGTTTCTGACCTGGACAAGCTCCTGGCATGTGTGTCTGGGTCTGGTCACAGCAGGATATGGATGCTGACTACTGAGTGAGGACCAAGCAGGTATGTGGTCAAGGGCAGGCAATGTCACACTGAGGACTGACTGCCAGCAAGTTGGCAGAGCTAGGAAAGGATTGGCCCTGGGAGAGGGGCTTGCTCATCTGAAAGCAACAACCAAATCAAGCCTTAGTTTTCTCAGATGTGCTATGTCCAGTCATTTAATCTACGACTATTATTGAGAGCCTACTATGTGCCAGGAACTGTCCTAGGCCTAGGGAGATCAGCAGTGAACAAACAAAAGGGCAAACATTCCACCCTTTCTGGAGTTGTATTCTAGTGGGAGGAGATAGACAATAAACAATAATACATACCTAACTGGTATCATATACTAGAAGGGAATGAGAACTTTGAAACAAAAGAGCTAAGTAGTGGGTACGGTATGTGTAGGTGGTGAAGGGGAAGTGTGCAGTATTAAATGGGGTTAGTAAGGGTAGGCCTGGTTCAAAAAGTGCCATTACAGCCAAGGCTTGAAGGAGGTAAGGAAGCAGGCTAGAGAGTATTCTTGGCACATGCAAAGGCCTTGATGTGGAAGTGTGTCTGTTTTTTAGGAAAAACAGGGAGGCCAGAGTGGCTAGAGCAGAGTGAGGGAGGGAGAGAGTGGTAGGAGATGAGGGCAGGGAGGTATGTAGGGTGCTGGTTAGGGAAGCCACTGTAATGTTGGGTATTCCTAGATCAGAGTTTCTCAAATCATGCTCTACAAATAATGTGGATTCTATAAGAGGGTTTTCCTTAACCTGTGCCCAGGCTGTTCAAATGGAATGTGGGTACAAAGAATGTACTCTTAAATCCTGCCACTCAGTCACTCTCCAAAGTCCTTTTGCCCTGTGATAGATAGAGGGATTTGTAAGGAAACCCTGGGGAAATAAGTAGGAGGTGAAGGTGATACCCACATGGGTCCTTCCTGGGTATTTGCTTTGGGGGACTTGAGACTTACTGTCAGTATCGTAAGGCTCTGCTTCCTGGCTTCAACCTTCATGGTCATATACCTTCCGCTCCTTCAAGGGCATCGCTGGGGCCCCCTAGTTCTCTGGGGAATGTGACTCTCCCCACGTACCTCAGTAGAGAAAGAACTTGCTAAGGTGGGAAGGTCTAATTCCTCAAAAGGAACCTGAAGCTGTGTAAGCCGTTCTACTAGAAGGATCTACTTAATGATTAACAAAAGTACTCATAAAAATGAAAAGGAGGTGGGCATGATTAAGGACTGTAATTATTCAGGATCTCTTCATTGAGTAAATGTATTACTTAAAAATTCTCCAGCTTTGGAGTCAAAAGCTAAGGAATTTCTTTACATTTTAAGATTTGGGGGACTGAAAATACATATTATGCTTTTAAGAGCTGGTTTACAGCTTTACCATTTCTTAGCCTTCTTATGTTTAAGCATGTGTGCTCTCTTTATGGAAACCCAAAGCTTCATTTATTTAAATTTCAAGGATATTGAAACATTAAAATTAAACATTACATTAAAATGTAGAATCTACATTATGTACCTGTCTTCAATTCATGTGAATATATATAAAGTATAACTCTAAATAGTTGAAGAAAATATCAGAAAACTCTGCCAAGAAGTGGGTGTGGAATGAGTAATAGCAACCCATTAAGAATTAAGCCACTTTGAGGAGCTACTCTTTCTTTAACAGATCTTTCTTTGTTGGTGGGACAAGTTGCTGAGTTTAGATCTTAAACCCAACCTTAGGTTTCCCTTCCAGCTAAAACTCCACGGCAGACCAGCTTGCTCAGGTACGATGCGGGCCTGACCACAACCTTCCAATCAGCAGCTGCACAGGGACAAGCCTGAAGTCACCCAAATGCTTGTCACATGTTTAGGACCAAATCATTCTCTCTGAAACATTATCTGCTCAGTCTTCTCATCTCAGGAAATGGAGCTACCATCCTTTGAGTTGCTCAGATTAAAAAGCTAGAAGTAGTCCTTGTAGTCATCCCCACTACTACCACCATGCACATCTAATAAAGCAGCTAATCCCAACAACTCCATCTCCAAAAGATGTCATGACTCTGCAACCTCCCTTCCATCTGTGCTGCTACAATCCTGGTCCACACCTCTTCACATCTGGCCTCAGTTGTTGTGATAGCTTTCTAAATGGTCTCCATGCTTCCAAGCTTGCCCGCCTAATGGCAATCAGAATGGTTTTTTAAAAACTGTATCAGATCATTTCACTCCTGTGTGTGAAATCCTCCACATCTCTCTTGGCACTAAAATAAAACCCAAATTCCTTACTTTCGCCTACAAGACTGTTATTTGACCAGGCTCTCAGTTCTTTTTCTGATTTCATCTTTATCCTTAGCTACTATACTCCGGCCACGCTGGACCTTCTTTTCATTTTCTGAACCCATTCAATTTGTTCCAGCCTTTGTATTAGGTGTTTCCTTCCCCCAGAACCGTTGCCTCCATCCCCTCATCCTCTCACGGCTACCTCCTTATCCTTCAGATCTCAAATACCACTTCCTCAAGGAGGCCTTCTCCAACCAGCCCCCAACAATCAGTCTCTACTCTAATTTTCAAGAGTATACTTTTCCTATTTATTTGTTTTTCTTTCCTAGCTGTTTCCCACCCATTCCTCGAATGTGAATTCTGTGAGAGCAGGAATTTTGACTGTGCAGTTTTCCACTCTAGTCCTAACACCTGGAGCAGTGGTTAACAAGTAAAGGGTGCTCTATATATCTTTGGTGAATGAATAGAGTTTTTCTTAGTGGGATGGTTTCCATCTAAGAATCTAGCATGGGTTGGTTATCTTTATATTTAACCCATAACTCTGGATGTCTGTTTCTCCCTGGCCACTCATCTGATAGATCTACATAGTCCCTTTATCACTAGGGAGCTTGTCATAGGAAAAAAGTGGATAAATTAGCATAAGTGGAATAGCCCCACTGAAAATACTCCCAACACTCATGCCCTACTGCATACAAATCAGTATCATTATCTTTTCACTCATTAGAATAGTTTACATTAATATATAGATGTTCTAAAAAATCCATGTGTTTAGGACTTTGCTATCTCTGTATAATAGGGCAGGAAGAAGCATTGCTCTCAGTTTCTCATTGATAAACTTAGAGAATACTGTAGAAATGATGTTGGAAGCTTTAAAAAAGCTATTTAAATGCTATTTTAAACGTGGAGAATTAAAATCCAGAGCTATATAATCTAGCAACCTAACGAAAGGACAAATAACTTTGGGCTTGAATCATGAGAAATGTTAACAGAGGAAGTGACTGATGGTCTAAAAACTAGACCATAAATAGAGGCTAGTTTTACATTTTAAGCAATGTCTTCCATGAGTGAGTATTTTGATATCGATATAGCCCCACTTTCTTTAGCTTATTAGTAATTTAATATTTTTTGTGATTATAATAGTAGTAGTGCATACTCATTGTATTTGGAAAATACAGATACAATAGTAATTTGTCTGCACTAGAGCTAAGGGTGTGTTAAACTACTTGTAGACCAACACGTGGTATGAGACAACATTGGCTCCAGAGGTCCCTTGCGTGCTGTGGGCAGAGGGGCCCACTCAATTGTTGGGGAGCATCTCATAGCTTCTTGAGGCTTGTGGACAAGCCTTCAAGGGGTGTTAGGAATCCTGTGAGAGGGAACTTGGTGCTCATCCACAGAGGGCTTCACTCACGAACAAACCTGACTGATGATCTTGGGCTCCTGCGGGAGGCTGAAGTGGAGGGAAAGTCATCAGGCCCTGAGAGAAAACACTGTGACTGAGGCTCAAGTCTGCAGTGTCAGCAGGACAATGTTCAGAGGAAGCAGCATTAGGCCCTTCCCCTCCCAGCCCTACCTTACCTCACCGTGCCTATGAATGATAGAAAGCAAGGTGTCACCAGGGGCCACCAGAGAAGCAGCAGGAGCTCTCCTGGTGGCCAAGGGGAAAGAGAACACCATATAGGTCAGTGCTTCTGAGGAAGCTTCCAGAAGCACCACCAGCAAGTTGGGAGCACAACAGAATGGCCAACACAGGGGGAGGAAGTGAAAGCCTCAGATATCACAATAGGGGAGCTTAAGAGTACAAGAAGCTATTCTGACTTCATGACGTCATTCCTACAAGAAAAACCAGGAAGGGCTTCTCTGGACAAGACTAGATATTTACAGTAATAGAGGGAATGGGGCCCATGAGTCCTAGGATTTGTGTAATTACTATACATGATATGGTTTTACTCATTGCTTGGTGATGGCAGGAGAAAGGGTTTTCACAGAACAGTAAAAGAAAGAACAGCCTACTTATAATCCAATCATAGCAAGACAACTACTTTTCAACATTTTGATACATTTCCTGGCAGTTTTCCTCCTATGCATATTTTGTACTGTATATAAAATTTCATTTCTTACTTGCTCATTTATAACATTAGCACTTCTCCTTGTTAATAAAAATGCCCTTAACTCTGTAAAACAGTTTGATAATTTTTTATGAATTTAACACTTATCATATGAGCCAGAAATCCCATTTCCACATATTATATCCTAGAGAAATAAAAACTTATATTTGCACAAAATCCTGTACATGAATGTTTATAGAAAAATCTATGTACCACCAAACACTAGAAGCAACCCAAATATTCTTCAATGGGTAAATTGATAAACAAACAGTGGTATTTCCATGCCATGGAATATTACTCAATAACACAAAAGAAATGAACTATTGCTACATGTATCAACATGGATGAATCTCAAAAACTAGTTTATACAACATTCCTGAAAAGGCAAAACTACAGGTATAGAAAATAGATGAAGGGTTGCCAGGACTTAGGGGTTGGGGAAGGGCATAATTACAGAGAAATATTAATAGCAAGAAAGAGTGTTTTGGCATGACGGAACTGTTTTTTATTTTTATATTCTTGGCAGATACTCAAAATCTATACAAGTGCTAAAATTCATAGAACCATATACACGAAAAAGTCAATTTTATTTTATGTTAATTTAAAAATAAAGTTAAAAAACAAAACAGGCTTAAGATGCCTGACAACATAATTTAAAGTAACTTTACTATACGTTTCTATGAAATTCATCCCATAATTACTCCTCCCTTCTGATGCTGCCTGTTGGATTGTTCCTATCTCTGTATGAATAAAGCTGTATTGAAAATATTGGCAGCATAGATCTTTGATTATATTTAAAATGTTTTCATTAGAATAAAATCCTGGAAATGGAATTATTGAGACAATGGTTATGAATATTTTTTATAACTCTTGATATCTGCTGCCAAATTGATTTCCAATCGGGGTGACATAAATTGCCCCTCCCACCAGCAGTGTCTGAGATTAAGTGACTTGGGCATTCTCAGGATTGTGAAATCAGAAGCCAAGATGGCCGACTAGAGATAAAGCTTGTCGGACCATCCTGGCAGAAGAGTTGAGGATTGGGTGCCAGGTAGGTGGGAGAAGGATGGAGGGGATGGGTAAATTCACAACTAATGGGTGTGGAGCACACTGTCTGGGAAATGGGCACGCTTGTAGCTCTGACTTGGGTGGTGAAAAGGCAATATATGTAACCAAATTTTTTGTATCCCCATAATATTCTGAAATTTAAAAATAAAAAAAAGAATGTGAAATTAGAAGATACATTCAGGGTTGGTTGGGGAATTATCAGGATGTGGGGGGAAGACAGAAAGAGAAGCAGAGGTGTTTGAGCAAGTATACCAAGACAGAACTAGATTTTCAGACCTAAGGACTATCTGCTTCGGATTTTTGTGCTTTCCCAATAACTCCAACTTTCCTCTTTCTTTTAGGATTGATTTTTATTTTTTTATTTTTTTCTTCCCCCTCTCTTTTATCCTAGTGCAGAGCAAAGTTAGGCTACCAAAGTGGCAAGGCTATTCTCTATAATCAACCAAGCAATCTTTTTTAAACACCAACCATGTGCTAGCCACTTCTACCCTCAGGGAACTTACAATGCAACAGGGAGGAGTGAAGTTAACACTATTTCGCTAATGATGATGATGAATATACTAACATCACTGGTACTGTTTAGCTGTTTGAAGAAAGAAGTACCAATTCAAGTTGAGTTCATCAAGAAGCACTTCACAGAAGATGTGAAGTTAAGCTGTGCCTTGCAAGATGAGTGCATCTAACTGAATGATTCCAAGAAGACAAATGCCATGTACAGAGTTGAAGGCCTTTGGTAAAGAGTATGGAGCTGTGACTGTTTCTCCTTAATGACCTTGTGTGAAAATAAATAAACAGCATTTGAAAACCTCCTCTCCCGAGGTGAATAGAAGCTGACTCAACAGCCCATTTCCATGCATCAGCTTGCTGGGGAAAATGGAAAGTCCTGTTCCCCCAAAGCAGTGTTCCTCTTGCAGAGATACCGGAATATTATATTATGTACAATAAATTGGAGAAACTTGCAAAATGAAACATCTGTTCTGTATCCTTAAGCACCAAGGCATTCTCAAAATATGAATTTCCACTCCATATTCCAGGTGCTGTGATGATGAGCGGAGAATGAGTTTGGAAGGTTCATCACTTTCCAATAAAAATGTTCATCATATCTCTCCAACTTTTATAATAATTATTTTGGAACATTTTAGATAGGAAATTGAAAGAGAGAGGAGGGACAGGATAATGACAAAACTGAAGAAGAATTGATGAAGGAGTCTATAAAGCTAAGGAACATTGAGTAATGGATTTTAATGATGGAGTCAACAATGCCTTCAGCTAATTTAACCAAGTCAACAAAGTCATTATATTGTATATATGGTGTTTATTTTGCTACAAATTTATGTAGAGTGAACAGTTCTTTATGAAATGCAAAAACTTCCTATATTCAGGGTCTGAGCAACTGCATAGATGTTTGAGAAAACAAAACATGGATATTCTTTTATTGAATGTTTCTAGAACAGAATGCTATTTTCCCCCACCCTACAATAAACATTTTATTCTTTCTGGATGCCCTCAATTTCCCTACCAGGTGGCAGCTGTGTATTACTTTCTAACATACTGTTGGTTTTCAATCGAGACCAGCTCCAAGGTTACTCTTGACTTTATAATATACAATTACCAACTCATGAGTTCCACCAGGTGCCTGGAAATGAAATATTTTGAGGCCAGTGTCAGAAATAGAATATTCTTTTATCTTACTGTAGTGCTGCGTATTATGGCTGCTAATGCCACATCTTACAAATTTCAAAGCCAATTTCCAAACATTATCTCCTTTGAACTTGATCAGAACTTGGAGATAGGCTGTGCAAATAGTTTTATCCACCATTCTATAAAGGGGGAAATTAGGGTTTGAAAATGACTTTCCCAAGGTCACATAAAGAACTAGGACAAGACACTATGTCTCCTAACACCTGTTACTCTGTTTTTCTATTGTGTTATATACTTCATGCTTGAATATAACCAGGCAGGTCTTTTTCTTGGGAAACTCTCAGGAGAAATGTTCTCTAGTCCCAAATGCCTTCTCCCTTGTTTAGTCTCTGCTTAAACCCATCTTCTCTCCCTTTTCTCCTTCTTGGTAGGCATGTGGGATGTGCAGGGTAGAGAAGGCTGGTGATGCCAACCAGGAGGATGGAAAGCCCCAAGGCACTTCCAGTGGTGGCCCGAAGCATTGCTCTGGAGTGTCTGAGTACACCAGCAACTGCTGCTTTGAGAAGTGAACTCTAAGTGGACAGAGACATGTAACTTAGGAACTGTGATGTGGGTGGTCTCACGGCCCAGGTCCAGGGTGGACTGGTCCAACCATGTGGGCAGTGGTCAGAGGGAAGTGTTTAACCAGCAATGGACCAGAGTGGGTCACATCAGCAAGGTCAGTGCAGGAGCAAAGTGGCCACTGGGACAATAGAGGGACAACGATGCCCATGTCCCAGTGTGAAGGGGTGGGAGAGCACACATGTTGCTTTCTGTAGCACATGAGGGCACAGCCATTTCTCCTAACCCTGGGACACTAGGTCTACTCCTTTATCCTTCTCAGGATTCTCAGGTAGCAGAGGCATGTGTGAGAGAGAGGAGGGAGCAGAAAGGAAAGTGAAACGGGCAGAGATGACATACAAGGCATATTCAATGAGATTGCCAGAGAGAAAGAAATAGATCTACTTCCCTTTGACATAATTTTCAAATAATCATTATTATCAAAGAGCATTTCCCCCTTGAGGATGTTAAGGGGGAAGTAAAGCCACCACCCCAGTGCCTGAGTTCATACTTGTGGATAGCCCCTTAAGACACCGGATGTGTGTTTGGAGAGGGGCTGTGGTCTCTCGTTAGGTTCTAATGAGCTAATGAACTTTGGTTCAAATTGTTAAAGTGAACTGATGCTGTTCTCCCAAGTCTAGAAGACCTGGGTGATGCTTCTCGGACTTTAATGTGCCTAAGAGTCACCTGAAGCTTCTGAGTCAGTGGGTGTGGAGCGGAGCCTAAAATTCTGCATTTCTAACAAGCTCTAGGTGCTGCTGTGATGCTAGTCCACAGACTACCGAAGTAGCAAGGAACTGGGGGACATTCGGATGACACTGTATATGTGGTTTTGTACTCTGTGAATTTTTTCCTCAACCTCTTGAAACACTTTTACATAACATCTTACATAATGAATAACTGTGTAATATTTAGTTACTTGAATATGTAGTGATGTATTTAATCATTTAACTTTTGTTTGAAATCTAATATGCTTCCTGTTTTTAGCTGTCATAAATGACGCTGCCATGAGCATCCCTGTTCATAAGTCTGTCTGCCTCTCTGCACCAAAACTTGCAACCATGTCAGAGCATTCCATTAGGGCTCAAAAAAACTTAAGAAGAAAAATATGCATAAAAGATTGAAAATACTGTATAACAACAAATATTGAACAAGCCTGTAATGTCTGTATCCAGGGCACCTGGTGACAGGACTTGTGCAATATGCAGAGAAGCAGAGAGAGTTTTCTTTCACATTTGCTATAATGTGTACTTAGAAACTATGCCGTAAGATATAAAGCTCAAAAGTGGCTGGAATTTCTCCATAGAAAGTATTGGAATTAGAGATTGTGTTCCAAGATTCATAATGAACTTTATGAAGGCAAAAATGCAAGCTGTGTAATATTGAACATTAAAATTACAAACTATATCCTATGCAATGGAAATAAAATGTACCATATACATGGAATTTTTAAAAGCTACCATATCACAACTTTTCACAAAAACAAATAAACAAATTATATTAAATGAGAAATAGTTGATAATTTGGCCTCTTGTTCACTGCTGTGTCCTTAGGTCTTGGCTCTCATTATGGTGACATCTTGCCCATAGGGCACCTTTGAATAGAAAAAGGCACTCCGTCCTGAAGCACTTAACTTCCATCCAGCTGAAACTTATGTATATTGATTATGGTATGACAAGACACTGTACTGCCATCTGCTAGAAAATTGTAGCAATAAAATACAAATATAAAATGTCCACAATGTGAATGATACTTCCTTAGACGTTGTGCACAGTCTGCACAACCATAGGCATTAGCCTTATATTGGAATACATATTTGTGGAACAAATGAATGAATAAATGTATTCCATTGATTCCGGTTGTGCTTTGAAGGTGTCACCTGCCAGTACCTTCTTTTGCCCCTAGAAAGGAAGCTGGAGAATATGCAAAGTGATCAAAAGAGGGATAATGGGAAGGTCTAAATTAGTGCTTCTCAAAATTTAATGGATGTATGAATCACCTGGGAATCTTGTTAAACTGCACATTCTAATTCAGGTCTAGGGCCTGGGATTCGGTATTTCTGACAAGCTCCCGGGAGATAAGGATGCTGTTGGTCCACAGGTCACACTTTGAACAGAAAAGACTCTAAGACAATTGCTGTCAATCTTGGCTTCCTTCTAAGGAAGTCTTTTTTCAGTAAAACCTGTTACCCCCAGTTCATTGAAACTGATTCAGTATTCTGATTCCTGTGTTGAATCTTGGAATGGAAAGAAATTTCCAGGTGATTCTAATGTGCAGCCAAGGTTGAGAACCCCTGGTCTAGTGAAAAGTCCTGCACTCAAAGCATCTAAAGGTAGAGACATTCACAAGTGAAAAAATCAAATAACTGTGATTTTTAAATCTTTCACAAATAGAGTTGTTAATCAGAGGATATTTGATTCATCACTAAATGAATGATACACATTACTAAATGTCTAAGGAGTTTAGAGGCAGGGAGAGCCCTATGGGTGGGGATACTTAGGGAGAGGAAACAAGAGGGCATAGGACAAGACTCTGCCCTCCCAGAGTCCCAGGTGTGGCGTGAGCACAGGGGACAGAGGCAATGAGCACCTGAGCTAAGGAGAGCTCTTCTACTCCTCTGAAACTGTGCTTGTTATGGAGTTGAGAAACCCGCCCCACAACATTCTTGTTTATGCCATTGGCTGGATGATATAGTAGTTTGCAACTCCAATCAATCAACATGCTTGTAGATCGTCACAATCCTGCCGTTTTCCCACCTACTGTAATCACATGGCTGTATTTTAATTCAGATTTACTGAACTGTATTACTAGGAGCTTTCTAATTCCCATTTGAAAAGTTGAAAGCCCTCAGCCATTTCCTTACTTAAAACCATTAACGGTAGCTTAACCTATGTTGAGGAATGTGTGGATGATACAGCATTTCTCCAGCCTGGACTAGTTTTCTTCCTGACTCCTGCTGCACTCCCTCATTCACCCTCCATCTCATTTTAAGCCTTCTTAGTTTAGCCTTTAACAAAAAGATTTTAGATTTTCTTTGGGGAAGTCAGTGCCTCCAACACTTGCGTAGTGGTTTTAAGGATATGTTCAACCAGGCTGTGCACCATAGTGAGACTCCATCTCTACAAAAAATTAAAAAAGTAGCCAAGCATGGTGGCACGCCCCTGTAGTCCTAGCTACTCAAGGGAGGCTGAGGCAGAAGGATCACCTGAGCCCAGGGATTCAAGGTTACAGTGAGCTCTGACTGTATCACTGCATTCCAGCCTGGGTGACAGAGCAGGACCCTGTCTCTAAAAAAGAAAAAAAAAAAAAGATATGTTCACAAATTCTTTGCAGTTCCTAAAGAGATGGAGCTTAATTCCCCTATCCTTAGTGTGGCCTGGACTTAGTGATTCATTTCCAACAGAAAACCCTTCAATTGCTGAGAAGTCCCTGGAGAACATGTCTGGCCCTCCAAGACTATTCTACTTAGAGCTGTTCTACTTGCTAGTATGAGATTTTAACTCTTCTCCACCCATTAGGAAAGAAGAATGAGGTCTATTTGCCCTTATATTTCAAAGAGAACCCATTTAGAGTTTCAAAACACAGGAGATTAAGGATGTAGGAGTGTGTGGAGGTGGTAGACATCTGCTGATTTTTTTTTCTTAAGCGGTTTCACTTGGGATTCTGACATATGCAACCAAAAGATCCTAATGAAGTCGGTTTTAAAAAGATCCAGATTTTCATATCAGAAATATAGTAAGTGAGATTTAAGTGATTTTACTAAACTTTATGTTAGGAATTAAAATATTTTGCACTGGAGGATCAGTTCAAGAGCAAATCTATGCAAAAATGTACCAACGGAATCCTATGCATTCAAAATCACAGTGTGCTAGAACTAAAAGAGGCCTTAAAGATCCTATTTAACTGGTTTTTAAGTGAGGAGAAGCATCTTTTCATTTTTTTTCTCTTTGAGACCAGGTCTTGCTCTGTTGCCTAGAGTGCAGTGGCATCGTCATAGCTCACTGCCACCTTTAACTCCTGGCCTCAACCCATCCTTTTGCTTCAGCCTCCTGAGTAGTTGGGACTATAGGCACACACCTGGCTAGTTTTGAAAAAAAATTTTTTTGTAGAGGTGGGGTCTCACTCTGTTGCTCAGGCTGGTCTCGAACTCCTGGCCTCAAGCAATCCTCACACTTTGGCCTCCCAAAGTGCTAGGATTATAGGCATGAGCCACTGTGCCCAGCCCCTTTTCATATGTTTAATGGCTATTTGTATTTCTTCTTTTGTAAATGCCTTTTAATATTCTTTGCCATTTTTCTATTGGAGAATTAATTTGTAAGCAATTTGTATTTTTATATGTGAATATAAACATATTGTCTGTCATATACAATAAGTATCTTTCTTTTTTCCATGGCATAATGCTGCTTTTTATATATATGAAGATTTTTGGAAATTTTTATGTAAATTGATTTATATCTCTTTTTTATAGCTATATCTTTGTGTTTATAATTAGCAAGAAGACTTCCTAACCCTAAATATAGTAAATACCCACATACTTTCAAAAAGTTATTTTATACAATTTTAAAGATCTTTAATTTAATTATATATAAATCTTTCATAAATGTGGAATTTAATTTGTGAAGTAGACCTCTAACTTTGTTTTTTCTAAATGTTTAGCCAAATGTCACTGTGCCATTTATTAAGTAATCCATCTTTTCCCTATTCAATTGAAATGCCACCATGAGTTAATTGTCTTTATTTCAGGTGGCAGAACTGCTCAAAACATTTATTAGCAGAGAACAATGTTTTATGTAATTAGTATTTGACTCTATAGCTCAATTTGAAGAATGGAAAAAATAAAGGGAAATGATAGATTCCAATACTATGAGCAATGTTTGTTGGGAGTTTTGAAGATAGATAAATTGGAAAAAAATTATTGTGTTGCTTTAAACTAGAAACTAGCCATTTTTAAGCTGCATTTGAGGACTTTATTTGCTCTTTGCATTTTCTCCTCTGCCATCTACATATTTTCTAGAAGATTTAACATCTGGCACTGAGGAATCTTCAAACCTGAGGAACCACTATCAGAAAGTTTTTCTGTGGATTAAGAAAACAGGAGATTATGCATTAAAGATTGGAGGAGAGATGTTCATCCTTAAAGTTATAAACTCTATCCACAAAGCCCCTGGCCAGAATACTGGGTTGACGTGTACTCTTCCCCACCAAAAAGATATGTTGAAGTCCTAAGCTCCAGTATCTCAGAATGTGACCTTATTTGGAAATAGGGTCATTGCAGATACAGTTAAATTAAAATGAGTTCATACTGGAATAGGGTAGGCTTCTGGTCCAATATGCCTGGTATTCTTATCAGAAGATGGTCATGTGGAGACAGAAACACACAAGGAGAACGTCATGCAATGATGAATGCAGAGATTGGAATTATGCAACTGGAAACCAAGGAACACCTTCTTATGTACTTACTTTGTATCAGATTTGACTATGTGCCAAAGATTGCTACAGAGAAATCCTTCAGAGATTTCAGAGGGAACGTGGCTCTACTGACCTTTCATGTGCACCCAAATGCACAATTTGATGAATTCTGACAAACATAAACCTCAAGTTGCCACCACCATTATCATATTTGAACATGCCAAAAAGCTCTTTCTTGCCCCCTTGCTGTCGGTCCCCTTCTGCCCTCCTAGGCAACTGCTGATCTGCTATAACTATCATTATAGTTTTGCTTTTTCCAGAATTTGCCTTTTGAAAATTTTGCCTAAATTCGATCATACAGGTAGTTCTTTGTGTCTGGCTTCTTTCATTTAGCATAATGCTCTTGAGATTAATCCACATTATCTGCCAGTAGTTTATTCCTGGCTAATTTTTAACTTCATGTTCTTTGGTGGCAGGCATCTCGTGGACCTTCCTGAGCTTCTCAGAAGGCAGATGGTTTCTGTTGAGGCAAGTTTGATAGCACAGGTGGCGGCACTGCATGGTGACAGAAAGCGCCAGCTTTCTTAGCAGGACCACCTGATGGGGATGCAGGCTGTGCCACTTACCTACTAGGTGGCCTTGGGCAAGCTGCTTGGCCTCACTCACCCTATTTCCTCAGCTGCAATTGGGATGATCAGCCCGCCTGCCTCCGGGTTGCTGGGGGATCACATTGGTTAATGATGTGAAAGGCTCAGTGCGGTGCCTGGCAGAGAGAAAATGCACAATAGACAGCACCGCAGCCAGGCTTTAGGAGCTGTAGGAGAAGCCGCCTCTCCAAAATGTCTCTAGCTTTCCTTTTTGTTTTCTAGTCAACCTTTTATTCAACTCAGCTTCTCAATCCGTAAATGACAAAGCTTTGGAAAAGAAAGGGAAGACTTTGACTGAGGCTTCCATTTGCTTCTGAGAATTAAATGCTATGTTTTCCTTAATCTAAGTAGGTTAACTTGCACAGCCTTTTTGAATGCTTTTTTTCTATTCATTCCCTGATAAATGACTCTGAACTTCTTTTCCTTCATCTAATTGCTTGTCTGCATACAGTTCTTGGGGAGAAATAAATTTAATGGCCCCTAGCAATTGGTCTTCAGGTACCAAGTTTAAGTTCCTTTAAGCAGAGCATCAAATTGAACAGAGAATGAACTGGGATCATCATAGTGTATTTCAATTAAATACAAGCAGAGAGAAAGCAGGGCACTTCAAGTGGTGATACAACTAGAATAGCGTTGGGTGGCTTCTCTTTCTACTTAATCAACTCTCCCCGGATTCCCCTGGTTGAACAGTGGATTACATTCCTGAACATCTTCCCCCTCTTGCTTCTATGATGCCACTTTATGTTCTCCATCTCACTGTCCACTCTTCCTTTACCTGCCAAACATTTAACTCCAAGTGTCCCAAACTTCTCTCATCACCTTTCCCTACACACCAGCTCCCCAGCCTCTTCCTACTCTGATGCGGGTGCTCTCCTGATCTCTTGGATGAGAAACAAGTGCCTGTTGGCACTTTATTTCCATGCAAGGAACCAGACTGTTAACAAGCTTGTCATTTATTCCTTTGGAGTCTGTCTTGAGTCCTTCCCATTTCTCTATTCTCACCATCACCATCACTGTGATGGCTATTATTTCCTGAGCATCTCTCATTTAGGTATGGTGCTAGGTGTACCACCTTACTTAATCCTCATAGTCACCCCATGAGCAAGTTAGTATTATCCTATTTTACAAATGGATCAGTTCTAATTGTTATTGTACAAGTTATTCCTAAAATGCCTTCCTTCCACATTCTTTTTTTTTTTTTTTTTTTGAGACAGGGTGTTGCTCTGTCACCCAGGTTAAAATGCAGTGGTGCAATCATAATTCACTGCAACCTTGAACCCCTGGGCTCAAGCAATCCTCCCACCTCATATCCCAAGTAGCTTGGATTACAGGCACATGCCACCACACCCAGCTAATTTTTAAAATTTTTTTTGTAGGGATGAGGTCTCACTACATTGCCCAGGCTGGTCTCGAAATCCTAGACTCAAGTGATCCTCCCACCTCAGCCTCCCAAAGTGATGGAATTATAGGTGTGAGCCACTGTGCCTGGCCTCCTCCCACATTCTTCAAAATCCTTGCCCTTCCTTCAAAGCACTTAGGGAGCCCTGTGTTGCTTCTTTTTTTTTTTTTTTTTTAAATTTCAGGATACTATGGGGGTACAAACATTCTGGCTACATGTCATGACTTTGCCTCACCCAAGCCAGGATTTGAGGCATGCCCTTCCCCCCATATAATGCTCACCGTGTCCATTAGTTGTGAGTTTACCCATCCCCATCCCCCCAACCCCCAGTGAATATTACTACCATGTGAACACCTTAGTGTTGAACAATTAGTGCCAATTTGATGGTGAGTACATGTGGTGCCTATTCTTCCATTCTTGTGATACCTGTTGAAGCCTCTCTTTTCACTAAATGCCCATTACACAGCACATCAGTACCCCAAAGTTAGTACAGAATTATTCTTTTGCTGTCATATATATTAAAAATCATTAAAAGTTCATTTTTTCTCCTATTAGGGGAAGGATACATGCTCATATTAGTGTGTTTAGATGGTAGAAAAAAATTATCACTATCTAGACTGCTTTCCATTTAATCTTTATGCATAGCTTTTGGTCTGCCTATTTTTATCTTGTGTTTGTAACTTACTATTATAAAATATGCATCTGCATGTTCATCATCAATGTTATTTACAACTATTGAATAATATAACAGCAAGTGGATTTACACATTTTCAATATTTTTGGATTATAAAGGAGATTAAGGTATGTGAAGTTAAATGAGAATTACCTGACACATAACAGGTAATAAAAATATTATCACATAGTGTCAATTTATTTGTGTCTAATTGAAAGCTCCAAAAGGGATGGAAGATAGTTTTATTTTTTATTCTCCAAATTACTCACTACAGTACTGTTCTCATACAAAGTATTCAATCATATTTGGGAATGTAACTATTTTTTTCTGATTATGAAATAAGGTGTGCTTGCTGCAAAACATCTAGAAAATAAAGAGGAACATAATGAAGGAAAGAATACTCCCACATAATCTCAGTCCTCAGAAATAATCATTTTAAATATTGTCAATGCATTTTCTTCTAAGCTAGACTATTTTCAATGTTCTACGTGCACACAGACACAAACAGAAAGCTGAACACATATAAGAACCACATTTCAGACACTAATTTTTGTCCTCAAACACATTATGAAATCTTGTCCAACAGCTCTCTCCACAGTAGAAAATGTCTTTACTTTATCTTAAAAATAGGGTAATCTGCAATAGGGTCAGACTGTTTCATGTAATAATCATGGTAAATATTTTCAATGTGACAAAATTAAAACAAAAGACCTTCTGCCCTAGCAATGTTAGACCCAAATGAAAATTTAAGCACATTTTATTTTATTTTTGAGACAGAGTCTTGCTCTGACACCTGGGCTAGAGTGCAGTGGCGTCATCAGGTAGCTCACTGCAACCTCCAGTTCCTGGTCTCAAGTGATCCTCCTGCCCAAGCCTCTGGAGTAGCTGGGACTACAGGCGTGTGCCACCACGCCCAGATACATTTTCTATTTTTAGTAGAGACAAGTCTTGCTCTTGAACTCCTGCCCTCAAGTGATGCTCCCATCTTGGCTTCCCAAAGTGCAAGGATTACAGGCGTGAGCCACTGCACCTGTCCTAAGCACAATCATTTTAAACAAATTTATTCTAGATTTAAGAGGTTCAGTGAATTCAAGATTGAGGAGCAGTTTGAGGATATCAGCTCTTTAAATTTTTAAGGTTTTAGAGCAAGTCGTTTCTAGGCTCCAAGTAAAGTGAAACAGGATCTTCAAGGGCATGTGGTAAAGATAAACTCCATACTACGTGCAGCGTAGAGCTAGAAAGGAAGAGCGAGGGCATGCGGAGAAACCAGGTATAATCAGTCCTTGATGTAACCCAACCACAATGACAATCCTATTTGCTTTCTGTGAAACAGACAATTGCAAATAATCACTAACACAGCTTTTTTAATTTCATACATACTTTAACTCTTTTTATATAGATCTTGAAAAAGTCACAAAAAAAGCCACATTCATTTCCTAATACTTAACAATAACTGGTTAGAGAAGCCTAATATCTCTTCATATTTTTGTCTTGCTCCAGTCTTATGATTTCCCAAAATAGATATATTATCTGAATGAAGAGTTCATAGGCAAATGTCACACTTTTCTTGGTTCAGCTAATTATATTTCTGCTTTTCCTTAGAATAAGATTAATTTTCCTATTCTGCTAATAAACCATGAGATGGCAAAATGCCTTTAGTATTTATATGCTAAGAAAAAAATGCCTTTGGCATTTTCAAGAATTGGGAAGCTATTTCAGATAAACCATCATGTGTGTGAAGATTAATTTATTCATAGGAAATGTTCAATAACTAGAGAAGACTGATTTAAATAAAACCATTTCACTTCACAATTAAATTGTTTTCAATATGGACAGTTATTTCTTCTAAGAAATAAAGTGCCTGTCTACATGAAAAATAACTAAAATAATGGTAAACAAATATCGATTGGGTTCAGCCAAGTAAGCAGCATCTTTGGTTTTACAGATGTGATAACTATGAACTATATATAAAGTGCTTATAATGAAACCTTGCAATTGGCGTAATAGCTTTGTTCCTGAGTCTCATGAATATTTTCCAGCTCCTTTGTCCTGAATTTCTGCCTCATAATCACCCATTTCAAGGAAGAAAAGGCCATAATAAGTAATAAATCCATACTGAAACATTTTTTAATCTAAAAATTCACACACCATCTATTTCTAGTAAACCTGGAAACTCCTAGAGAAAGCTGGAGGCATTAAAACCTATTAATAAGGAAATTGATGGCAACATATTTAACATGTTGTTACATTTTATAAAGATTTTCTTTCCTAGCCACCATGGCCTTTTTCTTTTCTTCTCTTTTGTCTGATTTCCTACAACTGACCTATTTATTTACTTGTGGAATTATTTTATATCCATCATCCCATTTGGAACACGAGCCCCATGAGGGCAGGGACTAACTTTATTCCCAGCCCTTGTCATATTGTCTGCACTAAATTAATACATATTTTCAGCGTGCACTACTATGTAGAGTAGGGAGTTTCTCAAAGTTACTGCTTTCACCTTATTTACTCAAAATTTTTTTCAGCCTTCTAGAAATGTCCCTTCATCTTGTTATTCTATGATTTGGGGAGTGGAATTTGTCTCCTTGTCCGTACTACACAAGGCTGTCTAGATTTTGACTGCACCCTCGGGTCTCTACCTTCCACATCGGTTGAGTCCCAATGTTCAGACTTTTTCCCAAAGCAAGCCCCTACTGCCCTCATCAGTTTCTGTGGTTGAGAGACAGCAGCCACTATGTCTTTCTCAGAATATTTGAGGATACCATGAAATAAAAATGGTGATAATGATCCCCTATCTGTAGTCGCTCATGCTGCTCCCACACCTTAAGTAACTTCCTACGCACTGGAACAAAGGGTGGTGATTTGGGGCTGGTATAGAGGGCTTGCTGAGGAGGTTGGCTTGCAGTTCTTCCTCCAAACCTCCAGGGCATGTCTTCTCTTTTTCACCTCTCCTTCAGAATCTGCTTCCATAAACCATCCCGTTACATGCAAGAAGAAAGTTTTTTGAATGTGAAAATTACTGTCCTGAAGTTATCTCAGGGTGGGAAGTCTCAGCGAGCTCTTATTCTGGGCACCTTTCTGGCTCTCAATGCTAATAACTCTCTGAAGCTCCATGCTCTTAACTCCAATGCTCTTTACTTAATTCCCTGAAACTTTCTTTTGCCCACAAATCCCAGCAACTGACCAAATTTACCAAGACTTTAAGACCTCCCTCAATCCTTTTTATCCAATCTTCCCCTTCTCAGTGTTGTCAGTCTCATGGCCTCAAGGGCCCAGCATCCACAATGCACCATATCCCATACATACAAATTTAGCACAGATAGTAATAAACATTTTGTTTTTCACTTTAGCTTGGTAAAAATTAATACATATTCAGGTATTTTCTAGGTGTGACTCCTAGTTTTAGTTTGTCTGTCTTTCTGATCCATCCTTACTACTACCTTTAATTTATGTCCAGAGCTGTTTCTTCCAGCTCCTTTGAGATAAAAGACGCTAGATCCTAGGTCTTCCGCTCAGTTCCTTGATTAAACGATTCTCTCTATAGCTAACTTCCTTATTCTAGATTGAGTAGTTTTCTTGTCCTGGGAGACATTTTCTGTCTCGAACATTTGTCATATTGAAAGCAAAGTACTTCATTCACACTTGTCATCTCCTGTTTGACATGCTCCCATGTTTTCAAGTCATGGTATCTCAAAAACAATTCATATTCCTTTTCATTATTAAAGTCCCTTTTCCAGAGTTATCCTCTGCAGCCAGTCTTTAAATTCTTCCTGGAAGTCTTATCTGCCAAGTACACATCTTTCAGCACTTACCATTACCCAATTTAGGATGGAAGAACATTTTCTTACATTATACTTCTTTTACTCTTTCAAGAATGAGCACTCTCATAGGAACCTACAACTGCTCACAGCGTTCATAGTAAGGACACTAATTAATAGATTGGGACATTGACGGTTGATCCTTCCTGACAATGCTGGTCCAATTTTACAAACATACTGTTCTAATTTAAAAACAATCCCCCCAAACCCAATTAATAATACAAGAATAATACATATTCATTCTAGGTTATTTAGAAAATAGGGCTAATCCCTTCACCTAGAAAGAATTATCTTTTTCCTGTAAGTCTTTTTTTTCTATATACATATATTTAATTAAACCTATCTTTTTATTAAATTATGATCAGTTATACACATAGTGATTTGAAACAATCAAAGGTTTCTATAAAGCTTGTGAGTAAAAATAGTAATCAAAAACCATTTTCAATTTCGCTTATTTATTCTGCTGTGTCTTTTCCTATTTTTTTCATATTTGTTTAGTTTTCCAGACTGGGCAGCAAAAATGTGTTTAATTTGTAAAGTTACTGAAATACTCTCTATTTTAAAAAATGTTAAAAATATGCAACAATAATTTTAGTGATTAAACAAAATAGAAAAATAATAAAATAGAATAAAAATATTTACTTTGAATGTTGGAAATTGAGACAAAGTATATCTGATGTTCAATTGAATAAATATCAAGTGGTATATGGAAAATTTTATAAATACATGGTAATTTTACAGATTTTTTTTTTTTTTAATAGTGGTACTGGTTATTGGGTTTATTTCACTCCAGAATTCCTTTTGCTCAATAGGGGCAAATCATTAGTACTAATTAAGTGTTGGTTGTATAGAGTGAATATTGAAATATTTAAATGTTGGGTGATATATTGAATACTGAAATATATGTAATTCCCAGGTTACGAACACTTAGCTGGCAAAAGTCCTTATATGAATTATATGAATGGTGGCCGGGCGCGGTGGCTCACGCCTGTAATCCTAGCACTCTGGGAGGCCGAGGTGGGCGGATCGTTTGAGCTCAGGAGTTCGAGACCAGCCTGAGCAAGAGCGAGACCCCATCTCTACTAAAAAATAGAAAGAAATTATATGGACAGCTAAAAATATATATAGAAAAAATTAGCCGGGCATGGTGGTGCATGCCTGTAGTCCCAGCTACTCGGGAGGCTGAGACAGGAGGATCCCTTGAGCTCAGGAGTTTGAGGTTGCTGTGAGCTAGGCTAACGCCATGGCACTCACTCTAGCCTGGGCAACAGAGTGAGACTCTGTCTCAAAAAAAAAAATAAATAAATAAATAAAAAAAAAAATAAAAAAAAAATGAATTATATGAATGGTTCATTGCGTGCACTTTAAAGTTTTCTTTTTCACTATCCTGCTGTTCCAATGGCAACCTTGCTATTCTTGCAGACAGCACCACCTATTGGCTAGCACCCAGAACCCATTGAGTATTTTATTTCCTTTCCTTTCCTTTTCTCAAGGTCATCATGGTCCTGCAGTGTTTGAGTCCTTGTCTTTCATTCTGGGAATCAGTTTATTTCACCTAAGACTGTCACACATATCCATATATTCTGTTAAACCCCTTTCTTCTTACACCTCCCTTCCAAGGCTTGCCTGGTTATCTAAGTTGGATCTCACTCTTTTACTTTTTTTCTTTAATACAATGCTTCTGCTTTGCTTCTGCTATTATCTCCTGTTTTCTAAGAGATTGATCAAGTTTTTTTTTTTCTTTTTTCCACTTAATTCTGATTTGGAAGTTATATATTTCTTTGCATCCTTTCGTAGTTGCCATTAAAATATTTTTAATTGAATGTTTTATTTTTTTACCATTCCATCTTTGTCTTTACACTTAGATTTTATTTCATCAAAATTTTGAAAAGCACATAGTTAAAATTTTCAAATATAATATTTCCTCATGAGTCTTATATCTCTCCTCCCTTCCCTGAAACTATCATTTACATTTCTTTTTACTGGTCACATTGGTATCTACTTCAATGTCTCTAAAGAACATTCATTTGCTTATATTTCTCGATTTTCCAGTTTGGGGTATTATCTATTGATTTCCCACTGTGGAACACAATGGCTCCCACCATATATGCGCCTTCTTTCCTCCTCACACTCTAATAATACAGTCATAGTTTGTTTGCTTTTGATATTAATCAATATGTTTACATTGATATGACTACGCATAAACTATTCATAGCTGAGCCGTGTAGGAAACTAAGATTAATTTTTCTTTCCTGAACAGCTTTTTGCTTGCCCTGGAGCTGTCTTGTTTTATCGTTCGTTTAGTTTTCTAAGCACTTATCACTAATTTAATCCCAAATTCTTTGCCAGTACTCTAAGTATTCTCTTAAAATATTCAGATGCATTGCTTTCATCTTCCTGATGAAATATCTTTCAGGTTCTTCTGAGGGCTTTTCTTTCAGTCTTTACACCTGATTCCTAAGACACAAAGCTGTCATCTTGGGATGTTCCCTCACCATCATCCTGGCCTTACTATCTTTACTATCCTGGATGCATCTCCTGTAACCCTGGTCTTCCACTTTCTTGGTTTAATTTCTTATTTGGGTGAAGATGGTAAGTCTGAGCAGTTTAGTGAGGGAACCCCTGGTGTCACTGCTTTTAGTTATTTCCTCCAGGGCTGATCAGATAAGATCCTTCCAATCTCCTGTCTGAAGAGTCACCCTGCTACTAGGATTCAGGAGCTGAGTTGAGCAAGACAGTGGGGTGGAGAGGGCTTGGTATTTGTTAGGCATACGTTTTCTTAATCTCTCTTATTTCAATAAGGGGTTCCCAACTTCAACCCTGCTGGGGATCCCCAGGCCAGAACCCTGTTTACTTTCCCCTGTGAATATGCCCTCCAGGGAAAGAGAAGCTGTAGTGTAGCTTCTCACGGTCAGAAGGGATCTAGTGAGCTGTTTGTTCAATAAACTTCCAATGAATCTCCTCTTCACCCGACTTCTAAAAGCATCTGATGTTGCCAATTCCTAAGACTTTGAGGATCTTTATTGTAGAGCAAGTTGCTTCTTGGCTTTCCTGCTGCTGGCTTAGTAATTTAAATTTGGGAGTCTGCTAAGTCTTTTGTCACTCCATCATCTTTAAAGTTTCCAAAATTTTGTTATTGTCATTTCTTCACCCATGTAGAGCTTTAAAAAAACTCAGTCATTTTAATTGGATTTGGGGAGGATCAAATTTGATGCATGTGTTTAATTTACTCCCTACACCTGGGAACTCCGTTAAGTTTTTAACAAGCATAATTTGACACAATGAAGTCTAAATTGAATGAATGTCTTTACCCTTCACCTCAAAGATACAAGGGCCTTAGAAACCTGTAATTCCAATTACCTCATATTCCCTACTGATGTTTATTGTTTAAATTCCACCTTTTAGTTATACCCCCATCTCCAAATTAGCCATCCCTTCTCCTGTTACTGTTGTTTCTGAGTGTTTATTTAGATATACCCAAATGTTTATAAATTTCTTGCCTTACCCTTTCTTCTTGCGTCTGACTCCTTCTTTCTGGGTTCCACGTTCTTCCCACCCAAGTAGATCTGTATTGAAGATGCTGTTGGTGCCCGGCCCAGCATCCCTTCTCTAGACTGGTACACCCATCCCCCTAGCTGAGTGTTGGCTGCTAACAGCTCATACTCTTCCCCTGAGGATTGCCTTCCAGCCAACAATTCCAGAAAATGCCTAGAAGATTACACCCTTCTTCCAGGGGTATCTCGCAGTCAACATCTGATTGATACGGGGGCACGAAACTGTGGGACTACTCACGCTCCAGAACTCCCTGTGGGATCAGGCTGAAACTAGACTTCAGCTAAACCTGCATCTTTTCCAGCTTCTTTTCCTGTCCTATTCTGTGTCCCTCCCTCCCCTTCAGAAGTCTTCTGAGAGCACTCCCTCAGTCAGTCACTGGATAGGAATCTAGGTCTCCGGGTCAGGTTCAAAGGCCCAACCTAAGAGAGCTGACACCAGAAGTAGTCCTATAAGTCTGAGTCTAAGGATGAGATTCTGGAGTTTGCAGCAGTTCTGTCCGAATGTCTTCATTGAAGATAGTCTCCAGCATGCAGCTGTAGTGCAATTGCTAACACTGTCACTTCTAGTGAACCAAGACAGAATATAGGTAGATGTTTCTGGTATTTGATAGTACAGGAAAAAGAATAACTTGAAAGATGGTTGAGTTGGAAGGCTATTGCCAAGCATCCTGATGCACTGAAGTATAGATTACAGGATTAGAGTAATCAAGACCAATTGAAACCCAGGTGTGGCAGTCAAAGGGCCTCCTTGGAAGCCTTTAAAGAGCCCCTCATCACTGGCAGCCAGAGGGCAGACTGAAGTGAAGACCAGGCACAAGTCTTAATTAAGTGTGAGTAGTACCACAGTTTTGTGCCCCCATATCAATCAGGTGCTGGCTGATTCAGAGAAGTGAATTCTCAGCCTGGGCAACTCCCCTTCAACAGAGTCAGGGTCCTGACAGGAAAGGAGTAGGATGGGGAGAGTCAGGCTGGGGAATACCTGTTAGACACAGGTGGCTAAGTATCTGGATCTTCTGGCTTCCCCTGAACATCTGAGCCGACAGAGGGTGGCCCACTCCCTTGTTGGAAGATATAAGACCCTCTCCTTGCTTGAAGCTTCAAAGAAGTCAGGTGTCTTAAAAAACAATGCTGGCTCTGCTGGAAATCTGCCCCCACTTCTCTCCTGGAAACCAGGCAGTACCAGGATCGAGTTCCAGTATGGCCCAGCTGGGTAAGTGCAGTGTCTGACACAGGAGGAGAGGTCTATATGGCAAAGGAGCTGCAGGATCTGGCAACTTACACCAGCAGGAACCCAGAGAATATGCTGGAAGTAGATCCCCAGGGTGCTGGATCAAGAGGGTGGAATAGGAAATTGGGAAAGGGACAGTTTGTTGATATGGTAGCACTGTCCGGTGACACGAGATTCAACATCCTGACAAGGGCCCTGGAATGCCCCTTGGAAGCTTGGCTTTCCTACTATTTCTATGACATTAGTCACATTTTAAGCACAGCTTCCTCATCTATTAATACAAAATGGAGGACTGTAACAATATTTATTAATCAATTGTTTCAACAAATATTTATTGACAATTCAACATGTAGCAGGCACTGCGTTAGGCAGTGGGGTCTTCAGTGTTCCAAAAGATAGATGTGGTCCTTGACCACGTCCTTGGAGCTTACAGGAGACACTGATGGTAAATAAGTAAACAAACAAAGAAGTAAATAAATAAAGTAATTCAGGTTGTACTAACCTCTCTGAAGGAAATACACAGGATGCTGGGAGAGTAACTAGAGGAAGGGAAGACCTAACTGAGCTAAGATGATCAAGAAGGGCCTCTCTGAGGAGTTGGCATTAAGCTGACAACCACAGGATAAGAAATCAGCCACATGAACAACTTGGTTAAGAGCCTTCCAGGCCAACGGAAATACAAAGGTGGGGAGGTAAGAAGGAGATGGGTATCTTCCAGAAACTGATAAAAGGTCAGAGTGGCTGGAATGCACTGACATGTTCCCTGGTGTTATTTTGCTTCTTAGGTTAATTTAGAACTCCGATTAGTATTATGAGCTTTGTGATTATAAGCAAAACTGCCTTAGCTATACAGTATGGATATACTATTTTAAAGATATTACTATAAATTCACACAATGTTATTTTTTATTATAAACAATAACATTAGTTTCCATTTACTGAAGGCCTGATAAATGTCAAGTACTTTACAAATCCTCCTTAACTCATTTAATTCTCCCAACAATCCTGTAAGAGAGCCAATATTATTCTATTTTATAGATGAGGAGATTGAGGCTCAGAGAGGGCAAGTAACTTGGTTAAGGTCCCTTACTACCAGCAAGTGGATTTTTTCCCACTACCTGCCCCTAAAAACCTACCTGAAAGACTGAGTTGTGTATTTCCAAATGCAAAACTCCAAGGGCTTTATTTTAATTTAAAGTCTTCGCCCTGACATGTAGCCTATTACTTTCTGATAGAAAACAAATAGAAAAGAGCTTTTTCTTGATGGATGCAATGAACACCAAGTTCGTTCTTCTAGGCTGCATCTAACAATTCTCTTCTTAAGCTAATAGGCGTTTTTCAACAAATTAGCCCAGTTTTGATTTGAATGGCAGGACTCAAAAACAACAACAACAAAAAACACAACTTTGATTTATTACAAAAGTTAAATTCAGTAAATGAAAGAAGCAATAACAACAGCAAAAAGGTAAAATATACCAATGGCACATTAACTGCTTAAATTTTTGATGATTATGTCTGAAGAGGCCCTCAGTTTTTTATATTCTAAATAAATGTGGCTGGTGATTTCTTAGGGAGTTCAGGAGAACACTAGAAAAGAACTTACAAATTAAACTTTTTAACTTTAACACATTAACTGCCATACTAGAAAAAAAAAAATTTTCCCCTGGGGCCACAGTGTTTTATTAAAACAAAATGATCCTTTCTAATTTGTTGTTTTTTATTGTTTTCTGTGCATGAGTTACATGCAATACAATCCACGTTTTTTAGAATTAAATTGTCAATGTTAATTGTATCAACAAGTAAGATTTTCATGAACCAACTTCAGGGTTTTGCTTCACAAGGCCCCGAGGTCAAAACTAGCCTGAGTTAAATACAACTTACATGGCAGTCAATGTGTTAAGGGCCAGTCCAAAGGCTACAAATACAATCATTAAAATTCAGGTGTGTATAAACAGGCAACCTTGTTGTGGGGCTTCAGTTCCTTAGGTATAGAATAGAAAGTCAACGTTTCCCTTTCAAAATGCCTGGGGCAATTACAAAGGACTAAATGAAGGCAGATTTACATGGCCTAGAAATATGCTTGTCAAGTTAGTACAGGATCAGATTCAAAGGCTGTATTGAGGCCGGGCGCGGTGGCTCACGCCTGTAATCCTAGCACTCTGGGAGGCCGAGGTGGGCGGATCGTTTGAGCTCAGGAGTTCGAGACCAGCCTGAGCAAGAGCGAGACCCCACCTCTACTAAAAATAGAAAGAAATTATATGGACAGCTAAAAATATATATAGAAAAAATTAGCCGGGCATGGTGGCGCATGCCTGTAGTCCCAGCTACTCGGGAGGCTGAGACAGGAGGATCGCTTGAGCTCAGGAGTTTGAGATTGCTGTGAGCTAGGCTGACGCCACGGCACTCACTCTAGCCTGGGCAACAGAGTGAGACTCTGTCTCAAAAAAAAAAAAAAAAAAAAAAAAAAACGGCTGTATTGACATGTACTGAGGGTAATAAAAGGGTAGAATTGACCAAGCAATTCAAGGTAGTTAAAGAAATAGTGGCGGTTTCAACATAATAATGAAGAGAAGAAATGCTAAGAGGAGTTCTGTGTAGTCAAAACAAGAAAGCTGTTGGTTTGGAAACTACTCTACCAGGAGTGCCCAGTGGCTCCCACCCTACCCAGAGTGGAGCCTGTGGAACTGAGTGACTAGCAAGGTTAACTAGTTAAAGAAGTGGGACCCAGGTGAGAGGGGCAGAGGAGGGCAGTGGTTCTCAACCTGGACTGTGCATCAGACTCACCATGGGGGAATTTTAAGGGGAAAAAAGATTTGTAAGGCTTCACTCCAGACCAAACGAGTTAGACTTTCTGGGGGTGGGACCCAGGTATTAGTATATTTGAAAAACTCCTTAGGTGACTCTAATGCATAGGATGGGGTGAGAATCGCAGGGTTAAAGGAACCCAGGGGCTGTGAAGCAAAGAGTGGAGAGGAGAGGAAGGGTACCAAGGGAGCAGGTGGCCTAGAGAGATTAGATTGAAAGAGCCAGCCCCTTGAAGGGCTGGGGGACAGGTCAAAGGAACCACCCTCCAGTCCCCCAACAGTCTGTGAACTTTGTATGGTCTGGAAGATATAAGACTGGACCATTCGTGTGTGGCTGATTGAGATAATGTAGCTTAAGACTGAACCACCTCTCCCTTTCTGGGATTAAAAATTTAAGCCTATTTTAGAGGAAATCATCAATGACAATTAAAATATCTCATATTTCTATGAGACCCTCCCAACATTTCTACTCCAGAGAACTCTAAGACACTCACCCTGGAATGCCCATCTTGCTCCATAGTGACTTCCAACTTTGCTCATATCCCAGAATATATCTATGTAAATAATGCAACCACTTTTTTACACATGCAGAATGAGCTTGGACTTTATCAAGATTTAACAACTTAACCTTCTCAGATGCTCCTATAACTCCTTCACTTATTCTTCCTGAATCAATGTCTCCCATCCTCTGAGTCATTTCTCTTTAATTCTAATTTTATTATTTTGCTTTGCCTTTAAGTTTCACTCGCTTTATGGTAAACACTTGAGATATTTTTCATGAAGGATGAATTATGAAAATAAATGATGCAAAGTAAGCCACTGACATGTTATATCATTGGGATAAATGATGGTAGGTAATTTTAGAGTTCCAATTTGATAAAATGGGCTTAGCCAAGCGATAAGGGTTAGCATTAAGGTGTTCCAAATTGTTATATGTTCAGATTTAATTTTAGAAAAGTTACGATCATGGAATATGCCTCAACCACATAAATTGATAAATTATCTTCATCTCCAGTCAACCATTTACATCATTTTCCAAGATATGAATTTTAATGTAAGGCAAGGCAGCTTTATTCTGAGTCATCTGTAATACTTCTCGTTACTAGTGCCAAAGACCTTGTCAGCATTTTCATTTTTATTATAAATTCCAAACCATCAATAAAAGTTAAAAAGTCAATACCAGTTTATGAAAGAATGCGGAGAAGAGAAAAATATGTATTTTCTTGCATATTTTGGGATCATCCAAGAGAGAAAATGAATTTCTCTGCAAAGACAAGATTAAATTGGGCATTTTGAATACATGTTGTTGAGGTAAGCAAAATTGCTTGGTCCTAGAAGCTGAGAGAACATGTTACTGAATAATTATTTAGCACTAAATATCTATCTTCAATGAGGTCGTGAACTAAGAATATGTAATTATTTCTTACTTGAGTTTTAGTTGAATGGATTTTAGTAAATTTCATTTATGCAAACATTTACTACTTACTAAAAATGCATGCAACACCTTTATGAGGCAGACACTGTGTTAGGTATAGGAGATATAGAAATAAACAATGTAGAAGATCCCTCCTCCTGTGGAGTTTATGGTCCAGGGCAGAAGAGATACATTAGATATATAATGTCCAATTTATTAATTAATTGATTGGCAAATATTTATTGAGGTATTATCATGTGTCGGCATTGTTCTAGGCATTGGGAATATAGCAATGTGTAAAACTGATAAAAATCCCTGTCTTCACAGAACTTAATTTCTGTTTATGGTAAGTACTGCAGAAGAAAATGCAGGCTGCTATGGGAACATAAACCCTCCAGCTGGTTTAACCACTTGCTCAAACGCCTCATAGGGAGGGTTGGGAAACTGACCCATGTTGTGTTTTCTTGAGGTGATTTCAGGCTACACTAGACCGGAGAGCCTAAGATTGGTGGAGGACTTTGTTTATGCCTAAAGACCCTGTACCGGGAATATGCCAGCAATGGATGTATGTATGTAGGGGTGTGTGTGTGTTTGTGTGTATATATCTATCTATTTAGGCCTAGAGAAACTTCTCTGCTTGCAAAGCATCTGATAAGACCTTCACTAAACAGAAATTATCATCTGCAAATATACATTTTGGGGGGAGGCTTTTAGGACCAGGAAGCTGCACACTTTGTTCTGTTTTATAAAATGTTGCCCATGTATCTTGATTGTGCTGGCTTTCTTCTGTGTTCTTCAGATAAGTAAACTCTTATTTTTCTAAGTGGTATCTATGCTTGATCTTTCCATCTATCTAAACCTGCTATTAAAATCAGCCAATTTAACAGTTGTACAGCATAAGGTAGATTTAACAAATGATACATCATCTTTTAAATACTATTTTAAAGATGATAATAGAAATTATGTAAGCACTTACTTCTTAATTTAGGTGTTGTATCCTTTTCACTATAAAGTCTCATCTGAGAGCAAGAACAGACCATATCTGCATGCAATATGCAGCTAGCTTGGTGGAGGATTTGAGGGAAGCTAAAGACTTTTTTAAACAAAAATATTCCTTCCTATCTTAGTCCTTTGGGGCTGCTATAACAAAATGCCATAGACTGGGTGGCTTATAACCATAAAAAATTTACTTCTGGCCGAGGCGGGTGGATCGCTCAAGATCAGGAGTTCGAGACCAGCCTGAGCAAGAGCGAGACCCCGTCTCTACTAAAAATAGAAAGAAATTATATGGACAACTAAAATATATATATAGAAAAAATTAGCCGGGTATGGTGGCGCACCTGTAGTCCCAGCTACTCGGGAGGCTGAGGCAGTAGGATTGCTTGAGCCCAGGAGTTTGAGGTTGCTGTGAGCTAGGCTGACGCCATGGCACTCACTCTAGCCAGGGCAACAAAGCGACACTCTGTCTCAAAAAAAAAAAAAAAAAATTTACTTCTCAGAAATGTGGGAGCTGGGAAGTCCAAGATCAAGGCACTGGTAGATTCAATGTCTGGTGATGGCCCACGTCCTCATAGACTCCTGCCTTCTCATTCTAACCTCACATAGTAGAAGAGATGATGGGGTGGGTCTCTCTTGGGCCTCTTTTATAAGGATACTAATCCCATTCATTAGGGCTCTGCCCCCAAGACCTAATGACCTTGTAAAGGCCCCACTTTCTAATTCCATCTCCTCAGGGGTTAGGATTTCAAAATATGAATTGGGGGAGGGCGGACACAAACATTCAGACCATAACACCACCATTACTTCTTACTCAGGATCTATACTTAATATGTGGTAGGTGTCTTAGATTGAGTTTCCTCTAAAGCAGAGCATCTGACAATGAGTTAGGAGCAGAAATTTTATTTGACGGCTACCCTAAGAATCAGAAGTAAGATAGTAAAAGGAGTAAGACAGGGAAGGGAAAAAAGCCCAAAAAAGAATATCTTATTGAGCTGGTTACCAATGTGAGCGACTGGGGCTTAATCTCACTGGGGCCTCTCCAATGAACGGTGTAGAACTGCCAAGAACAACCCATCAAAGGATAGGAATGCCGGAGCATTTATTCACTGAGTCCTATTCCCCATTGGCTGCCAGTTGCCTCCAGGCGTGTTAACTCCCCTAAACCTCAGAGCTGAGCCTGCAGGCTGTTGAGCAGCCTTCCCAGGTTTCACAGAAAGCCTTAAAGCAGAAAAGCAAGAGAAGCCAAGGTATATGCTTGAAGTGGGACGCTGCCATGTGCATGGAGTTGTCCACCATGCACGGCTAAAATCCGAGGAGCTGAGGAATGTGGCGTGAGGCACCCAAAGCATCTGCTACAGTGGGACAGGACCCTTTTTTTTTTCTGTTTTCTGAGTACTGGAACACACTGACCTAAAGAAGTTGGGTAGCTGGGTTCTGCTTGAATTAAAGAAGCGTCAGAAGAGAAATCATCTCGAACTTGCCTGCTGTCATGACATAAAGGCAAATCATTTCTACCCTGTATTGTTACGTGTGATGAAAAATGGATTCTTTGTGATAATTACAAGCATTCGGCATAATGGTTGGATAAAGATGAAGTGCCGAAACACAGTCTAAAACCAAATATTCATCCAGAAAAGCTAATGGTGTCTGTTTGGTGGTCCAGCTCTGATATCATCCCCTACAGCTTCATGAATCCTGGTCGTCAATTACAGTGACTGTCTACTGCAACCAACTGGATGAAATGATGAGGATGCTTGAGATGAAGCAGCCAAGATTGATCAATAGAGACTGGCCAATCCTCTTGCAAGACAACGCTCAACCACATGTTACACAAACATGTTGCTGCTCAAACTACAGAGGCTGGACATGGAAACTCTTTGTCATCCACCATATTCACCAGACCTTGCTCCAACTGACTACCACTTCTTCCAGGCTCTGGACCACTTTTTAAAGGAAAAATATTCAATTCTCAACAAGCTGTGGAAAAGACATTTTGTGATTTCTTTTTTTTTTTCCTTTCTTTTTTCTTTCCATATCAATAAAGATGGGCAAGAACCTTTTGTGATTTCATCTCCCCCCGCTCTCTAGGCCTCTTTGCTGCTGGTATAAACAAGGTACCATTAAGATGGCAGAACTTTGTCAATAGTTTAGGTGCATAACTTGACTGCTTCTTGTTTGAGATATAATAAACTACACTTTTGATTCAAAATCAGACATTTCATACTTAATAACATAACAAAACTTTCCTAAGCTGAAGAAAGACTCAGAGTTTTACAATGAAAATATTTACTTTGAGCCAGGCAGCCATAGCTTGTGAGATTTCTGAATTCCAAAGATAAGGAATATATCTTATAAGCTTTCAGATGGAAAAGAATCAGTTACTATAGAGTTGCTTCAAAGTCCCTGGGAATAAATTATGTCCTCCAGTAATTTTTTTTTTACCAGCAACTCTGCATAGCAACAGTTAAAGATCTAAAAAATGCCATCAGAGGCTGCCCAGAAGAACATAAAGAAAAATTAAAATTTGTGCAGAGAATGAATGGAAGGGATCCCACAGATAATGTATCATTAGCATGCGTAGGTAATTTGTGGCCACATTTTAAAAGAGGAAGAATATTACATTAGCATAAGACTTCTGGTCTATAATGATGGAGGTCAAAAGATAGTGCAAAAATTCTTGTAGAGCTTTGAGAGAAAATATCTATGAGTCAAAAATCCTAAATGAAATTCAGATTATCATTTACATGCAAGGGTACAAGAAAATTTTTGAATATGCAGATATTTATAAATATATCCTCCGTGTACTCTTTTATAGGAAACTAATGTTCAAAGAACATAGAATCAGAACTTACACATCAAAATAGAAAAAGATGACTTGAAAATAAAAGGGGTGAGATGAATATTATAAGGGATATGATGAGAACTGAAATAACCTAAAGCCACACAGCTTAATAAGATTAGGAACTGCCTCAAGTGACTTTACTATTCCAAGAGATTCTTGCCCAAGAAGGTAAAGTTACAAATAATTCTTTTTAAAGAATTTCTTGAAAATCTAAATATCTGAAAAAAAAGACTACTCATAGAGCCTTCTTCATGGTAAATGCCCTCTTTTCAGAACAATATCACTGAACTGGGCTTTTCAAATAATTGTTTGCCCTTCAAGGCTGGCTTTATAACCCTTGCCTCACAACCCTTGTCTTGTCCAACAATCCTAAATTTTGCCCAGTCCTAAAGTTTGCCCCATCCCAATCAGGCCCCCATACTTCACATTGAAAAACACACTTTAAAACCAGCTGCCCTAAACCTTACAAATATCCCACTTTAACTCCCTATTCTGAGACTACTAGGATTACGTGAAGACAGTAGTCTTCCTTACTGCAGTGAGACTCTAAGATTGCGGTCCCCAACCCCTGGGCTGTAGACCGGTACCAGTCTGTAGCCTGTTAGGGACACAGCTGCAGAGCTCCACCGTCACCCCCTACCTGCCCCCTGCACCCACCCCCCTGATTTGCTTTGGGTCTATCAAAACACTGCTTCATTTAAATTTCACTAAACTCCACTCTTCCCCAAAGTCCTATTATAACTATCTTTTCTTTGTTTGATGAGATGCCCCACAGTTCTGTGTGTGATCTCCCTCATTGCAATGAATCAATAAATCTGACTTTGTCAGACTATAATTTGGTCCTTGCACTTGTAGGCTAATTGAGACAGGAGAAGTGACACTTCTTCAAAGAGTCTTTTCTGATGTTCCCAAAACAAAACAGTTTCTCCTAATCTATTCTATCATAAGCACCTTTTACTTTTCTTTTATGGTATATTATATCCTTCAAGACCCCAAAGCAACTCAATAACTTAGTCAAAATATTTGATTAAAAATATTACCCAGTTATATCTGCTCTGCTCTATTGGTAATTGGGTCAAGTTGAAAGCAACCCAAATGTTCAATACTTAAAGTTTGAAGCAGTTTAAATGTTCTTTACTTCATACTAGCTCTTATGCTGTTTGCATGGTGCATAAAAGTTTCAAAAGTCCGTAGTAACTGAAAACATTAACTTTTGGCCAATTTGCAGAAGTTTTTAAATAGTTTAAAGAACATTGGCCGGGCGCGGTGGCTCACGCCTGTAATCCCAGCACTCTGGGAGGCCGAGGTGGGCAGATCGTTTGCGCTCAGGAGTTCGAGACCAGCCTGAGCAAGAGCGAGACCCCATCTCTACTAAAAATAGGAAGAAATTATATGGACAGCTAAAAATATATATATAGAAAAAATTAGCCGGGCATGGTGGTGCATGCCTGTAGTCCCAACTACTCGGGAGGCTGAGACAGGAGGATCCCTTGAGCTCAGGAGTTTGAGGTTGCTGTGAGCTAGGCAGACGCCACGGCACTCACTCTAGCCTGGGCAACAGAGTGAGACTCTGTCTCAAAAAAAAAAAAAAAAAAAAAAAAGAACATTGACAAGCAAAGCAGGCCTAATTGACTGAAAACGAATTAGAAAGAAAAAAAAATGAAATGTTAGGAAAAAAACATTACCACATTCTTTTCATTATTTTCTTACATGTATTTTATTGGTATTTTTTTCTTGTTATGAAAGCAAGGTGTATCACTACAACAGGAAAGCAAAAGGAGTATAAAAGACATGACAATTGATAATTCCACCTATCAACAGGCAGTAAGACCTTGGTGCTATTTCTTTCCTCAACACACCCTCTCTTTCTTCCTCTGAACAGAACCATCTTTTATCCTAAAGAGCCCTGTCACCCCTGTCACTGAAGCCTTAATGTTATTAGTTTCTAAGCGCCAAAGCCTGAGGGATAAAAGAGAAGGTTGAAGCCTCAAGAAAGAGCATAGTAGAAAGAGGTGAGAGGATTGAAATGAAATGTCCTACCTCACAAGTTTGCCTTGGGTTGATTCTCAGGCCTCAAAACTACCAAGCAGCCATGCAGTAAATGGCTGTCAAATGAAGGAATAGATGTGTCAATAAACAAAATTGGTTTAATACATGTCTATTTACTGTTCACTTTCTCACAAGGTTATTTCCATATTTAGGATAAAAATTCAAGACAGTGTTTTCAGCTCTTGACATTGGTTCACGCGGGCACGTCTCCTGCCTGGTATCTTTCCTTTCTGACAAACTTCTCCTCCGCCGTATTGCACTATCTGAAACAGCCATTCTGGGTGGACTTAGACCTTATCACTTTACACTCTTCTCACCTCCTCTGCCCTGGCACATTGAATACTATGTTTAATCCTAAATACTCCAGTTATCGCTCATGTCAAGGACAAATACCTTATCACTGGGAATTGGTCAAGGGCAGAAACTCCACTGAAGCTATCAGATGAAACATTAAAAATCAAGAAAGGCCTTTATTGTTTCCAATACTAGCCATTCTTCATCTACATCCCAAATCATCAAATGTTTTTTATCGACTCTCTTTTAAAAATTTTGAATTTCTTAAAAAATGTTTTATTGTATTCAAAAGTAAAACAGAGAGAATAAATACAAGTAGCCCAGTATGAATTACTACTGTTTCTTACTTCAAAGAATTTCCTCTAGATTTGAATTGTTTGTAAAATGTATATATAACATCCATTATGTTTTTCAGTTATACAACTAATAACAATTACAAAAAAACTTCAAGTAATAATTGTGCCTAATGTGCAATGTTGCAATGTCCATTATGAAGAAGTTTTAATACAGAGAACTTTCTTTTTCCAGAAATTTTAAGAAAGTAGATTCTTCTTTTAAGACCACCTAAGGCTTATAAGCATCTGCTTTTCAAATGCCCAACATAGAAATGGCTGGTTGCCTATTGCTTTCCTAAACTCCATCTAAACTATAGCCAAGCTATACTGACCCAACCAATATAAGGAATTGCCCGATCCAACACCTCTTTTTTTTCTCTGCTGATAACTGCCCTTAATTTATCATAGGAAATACAAAAATAACTCCTTAACTCCTGACTTGCCTACTCTCTTTTAGCACATGCATATTTATATCCCCATAGTTATGACCTTAAATTATTTAGCCTCATAGATACTGTTTTCTCATCTGTAGAGGTGGATAATGATACCTACATGAAAAAGTTGTAAAAATTTTAAAAATAAAGCATGTGAAGCTTTTAGCATATTGCCTTGTATTTGGCAAGTGCATTGTAAATGGAAGTATTATCTACATCATCATCTTCATCAAGGTTACAAACCTTCTCAAACTCATAATCTTAATTGATTACAATGACGTGTTGCTTAACAACAAGGATACATTCTGAGAAATGTGTCATTAGGCGATTTCATCATTATGCAAATATCACAGAGTGTACTTACACAAACATGGATGGTACAGCCTAATACACACCTAAGCTATATGGTATAGCCATTGCTCCTAGGCTACAAACCTGTACAGCATGCAACTATATGAATACTGTAGGCAATTGGAACACAATGGTAAGTATTTGTATATCTAAACATATTTAAACATGGAAAGGGTACAAAAATGTTACACCTGTATAGGGCACTTACCATGAATGGAGCTTGCAGGAGTGGAAATCGCTCTGGGTGAATCAGTGAGTGATAAGTGAATGTGAAGACCTAGGACATTACTGCACACTACTTTAAACTTTATAAACACTGTACACCTAGGCTACATTAGATTTATTAAAAAATGGGGAGGGAGTAGATGGGTGTATACCTACATAATGAGTGTGATGCGCACTGTCTGGGGAATGGACACGCTTGAAGCTCTGAGTTGGGGGAGTTGGCAAGGGCAATATACATAACCTAAACTTTTGTACCCCCATAATATGCTGAAATAAAAAAAAATTATAGCCAAAAAAAAATTTTTTATTTTCAAAATAAATTAACCTTAGCTTACTGTAATTTTTTTACTTTATGAACTTTTTAATTTTTTTAACTTTTTTGACTCTTGTAATAACACTTAGCTTAAAACACAAACACATTGTACAGCTATACAAACACATATTATTTATTTACATCTTATTCTATATTTTTATTTCTTTTTTTCACTTTTAAAACTTTTTTGTTAAAAACTAAGACACAGCACCTGTAATCCCAGCTACTTGGGAGGCTGAGTCAGGAAGATCACTGGAGGCCAGGAGTTTGAGGCTGTAGTGTGCGATGATCTCACCATGAGTAGCCACTGCACTCCAGCCTGGGTAAACAAAGCGAGACTCATCTCTAAAAAATAATAATAAATAAGACACAAACACATATATTAGACTAGGCATACACAGAGTCAGGATCATCAATATCACTGTCTTCTACCTCCACGTCTTATCCTGCTGGAAGGTCTTTAGGGGCAATAACATGCATTGAGCTGTCATCTCCTATGATAATAATGTCTTCTTCTGGAATACCTACCAATGGACCTGCTTGAGGCTGTTTTACAGTTAAATTTTTTTTTAATAAGTAGAAGGAATACACTCTAAAATAACAATACAAAGTATAGTATAATAAATACATAAACCAGTAACATAGTCATTTATTATCAAGTATTGTGTACTGTCCATCATTCTGTGTACTCTATTTTTATACTCCTGGCAGCACAGTAGGTCTGTTTACACCAGCGTCACCATAAACATGTCAGTAATGTGTTGCACTAGATTTTAGGACAGCTAAGACGTCACTAGGCAAAAGAAATCTTTCGGCTCCATTATAATCTTATGGGACCATCATACATGTGGTCAGTTGTTAACTGAAATGTTGTTATGTGGTGCATGACTGTAATATAAAAGCAGTTCTTGTGATAAAACTGTTTTAAGGAAGAGAAACAATGAGTTGGAAGTAAAATTAGTCATTGTGTTAGTTTTGTATTGGTGCTGTAACAAATTACAACAAACTTTATGGCTTAAAATAACACACATTTATTATCTTATAGGTCTGGAGATCAGAAGTTTAAAATGGGTTGGCAAGGCTGCTTTCCTTCTGGAGGCTCTAGAAGAAGAATCCATTTCTTGGCCTGTTTCAGCTTCTAGAAGCTGCCCACATTCCTCGGCTCTGGGCTCTACATCACTCCCACCTCTGCTTCTGTGGTCACATCACCTTCCCTCTGTTAAAGTCTCACGTTGCCTTTTTTATAAGGACTCTCGTGATTACATTAAGTCCACCAGATAATCCAGGATAATCTTCTCATCTCAAGACCCTTAACTTAATCACATTTGCAAAGTCTCTTTTGCCATAGAAAGTAACATTTACAGGTCCCAGGGATTTGCACATGGAAATAAAGGAGGCCATTGTTTAGCTTACCACAGTCATTAAAAAAAAAAAAAAATATTCAGGGCATTTAACCTTCTAGAAACTGACCTGAAATCTTCCCAGAACCAATAGAAAACTTCCTGTTTTCTCATTTTCCACACTAATGAAACCTGCTTTTCTTCAGGTGACACTAGTTGATAAAAATAAAACTATTTCTGATTCAATATGTTGCTTTTCTGTTTTGGTTAATTATCAATGTTTTGATAGAAGAGTTTACTACAGTTTCATGGCAAATGTGTTTTCTGGGTTAAATAGGCTAAATTGAGAAGCAAAAAACTACTTATAACATTGATCCTGTGGGTAAATCATTTTATCATCCCAACAATGTACTTACCAACATGCAATACAAGCTCTTTTTTGTAATTGTGATAAAATATATATAACATACAATTCGCTATTTTAACCATCCTGACTGTACAATTTAGTGGTATTAATTATATTTACAATGCTTTGCAACCATTACCACCACCTATTTCCAAAACCTTTCATCACCCCAAATAGGAACTCTGTACTCATTAACCAATAACTCATTCTTCCATCCTTTCAGCCCCTTGTAACCTCTAATCAATCTACTTTCTGTCTCTTTGAATTTGCCTATTCTAGATATTTCATACAATGGTATCATACAGCATTTATCCTTTTGTGTCTGGCTTATTTCACTTAGCATAATGTTTTCAAGGTTAATCCGTGTTATAGCATGTATCAGTACTTCATTCTTTTTATGGCTGAATGATATGATTATATGTATAGACCACATTTTATTTATCCATTAATTTTTTTAATAGGTACTTGGGTTGTTTCTACCTTTTGTCTACTGTAAATAATGATGCTATGAACAGGTGTACAAACATCTATTTAGGCTGTTGTTTTCAATTCTTTTGGGTATATACTTAGGAGTAGAATTACTGAGTGGTAAGGCAACTATATGTTTAACTTTTTTTTTTTTTTTGAGACAGAGTCTCACTTTGTTGCCCCAGCTAGAGTGCCGTGCCATCAGCCTAGTTCACAGCAACCTCAAACTCCTGGGCTCAAGCAATCCTCCTGCCTCAGCCTCCCGAGTAGCTGGGACTACAGGCATGCGCCACCATGCTCGGCTAATTTTTCTATATATATATTTAGCTGCCCATATAATTTCTTTCTATTTTTAGTAGAGATGGGGTCTCACTCTTCCTCAGGCTGGTCTCCAACTCCTGAGCCCAATCCGCCCGCCTCGGCCTCCCAGAGTGCTAGGATTACAAGCGTGAGCCACTGCGCCTGGCCTATATATTTAACTTTTTGAAGAATTGCCAAACTGCTTTCCACAGCCATTGCACCATTTTACATTCCCACTAGCAATGTACTCAGATTCCAATTTTCCCACATGTTCACCAACACTAGTTATTTTTTTTCTAACTATAGCTACTCTCATAGGTAGGAAGTGATATCTCACTGTAATTTTAGTTAGCAGATTTTCATGTGCTTATCTATGATTTATATATCTTTTTTAGAGAAATGTCTATCAAGTCCTTTGCCCATTTAAAAAATTGGATTGTCCTTTTGTTGTTGAATTGTAGGATTCTTTATATATTTTGGTTATAGTTTCCTTGTCAGATATATGATTTGCAAATATTTTCTCCCACTTTATGTGTTGTCTTTTCACTCTCTTGATAGTGTCCCTTGATGCACAATAGTTTTTAATTTTGATAAAGTCTCATGCATCTATTGCTACTTTTGTCACTTGTACTTTTGATGTCATATTTAAGAAGCCATTGTCAAATCCAAGATCATGAACATTTTTCCCTATGTTTCCTCTAAGAATTTTATAGTATTTATTTTTTAAGTGTTTTATAGCTTTTAACTTTAGGTCTTTGATGCAAATTCAGTTAATTTTTGTATATGGTGTAAGTAAAGGTCCAACTCCATTCCTCTACATGTTTTCCCAATGCCATTTGTCGAAGATACTGTCCTTTCCCCCATTGAGTGGTCTCGGCACCCTTGTCAAAAATTAATTTACCATAGATGTGTTAGTTCTGGGCTCTCAATTCTATTCCATTGGTCTATATGTCTATCTTTGTGCCAGATCCACGCTGTTTTTTGATTACTCTAGCTATGTAGTAAGTTTTTTTTTTTTTTTTTTGAGACAGAGTCTGGCTCTGGCTCTGTTGCCTGGGCTAGAGTGAGTGCCGTGGCGTCAGCCTAGCTCACAGCAACCTCAAACTCCTGGGCTCAAGCAATCCTTCTGCCTCAGCCTCCCAAGTAGCTGGGACTACAGGCATGCACCACCATGCCCGGCTAATTTTTTCTATATATATATTTTTTTTAGTTGGCCAGATAATTTCTTTCTATTTTTAGTAGAGACGAGGTCTCGCTCTTCCTCAGGCTGGTCTCGAACTCCTGACCTCGAGTGATCCACCCACCTTGGCCTCCCAGAGTGCTAGGATTACAGGCATGAGCCACTGTGCCCGGCCTATGTAGTAAGTTTTGATATCAGAAAATGTGACTCCTACAACTTTATTCTTTTTCAGATTGTTTTGGCTATTCTGAGCCCCTCAAAATTCCATGTGAATCTGAGAATGAGTTCTTCCATTTCTGCAAAAAGTGCTATTGGATTTTGATAGCATAATTCGATTCTACATATCATTTTGAGTAGCATTGTCATCTTAATATTAAGTCTTTCAGTTCGTGAACATGAGATGTCATTCCATTTATTTGAGTCTTCTTTACTTCCTTTCAGCAATGTTTGTAGTTTCCAGTGTACATGTCTTATGCCTCCTTGGTTAAATTTATTCTTAAATATTTTATTCTTTTGGATACTACTGTAAGTGAAATTTTCTTTTCAGATTTTCCATTGCTAACAAGTAGAAATATAACTGTTTTTAGTGTGTTAACTTTTGTATTCTGAAACCTTGCTAAATTTGCTTAATGAATTTAAGAGGTTATTTTGCATATTTTTAAAGCTTTCTATATTCATGTTGTCTGTGAAAACTGTTTTTTCCTTTCCAATTTTGATTTATTTTTATTTTATGCCTCACTGGTCTGGCAGGAACTGCCAATGCTGTGTTGAATATAAGTGGCAAAAGCAGGCATCCTTGTCTTGTTGTTGATTTTAGGGGAAAAGCTTTCAGTCTTTCCCCATTGGATATGATGTTAGTTGTAGGTTTTTAATATATGGACTTTATCATGTTGGTAAGGTTCCTTTCTACTCCTGGTTTATTAAGCATTTTTTATTATGAAAGAGTGTTGGATTTTGTCAAATGCTTTTTCTACATCAGTTGAAATGATCATATGTTTTTCCCCTCTTCTATTAATGTGGTGCATTACATTGATTGATTTTCATATGTTGAACCCTGCTTGGATTTCTGGGATAAATTTCACTTGATCATGGTGTATAATCCTTTTAATATGCTGCTGAATTTGATTTGCTAGCATTTTGTTGGGGATTTTTTTTTTTTTTTTTTTTTTGAGACAGAGTCTCACTCTGTTGCCCAGGCTAGAGTGAGTGCTGTGGCGTCAGCCTAGCTCACAGCAACCTCAAACTCCTGAGCTCAAGGGATCCTCCTGCCTCAGCCTCCCGAGTAGCTGGGACTACAGGCATGCACCACCGTGCCCGGCTAATTTTTTCTATATATATTTTTAGCTGTCCATATAATTTCTTTCTATTTTTAGTAGAGATGGGGTCTCGCTCTTGCTCAGGCTGGTCTCGAACTCCTGAGCTCAAACGATCCGCCCACCTCGGCCTCCCAGAGTGCTAGGATTACAGGCGCCCGGCCGTTGTTGGGGATTTTTGTATCTACATTCATAAGGGATGTTGGTCTGTAGTTTTCTTGTATTGTATTTGCCTAGCTTTGGTATCATGGTAATGTTGGCTTCACATGAGTTAATAAATGTTCTATTCTCATCTATTTATTAGAAGAAACTGAAAGATTAGTGTTAATTCTTTAAATGTTTGGTAGAATTCACCAGTGAAGTCATTTGGTCCTAGGATTTTCTTTCTTGGGAGGTTTTTGGTTGCTGATTCAATATCCTTACTTGTTCTATTTAGATTTACTCTTCCTTCTTGAATCAGTTTTTGTAGTTTGTGTGTTTCCAGGAATTTGTCCCTTTTATCTAGGTTATCTAATTTGTTGGCATATAGCTGTTCATAGTATTCTCTTATAGTTCTTTTTTATTCCTATAGATCGGTAGTAATGTCTCCTCTTTCATTTCTGATTTTAGTAATTTGAGTATTCTTTTTTCTTCATTAATCTAAAGTTCTGTCCATTTTGTGATCTTCTAAAAGAAATAATTTTTGGTTTCATTGATTCTATTGTTTTATATCCTTTAGTTTTGCTCTAATCTGTATTGTTTTCTTCCTCTTTATGGCTTAAAACTCAATGGAATGTAAAGCATTTGGTTGTTAATTTTTTTCTCAAATGCCTAAAATTTAAGAATAAATATGTACCTCTCAGGTCATCTGGAAAAGAACAGCCTGTTTGTTAGATTTACAGTTAATCCATTTGAACAGTTTTCATATAATTTATGGTAGGATATTATTGGTCCTTATTAAGACATTTAGGAAAGAAAGAGGTCACTGGGAAGAACTACCCTAGATTGAATGTTAAGGCTATCTTCCAGTTTGCAGGACTTGTGGCAGGCTGAGAGAAAACAATACCATGGACCTCTTGGGTGTTAACAGGAAAAACTGATATCAACCTTCCCATTTTTAGATCATCATGTCATCATGAGACATAGCAGAATTTGGTCTGTTTCTGAAGAAAACAAGCATGATGAGAATCCTTTGATATCTTAAGAACATTGATTTCTCCCCTTAAGAGAAGAACATGGATTTCAGTGATGCCATTACTGTAATGTGGGTTCCACAGTTCTTTCCAAAGATGTGGCCCTTATGTTTCTAAGACTGGCTTTCTAAGGACCTGTTCTGAAAAGGTGCCTTCTCTCTGACTTTCATTTGCATCTCCCGCTTAGCTTTCACACTTCACCCTTCCTACTCAACTGTCCTCACCCAGACCATTTCCATCACCAGACAGCTCATCCTACCCATCTCCCTCCTACTCTTCTCAGTTCTTCCCATGGTTCGTAAACCATAATCATGAGTTGGAGACCCAAGGTCATAGCTAAGGAGATAGACACAGAAAATCACCATTTGTGATTTTCTATTATTTTCAATAAGTGACTTCAGCAATATCAAGAAAAGAAGGACATCCTAAAGGGTGGTGGTGGTGGGGGGTTGTGGTGGAGTTAATGGGTTAATAGTTACTTTATATTACTTTATACCAATTAGGAGGATTTCAATAGAAAACAATGAAACAAACACTGGTTCAAACAGCAAAGACATTTCAATTCCTTACAGGAAGCCCATAGTAGATACACTCCAGGTTTAATCCATCAGCTCAATAGCATCATCGAGGACCCAGGTTCTTTCCACTTCTTGCTGTGTCATCTCATTGTACTGGTTTTGTTTTCAAGCTGGCTCCTCCCTGGTTGCAAGATGGCTACAGCCAGTTTAGTCATCATATTTGGACATGCTAACGTGCAAGGCAGTTGTCCCTTCCTTGTGCGTATCTCTCTCTAATTTTAAGAACAAAGTTTTCAAAAAATTACGTTTAAAATTATTGGCATCTCTGTGATGTCAATCTCTTTCATCTTTCCAAACCACTAATAACATCTATTAAAAACAAGTCATCTATGTAAAATAATTTATTTTAATAAAATTCATTCAAAAGTTGCTGACTGAGCAGGGGCCTTTTAGGGGTGGGGGAGGAGGGATACATATACTGGTGGAAGGTGAGAAGCTAGTGAGGCTTAAGTCCAGTAGGAGCAGAAGCTTGGAGCCAGGACCTCCTTACCTTTAAATGATTTGTATTATATAACTCGCCCTGGCTAAACTTTCTTAATCTCATATTCTAAACTGTTTCACTTAAATCAATAACAACTACTGCACCACTTTCAAAATATCAATTTTGATTGAGTGAATTTTATTCACTGAATACCATTTCCTTTCCTTCCAGACTATTTTACTATGCCAAATTGAGTATTTCTTTGACTCAATGGGATCTCTAATCCATTGACTCTATAAACTGTTGACAGTTCATGGCTCCATTATTTCTCTCTTAGGACAAAATAATCTTTCCCAGAAACTCCCCAGTAGACTGCTCCCCATATCTCATTGGCTAGAAATGAGTTACCTGCTCTTCCCTAAACCAAAACTGGCAAGAAAAACAATTACGAAGATTGGTTTAGACCAAATTCTGATTTTCTCCTGAGGACAGGATAGAGTGAGCTTTCTGGGAGGTGAATACCTACACATTCCAAAGATTGCTCCCAAAAAGAATAATTTTTGGGTGATTAATCAATAGTAAGTGCTACAATATTATGTATAAAATTTGGCATTTTAATCCCAACTAAGAGTCACACCTTTTGAAGTCATTGTTCATTTATCAGGAATAGGGTAGATACCAGGAAAAGAAACATGGAAATAACTCTGTTTCCATCATTCCCATTCTAAAACTGGATCTATAATACTCAATACTTGTTGGACGACTTCAGGTAAACTCCTAGCCTCTCCTTGTCTTGATTGCCACATACACAACATGATATGAATATTCTGCATATGTTGTGGAACAGCTGGGAAGACATAATGAGATAATTACACCACATGAATGCAAAACAATACTATATCCACATTTTAGCCTCCCACACTGCCTATTTGCTCTATTTTCATTTGTTCATTCATTCATATACTCTTTAAACAAATAGTTGCTGACAGTCTACTTAATGGAACATACGGGATAAATATTTTCACCGTGGCCCTTGCATCTAAGATATTAACTAATGAATCATTTACCAGCACCTGCCTTATATCTTAAAGCACAGAATTAGGCAGTGTAGGAAGAAAGACAGGAAAGGTGAGGTGGGATAATAAGGGTTATTTGTGGAACCATAATGGTTGCTTTAATTGGAGTGTGAACTCTCTAATTTACTAATGGGGCTGCAACCAAGTGTGTGAATCCACAGGTGTCTATGTTGCTTTTCTGGCTTAGATACTATTTAGGTTTTAATACTTACTGATATATAATATAGACAAAGCAACTAAACCCCCACAAATTGGGTTTATATTACAACAAAATAGAACAAAACCTAAAACAGGATTGGTTCATTTGTGCACCACTGAGGCAACAAGAAATTCACAATAATGGACTACACAGTAAAAAACAGCCTTTTTGATAAAGAATAAAGAACTTTTGTTATGAAAGACCCTCTATTCATTGGGATGAAAAGGAAACATTAATTGCTTTAAAGCCAGCTAACCAATCGTCCTACAGATCCAATGGCTCAAAGAGATTTTCCAATTTTGGAAAACTAACATTTTAGAACAAAATAAGATGCTAAAACACAACTGCTATTAACTATGTCTGTTCTTAAAAAAATACAGGGAAGAGAGATTTTTTTACTAGCATTTGGAAACCCACTATTTATGTTTGTGATGAGATAACAATATATTTTGGATGGAGAGGACTTCTGGAAAAAGTTATGTTTCTAAGCAACAATGCTGGTTTGTGCAGGAAATTCACTAGAGAACAGGACTAGAAAGTATATATCTATGGTTTTCCTCTATTAAATAGGAATAGCACAACATATAAAGAATTTTGGTAATTTAAACCCACCACAATTTTACATCTGGTTTCTCAAATAGTTCTGTGGATTTAGAGCCAACATTTGATGGGCAGAAAGAATCACCAACGTCAAAGTTCTAGGATGTGTCAGGACAGCAGAGTAGTTCTGTCATTGCAAAATAACTACTTTGGCAGAGGATGATAAAGAATGAAAACAGCAGGTTACTTCAGTGGTTGGGTGTGGTTCATGAAGTTTTTTACATTAATTGAAGCACAACTTCGAGCCATTTAATGTAGCTCTGATATTCTGGAGAACAACCTAGCGGTCAGCTATCAGTGATGGTATGGCTCCTTTTGAGCAAAGTTATCTTGTAATCTTTAGAGCTTTTGATCTATACAGCCTCCACATTCAAGTGAGGTTGAAAAGACTGCTGTTGAGGCCTGGATCACTCCAGCCCCATCCATACACATGTACCCCTCTTCTGTTGGATTCTTCTACTGCAACAAAAAGCAAGTAAGCATCAACTGGCAACTGTTAAAAGAGGAATGATGCAACAGCAGGGCAGAAAGATAGTAGAGCTAAAACTATCTTGCCACAGGCACAAAGTTAGTTGCTTAATGTAGTTGTGAGATAATAAAAATCTATGAAAAACTGACCATTTGTCAGTTTGTTTGATTAAGGAAAAAGCAGTAATACAGAACATTTTAATTCTGCTTAATAAAAGTAACTGATATTTATTTGGGGCCCAGAACTACATAAAGTCTTTATATAAACTGTTTAATTTAATCCTCTCAACAATCTCATGGCTAGGTATTATTATCCCCACTTCACAGATGAAAAAAAATTGAGGCAAAAGAGTTTAACTTACTCAAGATCTCACAGATAATAAGTGATAAAACTGTAATTTGAAAACCAGAAAGTCCAACTTTAGAGACCATGTTCTTAATATTGTGGCATCTCAAAGGGCAGCCAATTTACAGACTGCCTAGACAATTAAGACATCGTCTGACGTGAAAACTCGAGCAGGGCAGCGCTTTCTTAAAACTTTTCAAAGGCTGCCCACTGCTCTAAGACTGAGACACCCTTTTTAAGTGAGATGAGTGGATTTTTATCATTAAAAAAGTTATAAAATGATCTTTGATGCATGTCTTGCCTGTGAAAGTCATTCACTTTAATGTTCAATGGAATAAGTGTAATCCATATAATTGCCAGAAAGATAAGCATCTTAGTGCAGGTATAATAATAACATTGAACATTATTAATGATAAAAATATCATTTATAGCAGCCTATTATATGGATTTTAAACATACCATGTCTGATTGTCAGATAATCCCACAATGTAGATTCTAATATTACTAATTTTCAGGTAAGGAAACTAACACTCAGAGAACTTGGGTAACTTCCCAAGGTTACTTCATTAATGAGCAGCAGAGCTTAGAATCTGGATCCAAAGTTTATGTACTCCTTGTCCTGTTTATACTCTATCTGGCTTTTTCCTAGTCAAAAACATGAAGGCATTGCTTACTTTTAGTTTTTATCATTGTCATCTTGGCATGACATCAGAAGAATTGCAGGTGATTAATGTAAGCATATAAAACAGCATAAAATTAACAGATGAGAAATTGGGGAAAGGAAATAAAACCAAGCTGGGGCAAATTTAGTGTATAAAATGTGTGCCATGGGTTTGTAGGTAGTTAGAGTAGTGTCTCTAAAGATTGCTTCATTAGGAAGAAGTGAATGATGCCTTTCGGAAGACTTGTTACTCCTGAGGACTCAAAACATTGGGCATGAGAGATGATGATTATTAAGCACATATATTAAGCTAAACATAGTAAGATGCACCTGGCACAAGTCTACTAAAGGGGTGTAATCTGTCAAACATTAGAGTTTAAAACAGAGGGGGGTGGATATTCACTAAATACTAATTTGAGCAAAGTTCAGCAAAAAAAAAAAAAAAAAATCACTGGCCATGGATATTTAGGCATTAACATTCTACAAAAGGCATATCAAAAAGAGTATCTATTGCCCTAAAGATGGTTTCCTGCTGAGTCCAGCTCAGCACAGGCAATCCCAAACCAAGCAGTTCAGCAGAAATGAAGACAAAGTGCCAATTATCAGGGTAAGTGGCGCCGGGGACTCCATGCTTCTAAGAGCAAAGAGCCCCAATCCTTGGTGCACACATTGCTTTTATTAGTATAACTCAAGAGGGAACAAGGGCAGGAAAGAGATGGCCGTTTACTCCCCAATCTCTTTATTTTGAGAATGCTCTGTTCAAAGAACATTCCCAGGCCTCCTACATGACTGCAGTCACTGGAGACATGGCTGTTTACTTCAACTTCTCGGGCTGCTGACCAGACGGTCGGACTCCACTTTCCTTCATCCACACCCATTCAGCATTAAGGAAACAGCCAGCTCACAGCTCCTGCTGCTACATTTCCTGCATAGAACATTTCAAATTTTTCACAATTTGGGTTAGAATCTATTCCTGATTTTACATCCTTTTCTTCTTGGTTAACATTAGACGCATGCCTCTCTGAACTAGATAGTCACTTAACCGAAGACAAAAGGAGTAAAGATGCTGATGGACTTACCAAGAGCAAGGCAATAATGTCTTCGAAGGGAAAGCTACAGTTAGAAAAACAGTCCAAATTTCTGAATTTGGATCACCATATGACTTCTGCAATACTTCTCCCAACTGGCATATAAACTGAAGTTCAAGTGAAAAAACCAGGGTATTATTCAGATTGATGATTTTTGGGGTCAGGCAAAGATTCTGAGAGATAACCTACGTAAAGGAAAATAAAAAATCTCAGGACCCCAAACTCCTTACACCAAAGGGAAAGTTAAGCCTGGAAGCTGGGTCATGGAACACCCTCTTCCAAATGAATAGCTGCTACTTCACAACTCTTTGTCAAAACCAAACCCCAAAGGCAAAAGGCTTCAGGCATCTCTGGATGACTGCTCTCACAAATCATTCATAAGTAAATTCTTTGCTGGCCTCCAAACCTTTCAAGATGTATATTCTCCCACAAACAAGAATATGCCAATTGTAACCTAAGTCTAGCTCCTAAAACTAAAGCCTATTCAATTCCACACTGGTATTAGTACAAGCTTATCTTCCCAGGTGCAGAACAAAGGTAAGATGAGATCCCAGAGGCGTAATTGACTCTTCCTTTACTACAATCAATCACCTTATCTTATGTAAAATGCAGATTCACTGGACATTATCTGAAGTCTCTCACCAAAATGTAACCATTCATCTTACCACCTACCTGTCCCTCTTCCAACATGCCTTCCCCCCTTTAAGGAAATGGATAAATGCTTCGTTTTTCTGGCTTAATAAACGTCCATTGATTGTCTTTGCCTCAGTCACACATTTTGCTTAACACCTACAAAAAACCCAGCAGCTGATTTGAGTATGTAAGTACATGAGAGAATACTGACCTGCAGTGGTGATAAATAGCATGTTTGCTTCCAAAACAGATTAGTTCACACTTAATAATGGAGTAAATCTGTCGGGCCATGACCTAATGCGCCCAAGTTACCAAGATTGCTACATCTCTACTAAGTCTTTGGGATCAACAAACGCAGAACATTTAGGGTGCTCACTGATGCCGGTGTTAGTTGGTAGTACAGGTCAAGATTGTACCAAAGACTCAGAATTTAAATTCCTGCAGAACTAAGCGTCTTTTCAGGTTCCTTTCTTTGTTGTATACTGCTTATTTTCTAACTCTAAAAGAAAAAAATAACCTCGCGCTTCAAAAGGTGCCTTGTACCAAGGCCCAGCGATTTGGATTTTCAACCACGGTCTCGTGGATTTTAAGCGGATGTTCAGAGACTACACTTTGAAAAACACAGTAGAACGGACTACAGGTGGTGATATGAGAGTCATATGTTAAAACAAGTTCTGTTTTGGCAGGCTGGGAGGCTACGGCTTAGCCTGGGATTCTTTCACACCCAAGACAACTAAAAAAAGCGGGGGAGTCTTTGCGTCAACCCCTGAGGCAGCGGCTAAGAGGAAACTCGCCCACGCTCCGAGCCAGCCGACGCCGGCTCCACCTAAGCCGTGGCTGTCTCAAGCTCCTCAGGGTTTTCCGCCAGCTCCACTTGAGCCACAGGGCCACAGAGTCCCCTGAAGCTTTCTGCCAGCACTCACGGGCCTTGGCCAGCCGCCGCGACTTCTCCAATCTCTGCACAGAAGAGACGCGTCCCACCCCTCAGCATCGGCCGGAAGCGCCCTCCGTGCCCGCCCCCTGCCCCCGGACCCGGAAGTGGGGCGTCAGCAGCTGGCGCGTTGCGCTCCGCGGCCGAAGCCCACCATGCTCCGCGGACCCCGCCGCCTCCTCTGGGCCTCCGTACGACCCGCCGCGGCCCTGGCTGCGGCGCTGCTCCCGTCACTTGTGCGCTGCTCTATCCTAGAGCCGAGGGACCCAGTGGCTTCGGTGCTCAGCCCCTACTTCGGCACCAAGACTCGCTATGAGGATGTCAACCCCGGGCTACTGTCGGGTCCCGAGGCGCCGTGGCGGGACCCGGAGCTGCTGGAGGGGGCCTGCACCCCGGTGCAGCTGGTCGCCCTCATTCGCCATGGCACCCGCTACCCTACAGCCAAACAGATCCGAAAGCTGAGGCAGTTGCACGGGCTGCTGCAGGCTCGCGGGCCTGGGGATGACGGGGTCGGTAGTGCCGGCAGCCGCGACCTGGGTGCCGCGCTGGCCGACTGGCCTTTGTGGTACGCGGACTGGATGGACGGGCAACTAGTGGAGAAGGGACGGCAGGATATGCGACAGCTGGCGTTGCGTCTGGCCTCGCTCTTCCCAAGCCTCTTCAGCCCGGAGAACTATGGCCGCCTGCAGCTCATCACTAGCTCCAAGCACCGCTGCGTGGATAGCGGCGCTGCCTTCCTGCAGGGGCTGTGGCAGCACTACCACCCTGGGTTGCCCCCGCCCGACGTCGAAGGTGACGGTCCAGGTCGGCGGGCCAGTGCCCTGCCTCGGTTCTCCTCCCTTCCCTAAATCCTCTCCCGCCTCTCCCAGACCCTGGATTTCTTTCCCCCACCCCAGCTTCTCACTTTTCCTCTCTTCCTAATTAATCCATCATCCCTCAGGCTGCGTCCTGCCTGGGCACGCGATCTTCCGGACCTGGCTCTTTCTCTTCCCACATACATATGTTCATTTATTCATTCATCAGGTATAAATTTAGCGCCTTCTACATAGTGCATGCTGTAGTACACATTGGGGTCCAGCAGGAAAGAAGACAGGAGGTCTCTCTCGCACTTTTTGATCTCCCATTTCCAAATTGAATTGCTGCCTCTGAGCGCCAACCCATCCCTTCCCCCTTCCCTGGCAGCTAGTTTTACAGCTGAGTGCACTTTTTAAAAAATGGAATCTAGAACTTTCTTCCTCAGGCTTTGCTTCTGGTACTAGTTGGGTTTTTTAAAATTTATCAACCTTTTCAGAAGATGGTTCTGGACCTACACCCTGTTTTAGAAAGCTGCTCTCAAGTCTTCTGTATGCCCTGATTTTTTTCTTGTTTTGTTCTTGTAATTTGCTATGGCCTTTCCCTCATTATAGGTGTGGTTCATGGTCACACAAAATACCTTACTCATTTATTCCATTAATTATACTTTTTCAAAATTTGAGAGGTCATCTAGTGAGGCCGTTTTATTTCACAGGTGAAGAAGCTGAGCCCAAGAGTATGCCTCCTTAATTGTCTTTCTCTAGTTTGAGAACTAGAGTCAGGCCCAGAATCCAGGTCTTCTGTTTTCCCAAAATGGATTTTCCTTTAGAAAATGTTTTAATGTCACAGATAATGATAGCAAACACTTAATGCCTATTATGTGCCAGGCATGCCTCAAATTTATTTTACTAAATCCTTACAACCACTCTCTGAATTGTTAGTATTTTCCTCCTATCTCACAGATGAGGAAATTGTGACACAAAAACACTAAATAATTTGCCCATTTTTCACACAGGTAGTTGTGGACCCAGGAAATCTGATTCAGAGCTTACTCTCTTAACCGTTGTACTATATAGCTTCCATTTGACCAATAACGTACTGTTAAGAATAAAAACGTAGTATTTTTGTGCAACAGAGATGAACAGGTGTTAATAGTTTCTTGATCACGCTTAAGGTCAGACCTGAAATGTGAAACATCATTTAGCTTCAAAGCCCAAGTGAAAAACAAATTGGAAGTAGACTGGTTTGTCCTTTCTCCTATAGCAATTGAACAGTTAAACCATCTGCAAGGAATTTCTCCACTGACTTTGGTCATGTTATCGTGGGTAACTCATTTGGCTGACTTGTGTTTAGTTACTTGAACTGTGCTTTTTTAATTATAGCTTTTTTTCATTATCATGGGTGAAAATTCCCCATAAATCTGTTAAATTAATTGAATGTTGAAAGTAGAACATACTTTAACATAGCATAATGTATATGTAGTGACCTCCTGGAATGAATGAATTTTTGTCTTCAGATGGCATTGTGAATATTGGCATTTGTTTCAGAATACAAAGCTAGGGATCAAACACCACGGTTCAGAATAAGCCTGCCTCTCGCCATTTTTAGTTTCTGAGATTAAACCCTTTTCCTAGCCTCTTCGTTATTGTATGTAGACAATTGTTTTGCTGGTTATGTACATCTGGTCTTTTGAGAACATCTACCGAATTAGATTTTGTATTTTTGTAGAAACAGAACAATGCCTTTGTTTCTGTTTAAACAGCAGCAATAGGTAGGTAGTAACAAGGATGAAACGTCAAGACTCACTTGGGAAATCGTATTTTGAAGGCACAAAAAAAAGATGACAAAGTTCGCTTATTTTTCTAGTCAAGATATTTTCCTAAGAACTGTAATCCAATTTGCAATTAAAGTGGGCAAAATTATCCATTTCAGGAGATACACTTATATATCTTATTTCACACACATGTCCAAAGTAAAATGGTGTAACTATATTTGGTTTTCTCTTGTGTACAAAAATGATATACTTAGTGTTCTTTTCATCGTAAATTATTGGTGAAATGATGATTGAGATGTGTATTTTGAATATGACTGAAAAAAAGGCACTCCAGTAGCTGAAGCATGAGTGTGAATGCTTTCCCAATGTTGACAAATTGGGAAAATAATGTAACATATTCTAAAGGGAAAGTTATCAGAAGATAAACCAAATCAGAAGCACCTGACACAATGAAGCACAGTAGAACTGAAGCATTAATGCATTTTGTGCTGTTGTCAGTAGTTTTTGTCCAAAGTAAGGTCTTTTGTAAAGTAACACGGGGTTGGGAAAGTTAATTGAGAAAATGCTCTCGCCTTTGGCTTAGAGTGGAAACACCTTTCAATCTGTTGAAATCTCTCTCACCCTGTAATTGGAAATTTTGCTTATTTTTAGTTTGCTTTCTAAAGTTTTCTGTGCCTGATAGAAACAGTACTTAGGTAACATAGTTGCACACTTTTTATGACATTCCTTCAGAACTCTCCTTATTGATTCTAATTTTTGTTTTCTTTAGGAAAACATTCATTTCAGTTACCTTTGTTGTATAGTATCGCTTTAACACATGTTAGATGTGCTTTGTTTCTTTAGTCTTTTCTAGCATATTATCTCACACATTACAGTCATTACAAAATTTTACTCATGTCTTTCCTGATCAGTATGTGCTTATTTCAGACATAGAGATAATAGAATGTTAGTGTTCATTTTTCCCACTTAAAACATTTTCAATAATTTGAAATTGTCATTTATGTCAATGATTTATATATGTAATTTTTTTTTTTTCAGATATGGAGTGTGGCCCTCCAAAAATTAATGATAAACTAATGAGATTCTTTGATCATTGTGAGAAATTTTTAGCTGAAGTAGAAAGGAATGCTACAGCTCTTTATCATGTGGAAGCCTTCAAAACTGGACCAGAAATGCAGAACATTTTACAAAAAGTTGCAACTACTTTGAAAGTACCAGTAAATGATTTAAATGCAGGTAATATACCTGTTATCTTTTATTTGAACTTCTGGTTTAAATAATTTTGAATTGTGGAAACAAAAAATAAGGAAAAAAATTTTTTCTTTTGAAAGTCCCACAATTGAATTTACATTAAGAAAATAATATGTTCTAGGTCAAGAAAATCGTACACCTCATGCTTGAAATTTTTAGATGCCTATTCTTGAGTGGTATGTAAATTAATGTACAAGATTCTTGCTATGTTCTGGTAGAGTATAGTATATAAAGCCTCAATTCTAAGCATTATTTATAAAACAAAAATCATTTCAGGATTTCCTCTTCATAAAGTGATACAAATGGGAAAAGCATATAAATTCTTAGCTTTTGAAGCAGTTCAAAAGTGCACATTAATGTGAAGGGAATAAGTTTTACAAAGTCCAAAAACAAACTAATACAAATTTTTGAGTCTTTTATACAGAGAGGCTGAGAAAATGAGCAGTTATATCTGTCTTAATGTATTACAGTAGGTGGGTTAACTGCAGTTTATCAATTTATCATCTAAATTGGGATGCTTTTGAGTATGAAAGAGGACACTGTTTTTAAATCAAATTTAATTTTACTGGTTGATTGATTTATAGAGACATGGTGTCCCTTTGTTTCCCCAGCTAGAGTTCAGTGGCTTCATCATAGCTCACTACAACCTCAGACTCTGGGACTTGAGCGCAGTCTTCCTGCCTCAGCCTACTGAGTAGCTGGGACTATAGGCACATGCTACAGTACCGGGCTAATTTTATTTTTTTGTAGAGATGGGGTCTTGATATGTTGCTCAGGCTGGTCTCAAACTCCAGGCCTCAAGCAGTCCTTCCACCTTAGACTCCCAAGTTGCTGGGATTACAGGTGTGAGCCACTGGCCCAGCAAAGAACACTATTAATAATTATGGTAGGAAAACAGGTGGAAAACCAGGGCACATAGTCAGCTAGCAATGGGAAATTAAGAAAATAAGATTTTTTTCCTGTTTTCTATGAATTTGTAATCCATAGGGCAGATGTTGACAAAGCTACATACAAAGATTGTGGATTTCATTATATCATGAATTAATTTCCAAAAGACTGGAACTAGATATTCAGGGGGAAAAAATGAAAGTAGAGTAGAATCTGTCAATCATGGAACCTGGATATTTTTTAAGGTTCAAAATAAAAAAACCTAGACTAGCATTTGAAATTGAATCTTTTTTCCTTCATAAACTGGCTATACATTGGAGTCACCTGTGGAGCATTAAAAATTGTTTATTTTATTGGGAAATAATTCAAACATGTAGTTAAGAGTAAAAGCAAATATAATGAACATTCGTATACCCACAACTTGGCTTTACCAAATTTTAATATTATGTTTCAGTTAGTTCCTTTAGATAAATTGAGGTCTGTTGGTCCTATTCCTGGATCTTATTTTTCCCTTTTTCTCACCAGAGTTAACCATTGTCATAAATTGAGCATTTAAATCATCCTATGCCAATTTTTATACACAAATGTGATGTTGTTTTGCAGATTTTTAAGCTTTTAAGAATATTAAAGTATATGTCAGTCTGAAATTAGATTTTTATGCAACTTTGCATTTTTGATTTAATGTTTATAATTCTAGTCCTACATTTTAAACTTAGGTATTGTATAGCTATGCTATTATTCTGTTAGTGGGCATTGAGGTTGTTGAAGAACTATTTTTAATCTCTGAATGGGCAAGGATTGTTTGTGTTTTACTGATGGGGTAACTGAGAGCAACTGTTTTTTTTTTTTTTTTTTTTGAGACAGTCTTGCTCCATTGACCCAACCGGAGTACGGTGTCATCATCGTAGCTCACTGCAACCTGAGACTTCTGGGCCCAAGCAGCCCTTCTGCCTCAGCCTCCCTAGTAGCTGGGACATAGTAGTCCCCTACAGGGACTCACCACTATGCCCAACTAATTTTTTTATTTTTTGTAGAGATGGGGTCTTGCTCTTGGTCAGAGTGGTCTCAAACTCCTGAACTCAAGTGATCCTCCTGCCTCAGCCTCCCAGTGAGAGCAACTTCTTTTTGGAGGCAATATAAACAGAGTGGTTAAAATCATGGATTCTAGAATTGGACCCTTTGTATTTGAATCTTGACTCTACTATCCTATTGAAAAACTGACTTTTGCCACAGTTTCCCTCTCTGTAAAATGGGTATAGGAATTATGCCTGGCCTCAGGATTATTGCAATGATTATATGAGACTAGTTCATGCATAGCATTTACTACAGTGGCACAATAACTGCTCAGTGTATACTTTTGCTATTTAAGTACCCTTTTTTTAAAGTAGAGAGGTGAGGCTATGTGTATCTTCTGTAATTTATTTTTACTGAACAATATATCTGCCTTACATACAGATCTGTCTCATTCTTTTAAGTTGTGTTATTTCATATGATACATGATTTGATTTCTAGGTCAATGCTGGTTAAAACTTATTTAACCCATCATTGAATTTATTTTACTGCTGTAAAAGGCTGTAGCTAATACTGTGCAAATTCTTTTTATAGGAAACCATTTTCCCATTGAAATTTTTCTTGGTTTTTAATTCTGTTAGTCTGTTTTTTGCACTTGAAAGTTTATAAGATAAATAACTAGGTGAATTGCTGGGCTAACAAGCATGATTATTTTATATCTTGATATATACTTCCAAATTGTTCTCTAAGGTATAGAGAACAATTATGTTGTATCAATATATGAGAATGTTCATTTTCCCATATATCATCCAACACTGGATATTATTAGTCATTTTAATCTTTGCCAGTTTGATTAGTGAAAAATAATATCATGGCCAGGCGTGGTGTGGTGGCTCACACCTGTAATTCCAGCACTTTGGGAGGCTGAGGCCGGAGGATCGTTTGAGGTCAAGAGTTCGAGACCAGCCTGAGCAAGAGTGAGACCCCGTCTCTACTAAAAATAGAAAAATTAGCCAGGTGTGGTGGTGTGTGCCTGTAATCCTAGCTACTCGGGAGGCTGAAGCAGGAGACTCGCTTAAGCCCAGGAGTTTGAGGTTGCTGTGAGCTAGACTGACGCCAAGGCACTCTAGCCCAGGTGACAGAGTGAGACTTTGTATCAAAAAAAAAAAAAAAAATGATATCTGGCTTTAATTTGCATTTCTTTGATTACTTTTGAAGTGAACATCTTTTTATGTGTTAGACATTTGCATACCTTCTGAGAATTGCCTCTATAACCTTGTCTATTTTCTATTGGGTTATTTTTATGTTTTTCTTATTGATCATAGATACCCTTTATGTATTGTGGCTATATTAAATATATCTGTGAATTCTGCTTCTTGTTGCTTATCTTTTAGGTTTATGGTACAGAAGCTTACATCTTTTAAATGGCCATATCTCTCTCTTCATTATGGCTTCTGTGTGTTGCATTTTGCCTAGGAATCCCGTCTTACCCCTAGATGATTATATTTTCCCATTGTTTTCTTTTCTTTTTTTTATGTTTAAATCTCTGATCCACTTGAAATATTTTTGAGGTTCCAAAAGAAGATTGACCAAAAGTCAGAAGGGTCATAATAGATGGGTCAGAGATCATATATCTAACCTCCTTACTTTTTTTTTTTTTTTTTCCCCCAAGGTACGGTGTCTCACTCTGTCACTCAGGCTGGAGTGCAGTGGCCCCATCATTGCTCACTGTAACCTTGAACTCTTAGACTCAAGTGATCTTCCCACTTCAGCTTCCTGAGTAGCTAGGATTATAGGCGTACTTCACCACACCCAGCTAACATTTTTATTTTTTGCAGAAATGTGGTCTTGCTGTGTTGCCCAAGCTGGGCTTGAACTCTTAGCCTCAAGTGATGATCCTCCCACCTCATCCTCCCAAAGTGCTGGGATTATTGGCGTGAGCCACTGTGCCTGGCCCTAACCTCCCTATTTTGTAGGCAGGGAAATTGAGACCTGGAGAGTCTAGAGTGCCTTGCCCAGGATTATTAGTGGCAGAGTCAGGTCTTTTAGCCTTAGCCTTCACTCATGCTTTTTCTTCGTATACTTCAAAGAGTTTTTTGTTGATTTTTTTTTTTTTTCCAGAAAGCTCCTTTCCAGTTAAAGAACACAGCATTTGGGCTGACTTTCATAGTTTCTGAATTAGAACTTTGAGTGTAAATAAGCCAGGTCCTTTCATCAGACATACATAATACTTATATGTCACTACATTATATTAGGTATTGATATTATAAAACCTCTTCTGTACATAAACAAAGTTTTTGAATGACTTTTATGTGTATTCCCAATGAGATATATTTTTGTATTATATCCCGCCTTAGGGGAATTCTTTAAACTCAAAACTAGTGTGAAGTGCATGTAACATAAAGTAAATTTTGGTCTCATTTTCATTTGAGAAAGAGGGAAGGCAATAAGGTAAAGAAAAATCAAAGCAATGTAGGCAACCCCTGCAGTTGACTTCTCTCTCTCTCTCTCTCTCTCAAACGCACACACACAGACATTAAATATCACACACTTTCCATTGGCTAGAGAACAGCAGTGTTTTTATTTGCTACTGACAAAGACTACCTTTTGTAGCCCAAGCACTCATTCCCTTATTCTTTCTTGTCAATGCCCATATATATCTAAAAGTAACGTAATCAGTGAATTAGCATAAAAATCTCAAATAACCTTTTCTGAAGTCCACTTCTTAAATCACTTGAGCAGCTAAATTTGAAAAATTGATATTGTCGCCAACCTTTCTTTTCCTCATTAACGTGTGATTTTTTTCCTCTTTGTTAATTTCCTTGGCTCTATTTTGCCTTTCTCCTTCCCCTTACTCTGCTCTTTCTTCCCTTTCTATCTTCTGTAGTCTTCTCTCCCCTTTTATATCCTCCTCTCTATACTTGCTATTGCTTATTAGTTATAAATTGTATAATTTAAACAACTGTTCAATGAATGTACTTTGTTATTCCTAATTTTCATATTAGCTCTAAAACCTTTATAACTAGCTCCCTTCCTCCAACCCTCTAAAATTAACTATCAAGTTATGTTTTATTTAGCAAGTCCTTGAGTTAAACTTTTTATTGGGTTTGCTAGGCAAACATACTCTTAACAAATAATTACTTTTAAAAGCAGAAAAAAGTTTCCATTTACAGAAAGCTTCTTAATTTTATTGTTCTGAAATCTACACCTCCTCATGGTTTCTTCCTGATAGTTGTGATTCTGCTCTTTGAGATTGTACAGAGCAAGTCTTAATTCTTTGATAGCCAGGAAGAAACTACTGTTTTTGCCAAACCAAACATACCCAGTTTCTTAAGCTGTGCCACACATGGGTTTCTACAGATATTTATTTAGCCTTTGAGAAATTGCAGAAAATAATGACCCACAAAGTTTTACCTTTTCTTTTTTTCCAGATTTAATTCAGGTAGCTTTTTTCACCTGTTCATTTGACTTGGCAATTAAAGGTATTAAATCTCCTTGGTGTGATGTTTTTGACATAGATGATGCAAAGGTAAGTATTACTGTTTGCTGCTTTTTTTTTTTTTATTATTACTTGAAGCAGCTTTTCAGGAAATAAGCAGAGTTAGGGAACATAAACTGTCTCGTGACTAACTCTTAATTTTCCTTAAATAGAGATTAAATGTTCAAATAGGTCCCACTTACTTGTAAATAGTTTGGGTTCATAAAACTCTTGGAAACATTTTTCCCATGGTGATTTGATTTCTAGGTCCACTGAGTTAAAAACTTATTTAACCTGTCATCAAATTTTATTGCTGGAAGGGGCTGTAGAGCTAGTATGATCCAAATTTTTCTTTTTATAGGAAGCCAAAGCTCAGAGAAGATAAATGATTTTCCAGAGACCTAGTAACTATTTTATAACAGTTTTCATGAGAATTTGAGTTCTGTGTTCTCCCTGGTGGTGGTAGTAATTCATCTACAATTCCTATCTGCCTATTTAATTTCCTTTTTTTCCTCTTCATTCATAAAGCTCTGACTTTTAGACTCTAGGAAAAGAAGGAACAGCAGGCCTCTGATAACATTAAAGGAGATAAATTCTGGTCAGTTCTGGGGTGTGGAGGCAGAGGGGTGGGGTAGGAGAGTGTTGTTGTCTTAAGTGTTATCAGTATGGATCATTCAGGATTATGGACTTCTGAAACCTTGTTATCCCTTGTGTGCATATAAAACCATTGTAAAGTTAAAATTGTAAGCTGAACTGTCATAAGTTAGGGACCACCTGTATAGGGTATAGTAGTGCACAAAGGAGGATATTGATTTAGTGGCATCAGACAAATCTTTACAAAAGAAATAACACATGAACTAGATAAGTTTCTCTATGGTAGCTTTTTTGCAAGTTTGTATAAATCTTCTGTGTAATAAGTGCATCTAGATTGTGTGTCTCTTCTGAGGTCAGTTTTGGTATTTAATATTCTCCTATAGAAATTATCCATATCATCCAGATTTGTAGATTTATTTGCAGAGTTTAGCAAACTTACCTCTTATAATTAAAAAAATTTTTCTCTTTTTCTGAAATTTTACCCGTTATTATTTATTTTTGCTTTCATTACAGTAGTTTATTGTTTATTTTTTCCCCAATAAACAGTTTAGCTTTATCTGTTTTTGAACTTAACATGACGGAATCACCCACTATGTATTTTTTTTGTACCCAGCTCTTATTCAACATTATGTTTTTAAGATTTCTTCATAATGCTGCAGGTAGCTATAATTTTTATTTTCATTGTTTTATAGTATTCCATTATGTGAATATTTAATAATTTATCATTATCTTCTTTGCAGACATTTGGTTTGTTTTCATTTGGGGGCTATTAAGAACATTGTTGCCATGAACAGTCTTGTATATTTGTACAGGGGCACATGCACACATTTCTGAAGTTGTATGTCTGTGGTAGAATTGCCTGATCATAGGACATGCATTTCAAATTTACTAGGTAACGCCAAACCATTTTTGGATCTGTTGCAGCTTATGTTTCTATATTCTTTTTTATATCTTTTTTTTCTACTTTTGGCTTTCTTGTAAAGAAAAATTATTTTCGTAAGTCTTTGGAATTTGTGATACTATGTATCTTTGTTTCATTGCAGTTTTCATCTGCTCCATAGCAGAATTTCTTGGGTAAATGTTCTTTTCTGGCAGATTACTGCCTTTTTTTTTTTTTAATTTTTATTTCAGAATATTACAGAGGTACAAATGTTTTGGTTACATGAATTACTTTTGTACAGTTTGATTCACAGTTTAAGTGTGTCCATCATCTAAATAGTGTGCATTGTACCTGTTAGGTGTGAATTTACCCATCCTCCTTCCCACCCGACCTGCTTGATTTCCATTGAATTTTACTAGTGTATGTACATGAGTGTTAATCATTTACTTCCAATTTAATAGTGAGAACATGTGGTGTTTGTTTTTCCATTCTTGTGATACTTCACTTAGGGGGATGGTCTCCAGTTCCATTCAGGTTGTTAACAAAAGGTATTACTATTAGTTCACCATTTTTTTTATGGCTGAGTAATACTCCATGGTATACATATACCACGTTTTGTTAATCCACTCATGTATTGATGGGCACTTGGGTTGTTTTCCACATCTTTGCGATTGTGAATTGTACTGCTACAGACATTTGAGTGCAAGTGTCTTTTTTTATAAAATGCTTTTTTTTCCTTTGAGTAAATACCCAGTAGTAGAATTGCTGGATCAAATGGTTGGTCTTACTTTTAATTCTTTGAGTTATCTCCATACCATTTTCCATAGAGGTTGTACCAGTTTGCAGCTCCATCAGCGGTGTATAAGTGTTCCTTTCTCTTCACATCCATGCCAGTATTTGTTGTTTGGGACTTTTTGATAAGAGCCATTCTCACTGGACTTACGTGATATCTCATTGTGGTTTTGATTTGCGTTTCTCTGATCATTGGAGACACTGAGCATTTTTTCATATGTTTATTGGCCATTAGTCTATCTTCTTTTGAAAAGCTTCTGTTCATATCTTTTTCCCACTTTTCAGTGGGGTTGTTTGATATTTTCTTGCTGATTTGCTTGAGTTCTTTGTAGATTCTAGTTATTAGCCCTTTATCACATGTGTAGCATTCAAATATTTTCTCCCATTCTGTAGGTTGTCTATTCACTCTATTGCTTGTTTCATGGGCTGTGCAGAAGCTTTTTAATTTAATCAGGTCCCATTTATTTTTGTTGTTACTGTTATTGCCTCTGGGGTCTTTTTCATAAATTCTTTGCCTAGGCTGATATCTATAAGAGTTTTTCCAACCTCTTCTAGAATTCTTAAAGTTTCATGCCTTGGGTTTAAGTCTGTTATCCATCATGAATTAATTTTTGTGAGTGGTAAGAGGTGCTGTTTCAGTCTTGTACATGTGGCTGGCTGTAGTTTTCCCAGCACCATTTATTGAATAGGGATTCTTTTCCCCATTGTATGTTTTTGTCTGCTTTGTCAAAGATCAGATGGCTATATGATGATGATTTTATGTCTGGGTTCTCTGTTCTGATCCATTGGTCTATGTCTCTGTTTTTGTGCCAGTACCATGCTGTTTTGGTTACTTATAGCCTTGTAGTATACCAAGTATACCAGCTTGAAGTCTGGTAAGGTGATGCCTCTTGATTTGTTCTTTTTGCTTAAGGTTGCTTTGGCTATTCAAGGTCTTTTCTGGTTCCATATGAAGCATGCGATTATTTTTTCTAGATCTGCAAAAAATGGCATTGGTACTTTAATGGGGATTGCATTGAATCTGTAAATCACTTTCGGTAGTATAGACATTTTGACAATGTTGATTCTGCCAATCCATGAGCATGATATGCTTTTCCATTTGTTTACATCCTCTATGATTTCCTTCCTCAGTGTTTCCTAGTTCTCCCTGTAGAGGTCTTTACCCTCCTTGGTTAGTGCAAGCCCCCTTTTTAATTATTACTCATCTTTGTGGTGAATTCATTTTAGCTTTTGCTTGTCTCTAGCCAGGCAGCAGAGCTGAGCAGCTATCCAGAGAGGAGCAATATTCCTTCCAATTTAGAGTTATTCATCTCTAAATTAACAAATAATTACTCTTAAAAGCAGAAAAAAGAGGGTCTTAAAAGATGGACTGTCGGCCTGTTACCTTGTAGTAGTGTCATATACTGTCCAGGGAGGCTGATTCTCACTGTTTCAAGCAAGGGATTGTTTGTTTTGGTCTTCTAGGTGTACTGTGTGCTTTGAAGATCTGTGTTCTGCTGGTTTTACCTGAGATATTTTATTTGACTTTCACTGCATTTGGTAATCCTTCCTTATTTATGGTGTGGTTCAGGGTACCAAGGTCTTTTAATTTCTTTGAAGAAGGCATTTGTATTTATCTTTTTCCTTCTTTTTTTTAGGATGATTTCTGAGAGTAAAGGGCAGATACATGTTGATTCCATCATCTTAACGTCAGAAATTTTGTTTATATTTTCTTTTTTTTAATGTGGCCAGAGGGGTGAGAAGTTTTCTTTATATTTTCTAAGTAAGAACACTCCCCCCCAACTTTATTGAGGTATAAATAACAAAAATTGTATATGTTTAAGGTGTACAGCATGATGTTTTGATGCAGATAATACACTGGAAAATGATTACCACAATCAAGCTAATTAACATATTTATCACCTCACATAGTTAACTTTTTTGGTAGTAAGAAAATTTAAGATCTACCCTGTTCGCAAATTTCAAGTATATAAGACATTATTATTAACAGTAGTCATTAGATCTTCAGAACTTACTCATCCTACATTAACTGAAACTTTATACCCTTTGACCAGCATCTCCTCATTTCTCCTACCCACCATACCCTGGCAACTGTCATTCCACTATCTGCTTCTATGCATTCTACTTTTTCATGTTTTACGTATAAGTAAGATCATGTAGTATTTGTCTTTCTGTGTCTGGCTTATTTCACTTAGCATAATGTTCTCTGTGTTCATCCATGTTGTGGCAAGTGACAGAATCACCACCTTTTTAAAGGATGAATAGTATTCTATTGTGTGTATATACTCTATTTTCTTTATCCATTCCTTAGTTGATGGGCACATAGGTTGTTTCCATATCTTGGCTATTGTGGATAGTGCTGCATTCAACATGGGCACAGTGTTGAATTTCATCTTATTTGTGGTTCAGCTTGATCCTTTTGATGCTTGTTTCTGAGTTTCATACCGTGCATACCTGATCCTATAAAACTCAGAATGTAAGTGCGACTCTTACTGGGGTCTCTAGTGAATGCGCTGGATAATTAGCCAGTTCTCTCTGTTTAGGCTGCTTGGAACTTGAGTATCTCCCTACCTTGTTATAGCTTTGGAATTGTTCAACTTACAACTCTACAGCAGCAGAATCAGGGGTATCCCACAGATTTATGGAGCTCTTTTTTTGTGCAGCTCCCTCCTCTCTGATATACTTCCCTGCTCATCCAGCCTGGTTAGGCTTCACAGACTGAGCTCTGACTCCTCCTCAACTCAGAAAGATTGCTGAGCTCTGCTTGGGATTCTTTTTCCTATGCCACAGTTTAAAAGTGCCAACAGGCAGAAAACTGGGCAGTTGTAGAGTTTGCTTTGTTTCCTTTCTCTCAGTGATTACAGTTCAGTGATTAAATTACCCAATGTCCATAAACATTTGTTTTATATATTTTATCCCATTTTCTAGTTGTTTCTGAGGGGAGGGCATGACTGGTGTGAATTACTCCATTATGGCAGATGATAACATCCTTTCAATATATTGCTGAATTTTATTTGGTAATGTTTTATTTCAGATTCCTTAAGTCATGGTTATAGTAAGGTTTTTTTTACAGCAGTGGCTGTCATTTGTAAAAGGTGATACTTCTGGCCCTTGTCTTACTCCTTTCCCTTTGGGGGGGTTTAGAAATATAAGAGTATTTTTGTTTATAACAACGACTCAGACTTGTACTTGGCATTTAGTGGGTGAGGGCAAGGGATGCTGACTTTGTTGCATTGCAGTGGTCTGTAATTTTCTCCCCTCACCCCTTTTCTTTGTTCAAGTTTGGCAGTAGGCTTCTATTAGCCTTGTCAAGCTAAATAACAGAGGCTTTCTAAAAGAAAATGATGTTTATTTGGGAATAATTGCATTGCAATGGGAATACATATGCATGCAGTAGTAAACTGTGCATATTCAGGGAGGTAAAGGAAGACAAAAGTTTTTAAAGGAGAAATGAGGAGAATTACGTAATTGTTTTGGAATGATTATCCTTGGCTACCAGGATCAGTAACAAGGATGATGCCAGTCCGAGGTTGGGCAGACATATGTTGGCAGATGTCCTTGCAGAAATTTTTTTGTGTGAGTGTAAAGGCTGAAAGGGCGTTTGTACAAGGTTGTGGTTTTTGCAGTCTTTTGTGATAGTTTTTGTTATCAGGCATACAAGTGTGCAAACCTTCTTTCATAGCCTTCCTAGCTTTATTTGTCAGGTTTTGGGGTTTTTTTTTTACACAAGTGATTCCATTTTGATTCTGACAACTTTTCATAGCCTCCTTAAGTGAGTTTAGAATCTTTCCATCTTTTTCTGTTCCCTGGAATAGTTTAAATATTAGGAACTAACTCGTTCTTGAAGCTTTGGTAGAACTCATGTTTAAAACCAACTATGCCTGGTATCCTTTAGGTAAACCTTTGACTATAGTTATTTTGTATATTCAGATTTTTCTGAGTCGATTTGGGTAACTTGTGCTTTCCTAGAAAAATCATCCATTTCACTTACATTTTTCAAGTTTAAAAAAAAATGTAGTTTTAGTAGTGTGCACATGAGATTTTAAAAGATCTCCTGTTGCCTCCTTTTTCATTTCTAATACTATATTTTATTTCTTGAATAGATTTAGCATACTTCTATCTAATTTTAATTCCACTTTTACTTTTTTAAATATGTACTTTGTCCCCTTTGCTAACTTTTTGATTAAATTGCCTCTTAAATATATTTTTTATTTTGTTTTTTGTGTATGGCATTGGCCTGCCTCTGCACTTAAAACTTATTTTGACTTGTAGTTTCTCAAGGGCTCTTTTGGGAACAAAGACTCTGTGTAGTCTTAATCTTGCACCTCTTTGGGTTTATAGGTGTTAGTCTACTACTTATGGTTTCAGTTACAGGTTTTAGTCCTAGTTACAGATTTTAGTCCTCTGCTTATATCTAATCAAATGGTACGTGAATGCAAAGTTCAACCTTCAGATAAAGGCTGCGTTTATCGCCAGCTCCAATTCTAGACCTCTTCACTGCTGTTGGTGATGTGTACCTTTCTAACCCTTTTTATGCTTTTATTTATAATCAATGTCATTCTTAGAAATGTAAAGGGTGTAATATATATTTGCGTATTTGTGTTTTGGTTAATAAATGGTATTATTCTGTATTCTTAATCTGCTCTCTTATTCAGCAGTGTGTTTTGGAGATCTTTCCATGTTAGTACATGTTGATCTATAATGTAGAACTTTTTGATAACTGCAAAGTATTCCATAGTATGTGTATACCATAGTTTATTGAATCACCCATCTATTAGAGGAATTTAGGTATTTCTGGGAATTTTTTTTGGCTCCTGTAAGCAGTGCTGCTGTGTAAGTAACATATTCTGCTGCATTATCCCTTGTGTTCCTCTGTGAATATTACAAGAAATGGAATTAAATGGGTCATAGAGTATGTGCTTTTTCATGGATTTTGCCACTTGCTTTCTAGAGTATCTATACCAATATACATGCCTTCCAGCAGTACCCATTTTCCCATATCCTTGGTGGACTTTTATTATTTTTGCCAAACTTACACATGAACCAAAGTAATTCATTTTCTATTTGATTTCTACCTTTTCAAAATTCTTAAGAATTTCTGATCTGCTGTTGGTATCCTTCTGTGCTGTAACGAATATTCTTCTGTGTATGTCTATTTTTTCTTCCCTATGTATCTTTGCTATCTATCATCTTAATATAATTTTAGAAGAAAGGGGAGGTGAGCACATGTCCTTACCTCACTCTCCTGAACTGTCAGGATTCTTGGCTGTGAGCACTTACTGACTTGCTCTTGCACACCAGCCTCTACATACCCTTGATCCAAATTTGTGATAAATCTCTTGTCATGGACCTTTGAAGCCAACTTTTATATGCTAGAAAAGACAAATGTAAACTGTATTTTAGGTAGAATGATAATTAAACAGTGTAGCCTTTTATGAGAGAATCATTAAATCAGGGAATCTGTTACAGTGATGAAAATATATTAAAATGATTTTTGAAATTTTTATTTTTAGGTGTTAGAATATTTAAATGATCTGAAACAATATTGGAAAAGAGGATACGGATATACTATTAATAGTCGATCCAGCTGCACCCTGTTTCAAGATATCTTTCAGCACTTGGACAAAGCAGTTGAGCAGAAACAAAGGTAAAAACTTTTTTAAAAATTTGAAGTACATTCTGTGTTTGGTATTAAGATTATGGAAAATGTTTTATAATGTTTAATTTTTTAAAATAGTTTTTACTTGTGTTTAAAAGTATTTTAATAATCGATACTTAGAAAAGAACTAGATAATGTATATGTAAGTTATAAAACATATGAACCCTCCACTCAACCCAAGATCTAGAACATTACTGTTAACTTGCGTTTGTTTATTTACATGTTCCTCAGGTATTCCATTTTCCTGCCTCCTCTTGCTCCCTCTCCCTCTCTTTCTCCTGATACTACTCATTTGAATTTTGTGTTGATCATTCCTTTGCCTCTTTAAAATAGTTTTTATTAAGGTATGTGTGCCCAAATATTATATTTGGCTTTTCTTATAATCATACTACTAATTGTCTTCTGGAACTTGCTTTTTTTCGCCCTCTCAACTTTACGTTTATAATATTCATCAAGCTATTGCCTATAGCTATAGTTCATTTTCACTGTAGTACAATATATAGTGATGTGAATATACTTTATGCCATCTACTCTTGTCAATGGGCATTTAGATAGTTTGTATCTTTTGCTATTATATGTAATGTAATTATGAGCTCTCTTGTACATGGCTCCTGGTATGAACGTGCAACATATTTTATTTTAAAAGAGAAACATCTTTGTTACTAGTCATACTTTTCAAGTTTTTTTAAAAAATAATTTTATATGACTTGAACCTTCGATAGAACCTCAACTCCATTTTACTTGGCAGACATGCTTCCATGAAGGCTCATACACTTAAAATTGGAGACAAAAATCATGCTCTAAAAATTAAGACAGAAAAGACTGGAGATGATGTGCTTCATTGTGTCTCCAGGACTAAGTTTTGTTTATATAAATACATTGTGCATGGGGATATGACTCCCTTTTCTTGGGTTTGATAGGAGTTAGGGAATAAAAACCAGACTGAGTAGTTTCTGTTGCCAAAAACATTTGTGAGGATTTCAGTCAAGATGAGTACCTTCTTGGAGATGAGTTAATTTTTTTCCTGCTCAATTTTATGAATGATTTATAACCCTTACACTTTACAAGATTACTTTACTATTCATTGTTCATTGTTTGTCCCACTGTTGAATGAGAGGTATGGTAACTTAAAACTGTGTCAAGAAGATTTTTTAAAATAACATTTGCAAGGTTTGCTATTATAATTTGATTCTATATTTAAAGCTTAAGTAAGAAATTTATCATTGGTGTTTTAGAATAAGTATGTCTGTATACTGAAAACCATAAAACATTACAGAGAGAAATTAAGGATGTGGTTCTTTGTGAATGGTCTTTTTGACTTAGCATAATGTTTGCAAGGGTCATTGTCGATGTTGTAGCATGTATCAGTAGCATATATAATTATTTTTGGTGGCTGAATAATACTCCATTCTATGTAATATACCATGTTCGTCCTTTTAGTAGTTGAAGGGCATTTGGGTTATTATCCATTTTTTGGCTGTTGTGAATAATGCTGCTATAATATTTGCATTCAAGTTTTTCTGTGGATGTTTTCATTTTGCTTAGGAATGGAATTTCGAGGGGGGATTATTAATTTTGTCTGTCAGTGATTGCTAAAGAATATTGAAACTGTAGATGTATAGGAAATCCCTGACTTGCACTGGTTTCTGGACATGGTCTGAAGTTGAATCATTCTAAATTGAGGTTAGCCTGTTTATAGTAATCCAGATCATCCATGGGGAGGTTTTATTTGTTTTTGCTTTTATCTTAAAAAGGAAGTTCCAATTTTTAGTTTATTTTCTTACAATTTGCTTATCTCACCCACAAGTAAAGTACAGAGGGGGAAATGCAACTAATTGAGTACTCCATTATGTTAAGCAATAGCTAACTGTGTTTTTATATACTTGGAAGCTAATGAAGCTAAATTTCATGCATGGCTTGTGGCATCAGGTGCAGTAATATACTGAAGAGGCAATGTGATGTGGTAGGCAGATGTTTAGATTTGGTTTGAGCCTTGGTTCTCCTTTATTAATACTGCAGATTCCTCACCTTGGAAAAGGGGAATAAAGGTTGACCATCTCTAATCCAAAATCCGAAATCCTCCAAAATACAAAACTTTTTTGAGTGCAGACATGATGCCACAGTGGAAAATTCCACACCTGACCTCACGTGATGGGTCTCAGTCAAAACTTTGTTTCACGCACAAAATTTTTAAAACTATTGTATAAAATTACCTTCAGCCTATGTGTGTAAGGTGTATATGAAACATAAATGAATTTCATGTTTTAGACTTGGCTCCCATCCCCAAGATTATATATATGAAAATATCCCATAATCTGAAAAAATCTGAAATCCAAAAGATTTCTGGTCCCAAGCATCTCAGATAAGGGATACTCAACCTGTATCTCACCTGACTCATGGAATTGTTGTGACAATCAAAGGAGATAATGTCTATTAGAGCAGTTAGTACAATGTGATCTACAGATATGGTATTGTTACTGTGTATGAGAGGTCTCTGGTCAAAACATGTCCTTAACGTCTCTCAGACATTCACACACCCTTTTTCCTTCCCTATAGTTATTCAAATAATAGCAACAAGTACTTTGTAGGATTTATTGTCCTCAAATTTTTAAGGCCTTGAGCTCATTTATTAAACTAATTTCCTTTTCATTGCAAGATGGAGAAAATCTTTACTTCTTTTGGATGATTATGTCTGTATTCGTGGATTGAAAAGAAAATTCACTCAACAGTATTTTAAGCAACTACTATGTTTTATGTCAGGCAGTGTTTTAGATACAGTGATGACTACTTGCACTTGTGGCTCTTAAAATCTAGAGAACATAAAGATGTTTTATAAAAGCTGTGTGTAATGATATAACTATTTATGTAAGATTGTAAGACAGTACAAAAAGTTAAACGAAGGAGAGTTTGACCCTTTAAGATGGAAAATCATTTTGGCCATTGCTTCCTATTCTGGGGAAGCAGAGTGTCAACAAGCATTTGCTCAGCAATGATTGTGAAGAAACTGGCAGATGGTTTTCAGGGACTGGGTATCTCTATACTAAAAGACTGCTTAGGATTTTAAAAGATTTATTTAGCTGAATAAACATTAAATTTTCTTAAAATGATAAAGGGGAAGAAAGGATACTTAGAGACTTCTATCAGATTTCTCTCCACAAAACAGATTGACACTGAGCAGTGCTGTGAGCAAGTACTTCAGCAAGCAGAGAATGAGGTTTTTTTGTTGTTTTTTTTTAATTAATACTTTACTTTTTAAAATAGTTTTAGGTTCACAGCAAAATTGAGTGGCAAGTAGAGAGAATTCCACATACTATCCTCTCCACACATAGCCTCATGCCTCAGTGTGGGAGAATAATAAGATTTTCACAGAGTATATTATCTTTGTACTTTTTTGATCTATCAAAGCATTAATCTTTTTTCTTGCATGACTCTTAAAATCCCTTTTTGTATTTGGATGTAGAATTTATAAATGAGTACGTCTATATTATGTATGTTTTTATATGTGTGTGTGTGTGTGTGTGTGTGTGTTTATATAGAGACAGTATTCTGTTATTGATATTGTCTGGGGAAATGACTTTCACTTAATTCTAGAGTTCCCAGGCTACTTCTTGCTTTCTGCATTCCTCCCTGACCCCACACTGAGATGGTAGTATATATATATAGGTTGTTATATTTTTATGTTAACATTAAAAATCAGAGACATTCTTCAATGCTACTGAATATTTTTTCAACATAATTTTAATAGCATAATTTTAGTTAATGAAAAAATTGAAAATTTTAAATAATGTTAATTGACAAGTGTCAAAATTTCAGTTAAATCTAACCAGCCTTTCAAGTTCAGCGTCCTTGACTTTTATAAGGATCTTGACTTTTATTTTCCTCCTTGTACCATCACCACAGTGATGGGATTAAAGTTAAAACCAGTAAATGTACTATTAAACACTTTGCCACACTAGAAAAAAAATTTTTTTCCTTGGGGCCACAGCGTTTTATTATGAAAATAGAATAAAAACTTTGAAAACAAAATGATCCTTTCTAATTTAATGAAAAATTTGTTATTTTTTACTGTTTTCTGTACCTGAGTTATATGCAACTTGAAAAATAGTTCTCATGGCTCCCAAGGTGAAGAGATGTGTTACGCACGCTTCACAAGGCCCTGGGCTCAAAACTAGTGTGAGTTAAATATAACTCACATGGCAGTTAATGTGTTAAGTAGCTGCGATTGGAAAAGCAGATTGAATTTACTGAAGAAATGAGATATCTCTGGATTTTATTCTACCCCCCCACCCCCATGTCCCTGTTACTATATTATCTTTTTAGATTGAGGGAATTCCACAAGTTACTTTCTGTTTTCTCAAAGTAAGATTTACATCGGGACTGTAATTCTTGCCTCATGAGATCTTCCATTCTGTCGGGAATACTCCCAGACACCAAAATTAATTGCTGTAAGTAATATGCTCTTATTACTGTCATTCAATAACTCTCAATATTAACCTTTCTTCTACCTTTTCATTGGCTCTCAAAACTTTGATATTTTTAGATTTTATAGTCTGATAAGGGTATGGCTTTTTTAGACTGTGTAGTTCTATGTTTTAACATAAGGTGGCAGCATTGAAATAAATGTGTTGTGGCGCCAAGTTTTTAAAATAGTTGTTTGGTCAATTACTTAGCCCATTATAACAGAGGGAACTTTGTTTTTAAAGTTCTTAGAAATGTTTACAGATTCTAGGTCTTTTTGCTAACTTTTCAAAGTCAGAGTTCCACTGAATTTAACCAGGTGTAACAGGAATCTCTTTTAGTGCTAGGAATTTCTTTAGTGTTAAAAGATCCTGGCTAAATAAGTTAAACATTTATAACTAGCCCACTTATACTCTGAATTCAGATTCAAATATCCAACTGCTTTTGGATAGTCACTTACTGACTATCACTAGATTGTAGGTCTGTGGGGTCTAGAACTTTGTTTCATTCACTGCTCTCTCAGTGCCTAGAACGATGCCTGGAATACAGTTGATGTTCCCAAAATGTTTTGAAGGAATATCTGTAGTCCTTCTGTAGTTCTTTTTCAGTCAAGACATCTAAGCCACAAACCTATCTGTTGTTCTTGTATCCATCTCCCTCACCTTCTGCATCTACTCACTGCATTTCTTTTTGTTTCCAGTTAATGCCAGTTTCTCTCACTTTTCTCCATCCTCATGCTATCACATACTCAATTCAGGCTATATCTCCTCTCTCCAGATTTTAGCAACTGCCTCCTAAATGCTTCCCAGATTTCAGTGTTACTCCCACTTCAGTGCACTCTTCTTTTTAAGATGTAAATCTAATTATATCTGATTCCTAATAGATCATTCAGTGACTCCACATTGACTACCAGGACAAAGTCCTCTAAAAGCTTTCATGAGACCCTTCCGTTTCCTGTTTCCTTTCTTTTGTTTTTTTTTTTTTTTTTTTGAGACAGAGTCTCACTCTGTCACCTGGGCTAGAGTGCCATGGCATCAGCCTACCTCACAGCAACCTTAAACTCCTGGGCTCAAGCAATCCTTCTGCCTCAGCCTCCCGAGTAGCTGGGACTACAGGCATGTGCTACCATGCCAAGCTAATTTTTTCTATGTATTTTTAGTTGTCCAGCTGATTTCTTTCTATTTTGTTGTTTTTAGTAGAGACGAGGTCTCGCTCTTGCTCAGGCTGATCTCGAACTCCTGAGCTCAAGCAATCCGCCCGCCTCGGCCTCCCAGAGTACTATGATTACAGGCATGAGCTACCGCGCCCGGCCTGTTTCCTTTCTTGAAGGTGGTGTTGGTGACAGTGATTTTTTAAAAAATATTGCAGACTGTAGTTGGTAGCCCATTATTACTGTTTTTTGAAATTTGTTTTTACTGGAAGCCCTCGCACATTTCAAAATGATTTTGTTGCAACATCAAAATCTACAATACATACAAAAGACTGCATAAAACATATATGCAGTTTAAAGGATGGTTAATTATAAAGTGAACAGTTACATGTGTATCAACTGGATCAAGAAATAGAACATTGCCAGCACCCTAGTACACGTCCTAATACCACTTAACATTCTTAAAGAGTATCATACAGTTTGCCTTTATATAAATGGGACCCTACTATATATCTTACTTTTGTCTCTTTCACTCAACATTATGTTTGCTTGATGGATTCATGTTATTTCAAGTAGCCAAAGTGTGTTTAATTTCTTTATTGTTATACTAGTTATACATTATTTATATATAATTGATTATCTTCCCTTCATACATATTTTTAACTTATTGAATTGTATCAAGTTTTTTAAGAAGCTGACAAATTTATTATCATATGTGTTCTTGCCATATTTGGCGAACATACCTATTCTGCATTGACCCACAAGAGTAGAACTAGGGGGCAAATCTTGTTTCGGTTATTATTTAAAAAAAAAAAAAACCAACACAAAACCCTATAACTTTTTAATAACTATTGTTGACCATAGAATGGGCTGTTTTGTGAAGTAGTAAGTTCCCTGTCATAGAATTATTCTAGTTAAATCTGGATAACTGTGTTAGCGATTTTATAGAAGAAATGTTTCTACCAGTTAAGGGGTTAGTAAATGATTCCATGGTTCCATAATTAAAGGCTCAGTTCATTTCAGGTAGCTTTCTGTGAGCACTACAATGTGCTGGTTATAGTGCCAGTCATTGAGAATGTATAAACATGGATAGGAAGTTATAACCTACTTCCAAGGGGCTCTCAGTCAAGTAAGGAAGATATCTTTAAAAAGTGATATAAGGTGGGTGTGGTGGCTGGTAGTGTCACCTATGGTCCCAGCTACTCATGAGGCTGGGGCGGGAGGATTATTTGAGCCCAGGAGTTCGAGGCCAGCCTGGGCAACATAGCAAGACCTTGTCTCTAAAAAAAAAAAAAAAAGATTTAGACAAAAGTGTGTGGATGTTGGGAAAGGGAGTCATTTCTGTGGATCAGGGTAGTTGGAAAAGGATTCTTTGTGGATGTTAAGGTGTGAGTTGGGCCTTAATCACAGACAACCTATGATGAAATTTGCATTGGTTTTAGAGTCATGTTAAAATTTACATCCTTGTTCAACCTTTCTAAACCAAAATTTTATTGTCTTTAAAATATAGGTAATACTCATCTTTCAAGATATTAAGAAGGTTGAGTGAAACTATATATATATTCTAGATACAAGTCCTTTGTCAGATTTATGTTTTACAAGTATATTCTCCTAGTGTGTGGTTTGCCTTTTTGTTTTTTTAATAATATCTTTTGATGGGCTGATTTTGCCCCACTATTGAAGCAATTCCCCCTGAGTATTTATATGGTACCCGATGTATTTTGAGATTTTTCCCAGTCTGGCTTGGGTGAATACAAATTTCTGCCTTTGTGTTAGCTTTGGGAATTTTTTAACCTGTTTCTTTCTGAGGTTTTTCCCCTTTGATTTGGATAGATTTCTACATGCGTGTGCAGATGAGTACCAGCTAAAAACTTGAGGGAAACCCCTGCTGGTCTGCAGACCATTCTCTCTTCTAAAGTACTTTGTCCTGTGAATTCCAGCCAGTATGACCTCCCTAAATTCTCACTCCCGTCTCATCTGCTCATGGCAATTGCCATACTGTTTGGGCTCCCCATCCCTGTGCCACGGCCTAGAAACTCTAGACAGAAAGCTGGGCCAGTTGTTGGGTTCATCTCATTTGCCTGCCTTTTCTCTTACTCTGACTACTGTCAGGTATCTGAAAACTTCATACATTTTGTCCAGCTTCATAGTAGTTTAAGGCAGGACAGTAAATCTGGTCCTTGTTACTCTTTTTTGGCTGAAAGTGGAAGGTATTTCAATATATTTTTTCTGGAGGAAAAAACTTTATGCTTGAGTCGTTTTAGTTCTAGATTTGTGTTAAGCTGTGGAATTGATGCTTCTCCAAATACTCGCTGAAGCTGATGTTTCAATTAAATGAGCATAAAAAGATTTTTTTTTTAACTTTTTTCTTGGTAATTTTCTTCCCAAAGCATCTGGCAGTTCATGTTACTTACTTTTGTACTTATGTAAGTATAGGGATTATATGAGCTGTCTAAAGCTCTATTTGATATTCCTGGATCATGTTTAAAAACACACTCTGTGTAACATCAGTTGAGTGTGAAACATCAGTTAAGAGCTTATAAAGATCTAGTTGAGTACATTTGGGGGGGAAAACATGCAATTATAGTTGTTTTTCCAGTTGAGCTTTTTGAATGACTTTTAATTACTTGCTTTGGATCTTTTACCTGCTTTGAACACACACATAGTTATCAACTCTCATTTAAATGAAGAACTTTAGACTTTCACTTAAAATTTGTTTTTTGTTGAAAATTTAATAAAATTGTCAATTTATGTAAGTAAAAGAGGAGTATAATTTGAAGAACTGCATTCTTGCTGAATAACATTAGGTAATTGACTTAACCATGTTGGCACTCTTACTTCTGAAATAAGAGGGGTTGGCCAGATCCCAACCTTAAAACATTGTGATTCTGACTATGTATTTCTATATAAACATTAATATAGAATGTCATATGTTCATTCACTTTCTTATATTTGTATTAATAGTTTGTATTTTCAAGATTTTTTTAAAGCTAAAATGTATATCTTTTTAAAGTGGTTTTGTCACTTGGAAAATGTAACATCCCAAGTTTAATACATTTTTATTAGAGGGAGAGAGCAAAAACTCCTGCCTGTTGTTTGGAATGCTTCTGCTAAGAGTCTCAAAGAAAGAATAGTCATTATAGGTGAAGGATGTAAGTTAATTTGAGAAATATGACTAATAGAAGTCTGTTTGTCAATAGATCAGAATACAGAAAACACCATTAGAAACAGATTGAAGATAAATGGGAAAGTTCAGAGCACATTATAGAACATCTGAATTATTCTTAATTTGGTATTAAGCATGTAAATTTATTTCATTTTGTTTAGACATTTTAAATGTAGTATTAGTATAAAATTATCAGATTTCTCTGGAATATATGTGATTCAAGGGATATAAATCAGTATGGGACAGAATTGTAGATACATTATTCCTCAGGGTGTCAGATTGTAATATAATATATAGCCCAGGGATTCTTGGGATATAGAGTCTGAAATCCTAAAACTATATTGATGTTTTTGTGAGTATGTGATTTTCTCTGGTACAAAGTTCCATTCCTTTAGACAGATTCTCAAATGGTTTCCTGTCCCCCATGAACGTTAAGAACCGCAGATGCAGTGGGTATTAAATATGCCTCATTACTGATTGCCCTGGCAGCCCTCCTTTAAAAAACATTTACATCTTCTGCCAAAAACTGCATTCTTTTTTGTTAAAGGAAAAACCTTAGTCCTTTGTGTCATGGTATCCTGAACCTCACCACTCTGTTTATTGAATGACAGTGACAAAGAAAACTACATTGGACCGTAGATAGCGTAGAATATAGCAATCTTTGTGCTCTCAGCAATCTTACAACTATATGCATAGGCCTTGTAGGCCTTATGTATGGAATCACGTAAACTGAGAAGTAATTCCTTTCACATCTCATTCCCTTTTTGTCGTTCCATACCTACCTGCATTGTGTTTCCCTCTCTCTCTTACACACACACACACACACACACACACTCTTATTCCCTCATTCAGACATATACACACACTCATACCTATTTAGTGTTGCCAGTATTTTGGGCTTAATCATAGGCCAGCTGTGGTTTGTTGGAGAAGGTTGGGAATGAAACCCAGAAAAGTTCTCATGCCATCCTTGGAACTTTAGTGTATTTGAGGAGAAACTAGAGATTTGGTTCTTTCAAATAGTGATTGGGCCTATGCTAACTGGAGTAAATCATTTCCTAGGTAATAGCTTAGAATCAGATTGAACTCTTAGATTAACTCTCAGTTATGACACAGCAAAGATTAGCATATTGCTAGAAATGGAACCAAATCACTTCTTCACAGAGATTACTGATTTACTTTATAAAATTCTGACATATACCTTTAATGGCTTCTGACAAAAATTGGACCATAAATAAGTACTTTTGTGTATTTGTTGTAAGGTGTTCACAAACCCCACAGCTCTTTCAGCTTTCACCAGTTGGTATCCAAGTCCCCATTTTTGGTGTTCAGATAAAATTTTGATAGAAACAAGATATGTTTTTCCATTTGACATGCTACTAATTTTGTCAAAGAAAATAGAAATGTGAGTAAGTCTTATAAAAGAGCAATCAGGAAAAAGCATGAGCAGCTCCTTAAGAGGTATTATATTAGCTCTTTGGAAGGAAAATATGCTCCTTTTGGTCATAGATATTTTCATGGAAGTAGTTTGGGTTTTTTTTAATGTGCCAGAGTTTGATATTTTGCCAGTTGAGTTTCAAATGATGAATTAGAAATCAGCTTATATATTGCTTAGTCATTCTTGTTTGTAAGAAAAGCATTCTGACATTCTTTTTTTTTTTTTTTTTTTTGGAGACAGAGTCTCACTCTGTTGCCCGGGCTAGAGTGAGTGCCGTGGCGTTAGCCTAGCTCACAGCAACCTCAAACTCCTGGGCTTAAGTGATCCTACTGCCTCAGCCTCCCGAGTAGCTGGGACTACAGGCATGCGCCACCATGCCCGGCTAATTTTTTGTATATATATATTTTAGTTGTCCATATAATTTCTTTCTATTTTTAGTAGAGACGGGGTCTCGCTCTTGCTCAGGCTGGTCTCAAACTCCTGACCTCAAGCCATCCACCCGCCTCGGCCTCCCAGAGTGCTAGGATTACAGGCGTGAGCCACTGCGCCCGGCCCATTCTGACATTCTTAGCTGTAAATGGACCCCTGGTTTGAACCATATAGTTTAAAATGACTAAAAAATTATTGGCTAAGCTCTCTTGGATTTTATAGCTTATTATACCTTATGAGTTAGATGTTTTACTTTTGCTTTCTTAAGGAGCCAGATAATACTTTATGAAGTAATCTTTATTATCTTTATTCTAGTTTTCACTTGGACCATTAAAGATTACTAAGTTGAATTCAGGTTAGGAAAAACAAAATAGTGAAGAAAATTGTTTATGTTTGAGACTTCAATGATTTACATTCTGAGCTATTATTTAATGGAAATACTTTGAGATAAAGCAAAAATAAAAAATACTTAACATTCTTTTAGTTGATGTAACTTATTTAAGAGCATGCTAAATTCTGCTTCTTACACTTAAAACCTCAACCTAGACATCTAGTGACATCTGTGTTTTTTTTTTTTTTTTGAAATAAAAAAATCAAGAATAAAGTTAGAGTTTTAGAATTGTATAAAACATGTGGATGGTTAAAAATAATTTTTAGTCCTCTTCAGGGTTTCAATTTTATGTTCATGTTGATATCATACTTTATAAAGTATCATAAGACATTCTTTTCTATTTTATGTTATTTCCCTCTGAGATACAATTTCTCTAAGCCAGATTTATAATAGTCTGCTTTCTTGACATTTTTAAAAAAGACATTTCAAATCAAGTGTCTTTATTCTATATCCAGTAGAGATTTGTGCATATACATTTAGAAATGATTTACACATATTCCTTAAAATGATCATTTGGTTTAGGTGATTGTATGTTATATATGTTTGTCTTATAATGCACTTCAGCAGTAGTGATACCATTGGCAAAAAGCAAAAAATCATGCAGCATCATACTAACGTGAAACATCGTCTGTTGTTATATTTTGTAATCCAGTCTCTTAGAAATGGCCAAACTGATTTTAGTTATATCTGGGAAATGAAAGATAAAGATGGAGAAATTGATTGGCAAGAAGAGGACGTTCATATATGAAGAGGAAAGTGTGTAGGAAATATAAAGTAGATCACATTTAGTCTGGCTATAAAGTAGATCACATTTAGTCTGATCTATGAATTCTTCTCAATGCTGTGTTCCAGATAGCTGTTGCTTATAGATTGAAGATTTGGCCTAGATATTGGTTCTATGAAACTAAAAATTGTCATTTATTAACATTTTCTCTTTCTTCTGAGCCAGAATAAAAATTTAGGTGCATACACACCATTTATTACTAACCAAACTGCATTCAATGTGGAAAATATAGTACAACTGAATGCCTTAGTTAATGATAGAAGCTGGTATAGATAACCTCATGGAGGCATGGTATCTCTAATTTTAGGAAGCATTTGGTCATGTGGTATGTTTCTGAAGCAGTTTCTTGTCTCTTTGTCTTTGTTCATTCTCCTAGAGGCTTACATCATTGATAACCTGCTTTTTGTAGAATTGTATTTTTTGTTGAGTATTTTTCTTATTGCATATTCATTTGAGATTATAAATCTGAGAAATGTGGGCTTGGCCATTTGTATATTCTTGGAGAAGAATTGATGACTTATTTAAGAAATAATCCATTTTCTTATTCTGCAGAATTTAACATGTATTATTACCAAATTGCATGTTGCCAAAGAGGGTGTTTTGAGTTGGCCAATTCAGATTCATGTACTGGGAACCTTGTTACCAAGCACTAACAATGCATTCTTCTTCAGCCAGGATGTTAAAATACTGCGTTTCTTCCCCCAAATAAAAACTGATTTGATTTTAAATGATTTTAAATCAGTGACGATTTGAAAGTAAACATAAGTGACTCAATTCCTATATTTGCTCTACTTCAGATATACAAGTATTTTCTTATACAAAAGGGCATTGAGATTTTTCCAAGTAAACTTTTTTTGGTGTAAATTGTATCCTTCAAACTTGATTTATGGTATTGCCTGTATTTTTGCTTTTGTGTTGGAACCTTTGGTACTTTGGGATATCTGATGTTTTAAAATATACTATTCAATGAAATGAGTTTGTTACTTGATACCATGTCTACCTTAAGAGTAAAGTGTTGTGTACTGGTATTTTAGAAAGAGAACTGACATGAACTCAACTCCTGGGCTTTAAACTCAGCACGCCACCAATCTGTGTGACCTGGGGCACTTTGCTGCTGCAACTGCTCTGGCTCTTGCTGCTACCATGGTGGTTTGCTGTCACACATTGATCAACTGCTCTGTGCCAAGCACTGACGTATTGCTATGGCTCAAATCCAGCAACTGGGATTTGACTCATCCCAGGGAAGTGACTAATCTTCATTTTGCAGGAACCAAGGCTGGGAGAAATTCAGTTATTTGGCTGAAGTAGGTACGCCCCCTGGTTTTCAAGCTGCAGGATCATGCCCCTCGCTTCCACTGTGCTTACCTATTTTAGCAGATACTTTTTTTTTTTGAAGACTTGGACTGATACAAGGTTGTATCTAGAGCCAGGAGTTCAAGCTAAAAATTTGTTTTTAAATAATTTCAGGTGTGTCCTGCTTTAAGAAAACTAATCTTTTGAAAAATTGAACTTTAAATCAGACTGAAGCAATTAATATTATTTGATAGGATCTAGGCTATTCTTTTACATTAAACTACTCCCATTAGTTTAATGGGTGGTATTTTCTTTTTTTTTTTTTTTTTTTGTTGAGACAGAGTCTCACTTTGTTGCCCAGGCTAGAGTGAGTGCCGTGGCGTCAGCTTAGCTCACAGCAACCTCAGACTCCTCGGCTTAAGCGATCCTACTGCCTCAGCCTCCCGAGTAGCTGGGACTACAGGCATGTGCCACTATGCCCGGCTAATTTTTTCTATATAGATTTTTAGTTGTCCATATAATGTCTTTCTATTTTTAGTAGAGACGGGGTCTCGCTCAGGCTGGTCTCGAACTCCTGACCTTGAGCGATCCACCCGCCTCGGCCTCCCAGAGTGCTAGGATTACAGGCGTGAGCCACCGCGCCCGGCCGGGTGGTATTTTCTAGTGAGTTTAATTGGTAGTTCAAAGGTAACTTAGGCAAGAATTTTTTCATCTCTAAAAAGGATGTGATAATACCTCCATCATAGGTGAGCCAACTATTGCACTTTGCTAAGGCTACAATGGGTAGCATTTCTATTTTAAGACTTATTAGGAATATATTCATGACCCAGCTCAAACACCACCTCCTAAGGAAAGCCCATCCAATTCTTCCTCAGATGGAAGGATTTGCTCTCCTTCTGTGGGTTCCCCTAACACTTAGACAAATGCTAATCTGCAAGAGCCAGGAATATGTTTTATTTGTCTTTTTGTTCTTTTACACTACTGCCCTTTCTTCTCCTCTCCCAATGCCTCCCCCCCCCAAATTATTATGGTGCCTGGCACTTGGAGTGGAAAGATAAGGAGTGTCACATCTAACAAATTAAACAAATGGATCTTAGGAAAGTCTCTTCTTTATTATGTTTCGGAAAATTGAATGCAGCTATTTTGTCAGTACCTTTTTTTATGAATATGAACAACATCAGCCAGCTCCTTTTTTCTTAAGTTCCAGGAGCATCTACTATGTGCAAGATACTTTAAGGCACAAAGGGTAAAGTAGAAAATTAAAAAATAATTACAAATGAAATTGTGTTCATTGTACTCATTTCTCTCCTTTATATTTGGCATTACCTTACAAACTTAAAATACTTTTACTTGATTATTGTAGAAATATATAAAGTACAAAAAAAATTATAAGTTGTTTATTATTTCCTGTAGGCACATTTGGATTTCTAACCAAAATCTTGTTCTAATTACATTTGGTGGCTCTATAGTTTTTAGTTTTTTTTAGACTGTTATCCTTGTATTGTTTTATTGGTGCATTTAACCAGACCTGTAAGATATTGTTTATTTTGTATGTTGCTAGTTTCTATAACAGAGATTGCTCTATATAAGAAGGTAATATTCATGCATTTATAAAAATTGGCACTTTTTCTTCCTATTGAAAATTGTCTGGAATTCTAGAATAGAATTTTAAATTTGGATTCATTAAAGGGCAGAAAACAGTAATTTATTTTTGATAGTACGGTTTTCTCTGGAATCTAATATATAAACTTACTTGATTTCCTATAAACCTCCCAGCAAGCATTTTAAAGCACAGTTTTCCTCAAGTTTCTTCTGCAAAATAGCTGAGTTTAACATATGACTGATAGGCAGTCGAAAGAAAAAAAATAGTGTTTACTGCTTTTATATAAACATAAGAAATCTTCAAGTTTAAAACTTAAATTTGGGTTACAGAAGAGATTCAGTTTCTTCTATAGCTTCGATGTGATTAATAGAACTTTGAACTTTATAATTTGTACATAGCTTTTTTGGTCTCTTTCCTTCCTTCTCCCAATGTTTTTCATATGTGTGTTTGTTACTTGTCTTGTATCTTTTCTTCCATTTGCTCTGTATTTGATCAGTATTTAAATCTAAGTTTGTAAGAATGTTCATATCACTGTCTATCCTGTGCTGTCCAACATGTGGTATTCAGCACTCGAAAGGGGGCTGGTTGGAATTGACTACATCGCCAATACTTGGTAGAAAAAAGAATGTGAAATTTGTCAATAATTTATATATAAATTACATGTTGAAATGATAATATTTCAGATATATTGTCTTCTATTTTGTCCCTAGTTGATTAGAGTTCGTCAGTGGGGGAAAGAGAGTTACTGACAGTATATTCTTTCTGTGAGACAATGGATAGATCTAGTGGACAGCAATAACTGAATGTTGAGCCTAGAGTTATTCCTGGCTTTGCAGTTTTTGCCTAATGGCTGAAAGACTTAAAATGTAAACTAGTATATTACTTGTTTTTCTTTTAACTTGTATCTCTATTAAATTCCATTATATTTAAATGATGGCAGTCGTATGAGCTTTGATTTGCATGTATTTAAATCTATAAAGGGGCAGGCAAGTAACAACAGAATGAATTCATCCTGTGTCAGACAATGTGGAATAATAAATGTACTGTGCAACAGGTATGTGCACTCTAGAGGGTACCCTTATTCCTGTTCAGCTGAGTGTCTTATGGGAATATATGCACTTGTGTTGCCAGATCTTTCGGGTTTCCAAGAAGAGCCCCAAATCTGGATTATTAAAAATCTTAAATCTCCCAATTCTTAAATACTGACGACTAATGCAAAATTTAGAACTACGTATGCAGATAAAACTGAATATAGCTGTGTTCTGAGTCCTACTGCTTTGTAACTTTTGACCTAAGAGGATGCTGCTTGGAAATAAACTCAGGTTTTTAAGTACTTTAGATGACCCAATTACAGTATACCATTTATAAAGAGAGGCTTGGAATCTCCTGTTGATTAATGGCTTTTAAGTTTTATACTTCTTAAAGAACATTAATCTCAAAATAGTAAATAATTGTCGTAGTTTGTTTTGAAATAGTGTTTGAGTATGTATTTCTAGCATACTTGTATTTTTTTTGTATGAATGTTATTCTGGTCCTTATTCTCTCTCTGACTTACTTTTCTGTAGTTCGTTTTAATGTAAATTCAGTTTTCCTGAATGTTTAGAAGAAGGCTGTGTCAGACTGTTTTTCTAATTTCACAGAACCTCCTTTTCTGGTGTGTGTACTGTACAGAAATATGATGGGTTGCTTGCTGAGATTTCTTGACCGTGTCCTCCTCCCCCCACTTTCATCTCCTGTTCTCAGATTGTTCAGATGCTCTGTGGTTTTCCTCTGCTTTCTTCAACAGATACTGGTAATATGCAGTTCTTGAGGCTATTGGTAGTTCATAGAGAATACTTTTCCACATAGTTACGTTGTAAATATTTCCCGTGGGTTTTTGAATTTGCTATCTAGTTGCTCCATCTAGTTTTTGTATGAGGAATCAAGAAGGTCCAAAACGGCTGCTTCTGTCCTCCCAGAAAATCCAGATGCAATTTATAACCTGATGTATTGGGTGGTAACCAAAAGTCAGATGGTTGGTTGTGTTTGAATAAGTTTATAAGATACATTTAAAAATAATAGTCATTTTTGTAATAAAACTTGGGAAGAGGAACTTAAAGAAAAAAAAAATGACTACTTAGCTCACAGTGTTAAATGGTTTGTGTTTCTGGCACTGCATAAACTCCCACTCCCAACCAGAGACACATTTTATCAGCTAGAATAGGTTACATTGCTACCATTTTGTGCCTCTAATCCAAATTTAGTGCCCAAATCAGATTTTGTAAACCACTGAAGGATTACATGAATTACCATTTACTGTTCACATTTGATCATTTGCTGAATATTACTTGTTCTTATTCCCTAGAAAGATAAATATGTATGTAGATAAAATAGTAACACTTTATACAGAAGAGCTTCATGGAGTAATCTATTTACTAAGGGCCAGTCTGCTCAGTTTCATTCATAGAAAGGCATTACAGTGTTGAAATACACACCTGTTTCAGGTTCCTTAATCTATAAAACTCATACTCTCTAAACTTAAAGGATAATGTATGTGCACATTGGGTTCTATGAATTTGCAACACTATGGTGATTGTGAATTTTGGAACTTAACTTTCAATATAAAAAGTTCAGTTCTACTCAGGAAGCTGAGGCAGGAGGATGGCTTAAGGCCAGTATTTCAAGACCAGCTGGAGCAACATAATGAGACCCTGTCTCTACAAAAAACTTAAAGAAATATTAGCTGGGCATGGTGGCTTGTGCCTGTGGTCCCAGCTACTCAGGCAGCTGAGACAGGAGGATCGCTTGAGCCCAGGAGTTCGTAGTCCATACACTGAGCTATGATCATACCACTGCACTATAGCCTAGGCAATAGAGTAAGACCTCATCTCTTTAAAAAAAAAAAAAAATGAAAAAACACAAAAAATTCAGTTCTCTGCCACACAGAATGTCAGCTATATCCTTGAGTTATGTATGTAAAGATAAAAAAGATGGGATTATTTAAACTTAAAAGGATGGGAAAGTTGGATACTACTTCTAAGTGTAGATATTATGTTCTATGACATAAATATATATACTTTTTTTTTTTTTTCCCTCAATTTCTCTTTTAAGGTCTCAGGCAGTTTCTTCTCCAGTCATCCTCCAGTTTGGTCATGCAGAGACCCTTCTTCCACTGCTTTCTCTCATGGGCTACTTCAAAGACAAGGAACCCCTAACAGCCTACAATTATAAGGAACAAATGCATCGGAAGTTCCGAAGTGGTCTCATTGTACCTTATGCCTCGAACCTAATATTTGTGCTTTACCATTGTAAAAATGCTAAGACTCCTGAAGAAGAATTCCGAGTGCAGTTGTTATTAAATGAAAAAGTGTTACCCTTGGCTCACTCACAAGAAACTGTTTCATTGTATGAGGATCTGAAGAACCACTACAAGGATATCCTTCAGAGTTGTCAAACCAGTGAAGAATGTGAATTAGCAAAAGTTAACAGTACATCTGATGAGCTATGAGTAACTGAAGGATGTTTTTAATTCATCAGGAATCTATACGGAGTGATCACATGCTTGTAATAGGTAGGCAATCCCTTGATTATAGAAAGCTTTTACATTACTTGAGTATTTCTGTCTTTTCACAGAAAAACATTGAGTTTTTTTGGTTTGGACATGATATGTAAGAAATAATTCTTCACTGGAGCAGCTCTGTTAAGGGGGAAAAAAATCTATTCAAAGAAACAGCACTGCAAATGTTTACAGAAATGAGATTCTTTCTATTTATATAAGAAAGCTCACCCTGAGATAGAATATGATTTCAAAATGATACTTGAAAAGTGGAGTAACAAAATATGTTAATTGGACAATCCATAACTTGATTGAACTAAGTTTAGCAACTTTACCAATTGTGCTGCAGTTCACTCTCTCTTTTCCTCAGGTAGGACAGTTCTAGTATTGTCTTTCTTAATCAGAAATATTGTGATAAACTGGGAATATCACTTTGGAAGAAAGCTATCATCTCTAGATGAAAATTTGAAACAGTATGAAGAAACAGAGTCTGATCTCAAAGGATACCTTCACTGAAGCAAGACAAAAAGTATAAAATAAATATTTTTGTTAATGTATTTATAAAATATTTGAACACTTTTTCAGTAATTCATTTTAACCTAGTAAGTTTTGCAAGGCTATCTTAAATTATTATTATACCTATTTTACATATATAACAATGGAAAGACAAAAAGGACAATTCACAAGTCAGATGGGTAGAATCAAAGTTTCTTAACTCCATTGCTTTTCCATCCTGTTACTTGGCTTCTATTTTTATGTTTTCTATTATATGAAATACATCTTTTGGTTGTTTGATTTCTTTTTCTTTTGCAAATAAAGACCTCTTCCCAGCTGGCTTAGTTTCATAGATTTAAACCTATTTTAAAGAAATAGTTCTGAGTTTGGTCAAATGCCATGAAAGTATTTGCTGTAATAAACAAAATTCTTGTGACTTTACTACCAAGTCTTTTCAGCTCTCCATATTGAAATACAGTCAGTAATTGAGGTAAAAGGTTGGTCGAGGAGTTTTGACCCAACCAGGAAATACAAAGCAATTTTCTTCTAATACAGATTTCCTCAAATAAATAGATTATTGTTAAAGCATTTTATTTTAATTCGTATTCACTTTAAAGATGATATCTTTCAAAGAGAGATTTAAGATTTTTGTTTAAAATACGTGGTTACTCTTACCAAACAATATGCAGTAAAATCTCAATTTACTGGAGTCTGCTGTATTGATTTTTCAGTAATTTATTTTTAAGGAGAGAGACCATAGGAAAACAAATGTTAAGGCTATGTGTCTATGTACAAATTGTCATGGATGACTTGGATTAGGACACTTTCAGCCAAGTTTCAGCTGATAAAATTAAAAAAATCGGTTTTAGTCTTAAAAAAAACCAAACTGAAATAGGATCTTTTTTAGCACCAAGAGTCAAAACATTTTCTAGTTAATGCTTAGTCAAGTGAATTTTTTCAGTCCATAAATTAGTCAGATCCTATTTTAGGGGTAAGATAAAAAGATTTTAAATACTTTATCAGTAAAAATAAAACCTTGTCGCTTTCACTTTTGCAAAATATGACCGGGGGCACCTTCAAAATTATACTAACCATCGAGTTACATAACCTTGCCAATACCTTTTTGAATAGATTTCCTGAAGTTAAAAAATGTAGCACTAATGAGTGAGTAAAAAAGACAAGTCAACAAACTTTTGGGGGCTGTAAGTATAGCATATGTACTATGAAAAGATGAAGGACCATTAAGGACCATTTCAATATGGCATTCTCAGAAACTGAATTATTCCAGAATAGCAAGTATTCAGAATGGACATGAATATAGATTAATTCAAATATTCTCCTCAGTACACATGTTCTAGAAAGGAGATACAGATGTTACAGAGAAAGGATCCTGGGTTCAAATGACGTTGGGAAACTTGGGGTTCTCTTTCCTAGCGAATGTTCAGGCTTTTACCATGCTGGCATGCATTGTTACTATAGGAGTCATTATAGTAGGTTCCTGTCTTATTTGACATTCGAGCATTTGAGCATTCTTTTTCAAGGGGAAACTCCTATGACTATTGTAAATGAGAGTATACTTTGAAAATTTGGGGATTAAACCAACACAATCCATTTGGGTTTCTTTCAAGTGAGAGGAACCTGGCTCATGGAATTAAATACAAGTGGGGAAAAAATTGTACTCATTTATAAATTAGATCAAATGAAATAGATGGGATCATTACAGTTTTGTCTTTAAATACTGTTTTGTAATTTAGTTCTCATTTCTTAAAAATGGAAATGCATTTTATTAAAAATCTAAGAAAGTATACAACTGTATGTTGAAATTATAAAAGATGCATAGATCGTTGATCTGCATATGAATGATGTGTATAAACAGATGATTAGCTGGTAAGTGCTGCAGCTACATCAGTACACTCACTATTGATTGCTTCTGCAAAGTTCTGGTGTTATTAAAAATAATTGTAAATGTGCAGACATGAAGAGAATAAAATAATAAGCACATGTATCCATCCTGCCTCTATCAAAATTAAAATGGTAATGTTTGTTTTAGATCCAAATAAGCTCTTTTGTATGCCTCCATGATCCTACTGCCTTTAGTCCCTGCCTAGAGGTACCATCAACCTAAAATTAATATTCGCCATTCCACTGCATGCTTGGTTCTGGAAACTTGTAGTCTTGTGGGAGCTTTAAAATTTCCTACAAAGGGCCTTATACTGTGTGTCATTCTTGAATGAGTAATCTATTTTAACTGCTGTATTCATTTTTTTAAGACTTTTATTGATCTTGATCATTTGTTGCAAATTAATACCTTCAATTCATCAATGCTTGTTGAGTACTTTTTGTGTACAGACACGAGACATAGTCTGTGGGTATAGAAAGATGTGTGAACCTAGTTCTTTTCTTCAAGGAGTTCATCTTAAAAGACCTTAAAACAAATTTACTTGTCTGACACATTACCTGAATATTTTTGGTTCTTTAGTACTTTATAAAATATCAAAGACCATGAAAGTTTTATAGAAATTGCTAAATTTCATTGTCAATTAGGATTATATAGTCATCTTTTGACTATATAAAGATGTATGTAAAAGAATTCATACAGAAATGTTGGATGGAAGGTAAGTGTGGTCCATTTTTGCTAGTGTTACAGAAGTTACGCTGTTATTCTCATTTAGGAAGTACCTAAAACTGAAGACTCTCATCCGAAAAACTAAAGATCTTATCCAGGATAGGATATATAAAGAGATGAACATTGAAAAATAATCTTTGGCTAACAAGAGTTCATTCATAATAGATGACCAAATTAGTTAAGCTACTGTGTTTTATGGTCATGTCATTGTTTTGAAGTTTCTGCTTTCCAACACATAGTCACTTACTTGGTAGTGTTTTTGTATATAATCTTGATCTTAATTTCAACACTGAAAGAAAAACTCAATGTCTAAAGAAAAAGGTGGCTCATTTTTTCCAGGCATAATCAACTTTTATGATGCCCTTGAGTGCTTTCCTTTTGTAAACTTCAAAAGTGCTGATGCATGCCCTTAAAGATTCGGAAGTTACATACAACCAAACCAGAATAGAAAGTGTGAATTTTGGAGACAATTTCTCTAAGATGGTATTTTGTGTGGTTTTGTTAATGAAAGTTTGAATTTGGAGTGTCTTTTGCCAAATGTAAGCTGAAAATAAATATTTGCATTACTATATAATTTGCTTATATCTAGCTATTGCCCTGAACTTGTGTCACAGATCATCTACTTCTTTTTCTCTCACTTAAGCATTTTCTTCCGCTTGTCTGGCAGCCTATCTCACTCTTAAGCATCCTCACATCAATCTATTCAGCTATTTTTTATTCTTTGTGTGTATGAATAGCAGTATTTTTGAGAAAACTGTACAGCAGGAAAAGAGAAGTCATGTTCTTCCAGTATTGGAATTAAGTTAAAATGAAGATTTATAGTTTGAGCTTCATACTGGCCAACTTGGGAGGAGGTTAACTTTTAAAACTGTTTAACAATTTTATCATTACTGAAATAATACATTTTAAGATAGGATTCTTATTTCTAAAACTAGCCTCAATTGAACATCTTCTATGTACTACCCAGATTTTAAACCAGTCTGTAGACCAAAGCAAATCATGTCCACACTTTTGTTTGTTGTTCTGGGAGGGTAAATGTTCATTCGTTAAAATGATAGGCGGCTTCTTCTTCTTTTTTTTTTTTTTTTTTTGGAGACTGAGTCTCACTCTATTGCCTAGGTAGAGTGCAGTGGCGTCATTGTAACTCACCACAACCTCTAACTCCTGGGCTCAAGTGATCCTCCTGCCTTAGCCTCCCATGTCGCTGGTACTATAGGCACACACTACCACGTCTGGCTAATTTTCTGTTTTTTGTAGAGATGGGGTCTCACTCTTGCTCAGGCTGGTCATGAACTCCTGAGCTAAAGCAATAAATCCTCTGGCCTCACCCTCCCAGAGTGCTAGGATTACACCCGTGAGCCACCACACCCGGCCACGGTAGCCTTCTTGAATTGGATACTACACTGGTATAATGACAAAATTTAATTAGAATATTTATTTTACATTATTTCTAAAATAGCTTAAATGGAAAATTGAGTTGGAATGAAAATCTGTAGATTTTCTCTGCTTTTTTCGCAAGCATTCATCCTAGCAAGCTTAGTTCTTCTGATTGTCTTTTGACTGAACCCTAACAATTTGGGTGCTTTTAGAAACTTTTTAACCAGTGTGCTCTCTCTTTCTAGAAAAAAATCCAGTTTTGATGTAAATCCTGTAAGTATGTAGTGGTGAAATATGTCTTTGGATACAAAGTTCTAATTAATTGATTAAAAAATGTTCTTAATTGGAGAGAGGAAGAACACTATCTACTGTGAGCTGATTTTTGTGAGAGGTGAGAGGTGTGGATCCAGTTTCAATCTTCTGCATTGATTGAATTTCCCAGCACCATTTATTGAATAGGGATTCTTTTCCCCAGTGTATGTTTTGTTTGCTTTGTCAAAGATCAGATGACAATTTGAGGATGGTTTTACATCTGGGTTCCCCGGCCTGTGCCAAAGTTGTATACCTCTGTTCTTGTACCAGTACCATGCTGTTTTGGTTACTATAGCCTTATAGTATACTATAGCTTGAAGTCTGGTAGACTGATCCTTCCCAATTTGTTCTTAAGGTGCTTTGACTGTACGGGGTCTTCTCTGGTTCCATACTGGATTGATCTGGATAAGAAGCTTCTAGGGGAGCATCTTTTTGGAGCACTTAACCTCTACCTCAGCTCAGGGCACTGAGTGGATTATTATTGCTCTTGGATAATCCTATACTAAAATCTTCTGTCTTATGACGTAAATCAGGCAAAATATTTCCCAAACAAGTACAGGCTGTCTACCTGAATATCTTCTGTCTTGTGCAAGTCGCTTTTTTCCCCATTGAGATCAACTGCTAATTTTCTATTTTGGGCCAAATGACAGTCCTGTAGCAGAGCGTGGGGTTTGCAATGTCTTGGAACTGAGGGAGAGGGGCTGAGGCTTTTGTACCTTGAGTCAAAAATCTAAAGAGGCCTTGTGAAAGCCGTCCCCACTTGGGTCAGGACATTCTGACCTGGCTGTGACCAAAGTGAAACCAGGGACAACACCAAGAACACCTCCTCTCTTGATGCCCTCTCTTACTTGCCGGCTGTGGATAATGAAACCTTCCTTCTCCTCCCTCTTCCCTCTCCTTGACACCCTGGCTCAGGCTGGATCGGGGTCAAGGGCAAAGGTGTCAACATGAAGAGGGAAGGAGTTAAGCTCTGACTGAGTAGGGGACAGGTTTGAGGTGCAAGAAGTCAAGGGCTTGAGTTCTCCTTGTGATTATAATGAGTTGACTTCAATCAGGGTCACCCCTGGGGTGAGGTAGGGTTTTAACATTTATAACCAGTGCCTAGCTCATAATAGGGGATCAATAAAATACAGTCAGCCCTCTGTATGTATCCATGGGTTCTGTATCTGTGGATTCAACCAATGCGGATTGAAAATATTCTTTTTTAAAAAACATCTGTACTCAACACGTATGGGCTTTTTTCCTTGCCATTCCCTAAACAATACAGCGTAACACTATTTACGGTAGCATTTATTAATACATAGTATTGGGTATTATATGTAATCTAGAGCTGATTTAAAGTATACAGGAGGTTCTGCTTAGGTTATATGCAAATACTGTGCCATCTTCATCAGGAACTTGAGCATCCTTGGATTTTGTTATCTGTGGAAGGTCCTGGAACTAATCCTCCAAGGATACCAAGGCTAGTTGTATGTCTTGAATGAGTTGAATGAGCTAAAGTTCTGAGCCTGGTAGAGTTCTTGCTCCTGGCTCTGTCTTCTCGCTTTTTCTTTCCCTCTGGCAGGCATATTGAAGTCAGGAGTCCCAAAGGCTTGCACTCACCTCCTGAGAATGCCTTGACCAGCAGAGCTCTAGGTAAGCCACACTGACTCTCTAGAGTGTGTTGCTTCTTTGATAACTTGCTGGTTCTTTCCACATTCTCTTTTTCTTACTGTTAACAGTAGTCAGATCCAGAAAACCAGGATGTGGACTTTGGGAGGAAGGGACTGGAGGAGCTGCTTTGCACTTAAGCCCCAGGGCTGCTTTCAGCCATGTGAAAGAGATCTTCCCTACCCGCCAGCCCAGCTCACCAGGGTCTGCAGGAGCATTCAGGCCAAAGTCTTGCAACATGTATTTGTTGCATGGCCTTGTCCTTTGTGCTTTTGTTTGTGTTTCTCTCAATGACATCAGGAGAGAAGGGGTTTAAGGGAAGGGGAGGGGAAGGAGAGAGGCATTTGAAATCCTGAGTCCCTGCCACCCCCCTCTATGTAAATGTCTGCTCCTTTTTATTAAATTTTTTGTTCATAATATGACTTATGTTATTTATGGAAATCTGGGGGAAGGCTGTGGTCAGAAGCTGAAATATCGTCCGTCTGCATGCCAACTTACCGTTCCATTCATTTCAGCCGCGCTGGCAGGCAAGAAAGAATAGCAAATGAAGTGAACAGATTGTGTGCTTACCGTGTTCGAGGCCCTGGTCTTTGAACTTCACAGTAACCCATGAGGTAGATACTGTTACGATCTCCATTTACAGATGAGGAAAACGAGTACCTTGTCCAGGGTCAGAATTTGTCCAAGGTCTAGGAAACAAATTCCAGCAATCTGACTCTGGAGCCAGTGTTCTTACCCGGCATGTTTGTCTCCCTCGTCTTCACGTACACAGTGAGGAACAGCCAACAGCATGCTTAGCGGCCCAGCCTGCCTGTTATACAAAAAGAATTTGCTTCTGAGGGTGGAAGGAAGTTCAGCTGCCTCGAAGAATACCAGTCACTCTGCACAGTTGATGTCTGGGATTCCACCGTTAGGTTTCCTTTCGACTTAAAGCTTTGTCCAGTACAAGTGACACACCAAACTCCATCCGTCATTTCCTCAGCGTGAAAAGGTGAATTAGATGTTTTCCTGAGTGGAGTGTTTATTGCTGTTACCTAAAGAGAGTTGCCATTTGGGTTTAATCATTATTTGTCTTCATAGAAGTTACCTAAATCTGAGTTTCATGGTTTGTCAATCATTTCGAAACATTTATTGATCAGTATAAATAGTGACCTTTTGTAGCACTTATTTATCATTTTGGAAAGGACGTTGACCTAGATAATTATTTTTATCTGGAAAGTTTCAGCAAGAGGACTGAAGAATCTGACTGTGGTAGCACAACCCAAAACCAGAGGGATTGTTGTATTTCTGTTCTCGGTGAACTAGTGTTTTGCTGGCACTAAAAATGAATTTCAGTCCAGGGTGATAAGTCGGTCAGCCAAGGGACAAGAATACCATATTTCTTTTCAATCCAGTGGGGTGCCCTTGGAAATCACTAGTGGCTGTCCACGAAGGAGGAAAGGCACAGAGAAGCCCTGTATTTGCCAGAATTATAATACACATTGTTGATTTTTTCCCCAAAGTCTCTGGAATATATTCAAGGAACTATTTTAAGGAATAACATCCTTATATGCCAAGCACATATATCTTTAGCATACAAAATGACTTCATTTTTCACACAAAATTGGCCTTTAAAAACGACTCGTTTGAACTTTGTTGAGCTAGAAAGAGGAGGCTCAAATGTTCTTCACTTCTTCCTCCTTTCCTACCAGACATTTGTGAATGTCAACTAAAACGGATTCATTCTGAGATGCTCCAAGATAATTGTGCAATAACACAAGTTACAACTATGTCAAAGGTTGCAGCAAAGTAGGATCATAAAGAAGAAAAGTAATTGGTAGGGTTGTTTCCAAGTTGAACAATAAAGGATTTTACTGTCCATCTCTGGAGTAGAGGTTAGTTTCTAATATTCATTTTCCAATGGCATTTGTCACAGAGAGCCAGGAAATCTATTGTTTCCCAAGTGGTAATCCCACACATGTTCCTTACTCTAAATGAAGCCTAGAATTTGAGCTTCATCCTTCAGGCCTTGACTGAGAACTTGCCAAGGCTCCACTCCCTTGCTAGGCACCGGGAAAATCCAGACTTGGACGCTATCTTGGGACACTCATGGTCTTCTGGGGGAGAGAAGCCCTTACGGAGGTAATTGCAGTAAACTGTGCAAGTGCCGTATTAGAGGCATGTCATGAGCAGCTCTTCCTGGGATGCTTGGAGACACCTTCCTCCATCAGGCAACTCTTGAGCTGAGCCAGCAAGGCTAAGTAGTACTCGCAGAGTGAGAAGGGGCACATGGTGCCAATCTCAGCGTGGTGAAGACCTGTGTTTAGGGAACTGCAAGAGTATTTCTATTAATCTCACGATTATCAAACTATAATACTCTTGATCTAGCTCTGCACAATAACAATTACTGCAATTATTGGTTTTCTTGAGAAGTATAAAAATAGGGCTTTGTGTTTGGACAGCTCTACCTTCCAATCCTGATTCTACTATGTACCTGCTGAGTAATCTTGAAACTCTTACAGTCTCTCTCTAAGCCTCAGTTTTCTTACTTGGAAAATTAGCTTAATACTTATTTTTTGTGGTTTTCTATAGGTAACAAAAGATAGCATATGTAAAGACATAACAAGTAGGATTGCCAGATTTGGCAAATAAGAATACAGGACTCCTGGCCAGGCATGGTGGCTCACACCTGTAATCCCAGCACACTGGGAGGCAGAGATGGGAGGCCTGCTTGAGACCAGGAGTTTGAGACCAGCCTGGGCAACATAGCAAGACCCTGTCTCTACAAAAAATAAATAAATAAATTAGTCCTAGCTACTCCGGAGGTCGAGGGGGAAGGTCTCTTGACAGTGAGCAATGATTGTGCCGCTGCACTCTAGCCTATGTGACAAAGTGAGACCCTGTCTCCAAAAAAAAATGACCGAAATATTACATGGGACATACTTACACTGAACAATTATATGTTGTTTATTTGAAATTCAAATTTAACTGGGCATCCTATATTATTTTATCTAATAATAAATGCTAGTAATATTTTATTTAATAATGCTAATAAGTTGAGTGAACTGTAACTCAATAAGTTACTGGTATGATCAGTAATTTTTATGCTGGGGAAGCACGGACTTGGAAGAAATGGGAAATCATGTTGTTAGGAGCCAATTTTTTTAGCAAAAGAGAAAAGACCTGTAACTCTGAAATCTGAAAGATATTAAGTAAAATCTTTGTGATCTTAAACTTGAATTGGAAATAGTATGAACTTGCGATTTATTTTTTTCTCTCTAAAAAATACATGTTTTATAGCTCTGCCCACTGAAAAGGCCTAAGGACAATGATAACCCAGTAGCAATTACCAGATGGTATTCTCTAAATACCATTCCCTCTAGAAGGAATGTTGGGGAAATGGCTGATTCCTGGTCTGGGGAAGGAGTGCAGAAGATGAACCTGGCATATCATTTGTGCTGAAAACAAGGAAGTGCTCACAGATGATGGGGTCATGTCAAAATGACCGGAGCCGATCCGCGGGGGCTTCCAACTGGCCATAGATGAGATAATTGAGCATCAAAAAGAATAACTATGATTGATTGAAACTCATTGAATATATAAAAATCTATGAATTAAAAGTAAGACTGAAAAAATACATATCCAAAACAAATGAACCAAGACTGTTTACCATCGGAGGTAGCTAGCGCTCTAACATCACACTTTGAAAATTGGTCATTAAAGGGGAAGAAATGAAACATTTACCTTGCTTTGCACAAACTGCAGTCTTCTTTGTGGAGCTGCCACACCAATCTGGAACTGCTCAATTTAAAAAATTATTCTACATGCAAGCGAGGCCCTTCTGTGCTGAAGTCCCTTTATTGGGGTTTCTGTTATATACAACTGAATCTAATTGTAACTGATCCAACATACTTAAATGGAACTCTCCGTTTTATTGACAAATGAGGTTGCTTTCTCCCCGAAGAGCTAGAATCCCTTCAATCTTTGCTCACTGTACAGTTTCTTGCCTTCTGCCAGTCCCCTTCATCGAAATAATAATTATAAATCAGGGGTGCATAATTTCAGCTCAGGAGAGGTATTGGACAGATTCTTGGTTTACAAGAATTAAGTAAAATTTCCACAGCAGCCTTTCCATACTGAAGGTATTAAGAGAAGATATAAAAAAAGTACTTTAAGGATGATGGGGAGGAGAAGACCGGGGGTATCAACTTCAGATTCAGATTCGACTAATATTTAGTCAAAGATGCTCTGGGCCAGGCCTTTTGCTAGGAGATTTCATGTACATTATCTGATTTCATCCCCAGTGATTTAATCTCAGGACTCTAGTTTAGCTATGTGTTTCTCTTTCCTTCATCAAAGTTTCATTAATTATAAATGAGATGTTGACATTGCACCTTTTTATTTTTTTATCACCACCCTTCTCTGGAGGTGCTAATGAAAAGTAAGGTATCCAGAAGCTAAATCAGAGAAGCCCATTGTGGCAGGCAGAATAATGGCCCCCCAAAGATGTCTGCAGCCTTGAAACCTGTGAACACTTTAGGTTACCTGGCAAAGGGGAATTAAGTAGCAGATGGAGTTAAAGTTGCTAATTAACTGACTTTAAGAGAGGTGTCATAGATTAGCTGGGATTAACCAGGTGGGCCCAACATAATCACAAAAGTCCTTAAATTGGAAGAGGAAGGCAGGAGAGGTCAGAGTGATGCACTGGCATGAGAACTTGACCAGTAGCTGCCGGCTTTGAAGATGACAGAGGACCATGTGCCAGGGATGTGGGTGACTTCTAGAAGCAGGAAAAAGCAAGAAAACAGATTCTCCCCTAGAGCTCCCAGAAGAGAATCCAGCCCTGCTGACACCTTGATTTTAACCCAGTGAGACCCATTTCAGACTTCTGGCCTGGAGACTGTAAGGAAATAAGCGTGAGTTGTTTTAAGCCACCAAGGTTGCGCTAATTTTTTAGACCAGCAGTAGGAAACTAATACACCTGTGCATGGCCAGAAAGTGAGAGGAAAAAAATTATTCTACAGATGACTAGCAGATTTGTGAAGACAGTGGAGTTCACAGCAGTCAATGCAATGGTGGCCTGTCGTTACTGTACCTGAAAAATGTCAAGATTTAATGAGGCACTGGCTGCCAACAGCATTGGGGAGAGCCATTCTTTGCAGGACATAAAAGTAACGGGTAAGCAGATCAGAGAAGTCTAAGAAGTTACTAGAGATGCCAGGTGCAACTCCTGAGTCCTAAAGCCAGGGCATGCTTTGACAAGGAAGTACTGAAATAGCCCAAACTTTGACACTATGTTGTTCTTTCTACAATCCATGATCCCAACCTCTAAATGAGGGGTAAAAAAATGTTTCATTTTATATCTACATTTTTTCTTTTGTAGGCCAGCTGTTTCGCCTTTACACAGAACACTTAAAAAACTAAAAGAAAAAATTTTGTAGGATCTGTCTCTATTAATTTTTTTCCTATTATTTTTCATTTTCTGAGTACACGATGGGCACTTGAATTCTGCACACTGTGGTACCTCTTCCTACCAGGAAAGTTTTCTCCTGCTGTTCATTTATTGCTTCTGTTTGTTCTGGCCTGTGTTGCAGGAATAACTATTGTCTTTCTGTTGAACCTCTAGTCGCTGCCCTACATATTTATCATATTTGCACCTCTGTTTTTTCTCATGCTTCTTGGGAGGTCTTCTGCAGGTTACTCTCCAAATCAACTGCTTTCAGTTTTCTTCCCTGTCAGTGTGATGGTTTAACTCTGTGATCGTATTTACAGTTTTCCTCAAACAATCATCCCGTTATCTCATACAGTTCTTTTGATTTTTGACTCATCTAAAGCTCCTTTTTCATGTTTGTTGTCTATTTCAAAAGATCCACATTTTCCTAAATCTTATTGAGAATGCAGATGTGGTTTTCTAAAAATTATAGTTTCCTATAAAAATATTTTCCAAACATTTATTCTTGAGTGTCAGATTTTCCATTGTTTATATTTTATAATGTTTTATAGATTTCCCCCACCACTTAAAAAATTTTAATTGTCCTTGAAAAAGGAGAGCTGTACGCAATCCTGGTAAATGCCGGCCATCATGGGGAAACGATCAGTGTTAGAATCCTTCATTTGCATCTTAGATCGGAAGACTGGAGTTGCAAACCACCTAGCCCATCTTTCTGATAGCTTGTTGCTTTTTATTTATTCTGCGTCTGTTGATTGTAATCTCCTGAATTTTAGGAGATGGGGCTTCTGATCTTCAAAACTGATCTGCCCTGCCCCCAGGGGGAAACATGGCCAGCAGTGTGGGTTCAGCTGGTGTTCACCCCCACCCCAACTTAGAGCCCCTCTGCTAGTCTCTGGGCTTCTCAGTCCAGGCTTTGGTACATGGACATTCTTTCTGACAACCAGCAGATGGCTGAGCGGCATTTTCTAGTTTCTAATGCCACTGTAACTCTTCCATCTCCTTTCTTTGGGTCCATGAGTGTTTTAATAGGATGAAAGAGGAAGCGCAGTCGATGCTGCTTGGTTTCTGCCCTCTGGAGGCCTTGGCTGAGAATCCGTGGAAACTTTTCTGCTGGGCTTTCAGAAACTTTTCCTACTTTCTAATTTGCCTTGACTCCAAAATATGAGCCCTTTGCTCAGCTATCCTGGTTTCTTCCCCTTCCCTCTGAAATGCCACCCTCATTCCACAGCCGCCATCTTCCTAGAAGTTTCATAGGTTGGGCTTCTCCAAAGCTGACTCTGAGATAGAGATTAGGGTGCAGGGGGTGTACTAGGGAGTTGCTTGGGGTCAACAACTGTGGAAGGAACGGCAGGAAGCAGGATTAGGCAGAAGTCGAACTGAGGTACAATCCTCACAAAGGCCTCAGGTAACCCCAGAAAGAACTGTGTTCATTTGTTTTATTTATTTATGTATTTATGAGACGGGGTCTTGCTCTGTCATCCAGGCTGGAGTGCAGTGGCACAATCATAGTTCACTGTAGCCTTGAACTCCTGGGCTCAAGTGATCCTCCCAGCTCAGTCTCCCAAGTCGCTGGGATTACAGGCATGAGTCACCACACCGGGCTGGGATAGCCTTTTAGATGTCCGGAGTTGGACACGGAGCCAGAACTTTATATCCTCAAATGATCATTCTATAGCTATGGGCTGCCCTTGAAGGAGGCATGACCTTAGGTGAGGCAGTTTAAACGGGTTGATGCTGAGGACTGTCTTCCAGCAGCACTCCCCGTCGCTCAGGGAATAAATCCTTCATTCCCGAGGTGGGGTCTGGGTGGTAGCACAGTCTACACGAGGCAGGCATTAGCTGAGACAGGCCAATACTTTGGCTTCTGGGGTCTAAAGGAACTGAGTTGAAATAACACTGAGTGCCACCCTTCATGAATTGATCGAGGTACAAGGGCAAGATTATAAACTTTTTGCAATAGATTAGAGTAAGATAATAACCAGCTGGGCTTAGATTAGGAACCATAATTGTTCAGAGTACTTCAGGCTAAAAATATCTTTGATGACGATTCGTGAAGAAATTATAGGCTAGCACTAGATAAATACAATTCTCCACTAGGAAGTGGCGAAAGCTAATTAGCAGTCACCTGTTTTGAGAGATAAAGAATTAATACAGAGACTCCTGGGCTTTGAAGAAAACGTGTGTTGTCTCTGTAACCTCCCTACATGTTATGCAGGAGTCGGGAGCTGATCACAAACTTTAAGTGCCAATGGGGTAGATTCCTATTGCACTCAGCTGTAGGTGAATTCCCCGTTCACGTCCTGTCACGTTGTGGGGCAGCAAGGCCACAACACGCGGAGACTATGATTTAGTTGCTGGGTATCTGCTTCCTCAGAGGCAAAGCCTCCGTGAGCCTCAAGGCTCACAAACCCGCATACCTGCAGGTCAGGGAGCCGCACGGGGAGCAGAGTGGCCAGTGTCCGTGATGAACTGCAACAGGGACACTCCGTTGAAGTGTGGCCCTTCCTCAGCACCGGTTCCTCACTGTGTCCACGTGGGACATGGGCCTGATGCTGCCAAATCCTTTGATTTCTCAAGAAAAACTGGAAATCCAGATTTCTACGTGAAATACCCAATTTTTTTTTAGTGAAAGAAACTAATTTCAGATGAAAACAACAATGTTGTGTGAGCCAAACAATAAATGTCTGAAGGTGGAGTCAGGCCCGTGGGCTGCCAGGTTATGACGTGTGTGTCAAATGTTTTATCAGAAACCTTTTTGGTGAGGTTAGTCAGAGTTAATGTATAAACAGAATGACGCTACAGTTTATGGTAACAGCATGCTGTTATTTAAATAAACGGACAACACCAAGAATGTTGGCAACATGCATTATAAGGATCGTAACTATATATTTGTTTATATTTGGCAATAGTGCAGGTCAGCAAAAAAACTTTAAGGCTTTTGAGCAAAGGCCATTATAAAATATTCAGAGACCAAAAATCTAATGCTATTTGACCTTCAAAGTCGGTAGTGGCCTGTACACACACTATGTCATATGAGCAGTATCTTCTTTCTATGGGGAGTCACACCTCCCTGTTTTGGGGAATTACTCTTCTTTCCCCACCCCCACCCCCATTCTGGTCACGTGGTTCCATTGGGAGCTGCCGTGTATTTGCCCCACCTTGATTTCCTGCTCATTATAGGTTGGTCCGATCCTGAGTCCTGACCCAAGTCACACAAATCAGAACTCCCTGAGGATGTCCCTCTCTGGGGTGATTTCTTTCCCCTCCGTAAGGATCTGATGGCCCAAAAACTGAAGTGGAAAAATAGATAGCTGATCCATGCAGGGCTGGGGGATGGCAAAGTCAGTACGTTGAAAAGTCAGGGGATTGAGGGAGTCTAGCAAGGCAGCAGATGTATTTTTCATTTCTTTTTATTAATTATATTCTGGAGGTTTTGAAAAATAAATTTTAACACGTGTGTTAAAATTTAATGTGTGAGCTTTTCATTTAGCATGAAAGAGGAAGCGAGTGAAACAAAAACATGGGTGATGAATATGAAGGCTGAATTTGCTAAGATGCTTTGGGATGCCTGTGGTAAAAGCCTTCCACGCTAATGTTAGCCAAAAGGGCGACTTACGGCCTCAAGCAGCTGAGAAGTCCAGGAGTGCATCCAGCCTCAAGCACAGCTACATCCAAGGGCTCAGACAATATTACCAGGGTCATGTCTTTTTCACCTCTTGGGTCTTTTTCCCCCTTCTTCTCTTGTCCTGCCTTTCACTGTATTAACTACATTTTATTTTTTCCATGCCCCTCTTCTATTGTTTTATATATGTGCGTGTATATAAATCCATAATTTGTATGTTCAACAAAGTCTAAATTTGTTGAACAAGTATCCATCTTTAAACAATAAAGATGCTACTTTTACTTCTCTCCACACTCTTCCCCACAACTCCCATGTTACTACTATCTGAAATTTTAGTTTGGGCTTGTTTTTAAACATGTAATTTTTAAAACACTTATTATTCACTTTGATTTTCCTACTCTATTTTAAATGATGTATTTTCTTACTGGGACTTTTTGCATCCTTTGTTTAAATTCATTTCTTTTCTTGCTGGAGTCTACCTTAGTGTAGTTCTTGCAGAGAGAATCTTTGGATGATAACCTTTCTAAGTATTTGTATGCCTGAAAATATCTTTATTTTGCCTTTATACTTGGATGATAATTTGGCTTGAAATAGAATTCTGGATCCAAAATTACTTTTTTTGCCTTCTGGCCTCCAGAGTTGCTGATAATCTCATTCTTGTTTCTTATAGGTATTGTATCTTTTCCTTCTGATAGTTTTTAGAACATTTCCTTTATCTCTGATGCTCTGAAATTTTACATGTTATATCTATGGGTATGTTCTCAATCTATTCTGCTACATACTTAATGGGAATCTTCAATTTGAAGACTCATTTTTTTTCCTTTAGTTATAGGGCATTCCTGCTAGTACCACTTCTATATTACCTCTTCACTATTCTTTCTATTCTGTGCTTCGGACGCTCCATTAAATATATATTGAAGTGTCTGGATGTGTCCTCTTTGAACTTTTCTTTAGTATTTTCATTCTCTTTATCTCTTTGAGCTGCATTTTGGTAGGTAAACTTTGTTTAACTTTCTAATTATTCATTCGCTCTTCGGCAGTAAAGAAGCTGCCCTTAAGTTCATCTATTAAAATTTTTTTTTAATTTTAATAACTGTATTTTTCACTTTAACATTTCTAGCTGGTTCTAGTGTCATAATGCATGTGCTGCTTTCAAACTTCCTGGAGTTTCATGGCTTTTATTCCCACCTAAATTTATTTCTTTGAGGATTTTGAGAACATCCTCACCGGGAACTTGCTCTCCGGCCTGGTATTTGTAGTTACCAAACAATAAAAGTTTGTCTATGCATGGATTAAATTGAAATAAATGTCCCAAAAGCTAGAAGCTTCTAGGGGAGAGAAAAGAAAAAAACGTTCTTCTCTTTGTCTGTTTTCCATCTTCTCAAAGGATAGCACATCGGAATGACACAGAGGGATTTCCAAAATGCATTTTACTTAGTTAGAAAATTGTTGTAAGAAATTATCTTCTGGCCGGGAGCGGTGGCTCATGCCTGTAATCCTAGCACTCTGGGAGGCCGAGGTGGGAGGATCCCTTGAGGTCAGGAGTTCAAGACCAGCCTGAGCAAGAGCAAGACCCTGTCTCTACTTAAAAATAGACAGAAATTATCTGGACAACTAAAAATATATAGAAAAAATTAGCCGGGCATGGTGGTGGATGCCTGTAGTCCCAGCTACTCAGGAGGCTGAAGCAGAAGGATTGCTTAAACCTAGGAGTTTGAGGTTGCTGTGAGCTAGGCTGATGCCACGGCACTCTAGCCAGGGCAAAAGAGCGAGACTCTGTCTCCAAAAAAAACAGAAAGAAAGAAATTATATTCCTAGAGAAGAACTAGGAAGTTATTTTCCTTTTTCTCCCCTTCAAACTGTGATAAAAAGCCCAAAGGATGCATAAACCAAGAAATGTCTGTCGTGCTCAAAATTTGTAGGTGAAATATTGTGACAAAGCAGACTTAGATAAGAAATACACACACACAAAATGCACTGGTCATGACTCTTGGCATTCACAAATTTGCAATCAGAAGCTTCAACAGCGACACAAAACCAGTTACAAGAAGTGAGAGTAGGTTTGGTCTTTCACAGCTGAAATCTGAGGTCAGTAATCAGGAAGAGTCATACTTTGAATCTGGAAGGGGTTTAATTAGCTTTTCCCTCTTTGTTAACAATTCTAGTTTGCCACCTGAGCCTCACTGGGAGGGTTAAGTAATTGAGTTTCTCAAGGCTGCATCAAGAAGCCTCAAGTTTTGCTTTATTTTGCTCAATATGGAATAAAACAAAACATGAAACAACTGGTTCTGATCAGGTGGAATGAACATTTAGGCCTGCTAATGTGGAAGCAGCCTATTGTAGGCAGATTTCACAAACATGAAATGTACCATTGCTCTGATAATTTCATCATTGTTAACTCTATTTCCCATTTCTCCTAATGCCCACCACATGGTATTTTAGTCTGTAAAGTTTGGTTTTCTTATTATTGGAATCATAAGATGTTTAGACATAGAACATCTTGGAATAATCACTGACAAATTAGACTTTTGTCTGACAACTTGGAAATACCACTGAACTGTTTTGTTTGCTATGACTTTCTTGCCTTTGAGTAACTTACCTCCTATATCACTTTATAAGCAATGCATTTTGCCAGCAATATATTGGCAGTATTAAATGACAGACTTAAGTAGCTGTTTGGTTTTTTTTCTTCTGTGTCTGTGGAAAACTGTTTTGTCAAGAAGTCATTCCAGAGAAAACAAATGTATCAAGAAGCAGGGAGCTTGCTTCATATTATAACCAGAGGCACTATCAAAATATTTTAGTTAAGTGGAAAACCTGTTTTACAAGTGAATTTTCTTTGTGTTTTGGGGAAATTTTTTATACCAAGTGAATCAGCAAAAATATTTTCTAAATCCTTTTGAAAACACAAATCAAAGTTACTAATGATATTACAAAATTTCATTTTGTTAAAAAATTTCTTCTGCAGTAAAAATGATGGATATATGTTCAATGTATGTATACATTTTATCCATTTAAGTGAATCACTATGCTGTATGAACCACTGGCCTTATGTACCAGCTTAGAACACAGCTATTCAAAAGTTCATTTTAAAGCCTGGGAGAAGCAAACATGCCCATTACCAAACTTTCTCCATCTAGTCTGTGAAGTGAATTGCTTCATTGAAACCTGAATGTTGTTTCTAACAGAACCCCTTATTATACTTTGGTTCTAAATGGTTAGTCAGTTTTAGAATTTTCCAAGGGATCAGAGAACTGACTCAAGCTTTCTGAGCACTTTGGACTAGGGATGATTTTTTTATTTGGCTGACAAACCTGACATTACTCTGGTCTTGCATAGGACCACCAGGCTTGCCCTGGCAGATTTGAATATTCGATTCACTGTATGAAACATGTACCAGGCGCTGTGTTGAGGGAAGAGGGTAGAGAGATGGGAGGAACAGTCCCTTCCCAAAGTCCACAATAACCTGTCATAACACCATGCTTAAAACAGAGTCTTCTGGCTTTAACAACATAATAGACTGGGCTAATACCAGGTAAAACAAACATTGTTGTATGAGATAAATCTCCCAGTTATATGCAAGTAGAGAAGAGCCACGTTATTTTGAAAACAAATACATAAACAGCCTACAGGATTACCATGGGAATCTCAACGAGCAATCATATAAGCACATAGTGCAAGGCCATAATAAGCACATAGTAATAATTGGTTGAATACCAGTTCAGTGCCCTTTGTGCTTCATAAGCTATAGCTCTTAGCTATTGCTGTATAATAAACTATGCCAAAACTCAGAGGGTCAAAACAATGACCGTTTATTATTGCTCAAGAGTCCCTTAATCCACTGAATGGTTCTACTGGTTGTGGCTGGACTCACTCATATATTTGCAGTCAGCTGTGGTCCATTTGTTGGCAGCTCTTGTGATCTTTGGCTGGGCTGGCTCATAGGTTTGGGGTTAGCAGGATGGCTGGTTTAGGATGGACCGGGCTGGAATGAATCAGCTCTGCTCGACATGGTGTCTCATCCTTCAGCAGGCCAGCCTGGGCTCGTTCACAGGGCAGACACAGGCTCCGAGAGACAGACCAGAAGCTGACAAAGCCTCTTGAGGCCAAGGCTTGGGACAGACACATCCTTGCTTCTACCACATCCTGTTGTCCAGAGCAAATCAGAAGGCCAGGCCATATTCAAGGGAGTAGGGAAATAGACTCCTCCTCTTTGTGGGAGGAGCTGCAAAATCACATGACAAAGTGCTTATATACGGGGAAGTTTGGATAACTGGGGCCAGTTTTGCAATCAATCTACCTCTGTGCCCTCAATTATTATGAGAGACTGTGTGAAAGTAAGAGAGTTGATTTATAAGCAGATAAATAATGACGTATGTGGGGTTTCCATTTCCTTTAAATTTTAGGTTTGAAGCTTGTTCTTTGATTCTTTGGTGGCCTGCAGTAGAAATTGTGGCTAACAGGCAAATATGTGTGTGGAGGATTTGACATGGCTCATGGAATCTAAGGCAGAGCTTCTGCGAGGGCAGGAACCCTGAACCCCCCAGGATCTAGATGGTAATAACTAATAGTCGATTCAGGGCATTGCCATTGAGATTCAAATTTCCTGGAGAGAGAGTCCAGCTGACCTCTGGGTTAGGTGCCCAGACCTCAGCCAGGAGAGAACCGGGCGCCTTGACTCTGAAGTCTCACCAAGACTACATGCAGAGAGACTAGATAGCTGGTAAAAGCAAAAGGAGTCCAGTGCCAGATGGATTCAGGAAAATACAACACGTCCTCTACAAAGGTGAAACAGCTTAATCCTAGAAAAATAAAATGTAGTTGTGACCCAAATTGTGTGGGCATGGGGGGACCAAATGCCATTTTCCCCCTTGCCACCGCTGCCCTTGAGTGAAAGTTGGAAAGTAGCTAGAAGCAAAGGGTACAGATTATGCAAAGGGGGAAGGTAAATTAGACGTGGCTAGCCTCTACCCAGTCCATGGCAAGTGACCATTTCCTTCCTTAATTTAATTCTTTGTCTGCCCTGGCTGATCAAAGCATGTCAACGGACAACAGTCTTTGCCCTGCTTCAAAGAACATTAGAATTGTAGTGCCAAAGACAGAAGATATGTTTCTTAGGAGCTGTCAGTTAGGAATGCTTCTGGCTGCTGCTGACTTTTCCCATAGGACAGTTGTTGTCACTGAGCAGGAACTCCCTAAGTAGTGGCCCAGGAGCTCGCCAAAGCCCTCAAGGGCCCCAGCTTCTCCTTTCTTTCTGCTCCGCTATCCTTAGCATGGCAGTGGTGTTTCTCCTCGTAGCTACAAAACAGCTGCTGCTGCTCCCAGCACTGTGTCCTCACAGGATGGTATCTCCAGCACAAAGAAGAGAAGAGGGAGCAAAAAAGGCTTTTGCTTTTCTTATCTCTCTCTGTCTGCCACCTTTCAGGGGACTTCCTATTGCATCTTATTGGCCAGAACATGACCATCTTAAACCATTCACTGTAGAAGGAGCATGAGAATGCCGTGTGGGCTTAGACCAATTTGAGTACCCCCTCTCGTGTTGGGCACATTGCCACCGGTCACTGATACTTCCACTCACGTTTTCTTGGCCTTGTCTCTAGTCCCAGCCCCAGCTGAGGACTGGGCTGGCTTCTCAGGGCACGGGACCTGTGTAGTTGCGCAGGGCCCTCATTTAGAAGGGCTCGGTGCTTGGCTTAATGCTCTGTTGCTGCTGCCTCGAAATTCTTAATAATTTTTTAACAGTAATTTCATACTGGGTCCTACAGATTATCTAACCAGTGTCAGCTGTGGTGGACAGTTCTGTGGTGGACAGTTCCCTGTGGGCTTTTACTCACTTCTCCCTGGTGGTGTCTTGCTTCAAGCACACACCCTTGCTTTCTCTCCTGGGCTTTCCCAAAGCTGCAGATACCAATAGGTGCTCAATCCGCTGGTAGACACGGACAGTTTGGAAGGGAAACTTTGACCAGTGCAGGACAGGAACCAATGGAGAAATGTTCCTACGTCCCATCCTTCAAGGGCACTCTGCATGATTCTTAGTAGGTCTGGGGGAATCCAGCTCCACCGCCCACAGCAGTGACCTTGACAACACATCCTTCTGTTGATTGTTCTGCCTTCTTTGTCCCCTCTCCCTAGTCTCTCATTCCTGGTCCCTGGGTCATATTTCAAATAAACACCTGCATACTAGTCTTGTCTCAGGCTCTGCCTTCAGGGGAATCCAAGCTCAAACACCATCCGAATAAACACCAGGATTTCTTACCAAGAAGACAGGCATATGGCTGTTTGCCCATTGGTTAAGCAATATCAACAGTGCCAGCCACAGTGCTAGTTGTATAATTAAGGAGCCATCCCAGATCCTGTATCCCCGACTTCCAAGACAGATAGCTAACCCTGCGGAGTGCCTACTGTGTGCCGGCCCCTGTGCTATTTTCAGATATGTTCTCTTATTTCACCTACACAACAGCCATTTGCGGTCATTATTATTATCCCATTTTACAGATGAGAATACCAAGGATGAGAGAAGGTGACATCCCCAAGGCCAGTACGTGGAAGACCTGGAATTGAAACACAAGTTATCTGAATATTCTTCTCACGATATCACCCTGCTAAAGGGAAGGATATTTGAGCTATAGGCCAACTGGACTGGCTCTGAGATTTGTAGCCACTCATAAAGCTGCTTGTATAGCGCTTCCTGAAGAACAGCTAGTGGCAGGATAGGTGTGCCAGCCGGGGGGCAGGCTCTCCTCTCAGCTCTTGGTCCTGGTACAAAAGTGTTCACAGCAGGGCTTCAGGAACAGAGGGCTGTGGCCAGCACATAGCTCATGAGTTTTCTCTAAACCAACAGCAACCTGGCAACTATATTTTCCAAGCCTGGCTAGACAGATCGTTCTATTCTGCTTTGTCACTTTCAAGGGAGTATCCTGCCCCTTCACAGACTCGGTGCTGTGTGGCAGACTACATTTACAGAGTGTTCTGGATAATGAGGTCAGGCAAACATTTGAAGAGACAGATCACAGACTACAGGGACACCACTGTCTTTTTCCAGGACAAGCTGGGGAAAGAAATTGGACGCTGGTCCAGACGATGGCGTGGTAATAGCTGAATCAGTAAAAGGGGCCAACCCCTGGCCAGCAGTCAGGGACATGACTGAAGAAAGAACTGTACCATTATTATTCTCAAAGGATGTATTTTTAGTACATAGTACAGAAGTCTGACCCTCTTCTATGCAGCAACACAGAATGGAAATTCACTTAATATCAAGTTGCTGGCACATGATGCGGAATTGAAGTGACTTAAAATGCATAAATTGTGTATACAACTTCAGAGAATGTTCCAGTAGGGACCCTCACATTTATTTTCATTTTAATAATGTGCACGAATTACCTCAGTATTCTTAATATAAGATAAAATTTAGTATGTCACTACCTCTTGCTGATTTTCTTACATCAGTTTCCCTGAATTTTTTCCCTGTCATTTAACAAGACAGTGAAGCAGTGGTTGTGCCCCCCATCAAAAAAGCCTCGTACATATATCTCCAATATATGCATATTTATGTATTTAGAAATTATATCCCTGGACTGCTACATTAATGTTTTATTATAATATAAAACAGGCCAGAATTAAATGTTAAAGGAGGCATAAACAAGATACCATTAAGATGGCAAAACTGCGTCAATAGTTAAGGTGTATACTTTGATTAATTGTACTGTTTCTTGTTTGAGATACAATAAAGTTTTGATTCGAAATCGGACATTTCATATTTAATGACCTAATAATTTTTGTATATGGTACAACTTTAGGTAGAGGTTCAACTTCATTGTTTGAAAGTGGGTAGCCAGTTGTCCCAGCACATATGTTGAAAATACTATTCTTTCTCCATTGAACTGTTATGGTACCCTTGTCAAAAATCAATAGACCATAAATATATGGGTTTATTTTTAGACTTTAAATTCCATTCTATTGATCTATAAGTCTTCATACTTGGTTTTTAATGTATGTCCCACCTGAAAAGGTAACTTACAAAAATTAATAGATCAAATACAAAAACCACATCATTATCTACCTTTACTAATAAATTTCTGACACGTCCACCAATTATGCAAATGTTTGGCTAGAGATCTGCCTAGTGAGTTTCCATCTTTTCTGATGTCTGTGAGTTGTTCTTGCAAAGCAACAGTAAGGTATTGCATTTTTTTCTTTGTGACACATAGGTACAAAACTCACTGAAACTTTTCCTGAAGACAATTTTAAAATTTTAGCAAGTTCTTTTTTTCAGGTTTTCAGAAGTACAACTAAGAGTTTTTAAAGGTGTTACACTTTTGTAATTTTAGCAACAAAAACTTCAGGCCAAGGAAAACATTTCCAAAGATTGATTTACAAAATGATCTTTTCATAGCTCAAGTTTGCTAGTTTGTTGTTTAAAAAGGCTTGATTTCTTTTGGAAAGTTTGTACTAGAGAGTATTAGAAATGTGAGGTCTTCAATTTTATGGGTATTAACTTGTGTTTACATTGTTAGCATCTTCCTCAAGCTGTGATTTCTTTGTAGTAAACATTTTTAAGCTACATGTCCATTTTGAGAGAGTATGGTAGTTAAAATTATATAATCTGTTGGATTTTTTCTTTTTATTTCATCAGTTTCTGTGTCTACCATTATTATTTCTTTCATTATACATTTTTAGGAGCAATTCTGATGTTCTTTCTTGAACCTCCTAAGCTGGATGTTATTAATTTTTAGACTTTCCTTTTTTTCAAATGTGTTGAAGACTGTAAATTTTCCTCTAGGAGTTACTTTAGTTGTATCTACAAGTTTTGATAGTATTTTCTTATTCACTTTCAAGTATTTTCTAATTTCCATATAATTTCTATGTTGATCCACAAGCTAAATTAAATTAATAGTGTAATTTAAAAATTCGCTATGTTTTTTTTTATTTTTTGTTGATATTGATTCTTAAGTCAGATGCTTTGTTGTCAGAAAAAGTGGTCTGCACGCTACTGATACTTGACGTTGTTGAGGCATGTTTTGTAGTTTAATACATGGTTAATTTTTGTAAATGTTTGCCTAGAGTTAGCCAACTGCAAAATTATAGGCACAGTCTCCATGAGACTGCCCTCACATCTGACACCAACTACAAGGGGTGCCAGCCAACTAACTACAAAATTAAAGGGAACAGTCCCCAAGATTGCCTTTACTTCTGACATCAACTACTTCAGGGGGGCCTGAAACCATCCTCAGTTTCAATAATTCACTGGAAGAACTCCCCGAACTCACTGAAAACTCATATACTTATGGTGTGGTTTATTATAAGGAAAAGATAATGTTTTAATTATATCTTTTGAAAATAGTACATATCTGGATTTCAGTTTTTTGTACATTCTAGGAGTCCATGGCCTCTAATTGAAAAATTCACACCTCTGTCTGCTGTCTTTCACAGAAAAAACAATTGCAAAAAAGATAAATAAAAGAAAATTCACTCCATTGAAGTTTTTTTGTGATTACTAATTTATTTGGGTTCATTCTTGCCATTTTATTATATGTATATATTTATATGCTCTGTATTCGCCTTGCTTCCCTCCCATATTTTCCTTTTCCTTTCTTGCCTTTTGGATTAAAATTGTCATCTCATTCCATTTTTTCTGCCTTTTATGAGTTTGAAGCATATACATTTAATTTGTTTCCTTTTGGTGGTTACCCTTGGAATTTTAACATATATACTTAAAGTATAAATGTTAGAACACCTAACTCAAAACAGCCTCCTCCAGGTTTACAGACTATTATTCCCCAGCCTTTTTTTCTCTTTTACTCTTTTTACCCCTAAAATGATACATTAATTTATATTTACTATAGGCAATGTTTATTTCTATTTACTTACATGTATTATTGCTCCTTAGGATTTATTGAGTTTTTTAAGTCTGAGTCATTCATTAATCCTGACAAAGTTTCAGCCTTTATTGCTTTGAATGTTTTATGTCCCCTGTTCTCTCCTTTATTTCATTCTAGAAATCTGGTAAGACATAAATTGGCCCTTCACATGCTGCCCTCCGCATCTCAGTCTTTCTTTTCTATGTTATCTCTTTGCCTCTCTGGGCAGCATTCTGAGTATGTTTTCTAAATCAGTCTTTGGGCCCCGCAGTGCCTACTGGAGACTGAATTTACAAAGGACAATAGCCAGACCACACATAATAGGATTCTGATCCTCATGAGAGGCCCAGGAAGCCAAACCACAACTTCCACAGCAATCTGTCCAGAAGAGTCAAGAACTTAGTCGGTGATGGCCAACTTTCCTATCTTTCTTTCCCTCTGGCTTCCAGTCACATGAAATGCTTGCTTCTAGCTGGCCCACTTCTAACCTCCAACAGCCAACAGCCAACAGCCTCCAATCAGAGGATACCTGGAGCCTTAACTTTTTGTCACTATAAGGCTTTTCCACGCCCCTGCTTGTCTTAGAATCTCTGCCAAGCTTAAGCGGTGGTGGCTGACTCTTCTGTTCCATGGTAAGCTCTGAATAAGTGATCTCTGTTTTTATCTGGGTGGTCTTTGTTTCAGCACCAGTTAGGGCTATTCTGCTGTTTGATGCTTCCACTTGGTTTTTGTAATTTCAACTTTGTATTTTTTTCAGTTTTAGAAGTTCCATTTGATTCTTTTTCTAAACTGGTTGTTTTTATAACTTCTGGTTCTTTTGCCTTCACTTTGATTTCTGTCAACACATTAAAAGTTTCAGTCAATGATTCTAATATCTGAAGTCTTTATGAGGGTGCTTTTAATATTTGTTATTTCTGCTGTCTCTCATTCGTGGTAGCTTATTTTCTTGACTGTTCTTTTTTTTTTTTTTTTTTTTTTTTTTGTTGTTGAGACAGAGTCTCACTTTGTTGCCCAGGCTAGAGTGAGTGCCGTGGCGTCAGCTTAGCTCACAGCAACCTCAGACTCCTCGGCTTAAGCGATCCTCCTGCCTCAGCCTCCCGAGTAGCTGGGACTACAGGCATGTGCCACTATGCCCGGCTAATTTTTTCTATATAGATTTTTAGTTGTCCATATAATGTCTTTCTATTTTTAGTAGAGACGGGGTCTTGCTCTTGCTCAGGCTGGTCTCGAACTCCTGACCTCGAGCGATCCACCCGCCTCGGCCTCCCAGAGTGCTAGGATTACAGGCGTGAGCCACCGCGCCCGGCCTTGACTGTTCTTTCATTTTTTTTTTTAATTGTGAGCCCAAATTTGTTGTGCTGTCTGTGAGAGTTGCCTGAGGTCTGACCTGAGGACAAATTCTCTAGGAAACATTTGCATTTGCTTCTAGGCACCTGGGGGCATCCAAAATTACTTAAAATGAAGTTCTTTGGGGGAGGTTCAATCCACATTGTAGATTTTGATTTCCATCTTAATTTCATCATTGGTCCAATAATTGTTTGGCAGGAGGTTGTTTAATTTCCATGACTTTCTGTAAAATTGGCTGTTTCTCTTATTGTTGATTTCTAGTTTTATTTCACTGTGATCTGAGAAGATATATAGTATGACTTCAATTTTTTTTGAATTTGTTGAGCCATGATTTGTGGCCTAAAATATGATCAATCTTGGAGAATTTTCCATGTGCTGATAAGAAGAATGTATAAACAGTAGTTTTGGGGGTAAAATGTTCTGTAAATATTAGGCCCGTTTGTTCCAGAATCCCATTTAAGTCCAGTGTTTATTTATTTATTTTTTGCTTAGGTGATCTATCCAGTTCTGTCAGCGGGGTGTTGAGGTCCCCAGCAATTACAATGCTCCTGTTTATCTCTTAATGAGCAACAAGATTGAAGCAGCAATAAAAAAAATCTTCCAACAGGCCGGGCGCGGTGGCTCACGCCTGTAATCCTAGCACTCTGGGAGGCCGAGGCGGGTGGATCGCTCAAGGTCAGGAGTTCGAGACCAGCCTGAGCAAGAGCGAGACCCCGTCTCTACTAAAAATAGAAAGAAATTATCTGGCCAACTAAAATATATATATATAAAAAAAAAATTAGCCGGGCATGGTGGCGCATGCCTGTAGTCCCAGCTACTCGGGAGGCTGAGGCAGTAGGATCGCTTAAGCCCAGGAGTTTGAGGTTGCTGTGAGCTAGGCTGACGCCACGGCACTCATTCTAGCCAGGGCAACAAAGCAAGACTCTGTCTCAAAAAAAAAAAAAAAAAATCTTCCAACAAAAAAAGCCCCAAACCAGATGGATTTACAGCCAAAATTTATCAGACCTACAAACAAGAGTTGGTACCCATACTGCAGAAATTTTTCCATAACATTAAGAAGGAGGGAATCCTCCTGAACTCATTCTACAAAGCCAGTATCATCTTGATACCAGAGCCAGGAAAGGACACTACAAAAAAACAAAACAAAACAAAACAAAACACCAAACTACAGACCAATATCCCTTATGAATATAGATGCAAAAATCCTCAATAAAATGCTAGCAAACTGAATTCAACAGCACATCAAAAAAATAATCCACCATGACCAAACGGGCTTTATCTCAGGGATGTAAGGATGGTTCAACAGACATAAATCAATAAATGTGATTCACCACATAAACAGAAGCAAAAACAAAGATCATATGATCATCTCAATAGATGCAGAAAAAGGATTCAGCAAAATTTAGCACACTTTCATGATAAAAACCCTCAAAAAACTAGGCATAGAAAGAACATATCTCAAAATTATAAAAGCCATATATGACAAACCCACAGCCAAAATCATAAGGAATGGAGAAAAGCTGAAAGCATTCCCACTATGAACTGGAACAAGACAAGGATGCCCATTGTCACCACTTCTATTCAACATAGTGCTGGAAGTCCTAGCAAGAACAATCAGTCAAGAGGAAGAAATTAAGGGTGTCCAAATCAGGAAAGAGGTCAAGCTACCACTTTTTGCTGACTATATGATCTTATATCTAGAAAACCCCAAAGATTCCACCAGGAGACTCCCGGATTGGTAAATAAATTCAGCAAAGTCTCAGGGTACAAAAATCAATGTACACAAATCAATAGCCTTCCTATATACCACTAATAATCAAGCTGAGAGTTAAATCAAAGACTCAATACCATTCACAATAGCTACAAGAAAAAGAAAAATTTTATTTTCACTAAAGAAAATAAAATATCTAAGAATATACTTAACCAAGGAAGTGAAAGATCTCTACAAAGAGAACTATGAAACACTGAGGAAAGAAACTAAAGATGATACAAACAAATGGAAAAACATATCTTGCTCATGGATCGGTAGAATCAACATTGTTAAAATGTCCATACTACCCAAAGAAATTCAATACAATCCCCATCAAAATACCAATGTCATATTTCAAAGATCTAGAAAAAATAATTCTACACTTTGTTTGGAACCAGAAAAGAGCCTGAATAGCCAAAACAATTTTAAGCAAAAGGAACAAATCTGGATGCATCACATTATCAGACTTAAACTGTATTACAAGGCTATAGTAACCCAAACAGCATGGTATTGGCACAAAAATAGAGGCATAGACCAATGGAATAGAACAGAAAACTCATATATAAAACCATCCACATACAGCCAACTGATCTTTGACAAAGCAAACAACAATATACACTGGGGGAAAAAATCCCTATTCAATAAATTGTGCTGGGCAAATTGGATAGTCACATGCAGAAGAATGAAACAGGATCCATATCTCTCACCACTCACAAAAATTAACTCAAGATGGATAAAAGACTTAAATGTAACGCATGGAACCATAATAATTCTAGAAGAAAATGTTGGAAAAATTCTTCTAGATATCAGCCTAGGCAAAGAATTTATGAAGACCTCAATGGCCATTACAACAACAACAAAAATAAATAAATGGGACTTAATTAAATTAAAAAGCTTCCACACAACCAAGGAAATAATCAACAGAGCAGACAGACAACCTACAGATTGGGAGAAAATATTTGCAAACTATATATCCAATAAAGGACTAATAACCAGAAGCTACAAAGAATTCAAACAAATCAACAAGAAAAAATCAAACAACCCCATCAAAAAGTGGTCAAAGACATGAACAGAAGCTTTTCAAAAGAAGATAGACAAATGGCCAATAAACATATGAAAAAAATGCTCAGTGTCACTAATCATCAGGGAAATGCAAATTAAAACCACACAATGAGATATCGCCTTACCCCTGTTAGAATGGCTTTTATTAAAAAGTCCAAAAATAATAGATGCTGGCATGGATGCAGAGAGAAAGGTATGCTTCTACACTTTCGGTGGGACTGCAAATTAGTACAACCTCTATGGAAAACAGTATGGAGATTACTCAAATAACTAAAAGCAGACCTACCATTTGATCCAGCAATTCCACTACTGGGCATTTACCCAAAGGAAAAGAAGTCATTTTATCAAAGAGACACCTGCACTTGAATGTTTATCACTGCAGAATTCACAATTGCAAAGATATGGAATCAACCCAAGTGCCCATCAATCCATGAGTGCATTAACAAAATGTGGTATATGTGTACCATGGAATGCTACTCAGCCACAAAGAATGATTTAATGCCTTTTGCAACAATTTGGATGAAACTGGAGACCATTATCCTAAGTGAAGTATTTAAAGAATGGAAAAACAAACACCACCTGTACTCACCATTAAGTTGGAACTAACTGATGAGCACACATGTGCACAGAGGGAAGTAAAACTCAATAGAATTCGAGCAAGGGGAATGGGGAGGAGGGAATGAGTGATAACGGTACAATGAACATTATCTGGGTAATGGGCACACTTATAACCATGACTCAAGTATTATAAAAGTGATCTATGTAACCAAAAATATTTGTACCCTCATAATACTTTGAAATAAAGAAAAAGAATAATTATAGACATTTGGGGGACAATTGGAAAAAAATTTCTTGCTAACCTCCCATAAGCAAGGACATACAAAGTATACCTATGTCGAGCACCTAAAACTAAAGACTGTTCAATTCCACACTAATAATGAATTACAAGTTTATCTTACAGGTAACAGAACTAGAGACAAGATAGAATCAGACATTCTTCCACCTACTCAGGGACATCTACATAATTGATGCTACCTTCAGGCCCTTATTTTATATAAAATGTAGATTTGTTGGGTCTTGCAGAGTGTAACTACTACCTCATCAGTCCACCCACCCCTGCACACACACCTTTTTCCTTCTCTCTGTATCCCTTTAAAACGCTGAAGGTTCCAACCTTCCCTTAGTAAAACAGCCACAGCTGTCTGTGGTTTGTGTTTTTTCCCAGATGTATCCTCAAAATTTTGGCTTAATAAACCTCCATTGAGTGAGATTTTTGCCTCAGTCATTATTTGGGTTGACACTAGTGATCAGCTAAGGATCTAAAGGCTCAACTCTAGATCCTTTGTAAATCAAAAATTACCAAGCCAGGTCTTCTCTGTCCTTTACTTATATAATTCTTTTTATAAACCTAATGTAAGACTATGCTTTATTATGTCTACTGCTAATCTTACTGCTTCTGGTGCAGTGTCTTAGCCTATTGAGCCTCTTTTAAATTTTTATTTTCTTTAGCAATCACGTTAGTTTTCCCACCCAGCTTTTTACCACCTACAAACTTGATAAGCAAAGGATTGCATCTAGGTCACTCACATACATCTTGCCCAAGGCAGGGTCAGACCGCTCGTATATAAGGTACTACCTCTGGGTCGACATATTTTCTTGAATGTAGTTACCAACCAGTTTTGAATGTCCTAATTACCATCATTTAACTCAAATTTCTTGATCTTAGGTGCAATGTAATCAGGGAAGACTTTGTAACGGGCCAATTCAAATCAACATTTAGTTTATCTTGGCCAGGAATCTGCAAACCTGGATGCCTTTCAGAATCACCTCCCTTAAAATATAGATTCCCATGCCCTGCCTCTGAGACTCTGAGTCCATAGATTTAAGAGAATTCTGAGAATTAGTAATTAGAAAGCACCTCAGATGATTCTGGTATGACTGCTACTTGGGAACCAAGTGCTCTTGCAAATCAAAGTTGCTTGTAGACCACTAGTGGTAGCAGCACCTGGGTGCTAGTTGGGACGGCTGAATTTCCTGCCCCACCTCAGACCTTCTGAATCAGAATCTACACTTGGGAAAGATCCCCAGGTGATTCAAATGCACATTAACGTTTGAGGAGCACTATCTATGCAATTACCACAATTTACCCTCTAATTACTCATTACTCATGAGGAAGAGGAGATTGGGCATGGTTGGCTCAAGCCTGTAATCCCAGCATTTTGGGAGGTTGAGGTGGGAGGATTGCTTGAGGCCAGGAGTTCAAGACCAGACTGGGCAACATATGAGCCCTCACCTCCATTTCCACAACAAAAAACTAAAAATTAAAAATTAGTTGGGCATGGTGGTGCATACCTGTAGTCCCAGCTACTTGGAAGGCCAAGGCAGGAGGATCCCTTAAGCTCAGGAGTTCAAGGCTGCAGCGAACTATGATCACACCACTGAACCACTCCCGCCTGGGTAGTGACAGAGCAAGACTCCATCTCTAAAAAAAAGAAAAGAAAAAAGAAAAAGGAAAGAAAAAAGAAGGAAAGTAGAGGAAGAATAGGAAAAAAGAGAAGTTCTAACTCTCAACATATCAAATTTCCCCCCAAATTTAAACTTGGGCAAATTACTCCACCTTTCTTTACTTCAATTTCTTTGTCTATCAAATTGACAAAGCGATCATACCTACCTCACAAGGATTAAATGAGCTAATGCACATAAAACACTGAGAACAGCACCTGCCCAAACTAAGCTTTCAGTGTTATGGGTTGAATTGTGTTTTCCCAAAAGATATGTTGAAGTCCTAACCCTTGGTACTTGTAAATATGACTTTATTTAGAAAGGGATTTTTCAGATGTAATCAAGTTAGGATGAGGTCATTAGGGTGCACTCTAAGCCAATATGACAGGTGCCCTTATTAGAAAAGGAAAATGCCACGTGAAGGCACAGACACACAGGGAGACAGCCACGTAAAGACATAGGCAGAGATTGGAGTGATGCAGCTGCAAGCCAAGGAACACCAAGGATTGATGGCCACCTCCAGACCACAGGAAGAGGCAGGGAAGGATTTCCCTAGAGATTTCTGAGGAGGCATGGCCCTCTCTACACCTTGAGTTTGGACTTCTAGCCTCCAGAGCAGTGAGACAATAAATTTCTGTTGTCTTGAGCTACCTAGTTTATGGTACTTGGTTACAGCAGCCTTAGGAAATTGATACAGTATCTTAGTTGTGGTGATTTGGGCTGTTACTATTATTACTAGCACGTGCTGGCGGCACTCAGCTGCGCACTGGTGATGCTGTGGTTAATAAGGCCCAGTCTCTGCCCTCAGAGGGATTATAGCCCAGACTGTGCCTGGCCAGTAGTAATGAGTGGGTATCACCCACCTGGCGGGCCTTTCCTAGGAGGACCACAACAGGAGAGCAGGTGGGAAGGCAACAGCCATCTTGGGGGTCTGCAAAGCCTTCCCAGAAGAGATGACTCCTATGTTGAGGGACTGGTAGGGTCAGGTAGAAAAGAAGGCTTCACAGACTGTTCCAATGTCTGAAAAGCCCCGAGATGAAAGAGATGATCAGTAACATCTCTGAAATCACATCTGCCATTTCCCTGGTCTGCAAGTTGTCTAGAGACTGGAGGCCGAGTTCCTTCACGATGGCTGCGTGTCCTCACTCTCTCCTCACCACCTCAGAGCATCAGCGCCCCTCATGACTGGGAGTGCTCTTTTTGGTCCATTTAAGGACTCTTGTTGGAAGGAAGACTGAAGAATGGTCCTTGAGTGAGTCCGTCGCCTTTTCTTTAGCCCTTATTTACTCTCACTCTGGCTCTAAAATTGTGTTGATGTGATCCTTCCGTCCTCTATGGTATTTCCACCCAATCTGGGTTATAGTCTCCTTGGGACTTTCCTGACAAGGATATACCAGATGCTGGGATTTGTCCTTAATTAAGCAAAATATCTGGCCTCTTGTAGGTTTCTTTTTTTTTTTTTTTTTTTGAGACAGAGTCTCACTCTGTTGCCCAGGCTAGAGTGAGTGCCGTGGCGTCAGCCTAGCTCACAGCAACCTCAAACTCCTGAGCTCAAGCGATCCTCCTGTCTCAGCCTCCCGAGTAGCTGGGACTACAGGCATGTGCCACCATGCCCGGCTAATTTTTTCTATATATATTTTTAGCTGTCCATATAATTTCTTTCTATTTTTTTAGTAGAGATGGGGTCTCGCTCTTGCTCAGGCTGGTCTCGAACTCCTGAGCTCAAACGATCCGCCCACCTCGGCCTCCCAGAGTGCTAGGATTACAGGCGTGAGCCACCGCGCCCGGCCTTGTAGGTTTCATTTATGCATACTCTTTCAAAAATGTCCCCTGATCAGATAGCTACTAATGAAGCTATGCATTTTGTTCTTTCTTTCTTTCTTTCTTTCTTTTTTTTTTTTTGAGACAGAGTCTCACTCTGTTGCCTGGGCTAGAGTGCCGTGGCATCAGCCTAGCTCACAGCAACCTCAAACTCCTGGGCTCAAGCGATCCTCCTGCCTCAGCCTCCCAAGTAGCTGGGACTACAGGCATGCACCACCATGCCTGGCTAATTTTTCTCTATATATTTTTAGCTGTCCATATTTCTTTCTTTCTTTTTTTTTTTAGTAGAGATGGGGTCTCACTCTTGCTCAGGCTGGTCTTGAACTCCTGAGCTCAAACGATCCACCCGCCTCGGCCTCCCAGAGTGCTAGGATTACAGTCGTGAGCCACTGCGCCCGGCCCTCATTTATTTCTTTATAACCATCAAGAAAATTACTTTTATTCCCATTTAACTCATTTAAAGTTTTAGATCTAGTATTTTCACTTTTAGAATTTTCCATTTTTGTTGAATATATTCTCTTTGGAGACTTGTAGCTATAGATCAATATCTGTCCTCTCTATGAACTTATAATGTTTGTTTTCCTAAAGTTGGAGATATATTTGTTCATTCAATTCATATTTATTGAGCATTGATATGATTTGGATGTTGGTCCCCTGTAAATCTCGTGTTAAAATTTGATCTCCAGTGTTGGAGGTGGGGTCTGGAGGGAGGTGTCTGAGTCATGGGGACAGATCCCTCTTGAACAACTTGGTGCCCTCCCCCAGGTAGTAAGTGCAGGTCTCACTCTGTTAGTTCTTGTGAGAGCTGATTGTTAAAAAAGAGCCTGGCACCACCTCCCCCTCTCGCCATGTGACATGCCTGCTCCCCCTTCACCTCCCACCTTGACTGGAAGTCCCCTGAGGCCCTCGCCAGAACCAGACGCTAGTGCCATGCTTCTTGTATGGTGTGCAGAGCCACGAGCCAAGCAAACCTCTTCTTTTAAAAAATACATTACCCAGCCTCAAGTATTCCTTTAGAGCAACACAAACAGATTAAGCTTCTATCTAGCAGGCACACAGATCACTGAACAGTGGGATGATGCGTGGCCTGGTAGAACTTACAGTCTGAGAAGGTAAGATTTGTGTCCTATTGGGCCACACATTTTTTTTTAAAATTAAGATTATGAATTCTAAGATGACAGAGACTCACTGACAGGATTCTGATAGAAAAGAACTAAAATACGGAAGTGGGATCATTGAGTAGAGTCCAATGAAGGGACGATTTGCAAAGTTGTGGGCAGGGCTGCGGGAAACACGAGGTGGACAAGCAGCCAAGGGCCAGCAACAACCAGATGTGGCCAGCACCAATCTGCAGGCTGGCAGGAGGGAGGGGGATGGGCAATAGGCACTCGCCTTGGCTAATTTTATGTGCAAACACTGCAAGACCATGGAACCCAAGTTTTGGTCAAACACCAGTCCTGAGGTTGCTGAGAAGGCATTTTTTAGATATGATTACCATTGAAATTAGTAGATTTTGAGTAAAGGAGATTGTCCTCCATACCGTGGGGGGCCTCGTTTGATTAATGGAAGTCCTCAACAGGTTCCTCCAAGGGAGAAGGAATTCTGCCTCCAGACTGCCTTTTGGTGAAGACTGCAACATCAACGATTCCCTGGGTCTTAAAATAAATCTGTGTGTGTGTGTGTGTGTGTGTGTGTGTGTAGTATATGCATATCACACACATACACACCCCCTCTTGGTGCTCTGTGTCTGGAGAACCCTGATTAATACAGTACCTAACCCTCTCTCTCCTCCTGCCCTTTGGTTTCCTGCCAGTACCTGCCAAATGCACCAACCACGCCAGGGGGGGAAGGGAACCCAGGGATGTTCTCTGTAGAGGGGTGGAGGGGCACAGCCTGGGGAGGAGAGGATGGACGGCCGATCTGGAGGGTCAACTCAAGATTATCAGGCACCGATGGTTATTTTCCCACAGAGAGACAATTTCACAGCACAAATTCAGCCATGTCACTCACTGCTGGTTTAAGACCTTTCACCAGCTCCCTGTTACGGCTGGGAGGTCCCATATAGCCACCTCTTTTGAGACCTTTGCCCTACCCTGTCTCCCCAGCCTCACCTCCTGCCTCTCGCTCACCTTCCACTTGTTTCTGTGGCAGTTACCTACGCTGAGCAGGGTTTTTCATGCTTCGGTGCCTCTGTACACACTGCTCCATCTGCCTGTGCTGCCCTTTCCCCTGTCCATTTGCGAAGTGTTGTTTATCCTTCCAATCCAGCTCATCGGGCACAGGCTTTGTGAAGTCTGTGAAGTCTCTTCTGTTTGCCTGGCTCCAGAGTGTGATTCTATTAATTTTATTGCACAGAATTCAGTGATTGATGAAGAGGTCTGCCTTCCTCACTGGGCTGTTAGCCCCGTGAGGACGGAGCTGGGGTGTGGTCCATGTTGGAATCCCAGCATTCAGCTCAAAGCCCGAACAAGAGGCGGGTGAGCCCAAGAGGCCTGTGAAAGAGGTTCCCAGGCTTCTCATTGAGTTGCACACGTGACAGTTTCAAATGACAGCTCTAGCTTTCTAAACCCCCTACATTCTGCATATACCTGCATTTCTGCACAACCTACATTTTACAACAGCCTAGGAAACGCAGTAGGGATTTATTTATTGGCAAGTATCTGATGTCCACCTCACTCATACCAACTACCCACGGTGTGTACAGAAACACCCTGACCACATTCTTCAGCTGCTTCAGGCAGAGTGAAGTGCATAAAAAGCAATTCAACACTTGGACAAGGCTCTCTTGGTTCCTCTTGTCCTGAGGTCTCCGCACCAAGTCAAGCTGTTCTAAAGCCCTTTTCAAAAATGTTTTGTCAGTTGTGCATTAGAGATTCATTTCATGGAGTTCTGTTAAGGGAAGGATTGCACTCTACACACAGATTTGTGTTTGTGTATTAGGAGCTTGAGGGGAAGACATGTTTATTTAGTCCAGTTTTTTTTTTTTTTTAGTACAACTCTAATTCATGTTTCCTTGAAATAAACTACTAATATTCAACTTCAAGTCAGTTTCCAGAATCTCTGTAAGCATAACGCAGAATTTCACACTGCCAGTAAATCCTGAAAGGCTCAATCTCAAGCTGAGATTCATTGCAAACATCCCCCTTCCCACCACAAATGGGCCTCTTTTCCACTGTTTCGGAAAGTTGAGATCAGAAACAGAATGGCCAATATAATAACACAGGGAAGGAGATAACTCAGTTAAATGCAATCCTGCTAAATTAGGAAACTTTGTGACATTTCGCCTAAGTGTGATGCCTGAAAAATACTGTTCCGCGAGCCTTTATTTGGTGATATGCATGTGCAAGGCACAGAGTCGGTTGATCAGAGGGAGCTCAATATTATGTATCCCTGCCTTTAAGGGACCTGCCACACATGGGAGCATGGGACACTTCAGGGTCAACTGTAAACATAAACCAGGGGAAGGAGAAATTTGCAGGGGCAAAGTTGGAAAGTTTACGGAAGCAGTGGTATTTGAGTCTTGAAGAAGGGCAGAATTTCGACAGGTAGAGATGGGGAGAATTCATAGAGGAAAATCCTAATGATGTTGACCAAACTTGTAACATAATACCCTTGGTTGAAGGATATTAGGGGTGATGTTTATTTCATTCGTTGACTTTTCTTATATTTTATAAATTTTATACAATGAATATGTAGAAATAAATATCAAATAAATGAATATTGAAAAAATAAGTATTTTTGGTAATCAGGAAAAAAATGCTATTTCAAAATAACTTTTAAGGCCGGGCGTGGTGGCTCACACCCGTAATCCTAGCACTCTGGGAGGCCGAGGCGGGTGGATCGCTTGAGGTCAGGAGTTTGAGACCAGCCTGAGCAAGAGCGAGACCTCATCTCTACTAAAATAGAAAGAAATTATCTGGCCAACTAAAAATATATATAGAAAAAATTAGCCGGGCATGGTGGTGCATGCCTGTAGTCCCAGCTACTCGGGAGGCTGAGGCAGTAGGATTGCTTAAGCCCATGAGTTTGAGGTTGCTGTGAGCTAGGCTGATGCCACGGCACTCACTCTAGCCCGAGCAACAGAGTGAGACTCTGTCTCAAAAAAAAAAAAACTTTTAAGCAAGAGGGATAAAGTTCAAAACCATTCTTAGTTACTTTCCATCGCTTGGATGAGTTTGTACTTCAGAGTCTCCATTTGAATGAAGAGATGAGTACAGAAGAACTCCAAGATCCTTTACAACCCTAAGATCTAATCACATTATCTGCACCTTTTCAGGTAGCACCAGGTATAAACCTTATCACAGCAGCTATCACAAGGCAACTAATTCTCAGTTTTGTGTCTGCTTCTCCCATGTGGGGGCAGGAACAGTGTTGTATCTCTTCTCTTTGTCATGAGCATTTTGGTTTCAAATGACAATTACGAAACTAACTTAAGCAGAAAAAGAAATTAGTGTTCATTCCTGGAACTAACAAGGTGGGAGGGTTGATCTTGTTCAGGTGTAGCTGGATCTAGTGTCCAAATGATGGTACCCAGAATCTGTCTTCTGAGCTCTCCTTTTGTTCCTATTGTCCTCTGACCACCTCAGGCTCACATTCTCACAGCTTCAGCCTCGCCTTGGGGGAGATCTTCGCCCTCTCCATAGTTCCACAGAAGTCCCAGGATTACTTTCCTTTGAGTTCCACGCATAGCACTGCAGCCAGTGCTGCCCCACTAGTCCATCTGAGGACTAGACAGTGGGTACTGCAGTTCCTTAAATTGTTAAACGTCAAGTTAACATATGACCCAACAATTCTGCTCCTCAGTGTGTACCCAAAAGTAATGGAAACACATATCTACACAAAAATTTGTACATGTATGTTCACAGCAGCACTAAATTCACAATAGTCAAAAGGTGGAAACAACCCAAATGTTCATCAATAATGGATAAATAGAATGTGGTATATCCATACAATGGAATACTTTTATAAAATATTCCATAAAAAGAGATAATAGTGATACATGCTAAAACATGGATGAACCTTGAAATATTATGCTAAATGGAAGAAGCCAGTCACAAAAGGCTACATACTGTATGATTCCAGGTGTATGAAATATCCAGAATAGGCAAATCTATAGAGAGAAAGTGGATTAGTGGTTGCCAGAGGCTGGGGAATGGGGGAATTATAGGGTGATAGTCAAGGAGTGCAAGGTTTTTGGGGGAGAGGTAATGAAAATATTCTAAATTTGATTTTGAAGATGGATGCACAACTCTGAATACACAAAAACCCATTGAATTGTGCACTGTAAATGTCTGAATTTTATGGTATGTGAATTATATCCCAAAGGTATAAAAGAAAGAGAAATTGAGAGAGAAAAAGGAAAAGAATGAAGATTGTTCTGAGCCTAGCTTCTGTTTCATAGCACAGCCAAGACCACATCACAAACCTCCTGACTCAACAAACTTACACGAAATTCAAGCTCAGGAGGTGCCATGTCATCCGCCATCTCCATGTCAGCTAGGGAAGTGCCAGGGATTTAAAGTCCCTTTTACTACACTCTGATGCCTGTTTTTTTGACAGAAGTCAAGCTCCTTTCTTTGGACTCAACTGATACGGCATCTCTGATTATTCAGCCTGGACAGGGCTCGAGATATTACTGCAAAAACACTCTCTCCAACAAAGAGTTTGCTAAGCAAATTGACATTATGAATGTACTTTCACAGACTCATTAAAGAGACTTAAAAAAATTGTTTTCAAAGTTCACCAGATGAACATGCGTACATGTAACAAATAAATACAAATACCCCTTTCTAGCAAGCTCTGTATCTGGAAACATAGTTCAGGAGCTGGGAGTTAGTTTTGGTTATTGGAAGTATTTGGGGGGAAAAAAATCATAAAACAGTTTCTTTTAAATCATTAAAAAGGGGTCTATTCTCTATAACCATTTAAGCTCCTCTTTTCACTTATGCAGAGTGGCTTTTTTACTATTACAATAACTCCACATTAATGAACATTTTATTCTATTTCATATGTTTTTAAAAAATATGGCATGGGCTTTGCCATTTATCTAGGTATTTAACTTCTTCAAAGCTCATTTTCTCTTCTGTAAAACGAGAATAACAATATCACCTGCTTCATAGTTGTTATGAAGGTTAAATTGGTTAATACATGTAAAGCATTTAGAATAGTGTCAAGTGCTATGTGCATCAGTTTTATTGTCTTGACTTAGCCAACTAGGCGTTGGGCCTAAAGCAACAAATTAATCTTGACAACTCAACATCACTTTGTTCCACCATCTCGAGAATTTGTATTTGTAAAAGAATCCAAGCATTAAACCATGGATAGGTTCAAGCTGGTGCTTTCTCCTCACAATTCTATTAATAAGAAAGGCGACCATGGCAAAACAGCTTAAGGAATGGAATGGATAATTAAGACTAGGTTTGAGAATATTTTTTTAGGCAGAGAAAAGTTTACGGAATCCGACAGATAATTTTTTTCTCAAATTTATTTGAAAACAGCACTATGTTCAGTATAAGAGACTCTCAGATCTCCTTCATTTCTCAGAATGTTTTTGTATCTTGTGTGAATCTGCTACCCAGGTTAGCATCATCCAGCTTGTAATGGAACAAATGAGTGAAATACTTGCTAGTAGAATAGCTTTTTAGGGTTGAGATGTAATCATTTCACAACTCCTGTTACACACAAGGGCTTTTCTTGGTGATGCAAGTACATACATGTTCAACTTATTGGCATTTTATTTACAGTTCTGCTCAAAAACATTCCCAAATTGGCCGATTCATTTTAGTAGGGACAAAATTTTCACATACCAGCATGAACAGAGAAGTGGGTTGTTTGAGCATGGATGGAAGCATTTAATAATCGATTGAGGTAAGAGTGCCAGAACCTCATTTTGCTCAGGCCCTGAATATAGGGCAAGCTGGTTGTTTATGATGCAAGTATGAAATAATACCATTTCTTTCAACTACTTAAAAAATATGGAAATATCTTTGGTTCATAACTCAGAATAGGTGAGGGTGGTGAATTTCTTCCAGAAAGAAAGAAAAAAATTCAGTGTTCTAACCCCCACCTTTAAGAAAACTGGCTATCCTTCTGAAAGAACCACACAGATACAATTGCAAGGAATGCAGGCATAGTGAGAATCGAGACAGCAGCTTGCCCAGGAGGAGTAAGTTGCTGAGCTATGTAATGGAGTCGAGGTGCGTGAGCGCGAATGAGGTGCGTGAGCAGATGAGTGCTGACCTTACTGGAATGTCCCGAGGGGAGCAGAAGGGCCTGCATCGGGGCCCTCTGACTAGAACTGACGTGGTGTTGTTTCAGGCCACTCAGGGGCAGCAGTGGAGTGAAGTCGAGCGTCACCTTGGTTGGAATCCCAGCTGAGCCCCTTTATACAAGGGCTGGGAAAACCTAGGAAAGTTAGGCAGACACTCAGAGTTGTTTGTTTCATGTGTACAAAAGAGGGAAGAATATTCTATTTTACTTGCAATAATGTACATCATATTAGTTATCTATTGTGGCATTAGAAATGCAGTAGTTTAAAATGACAAGCATTTATGATCTCAGTTTCTGAAGGTCAGGATTCCAGGCATGGCTTCCCTGGGTGCTTCTGCCTCGACTTCTCTCACAAGACTGCAATGAAGGCGTCAGTACTGACTGTGGTCCCATCTGGAGGTTTGACTGAGGGAGGATCCACTTCCAAGCTCACTAGTGTGGCTGTTGGCAGGCCTCAGGTTGTCATTGGCTGCTGGCTGAAGACATCAGTTCCTTCCCAGGTGGACCTCCCAGGGCATCTCACAGCATGGCAGCTGGCTGTCCTCAGAGACAGCCAGGGAGAGAGCTGGAGAAAGTGAGGAAGATGGAAGTCGTCTTTTTGTAACCTAATCTCAAAGTGACATCCCATCACTTTTGCCTTATTATAGTCCCTAGAAGCCAGTCATTAGTCCAGTCCACTCTCAAGGGAAGAAGAGGACTCAGCAGGAGGTGGGGACAGTATGGGCCATCTCAGAGGCTGTTTGCTACATATACAAGTACATACATCCCTTTCCTGACCTCTAGCACTGATCCTAGGAAGGGTCTGTACCCTCATGCAGAATTAAACATTAATAGTTCCTGGCAGCAATCACCTCTGCCCAAGGATTAAGGACAGCTGAATTCGACATTTTTAATGCATCACCCTTGGCCAGGCACAGTGGCTCACGCCTGTAATCCAAGCACTCTGGGAGGCGGAGGTGGGAGGATCACTTGAGCTCAGGAGTTTGAGATCAGCCTGAGCAAGAGCGAGACCCCCGAATCTACTGCCCCAGCCCTGGAATCAACCACTTCTTAAGGAACCCTGATTCCTTCTATTGGAGAATGATATTTAGAAACCAATATCTGGGCATCAGGTGTGCTCATTGCTACTGGAACTTCTAGTAATGTTGTTGCATTTAGAGCCTCTCAGTGGACAGGGCTAGGGAATACAAACATGTATACTAACACATTCATATACACACATCTATATCTACCTATATGTTTGTGTATTAAAAACCTATGCGTTCACACTGATACCTCTATTTGCAATCAAATTCTACCAGGTTCTTTCAACTCCCCTCCCCACTTATTTGTAATTTCTTCCACAAACAGTGAGAAAAATGGCTCTTCTTACCAGAAATATATTTACCTATATGTTCAAACCTAATACACATATAAGATAGTTTCAGAATTACTAACCCATAACTGTGTAAGAAATGAATTTACTAACAAGAGTATTGTACTTGTGTTCAGTTCCTTTTCTCTTTAGTCTTACAGTAGCCATTCAAAATACTATTTTCTAAAGTAAGTTAGTTCTTTTCTTTACCATTCTCTTCAGTATGGTCATGTTACTCATTTACAATACATTTATGTTAATTTTTTTTAGCATTTGTATTTCATTTTGGATCCCCACCCACATACTATCTTTTTTAAAGTTCACATTCAATAAAGTTTCCTGTTTGTAGCGTACAGTTTTATAGGTTTGACAAATGCATAGAGTCAAGAATCTACCTTCACAGTCATGATACAGAACAGTCCAAACAGTTCTATTACCCACCGAATTCCCTCCTGCTGCATCTTAAAAATCAAATCCTTCTGCCACCCTCAACCCCTGGCAACCACTGATCTGTGTTCTTATCCCTGTAGTTTTGCTGTAAATGTCATATAAATGGTATCATGCAATATGTAGCCTTTTGCGTCTGGCGTTTTTCAGCCAGCAAAATGCTCTTGCTATTCTTCCATGATGATGTGTGAATCAGTAGATGGTTCCCTTACACTGCTGAGTGGTATCCCATCATATAGATGTGCCACCTTTTACTTAACCATCCCCCATTGAAGGGCATCTGAACTCTTTCCAGTTTGGGGTGATTATGAATACAGCTGCTATAAACATTTACATACAAGTTTTTATGAGAATGTAAGTTTTAATTTCTCCTATGAAAAATCCAAGGAATAGGATTGCTAGATCATAGGGTAAGTATATATGGTCATATGTGTATAGTGGTACACATTTTTACAACAACAATTTTGTTGAAATATAATTTACATACTATAAAATGTACTATTCAATGTTATTAGAATAGTTGGGCAACCATCACCAGTTTCTAATTTAGGACATTTTCATTGCCCCACAAAGAAACTTCATACACTTTATCAGTCACTTTCTTTCCCCCTTTCCCCAGCCTCTGGCCACCACTAAGCTATTTTCTGTGTCTATGGATTTATCTATTCTGGACATTTCATATAACAGGAATCATAAGATATGTCATCTTTTGTAACTGGCTTCTTTCACTTGGCATTGTTTTCAAGGTTCATCCACATTGTACCAGGTACCAATATGTGATTCTTTTTATGGCCAAATAGTATTCTATTATATAAATGTATCACACTTATCAGTCAATGGACATTTAGACTGTTTCCAAATTCTGGCAATTAAAAGCAATGTTGCTATGAAATTCATGTACAAGTTTGTGTGTGGACATTTGTTTTCATTTCTCTTGGGTATACCTAGAAGAGGAGCCTGGTCATCTGCTGACCATTTGAGGAAGTGCCAGACTGATTTCTAAAGTGACTGCACCATTTTACAATCCCATCAGCAATGAATGGGGGGTCCAATCTCCCCATATTCTTGCCAACACTTTTTAGTGTTTGTCTTTTTTATTATAACCATCTTAATGGGTATGAAGTGGTATCCTCCCATGGTTTGGCGATATCCTTTTATTTTAAAAAAAGAAAGGAAAACCACGGAATTAGAATAAAGAACCACCAACCTTGAACGCCATCCTATCAATCAACCCTCTTTCCCTCAAACCCCAGTATTCAAATTAAGAAAAAGAGGGTGATTTCTGAGTAGAGGGTTTTAAAAAATTTTATGCATTACATAAAAATATTTTCTACTGCTTTAAAACAGCATATGTACGAAATTAAAGGGTTTTTTTTAATTGATGAAATAGATTTTCTCTTGGGGTGATGGTGAGAGGAAGCCTAGTCTGGGAACCCCAGTACGATATATAACATTGCATCTGTCTAAAACCACTCAAGTTCTAAACAACTGAATAATAAATAAAATGTGGCATATAATTCATTGTTAAATTGGAAACTTTCTAAGGTTAGTTTTAGAGTAGGAAAATATACTCCAGAGGGTTATTCCTGCAAGTGCCAAAGCAGCCCCCATGCCTTTGCATATGGAAACTAAGAATTCTTCAGTTGAAGGTGTACTTTGGGCCCCAGAGTCCACCATTGCTGTCATTCTGGTGACAAAATGGAAGAATCCGTCCTTGATTTCCCAGTAGGCTGCCACCTGACTGTTCTAAACCACAGAGTCAGAGCTAAAGTTGAATGGGGACATTGAACATACTCAGAATAGAGTTTTTCCAAGGTCAGTCCCACATTAACTTTAGAGATCATGGCTACAGATTAAGTAGATGTGATTTCCCTGTTTGTCAGACAGTTTGTTTTCCGGTCATGATGACCGGACATCTGAATTTCATTAGCAGTTAACACCAACTCTGTGTACTAAAGGAACACATTTTGGATATTATGCAGAACCAAGGGTTCAGTATCCAAAGTACCTGGCAACTGAAGTATGTTCGTTTTTAAAGCTACAGAGCAAAATAATCTCTGACATATTTCTCATTATTTTTGCAGAATAGAACACCTCTACAGAAGTCATTACTAAAAGTCTAGTTGTCAACTGAATTAATTAATTAAATATAGATTATTGTGATGTCAGATGGAGCATATATCATTTGCAATAAAGTAATAAAATTAAGAAGAATTGAAGAAAAGTTAGAAGCAGAATATCTGCATGCAGAATATCATTAAAATCACATGTTAAGGAAGCATAGATTTAATAATATGTTCTACAATAAACTATTGCTTAATATAAACTGTAATAAATAATATAGGCTATAATAATTGGCAACTCTGAGGCTAGCTAAAAGCTAATTTCATGGTAACCTGCAAATTTGACCAAATTTTCATGTTTTGAAGCGTTTTGTTTTTGAGACAGAGTCTCACTCCGTTGCTGTAAGTAGAGTGCCATGGCATGAGCCCAGCTCACAGCAACCTCAAACTCCTGGGCTCAAGCGATCCTCCTGCCTCAGCCTCCCGAGTAGCTGGGATTACAGGCACACACCACGACACCTGGCTAATTTTTAAATTTTTAGTAGAGATGAGGACTCGGTCTTGATCAGTCTGGTCTCTATCTCCTGAGCTCAAGCAATCCTCTTGCCTCGGCCTCCCAGAGTGCTAGGATTACAGGCGTGAGCCACCATGCCTGGCCAGCATTTTCAAATTTGGGAAGGATTCAAGTCATTTCTATTTTATATTTTCAAAGATGTAAAATAAGCCTAGGGGTTATAATAAAGTTTTCCATCAACCTTGAAACCCTCAGTTGTCATAAATGTAAAGGCAGTTCTAGATTATCACTCTAGATTCAATTCAGCTCTGTAGGTTTATTGAGCCTTGCTCAGCAACATGCTAGGAACTTCACACATATTCCTTCACGCAGTTTTCACAGTGGTCCAAAAAGGTAGTCCAAAAAGGTGTAAATCAGTCCCAAAGGATGCCACTCAATTCAAATCATCTTAGTCAAAATAAGTGGTTGTATTTATTGGATAGCTATCGGGGTAACATTCAGGATCACAAGAAAAACCTTAAGAAGCCAAGAATTTCTGGGAAAGTTGAGGCAGAGACTAGGAATTTGACACCACTACGTCAACCTCCACCCTACCCTCCCAGCAACCACAACAGTTTGTCATTCCCTAAGACTTCTCCATGCGGGAGAAGATGGGACCTGCTAGCATCTCTGGTTTTATATGCAGCATTAACACTTCCTGAGAAGGGAGGGGGCTCCTTTCACAGCTCTAACGGAAAAATCCGAGAAAAGAGCTGACGCGGTTCTGGGGCTGCCAAGGGTTCCACTCAGCCTCGGTTCCTTGCCCACCCTTAAGGTAGAAAAGAAGGCAACTGTGAGACCAATAAAAAGATGTGAATGTGGGTGTCCCGACTCGAAGCCCAGGATGCCTTTGGTATGTCCTGCACGTAGCTCTTTCAGGTAGCTGGCTCACCCTGTGTCACCACTCAGAGAGCTGGTGAAAGGCCATATATGCTCAGGGCCCCGTCCAGGCAGGCCACTCGTACAGGCGACTCAGCCTCCCACCCCTGCACCCTCACCCTGCCTTCGATTCCATTCTCCAGGTCACTGGCTCTCAACATGTGGTCTGAATTAATTTTATGAGGGAAAAGCAAACGGGAATCTAGTTTTATTAAAGTAAATAACTAATAAAGTTTTAAAAAGTAACCAAGTATATCTCCAAATACATTGCATTCCTCCAAAACAAAAATGATAGAAGGGGAGTAAGGCGGGAACTTCCACTTATAATTTCATAGAAATTGCTTTAATGTACGTATGAGATCTAAGAAACCTGAATAGATGCCAAGAGATACCCTGTGGCAGACAGGAAACTTGCTCTTTGTATCAATACTTCTCAAATTAATGTGTAGTTTATTTATTAACAATTTCAATCAGAAGCCATATACAATTTTAGAGGTCAGGTTCAGGCCTTAGTAAAATAATCCAGTAATTAGTCTGGAAGGGCAAATGGGCAAAAAAGTTCCAGATTATAAAGTTGAGCTGCTTCTCACATGGGCTCCACGGTGGACAGAACAAGGATTTATCACTCAACAGGTGCTAGGGGCAGCCCCTGCCTGCTAACATTGCAAGTCATAGAAGAAGCCCCACAAACCAGTAGAAGAATGGATTCCTTACTCAGTAAATAATGTTAGAAAAAAATGACATCGTACGACTATATTTTTAAAGTATTAACTGATTTTTACACCAAATATTCTCCCATCCTGGATCCTCCATCATTCAAGCAAAGCCATTCTGGGTTCAGGATGGAAAATAGAAAATATAACTAAAATCTTCTGGTTTTGTTGTCCTAAAGCCTAAAGCCCTTAGAGAAAAGAAAAGAAAAGAAAGAACTCTGACCAAACAACAAAGCATTTGGAAGAAAAATCACCCAGGCCTAATGAAGAGCCCTCCACTAGAATTAGCGCTAAGTGGCCTTGCAGAGGAATTCTGGGGTGGGATTCGGGAATGTGTGTTTTTACCAGCACACCAGGGGATTTTTGTGCTGAAGTTAGAAAATCCGTGGGCCAAATTAGTGGCTCCCCACTGGGCTGCACAGTGGAATCACCTGAGAACTTAGCTTTCTGCTGCTGGCCCCACCCCGGAGATCTGTAAATTGGGAGTGGGGAGGGAAGCCTGGGCAGTCGATTGTTTTGTTTTAACTTTCCCAGGTGATTTTGATGATTAGTCAACATTGAGAACTCTTGGTGAAGTTTATTTCCTTCCCCATTAGCCTTTTAGACATTTTACCACTGTAAAACATGACAAATGAACTCTTAGAATGTAATCCAAAGTGTCTCCCCAACACACATATTTCTTTTCTTTCTACTTTATTAAATGTATTGTCTAAATTTACTAGGAAAAATTAAAACGTGGGGGTGAGTTGGAGGACCTGTATCTAGGGCAGTGGTCTGCAGAATGTGGTCCCTGGATCAGCGACATCGGCATCACTTGGGAACTTGTCAGAAATGCAAACTCTATGTCCCCCTCTAGAGCTACTGGATGGGAAACTCTGGTGGCAGGGAGTGGGGAGGGGCAGCAATCTGTAGTTTAACAAGAGTGCCAGGTGATTTGATCCATCCTAACTTCTGAGAACCAATGATTCCCTTATAGAGAAACTTTAAAAATGCCTGGGATCCACCCCCCAGATAGTGACTCAATTAGTGAGGTGTGTGGTTTCTCAGATGATTATAATACACAACGAAGTCTGAGAACCTCCTGGGCTTCAAAGAACTTCTCCCTGTCCAGAGCAGAACTGTCTTTCTAAATTAGAAGTGAAGAAAGAAAAACAAGCGTGTGCATTTTAAAAAAAATAAAGACAACATAGGATTTTAAGAATAGGAGGATTTCAAGTTTCAAGCATAAGTTTGTTTTAACGGTGCATATAACAATTTTGGCCAATATTTATGTTTTTATTGTAATGGGCAGTCGTCCCTAATCTTTAGGAGACCAAGAATATCCCTGTAATTGTAGTTGTATTTTTCATATGTGATGATTGAAAATATTATATGAAGACCAATAAATGAATTTGACAGCATTTTAAGTGAGTATGAATTTTATTGTTCACTGTAGCACCTATATACATTTGAAAAATAATAATATATGTAGAACTATTACTTTTTCAGAAAATGTTTAGGATTCGTATGAACTTGCTTATAATACTTACAGGAGGCCAAGGGCCCATAAGTTGAGGACCATTAAGGGTTTTTATATTTTTACCTAAAAGAGAAAGAGATAAAGAGAAATTACATTGATTTTTTATTACTATCTTTCCATGTGTGACTGCCCAGATTTATAAAATCCTTCCAGAAGGTTTGGGACTCACTGGTAAATTAAATTATGCTTATCATATTGTATTCTCATTCTTTGCAAATTATCCATCCACTTATAGTATTAACGATATTCTCTAATAATTATAATATTAGATTTATTATATCATCACATTTCTTAGTTATGCTGGAAATTAAAGCACTTACTATATAACCCCAATATAAGTTATTTTTAAATGGAATATGTCTATCCTTCCATAATTAAAGACAAATTTTTCTAATTATAATTCTAATTTCTCTGAATGTCATGTATTGTGATATTTGCTCAATTTTAGGCCAAATATCACAATTTCAATTCCTTTCTTTTGTCTCTTTTCCTCTTCCTACCTTCTCCCCTTATTTCTTTCCTTTCCTTCTTTAAAGTATAATTCTTCAAATCTAGCTAAATTTAGTTGCATATTTTTCTAATAATTTAAGTAAATAAATTAATAAATAATTGAGGTTAATAATTTAAGTTTAGTTGGATATTTTTCTAATAATTTAAACCTCATAGTGACATGGATGAAGCTTTCTTTTTTTTTTTTTTTTTTTGAGACAGAGTGTCGCTTTGTTGCCCTGGCTAGAGTGAGTGCCGTGGCGTCAGCCTAGCTCACAGCAACCTCAAACTCCTGGGCTTAAGCGATCCTACTGCCTCAGCCTCCTGAGTAGCTGGGACTACAGGCATATGCCACCATGCCCGGCTAATTTTTTCTATATATATTTTAGTTGGCTTGGATGAAGCTTTCTTTCACGCTGCTAAACATCTTTTGTTTATAAAAGAACTTGTTAAAGGCTGAAAAATTCAGCCAATTAATTAACTGAAGAAATCAATTTACCTGACATTAAAAAAATGTAACTCTTGTTTTCACTGAGGTTTGTTGAATTTTGTAGTGAATTTCCATACATACCCTAATTCTTTCTACTTTATGTACCATGTGAGTATACTAATATACTTCTTTTGAAACTAATACAAAGACTAGATCAGTGGCCTGGATTCCAGCCGAGGAATGGCAGAAGAGCATCACTTTTGCCTGGGAGTGTGTACTTTTCCTCTGGCTGCCTAAGCTCTCTGGGTAGTCTGTGGGTGATGGGGTCCATGTTGCCAGGGCCATATCTGACAGTTTTTCTCTGTGTGTTGTACCTGGGTCTTTAGTGATGAGCTAGGGCACTTCAGGAAGGAAGCGAATGGCAGAGTAGGAAGTGAATGCTGCATGCAGCCAGACATTAGCCCAGGCCACCTTGGCCACTAGTGGGGTCACTCTCCTATTTAGCTTTCTTTTATTCTTGAAAACTCAGGTTAGATATCACCACCCATAGGACCTCTTCATAGTCCAGCAGTTATCACCTCTGGTTTTTTTGCACTTTCCCTGTTACTCCAAATATCCCTTTATTCCAGCATTTGTCACATTTCCTTGGAATTATTTGTGTATATCTCCATCGTCCTGACCAGACCCTGGGTACCTCAGGACAGTGACTTCTCATCCTTGGACATAGGAAGTGTCCCGTAATTACTAATGAGCAAATGAACACCAGCCACATGGCTCCCACACTCTGATGGGCATGGAGAGAACATGCAAAGTCATGTTGCTGTCTGATTGTACACGGCATGTCCTCTATTACAACCTTCCCCACTCTTTTATTACATTTCCTGGAATCAGCAATACAGACGCTTATAATTTTCTGAACATACCACGTTATTTCATGCATCTCTCTGCTTTTACATTTTCAAATTTACACACACCCACTTTGGGGAGGATATGCTGGCAAAACCCTACCATTTTTTTAAAGTCTCAGTTCATGTATCATTTTTCCCCAAGAAAATCTGGCATCATTCTCTACTCTTCCTTCTCCAAAAGTTGAATTAGAAATCCCTCCTTTGTGCTCTATCATATCCTTTCTCTTAACTTACTGGTCAATTTAATCCACACTCTCCATTTCTTCTAGAAAAAATAATGAAAAAAAAAATCATACCCACAGCAAACTGAATGGTCTTCATCAGTAGGGATGCACTGAAATGCCCACACACTTCTGCACTTAAGCTGGGTGCTTGCTGAGATCTATTGTATTTGTTCACAAACCTACTTATGCCAGTTGTGCTTGTTAGTGCAACTAAGTAATTTAATTAGATGTGACCTAAGTGAATAGCACATGAGTGAAAAGAGCTATGCTTTCTATGAAAACAGATGGATGCTTTGGAAAGACAAGCTGCTAGACATTGCACTGTTGGCAAGACTACAGACAAAGATGGGGGAGGGGTGTGGAGTAATCTTGAAGGAATCTCTTCTCAGATTTTCTTCAGTGCCCTTCATTTCTAACTCTATAAAATTCCAAATTGGAAATAGTTGAGGATGCCTAATGAAAGTGCTTTATGGAACTCCTATCAGTAGACCTACATCACAATAGCAGCCCTTAGTCCCATATTAAAATATTAGTGAAATGTCTGTGTTTAAGTCCACATAAAATGTCTAAAGGCGTGCATGTATCATTTTTACTTGTTCCAATCATCTATTGTATTGAAGCTAGGGGGAGTGGGGGGGGAATCTGTTTCCTTCAATAGATTGTGACTTTCTTGAAGACAGGGTCCACATCTTGCTCATTTTGGTAGTACCTGTGCCTGAGAAGAGTGTTTGGATCCTAGAGGACTTATTATTTAATACTAAGTGCTTCTTTACTCAGTGGACCCCAGCGCTTATTTTTGTATAGGGGATTTCAAATCTCGTTTAGCATTTATGCATTACAGCCACTAGGGGGCAATGTAATCGCATTCCTTTGTAATGACCACCCAGGGGCGGTGCTTCCCAGCTAGATACCCCTCATATGTGATGAGCCCCACCCCGCCCAAATGATTTGGAGAACCTGTGGCATAAACATCTCACCAACACAGGCATTTCTGTTTGCTTGGTTGGTGCTTTTTGTTTGTTTGTTTGTTTAAGGAAATTTCACCAGATGAACCACTGGCACTCTTTGTATATGTTTCCCCAGTTTATTTGTCGGAATTGACTGATTCTATCTTTTCTAAACAATAAAAGGATCAACTAGTGATCACCATCTCATTAAGTTATTCAAGCCCAGACAGTTTCTGAAAGAAGAAAGGAATAAGAAAATGGGGTGTGGGGCGGGGGAGGGGGAACCCTTATGTAAATATTGTGAGTAGTTATCAAGGGTTATCAATGTTTACAGGGGAGTCTTGGGGGCCATTGCTGAGGAAGTCATGGAGAGTGTATCCATATGAACAGACAGATCTCAACCCTTCTCCCTTCCTCGGAATGAGTCTTCTCCCAGTTCCCATGTGTCAGAATCATAGACTCCAAAAATGAACCTTCTGGTTGTTCATCTCTTTTCAGAAGGAATGTCCTCTCATCATCAGAGGAAGAGGATGGTGAGATAAAAAAAGAATTCAAGACATTGCCTTTAAAATGAAAGACCCTGAGAAAAATTTTTTTTTTAAGTTTTACTTTTCTGTAAATTGTCATGCTTAATTGTGACTAAACTGATGATCTATGATGTTAAAGGATCGTAAAACACCCAGCTGGAGTCCAAGAAAACTGAGGCCTCCATTTTCACAAGCCCTTGGAATAGTAAAAGAATATCTGTTCCAAAGTACTGTTTGAGAATTAATTAAATTTAAATGAAGAGAAGCAGTACAGTTTATAGTTATCACGGGGTCTTGAAATAGCTGACCTCCAGGCTGAGTGAGTCAGTGGACAGAGTATTTGGGGACAGAGCATTTGAGGAGTTGACTGATCTGGGTTTGGGTCTCAACTCTGCCCATAACTAGTGACTGTGGTCAGATTACCTCCCTTCCCTGAGCACCGGTTTTGCATTGCTCATGTGTAAAATACAGAAATAGGGAAATTGGAAAATGATCTCAAAACCTCTTCCAGGTCTAAATGATCATATATTTCTTTTCCAGGAAGTAGCCCTTAGAGATTTGCCCTTAACTTCCTTCTGTCCCCAGAAAACAGCTTTTTTTGTTTTTCCTTAAGATGCAATATGAAAAAAACACAATCATGCAAATTTGCTATTTCTCAATCCACACTTAATTTACCTTCTCTTAGGGCAGGATCTGGTAGGGTCCAAGATATGGTTGGAACTAATATAAAAGGATTTTTCCAATAAAATTAGAACAGGATGTTGCTGTTTAAACTTCACATAAGTTCAAAATGTGTTAGTTTGTGTGCAGAACAGTCAAACCCAGTATTTGCCCCCTGGCTGATTATATTTGAAGGGAATGTTGGCAGTTTACTCAAAATCAGTAAGAAAATAAATACACTGACATCTCAGACTACAAACTTGCAGGCTGCCTTTTAAGTTTTTGACTCCTGATTTATTTTTCTTTCCCACCTTCCCATGGAGAAGAGCAATCAATGAATGAATACTCAGATCAGGTGTCTGGAGAGCTGGCAGTCTTCCAGAAATACAATTAGGTATGAAATCCCCATCCCTCACCTCCTTACAATACAGCTCCTCCAGCCCTTTCACAGAAATGAGAAGTGTGGCCCTTGTGTGTCTTCTTGGTTCTTTTAAGGGTATTGTCATATCCATCTGTTTGTGGCGTTATGCAAGGAGTCAGTTAAGGTACAAGGGGTGTGAGAACCTGTGACTGCCCCCAGGGTTTTTGTCACTATAGCTTCTCTCCTTACCTCTGCTTGTCCTTGACATTTGGGTTCTTTCAGAGAGTAGCCTCATACTGTGACTTTTTTCTTTCTTTCTTTCTTTCCTTTTGAGATAGAGTCTCCCTCATGTCACCCCGCTAGAATGCAATGGCGTCATGATAGCTCACTGCAACCTCCAACTCCTGGGCTCAAGGGATCCTACAGTAGCCTTGGCCTCTCACAGTGCTAGGGTTACAAATGTGAACCAATGCACCCCCCGGCCTCATACTGACCTTTGATAAAACCCTGGCCAAGAGTTCCAGACCCTGTTTCTTAAAAACTGAAAAAAATTGGCCTGGCCTGGTGGCATGTGCCTGTAGTCTCAGCTACTCTCGATGCTGAGGCCAGAGGATTGCTTGAGCCCAAATGTTTGAGGCTGCAATGACAGAAAGAGATCCTGTCTTTTAAAAATAAATAAATAAATAAATACTTAAATGAATAATTAAAAAATAAAAACCTTAGCACGCGAGGTCTAGGCCCTAAGCCTCCTCAACTTACGCCCCCTTTTACTCCTTCCGCACAGCGCCCATCGCAGTTGCGGAACACACAGAAGTGCTACTATAGGAGTAGTTTTGGGGATGTACTGAAGGGAGTCGCTGGGCTTCTGCTGGCCATGGCCTGGGGCTGGGCTCGCTTACCTGACTTTGTGAGGAGGGGCAGCGTCTCAGCTGGCTCATCTGTCACAGGAGGATATTACTGTGAGCTGGAAAGGAGTGAATGCATGCACACGGCTTAGCCTGCTGCAGAGTGAGCGGGCAAGTCATGAGCCTCACGAATTTATCGCCCTGGGTGATGCTGCTGGTGTAGGAATTCTGCACGGTAGAGGCTGACAGCCTGGGTTCGGATCCCCTCACTTGGAATATAATCTTGGGAAAGTCTGAAAGCCTCAATCGTCTCGTTTGCAAAATGGGGAGAAAGTAGGACTTGCTGCTTGGGACCGGGGCAGGATGGAGGTGGGGAAGGGCAAGTGAGGATTAAGGCAAAGCTCGGCAGAGCGCAGTGTAAGGATCAGTGAAGGCTAAACGTGGTTTTTATTACTGTACATGAGGACGAGCTGCTCACCGGTGCCTTCTGAGGACCATGACAACGAGCCTGGCGGTTTCAGGCATCCTTGCCTGTCACCAAATAAGCTCTTGGGTCTCAGAGGCAGGAAGACTGCCTTGAAGGGGTGCAGGGGTGGCGTGGGAGGTAGAGGATGCTCTGGGACCCTCTGAAGGGGGCGGGGGGGGGGGGAAGGCGAGAGCGAACTTGACCGCGGCTGCGCGCCGGGCGTGCCACTCTGCCGCCGGGACTGCAAGGTCTCGCCTGGAACCTGGGCTGGCGGAGCGCGCGCCCGCGAGTCCGGGGGCCGGGCCGGGGACCCCGCCCAGGCGGCGGCCGGGTCCCCGGGACTGGGCGCTGCTGACGGGGCCGACGGGGCGGAGAGGAGCGAGGCGGGAGGAGGAGTAGGAGAAGGGGGCTGGTCAAGGGAAGTGCGACGTGTCTGCGGAGCCCTTTTATACCTCCTTCCCGGGAGTTCGGCAGCCGCCACCGCAACCCGTGCGTCCTTCCCTCTCCGCTCCCAGGACCTGGGCTCTGCCGCAGCCAGCCAGCATGTCGGGGGTCAAGAAGCAGAAGACGGTAGGCTTCGGGTAGCCTGCCTTCCCTCTCCCCTCCAACCGCGCTCCGCCAGTTCCCCGGGTACCAGGCTCCCACCCTCCCCGAGACGAGGCGAGCCGCCGTGGCGCGGAATGAGTGTCGGGAGGAGGAGGAGGAGGAAGGGGAGGGAAAGGAGGAGGGCAAGACTTGGTCCGGGATTCCCCGGGCAGCCCTCGCCAGGCAGTCCCTCTCCGCCCCGCGCCTCTTTGGGACCTGCGCTGGTTGGGGTTGTCACGCCCGGGAGAGACCTTCTCGAGCTTGCAAGGCGGGTCTCGATCAAGAGCCAGGACCAGAGAAAGGAAAAGTCCCTTTCTTCCCCAAGAACGTTTCCAGATCCGCCCTTTCTGCCGTGGGATCCCCGCGCGAGCGGGCGGAGTGGGCGGTGGGCTGAGCGGTCTGATCCCTGGGCGCACGTCAGCGACAGTCGCTGGGGTTCTGTCTATGGAACCTCCTTGGAGTGGACTTTAATGATAGACTTTCATAAAGCAAACAGCAATTTTCTAGTCTAACTGGAGGAAATTGCATTTCTACACCGGCAGGATTTAACCCTCTAGCTCGATCCGGCTCCCTGTTACTATCCATCGGGTGGCACCTCGAGTTCAGTAATGGGGCGCGGGCGGGGGGTAGCCCTCGGTTTGGTGGAGTAAGAAGAGGGGACTGTTTTGAGGGGTCGTCGTTTTATCCAGAATTAATCTGGGCTGTCCTCGTTTAATGGAAAATATGAAGGCATGTCAAAGAGAAAAGTTCCCTTTCCATGTAGCAGCATGGGCGCCCATAAAGTTTGCATTCTTAAAAGTGGCAGCACTTCTATTGTCAATTATATCCTCATAAAGCTGGGAAAAAAAAAATGGCAGCGGTAGTCATAGACCCTTAGAGTCGGAAGGAGCTTTCTAGACAGCATTTGCGCTGCCCCAGCTGTGGCCGGGAAGCCTTGCTGAAGTCCCGCCCGGAAGTCTGGCTGCTGCACATTCATCTTTAGGCGCCACACTGCGAGTCCCATGTGATTGTGGTGGTTACCGAATGGGCTGACCGCTCTCAAATAGTCAGACTTGTGCTGGGCACAAGTAGGTGCCCAATAAATGTCTGTTCCTAGCCTTATGTAATGCGTATTGCTGAAATGTCTTTGAGGTGTATTTGTGGTGGGCTGGGGGAGATTAAGGAACCAAGTAGGAAAGGAGCATGGTGGGGCCATGCGGGGTCTTGAACAGCACGAGAAAGGGTAAGTGGGGTTTCAGGGGGCCACACTGGACCTGCAGGAGGGTCCAGGAAGAAGGTGGCATCAGTTTGGGAAGGGACAATAGTCATGGTCCAGCTAGCTGTCTTCTGTAGGGGTGATTTTAAAGTGAGGAGACTCATAGTATTTCAATATATTTTTAAAATAATGAAGGAAAATCACCCGTATTTTATTTCTATTTCATTTGATTAATTTCTGTAAAATCCTAAATGGTGTCTTCTAAATGACAAGCTGCTGTACCAGTAGCTTTTTATATCAGTGGGGTTTTAATTCTCACCTCACTGCTCACATCAATCATTCCTTCTCAGACTGGGTGTGGTGGCTCACGCCTGTAATCCTAGCACTCTGGGAGGCCGAGGCGGGCAGGAGGATTGCTTGAGGTCAGTATTGTATTTTCAGACCAGCCTGAGCAAGAGGAAGACCCCCATCTCTACAAAAAGCAGAAAAAGTAGCCAGGCATGGTGTCACATGCCTGTAGTCCCAGCTACTCGGGAGGCCGAGGCAGGAGGATTGCTTGAGCCCAGGAGTTTGAGGTTGCAGTGAGCTATGCTGATGCCACTGCACTCTAGCCTGGGTGAAACAGAGTGAAACCCTGTCTCAAAAAAGAAAAAGAAAAAAGTCCTTCTCAGTTCTGATGGGGGCTTTGTTGAGCATTAATAAGAAAGGGTGGGTGATCTCTCCCTTTCAAGCCTCCAGTCAGCAAAAGCCTGTGCAGTGGGGCATTTGAGAACAGGGATTTTACAAATTGGTCGTGGGGGCTCTGCACGGTTAAAACTGATGAGAAATTGGAGGGTTGGAAGGTTTGGTCTTTGTATTTACACATTTTGACCTTCTTTTTTTTTTATTGGGTGCGTGTATGTGTGTGTGTGGGTGTGTGTTTTATATAGTATTAAATTAACACCTGAAACAGCTAACTGAAACAGGACTTTTCTGAATTTTTATCTTAGCATAACACAGTTATAATCCAGGCACCAACACAAGTTCCCAAAAGGGCCAGAGAAATACTACTGGTACTATTTACAGCAAGCCAGCTATAGTGCATGTGAACTCTCTCAAGCTTTAAATGTTAATTCAAAATATGTTGTGTTTTTTTTTCCAAGATATATTTTAAAACCTTGTGAACCAAAACAAAACCTATCCACACATGTGACCTCTGAACTAATCAAGTATTTGAGAAGCGAGTCTTGCTGACCTCGGAAGCTAGCCTAGGAGTGAGGCTGGGCTGAGCTTTTTAGGAACTGTGGGAATCATGACCTTGCTTTCTGCATTGTCAACAGAGGGCAGCTAATTCACACAGCGCCACTACAGTAACTTCAAATATTTGTTGAGCCCCTACTGTGTGCCAGGTGGGGTACTGGGGTTGGGGAGAGGGCAGGGCACACCTTTTCCAGGATTTTTTTTTTTTTTTGCCACACTCTCTAGATGAATATAGCCTTTCAGTTCTGACCACTCCAGGAAGAGAACATAGTTTAGGTTTAAATGAAATAGTGTAGGATGATTTTATCATAAGCTTGAGGAAAAAATGAAATGTTCTTTTATAAAGGAAGGTAGCACATTCCTTCTGTGCTAGGCATCCTTACCATGGAAACCAAAGAAACAGCTAGCACTCACATCCCTCCCTTCCACCCTTGCCTTACCTCGGACCCTGGCCACCCTCCCACCTCCACCCCCTATACACACACACACACACACAGACACCCAGGAGCAGGACGCAGGCAGACGGCCTGTGGACGACTAGGAGGGAGGGAGGCAAAGGCGTGGGTCCTTCCTTTGCATCACTTCTTGGGTTAGCACTTTTCAAGGCCCACAGACAATGTTGTTATGTTCTGGAGATACCCAATCTAAAAAACTTGAGACATTAAATTGTTTCCTAGAAGATCAAATAAGCCAATGGTTGGGAAGGAATGAAAGGGTATTCAAAACTCTAAAGCTCTCTAGAGTTGTCAATAATTATCTACCTTTTCATTACTTTTAGAATTCTATATAATAACCACATTATTTCCCTGGGAGTAGCTACTTTTAAAACTATCTAAAGATGTTACCTAAGGTAAGACATGAATTTTTCGATGAGTAACCATTGGAAGGAGGCAGAAACAAGCACTTCTGGAGGCCAGGCGCTCAGACACACTGAGTGTCACCTCATCTCCACTGCATGCCTCGTCTCAGGGAACAGCATTATCTCTAGGGGAGGACAGAGGCCAGCGGCAGGGCACGACTTAAATTCAGGTCTGTGGAACATCAGAACTCGTTTCCTTGCTCCCTCTGCACCTCCTTTTCAGGCCATAACCTCTCTGGCCCACAGTTTCCTTGTCTGTAAAATGGAGGTAATAATGACTGCCCCTTACAATTGTCCTGAGGCGTAAATAACCCCTAAAAAGTGTCTTGCGTGGTGTCAGACCCAGAGTTGGTGCCAGAGATGCAGTAACCACTGTTACTGTTATTATAAAACTATGCTGTCACGGCGTGGCATACATAAGGAGCAAAAAGCATGGGTCACATTGTTTTAAAGGCTAAGTAAAAGACAGCCATCAGAATATTTAATAAGGAAAAACAAAAGCAGAAGTGTGGAGGGGAAATGTAAATCCTTATTGTAAAAAGCTTGGGAGGAGACACAGGTTGACACAAACTCTAGAGGTACCAAAGTAACCCCAATATCAACAGGCTGTTGGCAGCAACACTGGCTAGGAAGATAATCTATATGTAAGGTAAATATTGGATTAAGTTCTCTCCACCCTTCCGGTGTCTTCAACTGTTTCTAGATCTACTTTAAAACTAGTGCTTCCAGCCTGCCACAGAGGGGCATGCCTGTGGTCCCAGCTATTCCTGAGGCTGAGGCTGGAGGATCGCTCGAGCCCAGGAGTTTGAGGCTGCAGTGAGCTATGATTGCTCCCGTGAATAGCCACTGCACTCCAGCCTGGGTGACACAGAGAGATCCTATCTCAAATAAATAAATAAGTTTTCTAATTCATGCGATCACCTATTATTAGATCATCTATTCGAATTTTAGTACAGTTAAAGATAATTGCAGTTAACTCTGAGTTTTATGTCTCTCTGAGATAGTTATCTTTGTCTTTCATCAGTTTTCTGTTAGCACACGTGGCTCCACAGAGTGGTTTGCTAGGGGGATAATTAGGCTTAGCTCTACGTGGAACATTTAGGGAATGAGAGTCTGGGAAAGGAATCAGTGATGTTAAGCTCAGTCCCAGGAGAGTTCTGTTTATTTCAAAGGCTATCACTAAATAGTAATGGACACTCATTAGTCTTTGTGTTTGGAAGTGTTAGGAAAACTCAAGGTAAATAAACATAAATATAATGGTAGCTCAGTAGAGCTTTTAGCCCCTTGAGTGATCCATCCCTTTGACAGCTGAAATAGCAGATGTGCCCAGCACCTAGCATAGAGCCTGGCACAGAGTATATGCTCCATATTTGTTGAATAAATGAATGAATAAATGGCTACAGAATTCATTACAGGATGAATTTGTTCTTAGGATCCATATTTTTCTTAGATTCCTCACTCTCCCCTCTTATTTGTTTGTTCTTGTGTGCTTGGTTATTTTTGACTTGATATTTGTCATTACTGCTGAAAAATTACTTGTAGGGATTCTTAGAGGCTTAGAATGAATGGCCTTTTTTTTCCCCCCAGAAAGGATTTGCTTTTGTTTCTGCCAGGTGTGTGGCCACACTCCTAGTCTGGGAGTGCTTTAACTTAAATTCACCACTTTTTTTAGACCACCCAGGTGATGTGAATTTGGATTGCAATTTTGCACACACAGGGCCAGCTTGTGAACACAACTTCCCGGGGACCCCTCCTTACATACACTTTCTGTGCCAAGGCTACTGTCCTTGAGGTCTGTTGCAGTGGGAGGTGGGCTTATTCCAGTTCACCCTTATTGTTAGGGTGCAGGTCTTAGGAGCCCAGCTTAATGTGAGGAGGGCCTGTTTATTCTTCCCACCTGGGTGGGTTCTGGGCTTTGATTTCTGTTCCACTTCCCCTAGTGAGGCTGTCAAAATCAGTTCAAATATGTCCCATAAGGATAAAAGTGCCTCTCTACTTTCTTACCTCTTTGAGCTTCTACTTTCCCCTAGATTTTGGCCTGGCAAAAATTTCTTACTATTTTATCAGCTATTTGCTATTTTTAATTAGATTATTTTACAACTAGCATTTTTAGTTATTTTCAGTGGAAGGATCAATCTGAATAACCTAACCCGTCTGCTGGAAATGGAAACCTCTGCCTCTTTTTGGTTCCAATGAATCATTAATGTGTCCTGTCATACCTGCACCCTCCCAGCCCTGGGCCACTCTCATAAAGGGGGCACTTTATGAACTTCAGTCAGATAGCTAGTCAGAAATATTTAATTTAATCCTTTTATCCCTACAAAGTGCAACAGCCTGGGGTGGGGAGTGCTCGCCACGTCTTGGTGGCCTCTGCCCGTGCAGGCATCTTTAGAGACTCACCTCGTCATGTCTGATCCTCAGCGCATTCCAGTTCAAGTGCATTCCTGTTTGAAAGGCCCCTTCAGTTTCAACAACTCTGCTTGCTTTTTCCATGCACTGCTGGGTACCCTGAATTCATTTTCTTGCTCTAGTGTGACTCTAGGGCTGTGGGGGAAACTTGGTGGAGCTGGTTAAGGTTTTTGAAACTTCCTCGCCACTCCCAGAAGTGTGGCAACCAGGCTCCCGCTTTGGCGTGACCACGTGGAAACTCTGAGGAGCTCTGGGGACTGTTGAGGTCCACCCATGCCTCTTCTCTGAGCCCTCTACTTTCAGAGCCCCCAAGTCTAGTTAGCCTCCCTCTCCCCCAAACCCAGCACCTGGGGCAGGATACTACCCCTTTTTTCATGCTCACACTGGTGCCTAAGCCCCCTTTGGATCCCTTCTAGTAAAGATTAAATAAAGCTTTCCAGGAAGGTTCGTTGGTTCATCGTAAGTGTTGGATTTGTTACAAATTTGGTCTTCTTGTTCCTCTTTCCTGCCTTTTTGATGACCAAATATTTATTTTTCAATTTAGAATAAATTGGTGCACAAGGTAGAAATATTTTTCTCTTTGTAAAAGAGCCACTGTATCAAAAGTTGAAATGTAACTTGCCTCTGATGACACATGGTGTGTAAAATGGATTCTATCAGTTGGCTGGTGTGACTTCCTTTAAAATCTTATCAGCATCGAATTCTGCGTTTCAAATTTACTCCTGGAGTTGAGTGTGCTATGATTGGTATGGTGAAAGCATGACTGAGACGTAAGTGTGCCAGACTCACTACGTCTAGCACCAAATATTAACTTTGAACAATAAAAGTATATAGCCTCTGACCTGTTGTAAAGCTTTTAAAAACAGATAAATTTATCAAATGCTGCATCATCATTAGTAATGATCATTTCTATTTGCTTTAAATATCTAGTTAACCTCTGCTTTATATTTTTTAATTATGAAAAATATTGATTTTTATCTACCGAGCATCTATGTCCAACCTAATAAAACTATAATTACTTTTATTAAAAAAATCATGCTGGATGTGTGTTTTTAAAATCATTTGCAGATTTTGCTTATCAACTTAAACCACCTACTATAAAATCTGAGATTTTATCCCTATGGACCTCGTTCATCTACACCCTTCCCCCATCAGTATTGATTTATGGCTCATTCATGCCTTTCCAGTTACCAGGAAAATCAGCAACTCAAGACATTAGCGATAATTTATATTTTTGTATTTTTGCTAGTGTTAAAAACCTGAATTCACTTTTTGGTCCTCTGCTGGTGGACTCATGTATGTTACTTTTTCTTAAAGTCTCTAAAATCCTTTCCTTTTTTAGTTTCTGTCGAAATCCTCACTTATGTATTTGTTTACTTCATTCACTCAACAAATACTCACTGAATAACTAAACCAGGAATTCTGCTTGTCATAATTAATAATAGCTACTAAAGCCTTATGTTCTTTAATTATAGTTTTTAGTTCATTCAAACTGTCTTTAAGTCTGTTCTAAACACAGTATTTGCTTTTTCTAATTGAAGGGCTCCACCCACAACCTTCATATTCTCTCAACCTTCTGCCCAGTAAATCTTGCAGTGGCCTTGAGCCAAAAGCAATAAAATTCCCGACTGACTTTCCATACATTTTTTTCATTCTTTTTTCTACTCAGTTAACTTTTGAAATTATTTACTCTTTATTCAAGCTGTCCCTACTTTAAAAATTTGTGTATATGTGTATGTGTGTGTGTACGTGAGTGTGTCTTTTAAAAAGAGTCGAATGTTTTACTTCTGGAAGGAAAATTAAAAGCTCACCTTCTTCAACCCTTTATATTAATATTACGGTTGACACACAGCGTTTAAGAGCTTTGTTATGCCCCATGGCCGCCTCCTGGCTGACCGGTTGGTGACACTACCAAAAAGCTAGAACTCCGATCACCTTATCATACACCCAGCGCTTTTTTCTTCATTACATGTCCTTTGAAAGTGTCCCTACCCATTTACTACAGCTTTATTTTTTTCTTTTATTCACAAAGAAATATTCACCATAAATAAATACTCCTTTCCCGTTGGTTTATCAGAGAGTCACGATTACGCTCTAATTAGCCTTAGCACTTTGTCCTGGCGTTCTGGAGATAGAAGAGACCAAAGAGCAGTATTTGAAAGATGTACATTGACTATTTTGAAATATTTTTGATTGGCCAGCCTGTTTCTCTTTTGAAAATTCAACCCACTCCCTTCTTACTCCGTCTTGCTTAAATCTTCTCAAATGGTTTAATCATTTTATCAAAAAAGGAGATGCCAATGATTACACAGCAGGCTGTGCAGATAAAACTATGTTAGGTGAAGGGTTGGACCAAGTCCAGATACACACTAGAGAGTCCGTTCAGTTTTATTCCTAAATCTATCCATTTGCATTGTTTCCTAAGTTCCTGAAGTACCGTAAAGTCAATTACAGTAATCACGTGGTCCTGCCAAGCAAATCTACCTAAATTGCTCTATCCCAATAGAGAGTCTTTTCCTAAATCATATGAGTAATTAGAGCCATGGGGGTTACTAATACTACAGTGTTTTGAGTAGTTGTATTAGCACTAAAAAAACAACTAAATCATAACTAAAACATTTTTGTATTCATCCCAGGTGTTTAAGTTAGCCATACAAATAAGTAGAAATCAAGTAACACCTAGGCATTAAAATTCACCTGGGGAATTTACATAATTATCTGAAGTTTTCCCTTTTAGAATATGTTTTGTTAGAAAATTCCTACTCTGTTGTGACCTGTTTATTGCCAACACTTATTGAACACTGTCCTGTGCATTAACTCATTCAATCTTCACCATCTCCTGAAGCAAGTTTGTAAATAGTCAGAAGGGAACTCATTTATCTGAAATGAGTCTTTAGAGAGTTACCCTAAGGAGAAGCTAAAATCTTACTAGCTTCTCTGCGTTAATGAATTGTTTATTTCATAGAGGGAATGAGACTTAAATGCCAACTACCCAACTTGGATTAGGTAATTAGTAACGTATCACTGTTTCATTTGTAAAATATTTTGGCAGCCCTCTACCGCTAATATCTCAAGATAATAATAATGAATTCTATTTAGAGACATTCTCCAGTGCTTTTTTAAAAAAGAATAAATGGCCTAAATTAGCAAATACATGTTACCCTCAAGATCACTTATATTTCTTTCCTTATGATAACATAAGGTGAATAATTGGAAAATAAATTTTCTTTGTTCTCAGACTCAACAAGTATAGGTAATGGTTTTCGTTGCTTAGCCTTACTGCCATGCCAGCATTCAGCAAATGTGAACAGAAAGATTTGTTTCCGCTAAAGCTGCTATACTTGAGCCAAGTTGTAATTATGATTTGTAGATGATAGAAAGTGAAGTAGGCCACCAATGCATTTCTTCACACAATAAAAATTTGACCCAACTGAAGATCAAGGCTTAAGGATGTTGGCAACCAGATAATGCTTCCATTTCATTGGGATCAACGAGGGGTGCCTAGAAATCATGGAATTGCAAAAGGACCTTCCATGATATTTGGAGTTGTCTCATTCTATCATATAGGTCAGGGAAGTCCAGATTTTCAGCAGTCCTGGGCCAGCATCTCAGTGGTGGGTGCCGGAAGGTCCAGATTCCCACCCCCAGGAGACCATTGTGTAAGAAGATGGTGCCCATGCTCAGGCGGGGAGGGTGGCATTGGTTGGGTGTATCTCAGGAATGAAGTTGAAGTCTTTTACTCAGAGGGGTTGTGTTATCTAAATGAAGAGAACAGGAATGACTGCATAGAAATTGAATCACAGAATCTGTGTCTTTACAATGGGATACAAAATTCTGTCAAAAGAATGTGTTGTCTCTGCACAGTTGGCCACAGGCAGTGAATGGAAAAATCTGGGGTCAGCATTAATACTTGGCTTCTTCAATTTTCTTTTCAGTATTGGGGCTGTGATAAAAAGCCCTTTAAGCACCACATTACATTACTAATTCTCGTTGACATCATAAACTCCCTTGGGATTCAGGAAAGCACCTTGTGTATCCAACTGGGTTCTCCAGATAGGGGAAGCAAACAGGCACTGATCCAGGGACTGTCTGTACAGTATGCCATCTCAGCCTCACCGTAACCTAGCAAGTAGTTGCTGTTCTTATCCCTAATTTTTAGTTGAGAACTCTGAGGTTTATTGAGGTTACGTAACTCGTCTCAGGATGCACAAACCTAAGTGGCAGAGCTGGAACACAAATTCCATGTTTTCAATCATTTTTCTTTCCTTTCCTTTTCTTTCCTTTTCCCCCTTCCCCTTCCCCTTCCCCTTCCCCTTCCCTTCCCTTCCTTTCCCTTTCTTCAGTTAATGTAACACGTAATGGATACTATGGCTGTGAGAATGAAGAAGAATCTTTTGATTATTTAAACATGCATTTTAATTTTGTCTTTGTGGATGCTGATTAATGCAGTGAAGAAATGAAAAAAATCATGTGGTCGCTTTTGAAAGTGATAGTCCTCAGGGGCTTTTGGGAATGTTGTATAATCTTTAGAAGATGTGGATTTTAGCAAATGCCGTTAAAAGTCAATAAATGTTAGTTTGGATGAGGCTCTGCAGCCAGTTTCAAGAACAGTAGTCTTTGGAATCGAACCCAACATTTCACCTTAAGAATACAAGGCTTCAGTGTTCTAGTGGGTGAATGCATGCACTCAAGAGTAAGTATCCTTAGAAATAATTGCAGTGACTTACACGTAACTCTAGACCCTGCCTTGTTCATTATGTGAGTGCTGCACAGTTGAGCATTCATGAGTTACAAGTTCCCAAAGCCCCCAAAGCTATGAGCCTGTTCTCTGGATGTACTAGAGGTTTCAGCAGCATTTCCACAGCTCAGCACAGAATTTTAATCTTTCATGGGTTCAAGGAGCCTGTGTCACATACCCAGCCTCGTTACCAGAACCAATTGGGAAAGAATATTAAGAAACTACACAGAGCTAACAAAGCACAGCCTGCAGTGGGACACCAGGAGGGCTGGTGTGAGGAAGGGCAGCTAAGACCTGTGTTGAACGCTATAATTGTGTGGGTTTAAGCATCTTCTGAATGCAGTTACACATTTCAGGAGGCTCTATTTGATGTGTGCCACCTCCCTGTATCATAGTGGAGTTCCTCTGGGTATGCATGATATCTTTCTTCCATTATGTTCATCAAGACTTATGCATACAATCTTCTTATCCTAGTAGCTCTACATAATAGGTAGTTGTGTGTATTACAAGTCATAGATGAGGACACTAAAATAAAGAGATGAGATAAATTCCCTGCAGTCTTCTTGTGGGCCAATATAATTAGCAGAGGCAACCCAAGGTTGCCAAGTTCAGTGGCCTAGTCCTATGTTCTGTCTCTGAGAACAGATGCAGACTCAGCGATATCTGAATGATGTCCGGAATGAAGAGTTTCTTATTAGGATTTCACCAAGTTCATTGTGTGTTGTGAGACATGATATGGCTTCATTTTCAAGGGGAGATCTAATGTTGTAAATGCTGTAACATGAAAATTACGTGATTTCCCTAATTATAAATATTTTTGTATGCTTCTAAAAAACTGACACATGGCCGGGCGTGGTGGCTCACGCCTGTAATCCTAGCACTCTGGGAGGCCGAGGTGGGCGGATCGTTTGAGCTCAGGAGTTCGAGACCAGCCTGAGCAAGAGCGAGACCCCATCTCTACTAAAAATAGAAAGAAATTATATGGACAGCTAAAAATATGTAGAAAAAATTAGCCGGGCATGGTGGTGCATGCCTGTAGTCCCAGCTACTCGGGAGGCTGAGACAGGAGGATCCCTTGAGCTCAGGAGTTTGAGGTTGCTGTGAGCTAGGCTGACGCCACGGCACTCACTCTAGCCTGGGCAACAGAGAGAGACTCTGTCTCAAAAAAAAAAAAAAAAAAAAAAAAAAACTGACACATGATCCTTGAAATAGTGAAAGTTGTATGTTCAAATTTTTCAATTTTTTTTTTTGTGTATATGTTTGTCTTTTTTTTTTTTTTTTTTTTTTTTTTTTTTGTGAGACAGAGTCTCACTCTGTTGCCCGGGCTAGAGTGCTGTGGCATCAGCCTAGCTCACAGCAACCTCATACTCCTGGGCTCAAGCGATCCTCCTGCCTCAGCCTCCCGAGTAGCTGGGACTACAGGCATGAGCCACCATGTCTGGCTAATTTTTCTATATATGTATTTTTAGCTGTCCATATAATTTCTTTCTGTTTTTAGTAGAGACGGGGTCTCGCTCTTGCTCAGACTGGTCTCGAACTCCTGAGCTCAAACAATCCGCCCACCTCGGCCTCCCAGAGTGCTAGGATTACAGGCGTGAGCCACTGCGCCCGGCCTATATGTTTGTCTTGATGAGAACACTGGGAACGAAACTGTTTCTTTGCTGCTACTGTATCCTGGGTTGCCTTCTTATTTCCAGGGAACATAAAAATGCTGAAGCCACGTCTGTCTACATATCACCCTGGCTGAGCTTTGTGTATAGTTGCAGATAAAACGTAGAAACAGTTACTACATAAAAAAGTTGATATAGACAGAGGCTTAAGGAAAGAGAAGAGTATAAGTGTTAATGAGCTGTCTTGGGGAAACCTGGTCTTGTGGACCAGGGCTTTGCAAATTACGTCATGTGGGCCAAATCCAGTCTCCTGCCTATTTTGGTAGGCCTGTAAGCTAAGAATAGTTTTTACATTTTTTAAATTTTTAAATTTTGTTTATCTTCATTTTCTTTTTTTAGAGACAGGGTCTCACTCTGTCACCTAGGCTAGAGTGCAGTGGTGTGATCAGAGCTAATTGTAACCTCAAACTCCTGGGCTCAAGTGATCTTCCCACCTCAGCCTCCTGAGTAGCTAGGACTGCAAGCATGTACCACCATGCCTGGCTAATTTTTTAAAATTTTTCTAGAGACAGGATCTCACTATGTTGCCCAGGCTGGTCTTGAACTCCTGGCCTCCAGTGATCTTCCTGCCTTGGCCTCCCAAAGTGCTGGGATTAGAAGTATGAGCTACCATGCCCAGGTGGTTTTTACATTTTTAAAAGGTTGGGGGAAGAGAAAATCAAAGGAAGAATTATATTTAATGACACATGAAAAGTATATGAAACTCAAATTTCAGTGTCTATAAATAAAGCTTATTGAAACATGTGATACCCATTCATTTACACACTGTGGCTGCTTTCACAGCAGGGATGGGTATTTTTGACAGAGACTGAGAAGCCTGCAAAGCTGAAGATACTGACTATCCAACAGGCTAAGAAAAGTTTGCCACTTCCTGTTGCAGACAGTGGGGGCCACTGTTCAGTTCTGACTTGCTTAGGCCAGTGGCCTGTCAGCATGTCACTCTATGCGTCTGAGTTCAGAGAGCTGATTCCTAGCTGTATGTCATGAGTCCTAGTGAATGGCCATTGTTTTGTTTAAAAAATATGCATATTTTTAAAAGTTCTATGGAACTCACTATTATGTTGACTGTAATGATATTATCGAGGTTATTGTTTGTTAATTACAACATGCTCTTTGTAAAGATCTGTGGGATTTTCTTTATATTCTCTTCATAAAGATGCATGGGAAAAATTTCTGTCTAGTCTAAGTACTTGGAAGGGTTCTATTTTTCTGAGGTTTCTTTTCTTTCTTTTTTTTTTTTTTTTGGTATAATCCCTTTGGAAATTGTGCATCCTGTGATTGTCCAGGTTGCTCCCCTCGAGATGCCTGCGAGAAAGCTCAGAAACGAGTGTTTGGTTTGCTTTTGTTCTTTGCACTATCGTCAGTGCTTGGTACCATTTCATTTTATACCCCTAGTTTGTTTCTCTTTTCCTTTTCTCATCCTTCTGATTCATGAGCTTTTGCTATGCTTTAGGTATCTTCAGGTGTCACTGAACATTTTTGGGAACCATGTAGAACATTTTTTAAAAAATATAAAATTAATAATAAGAGGCATCTGAATTTTAATTCCAGAACATCACAGAGCTCTCCATGACCGTCCTACCTCAGAGAGCCTTTTCCTTCTGCCTCTTATCTTGGACCTGTCCAGGGCTCTGTGAGCGCAGAGCCTAGAGCATCCCATGAAATGCTCATTGAGGGCTTTGTGGTCTAATATTCTACCCTTTCTGGAGACTTACAAATAAACCCCTTTAATGTGGATAAAGACACAGATCAGAGATTCTTTATCTAGAGTCCAGAGAATTCACGAGGCTTGTAAACTTAGATGGGAAAAATATTTTTTTATAACCTATAACAGAAATTTAGCGCTTCGTTCAATTATGGACAGAGGCAACAAACCACAGCAATATTAGCAATACTTAGGATTATGTCACCAATAGAAACCACAGATATTTTCATGTCACATTATAGTGAACCCCTTCTAGAAACTGACTTATAACACCCTTTTAGTCACAGTGTTGGCACTCGCTCTTATCATTGTAGTATTATCTCTTTCTATAAAACAAGGAGTGTATACGCCCTTATAAAATAATTCTCTTGCTTTACACCCTATCAACTCTTGATATTTTCTAGTGAGAAATTAAATAAAAACCTACCTCTTCACAGTCTTTGCATTTTGGTTTGTAGTCAAAAGATTTGAGTAATTGAATTTTCAAAACTTGATATGTATGTATTTCATAAATTTGGAATTGGACAAAAAGTACAAATGCTACCACAGGTTAATGACATAACACCTTTCATGTTCTGTGGCTTGAACAGTGTTGTTGTTTCTACTAAGTCAAGCACATTTAACGTTCATGTAGAGGAAAGCCAAGGTGCATGTGAGAATATAATTTTCTGCTATTGTGTATGTGTGATAAGTCCCTGGTTAGAATTCACTTACACCTGCCTGAGTTTTATGCTTTCTTGTGTTCCATTCATTACTCTTGTATTCTCAACGCTTCTCTTAATTTAGTGAGATCTGAGGGGGACCTTAGAGATCATGTGGTCCAGTATTTCTCAACCCTGCTAAGTTTCACAAAACATTGATTCCTGGACCCCACCCCCAGAGAATATGATTGAGTTAGTCTGTGTTGGGGCATGGGTGTGGTCTTTAAAAGCTAGCTACGAGGTTCCTTATTTCAGCCAGGCTTGAGAACCACAGCCTAACCTAATCCTTCACCACACAAACAGGAGCATTGTCACATGCCTGAAGGCCACCAGCTAGTATTCTCTACTTCAGAATGCTATTGGCCCTTTCCATATTTCTTAAAAAATGTAAAGCTATTTCCCAGCTAATGTAGACTTCTGCGATCACCCCATTCCTCTTGGAATATTTACAATTAAATATTCCAGCTGGAACATCTTAAAGCTTGCTATCCTGGTTTTACTGTTACCTAATGAGAAGACAGCTTTCTGGAAAAACCTGGAGACCATCCCTTCTTAATCAACTGTTCTTGACTACGGTGACTATCTCTGGAAATCTGCCCCATGTCCTTATCACCATATGACAGTGGCTTACATAAGTGGCTTGCAATTCTTCAGAATGGAAGTCTCCAGACCTCACTGTTGAACATTGTATAGACCAATGGGAATAAATCTAAAAGAATTCCCTTGTTACATTTGATAGACATGAGTATTAAAGACTCACACTTGGAAGAACCCTCTAAAAATGGAACTGCTCTTCTTTTGTGAGTTCTCAGTATAATTCTAGCATTTCTGGGAGAAATACATTAGTGGACAGAAATAGGCCCACTTATACATTTCATATCTATCACCTAAATCTTAGAATGAATCAAATTAATTCATAATCTTTTTATCTTTCCACCCAAGCTAATAAGTTTCATGACTTGATTCATCTGATCATGAGTTTTGGCCAACTTTATTTCATTTGGTTTAAAAATTAACATGTTGCATATGTAGCACTTATTTTCACAGAGATTATTCATTTTTAATGCAGTAAACAAAAGAAAAGGCAGATATTTAACATGGATAGTTAGGCTTTCAAAGATTAGATGACTCAAGGTAATGGAAATTCTTAGGTTTTATGATTTACAGGGTTTTATTTATTTATTTTTTTTTTAAATTTTTCTAGGACAGCAGCTTTTTGTTTTTGTTTTTTGTTTTCCTTCAATATTATTTTGAAGTGAATTTGGTTATAACTATTTGGAAAGATATATGCCCAAATCTAAAATAAATGTACATTTTTCCTTTCCCTTTAATTCTCCTACATAACTATCAGGATGGAAAATAAATTTCAGAATAATTGGGACCAAAAATGACAGAGCCCAAGTGGCCTGGCATCTAGGAACCAGGGTGAATATGAAGGACAAGGGAATTTTACACCAAGCTCTCTCCTCAGCCCTCTGCAGAAGCAGCATGTAAAGCTAAGTGAACTGCCTCCCCAAGGAAGCTCTGTGTGCCTCTTTTGAATCATCTTCAATTTCCTAGGCAATATAATCTCAAAATTTTGTACAGTAAAGCCCCTTCATCAAGTTACAACTGAAAAGCTGTCCACTCTCTCTTTATTGGATAACAGCATTCACTACATAAGTTTTATATTATCACATATGTGTGCAAGTGACTTGTACTTTGAACCCCTCCATATCTAAGGTCATAGGTCAGTAGCTACGAAAGAATGGAGATTAAAATAACATATGATGACAGAGCTGAGCAAACAATATTTTAAAAGAGATATGCTTAGCCTTGTGAATAAAGATAAGCACTTTAATGTGTATTTTAAGAACTGATTTTAAAAAGAAGAGGATTGATAGAGCAAAGATTTTAGCATTAAGAAAACCCTTAGAATTATAAGAAGAAAACACAGATCCTTCATAATCTCAGAATGGAGAAGATCTAAGTGTGACACAAACTCAGATAACATCAAAGTGATTTTGCCTATAAAACATTTTAAAAATTACATTCCAAAATTTTTTTCAAAATTAAAACAAAGCCAAAAGACAAACAACAACCTAAGAGATAATTGTAAGATATAGGTCTATTTTCCAAAATATAAAGAGTTCCCGCAAATCAGTATTAAGAAAATCAGCAATTCATTATCCCGGCATGGTGGCGTATGCCTGTAGTCCCAGCTACTTGGGAGGCTGAGGCAGGAGAATCCCTTGAGCCCAGAAGTCTGAGGTTGCTGTGTGCTATGATGACACCACTGCAGTCTAGCTGGGGCGACAGACTGAAACTCTGTCTCAAAAATAAATAAATAAATAAATAAGACAATTCAATAGAAATAATGTGGGAATGAATTTGGAATTTCAAAGAAAAGGAAATATAAATGGCTCTGAAACATATGAAAAATGTTCAATCTCATCCATTATAAGAAATGCAAATTAAAAGTATGAGATTTAATTTTCACCTATCAGACTGGCATAGGTAAAAATTTTAGCCAATATGTTGTATTGGCCAGCGTGTGAGAGTGAACAGGCACTCTCATACATTGCTAGCAGAGATGTATATTAGTATGACCTCCATAGAGGATATTTGGAAATAGCTATCAAAACTAAAATTAAAATGAGCATATTCCTTGAGCTAGCAATTCAAATGCTAGCACTGTTTTTCAATGGAGATTTTGCAAATGGGTAAGATATACATGCAAGGACATTCCTGGCATCATTTAGTAACAAAAAGTTGGAAACAACCTAAATATAAATCAATAGGAGGATTGTTTAAGTACATATTCTGTATGATTTTATTATTATAGTATATCTATAATTCAGGCTAATTTGCAACTATTAAAAAAGATTGAGGTATTCCCTGAATGTATCAATATGGAAAGATTGCCAAGCATTATCTGAAGTAAAAGAGGCATACTGTAAAACAGTGTCTATAGTCTAGTAACATTTGGGAGAAAAAAGAAATAGATACCTATGTTTATAAATGCTTAGATTAGAATATGTCTAGAAGGATACATAGTAAACTAATAGTACTATTGCCTCTAGCAAAGCGAACTGAGTGACTGGGTAGGAGATTTACTTTTCAAAAAAAAAACTTTAAAAATATATACATAATGTACATAGTCAAAAACTGTGAAGGGTTTGAGATTTTATCCCATTTGCAACCTAATAAGTTAACCTGCTATAGTTACATGGATGCTGGCAGGAAACATGAGACTTCTGGGTCAGAGACAAAGAACCTCATTAACTCATGGCGCAGCAAGCAGTGTGAGCATCAGCACGCATGTCAGTTTCCCTTGCCCCCAACTCCCAAAAGAGTGACATGGATGCATCTAGATGGATGCCTGTACAAGCAGTGAGTTCCTTTACATGAGAGGAACCCTAAGCTTAGGGAACCTGAACCTGAGCCTAAAAGGGCAGTAAGCAGGCTGGCCCTTTGCTCTGGAGGGAAGTGGTACCTCTGTCCCTCAAGGCTGTTTTACTATACAGACATCCTTGAAAAGATAGTCTGGAATAAATGGCAGTTAGCACCTCACTCACAATATATGCAGAGACACAAGAGATCTATGGAGAGTTGTCTATCTGTTATTTATCTATTTGTAAATATGCACATGCATATATATATATATACACACACACATACATATACATACATTTATGAAGTTTAAAGGCTAATAGTAACTCCTGATACTTTGCAGCTTTTCACTAAGCTATATGCAGAGTGTAGAAGGGCTGTCTGCAAAGTATCCAACCAAATAAAGACATTTATTATATTAACAATGACTGGACACTTTCTGGACAGCCCTCGTATACATTAGTTATTGGTTAGATTATTAGGCCAGGGTCCAATGTCCCTAACTCTACCCAGAGCAAAGGTCACTTTGATCACAAATTCCAGGGTCGTACCTAGTCTGCTATCTGCAAGGACAAGTTATTTGTTAGAAGGAGTCCCAACCAAAGGTGAGAACATGAATGAGTCAGCACAATTTATCTTCCACTACTGTAACAAACAACTCTAGTTGTCACTTTGGGCACTTGCCTTATTAAAGGGGGACTTGTAATACTCTCAGATTTGGGCACTAGATCCGTTACTATTTTCTTTAGCACTGGAGTGAGACTTCCTTTATTTGGTTTCATTCTAGCTCGGTTTCACACTGAAGTCAATTTGAAGTCTGTGCTTTACAAGTGTGAATTGAGAATGGGGGTTGGGGGTTCTTGGCTTTGGCACCTGGATAACAAAGTATCCCAGGAACAAGCTTTCATTCATCAACAGAATACACTGGATTTCTGTCTTACAGTTCAGGGTGGTCTGTAGAGGGATGAATTAGCATCCTGTTAGAAAGGTGCTGGGCCCCTCCTGAGTCACTTCAAATGCCCTCTGTTTTTATAGCAGCAATGACCCATATATTTAAACTTTTTATTTAAGTATAAAATAAATATAGAAAAATATATAAATGTCAAGTGTGCTGCTCAATTAATTTTTATAAAGTAAACACACTTGTGTAACCAGCACGAAGATTAGGAAACAGAATATTACCTGATTCCCAAAGACAACTTCCAGTCACTACCTCCCTCTCCTAGGTAACCATCCTGATTAGTTTTGCCTGGTTTTGAGCTTTTATAAATGGAATTCTACATTATGCACTCTTCCATGTATGGCTTCTTTCACGCTAAGTTACATTTGTGAGAGTCATTCATGTTGATTTTGTGTGATTGGAATTTGTTCATTCTCATTGCTGTATAGCAGTGGTTCTCAACTGGGGGTGATTTAGCAATGCCTGGGGATATTTTTCTGGTGGTCACAACTCAGGAAATGGGGGGTTGCTGCTACCATCCTACAATGCACAGGACAGCCCTCCCGTCCTGATTGTTAGAGTCAAAATATGTTATTATGTGTGGTCTTGGTCCTAGACAAAAACTGTACATTTTGGAACCACTGCAAGAATTTGAAGAGATTCTAAATGAGAGAGTGAAATGGACTAACTCAAGGTTTTCATCAAAGAGTGAAAGGACTGTCTTTAAAACACCTTTATTGAGGGATAATTTTCATACTATAAAATTCAGCCATTTTAACTGTACAATTTAAAGAGTCCTAGTAAATTTACAGAGTTGTGCAACCATTGCCACAATCTAATTTTAGACATTTCCATTACACTAAAAAGATCCCTGGTGTCCATGTGCAATCATTCTCATTCCTATCCCAACTCCCGAGAAACCACCAGTCTACTTTCTGTCTACAGATACTTTTCTTTTTTGGGTATTCCCTATAAATGGAATAATAAAACATGTGGCCTTTTGTGTATGGCTTCTTTCACTTAGTGTGATGTTTTCAAGGTTCATCCATGTTATAGCAGGTATCACTACTTTGTTCCTTTTTATGCCTGACTAGGATTCCGTTGTATGGATATGCCACAATTTTTATCCATTCACAGGCTGATGGACTTGTGAGTTGTTTCCAATTTGGGGATATTATGAAGGATGCACATGAAGGATTTTGAAGCACAGCTAGATAAATGGCTTATACAAGTAGGCTTTGGAAGGAAGGATATAATTCTGGGCCACATGATCTATATCATTTTCAGAGATAATTTGAGCAATTGAAAAAAATAGACTAGAAAGGGGAAAAGACAAGAATGAGACAAGGAATATTAGACTTACAGGAAAAAGAGACTTCTGACACTTACCTGTATAGACCCTAGCATTGTTAATGGCATTTTATAACCAAGTAGGCTAAGCTATAGGGCAGCAAAGCTTTGCCTCAAAGGGAAGGATAATTGTTTGGTTGCTCCAAGTGAAGTCATTAAGCTTATAATAAAATAAATCATAACCCAAAGGACAAACAACATTGCAAGAATGGATCCATGGAACTCCCTCTATGTCATGGGACCAGCATATCCATCATTAAAGGATGGTTTGGAGAAAGGAGCACTCTAGAAGCCAGTGCTCGTACCCCAAAAGTTTTGCAAGTACCACATTCAAGAGTAGCATGAAAGTGCCCTTTAAATCATAAAGCATGCTGTACAGATGTGAGGGCTTGCTAAAAATAAAGTCAAGTCCGTGAGGCCACTTGTATGGAAATTGGATGGTGAGAGCCAAAGGAATTACCTAGGGGCAGAATTGCCTCTGCAGGAGCTAAATTTGTGCCCAACAGCAGTGGCATGGGATACCCCAAAGGTAGTAAGTCCCTGACCCCCTCCATCTTCCATACAGGCTGTTCAAACAATGGGAACCTGTTCTTTAGCCATGTGGGATCACGTGGCTTCATGGAACCAAAGCCGTTCATTTTATAGACCAGAGTAATTGTGTGTAGGTGTTGGGGGGGCAGAGAATGGAGACGGTCTTTTAAAAATACACTTTATACTGACCAGTACTTTGTATTTTCTTCCCTTTCTCCATACTCCCTCCTTCCAAGGGATAACTTTTGATATAACTAAATAAAATTCTTAACATGAGAACTAAACATCTTACTTGCAAAAGAATAAATAAAATAGGAGACATTTCACATTATAAAAAGATACCTGTGTCCTTTGGTACTACTTTCTCAAGGCTTTATATATATGACATTATATACTTAATAGGACAAAATGGAATTGTTCTAAAAATTAAAATGAAGCAAACTTTTATGATAACAAATCTCTCCCCGACTCCCAATTTTACTAGAAAGGGAGCTGAACTGTCCTAGAAGGTCAAGGCCACAATGTTGGCAACCCTAATGTTTGCCAAGTTTATGAGGCCAATGCCCATTCCTGCCTGCCCACAATAGAGAACATGGTAATATCTCAAGGGACAACCTGTGAAGTATTGATACAACCCAACTTCATCATTAGTTCCTTATTTATATTCTAGATTGAACTCCCATGAATCAAATTGTTTGTTATAGATGGAAAGTTAAACAACATTTCCTTTCCATTCAATAAACTCTCAGATTTTTATAGTACCCCGAAGAGGTGGTTTGGCTGCACTATTACTGACTATAAATAACATGACATCTTTCACAACCCATCAGCCAACTGCATTGCTGCGCCTGAATGAATTATTTATTTGTCATGAAATTTTATCCTCAGCATTTTAGTTACCCAATTTATCTGGATAAATATGTGTTGTCTTCAGTGTGTGCATATTCAGATTCAATCCCACATTCTAGATGCAGAAAATCATGCAACCTATGTAGACAACAGACAGAAAAATTAAAGTTTAATATTCAAAAATGTCAATGCTATTAATGCTTTTTTTAAATGATATTTTTATCTTGTCCATTCAATGAAATTCAGATTTACATTTGTAACCAAGCTCAACAAATGCCCCATCTATTAAAAAAAAAAAAAGTAAGGAAGAAAGGAAGGGGCTGGGGGGAGAGAGAGAGAAAGGAGGAAGAGACAGAGAGAGAGGAGAGAGGAAAAGAAAAGAAAAGGAAAGAGAGAAGGAAGAGGGAGGAGGGGAAGGAAAAGGCAACACAAAAACTAAAACTTTGCTCACCTGGTCCAGATTTCCGTTTTGATAGTTAGGTCTGAGAAAGATCTCTGCTTAGGTTTTACTAGGTTGGCTCAATCTTGCAGTCTACAGAAGAGCAAAGGGTAACACTCTGCTCTTCCACACCCCTGATCTGGCAGGCACAAATCAACACGAGGGCAGCTTGTGAAGCAGATATACAGAACATTGTCAGCACAGCCTTGAAGCCGATTTTCCCAGTTGAACTAAAACGACCTTTGTTTTCTGGGTGGTTTTTTTTTTTTTTTTTTTTCTTTATTTCATCTTATTGTTATGGGGGATACGGAATTGCAGGTTACATACGTTGCCCATGTACCACCTTTCCCCCCAAGTCAGAGCTCCAGGCGTGTCTGTTCTCCAGATAGTGCCTGTTGCACCCATCTGGGTGGTTTTAATAACTAATATTCAAACAAGTCATCTTTAAAAACATGTGCTCTGATCCAGAGCAGTGGCTCACGCCTGTAATCTTAGCACTCTGGGAGGCCGAGGCAGGAGGATTGCTTGAGGCCAGGAGTTGAAGACCAGCCTGAGCAAGAGCGAGACCCCCATCTCTACAAAAAATAGAAAAATTAGCCGGGCATGGTGGCACTTGCCTGTAGTCCCAGCTACTCAGGAGGCTGAGGCAGGAGGATCACTTGAGCGCAGGAGTTTGAGGGTGCAGTGAGCTAGGATGATACCACCGCACTCTAACCCTGGCGACAGAGGGAGACTCTATCTCAAAAACAAACAAAACATTTATACTCCATGAGGATTTCCCAGCACTATAAAACCACCTTCTCTCAATGAGAGTTGTTTTCCATTCTTGAGTTGAAGCGTTAAGTCCTTAAGATGGAAAGTGCACATAAGATAATCACATGAATTATTTGTATTAGAGAAAAGCTATGAGGCATGGCATCTAAAAAGATGTTTGAAAAAGAAAAAAAAATTCATTAAAAACAGGCATGAAATGGTAAAGAAAACGCCCACCCTCAGTGCCAAGCCATCCGTACTCGATGAAGATACTGCTGAGGGTGTAATATGTATAGAACATACAAAGTGGGGGTGGCCGCCATGCTTCCCTTTTATGCTCTTCTACATAGAGAGTGGAAGCGGTTGGGGTGTAGGAAGAAGAAGGTGCATGTAAGAAAAGGGGTGATTTGAAACATTCCAAGGTAGAGCCGACCCAGTAAAAGTGAAGCACCTGAAAGACTTTATTCCCCATCCCGGGAATGGGATAGTGCACGAGGAGGGTTTTAATATCTGAAATGCAGTTTGTGTTTTCCCCATAGATTCTGAGGGTAGTTCGGAGTAGTCCCAATTGTGTACCTTCTCACATGCAAACTAGGCCCAGCACCACTTGAATTCACAGGTATTTTTTAAACGTTAGCTCAACAATGTGGACCTTGTTTGTGTATGTCCGAGGAAATACACCTTCACCCTCTTCCCATCACCTGACAGGAACCAAACAGAGCTCTATGGTGTAAATTTGCAAGGTTGCTGCACAACAATCCTGCCTAATTGTGGTTGGAAATATTTTGTCCTCCGTGTGGATTCGTAAAGGTTTAAACAAATCGTCAGAGAATCAAGGCTCACTCATAGCTCTTCTAAGCTTCTTCCACTGATTCAGATGAGATATCTTAGAGCTACTACACACTAGGAAAATACCTAGAGTGTTGATATGTCATCTGCACAGCTTTTTTAAATCCATTTACAATCACACCGCATCAGTACATGTTGTCAACAAAATGCAGCAAAATAAAGAGTTGCACAATGATTTTAATGCATGATCAATGAAGATTGAAGCCAGCCTGTCAGGTTAATCCTGTTTTGTTTTTTTTCTTAATCCTAGTCTTTCCCTTCAGGAGCTAGGTTTTTGGCTGGACTGGCTGGATAATTATTGCAGGAGCCTCTTTCTGTCTGCATGTGTGAAAGCAGTGATGGGTTCTAGGATTAAACCATGTTAGACAACGTGATTAAACCATGCTGTCATTCCAGCTGTGGGTGCAAAGGTGAGCCATGGTTTTCGGGTTCTCATCGCAGCCTCCTAATGCTCTGAGTCCTCAGGGAGCCGCTGACACATGAGCTCATGTGCTCATGTGCAATGCACAGTCAGCTGTCCCAGGATGTCCGCCATGTCCTTGAACCCTAGAGATTATTTGCTCTGCTTATTTTTGAATTTTAGATGGATGGAATCCTACAGTATGTACTCTTGTGCACAGACGCCTTCTTCCAACATTGTGTCGGTAAGACCGGTCCTTATTGTTGTGTGTGCTGTCCTTTGTTCATTCTCATTGCCGTGCAGCATTCCGTTGTGTAAAGACGCCCCAGTGTGTTCACCCAGACTACGGTTGATTGGCTTGGGGTGTCTTTCAATATTTATGGCAACTCTGTGAAGTAGGTGCTATTATTCCATCCATTTTGCAGATGGGGAGACTGAAGCTGAGTGGCTTCAGAGTTCATTCCCTCGAGTCACAGGTCATTTTGTGGTGGAGCCAGGCCTTGATCCCAGGCAGTGCAGGCTCTCCCCACTCTCACTCTGACGCCTCAGTGTCTGACTGAGCTCTCTAGTGAAGCAGTTCTTTGATGTGTCTCCGTCTTTCTTTTCTTCCCCTGAAAGGATTCAAGTGGGAGGCTGTGGGAGCCAGACCAGGAGACAAATCCAAGTCGCCAGGCGACACACGACACACAGACTCATCCCTACCCCTGGGGCTAAAGCTTTCTTCCCAGGTCAGGTTTCCTGTGGCTAAGGTAGGACTCTCCCAGGTGGCCCGTTAGTTCACCTGACATGTCTGAACACCTGGCAAATCCTCTGTAGGCTCGCGCTGGGCCCCCATGTCAAAAGTATATTTAAAAGCAGAATGATTCCCGTGAGGAAAGTTTAGCCTGCCTTTGTGTTAAGGTATTTTTCGGTTTTAACTGTTCAGGCTCAACTTTCATGGTGTGGAAAATGAGGAAACATGAGGACAGTTTTTGTTTTGTTTTGTTTCTCCAGTATCGAGGAATTTTTTTGTTTTCTATACGGAGACTTCTCTTTAATGTTTGTAGGGAAAGAAGTGTCAGCTCACGTTAAGTTTTTGAGAACATTTTCGTGAATGCATGTTTCTTTCTGTTACTTCCCGAGAAACATTCGGGCGGAGGCTGCAGATCCACGTTAGAAAGAAAGATGGATTTCCTAGCCTTGTGTCAGAAACCCAGGGCCAGGAAGTTTATGGGAGGCCAGTTCTCGGCCTCTCTTTGGATAGAAATGGAGGGTATAAATAAGGTCACCTACTACCAAATTCCACTGTCAGCAGGATATGAGGCGTCCTGCTTCCATATCTTTCCCCGACCGTCTTAGACCAGTGCAGGAGTTTATTGGATTTGCCGATGTCTGATTGACCTTTGGGGCCATGACTAGGGAGGAGTCTACACCTCCCTCTCTCTGAGACCAGATATGCCCTAGCCCAAGAGGGCAAATCGTGCACTTTGTTTTTTGCTCTGGAATATAAAAATTAATTTCGGCAGCCTTTGAACCTAGATGAAAGATATTTTGTTTTCAGTGACAAAGGTGTTTGTGTGTATATGTACTGATAGGTCAAAAAGAATTTTTTTTTTTTCTAAGGGCATTTTATAAAAGTTAAATTGCAGCCTGTCCTCTGTAGGACTTTGTTCTTTTTCCCCCAGATACCCCTTTCCACAGTGGAACCTGTGAGCTGTGCCAGCCAGGAGGAGCGTGGCAGTTTTCCAACCACAACAACAATAACAAAAAAAAGGCCCTTTTACTCATTGGTTAATAGAGGGGGAGGGTGCAGCTATTTAGGAACATCTGAATTCTGTCATTCTGGAGTCTCAAATCGCTTCCTCTCCCGCTCAATGTCTTCCTATAGCTCTCCCCACGCCCCAAACACACTCCTTCTCAGGAATATCCCATTCGACCACCTCTTAGCCAAAGAACAAGCTCACAACTCATTTCAAGGCAATGTATGAACACTGAATATTCTTAATATAGGGTATTAGGCCTTGGTGGAAAAATAATCTCAACGTTGAAAAATTATTATGTCTACAATTTCAGAACTGGTTGTAAAACTATAAACTTTTGAGACAGCACATACGGTTCTCCCATATTGTAATTGTTTTTAGCAGCTAACAATTTGGAAACAAGACCTTTAAACTACCCCTTCTGATTAACCTCAGAAAAGAGGGGCATTCCTTTGAAAAGAATTCCTAGAGAGAGAATTTTATATAAAAAAGAATTCAGCACAGAGAGAAACATCTTTGGTGTTCAAATGGCCCGTGGATGTAATAAACTCAAGGTTAGGGCTTATTTTCTGAGAAGTAAACCCTTAGTAGGATGTTAGATAAAATACAGGATGTCCAGTTAAATTTGAACTTCAGAAAAACAACAAATAATTTTTTGATATAAGTATGTCCCAAGTATTACATAGAACAATATTGTATTTTTATTTGTTAAATCTGGCAACTCTAAGTAGGTTTTCAATATATTTTTAGCACAGTTTCAACAATTAGTATTTGCTGAGTACTTTCAGCATGGCGGTTAGACTCAGAGGTGACCTCAGGAGCTGCAGGCCTCGGACATGTCTTTTCACCGTTCTGCACATAGCCCCTCGCACCCTCTTTAGCATATACTTGGTGCTTAGGAAATATATTTTGAACTATCAATCAAAAGGAATAAAAGAAGCATGGAATATGATAAACTGATGATGCCTATAATCCAGGTGGGAATACAGGCTCACATATATAAAAAGATAATGTGACAAATACTATCTTTTTGGATTTTAACTGGTTAATTTACTTAACAGACTAGCCCACTTAGGTAAAGGATTCAAATTTTAAATACATGAAATGTTACTCCCATTTCAAAAAGAAGTGATCTTGAAAGACAAATACTGAGTGATCTCACTCGTGTGGAATCTAAAAAAGTCGATCTCCTAGAAATAGAGAGTAGAGCAGTTGTCACCAGAGGCTGAGGTAGGGAACAGGGAGGGGAGGATGGGGAGAGTTTGGTCAACAGGTAAAAAGTTACAGTTAGATAGAAAGAGTAAGTTCTGGTGTTCCCTTGTTCTGTAGAGTGACTATAGTTCACAATAATGTATTGTATATTTCAAAATAGCTTGATGAGAGGATTCTGAATGTTCTCACCACAAAGAAATGATAAATGTTTGAGGTAATGGATTTGCTAATTACCTTGATTTGATCATTACTCAATATATACATATATCGAAGCATCACATTGTACCCCATCAATATGTACAATTATTATGTGTCCACTAAAAATAAGACTTTAAAGCAAAAGAAAAAAGAATCAAGACAGAAAAATAAAAAAAGAAATGATTAAATTAAAAACAAAATTGATGAGGAAGGAAATTGAACAACAGTCCTATCTGAATTTGATGTAATCTTTTAAATTATCTGATTTAAACTGCCCTGCTAGACAATATCACCTATTTTCTTTCACGTATATTTTTATTCTAATGTACTAGTCAAATAAGTCCTTTATCTTTAATATCCTTATTTCTGTCAGAGTTGAATTTGATTGAGGGGAAGTGGATGTAACTAGTCAGGTATAACCTGGAATCTTCTATAAACTAGAAATATTTTAGGTCTTCTAAGGAATTTGCAATTCACTATCATACTTTATTTATAATAACATTACATAGAAAAGCTACTTAATATACAATTTTTCCAGCATAAAAATTAGACATGTATGACTTTATATGTAATAGTGTGGGGAAAAAATTAGGCATATGAAACTTAGAGTTTGTTTTATTATTTTCAAAATATAATGATAATACATACCAGTACATTTAATATAATCATACATTAATTAAATCTCAAGACTGTAAGACCTTAAACATGCCATTTGTAATTGAGATTATATATTCTCTTTCTCCTTCAGAGGAAAATCCTGAAGAACTATAGAAATTTCTAAGGAACAAAACCCAACCACTCTTTCTTATTCAAACTTCCTTGAAAGACTGACCAACACAATCCTCTATTTTTCTTACTTGATTGAAGTGGTATTCACATTCAATTCCACTCTTTGTCTCCTAGCGGTAGCATAGCCAGAATAATTGGAGTCCCAATTGAAAGAAAAGATTGATAAATTTTACTACATTGAAAAAAAAAACAAGCCCAAAACTTTATGGCAAGCAAACCATAAACAAAGCCATAAATAACATTATTCACAAAGTTAAGGGACAAAGAATTGATGGGAAGATTATCTAATATACTAAGAGCTCTTATAAATCATTAGAAAAGACCAATAATACAATAGAAAAATGGGGAAAGCATATGAATGAGAGTCTAAAACAAGGAAGAAGTACAAACAGTCCTAAACATAATGAAAGGTGTACAATATCATTCATGATAGAAATTCAAACTAAAATCACACTGAAATATCATTTTTCATTCATCAGATTGGCAGAAATCCAAAAGTCTTGATAACACTTTCTGTGACAATGCAGTTGGGAACCTGGAACTCCCATCTATTGTTGGTAGGAGTATAGATTGGTATAATCTTCTATGGAGGGCAATTTGTTTATATCAATCAATATTACAAATGCCCATATTAACAGTCCTAGTAATCCCATTTCTAGAACTTAATCCCACAGACATATTTTCACATGAGAAAGTAAATATAAGGTCATTATTGCTCCAATGTTTATAATAGAAAAAGATTGGAAAGCTTCCATATATCCAATCAAAAAGAACTAAATATACTGTTGTATATCCATTCATACCGTGGAACACTATGCAAAGGTAAAATGAATAAGAAAATTCTATGTACTGTTGTAAAAGACTCGCCAAGCCAGTTGTGGTAGCTCATGCATATAATCCCAGCACTTTAAGAGGCCAATGCTTAAGGCCAGGAGTTCAAGACCAGCCAGGGCAACATAACGAGATTCCCCTCTCTACAGAAAATAAAAAAAAATTACCCGGGCATGGTGGTGCGTGCATGTCATCCTAGCTACTTGGGAGGCTGAGCCAACAAGATTGCTTGAGCCCAGGAGTTTGAGGTTACAGTGAGCTATAATATCACCACTGTACACCAGCCTGGGTAACAGAGTGATACCCAGTCTCTAAAGAAAAAAAAGAAAGAAAGAAAGATTTGCCCAGATAGATCTGAAAAAGCAAGGTGTGTAATAATGTGGAAAGGAGAATTAAACAAATATATACATGTTTTAAAAATCTACTTCTATTTGCATAAAGAAACCAACAGGACATACAAGAACCTAACTGAAGCGAGTTCCTATTTTCAGAGGTGGGGAGGATGGAGACTGGAGTAGGAGAGGGTGGAGATGGAAACAAGACTTCTGTATACCTGTTCGTGCATCTATGTTTTAAGTTTCTGAGCCACATGGGTATTACTTATGCAGCAATTAAATAAGAACGAAGAGTGGTATGTGCCTAGGCCCAGGAGCAAGAGAGAGCTTGGACAATTAGAGGAATTTCAAGAGTCAGACTGACAGGTGTGCACAAGGTGAAGCTGGGCAGTGGTGAGGGATGAGATGAAAAGATGTAGGAGGTGCATGGAGGAGGGCTAACGAGTTGTGCCAGAGCAGGTAGGTGAGGAAGAGTCAAACAGGTCAGCAGGGGGGATTGCCACAGCATCTTAGAGTGAACAGCTGGTGCCAGGGAATCCTTGCCTCGGGGGTGGAGAGTGGGCTGTGTGCAGCCTGGGAAGGGACCTGGGGTAGAAACACCCAGATAATTTCCAGGAGCCAGGTCTAAGTAGACAGAATGGAGATCAGAATAAAGAAATGTCATGGGATAAGCAAGAGACACATTATTTACAGCCCAAACTATATCCTCTGGAAAACAAACGGAACAAAACATGACTTCCTTCAGGCAGCACTGATGCACTCTTGTGCTTTGTCTGCCAGCCCCAAACACATCTTGATAAGGAAGCCATGGCGACTTCCAGCAACTTATTTGTCTCCTGTGTTCTTATTTCTAACCTGAGCTTTTAAGATCCCCAAAGATTGCTCAATTTGGAATTTTTTTTTTTTTTTTTTTTTTTTTTGAGACAGAGTCTCGCTCTGTTGCCCGGGCTAGAGTGAGTGCCATGGCGTCAGCCTAGCTCACAGCAACCTCAAACTCCTGGGCTCAAGCAATCCTCCTGCCTCAGCCTCCCGAGTAGCTGGGACTACAGGCATGTGCCACCATGCCCGGCTAATTTTTTCTATATATATATATTTAGCTGTCTATATAATTTCTTTCTATTTTTAGTAGAGATGGGGTTTCGATCTTGCTCAGGCTGGTCTCGAACTCCTGAGCTCAAACGATCCGCCCATCTCGGCCTCCCAGAGTGCTAGGATTACAGGCGTGAGCCACCGCGCCCGGCCTGGAATTTGATCTGAGACTTTGATTTGAGACCCTGAGTGATCAACTGTATGACCTTGGACAAAGCACTTACCATCTTTGAACCTCAGTCTTGCTGTCTGTGAAATGGACAAGATGAGGCATGCTGTACTCCACTGTGTCTAGCGAGGATCAAGTGTGTCCTTGGAAACCATATTCTGCCCATGGGTGAGAGGGCTATGACTGTTTGCTCCGTGCTGAGTTAGAAAATAGGGCAGGAGAAGGTGTCACAGCTGGAAAATAGAGGAGAATGTCCCTGATGTTTGAGGGAAATCACTAGATTTCTTTCTACGTTACATGTTTCATAGCAGGGGAAGCCTGAGCTAAGGGAAGCACTAAAGCTGCCTAAATAATTTTAACTATTGTCATTAACTTAATTATTGTTATTATAGTTATCTTAGTAGTCATAAATATTTTAATTATCATTAAAAATGATTATTTTTCTTTTTCTAGCTAATATTTATTGAGGGCTTAACTAGTGGCTAGGACCTGTGCTGTTTTATGCACATTTTCTCATTTAATCCTCGTAAGAGTCCAGTAAAGTAGCAATTATTATTATAATCATTTTATAAATGAAGAAACTGAGAGGTTAAGGAATTTGCTGAAGAGCACACAGCAGCTGGCACTGGTGGAACCAGGATGCACAACGTGTCGCTCTGATCTGTGCTTGTGGCTCTAACTGTTCAATTTTGCTGCTTCAAGGGAACATATATCCCATCGAGGGAGGTGGGATTCAGGGCAAGAGCATCCATCTTTCTGTACAATGATTTTTATTAATATTGTTGAACTCATCTTACAGTACTAACAAGCATGGCTGCCCCCAAATCTGTAACTCAGCCAAGATTCTTTCTGAATGTCTTCCATTCTGACAACCCAATCCACCACTTTGGTCCCCATGCTCTCCTAAGAGTAGTAGCTCAGCACCTGGCCCTCTACCTTTGACCATGACGGTCACTTGAAAAACTAACCAGTTTTATGAACTATCAGGGGCACCACAAATCAGTTTGAATGAAACTACCTAACACTCATTCAGTAAATTTTAAACTCTCACAGTTATTCCAGGCCCGTGGAGTCAAAGCCAAATGTGAGTGGAGCAGCCTCTCCAGAGCCCCAATGTGGTGAAGCAGACAGACATGTGAGCAAATAACCATAACTAACCTAAGTTCTCAGATACTGGTTCGTGTTCCCTAGATTTTCCTAAGCATTAGAATCACCTTTGCCACTTTATTAAAAAAACAAACAAAACGAAAACACAAAAAACCAACAACAAAAAAACCCCCTACAGTTTCTTGGGCCCTATCCCAGACCAATTGAGTCAGAATCTCCTGGGGAGGGTCCTGGGAATCTGCATTTTTAACAAGTGCCCCACGAGAGTCTCACAATTATGTAAGTTTTGGAAATGAGGTATCAGTAGAAACAGGATACTGTGGAGTCAGAAGAGGAAGTTGCTAAGTCTGTGGGTGGGAAGATTAGCCAAAGCGTCGCAGCAATGTTTAGGCTACACCTTAATGAGTGAGTAAGCACACAAGCAGAGAGCAAGGACTTTCCAAGTCAGGAGAATTTCAGGTGTGGGCTTGGAAGCATATAAAAGAATAATTTGTTCAGGGCTGGTGCATGGAGTTTGCGTGAGTTCCAAGAAGGGCAGCAGATAAAGTTGAAAAAGTAGGTCATGGTCCTAACGTGAAGTCTGTTGACTTTTTCCTAAAAGGCACAGGAACCACTGCAGGATGTTAAACAAGGGAGTTTCACTCTACTGGCAATGGGAGAATGGCCTGAGAGGAGAGGGACAGGGAGTCCAGTCTGAAGGCTGTGGCAGGTTTCCAGGAGCAATTAGCCCACTAACAGTAGTGGGATGGTTTAAGGGGTATTTCTTAGCTAAAATTGACAGGACTTGGTGATAGTTTGATTTTTTTTTTTTTTTTTTTAACGAGGGAGAGGGACAATAGGATGACTCCTCCCTTAGACGATGGAGAGAAGTGTGGCTTATCACCGGTGGTGAGGGATGGGGGAGGAGAAAGGGGCGGTGACAGGGACATGAATTCCATCTGGAGCCTGTGGAGTTTCAGTGGCTCTGGGGATCGTACCCACTGGGCATTTGTATGTCTGAGGATGGAGATTTGGGAGCTCGCAGCATATTGATGGGTGACAAAGTCTTGCAGCAGTTGAGACTCACGAGGGGTGTGCAGGGGAAGAGCAGAGGGTGCTGAAGGCAGAACTGTGAGCACCCTGACACCTAACCAGAGGCGAGGAAGAGGAGTGGGTGAGGAAATGATGGAGGGTGGGGGAGAAGGCAGAGAGCCCTGAGAGAGAATGTTACCAAGGAAGCTGAGGAAGGGGAGTTTTCCAGAAAAGAGTGGTCAACAGGGCAAAATGGAAGAGAGACGTCATTGTTTAGGGATTATTGGCTGCTTGTAGTTTCTACTTTCAATGCCTTAGTTTGCCAAACCCAGTTTAGATTCTACATGAGTCTCTGGTTTAGGGGTCCAGTTTAACCATATAACTGACTGGATGTCTGTTTTTATACAGCTTAAATTCCTAAGAGAATCTAATGGGTTCAGCCTTTGTATTGATTTCACTTGGGTCAACCCAGTGCACTTAGCCTTGGTTGAGGATGGTAGCTGGTGAGCTTGAGTCTGCACCTGTGGCTGGGCAGATCACCAAGTAGAGTGTGCATGGGAAAGAGGGCAAGATGAGCACTGAAAATGTTGTCAATAATCATAACAGCCAGCGTTGACGGGCACTGTTTTAAACACTTTTTGTACAGTAATTCATTTAACCTGTTTGAATGTGATGGTGAGCACAGAAGTCATACTGCAATGGGTCAGAGTCCTCTACTGCTAATAATGACAAGTCTCTACAAAGGCATTAATCTGGCTCTTTCAAAAATGCCCTTTGAGGCCAGATGTGGTGGCTCGCATCTGTAATCCCAGCATTTTGAGAGGCTGAGGCCGGAGGATTGCTTTAGGCCAGGAGTTCAAGACCAACCTGGGCATATAGTGGGCCTGGGCATCTCTACAAAAATAAAAATAAAAAAATTTAAAAATACCCTTTGCTTTGCTCTTCTTTTAAGAGGCAAAAGCCTTCCCTAGGACCACGATTAATGATTGAGTGGGAGACTGTGTCTTCTGATCAAGTCTCCTTTTCCTCAGTTTTCTTAAATAAATCAGCCAAATGTTACGCATAAAATGAGGGCTTTGAACTGGACAGGAATGACCACATCAAAGTCCTGTGGTTCTGTTAACCCAACAGCATGATGGGTTTAGTGGTCTTCCTTATTCTTGGGACTAAGGCTACCAAGGACTGTTCTTTGATGCAGATTTCAAAGAATATTTTACAAATGCATTTGTGAATGGGAGTTTCGTTGGTTTTAATGTTCGGACTGCTTTGGCTGTGTTCTATAGTGAGGTGTATGAGAAGATAGGTCTCACTTTAAGAAGACTTTAGCACACAACATAAAAGTGGCTATAACTGAAGTTGGATAGTGTCATTTCATTGAGGACTTATACTAAAGCGTATGTGCTAATGAGGACCAGAGTTTAGCTAATCAACCAACAAAATATTTATTACACTTCTGTTATTCATTCACAAATTCTTACTGAACTCCACATTTGCCATCTCTTTTTAATCTTCCCCCAAATTAGCAGGAATTACAATCCCACAGTTTTATGAGATTTATCGAGGTTAGGCTTAACTTGTTCAAGGTTCTAGGTGAGGCAGCATTTGAACTGACTCTATGCTGCTCAACCTTTAAAATCCATGTCATTTCCTCATAGCGGGGCCCTGGCAGGAAATCACAGCTATATAAACTATGGCCCTTCCCATGCACGGTTGACAGTGAAGTCTAAAACATAAGACTTACGTCTACAAATCTATAAAACATAAAGCACAAGTCTACAACATCCAGGGAAGTGCCCCAGGATCTCACAGGTGTAAGAGTTTAGGGGCAGCTGGAGCCTGTGGGGTGTGTGCTGCTTGGAGAAGAGGCAGTATGTGGATAGTTAAGGGTGTGGAGAGACGCTTCTGGGTGGACAGAGCTGAATGAGAAAAGGTGCCAAGCCAGAACAAGAAGCGGGGTTCAAGAAATCACAAATAGACCTGCTGCTGGGAACACAAGCCCTGCATCTGAGGGTAGAAAATGCGGTTGACAAGGTAAATGCAGCCTGCTAGTGGAGGGCCTTAAATCCCAAGCTAAGAATGTGGACTTTATCCTGTGGTTAATAAGAAGCCATTACAAGTTTTGAATATAAAAATAACAAGATTTAAGGTGTTTTAGAAAATGAACCTGAGTGTCAATTGGAAGATGAAGTTATAAAGCTGGAGATGAGTTATGGGGCACGGGGCCAAGGGGGGAAATAACGTGCGATGGAGACTTCACAACCTTGAGGAGGCTCAGAAGGAGCAGGGTTCATGCGTGACCATGCCCAGGAATAAGGTCCAAAAAGTGAGGCCAGACCGGCGCAGGGGGGTGGGGGGCGGGGGGGGGGTGCTATTTACTCACAGCAGTGGAGGGCAGGGCGGAAGGAACCAGCAAAGCTCAGCTGGAAGAGGGAAAGGCCAGAGCTGGAGAAGCGGTTCCTAGCGCCAGATGGATCTAAGGAGTGAAGTGCAGCGATGGCTTAGTCCGCTTTGCCTGCTGTCACAAAATACCACAAACTGGGTGGCTTATAAAGAACAGACACTTATTTCTCATCATTCTGGAGGCTGAGAAGTCCAAGATCAAGGCACTGGCGGATTGGGTTTCGGGTAAGGGCTGTCTTTCTGCTATATCCTCACATGGCAGACAAAGGGTCAGCAGCTCTGTGGGGCTTCTTCCTAAGAGTTCATATTTTTGGACCAAATAATCCTGAAATTGCATCCTGCTCTAGAATGGGCCCGAGATGGAAAATTCCATAGCTGGAAGTTGGAGATATATATGTGTGTGAAGTTACTCCCCGAGACCTTCAGGAGAGGGATGTATAAACCCACAGATGCTCACAAATCTTGACACCTCTAGTGTCTCTTCTTATAAGGGCACTAATCCCATTCACGAGGGCTTCTCCCTTATGATCTGACCACCTCCCAAAGGCCCCATCTAATCTTGGGGATTAGGCTTTCAACATATAATTATGGAGAAGACACAAAAATCCAGACCTTAGCAGCCTGTACGTGAAAAATGAGCAGGGCTTTGGGGGGCTGAGGGGTGGTGATGGAGGGGGAGGACCAGAGCAGGTTCTGTTGCAGAGCATGACACAGATTTCGGCAACTGGGTCAGGACCAAGGCTGAGCACATCTGGCAGCCAGCTCACTGCATTCTGTGGAGACAGGCCCGAACACTAAGGTAGAAGTCACAGGAACCAAGACATGAAGGGTCTAAGGCAGAGTGTGGACAGGGGAAATTGGAAGAAAGATCTTATATGACAGAGATCATGAGGAAAGACTCAACAGGACTTGTAGATCAATGATATATAATTAGAGAGGAAGGAGAGCAGCAGGTCCTGTAAGCCCTGATAGTCATTTTTAAGAGCAAGCCATGTTAAAAGGTTAATTTGGAAACTAGTTATTTGGGCTTTGGAAAAGTTTCATCATGAAGACTCTTTTTCCGTAAGAAAATTTTTTTTTTTTTTAAATAGCAGTCTAACATATTAGGAGTATTGCTACCCCCAATATAGCCGTGGAATCCAAACTTCCCCCACCCTCACTGTCTTTCCACCTGCTGTCTCCATCCAAATCTGGCTTTGGATGATGGCTTTTGGTTCAAGGGTGAAGATTTGTGAGCATCTGTGGGTTTACACACCCACCTCTTGAAGGTCTTGAGAAGTAACTTCACACACATATATATCTCTCCAACTTCCAGCTGTGTAATTTTAATCTTGGGCCCATTCCAGGGCAGGATGCAATTTCAGGATTATTTGGTCTAAAAATATTTACTCTTTTACCCTGCAATAAACTGTCTCATTGCTTCTCTTCCACTGCCATGTTTCTTAAGCAAAAAATGTAGCCTTTATGAGCTACCCCCCCAAGGAGTTTCAGATCTCTTTTTTTCTCTTCCCTTTCCTTTATTTACTCAGATTCCTCTATATGGAAGATTAAGGGCCACATATGTCATGATAGGAGGTTTGAGGACATAGAGAAGGCCAACTTAATCTTATCTCCATTTTGAAGGACAAAAGGGATTCCATCAGTGTTCTCTCAAACCAAAATAATATTGTAATATTTTAAAATGTCATCCATAAACACTGCAGACATGTCCACACTTGTTACGTGTGTACCCAACTGTTAGCAATGCCTTGTCCATTAATTTTTCTATTCCTTCTGCTTTACTCTATGATATGCTTACAAAAGGATTTCTCATATAACTCCAAGCAATTTAAATCTTCAAATTAAAAGTGAAATAATGAAGTTAACTACTTTAGGAAATGTGATCAGGAAGGATAAAGAATCCAGGAGTGCAGAAACTAAAGTAATTATGAAACGTTCAGGTTTTTATGATTTTGTTTTATTGCTAAATCTTAGTAAAATACACTTTTAGGAAAATTAGACTTTGTTTTTTAGAACAGTTTTAGATTTACAGAGAAATTGAGAAGATGATCCAAAGGGTTCCCATATATCCTGACCCCTACTTTACCGTTAGTAACTTTTACATTGGTGAGGTACATTTGCGAGCCTTGATGAACCAAAGATACATGATACATTAACTGAAGTCCATACTTTTTTTTTTTTGAGACAGAGTCTTCATTTGTTGCCTAGGCTAGAGTAAGTGCCCTGCTGTCAGCCTAGCTCAAACTCCTGGGCTCAAATGACCCTACGGCCTCAGCCTCCCAAGTAGCTGAGACTACAGGCATGCGCCACCATGCCCGGCTAATTTTTTTCTACATATTTTTAGTTGTCTAGCTAATTTCTTTCCATTTTTTTAGTAGAGACGGGGGTCTCGCTCTTGCTCAGGCTGGTCTCGAACTCCTGACCTCGAGCAATCCTCCTGCCTCAGCCTCCCAGAGTGCTAGGATTACAGGCGTGAGCCACTGCACCTGGCCTGAAGTCCATACTTTCTTTACATTTCTTTAATTTGTACCTAATATCATTCTTTTGTTCAGGGATCCATCCCATCCCACGTTTCAGTTAGTTGTCACGTCTCCTTAGGTTCCTCTCGGCAGTGACAATTTCTCGGACTTCCCTTGTTTTCTATGATCTTGATGGTTTTGAGGAGTATAAATCTCAGTGTTTTGCAGAATGCCCCTTATGGAGTTTGTGTGACGTTCTCATGATTAGAATGGGGAAGGACCGAACACGGGTTTGTCCAGTATGAAGGTGAGGCTGGATGAGGGCTCCCGCCCAGGAAACCCAGTGCGAGTCCTGGTGGATTGGCAACTCCTAGTAACTGTCCCTCACCCCCAACCCCGCGTACCCCTGCCTCGCTCTGTCCCTGCAGCGGAGAGCGGGTGACAAGGGGGTGGGACTTCCACCCAGCACTGGGGCTCGCTCCGTCCTGCATTGCACCCGCTGCGGGGAGACAAAGTTCTAGTCCAGCCAGACGCGGACCCCTGCCCCGGGGACGTCAAGCAGCGGCTGAGCGCAGGTGCTCAGGGAGTGGCCACCATACGGGCGTGTCCAAAGGTCGCGTGGATTGTATCAGCTGGAGAAGTGGTGCTTCAGGCGAATTCACTAAGAGGCTGCAGTCCAAGGAAGATCAGGCACATTCCAGAGCGTATGAGCAGAACCAAGACCCAAAGGACAGAACATGTGGTTATAGTTCAGAGTAGAAGATGCAGCCAAAGTTCTCCAGTGTCATAAACCTGTTCCTTCCTGCAGAGTATCTGGAGAGGCCAGAACTGAGTTGTTCACCAACCAATGGAAACTCCATAGTCTCTTCCCTTGTTTGTAGCCACTGCACAGACTTCTAGGTCGACAGCGAGTGTAAGATAAGGAGCCCAGAGGACCTCTCATACCATGCACAGTCCCCTGAGGGGAGTGGCTTCTTTGTTTGCCTTGGCAAACGTCAGTATGCTTGCAAACTGTTTGAATTTACCATCTCGGGTTTTACAACAATTTTCATGTGCTTTAGAGGCTGTGAAGAAAAAAATTAAATACTGTACTGTGAAAAGCCAAGTGGAATTTTTAAAAGATGTCTTAACTATCTTCCTGTTCTGTTTTCGTTGTTGTTGCTGTTGTCATTTTTTTTGACATTATTCAGATTCTTGGCCATTTGATATTAGTCCGTGTTATTTCATGGAGGTGGCGTCTAAAAGTCAAATCAACTTAGTTGTGGGTATATTTGCCCCTTAAATTTTTTTCACATCCCCAGCATTAACCTCTTCAACAAAACCTTCTGTGGAAGGCATTGGTGAAAATGATAATTTTGGGTCTTAGGGAAATTTTACATCTACCATAAAACTTTTTTAGTATGATCACAATTTTAATTTGTAAATTCCAGATTGGAACCATTTCTGTATTGCCTAATAACTGACAAATGAATTAATTTGCTCTTTTCAGGGATTTGTCAACTCATTTATCTCAGTTTTCACAACTGGTATTTTGTCACCGCCCACCTGATATGGTTATTTCCCTTAAAACTCAAGAGTAGTGAACACAGAGTATAACCCTATGGAGTTGGTGGTTTTAGGGAGGTATGGTTTACATGATAAGAAGTAAATACATGTTGTGAAATACATATTCATGGGATGGGTTTTAGCATGCTCAGTTGTTGGCTACCTTTATTTGTAATCTCTCTTAACACAGAATACTTTAGAACCATATTTTCCTCAATGTTAACTCCTTTTTAAAACATGTGATATAACCACAGCACGTGCCTTGTGGTCCTAGCTACTTGGGAGGCCGAGGTGGGAGGATCACTTGAGCCCAGTAGTCTGAGGCCAGCCTGGGCAACATAGCAAGACCCTGTCTCAAAACACACACACACACAGACACACAAACCAAAAACCCACATCATCAGTTTTAATTTAGTGACACTTCTTCAGTTAAAGCTTTCCTATCTACCAATAAGCACAAGATTGGAGTTAAACCTTAAATGTCTAGTGGGTGCTGATTGCATCAAAATTGAGTAAGATGGCCTTCTTGCTGTTTGGCTGTTTACAGACTTTACTAATATTGTTAGGGCACCTTTCTCTGGGAGGTTCCCATGGGATGACTACAGTTGATTCAGACTTTGCTGGCAAAAACCAAATACCTTCCTTATTAGAATATATATAGAAGAGAGAACAAAGGTTCTAATTTGTTATGCTAATTTCCAAAAGCTGCTAAGTCTTCTCTATCAGCATTTTTTTCTCTGAATGAAATAATTAAATACCAAAAACAATAACCACCATGATGAAGTAGAATGGACTATACTTTAAAGGTTGTCTGGGTAGTGCTCACTGCATTTTATTAAGTATTTGAAAGGGACTAGTTGCCTTAAAGATTGTTCTCAAGATACCAGGGTTAATAGTATTTTTCTTATTATTTGTTGGTTTTATTTGGTCATTGTTCTGTTGGTTGTAACTTGTGTTGCAAGACTCTCTGGTATCCACACAGTTTGTGGTCCCTTTGAGCATCAAGAATCAAACCATTTTGAGGCTGGGTGTGGTGGCTCATACCTGTAATCCTAGCATTTTGGGAGGCCGAAATGGGAAGATCACTTGAGGCGAGGAGTTCGAGACTGGCCTGGGCAACATAGTAAGACCCATTCTCTACCAAAAAGAAAAAAAAAAAAAAAAGCTGGGCATGGTGGTATGTGCCTGTAGTCCTACCTACTTGGGAAACTGAGGCAGGGGGATTGCTTGAGCCCAACAGTTCGAGCTGTGTTGGCTCTACTGCACTCCAGCCTGGGTGACAGAGCTGTCTTGAAAAGAAAAAAAAAAAAAGAAAAGACATGAAACCATTTTGTCCTTACCATTTTCTGGGTGAGACATTCTTTATATTTTAAATATATATTTATTTCCAAATTTGCTATTAAAATATCAGAATATAGAGAAAAGAAGGAAAATAATTGCCCAAAATTACCTCTAAGGATGATTACTATTAGTATTATCATTTTGTCCTCGATTTTTCAGACTTTTTTCTATGTAGTCTTATACATATAAATACATATATTTTTTAAAATGAGATTAATGTTAACTTACTCTGTAAGCTGTTTTCTCATTTGAGCATATATCATGATATATTTTAAGGTCAATAAATATAGATGCACATATTCATCATATGGATGTACCATAACCTTGTCAATTGATGGAAATTTTTATTGTTTATGACTTCACTATTTTAGATAATATTGTCATGAACATCTTTGGATAACAATTCTTTTTTCTGTATTATGATGTTGAGATTCTTTGAGCATCAGAGAAACTAGTAGAGAAAATTCATAGTGAGGCATTGCATGTTCTCAACAAAACTCACATAATTTTATTTCCATGAGAAAATGTATTCTAGAATAAACTAAAATTGAAAAGTTTTTTTAAAAGAATGAGTTTTTATCTTCAAAATTTTAAAATGCATAAAACAACTATCAGAACCATGAGTGTCTAAACTAAAAGCAGAAAACTTTATTTTAAATATGTAAGAATTCTAGAAATAGATTCAAACTATTAAAAGACATTCAAAGTAAAAGGAAAAAGAATTATGCGATTGCTGCCTATAATGATGGAAAAGAAATAAAATTCATCCATATAAGCATATAACACATAATAATAATTTCAGATATATCCAAAAATGATCCAAAGTGGCTAGAAATCTGAAGAATATTTTTGGCCCAGCTCTGATTAATGATCAAATGGAAGACATCAATGACAACAGGAATTATTATTATTATTATTATTATTTTTTGAGACAGAATATCACTCTGTCACTCAGGCTAGAGTGCAGTGGCGTTGTCATAGTTCACAGCAACCTCAGACTTCTGGGCTCAAGTGATCATCCTGTCTCAGCCTCCTGAGTAGGTGGGACTACAGGTGCATGCCACCATGCCTGGCTAATTTTTCCATTTTTTGTAGAGATGGGGTCTGGCTCTTGCTTAGGCGGTCTCAAAATACTGACCTCAACCAATCCTCCTGCCTTGGCCTCCTAGGGTGCTAGGATTACGGGCATGAGCCACTGCACCTAGCCTACAATAGGAATATTTTTATATATTCTTAAAATATTCTTTAATATTATATGATAGATATTGTATGTGACATATAATAAAGTACATATCAGAAGGAAAGCAAGTGAACAAAAAGCACATATTATAATTAATAAAAATTTTACTATTCAAAATATAAATGAAAGCACTAAAATATATTTTTTAAAAGTGGATAAGGTCATTAACCAGATTGTAGTTAACTAATATCAAAAGAGAAACACACTAATGTCATAAGTAACTTACATGGAAAAATGCATATTCTTGCCAGAGTAAATACAAATCAATCTAGGGAGGAAGTAAGACAACAAAAAGGAAAACACAACAAAATAATTGGAATATTAAGAAATAAATCTATTGTGGTAGCCTGGTAACTTGGTTCTGTCTCCTGGGATATGAACTGACAATACATAATGAGACCTATAACATGGTTCATAACTTTTGATAATCATTTCACTTTGGGTTATATATCCAAAAGAAATAATCCAAGAGGGAAAAAAATATGTAATTGTAAAACATTTGATGCTACTAATGTTGAGTAATGAAAATGAGGTGCGAATGATATTTTTAATTGTTTACATTATTTAATCCTCAATGAGGAAGCTGTGACAGAGCTCATGTAGCTGGCACTGGAGACGAGGAGTCCTGTCTACATATGAATAACACTTGGACTTAAACCTGACTGTCTTCTGGGTGTGGGACCTCAGCCACATCCCCAGCATCTCCGAGCAGCAGTTTTCAGATCTGTAAATGGATCACAATGCCTGGCCTTCACAGCCCCCAGGTTTTGAGCTGAGATAATGCATGTGGAAGTAGGGCTTCTACTATGGGCCAGATAAGGCATTAACTGAGGTTGCTGCTTTCTGAAAACGGATCTTTATTTTTTTATTTTTTATTTTTTTGAAACAGAGTCTCACTCTGTTACCCGGGCTAGAGTGCCGTGGCATCAGCCTAGTTCACAGCAACCTCAAACTCCTGGGCTCAAGCAATCCTTCTGCCTCAGCCTCCCCAGTAGCTGGTACCACAGGCATGCACCACCATGCCTGGCTAATTTTTTCTATATACTTTTAGTTTTCCAGCTAATTTCTTTCTACTTTTAGTAGAGACGGGGTCTTGCTCTTGCTCAGACTGGTCTTGAACTCCTGAGCTCAAACAATCCGCCCGCCTCGGCCTCCCAGAGTGCTAGGATTACAGGCGTGAGCCACCGCGCCCGGCCTGAAAACAGATCTTTACATGAATCCAAAAACTGCACATCCAGAAGCAGAGAGGTTAGGAACACTTTCAATCAGCAAGGGAGCAATAAAAGCAAAAACAGTGAGGGTGGAGTTCAAACAGGACAGAGTGGATTTGTTTGCACTGCCTGTAGAGCAAGGGTGCAGAGAAATTCAAATGTACTTGCTTGTTTTTATATTGAAGACATTATGGATACCTCAAGACAATCTTTGAATCTTGGTAAACTCACCCTGACACATGGTTTCCAGCTTCCTCATTCCTCCAGGGTCCTCCCTTTCCTGTCGCTCCTCACTGTGACACATGGCTTTGGCCCTGGGTTGCCCTGCCCCACTACGAAACCATCTTGTGTTTCCTCCAGGTTTTTTCTCTTCTACTTATGCTAAGTCAGGGGTGGGGAACCTATGGCCTTAAGGCTACATGTGGCCTTTTGAATGAATCCAAATTTTACAGAACAAATCCTTTTATTTTTATTAGTACATTTTGTTCATCTTTTATATTTTTATTTTATTTTTAAAATGAACGTATTTAAAATACCAAAGAATAAAATAAGTCTCAACAAAATAATCCTCCCAGATTGACCGGCACAATTAGAACATTCATAAGCCATAAAGGCTAAAGTGATGGCAGCTGTGCTCATGACTGAGTTCTAACTTCCCCGCCTGACAGGTGCCACTATGGCATGAAGCTGGCTGGTGAGAATTTATGGGGGTCAAGTATGCCAGTCTGTTATCAGCTTTTGACAATGGTGCACTGTGTTTCTGTTTGAAGTGGAATTTGTGAAATAGTTGCAGAGCTCTACTGTATTTTTTAATTCTCTTTCCCTAACAGCCCATCATGTCAAGGAAGACTAAGAGAACAATGAAGGGAAAAACCAGATTTTTAATGAGGAGTAGGAATTGCAATATTATCTTGTTTCTGCTAAAGATAAGATGATTTGCTTGCTTTGTCATACTGCAATATCAACATTAAAGAAATTCAATGTTCATCAGAATTATAACACTCATAAGGACCACAAATATTTTAAATTAAAGGGAGAGGTGTGAAAGGTTGTATTGCAGAAATTAAAAGATGAAAAGCAAAAACAAAGAAAATTCTTTCAAGCAGCAATAAGACCTGGAAATAATGCTACTGAAGCAACTTATATACTCAGAAAAAAGGGAAGTCATTCAGTGATGTGGAAGTTGTGAAAGAATGCTCAGACCCCAATAATGTTTCAAACTACAAACAACTGCCTCTTTCAAGGAGAACCATAACTGATTGGCAGCATGAATTAGCCTTCCACTTAACAAAACAACTTTATGCAATACTTCAAAAGGAAAATATATATTATTCAATCATTTTGGATAAATCAACTGATACTGCTGACTCAGCACAGGTTTTATACTTCATTCAGATGATAGCAGAAGATTTTCTTTGCTATGAGAGTTACTCACTTTGGGCACTCTTGCTAAACAGAATATGGGGAATAGAAATCTTCAACAACTTTCAAGATATTTCGTGAGGTTGGACTGAATTTGGTAAATTTAGTGAGTGTATGCACAGATGGTACACCTTCCATGACAGGAAAACATGATGGGTTTATTGTACAGATTAAAAAAAAGGAACTAACAGATCCAAATGTTCTCATTTCTTTTCATTGTATCTTGCATCAGCAAAATCCTTGTGCTAAAGCTACTACTTTAAGTGACACTTTGCAACAAGTTTTAAGTATTATTAACTATTTTTGTGCAAGTGCAACATGGCATGGTCAGTTTTGTAACATGCTAAAGTTGAACGATGAGGTATTCAGTGTGGATTTGCCATATCATTCTAAAGTGCATTGCTATTGCATGAACAGGTATTAGCCAAAAGTTTATCTCTGTGAGAACAGATAGTTAAATTTTATGAAGAACAGAGTCAGCAATGTGAATTATTGGAAGATTTCTGTAGAAATGTAGCATTTGTCTGTGATATCATGTCAAATCAAAATGACTTAAATATTTTTTTGCAAGATAAAACTAAATGTATATATGTCATGTGGCAAAAAAAAAAAAAATCCAAGCATTTTGAAAAAAGCTATCTTTTTTCAAAACACTTCTTCAAAAGGAAATTTCAGATGAATATTTTCCCCAGTTAGCAAAGGTCATTCATGAGCAGGATAATATATCCAAATCATTTGAGGAATACCCAACTGTTATAGACCTATTAATTGGAGAATACAATGAAAGGTTCACTGACTTTGAGAATCATGACATCACACTCAAATTAACATTTCCACCTCATCTAGTTGATATCACCAAGGCACCTAAAAAACTACAGATGGAATTGATTGAGGTCTCAGTAGATGAGATTTTAAAGTCATTGTTGATGCTAAGAGAGATCAAATTGAAATATGGAAAATGCAATTGAGTATCCACATCTTGGCAACATGCCCAAAAATGCTTTCTTGCTTTTCAACCACTTATTGCTGTGAATCTACATTCTCCTACCTAACCCAAATCAAGACACCCTTAAGGTCACAAATGACTCATACTCATCTAGAAGATCAACTGAAACTGCAGACCGTGCTGCAACCAAATATTCAAATACTTTCCAACAAAAAGCGGACCCAACAAAGTCATTAAAAGGTTCGTCGACTTTAACACATTGACTGCCACACTAGAGAAAAAAATTTTTTCCTTGGGGCCACAGTGTCTCATTACAAAAATAGGGCTGGGCGTGGTGGTTCCTGCCTGTAATCCTAGCACTCTGGGAGGCCAAGGCGGGAAGATCGCTTGAGGTCAGGGTTTCAAAAATAGAATAAAAACTTCAAAAAAAAAAATGATCCTTTCTAATTAATGAAAAATTTTTATGTTGTTATTGTGTTCTGTGAGTTATATACAACTTGAAATAGTTCACGCCACTCCCAAGGTGAAGAGATGTTACATATGCTTCATGAGGCCCCAAGCTCAAAACTAGTGTGAGTTGAATACAACTCACATGGCAGTTAATGTGTTGAAATTAACAAATAGTTTTCATTTTTTGAAATTATTAAGTACATAGTAGTTAGATTTTTACAAAATCATGTACATTTTTAAGTATATCTAATTGAAGTTTCTTGAATGCAGCCTTATTTGATTACAGTTAAATTAATGCAGCTTTCCAGCATGAAAAGGTTCCTCACCCCTGCACTAAGTCGAGGTTGAGGCTTTCTGCCACCACCAAGTGAGGTACATCAGCTGAGTTCTAGAAGCCACTTGGACATTCCCCTCTCTGTACCACCAGTAGGAGTGAGGGGTGGGCCTGGCAGAGACCCACTGCCATGCTGGCTGTGTGACAAGGCCCAGACTCTAATGAGCTCATGAGGCTGACTGGGGCCAAAGGCCATCCTTCATCCTGGTGACAAAGTGTTTAAAACTGTGAGACAGCCAGGATGAGGACACTAAGTTTGGGGCAGAATGAGGAGGCTTCATACTGGTGCATCTCAGTGTGGGGTACTTTCTGGCTGGGCTTTTATTAAACTACTATGTACTTAATAATTTCAAAAAATGAAAACTACTTGAAGACAACATCGTGTGTGTGTGTGTGTGTGTGTGTGTGTGTGTGTGTAAAATTTTCACCCCAAAGTGCTGTCCTGTCCACCGTCTGATTTAAAAATGAGATCCACCTTCCCAGACTTGCACTGGAGTGGACCCAAATCCTCAGGACCCTTCTAAATCTGGGTGATTTAGAACTTAAACTACCATTACTTCTCGGGACTAGATTCAATATCCCCTGGGACTCATTAGATTCAACATCCTACTGTGTGTCTGGTATGTGCTACTTTATATATTAATAGACAATTGTTTAATTCTTTCAGAAACCCTTCGAAGAAAATATTCTTATCCCCATTTTGTAGAGGAAGAAATGGAGGTTCAGAGATGTTAATAATTTGCCCCAGGTCGCAGAGCTAGTGGGCTGTGAAGCAGGTTTCAAATCCAGGTTTGCTTTACTCTAAAGCCCATGCTCATGGTGGGTTCTGGGCCACTTCGTGCTAAGTGACAGTGTCAGACAAGGTGCGGAGGATGCCTGTGTACTCTATATACACACAGGGAGACAGGCTCTTTTTCCCTTTAATATGTGCTTTGCTTTCCATGGAGAGAATCCTTTTTCTGACAGCCACTTTATTTCCAAAGCTTAGAACACCATATGCTCCATAGAAGAGTGTAAAGCTTTCAAAAAGAGAAAGAAAAGTTTTTGGCTACCCCGCCTATTTGCAGTTGAAATATCATTAAAACATCTGCTTTCCATTTTATTTGTTTTGTCTTTTGCAAAACATCAAGGGTGATTTTGAAATAAATAAAAGGCAAAATATCTTGCTGAACCGAAAGAGGTCAGTACCTGGCCATCTGAAAATACTTGTTTAAACATTACTGTAGTGATAGAAAATTTCTACAAAAACTCATGATTAAGATGCAGCTAATGAAGACCAAAAGTTCAGAGATTAAATCTTAAATATTATGTTAGAGTAATTTCTTCTGATGAATTCTGAACTGGTTTCGAAAATGAAGAACTTGTTGGAAAGGCAATTAACAAGATCATAGCAAAGCTCCCACAGGAGAGTAGCGGAGTCTGGAGTTTATTCTGATCTCTGCCTGTATGGGGAAGAAACATCCAAGAAAGGGGAAAAACATGTCTCTGTAGACAAATTAAACTTTGGTGGGTATTCGTGTGCATAGGTGCACAACAGCTCCTTAGAACAATACATGGTGATTTGGTTCAGAGCCTTTTTCCCTAAATCCAGCAGCATTAAACAATATATTCCACTATCTGAAATTTTATTATATATTTTCTTGCGTGCTTACTTTTCTTAACGACTCTTTGTGTGTGTGTGTGTGTGTGTGTGTGTGGTAAAATTTACACAGAATGAAATGCATATCTTAAGTATACATTCAGTGAGTTCCCAGAAATGTAAATACCTGTATCTCAAACCCTTACCTAGTTATAAAGAATTGCCATCACCCCGGAAGCAACTGCTGTTCTGATTTAGTAGATTAGTTTTCCCCATTTGGGGACTTCATACACATGGAATCAGACGCGTGTAGTTTTCTCTGCAAGGCTTCTTTAACTCAGCATAATGTTTTTCATTCGTTATTATCCATGTTGCTTGTATCAATAGTCTGTATCTTTTGATTGCTGCACAGTATTCCATTCTATGAGTATTCTATACTTCGGGTTGGGTTTGTTCTTGTTTTTATTTGTTTTTGTATCTATTTTCCTATTGATGGACATTTGGCTATTTCCAGTTTTTGGCCAAATAAAGTTGCTAAGAACATTCTTGTGCCAGTCTTTTTGTGGAGACACATTTTTGTTTCTCTTGAGTAAATACCTATGAATAGAATTGCTAAGTGATAGGGGAGGTAAATGTTTAGTTTTATGGGAAACTGTCAGGTTGTTTCCTGGAATGATTGTCCAACTTTATACCTCCACCATCAACACATGAAAGCACAACCTTGCTGCCATTAGATATTATAAGTGGCATCTCATTTTGGTTTTAATTTGCATTTCTCTAATGATTAATGACATTGAACACTTCATGGTTCTTTACCGACCATGTGTATATCTTCCTTTGTGAAATGACAGTTCAAATTTTTTGCCCATTTTTAAGAATTGGGTTGTCTTTTTATTATTGAGTTGCAGACGTTTGTTATATATCTTCATGTAGTATCCAAATCTATGTCTATATCTATCTATATCTATATCTATATATACACGAGACCCTTTCCCTTGCCCAGGGAGTGGGGCCCCAGTTACTTGATCTTCTTGTCTTTCTCCCCAAAATGATGTCAGGGATTCTACTTTGTTTAATGCTGTATTCCCAGTGCCTAGGATTGCCCCTGGCACAGAGTAGCAGCTCAATAAACATTTACTGAAAGAATCAATGAACCAACAGATGAACTGACTTTTGGGCCTGATGTTCAGACACAATGGTTTTGGACTTAATGGCATTAATTACCAAGAAAATCGGGGAAAAGGAAATTTAAATGTTACCTTTGAGCTATAAAGTTCGTCTGGCACAAAGGACACAGGATACCTCCGAGGATTTGTTCATACAGGGAAATGCTGCTAGAATATCACATGGAGTAGCCTAATGTGTCCCCATTTATGAACCCACTAGTGTAAGCCATCACTGCTGTCTAACACGCCACTTTCTGGAACTACGTCCCGACCACTTCTAAGTCTTGTGTTCCGACCAGGTTTGCTCGATGAGTGATCAGAACACCCAACTTTGGAGGGTTTTAGGTAACTTAACCCAGCTGATCCCACCGTGCCTTCGATGACCTTCCTCTTGGCACCCTCTGACACTGGTAACACCTGTTCCTTGCCAACCGGCCTTTTGCAGGGCTCTGCCTTACTGGCAGGCCCCCCTACGGGTGTGCTCTGCCCTCCTTATCTCCCCCTAGGAATGGAAGCCAGTTCCCAGGTCCTAATCCAGCAGCCTCTCCAATTGGGTGGGGGGGCGTCTATAGTGAGTAATAATCGTCTGCATCCACATTTGTAGAGAGCGTTGCCATTGACAGAGCACGTTCATCTCCATGATCTCATGTAAACCTCCAAACAGTCCTAGTTGTAGCCCTCTTTGTTCCCCCCTCCAAAGGAGGCAGCAAAAAAGAGATAATTTGATTTGCTCCAGAATATAAACATGTAGCCCAGAGTTTTCTAAGATTCTCTAGATCTTGCTCAAAAAATATCGGTGCTTTCTTAGCTCTGGTGGATGTACATGTGTGGTGCTGAAAAGGCTCATAGATTTTTACAGTTCAGAAACCTGTATCCTGTCTGTCATTAGATATTCAATTACTACACCACAGACACGTATGAGTAGTTCCCAGCCTTTTTTATTTAACTGTTATTATGGGGTTTTCCCCCTTGGATCACATGTTAAAATCCACCCAAAACTGTATTTATTGGCTCATTTTACTTTTTTTAATTCATCAGATATATACCTCCTAGTCAGAGTTTTAGAATCAGGATCAGATAGTCTGTTACCTCACTAGGCTGATTTCATAACAGCCAAAATAAAGATATTGGATATTTGAATTAGCCTCTAATTCTAATACCTGGTACATTTCCATTTCTGCTGGGCTTTTTGAAAGATTTAAAAGTTCATACATTGACCCTTGGAAGAATGAAAGTATAGTTCTTGTGAAGAAGTAGCCCTGTGTGCTCAGGAACTAAACTCTTGTCTTGTTGCGATGTCTGGGTGGGAGTGACAGGGGTAGGACTGATTTTAACTCTTTGCACGGTGATCTGGGCTTCTCCTGGCTCTGTAGGGACCGGGCTTCACCAATTCTATCCTAAGACTTCCTCAGCTGTTGGAATATTTGGGTTGTTCTCAGTTCAAGCCCGTAGGACTTGGGGAGAACATGCATTTATAGAAACAAAGACATTCCCCTAACCATTACCCAACATGCACATTTTTAAATGTCATGGAACCAGAACAATTACAGAGTATCAAAAATTGTCTAATTGGCCTTATATTCTCAAAGGATCACGATGGGTATTCTAAAGGCAGTGTTTGTTTCCAAATTAGTAGAATTAATAAATGTTACACTGTTTGCCAATTATAGAAGAGGAGATATAGTTGGGGAAGACTATTAATGTAATCTGTTATTGGCTTATAATAATTTTTTCTGTGTTTGTGGAGACAGGGTCTCACTATGTTGCTCAGGCTGGCCTGGAACTCCTGGCCTCAAGGGATCTTCCTGCCTTGGCCTCCCAAAGTGCTAAGATTATAGGCATAAGCCACCACACCCAACCCTTGCATCATAATTTTAGTAGTTATTTTTGCAGATTGTGTTGCATGAACTGATGAAATATTATGCACTAATTTTAAAATAATTATTTTGTGGAAACCAAAATTCTTACAAATAGCATCAGGTGAATGGAACAGAATGAATAAAGTAGGTACATATACTTGCAGTTATGAAAAATACATACATGTAGCTAATGGCTCCTGGTAATCTGCAGAAATGAAAAAAATTGTATGAGGTTGAACAAGGGTGAGTCTTTTCCAAAAATCTTTTATATAAGTTGTTACATATATCAGCTTTGCAATTAAAATGTTAAAATGGATTTATGATGTCCCAGTGAACAATGTGTATTTTATTAATCAAATGTTGTGCTTGGTCTTGTGTTTTGTAGGATTACCAGCAGAAATCCACCAACGTAGTCTACCAGGCCCACCACGTGAGCAGGAATAAGAGAGGACAGGTGGTTGGAACAAGAGGCGGGTTCCGAGGATGTACTGTGTGGCTGACAGGTATGCTACTGATCGGAAATTGACATGAGACAACACAATTTTATGGAAATTAGTGTAAAATATTACATACATGTTTATTTTAACATTAGAAAGAGGCTGAGAGCTATGGTAGAAAGCCTGGGTGTTAGTCCTAACTCTACCATCAGTGAGAAGTAGAGTCAAAGTTTGCTCTAGAAACAGTCTGATCCAGTCAAGCAAAGTGTCTATTTGTCAGTTTTCTCCTTTTTGGCAGGAAAGGATGGGACACGTTGATTATGACATTCCTTTTCAGCTCTAAGGAATTCAATAATTCTCAAGTTCATCCCTAAACACATTCAATGGCAGTTTTGAATGGGGTTTTCCTAATTTGACATCAAGCATCTGGCTGTCCATAAGGTTTTGAGTGTTTAGAGATATTTGTATTGTTTTCTGATGTTTCGACATACAGGAGATTATTTCATTTACTGTAAACAAACAAATAAATAAACATAAGAATCTGTGCAAGAAGGAAAACTGGTCATTTCCACTTGGCTGAGGATTGCCCCTGTATGCAGAAATAACTTGCTCACACTAAGGTGACCAAATGAATCTCCCTTTCATTGTGTTTCATAGCCACAGAATGTCAAAGCTAAGGGCTAGCGACAGGACTGGAATTAGAACCTGAGACCCCCACAGCCAGTCCTGCCTGCGCTGTCATCTTACGCTCTGAGCGAAAGGTAGAGGAATTTGTTCCGGGGCGTAGGAATCTGACACAGCCGGGACTCGAAAGGAAAAACCAAGTTTATTTCACAGACATGACTTTTCAAGTAGATATGAACCCAGATGCAAAAATATGTTTATCCACGTTATGAAATCAGTTGATGTGTTATTATCTGCTCACAAATGATGATGTATTCTAACCTGAAGATAATTCTAAAAGCTATGGCTGGTAGAGATCTGCCTGGCATCTTTTCTGGCTCTTCCGAATCTTTTCCCTTTTCTGTCCAAATCACCTTCATTCTTCTTACCTTCAAATTTTTGCCTACTGCCTTTGGTTTCTTGATTTCATTCATTCCTGGACTCTGCATCAAAATACCTTTCTCCAGCCTCCGGTGCAAAGACAGACACTGGGCCAGGAACCCGCTGTATTCAAATACGCGGCATCCTCCTATTGTTATTTCTGCAATGTTTACCTCAACTTCCCCCCAAGGCATATAATTTGTAGCAGTAGGTACAGCTGTATTCCAGAAGTTTCCCTCCAGTTAAATGTTTGGCTTCATGAGATGTTTACCAGGGAAAACAATTTTTGCCTAGGGACATACACACAAAGTTCATTTTCTCCAATGTGGCACTCCCTTAAAAAGAAAGAGAGAACTGGTAGCAGAGAAAAATATCTAAAGTTTGTACTTCCTCTGTCTTTTTCTACTCTTAAAAAATCATCTTTTCCTAATTTATTTTTTTATCCTTATGTACAAAGGTAGGATATGGACCAGGCAGACCAGAAAAAACCAAGTATTTCAAATCCAGAGACTCAGATTTGAGCCCAATTCCACCTACATTAGCTGTGTGACTTTGGACAAGCCAATTAACCTAAGCCTCAGCTTCCTTATCTATAAAATGAGAATAAAGATTTTACCTGCCACATGGAGGTGTAGATAGAACTAAATGAAATAAAGCATAAATGCACTTAGCATGGTGCCTGGCCCATAGTAAAGTTCTTAGTAAGTGTAATTAGTGTTACCCCAACGTATTAAAATAAATATGCCAGCAATCTAGTTAAACATAGTTACTGTGATTTAGCTCTTAGTTTCCTGAGAGCTGAAGCAAAATGGAAGGAAATTTCTATTATTTATCTCATTTTCTGATGGGAAAGAACATACCAGAGATTCAGGAGTCCCGTCTCCTCTACCCCATAACCTACCATAAATTCTAAGAAGAATCTATCATCTAAGTCTTTATTCAGATGACATTGAATAACATAACTATAGACAACACCATCAACAAGGATTTAGCCAAGACTGTCGACACGTTCTGCCATTTCTTCTAATGATTCTCTGTCAAAGCCAAGGGCATTACTTTAAAATGTAACTAAAAAACTATGGAAAATATTCATTTGCCTTTTGTAGGTCACCTTTTCTCACCCAAATCTCCCTCTCACTCTGTCCTTCACCCTGCTTTTCTCTTACATTTCCCACCTTTTTCCTCTTTCCTCCTGTTGTCTTGGCTTTTCCCTCCCCGCCTTGCCCCTGGGACTTTTCCTGGTCCATGCCCTGGTGCTGCCTGACAGTGCTTGGCACCATGGAATATTCTTCAGGTTCAGGGACCTTGAGGACAAAGACCCTAAAATCCTAAAGGACTGACTTTTTAGATTGCTAGTTTTCCAGAATAGTTCAGACTTTGAGCCTTTAAGTAATTTTGAGAGTTTGCATTTTTGTCCGTTTCTTATGCGTTCTCTTATATAGACATGATCAAGTGGGTTCACAATAGTGCTTTGAAGACGGGGTGGGAGGTGTATGGTAACTGTATTCTCATAAAAAGACACTAAAGAGCCTTTAGACCTAAGAATGTGACATAAGGCAGCTCTAAATACATCTATAGCCTATCTCAGGGTGACTTTCTGTTTCATGTTTTGGGAGTCATTTTGGAAAAATCTTGAAGCCAAAAGAACAGCATGCACACTCTGTTGTCAGGTGGTTGTTCAGCAGTAGCCATGGCATCCACGAGGGAGGTGGGCTTGCCAGTCTCCAGAGGCTGTGAGGGGATATGAGACCACTGTCACCACATCTTTTGATTTTTTAAGAGCAGCCAGAATCTGGGTTTGTATGCACAGCTCGCTCATTTGTAAAACACTCTGCAGGCCAAACAGAACACTCCAGGGACCACATGCAGCCCCCAGAGCTCCGTATTTATGAACCCCATTTGCTTTGAAAGGCTATAATCTTGATGGGGGACAAATATTTCAAAATTTGAAAAACAGCGCAAGTACTTGCCTCGTAGTCAACTTCCCTTTTTCTAGACTTTAATGATTTTGATTTGCAGTCAATCGAATGGTTGTCATGAGGGTTTAGTTACACTTAAAAGTGCCAGAATAGTTCACAATGTGTCACCGTAAGCCATCCGGGACCATGTCAGTGTGCCTTACCTGTTCTGAACAGGTCTCTCTGGTGCTGGAAAAACGACAATCAGTTTTGCTCTGGAGGAGTACCTCGTCTCCCACGCCATCCCTTGTTACTCCCTGGACGGGGACAACGTCCGTCACGGCCTTAACAAAAACCTGGGATTCTCTCCTGGGGACAGAGAAGAAAATATCCGCCGGATTGCAGAGGTGGCCAAGCTGTTTGCTGACGCGGGTCTGGTCTGCATTACCAGTTTCATTTCTCCGTTCTCCAAGGTAAAAGGATTTGGCGCCGCACACGGTTCCCACGCCCGGGCAGATGCTCTCAGACTGCTGGGAAAGGGAGGCCGGTGACGGGGGGCCCGGAGCGGTGTCTCCTCTGTTTCTCCCTCCCATCATGTGCTCCCTCATTTCCTCTAGTTAATCTTGATTATATAAAGAGAGTTCCTTCATTTCCACATGCCAGGGCACCTGTGGACATACGCCCTTCCATGTTCACCATTATAAGGAACATGTGGTCAGAGTTGAAAGGAAGAGAAAGTTGAACAAGAAAAACTCTCAAAGCTCTGTAATTTCAGCCGTCTGAAAAAGACTGTTTAGCTCGCTAAAGAAAAGAGCAAGTCACTGCGGAAGCAGAAGGTTATGTGTGTTTAATGTTGACATCGTGAGGTGGAATGTCACTCTTCTGTTAAAGCAGGAAATTTCTGTGAGCTACACATAATACGCTACGTGCTTTGAACACATCCTTTGAATGAAATGTGCCCGGGTTGCCAGTACTGTCCTCCTAAGAGGAGCTGTTTTCCGTGGCTTTCTCTCAAAGTTCTTGAGAACTGTGTTTACTTACCAGAGTGACATTTCTGGACTTTCTCTCAAGGACTCTGCAGGGCACAAACCCCAGTGTCAAAGCCTCAAAACGATCAAATACCAAAGCACACAATGCTTTGTCACTAAGAATTTCCTTGTGAAACCTCTTCCTGCATTCTTAACACATTGACTTTCCCACTTGGGAAAAACAATTTTTTTTCCTTGGGGCCACGGTGTTTTATTGTCTTCTGTGCATGAGTTATATGCAACGCAATCCACGTTTTTAGAATTAATTTGTCAATATTAATTGTAACAGTAAGAACATCAACAAGGTAAAGGAGACGTGTGTGGTATATATGCTCCATGAGGCCCCGGGCTCACAACTAGTGTGAGTTAAATACAACTCACATGGCAGTTAATGTATTGAACATAATTGTTTTTCAGGATCGCGAGAATGCCCGCAAAATCCACGAGTCAGCAGGACTGCCATTCTTTGAAATATTTGTAGATGCACCTTTAAATATCTGTGAAAGCAGAGATGTGAAAGGCCTCTATAAACGGGCCAGAGCTGGGGAGATTAAAGGTATGAGATCTGGCCAGTGGCACCTTTGCCAGTTACTTGGGCTATGGGTCCTTATTCTGTCCTCAGGAATCTGCCTGAACTTTCAAACCGTTTTCCAAAATTGCATATAACATACACAACTTTTTATCAAATCATAACATATTCAATATGTCCATGAGCTTATTAAAATGTGGGGCTTTATTTTTTTTAAGAACTGTCACCTCAGCCATAAATACTAAAGTTCAGAGAACTAAAGTGGATAAGTATATGGTGAGTGTGTGTGCAGGGGAGCGCTTCTGAGATTTCCCCACTTTTTTTCATTCTCTTTAATTCTAATCAGCTGTAGAAGCCTTGAGCTTAGCCAGCCAGATTGTGTTGATACTTTAGGGCTTTCCATATTTCCTATGGCTAGAGGTCAAGGATGGCTGTTTGACCTTTTTTGTTATAATCTGAATTCTCAGTTTCACACATTATTCCAACATGTGTTATGCATTATTGATTAAAAAGATTATTCTGTTGGTGCAGATATGATCTTCCCCCTTATGTCTCACAGGATTTACAGGTATTGATTCTGATTATGAGAAACCTGAAACTCCTGAGCTTGTCCTTAAAACCAACTTGTCCTCAGTGAGTGACTGTGTCCAGCAGGTTGTGGAACTTCTGCAAGAGCAGGTGGGTGAACTGGTTGTCTCTCTCTTTTTTAAATTTAATAAAGCCATGAAAAATAATCTATGCTTCTCTACTGAAGCATTCTTTTTTCAGTGTTCATTTCAAATTGTTACCAATCCCGTTTCGTTTCAGAACATTGTACCCCATACTATAATCAAAGGCATCCATGAACTCTTTGTGCCAGAAAACAAACTTGACCAAGTTCAAGCTGAGGCTAAAATTCTCCCTTCGTTATCAATTACTAAGGTGAGTGAGTACAGATTGGCCAAGGGAGAATTAGCTTAATAGCAGTCATTATAGCTCATTTATAATTACTCTTAACAATAAGGAAGGTATGAGTAAGGTACATGTAATGTCTATGAAGAAAAATACATCATTTTTGTCATTTTTTTTTTTAACCTCTTCTCCAAGGAATCTCTCACCAAGAGTTGCCACAGAGGCAGATTGGAAAAGTAACTTCTGTGTTTGCATGGGACAATTTTACATAGCTGTCATACCTTCAGCTGTGCCGAAGTGCAGGCGTCAGGCCAGTAATTATTTGTTGGTAGTGAATGAGGAAACAGTTTGTTCAGAATTCAAGTGCTTCTTGGGCAACTGAGAAGGAATTTGAAGAAAACAAAAAGCAAGTATGCTCTAAAGTGATGGGAATGCCTCAATCTTTTCTACGCTGCAAATCTTACTCTTCCTTCATCAGGGAAAGTCCAGTCTGGGGAGAGAGGGAGACAGCTTTGATCACATTGATTTTACTACCTGGAATATGTAAGATGCAACCCCAGCAAATTTCCCTGCACATGGCCTTTTTGTAAGTCAGCGTTAGTTGGTCTATACAAGGTGATTAAGTCTTCGCTGGTACATTTTTATTATCTATTAACATTTTGGAGATTTTATAAGAAGCAGGGTAATTAGGGAAAATGCTTCAGCTCATGAAGAGCCTACATTCCAACAAGCCATGATCAATTAATAAAGAGAACCCCCTGACTCTGTAAAATAAATTTTGAGCACCTCAGTGCTTCAGGCAGATGAGTAAACACATAATTATAATTACAGCTTGTTGTGATAGTTCCAATGACAGAATGATCTGCAAGCTACAGAAGTTCAAAGAATCTATTGATTAATTCTTTTGGTCATAGGGATGACAGGTAAGGTTTCAGAGCAATGACCCATAAGCTGGGTTTTAGAGGATGAATAGGAGTTTGAGGTAGGGAGGAGAATGGGTAGAACACAAGCCCGAAACCATATGTGTGTTTAGACTATACATTGTCTGGCATTGCTGGCAAATAGGCCCCCATTTGGGGAAAGTCCCTACGTGAGCCCCGGGGGCCGGAGCTTGAAGGGCTTTCAGTATCATACTAATAATTTTGGAGTTTATCTTAGAGTCAATGGTTTGCCCCATTTAGTAAGTTGACTGAAAAAATAAAGTACATCTGGTGAAAAACTACAGCCAAACCAGACTTTTTGTGGCAAAAAGAAAGACAGAATAAACAGTGAATTTTCAAGTCCATTGCACATTATGGGACTAGATACAGCTTAAAGTGTTCAAATAAATCACCTCAATTTGAAATCTTTTCACCACTCTTCCATAGGAACGTTCTAGACTGTAACCTGTCTGGCCCTTAGATCACTGGTCTTAGGGGATAACATGTGGGAACACTTAAAACAAAAGGTTCTGTTCTCATCTTCCCTGTCAACAGAGTAAGAAAGGACTGCCTTAAGACCAGATGCCTGAAAAACAGAACTTTTATGGAAATGTTCACCTGCTTTTTTGTGTGTTGCAGCTGGATCTGCAGTGGGTCCAAGTTCTGAGCGAAGGCTGGGCCACTCCCCTCAAAGGTTTTATGCGGGAGAAGGAGTACTTGCAGGTTATACACTTTGGCACCCTGCTAGATGGTATGTTTTTGTTGTTTCTTATTCTTTATTGTTAAAGAAAAATAGTCTTTCCCAGAAATTTGACAGGAACAGGAAATGTTAGTTTTGGGTTTGTAAAAATATTTTGATCACGTATAATGTGCCCCATTCTATTATGTATAAACTTCAATTTTTAGGATATTTTGGTTGTTCCCAAAGGATTACTATTTAAAACTAAGGAACTGCAAAATGAAGGCTTTAAGGCCAAAAGAAGGTTAAGTGTATTTCACCTCCGCTTGCTCTTTGCTGGTCCTGCTATTCAGAAGGCAGCAGACAGAAGCCCCACTGCCCGTGGCTAGGGACCATTCGGGGACAGCCATGGTGAGCTCAGCACATGTCATGGACGCACCTGGCAACTCCTGTCCTCCAGGTCACCCCTGTCAAGCATTATTGCAGCGGCTGCTTTCCTGGGTGGATGCTATGGTGTTGATATTCGAGCCCATACGTGAAAGACATTAGGATGCCTTCATCCACTGAACTCTAACGAGGGAGTGTTAAGGCAGCTTTCTGGCCCAGGCTGAATGGCCTTTAGAAAACTGATCTGGTCAAGATCGGAAGCATGTGTTATTCAGAAGACTTCCGGACCTTTCTATGATCATTTCCTTCCTAGAACTGCCTGAGCTTATCAAATGTAACTTATCTATTTCAAGACCTTGGGGAATGGCTGCTAAGTGGGGAAGAGGGCGGGATAGAGTCACACTGACATTATAAAACAGAGCAGGGCTCTAAACCTTTAGGAAGAAAAATCAAATAAGATGCTCTTTCTTGGGAAAGACTTTCATGTTCTGGGCTTGTGCCTGTGCCTGGGGAATGGGGCATAAAGCCGGAATCCGCCCTCAAACACTGCTTAGAACCAGCCCTGCCCCCTTATTCCTCATCTGTACCTGACAATGCCCCGAAATCTGAGTCCTTCAGTTGTCAGATTAAATAACATCCCAGAAAGAGACTCGGTTTCCTTCTAGCTTGCCTTAACTATGATAAAAATGCCTATCTCTATGGTACTTCTGTTTTCAAAGCATTTTCTCAGAACTTATTTCATTTGATCCTCACAAAAGCCCTAGAAAACAGGCAACTGGTATTATCCCACTTCACAGATGAGGAAACTGACCTCAGGTTAAGCGATTTGCTGAAGTCCATACCCTTCATCCAGGCCCTAGACCAAAGTCCAGAATCTCCTGACTCCTGGCCCATTGCACTTTCCCTACCAGACTGCTCTCTGGCGGTGTCCTTTCCAATAAAATCTAGAAGGCCCATATGGTGTACCGGAAAGGCTGGTATTTATCTTGATGTCTTGATTTTGACACATGCTGAATACAGGTTACTTCAAATAAATGTCACTGGATTCAGTATCCAGCCATGAACAAGAGGTCGATTATGAGCACATGAACCAGAGGTGTGGCCAAAAGACCAGTGAAGCGCATTGAAGGAGGGAAACTCATTACAAATAGTGCTGTTGACCTTTGACAAGTATTTGCGCCACACGGAAAAATAATCAGGGCAGTGGAAGTGGTTGCAGAGGTCAATGTTAATGGAAATCACGGGTCATTAGCCTGGGACCTAGGAGTTCAGGGTTGGGTAACAGAAAACATCCTAAAATAGGCAAAATGGTGGGATAAGAGTTTATGACTTTTGATGGATTCTTTTTTTTTTTTTTTTTTTTTTTTTGAGAAACAAGGTCTCACTCTGTTGCCCACACTGGGGTGCAGTGATGTGATCATAGCTCACTATAACCTTGAACGCCTGGGTTTAAGTAATCCTCCCTCCTCTGCCTCCCAGGTAGCAAAGGACTATAGGCATGCTCCACCACACCTGGTTAATATTTTTTAAAAAAAATTTTGTAGAGGCAGGGTCTTGCTATGTTGCCCAGGCTGGTCTCAAAATCCTGGCCTCAAGCTATCCTCCCACCTCGGCCTCTGAAAGTGCTGGGATTATATGTGTGAGCCCCTGTGCCTGGCCGTGATGGATTCTTAAAAGAGTTTATGATTCATGTAGATGAAGAACAGCTAATACAGATAATCCATGTGGATCATTTAGGCAAAATCTCTTGCCTTTCTTTTTACATCATCTCAATTTCATTTTATGGGGTTTTTCAAGTTGCAATAACACATTGCGTTTCTATTTCTTATTTGGTGCTCACTACCATGCGGTGGATGAAGCACTTATTATTGCTCCCACTTCCCGTGTAATGCAGATGTCTGTCCCCTGCCAAGATCACTAGTCTAGGGACATGAATGAGGTCACTTTCCCATTAATACTTGAATCCCACTAGTTCTAAGCTCCTACCTGTTCATGCAGAAATCCCAGTTCTTTCCCAAGCGTATACCCCAGTGTTTGTGGGAGTCCCCAGAGGTGTGTTTCCTGTGCTCTCGAGTCAGCTCCACAGCCACGTGCCACTTGCTGCGTGGATCCGTGTGGCTGTCTGCACCCACCGATGTGCAGGTCCTGCCCAGACACTCTAGCCACTACAGTTGTTGGTACCCATAGGGCTGCAGCAGTTTGTGGACTCTTTCTTGCATGGGAAGAAGGTTTCCTCCCTCTCTGTTGACCTCAACTGAAGACTGTCTAGGGGCTTCCTTGAGTCACACAGTATTGGAGAATTGAGTGCAACAACTCTCTTAATCTGTATGGATCCCATTATCCTCCTGTGGCTCCAGTGTGGTTATGTCGAGGGGGTGGGGAGTGTTCAAGACCAGATGTGCTATTTCCATAATCCCTCCCCCTTCCAACCTGCAGGACCTGTTTCTGAAACTTTCTGTAAGACTCTTTTCCCCTCCCTGGGAATTCTCCCCTGGCTCCACCATCTCCCTCTGCAACCAGCCCACTGGACATACTCACGCAGCCCCAGTTGTAGTCAGGGGTCAGAGCTCCGCACACCGTCCAGAAGACTCCTCAGCTCCTATGGAAATCAATTAATAAAAATAGACACCAAAGGTGTCGTGCTGCCCACCTCTACCACTTTCTGTATCTCGGTTTAGTTTTGGCATATGTAGAGGCAGACTCTCCTGGTGGATAAGAGTGTGAACTGTGGAGTCAAACTGTCTGGGTTGGTGTGTCCGCGATTACCTGTGAGCCTGGGCCACATTACAACCCTCTCGGCTCAGTTCCCTTATCTGTGTGATGGGGATGGTAATAACTGTCACAGGGTGTTGAAAGTTTAAGAGAATGCCTACGTCAACAGTAAATGTTCCCTACATGTTAGCTATTATGAGCAAACCCCCACTGAGCACAGTTAGAAGAACTCAGAGTCTTGGCAGGTGCGGTGGTGCACACCCGTAATCCCAGCTACTCGGGAGGCTGAGGTAGGGGAGTGCTGAGCCCAGCAGTTGGAGGTTCTAGTGAGCTATGATTGCACCACTGCACTCCAGCCTGGGTGACAGGGACAGACCCTGCCTGTATATATAAAAAGAAGTCAAGACTTTCCAAGGCAAGGTGTAAAACTGCTCCACATGTACTGCAAGCATGTATTGACCACCAACTGTGTTCTGACACTGGAGTTCCATAGAGGTTATCACATTTAACCTGGATAATACCACGGTGAAGATATTTTGTCCACATATAGAAATAAGTATTGGAAATATTAAATAACTTACTTGAAGCCTGGACTCAAGTCCAGGTGATCCTAGCTCTAACATTTGTGCTTGTTCTACTGGGCATACTTTCAAGTCCCCTAAACATCTGGGATACTAGGAAGTTCTAGAGCAGTTTGCTTCTATACCTTCCCCCAGAACCTGGTTTGGAAACCATTTGACAGTGGTTGTAACATCTCATATTTGGAAGAAACAACTTCTTGCTGAAGTTGGAGGGGCTATTAACATATGTTATAATTATTTTAAAATTTAATCATCTGAACAATGCTTTTGGATTGTATTGAACAATATTCCGTACAAATTCTGATTTCACCAGCTTTTTTCTATCATATATCCTCTATTTTTAAAAATAGCATAACAAAGAGCTCAGTATATTTGTATGTTGTTTGTGTGATGTGTCATAGTAGGAATTTGTTCCTTGACATTGTTGCTCTAAGATTATTTTGGTAAAGAGCTGAAAACATGTTTTTTAATTGTGTTTGTATTTCTCTAGGCATGGTCCAAGCTGGTATGTACTTTGACTTTCCAAGAAATTATTATAATTAGACATGTTACATTGATTTGAAATGGTTAAGAACATATCTAAAAATAAAAATCCACATTAACCACTTGGAATCACTATCAGTTCATGATCCAACCAGTTATAATAGAATAATACTGCATTCTTTTGTTGATTGGACTCCAAAGAACAGGAAATTTCTGGATCAGATGCAGCTGTTGTTTATAATGTTGTATTTGGCTGACAAGAGCAAACTTGTTTCTAATGTTTTGTTGTACATTTTGTTCCTGAGTCTTTCAAATTTGTAATCCCCTCCCAATGACTGATGGTCCTCCTCTAGTTTCACAAATATGGAATATTTTTTTCACTGTGTTTAAGAAAGATTTTTAATTCAATTGCATCCATTTTAGATGCAATTGAAAGTGGATGCACCTGGTTGGATTGTGTACGATTGTATATGATTGTATTTCATTTGTTTGCAATGTGTGATTATGCATGAATTTAATTTCAAGCTACCATGATTGATACTGATAAAACCAGGAATCAATATACTTTTGCTGTGACTGTAAACTTCTGCATTGTAACAGAATGGAAAGGTAAAATTCTAAAGTTATCATTTACCTTTGGTGTTGTTCTCATCATTGTTGTTTTGCTTTTTAAAGATCCTAGTTAGGCAATATAGAGTAATTTAGTTTTTGCATGGAAACAGCCCCAAACAACCAACAAGCAGATCTATGCGGCTAAACCAGAAAGCTTGAAAATTATGTAAAGCAAAAGAAAAATCATTCAATTGAACAAGAAGTTATCCGTTGGAGTTACCGCGGTTAAAAAACCACAATATTCTCTTTCAACATGAGATATACACAATAAAATAATCAAGGCAGTTCCTACCAGAGCTGAAGCACACGAAGGAAAAGGTTGAAAGCCCCTGTCAATGTTGAGCGCCATGGAGGATGTTTCGGCACAGTTAAATTGTTGGATAAATTTATGTGTTAGAAAAGTTGATAAAGATGATGGGGGGCCGGGCGCGGTGGCTCACGCCTGTAATCCTAGCACTCTGGGAGGCCGAGGTGGGCGGATCGTTTGAGCTCAGGAGTTCGAGACCAGCCTGAGCAAGAGCGAGACCCCACCTCTACTAAAAATAGAAAGAAATTATACGGACAGCTAAAAATATATATAGAAAAAATTAGCCGGGCATGGTGGCGCATGCCTGTAGTCCCAGCTACTCGGGAGGCTGAGGCAGTAGGATCGCTTGAGCCCAGGAGTTTGAGGTTGCTGTGAGCTAGGCTGACGCCACGGCACTCACTCTAGCCTGGGCAACAGAGTGAGACTCTGTCTCAAAAAAAAAAAAAAAAAAAAAAAAAAGATGATGGGGAAACTATAGCAAATCTGCTTATACCCACGTGGAGTTGCAGCTACAGGCGTATGAGATCAGCTGGCGTTGTTACACGGCAGAACTCCTTTCCATAACATCCCACACATTAGCTCTTTTATTGTGACACCAGCCAGGGAGTGCTGTTTGGCTTTTCACTCAAGGCCAAGATGAAGGTGGATCAGATGCTACATTGGATGAAAGGAGGTGACTGCAACAGGAAAGTGAAGCATCCCTTGGATTTCAACCCAGAACACTTGATGCAAGACATTGTTGCAGGCATGTTGCCGGCAGGCCTAGGCTTCCTCCAGCACCCTGCTCCACATTTTACTTTGCATTTTGCTTTACTTTATTTTGCTCAAGTCACTCTTTATAAGCAGAGGAAAGTATCATGGTCTTTCTTTCAGTAGCATGGTCCGTAAGCAATCTATAGAAAGCAAGACTTCTAATTAGAACATAGGCATCCTTGAATGTATTATTCTCTGCCAGTCTCTCTTTCTTTTCCTCGCCTAGACTATGTGGTGGATTTAATTATCTTTCATTATAAATTCTCATTAATGTAGTGCTTTATGGTATGCCCTTTGCAGCAACCCAGGGAGGTACGTATTATTTATTATACCATTTTTCCAGTTCAGAGTTCAAAGAAGTTGAACATACTGATAAATGGGAGAGCTCCTGACTTTGAGTTTAGTGTTATCTGCAAAGGACTCAGCTGCTCTTGAACTTTGAAACAAAGAGTTATTTGAACAATAAAACCATTACTTTCTGTGCACAGTGGCTACTTTGTGGTTGATAAAGGATCTCAAAGCATGTTGCAGGATTTTATGATAGACTGGGTTTCTTTATTGCTGCCAGTTGCTGTCTATATCCTGTGACATTCCTTAGGTTCTAGTACCTTTTGCAGAGTGTTTAAAAGGTGCAAAGTGATATGCCTGGAAAGTTTGGTTTCATACCAACTAGGGGGAGTCTTACACCCCAAAGGAATAGAACTCACATCTTTAACTCTGTCAGAGCTATACTAAATGTTAGATTTGAAAGTTAGTTTTATATGACTTCATTAACCTATGGCATATTTCCTCAAATCCATGAATAATTGCATTTGTTTTCTCTGGACTTGAATGCTTTCTTTATTCACTTTCCTTTCATTCCCTTCTGCATCTTGAACTGGGGAACTCCTGCAAAATTTTCCCTAATATTCATTTGTGTTACACACTTATCCATGGGCCCTCGTTTTCTCACTTGTAAGTACAATTAGGAGACTGGCATATTTGTTAGAATGTTAGGGCATCATTATCAAAGGGGGAACACAGTTTTATAATTTTTTTACATTATCTAGCATTATTAAGAAATGGGGTGTCTTTAGAGGGCCAAATTTTATCCTTTTAAGCCGCAAACTAAAAAAAAAATTACATCTTTTAACCATTTTATCTAGAAACATTTCAAAATATTCTTACTAAAAAAACTTATTCACTTGAAAAAAAAGAATATATTCACATAAAAAAAAAAAAAGCTTTAAAAACTGACTTTGTCATTAGTTTTACCGGTTACTAAACTGGGCTCTAACATAATGGTGCCCTGAGGATTGGGAGACTGTGGGATTGGTGGCCCCTCAAACTAGAGGACCCCCCGACTCTGTATTTTTAGTTTTTCTATTAGTCAGGGTCCTTTGGAGAAACAGAACCAACAGGATACAGAGAGAGAGGGAGAGGGAGATTGGTATTTTAAGGAATTGGCTCACATGATTGTAGAGGCTGACGAGTACAAAACCTGGCAGGCTGGAGGCCCAGAGAAGAGCTGCAGCTCAAGTCCAGAGGCTGCGTGCCTGCAGAATTCCCGCTTCTGGGGAGATCAGTCTTTTTCAGGCCTTTATCTGATTGGATGAGGCCCACCCGCATTATGGAGGGTAATCTGCTTTACTTAAAGTATACTAATTTAAATGTTCATCCTATCTAAAAAATACCTCCACAGAAACGTCTAGAATAATGTCAAACCAAAAGCCTGGGTACCATGGCCTCGCCAAGTTAACACATAAAATTAACCATCACGGTTTCTATGTCTCTTTTTAAAATAGTTTTCCTGTCTCTTCCTTTGTGGTCAAGCTGTCACTTGACATTTCTTGCTGCCGAAGATGTAGCTTCTCTGAACACCACGTTCCATACCTTCTAATTTGTTGTGTTGGATACTGAGAAATCAGATGACCCAGTTTATTTACATTCCTGTTAAAGTAAGAGACTCAGCCTAAAGGTGAGAGGGACTCACTCTCCAAAGAAAGTGCATGTGTGTTAATAAATGACGTTATGTCATTTTTCACTCCTCTGTGTTTTTTAACTGTTGGTTCTCAACTGCAGTTGAATTAGCAAGACTGGAGATTCTGAGATAAGTGAGATTACCTGTCTCTTTAAAAACATTTAAAGGGGATGCTGTGCCTTGACCACAGTGAACAACATCAGGAGGATTGCTTGTTTTGGGTCCTGTAGATTAACATTAATTGTCTAATGTTTTTCTTTCCTTTTAATTCAGTGTGTTGGTAGTGCAGATAGAGCCTAAACAGATAATAAAATAAGAGACTTGCCTGACGTTTTAACAAAGTTCATTTCCAAGAAAGACTAGAGGTTTTGGTTTTGGTTTGTTTTGCCAGCTTTATTTTGTTTAACTGGAGTTCTAAAAGACTTTGAACTCCCTGGTGCATTGAGGTCAGGACTAAGCTTTGAAAAGGGAACCCAGAAGGGAGATATCCCCTCCTTTTCCCCAAAGTTAAATCATTTACTGAGCCCATCTCTGTGATCTGAAACTCAGCCCCCTTTTTACATATGCTCCATCTCCTGCTTTGGGAAGCCCCTTGAGGACTGCTCATAGATTCTAGAAAAACTGGTGCAGCCAATATGACCATGTTGGATTGGCGTCTTAATGCCGTTTGAAGGAGATGTTTGTGTACATCTGAGTCATCCTTCAAGGACGACACACCTTATATCCAGTATTCAGGCATCACTTTGGCTCTTTCCACAGATGGAGTGATCAACATGAGCATCCCCATCGTACTGCCCGTCTCTGCGGATGATAAGGCACGGCTGGAAGGGTGCAGTGAGTTTGTCCTGGCATACGGTGGACGGAGGGTGGCCATCTTACAAGACCCCGAATTCTATGAACATAGAAAGGAGGAGCGTTGTTCCCGGGTGTGGGGAACGACATGTACAAATCTCCCCCACGTCAAAGTAAGTCACAAAACCTTTGGAAGGGTTTTCTTGATCTACTTCAACTTAGGACAAACATAATTCCTTTTCATTCCTTCTCAAAGGACTTAGAAAAACTAAAGTTAGATGGGAGAATGCATTTCTGAGGTCAGGTTTGCAGACTTTGCCTTGGGAGAGGTTTTTAGAAAGTAGCAAAGAAATGTCTTTCTGTTCGAGGGCTGGTCTCAGTGATCTCTTGAGTCCTCAAATCCTGTGAGAGCTGACATCCTCTGCTCAGTGGGACCAGGTAGGGAATTTAGTCTGCCATCATAAGTAGAGGGACAAAAGTATAGCTGTAGCTATGCATAAAACCACAGCCAGAGCTTGCAGCCCTATTTATCTTGAAAATGCACAAGGAAAATAAATATCTTCATACAGACTGGGTCCAACCAACCACTGGAATGAGAACTGAGTTCACGCTCTATGGCCAGTGAGAGGTCAATGACATCTTTGCAGTAAACAAAAATCAGCACAGGCCTGGCGAGGTGGCTCACGCCTGTAATCCTAGCACTCTGGGAGGCCGAGGCGGGAGGATTGTTTGAGGTCTTGTTCAAGACCACAGACCAGCTTGAGCAAGAGCAAGACCCTGTCTCTACTAAAAATAGAAAGAAATTAGCCAGATGACTAAAAGTATATAGAAAAAAAAAATTAGTCGGGCATGGTGGCACATGCCTGTAGTCCCAGCTACTCGGGAGGCTGAGGCAGAAGGATGGCTTGAGCCCAGGAGTTTGAGGTTGCTGTGAGCTAGGCTGACGCCACAGCACTCTAGCCAGGGCAAAAGAGCGAGACTCTGTCTCAAAAAAATAAAATAAAATAAAATAAAATCACAGATACTGGCAGAGTTTCTAGAGGGAAGATATCGCATTTTGTCAGTGGATATTATTAAAATCAAAAATATGTGTTCATCTGATTAGGATCACGTAGGGTCTATCATACCTAGAGGCAAAACAGACTAAAGCTCAGATTCCTTCACAACTTCTGCATGCTGTTGGTGATGAGGTGGGGGGAGCATTATAGAATTGCTGGGTGTGGTTCATTCGCCATAAAGAAAAATAGGTGAAATTGAATGCAAAAACCATCCCTCGTCCAGGCGCGGTGGCTCACGCCTGTAATCCTAGCACTCTGGGAGGCCGAGGCAGTAGGATCGCTCGAGGTCAGGAGTTCAAGACCAGCCTGAGCAAGAGCGAGACCCCGTCTCTACTAAAAATAGAAAGAAATTATATGGACAACTAAAAATATATATACAAAAAATTAGCTGGGCATGGTGGTGCATGCCTGTAGTCCCAGCTACTCGGGAGGCTGAGGCAGAGGATTGCTTAAGCCCAGGAGTTTGAGGTTGCTGCTGTGACCTGGGCTGACAACACAGCACTCACTCTAGCCTGGGCAACAGAGCGAGACTCTGTCTCAAAAAAAAAAAAAAAAAAAAAAAAAAAATTCCCTCATTCAAGATGAGAGCATTAGGGTGGAAATGAAAAAAGTCATATACTACTAATTTGACTTCTCAAATTCCCCAGCTGCAGGAACTGACTTTCAACAGGTTCACAGGAATAGAGACCAATTTGAGGCCCTGGAGCCTCTTAAAAGCCTGGTGATTGGACAAGGCACATCCTCTCTCAGGCCCCAGTTTCTTTATTTACAAAAGGAGAGGGTGAGAATCAAAATAACTCTGTCTCTTCCACACCAATGACTCTGCAAAAAAGATACAGTTTTTTGTCTGTTATTTATTTATTTATTTATTTATTTTGTGAAATGTTTCACACAGGATGAGACTTTTCAAGGTCTCTGTTGGTGGCTGCTGAAGACCTTCTTTATCTAAATACAAAAGGTCAATGGCAAGCAAAGCAGCTTTTTCATTTATGAGACACAACTGTCTACCCTGCAGATAAGCATCTTTCATCTCTACATACATTCAGATCAAATCATGTGAATAGATTTTCTTAAAGAAACCGGCAGCCCTTGAAATAGTTGGACACTGACTGAAAGCTGTTTGAGGAATATCATGTTCTGGGCCTTAATTATTTATGTCTCTGATTATTTCTTTCCTGATCCTAATAGAGGTTTGGGATCTTGCCTTTATTCAGTGACTCAAAGAATAGTGGCCTTTCTCATTCTGCCAGCTCTGACACTTCCACATATACATGACTAGCACAAAACAAAACAAAGCAAAACACTGAAGAGTCTCTTGCACTTCACTTTACTGTGCTTCACAGATATTGCTTATTTTGCAAACTGAAGGTTTGTAGCCACACTGCACGGAGCCAGTCTATGGGCACCACGTTTCTGACAGCGTGTGCTCACTTTGTTTGCTAATTCCTACCATATTTTAAACTTTTTCATCATTATTATATTTGTCATGGTGATCTGCAATCAGTGATCTTTGATATTACTATTGTAATTGCTTTGGGTAGCCAAGAATCATGCCCGCGAAAGATTGCAAACCTAATTAATAAATGTTTTGTGTGCTCTGACTGCTCCACCAACTGGTCATTTCTCTGTCTCTCCTCAAGTGAACTACTTGGCCTTTTTTGGGGAATCCCTTTGTAAAGATAGGATTTACCTCTTAGCCTCCTGCCACCACCACCCAACAAAATCTCTCCTGCAGTCCTTCTGGAGCTGATCATTAAATCATTCTCTCTTACTTTTTCACAGGCTCATCCTTCAACCTAGGACGTTGTTCCTTCCATCCCTGCCTCTATACATTATTTCCTCCTTTCAGAAGTCAGCCCTGACCCATAAACATGACTGAGTGCGTCCCAGAGCAATTTGTACCTGTCCTGTCCACACCTGTGACAAGTGATGCTGAAATATCAGCAAGGGGGTCACTGAGGAGAGGAAGTGGGTGCAGTGGGAGGAAGAGTCTGGTTTGCAGGAGTCTTGATTTGGGTCCTGGCTTCGGTAGACAGCTGTGTGCACTGAACCCTGACATTTCCCCTTTGTTAAACTGCCTTCTCATCCAAAAATGAGGACATTCAATCCCTGTGATCTCCAGGTTCCCCAAAGCTCCAGATTCCGTGACTATAAGAGAGAACACAGAAATGAATATATCTTCTCCACTTGTATCATGTAAGCTTTTCTTCGTGATTCTATCTCTGCATCCTTCCATCATGACCTTATCTTCCTGAACCCACCATTTCTTTCCTTCCTTCTGGTTCCTTTCCCTTCTCTCTTCTCCCTTTCTGCATCCTGACTCTTCCACCTTCCCACCCCCAGCTGCTCCTCCCTTTCCACTCAGGGTGTTCCCTCATCATCTCCATGTTGGTTTTTTTCCTGTTTTCCTCTCCTTGCCCTCTGTGAGCCTGTTGACCAAAGCGTTCATAGTCTTCACTCCAGTGTTTGAGCTCATCCTCTCCTCTTTTTTTCATTCTTCTTATCTGTGACCCTGAGCCCAATTCCCCTTTCACTATTTCACTGGACTCTCTAATTCTTATTCCTCATTCCTCTCGGTGCATCCAGTTCTGCAAATCCCCTAGCTGTGGCTCCTCTTCTGCCTTTGGTAGGACACTTGGAAGCGGGTGAAGACTTCTAAGCCAAAAGCCCTGGGAAATTAGGCACAGCCACTGGACTTCCCTTCCTGATAGCTAGACACAGTTTTGGGGTTAGTTGGAGAGAGATGCCCTTTGTCCCTCCCGATCCCAGAAATGCCGAAAGCTTAGTTTCAGTGTTGCTGTTCAAACAGACATGTTTTTAGGCTGGATGGCGAATGCATTTGGTAATGGTTCAATGCCGTGTTCACCGATAGATAGAACGACATAGGGTGGACCTCTAGTGTCCAGTATGAATTACTGCACCCCCAGGGATTTGGGGTCTTAACTCTCAAAATTGTATCGGTAGTCTAACTCTAAGCAATGGAGAGATAGAGTATATGTATAGGTATGGGTATTTGAAAAGATTCTTGTTCAGTGATTTTCCTGAGCAGAGTTTAGAAAGGAGGCCATGAAAATACAGCCAAATCTCTTGCACAATTACCTTTTCTCTACTTCAGGGTTTCTCAACCTCAGCACTATCGACAATTTGGGCTAAATAATTCCTTGTTGTGGAGGCTGTCCTGTGCAATTCAGGTTATTTAGTAGCATTCCTGGCCTCTATACAGTAGATTGACAGAGAATGATACAGTAGATGCCAATAGCAAGCCAGTAGTGACAATCAAAATTGTCTTTGGATATTGTCAAATGTCACCAAGAGAGTCAAATTGGCCTCTGTTGAGAACCTGCTCTACCCCAATTCCCTACTCCCTGAACCCCTCTGGGTTGTAAACCCTAATATCTGTCTTAAACAGAGAACGTGAACCAGGGGTACAGCATCACTATCTTTGTGCCTTCCCACTCGGTGTTTTAAATCCATCAGCTTTCTCTCACTCACTCTTTTCTCTTTCTTCTCTGCTAGCATGTTAGGTGGCCAAGTTGTCCTTGGACAATGGCAAATGGCAGTTATGGGATTTGATTGTGGAAGGATTGTAATACCATTACATATTTGAGGAATAAGGTTTTCTGCAATGTTTGTCTCAGTGACTCAGAAGAGATATAGCTCTGTAATTGATTATATTTCAATATTAGATGGAACATATTTAAATTTACAGAAAAAAACAAAGATGATCATGTTTTTCTTTTTCATCATTTTGACCATTCTTTATACCTGGATCACCCCTAACATTAGTGGGGCCCAGGGCAAGAAAACAAACGGAGACCCACGTGTCATATAAAAGTTAATATGTAACTAACAGACTGTTAAATAAAATGTGCTCAATCCTTCTATTTTGGCAACTATGCCTGGGTAACAACCTGGAAAGTCAGTGTCAAATTTAGACTTCTTGGCTTTGCATCAGAATATAGTGCATGGAGTTGGCCCTTGGCCTTTAGCCAACTCCCCCTATGCTTGGCCTCTTCTGTGCTATGAGACCTCTGGATCTATCTATCCGTGGGCACCCCAGGCTGCACGTCCAAGTTCTATTTGCTGCACCCTCTGCAAACTCCCCTTGCTTGGCCCTCAGAACTAGGGCTGTTCCAAGTGCACGGTCCACCTTGGAAAGACAGGCTGGGAGCTGAAGTTCTCCCAGGCTCTAGCAGGCAGCTCAAGGTTGATTGGGCAGGGAATTCCCGAGTCCAGGGTACCTGGGTCATGGGCCAGAGAGTGAGTGATGACTCTGGGTGGGTCATCCTGGCCCTGATGAAAGGGGCACAAGCAAAGGGAGCCAGAGTTGGGCCACCTAAAGTGTGGGATGCTATGAAGATGGCTCTTCCACAGGTCTCTATGCTCTCTTCACACTCACGCTTTCCTGAAGTCACATGTTCAGCTGAGACTGGACATAGAAAAGTGAGAGTATTGATAGTAACCTCAGTGAAATCCTCAGCGAGTAAAAAATGGTGAGGTTTTTTGTTTTCTTTTCTTATTTTTTATTACGGTAAGAACCACATAATATAGTGTCACATCTTAACCATTTTTAAGTGTACAGCTCAGCAGTGTTAAGTATATTCACACTGTTGTGAATCAGATCTCTAGAACTTTTTCACCTTGCAAAACTGAAACTCTATATCCATTAAACGACTCTCCTTTTTCTCCTTCCCTTAGTCTCTCGTAACTCCCATTCCACTTTGTCTCTATGAATTTGACTGCTTTACACATCTCATATAAGTGGAATCATACAGTGTTTATCTTTTTGTGACTCACATTTCGCTTAGCATAATGTTCTCAAGGTTCAGCCATTTTGTAGCATGTGACAGGATTTCCTTCCTTTTAAAGGAGGAGTGACATTCCATTGTGTGTATATCACATCTTATTTGTCTACCTATCCATCAATGCACATTTGGGTTGCTTCCACCTCTTGACTATTGTGAATAGTGCTGTTATGCACATGCATGTGCAAATATCTCTTCAAAATATATATACATATCAGAGGTAGGATTGCTAGATCATATGGTAGTTTTATTTTTAATTTTTTGAGGACTCTCCATACAGTTTTCCATAGTGGTTGCAACTTCCACAATCCCACTAACAGCACACAAGGGTTCCAGTTTCTCCACATCCTGGCCAAAGCTTGTTATTTTCTATTTTCTAATAGTAGCCATCCTAATGAGTATAAGGTTATATCTCATTGCAGTTTTGATTTGCATTTCTCTTATAACCAGTGTTGTCAAGTCTCTTTTCACAGGCTTTTGCCCATTTGTAGATCATTTATGGAGATAGGTCTATTCATGTCTTTTGCCCATGTCTTAAGAAATGGGCAAATGTTGAGTTGTAGGAGTTCTTTATATATTTTGGATATTAACCCCTTAGCACATAATATGATTTGCAAACATTTCCTCACATTCTATAACTTCTCTTTTCACTCTGCTGTGTCCTTTGATGCACAAAAGTTTTTACGTTTGAAGTAGTTCCATTTGTCTACTTTTGCTTTTGTCACCTGTGCTTTTGGTGTCATTTCCAAGGAATCATTGACAACTCCAATGTCATAGAACTTTTCCCCCCTATTTTTTTCTAAGAGTTTAACAGTTTTAGGTCTTACATTTAGGTTTTTAATCTATTTTGAGTTAATTTTTGTATAGGTGGTATAAGATAAGGGTCCAACTTCAGTTTTTTGCATGCAGATACCCAGTTTTCCCAACACCATTCGTTGAAGAGACCGTCCTTCCCCCTACTGAGTGGTCTTGGCACCCTTGTCAAAGATCATTTGAGAAAATGGGGTTTTAGGTAACTATCTATCTTTAGCCTTAGATGTGGATTTGGCTACATTTTGCTGCTCCCTGGAGATTTTCTTTTGTTTTAAAATTGGGTATAAGTGGAGAAGACTGTTTCTTTTGAGAATTTCCCTAGAAAATGTGCTCAACAATAATTAACTGGTAGAAAACAACTTGTCTGCTTTTTCCCCCCCCCCCCCCCGCCCCAGGGCCTCTAATTCCGATCCTTGTTAAAAATAGTCTAAGATACATCAGATTGTATTAGGAATGTGCTAGCAATGATTCTCAAAGTATGGTTTACAAAACCCTGGGGGCTCGCAAGACCTTTTCAGAGAATCACCAAGCTTAAAACTATGTTCATAATATTAAGATGTTATTTGCTCTGGGAGGCCAAGGTGGGAGGATCATTTGAGCTCAGGAGTTCGAGATCAGCCTGAGCAAGAGCAAGACCCCCATTTCTACTAAAAATAGAAAGAAATTAGCTGGACAACTAAAAATATATAGAAAATCTTAGTTGGGCATGGTGGCACATGCCTGTAGTCCCAGCTACTCGGGAGGCTGAGGCAGTAGGATGGCTTCAGCCCAGGAGTTTGAGGTTGCTGTGAGCTAGGCTGACACCACGGCACTCTAGCCCAGGCAACAGAGTAAGGCTCTGTCTCAAAAAAAAAAAAAAAAAAAAAAGATATTATTTGCGTTTTTTATTGTGTTGACATTTGGACTGCTGGTACACAAGCAATGGTGCGTGAAAATGCTAGCACCTTAGACTTGAGATAGCGACAACTAACTGTACCTGAAGTCATTGCTATCTTCATCACCATGTACTTGCAGTAAAAACAATGCCAGCTTCACTTAAGAATGCTCTTGATAAAGCTGTAAAAATGATTATTAAACCCTGACCCTTGAGTCTCTATCTTTTTAATATTCTGTTACAAAGGAGGAATGACACATTAAAGTACTTCTGCCACATACACCAATGTACTAATACATGGTTGTCTCAAGGAAAAGTACTTGTACAACTGTTTAGCCTGTGAGCAAAACTAGCCACTTTTTTTTTTTTTTCCATGGGACACCACTTTTACTTGAGAGAATGAATGACAAACTACGGTTATTCAGACTTGGATAGTTGACAGATACTTTTTGAAATGAACAAAGTGAACCTGTCAATTCAAGGAAAACAACTGACAGTGTTAGTTGCCAATGGTAGACCTTGAGGTTTCAAGCAAAATTCCTAGAAAATGTTTATTCACCACTTAACCTTAGCAGCTTCCCAATACTTAGAAAATTTTCTGTTGAGACTAGTAGTGATACTAACAAATGTGTGTGCATTTTTAAAAATCCTAAAATATGTCAGCGTTTGGAAGACTTACAAACTCAGTGAACTTGTATTTTCTAACTGACCAAGATGTTATATCATGTTACAAAATCATTCATGGGTAAAAGATTCATTGAAAGCACAATGGATTTTTAATGTAACACAGTATGAAAAGTGCACCAATATGGCTTCAGATTCCACAGTGCAAGTTAGGTTTTAGAAATAGCACTTGTTGAGTTTTGGTATCCAAGTTTAGTTTCAAAGAAGAATAGCCACAATTATATAACACTGCTATTCAAATCCTCTTCCTTTTTCCAGCCACCCACCTGTAGCTGGATTTTCTTTTTATACTTCAGCGAAAAACATTACTACAGATTAAGTGCTGTTGTAGATGTGAGAATCCAGCTATCTTCTTTAAGTCAGACATTAAAGGGATTGCAAATATATAAAACGATGCCATACTTCCTATTTGTTGGGAAAAAACCAAAATGTTTACTTTTTAGTAAATAATGTTACATATGTTAACATGTAATAGGTTTATTATTATTAGTTTTAAATGCATATGTATTTGTAAAGTTTCTTAGTTTTAATTTCTAATATGAAAAGTTATAGACATAACCCACATAAATGAAAACTCTTGGGAAAGGGTACTTTAAGAAAATAAGGGGGTCAAAAGACCAAAAAAAATTGAGAAATACTGCACCAGAAATGCTGACGAACCACAGGCAGTTCAACTGTATCCCAAGATTGGCCCAGGAGAAAATTTTTCTGATAAAATAGAAATTAATATTAATCATTGACAACTTTAACAATATGCTTTCTAGATGGTGATGGAGAGTGGGGACTGGCTGGTTGGTGGAGACCTTCAGGTGCTGGAGAGAATAAGGTGGAATGATGGGCTGGACCAATATCGCCTGACGCCTCTGGAGCTCAAGCAGAAATGTCAGGAAATGAATGCTGGTATGTAGGCTGGCTCTGGTGCATTTGGTACTCCTTACCACCCTTGGACTAAAGAATTAAGGATACCAGGAATCAGCATTTTTATAGTTAAAAAAAAAAAAAAACCCTGAAAACATCTTCTGTTGGAATGTCTATGATATAGAAAGTTTTATAAAGTTGTAATACATCCATATATTACAACTCTATGCAGCAGTTCAAAATATGCACCGACACAGAAAGATACCTAAAGTGTATTTATTAAGTGCAAAGCAAATTGCAGAATATGCATAGCATAATCACATTTGGAAAACAGAATAAAATATAATCATAGTTTTAAAAACTTAACCTTCTTCTGTATCTATAGAAGCAGAGAAGTCTCTGGCAGCATGTGCACCAAACTGCAGATGACAGTGGCTACCTCTTGGGTTGGACCAAAGGGAGGGGAAGAGTTTCACTCTTTATTATATACATTTTGAAAAACAGGGAGAAAATATAATAGGATTGTTGGTGATTTTTATATTCTATTTTGGGCTTTTTTTTGTAGTTCCCAAGTTTCCCATAATGGATATATATATATAATATTTCATAACCAGAAAAAAAAATTAAGGCTCTCAGGAGTCCATCACTAAGTGGAGTAATTTTGAAGATTTCTTTAAAGTGAAGGTGAAATTTTTTTTAATGTGTAGATTGTTGCCCCTTGCACAGGCCCCAGAAACATTCCACCCTGGGAGAGTGAGACTGGAGCAGGGTGCAAGAGGACTGGTTAACGCTGTCCCTGCCTAAGCCTTGGTTTGCAGGAAAGGTCCTGGCAACAAATGTTTTCATTCCTAAGTGAGGCTCTCCCTAAAGGGCTTTCTGCCTCTGCATCCTATCCCTGTCTGAGCAATCCAGTATTGGTTAGTGCTGTTAACACCATAAAGACCCAGGTGTATTCTCCAGGAGATTATCAAAAGCAAGTGGATTTAACGAAGGTCTGAGCAATAAACATAGCTGCGTCTTTCCTTTCTGTTCTGTGGACAAATGACACCATGTATTTCTTTGACGTTGGCTTTTCTGCTTTCCTTTCCCAGATGCGGTGTTTGCATTCCAGTTGCGCAATCCCATCCACAATGGCCATGCTCTGTTGATGCAGGACACCCGCCGCAGGCTCCTCGAGAGGGGCTACAAGAACCCGGTCCTCCTGCTACATCCTCTGGGTGGCTGGACCAAGGATGACGACGTGTCTCTGGACTGGCGGATGAAGCAGCACGCAGCTGTGCTCGAGGAAGGGGTCCTAGATCCCAAGTCAACCATTGTTGCCATCTTTCCATCTCCCATGTTATACGCTGGCCCCACAGAGGTGAGCAATTCCCCGAGCTAGGCTACGGGACTGGGGGATGCAGGCGCAAGCTTTGCTTACAAGAGTAAATGAGTCCCCTGGTGTAGAGATCGGCCAGCGTCTCTACCAGTGTTACGGCTCGACGAAGAATGCTCCAGACCACAATCTCAGGCTGAAAGAGGAGCAGAGACTCTTTTCCTTTCAAAGAGCTCTCGAACCTCTCCAAATCTCCATATTTACTGTAGGGAAAAGCATATGCATTTACAGTAAAGAACATACAGATAAAATCTTTGGTGTCATAGAGTAAGCATAGTGTTCTAAACAAGTCTATTTAGTGATATACATTAAACTTATAATTATCTTGTTATTTCCTTGTTGTTCCTTAAGGCCATAAAGAAAAGGGCAGGGACTCAACACCAGTCACGCTTCCATACATTACAAAGCCTGCTGGCTGTGTGCAGCCGGCTGCTAACAATCATATCCCAAGTCCTGTTTGCAGAACTGTCAGGTATCTGCCTTTCTCACAGTCCCTTCACCCAGGCCTTTATGCCTTTTCTAACATCCTCTACACCTGGAATCCTTTCGTCTTCCTCATGAGCAGATTCTGGAATCTGTCTCTCTTCTTTATACAATTTAATTATGTTACCATTTAGTATTCGAAAAATGTTAGGAACATCAAACCAAACCTATTATGCATTCCCTGCCTTTGAGAATATGGAGGCTGGCACATGAATGAGGTGGATAATGAAGCTTAACTGGGTTACAGGGCAAGTTGTGTCTAACCTAATACTCAATTCCAGGAAGCTCTAGTTACTCTAAGTGATTCACCATGCCCTTGAGCTTCATTAGAAGGGGATGCCTTTAAAAGATAAATGTCTCCCTTTCATCATAACACAGTGAGGCTATCAAACAGAGATTTTCTTTGTCCACTGCACCACCAGTGTAGTGGATTTGAACAAGTTTGTGGCAAGTATGATGAACTGAAAGGGTCTCAATCTTTTGGAATGCCCCAAACTGAATTTAATGAATTCTCTTCAATCAAATCAAAGTTCCAGGCCCCTAGCTCTCCTCTCCATCCTTTGTATTTCTGTCTGAGCTTTAAAGAGGGCAAGTGTTGTGTTGAACTGGAATCAATGTCTGCATGGGAAAGGTAATTAGCTCATTAATGGCAGTCAGATAATGAGACATTGGAGTAATTTCTTTTAAACTGCGATTTATCCTGAAGAGGAAGGCACTCGAAAGTCAAATTCACATAGTTCTGTAGAATGGTAAGATGTGAGTGTTCCTGGTCTGCTAGCCTGTTTGGGGAAAGGACAAGGAAACAGAAACTCGCGTTATAAGAGGGAGGATTCTTATCTTTAAAGCTCCTATCCTACCCAACATAACCAAGCATAAAGAAGAGAGCATGGAGTCTTAGAACCTCACCAATTTTTTGCCAATCTTAGGTGACCCACATCACTGAATTACTTTTACAGCAGAATAAAAGTATCTCTGTAAACAGGGACCCAGAGTTGGCCCATAATGACCAGCATGTCCCTTATGTGACGTTTCCCAGGTCCAGTGGCACTGCAGGGCCCGGATGATTGCGGGGGCCAATTTCTACATTGTGGGCAGGGACCCTGCAGGAATGCCCCACCCTGAAACCAAGAAGGACCTGTATGAACCCACTCATGGGGGCAAGGTCTTGAGCATGGCCCCTGGCCTCACCTCCGTGGAAATCATTCCGTTCCGAGTGGCTGCCTACAACAAAGTCAAAAAAGCCATGGATTTCTATGATCCAGCAAGGTAGGTTTTTAGAGGAAAATTCTTTAATCGACATTTGCACAACTGGAATGATGAACAAAATTCTGGCCCTTTGGAAAATTCTCCAGTGCCTTTTCACAGGCTCCTGACTGGAATGAGTCCCGTCAGAGACCTGGTCTTACACATTTTGTATCCCCTAAAATTGTAGCACAGTCCCTTACATATAATATATGGTCCATAAATATTTTTCTTTAACATGCATGCCTTGAGCATGCACTGGTGCCTGGCACATTAAGTGAAAGGAAGCAAGGTAGAAAAAGATTGGCGTGAGTATTCATGTGTACTCATTCCCCGTGCTGAGTCAGGGCTCACAGAAGTAAGCAGAGAAACAGAAGACGGTCCCGGCTGCAAGACACTTCCCATGAACAGAGTAGGTGCACAGTAAATATCGAATGGCTAGCTGCCATCATTTCCCTTTTCTTCCGCAAGTTCTCAAACTTAAGATTTAGTGAACTGCCCGCTTTCGAAGATGCAACATTTTACAGAAAGAAAAAAATGTGCGTCTAAAACCCCATAACCTACTCCAGGAATCTTTAAGGCAGATGTTAATTACTTACACCGAGTTCTCTGTTGCTACCCTGTGACAGGCACAACGAGTTTGACTTCATCTCAGGAACTCGCATGAGGAAGCTAGCCCGGGAAGGAGAAAATCCCCCAGATGGCTTCATGGCCCCCAAAGCATGGAAAGTCCTGACAGATTATTACAGGTCGCTGGAGAAGAACAACTAAATGCCTTTGGCTCCAGAGTTTCTGAAGTGCCCTTTCATTACCTTTTCTATTTTTGTGATTAGATGCTTTGTATCCAATTGCTTTTCAATGACTGATTTTAAAGTTAATATTTTATAATGAAGTAAAAACTGTGTCTATAACTTAAAGTCAACATATATATTATATATATGTCAAACTGAAGACTTAAGTCTTAGCAGGTGAAAGCAATATTGTTATACATTTCAGAATAAAATTAGCTGTATTCTCTACTGCATCTGGGCAGGTAGGTCCCAGACTTCTTAAAGCTTTGACCATGTGTGTCTAGTTACTTGCCAAAAAGTGAAGCCTATTTTCCAGCTTAAGCCTTGCCAACCTGCACTCTCCCAATGTCATATACCAGTACTAAAATAAACCAGATGAGCAGCCTCTTCTGTGCAACTGACCAAAAAACAAACAAACAAAAAAACATTTCTCATCCTAAAAGAGGTGTGGCTCACGTCACAACGTTTTACCTCATACCTGCACACAGCCTTACTGCCCAGTATCTTACGTGTTGAAGACCTGACTGGAGAAACCAAATGTATGAGAATGTGAATTTAGAGATCTGTGCAATCTACTTCTGCCACAAAAGTTGTATTGTTCAATAAGAAGTCTTAGTGGCCTTCTGTGAATAATGAAACTCCAGCTAAACGGTGACTTTGTAGAGTGTTTTCATGAAAGGATTTGCACTGAGGGGTCCGACAATCTGGCAATCTTGTGGAAAGTTAATTTCCACCCCCCCCCTTTGCTGTGGTCATTGTGTCCTACAGAGAGGGCGGGCCTATCTGAATGCGGCAGCATGAGCTGTAACCAAAAATAATAAACACCGTCAGACGAATGGGGGACACAGAACCCGATCCTTTCTTACAGGCGAACAAACTGAGTTGATGCACACGCGTGCTTCTTCATGAACACTGTAACAAAAACATAAAATTGGCATTATGAGGAAGTACTGGTGGCACTGAATGAGCACCCGGGCCACTTGACCCTCAGTCTGGTGCTGTCTACACCAGACAACATAGAAGCTGGGTTGGATTTCCCTCAGCTGCTTAACAAAGCTCCTTGGACAGAGGGCACTTATAAAGCTGCCTTCTTGAATACTGAAAAGGTCTAGAGTTTTCTAAGCTCTGCTGATTTTACTGCAGTTGGAAAAAAAAAAAAAAAAAAACTTTTCCAAAGACTGAAGCTGTTCTTCTGATGGCTTTATTTCCTGAGAGGCAGTCTTTGTGCTTCATGCATAATTCATTGTTGCCAGTGAATATATGAAAAAAACAGCACCTTTTATACATAAGTCTCTTTGGAAGAGACTTAAACTAGAAAGAGAAAACTGTGACATTTTTCATATTCTCAATTTGTTTTAAAAAAAATGCTAATTTTAGATAATAAAAGTTCTTTTGAGAATAAATGACATACAATGGCCACAGCAAAGCTTGTCTTTCACAGTATCTACCTATATCTACCTATACGCATTTCATCAGAGGTACTCACTACTGCCTTTTTAAAAAACACCTTATTTATTGAAAACACAAGACAGGACATAGTGCCTTAACCAAATGTATTTTGTGATTTTTTAAAAAATATATTTAAAACTGCTCTTCTGCTCCAGTTCTGCACTTAGTGCAAATGATTATTTCTATGTATAACTGATGCTTGTTCTTATTTTAATAAATTTCTCAATACAAAGGCTGAGTCTTTTCTGCCTGTAGCACAGGGTGTGGGTTGACCACGTGACTGTGGAGGGCTTCGTGACTTCACATAATTGGAGAGAGGCAGCAGCAGCAGCAACTCACCATAGGACTGTAATTAAGAGACAGTTCGCCCTTGTCCACATCATTTTCTAAACCACGCTCCAGTTGTGAATGCCACATGGCTTCAGCCGAGCACTCTCAGCGGTATTGCCAGTGATTGCCGGGTCACTCAGGGGCCTCAACCCAGAATTTCACTGCAGGAGGATCTGACTCCCACCCGACCCCCGTTTGTGATGAAACCGCTTTGCTCTCTTTTTCTCAGAAGAACAGATCTTGTTCTCAACGTGCCCCCAAGGAGTTGCACCAGCAGGGCTGGAAGTGGTTGTGTGTTTTTTTCCCCTCAGCAACCCCTACACCCCCACTAATGAAGAAAGGAGGGAGACCTGTTCCCACCCATACCTACGGCCTTCAGGCCTGCAGCTGTGTTTTTGCTCTTCCCAGTTTCTTGCTGCTGATCTTCCCCCCAGATAAAACTGTTATAACAGCCAATTCAAAGCTGCCATTTGTAGTCCCTCCCTCCTTCTCCCCAGTTGTTACTGGGTGGGTCCTGGCGCCAATTAGTAGGACAAAGTAGGGCAGGAAATACGACACACGAACACGTCAGTGGTGCTGAGGAAGGAGGCCAAACTGTTTAGAGCAGTGTGAAAATATCCTGGAAAGGCATACATAAATCATTTGGTCAGATGATACGGGGAATCTTATAAATATATCAACACTTTTATCAAGCCACAATATTTTTTTCCAACCCATCTTCCTTGCAAGAAAAAAACAAATCTTGGTTACTTGAGAACAGCGAGTTAGTTTTCTCCTCACCTTCCTCTTTTCTATTATGTGATTTTTAGGTCTAGCATTGATCTTCAACGTGACTTTGCTTGTAGGCAGGAAATTGGTAAATTACATGGGCACCAGATCAGTCGGCTGTTCTTATGTCTAAAGGGTTGATGGAGCTGTGGAAGGCCAGAATATGCCACCCCAGAATACACTTCTTTGGCATATTTCCTTACCCTATTAGAGAAAAAGGCTTGCACTCTCTTGAAATAAAATAAACAAAGAACAATGTTATATTTGTCTCTACTGTTCTTTTATACCCACTATCAGAAACAAAATTTAAAAATTACAAGTTCAAAAGTCATCCATCTAGGCAGAGCTGGGCATGTGGAAGTAGAACTTACGGGATCTGACCAAGTAGTCCCTGAAGGCCCATCCACACACACCTCATATGCAGGTTGCTCATACTTCCAGCATGGCCGCTTGTTATAATGCCCTTCATTGAGCACATTATCTATGGCTTTATGTGACCACTTGGCCATTGTCCTTTTTTGTTTGTCCAGCACCTTTCCCCACAATTTCCTTTGAATAATTTCTCTCTCTCCTTTTGCACTTAGTCTTGGTAAGTTGGAAATCCAGATACTTTGTCTCAAACCATTTAAGCCAAAGGAGTTCCTAGAGGGTCCTCCCAAAGCTTCAAGATTGCTAAGGGTGCTTTTTGACCTGGGTTTGCGCACTCACTTCCAGGAATTTGAACCTTAAATGGGCAATTTAAAGAGATGGAGTTCATTTAATCCAGGAGGAATAAAAGCAAGATTATTGAGCAATTTCTGCTAAGAAAACCTTCCGGAGCTTTCTAAGTTTCTATCCTAAGTCTGGCTCTTTAGCTTCCCTTTGATCTCATGAGCTCTCTATATCCTTCAAATAAATTCTTTATTGCTTAGGTTAGTTATAGTTGGTTGCTTCCAACAGAATCCTAACTGGTATTCTTTGTAGTCCCATGCCTACAAAGGGCTTTGTTATACTGGATAGAGCCATTCCCTATTTATCTTGGTCATTCCTTGAATTTCTGGAAAATTATGCATCTTCAGAACAGTGTGGTATACACTATTGTGTTCTATTCTCAGTTCCAAGTTTGCATGTCAGTAATTATTTCAATGTTTTGGTTTTAGTTTTAAAACTGAGCTGTCATGGTTCACAAACCTGTGTCCTTGATGCATTCCACACTGTGCACTAACATTCACTATAACCAATTTAAAAGCACAAAAGCTAATATCTGAAAGCGTTCTCAAACAGACTTGTAACTGTAAATATTAGACAATTACAAAAATATACTCTAGTTCAGTGTTTTAATAATGAGACCCTTATGGACCATTAATATTAATAGTATAAAGTTTACACCAATGTAACTAGGATATTTTCTGTTTTTATTCACATTGCTAAATGGTTTATGTTTGATCTCATTTGCATATATAATCAATTCAGTTAGGAGACCGTATTTAATAAGGTTCGAGTTCTCCTCAATACGGTTTCATAAACATCATGACTTGGGCAAATATTTTTCCTATACGTGTAAAAGAGAGCTTTAACTTTTAGGAAACTCTTCGATGACTAAATCTGCAGCTAATCAAATAATGAAGGCCCTGTAAGGATTTCTGTCAGCTCTAGATGGAATTAGTCTATGGCTTTATTTGAGGCATCCAGCTTGTGCTGGAGTTTTGGTCATGCAGTATATATGCTCAGTGTACCAGAATTCTATTCAATGTTCTAAGAGATGCTAAAAAGAAAATTATAAAATATACATCATCCAATTTATTTTCTTTATCCAGAAAAAAGCTGTAACATTTGTCCACAAACACCACGATTCCAGTAAAAAAATTCTGAGATGCTACTGTTGCCATTTTTACACAAGGCTTGAGATATCCTAATCTAGCATTAAATCTGCAAGTTATACCTACTTAATAGTTAGGTTATTATGGTCCATATAGAATAGATTACCCCAGTCCAGCTCTTAATAACATGAGTGCTGAGTCTACCTGCAGGTGGAGGGTTGGATGAGATGGAAAGGAGAGAAACAGGAAAGGAGATATTGAATTGACTCAAATATTGAGTTTCTAAACTCTAAAAAACATAATAGTAAAATACCATTGGGAATAGCTTGAGACACATCAGACTTATCAGAAGTCTTCCAGCAATGAGGCTTTTAGAGAAATATCACACAGGTTATCCTTTCAATCTCGATCCCTAGAGTACAAGGCATAGGGATTACAAAACTGGTTTAAGCATGAAGAAAGCTTAAAGATTGAGCCTGGTCAACAGGATACATGTATCTGTGTGTAAAAGTAATATTAATCATGTGACAGCTAACATCTGAGCAGTAACTGTGCCAGGCACTGTGCTGAGGGCCTTACATGCATTATCTCATTCAATCCTTTAAGGTCGGAGCCACTGTTGCACCATTTTATAGATGAGAAACTGAGGCTCAAAGAAATAAGGTAACTTGTCCAAGGAGACACACAGTTCATTGATGGGGAGCCTGGATTTAAACTCAGGCAGTCTGATTCTAGATCCAGTACTCTTAGTTATTACCCTAAATGAAGTATCTTAGAACCTAGAATCCAACTACACATGTGAAATGAATGAATGTCTAAAACATAAGGACAGATATTACATAGTGCTAAAATTCTTTAAAATCATAGGAAAATAAAGTTTCCTCAATTACTTTATGGCCTTAATATGCCTAGATGAGTAAAGGTTGCTGGGATTAGTGATTTCTCTAACTTCATTTGATGATTAAAACCATGACAAATTTAGTAATTACTACTATTGGATATTTCGAATTTAAGAGAAGACAAAAAGAAAGGACATAAGGGGGGATACATCACTCCTTATTTTTGATCAATATGCTACCAGATTAAAATTAAATGCTCACTGAAATTCATACTAAAACAGAATGATTAGATACTAGAATATATACTATAAAAGTGTGAAAGTGCCATAGCAAGATAAAAAAAAGTCCAAACACAAGTTTTATAAACCAAAAAAAAAAAAAACCCAGAAAATTTAAAATAACTGAAAAAGACCGAGGATTAAGTAGAGATAAATCAATAAAGAGGGACCCCCAATACACATTTATGAAATAATAGTATAATATAGTTATTAAAAATGGGATAAAATTTTTTATTTTTGGTATCTTGCATTCAATTTTTCCATCATCTCCACAATCTTTCATAACTTGCTTTTTGTTATCCAAAGTGTTCTCTTGAAACTTCTACCCCACCATTCAAAGTACAATTGAAGAATAAACTATCTAATTTTAATAGATTCTAGTAAGAGATATTATCAGAGAAATTATCTCATGACTAAAAATTAAGAGTTTTCAAAGAAATACAATAAAAAAAACCGTAAGAAGCATAATTTAATCTTTCTGATGATTGAGAAGGTATCTCAAGATTGTACTGTGTCATTTTCCTCATGCTGTGTGTTTAGGTGGCTGTAACAGAATTCTGAACAAAAAAAATTTCCTGTGTAGCTCACATCAAATGACTACAGATACAATATGGAATTTTGAGGTGTATATTTGTACTTAACCCGGGCACAATTTATAATATACTAAGAAAACTTAAAAAAATTAGTTACAAAATGAGTATTTTTAGCACATTTAGTAACAGCTACTTGTTTTAAACTATCATTTCATTTTTGGTGACCAAATTATATTTTACCATAATTAAAGAACATATAACTTTAAAACAACATTAAAAAAAACATAGTTACAACGGAACTATTTGTTACATTAAATGAAGAAAAGAAAGTCACATACATGTACTGAAGGGCACTGAGGTTTTTCAAACCTACTCTTTTGAAAGGCTTTCAATCCACCTTTCATGTAAATAAATTTAAAATTTAAAAAAATGTCTCTACTCAGTGTGCTTGCAGAAAGTGGTAAAATCAGTGTTGATCACATAACTGGCCTAATAACTATTCAATGCTGATCACTGAATTAAGTATTTTTATTTGACTATCCTGACAACCAGAATAATTGAGCCCATGTATATATTCAGGTATGGGTGATCCAACTAATCAACTGCAGACTGAGAAACACTCAAGAGTAGAAGGCTAACAAAAATGACAATTGGAAATGTCTGAACCACTGTACCATTTTGACACAACCTTAATTAAATCTTAGTTTTGCTATATACTATTTGGTACTTTGGATTCAGTAGTTGGGATAAAAAAAAGTTTCTGTATTCAAACATATCTACAGAATGTCAATATAAAATATGTGGATATATACATTTAATACACCCACACAAACACACACTCACATGTCTAAGAACCAGCACCTAGCCACATTCCCATTTCTCACTAATGACCCAATAAATCATTTATTACTTTGAGACCAGCTTAGATTCTATAAGGCTGCAACAACGTATGGCTAAAGAGGTCAAACATAAGCACCCACGCTCAGGCTGGATTAAATTGTTCCTCCTCATGATTTTTGACAAGTAGTAATACCATTTATGTAACAACTGTATCTCAATAACTTAGAATTCAGAGTATAAAACCATAAACATTGAACTCCCTCAGGGTTTAAAGAGCTCTCCTTCCACTCTGTTTCCACTGATAAGAGGGCACACCAAATTAGATCACTGAACTGTACAAATGATCTTTACTCTTAATCTAAACAAACGTGTGTTAAAACATTCTGAAATGCCGCATCCTTTGATTTCTTCATTTTTTCAATTGCTCGATGCAGGTCCTGCTGTTGCACAGGCCGAATTTCATCTTCATCATGGCTAAAAATGCAAACAAAACCACAAAATATTCAAATAATTTTAGAATACACCTCCTTAAAATATTTTTCCAAGAGTAAAAAAAGATGAAGTAAAAAATAAATTTGTTTTCAACTGTACAAAAGAGTGTAACAATGAAATCTCTTCACCATTCAAGACCCCAAAGACAACCACAATTAACAGCTCCACGTAAATTCCTCCAGGAATTATCTATGCACATACAAGTCTAAGAGATTTTTAAAAAGCACTGACTGTTAAGAAGTAGGAAGCTAAAATGATTGGCTAAAATCCAAGACTTCACACCCTAAGAATGTTAAGGTACAGAATATCACCATAAGGTGCAAATACTATATAAAGCAGTGTCAGTTTATCCAAATGGGAATATAATTCCAATCAAGAAACCAAAACTTATTCCTACAAAAACTGGAATTAAAAAGTAGCAAGCCTAGGTATATAGTCATGTGCATGTTTTGCTTTTTAAAAATTGAAAGTAAAATTGTTCGCTATTAATAAAAACCTAAAAATCCTTCCCACTTCAATAATGAGAAAAACAAAGTCCAGTATACTATGGCTCCATTATAATTTTACAGGCATTTAGGGAAAAAATTATGATAACCCAAATCTATCCACATTTTTCATACTAAAATATAAAGCCTTCAGGGCTTTGAGACAGCAGAAAAATAGGCCTTTCATTATTAACATAATTTATTAAAGTGAAATTTATTTATAGGTTGCTTATTTCTCCTTTTAATCTCATATACAAGAATAAAAACCTTTGGAAGGTAGGTTCTTGGCTCCAGAGGTAAAAAGGATTCCCAACTTGCTAAAGTAATTGGATTAATTTGGCAACAAATAAATAAAGTGAACCTCTCCATCATGGGACCACAGGGAGCACTACAGATGGGTCCAGAACCAATGCATACATAGCTACTGGCTGACAGGGTAGCTTTCATGTATACCTTTTTTGCTTTTTGAGACAGAGTCTCACTCTGTTACCCTGGGTAGAGTACAGTGGTGTCACTGTAGCTCACTGCAGCCTTCAACTCCTGGGCTCAAGTGATCCTCCTGCCTCAGCCTCCCGAGTGGCTGGGCTACAGGTGTGCGCCATGACGCCAGGCTAATTTTTCTGCTTTGTATAGTAGAGATAAGGTCTCATTCTTGCTCAGGCTAGTCTCGAACTCCTGAGCTCAAGCAATCCTCCCACCTCGGCCTCCCAGAGTGCTAGGATTATAGGCATGAGCCACTGTGCACAGCCTATATTCCTTTCCATTAAAAAAAATTTTTTGGTGAAGCTTGCTATGGTTAACATAATGTGATTAAATACATGAATATTATAGGCAAATCAGGGTCACTGGGAATGAAAACACAAGGGAGTTGAGGAAGGGAGATCTAGAAACAAGGGGGCAAGAATTAGAGAACTCATTCATCACAGCCACCAGAAGTACACTAGTTTACTACGAGTCTTCATTAGAAGGTTGATATTCTGAAAAAAAATGCAATAAAATAATGGTTCAGGGCAAGTGGCCTTTTAGGAAATTTCCTTAAAGGATATGGCTCACCAGGGCTCAATTATTCCAGTGCACTAGTATCTCTGTTGGAATAAGGCTGGTACAAAATTGGTTTTTCAAGTTCACCATACTTTGAAACTGGTTTCAAGTAAAATTTGCTACAGTGACGAATGGTTTATTTATTCAGTAAATACATTCTTCTTAACAAATTAAAGTCTAGTCCTCCACACCCCCACATTGCTCACATTTATATGTGAAATTTCTAAGAGATAAGACATTCATTTCTATATGAAATGAAATTTAAGATGTAGAAGCAATCTAGCTAGAGAACCCTGTTTTCCTAATAGAGATGGGCCACCTGAGTTTTCTGTCAGCTTTCTGTGACCCATTCTATGGACGATCAGTAGAAATTAAGCTTTTTCCTCCTTCATTCTAGATCTTCCCCACAATCCCTTCCGCATTCATTTTCAGAACTCCCTTTTAGAAAAATGGCAATAAATAAATTTGTTGTTGGTGGTGGTGGGCGGGAAGTTGCTAATTCAAATTTACCTTTTATTGCATAAGCAGGGTTACTATTGGAAAGCAAAATAAACTAACCTAAAAGCTCTAAAAGGTTTTGACAAATACTAGAAATCAAGTCAAAATACACATACCTTTCTTCTGATGTAGAATTAACATACTCTCTGACACAGAGAAGGGCAGCATCTCGACACATCTCTTTTAGGTCACTTCCTGAAAACCCATCAGTTTCCTGCGCAACTTCTAGCAGGTCTACATGCCTATCCACCTTAAACAAATACGAAATGTGCTTAAAAAACAAATACAAAGTATACTGCAAAGGATACTACGGAACATTCATCTTGAGTTAAAGAAAGTTAAGCACATTGTAACATTGGAGGAGAAACATTGAAGTATTTTCAGTTTCTAGAAGACTTTTTTAGCCATAAAAGCTTAGAAATTTAATTTTCATTTGTCATTGTGAGAAAGATGGAAATAAGTCTTACTAGAAACACTGTGGAATGATGGGGAAGAACAAACATTCAAACACTGTGGATACATTTTGATACCTCTCACGTTTCTATAATGTGTTCAACGTACAGTACTTGGCAAAGAGCCTACATCATTAAGTTCAGAGTCCATTACTAAAAAAGTACTCTACTTTACTTCGTTTAACTATAATGCTTTGGTATTCTACCACCTCAACATGAGTTCAACACCTATAGTTTTGCTCCCCAACCTAAGCTTATAGTCCAGCCAACTAAGTGACTGTCCTAGCCATGTAACAGATTTGGGATAATATAATCATTATACTAAACTTATGTGTAGATTTAAAAGAGAAAATGAGCAAGAAAAAATTTTATTTATGACTACCATCTATTAAATGATTCTTATGTCTCATTTACTGTGTGTGCTAAGTATCTTATATGTATTATTTTCATTTAATCCTGTGAGGTAAATATCATTTTCATCTGCTGTTAAGAATCATGAGACCTGCAGAGGTAAGAAGATCAGGTCAGAGCCAGGATTTGACACAATATATAACAGCAGAGGTCCAGCTGTGTTTTCCCCCTCATATAGCTAATCACTTGTTACAAAAAAATTTACTTTCCCCCACTGATTTGAAATGCTACCTTTATTAATTACTAAATTCTCACTTGTGTTTGTGGAAGACCCAGTATTGAAATAGGAACAGCAACTCTACACAAGGACCAGAGACTTGGAGATGAGAAAACATGGAGTCTATTGCCACATCTCTCATGACAGTGCTCTCATTCCTAAATTTGAGGGTTAAATGAAGAGTAATCAAATATTCTTGATAAAAAGGAACCCAGAAGGTAGGAGTAGTACAAGCAGCAATGATAAGCAAAGAAAATGGTTAACATATAGAGAAATCTAAACAAGCTTTAGCTATATAAACCATAATAATAATCATTTAATTTGGGGTGCAGAAACAAAGTGGAACTGAAATGCTAAATGATAAGAACATGTAAGACAGAGAAGGCATCTACATTAAGGTTGTCTAAGGTCTTACTGGAAAGAGGGCACTGATACTATTAATCTACACTTTATGTATATATGTCAAAAAATATTAAGGGCAACACTAAAGGATTAAAAGAATGTGTAACTTTCAAACCATGAGAGGAAGGGAAGAAAACGGAATAAAGAATACAAGAGCAATACTAATGAACACAGGACTTGGGGGGTGGGGAGGAAGAAGCAAAGAAAAAGCATAATATATAGAAGTATTAAAATAATAAAGGACAAATCCAAATTTATCAGTAATCACCACAAATGCAAACTAACCAGGCTGGTGAAAAACAAGATTAGATTATACAAAAAACCTAAACATAGCTATTTGAGGTTTGTAATAATCACACCTGTGCTGAAGGGGAAACAAACATGCTTTGTGTTACATTGGGAAGAAAAAGAAAAAAACCAGAAAAGTTGAAAGTAAAAGACTGAAAAAAGATATACAAGGCAAATATTAACTAAAAGAAAGCTAATGCACTTCTAGTTAGGTGAGATTTTTTCTCAAAATGCATAATGGGAATAGAAATCATTATACAATGATAAATAATAATTCACCAGAAGAATACAATTTTGTACCTGTATATATACACATAACATGGCCTCAAAATATACATAGCAAAAATTAATATAATTACATAGAGAACAGACAAATCCACAAAATACTAGGGAATTTTTAACATATGTCTCATATACTGATACATCAAACAGTAAGTTCTTATGGCTAGTGATAGCACCTGTGATCTAATGTACATACATAAAACTTGACAAATTCATTACAGAAATTTGGTATATAATTTAGACATTACTTCTTTGTTGGTTATACAGTTACAAATGTTCTCCCTGTGGCTTGTGTTCTCACTTTGTTCATGTTATCTTGTGATAGAGAAGCTTTAAGTGTGATTATAGTCAGACTTGTCAATTCTCTTTCCTTTGGAGTTTTAAATTTTTTGTGTCTGAGGAACTCTTCTTACATGTGTACATAAGAGACAGACATATATAAGAATCTAATTTCTATTTGTACTAGTGAAAGAGTAGAAATAACCTATGCCTACACATGTATCAGGTTATCTGTCCTCATATATTTGTGAACTGATACACTATCAACTTCCGGACAGCAGGTTACCAGTGATGGTGATGGGTGTGTGTGGGTGTGTGGAGGGAGGCTGCTTGGCTTGCTCTGTAAGGCTGTATATAATTGAAGAAAAAAAAAGATACAAAGCAACTATGGTAATATGTTAAAACTGCTTGTTAAATCTGAGTGGGAGATATAAGGCTGTTTTTATGTTTGAATTTTATAAATTTAAAAAAGTACTTTAAAAGACCTTCCTTCCAAATTACACTCTGATATGTTAAAAGTTAAACCACCAACACCTCCACCCTCCCTATGTTTTGTCCACTCCATCACTGGGCCATGCTATTTCTAACCATTCACAATCTTGTGCATGACAAAGTGATAAAGTTACAAAGATGAACGAGTCAAGTATAGGAAAATCATGAAAAGGTGAAGATTCCAGTCATTGGGGAAGCAAGATCAATGAACAGAGGTAGCATAACCCTCATGGTTAAGAGAAAGGCTCTATCACTTCTTTGTGTGATCCTGGGCAAGTTGTTATATAACTTCTCTGAGTTTCGGTTTCCTCAGCTGTAAAATAGGTCTAACCTGTACTCCTTAGAAAACTGAGTATTAAATAAAATAATGCTTGGCATATAGCAAGCAAGCACCCTAGTAGCCGTTTTTATTGTCAGTTAATTAATAGGTGTTAGATAAACCGGTAAGCAGAAAGAATTCTTTTCATTGGGCAACTCAGGCAATATTGGAATAAATTAACAGACATCTAAAATAGCTTGAAAGAATAGCATTTATTTATAGGGAGCTGTTTATTATTATATCTACCATTAACAGTACACCTGCAGGCCGGGCGCGGTGGCTCACGCCTGTAATCCTAGCACTCTGGGAGGCCGAGGCGGGTGGATTGCTCAAGGTCAGGAGTTCGAGACCAGCCTGAGTGAGACCCCGTCTCTACTAAAAATAGAAAGACATTATATGGACACCTAAAAATCTATATAGAAAAAATTAGCCGGGCATAGTGGCGCATGCCTGTAGTCCCAGCTACTCGGGAGGCTGAGGCAGTAGGATCGCTTAAGCCCAGGAGTTTGAGGTTGCTGTGAGCTAAGCTGACGCCACGGCACTCACTCTAGCCTGGGCAACAAAGTGAGACTCTGTCTCAACAAAAAAAAAACAAAAAAACAAAAAAAAAACAGTACACCTGCAAATATGCATAGTACTCTAAGCATTCTACATATATAATTTTATTTAAATTCTCTGAATGATTCTATTCGATTCTTGGCATACAATTTCCAAGCGAGAAATGAGGTACAGAGATGCTAAACAGTATTTGCACAGTCACACAGCAGGGAATGGGTAAGCCAGAATTCAGGAGATCCTCAGGTCTGTCTCCAAAGGCCATGCTTGCAACTATTGCTGCTATATTATAAAAAAATGTATAAATTCAGGTAACTTTGTATAAGGGAAAAAAGCTACCTCCTTAAAGTCAGACATAATACTTTTAAAGAGTATACATTTTATTAGTGCTAATTCTTTTCATACTTAAAACGTTAAGCCAAAAACACTACACTATCTTTTTAAAATAATTGAGTCATGTTAAGGAGTACTTATCAATAAAGAATTATAAAAGAGTGGGACACAGTATCATTTTAAAAGCTTCAATCTTTTCAACAGAGAAGAAAAACTCATAAAAGTCTGCTCAAAAAAACCCTTATTCTGCTCAACAATGTATAAGCATGATGATATTCACTTTATTAAATAAATGATGCACTACTGATTTGAGACATCTTTTAATCAAATTAAATGAATTTCTTTCAGATTTTAATGAGGTAGCAATGTGTCTTCAGCTAGTACGAAAAGAGACATACCTATGTCAGCAATTATCCAGAGAGGATTCATATTTTGCATCATAAAACTGATTAGAGACTAATCCTTTGTGCTTTCATGAATATGAAACAGAATGCTAAATTGCCCTGTACCCATGATAAATGTAATTCTAAAAGAATTTCCAAAGACACTACTGTTTATAAAAGCAGAATATTGAAATCAAAGTTTAAATCAGACATGAGTAATTTAAGTTCAAGTGTGAAAACTGAATAGCCCGTTTAAAGTATGGCTAGCTTATGAGACAAAGAGCTTAAATGTCATCATTTATACTCATATGCCATCAGCTTCATGTAAATCATCTGCATCATCTGTATCTATACTAGACCACATATACGTGGTTCAAAAATGTTATAAACTTCCAGTTACACAATATTATCTTTCATGAAAATTTTTTTAATTAAAGAATTGTGGTGGTTAACTTGATGTCTACAAATTGTAACTACCTCCAAATATTTGTTAAATTTCTGGCCACACCATAGCCATCCTAATTCAAAAGAACTTAATTATCCCCTTTGTTTTCTTCTCTAAATTTTTCATTTATGGCTACCCTTGTTAACGGTTTACCAATTAACTGTGTTTTACCTAAACAGTACTACAACTATATAATCTTTTTTTTGAAATCAGTTATCAAGTATTCAATTAAAAGACAGAGGTAATTTGTTGCTATCTCATCTTGGACCAGAGTTCCTTACCTATTAATAGAATACATGGAGGATTTTAGTAATTTCCCTGAAATTATACAAAATATTTTATGTACATACACAGTTTTCTTACGAAAGACTACAAAGCTTTTATCTCATTTTTAAAGGGCTCTATGATGCGCCCCCCCCCCCAAATAGTTAATAACCACTGGTCTAATCTTTGTAATTTACTAGATTCTCTAAACTTTTGCATATAGTATATATTTTTTCATATATTTAAAAAAAATAAATCATTAGAAAACTATTGAAAGATACAACCAGAATGACATATGCTTTTGGGCAGAAAGATTCAACATCAAAAAGATCTTAATTCTCTTGAATGATGCTCCATCAAAAATATTAAGGTTTGTCTTTTCTTATATAAGACAAATTGATTCTAAAATTCATGCAGAAAAAAGAGTAAAAATAACCTTGGGACAGAGAGACAACAAGGGATGTCTAGCCCTATAAGATATTAAAATTTACGAAGCCTCAACATTAAAACAGTTTGGTGCTAGTGCATAAAGATACAAAATATCAATGATCTGAATTCAAAGTTCAGAAACACAGCCAGGCTGGGCACGGTGGCTCATGCCTGTAATCCTAGCACTCTGGGAGGCCGAGGTGGGAGGATCGCTCCAGGTCAGGAGTTCGAGACCAGCCTGAGCAAGAGCGAGACCCCATCTCTACTAAAAATAGAAAGAAATTAGCTGGCCAACTAAAAATATATATAGAAAAAATTAGCTGGGCATGGTGGCATGTGCCTGTAGTTCCAGCTACTCAGGAGGCTGAGGCAGGAGGATTGCTTGAGCCCAGGAGTTTGAGGTTGCTGTGAGCTAGGCTGATGCCATGGCACTCTAGCCCGGGGAACAGAGCGAGATTCTGTCTCCAAAAAAAAAAAAAAAAAAAAAAAAGAAACACAGCCAATACATATGAGAATTTGATAAAAGTGGCATTTGTAGTAAGGGAAAGATGGCCTATTCAATAAACGGTATTGAGACAACTGGGTATCCAGCTAGGGAAAAAAAAAAAAAGCACAGTTGAATTCATATTATCTATATGGATAAATTTCAAATATATAAAAGATTTAACCATAAAACTTAAAAGCCCCCCAGATATTATGTATCTCCTGAAGAAAAAACACAATTCTACTTAAAAAGTTGTCCTGTCCTGTCTCCCTTTTCCACCAACCTTAATTTGAATCTCATCTAGTCTCTTGATCCAACTACCAATTTTAGAGAACCACCACTCCTTGTGCAATCAGCAAAATTCAGACTGTGGAAAAATCTGGACAAACCCAACCTAGTTTCTTAATAGTAAGTAATTTGAAAAGGGGAAAAAAAGGAAGAGAAGTGAAGGAAGAATAGTCTATAGATTAAAGAAGATTTTAAAACTATCAAATAATTGCAAATTCAATTTTATATGGATCCAGAGTCAAACAAATACATGGTTTAAAAAAAAAAGACATTTAAGAGATAATCAGAAATTTGTTCCCAGACTAGATAATGAAAATAAGGAATTACTGTCAATTTTTTTCTTAGGTATTATATAGTAATGAGGTTAGGTTAGAAAAAAAGAAGAGAATCCTTTTCTTTTAGAGATACAACTAAAATATTTACAAATGAGATATGATGGAAAACATGGAAAAATGTGGATGGGGAATGGATGGAACAGAATTAGCCACAGGACTGATGATGGTTCAAGGAAGGAAGGAAGCCATAAAAACACAAATATCCCTCAGTATGGGAATCTATTTATTTGGTTTCTTAGTTTAGGAGTAAGTTCAAATAAAGAGTTCAGATATCAAGTTTGGGATAGAGAGGAATACTATGTTATTTAAATATATTCAGTTGTGGAGTTTTGGAAAAATAAGTAGCAAGAGCTTGGAAAATACAGAAAATTCTTTTATAAACTTGAGAGTGGAAAAAGTCTTTTTAATATGTGCAAAACTCAGAAGCCGTAAAAGCGGCGAGAAAATACCAATAAAATCAAAACACAAACTGGGAAAAAATATTTTCAAACCATACAAAGGGCAAATCTCCATAATAATAATAATTCCATACGGAGTTCCTACAAATCTATAAGAAACAGTTCACTGCAATAAAAAACTGGGCAAAGAAAACACAGAATTCACAGAAAAAAATTCAAATGGCTCTTAAACATATAACACTCATTTCAACCCTAAAGAATGCAAATTAAAACTTCAGTAAGATTACCATTTTCTACCTATCATCTTAGCACAAAGTTTCATAATATTCTGTCGGCATGAGCATAGGGAAAGAAGCACCCTAATATTGCTGGTATGTGAGTAAAATAAGCATGGACAATTTGGCAATAGCTACTGAAATTATAAATACTCTATCATTTGATCTAGCAATTCCTCTTCTGGAAAATTCACTTTAATAATATTCCTGTACAAGTGTGAAATGACAAGGTTATTTAATATGGCATTTTCATAACAGTGAAAGACCATAATCAATCTGAATGCCCTTCAAATGGCATTGATTAAATAAATTACAGTACAGTGAAAAACCAGGATCAATCTGAATGCCCGTGAAATGGCATTGATTAAATAAATTACAGTAAATCCATATAATGGAACCCTATGCAGTGCAAAAAAAACCCCACAAACAAAAAACAAAAACAGAATAAGGAAACTATATACTAATATAGAAGGATCTCAAACATAAGTGAACAAGCAAAGCGCAAAACAGTGTGCATGATTTATTAATATGGTTTATGTAAAAAATAACACTATATTCTAATTTGTTTGTATAGGTATAATGCCAATCTGAAAGGATACAGGAGAAATATAGGGGAGGGAGGAAGAATTTTTTCTGTATACCATTTAATATATTTTATATTATAAATTAATATTTAATTGTTATAATTAAAATAAAAATTATTTTAATTTTTGAACCATGTCACTATATTACGTGTTTAAAAAAATCTTAAACACAAAGCTATTGAAGATTTTCATTATCATCCCTTCTTAAATCTAAATTTCAACTTCAAAATATTGCAATTAAGAAACAAAACTTCTGTACAAAAATAAATATATCTTACATTACCAGAAAATAGTCTGAAAAATATCAAAGAGTATTTTACTGCACAGATACAAAAACACATGGCTCTTAAAAAATTAAGGAAATTATCTTTAATTAGTTCAGATACATCATAGTTACTGAGTTACATAAGCAACCACAAGTCTTACACTAATTTAGGTCAATTTCAAAGATACATTTCCAGATTCCTTCTTCATTTCTCTCTAAGATGACTTTATGAACATAAATATCATATATATAAGGATGGGGAAAAATTGTAATTTTCTACTTACATTTTCATTTTTCAAGATGAGTTTCAGGATTGCTTCTCTTTGTTTTAAAGCCTAAAACCAGGATAATTTCTAGTTAGCATCTTAAAAAAAAATAAAGATCAAATAGTTTCCCTAATATTTCTTCCCTCATAAACTACCTGACTACTATAGGAAATGACAGAAATTCTGATGAGGTCAAAGCAAAGTCTAGATCTGAGACTATAGAGTAATGATCTGTGGATGTCCTACTGAACTGTATTTTCTTATCCTGTCTTTCCAGGGCCTAGCACAATGTCTGGGAAATAACATGCCCTTAATATTTACCGAGTGAGTAAATGAATATCTATGATTATAATGTCTTTCCTCTATATCTCTACAGTCTTCATTGTTTTTCCTTCACTTTAGGAAACCTATAAAAAAACTACCACTGCCATAAATTTTTTTTTTACCAATAATTAGAAGAGACAACAATGCCTCCTCAGTTCCTCCATTTCAACATATAAATTCCATGTTTACTAATTTATATTAGTGAATTTGTATTTAGTGTTAATGATACATTTGTCTTCATTCATACTGGCAGGAAAGCCCCCTACCCTGTCTCATTTGCCAAATTCCTATCATCCTTCAAGGGCCAGGTGGGTTTTGTAAATCCACTGATTCCGCAGACAGAAATATTCATGTTCATCATCATCTCAGGTTCTCACACTTCTTTATATATACCTTTGTAAAGCACATTTTACATTATTTATGCGTCTGCCTCCCTTACAACACCAGAGCCTAGCATGTGTCTGACACATATTAATGCTCAATAAATATCAGTCATACTAAATAAATTTTATGGTCTCCTACATTAAGTTAAAAAAATGTATTCATTCATTTATCATGTATATTTTCTAAGAGAATAATTATAGTTAAATATGTGCACATCCTCAGAGGAATCAGAGGTTGTAACTACAGCAAATAGATGATCAGAATAATTTTACAGAAGCCATGACCATCAATCTTTAGGAGACCATGTATACTACCACAAACTGTTCTGTTAAGTTGTAGAATATAAATGGGATAAATGATTTTTAGCCAAAGATAATAATGGAATTATAATAAGTTCCTCTCAATGGTTAACATATGTAACATGCTGACTGCATGGACCATATCTTCTATTAAAAGTAGTTTTTTTCCTTTCTTCTTCAATCCAAAGGCAGACAAAAATACAAGATTTGAGGACTCTGTGCAAAAATTATAGTGTATCAGTAAGTTATAATCACCTACTTGAGGGTACTTCTTAAATAACAAGAAAGAATGTTAGAAAGAAGGTAGAAACTGGTTCAACACCACCTACACATTTGTATTCTCAAGCTAAAGTGTAGTATCTTAGCTACTAGAATCATAAATCCTATTAGAAAGAAGCACTGATTACATCTTTCAATAATTAGTCAAGTAAATCCCAGTTACTCTTCATGCCAGGCCTTCAGAATACGACAATTCTTTAACCCCATTTCCTTCAATTTTATTCTACACTAAACCAAAACTATAATTTCGATTTCCTTATGTATCTTCCTCTATAGATAAACTTGCTACATCCTAAAGAAAATCACTAAAGTGGCTAAGCAAACTTGAGGTAATTATATACTTTGAAGAGAGGCAAATAACACTAACTGTAGGATAGAACTAAGAAAAAAAGCAAGGAGGAGAGTAGAAAGGACAAAGAAGCAACTATGGGGTTTCCTACGCCTCATTCTTTCCCTGTCTGTCGTAAGTCCTATAAAATAAAATATATTCTTCTTAAAATCACATAAAGACCTATAAAAAAGTGAATATTTAACTCTTCATATTATCAATCAAAACCACATACGGGCTGGTTGATATGAAATCTTGTAGGCATTCTTCTCATTATAGCTGAGTCAAGGTCCTGAGGACGATTAGTAGCTCCCATTACTATGACCTAAATATATAAAGAAAACAGAAGGTATTAAAATCCACAAATAATACTTTAAGGTTGTCATTATTAGGGTGTAGATGATAAAGAAAACTAAGCGGTGTTTAAACTAAATCCTTTATATGAAATCTGATTTTAATCCAGTACTACTCAAATATTTATAGACACAAGTTGAAGTTAATCCTAAATAGATCAAATAATAGCAAAACTGGGAAGACTAATGGCTTTTCATTGGACTTCCATCTAATAACTAAAATATGTACTGTTCACTTGCAAGTACCTTTACGGAAGAATTATAAAGATTTGTTTTTTAAAAAATTATATTTTGCAAAATATGGATGCCTAATGAATACACGTTGAATGACTGAAAGCTGTTATGTTATAGCTTGGGTATATAGTTTAAGAGTATGGGGGATACTTCAAGTGCTTTAACAATAATATTATGGAAGCCAGGTGCAGTGGCTTATGCCTGTAATCCCAGGCGATTTAGGAGGCTGAGGCAAAAAGACAGCTTGAGGCCAGGAGTTAGAGACCAGCCTGGGAGACACAGCAAGAGCCTGTCTCTAAAAAAAATTGAAAACAAAATTAGCTGGGTGTGGTGGTGTGTGCCTGTAGCCCCAGCTACTCGGGAGGCTGAGTCAGAAAGACTGCTTAAACCCAGGAGTTGGAAACTTGCAGTGATGGCTATGATCCCACCACTGCACTCCAGCCTGGGAGACACAGCAAGATTTCTTCTCTAAAACACAAAACAAAACAAAAATAATATTATTATGGAGAGAATCATTTCCCCTTAAGTCTGAAAACTCTGGTAATTTTAACAGATATCATGTACTTTTCTCTAGATTTCATATCATTTCATGATACCATCAGCACTGCAGATGGTATCTTCTCAGTGTTAAATAAAACCTCAAGCAATCCAACTTTAAACAAAGGCAACACAGTAAAAGCAAACATCAAAATGCTGGATAGAATTTTTAAAAAAATGCTGATGGTCCTGCCAATTTCGGGGTCTATGTCAGTTATTTATAAAGGATGTAGAGATTAAAAAATCAACTTTAAAAATCAACATGAATAAAGACAGAAATATACAAAACAAGTTAATTTCTGAAGGATGTCAACATTATTATTACTGTTGATATTTTAGTATAACCTAGTAACAGCATACATCTGATATCCAAAATGAAAACTGATTGTATTCTATGGAAAAATACTTCTCTAACATTATCTTTTTTCTGCCTAAGAGGTTTTGCATTTTTGAAATAATCTAAAATTTAACTTCAGAGCATGATAAAATATCCACCAAATCTTATGTTCTACTCCTACTCTTTACATTTAATGATATTCAGGAGCCTCAGAGCCAGATTACTTGCAATTAACTGTGAAAGTTTGCCACCTAGAGGAAGAAAATATAACACCAACATAAATTGAAAAATGTTAGGTCCACAACACAATGCAATTTTGTATTTGGGTTAAGTGGTCCTAAAATCAAAATATTAATGTTTGTACCTATTTTTCTTTGTAGGATTTCTACAACTTGATAAAATTAATAAAAAGAAAAAATTCTACCAAATTTAAAACAAACCTTAAAAGTGATCAAATAAATTAACTTCATAAGATAATAAATGAATACAAGTAAGGGTATTTTGATAGAGATTCAAAGTGATATGGAAGCTTGTTGAAGACTAACTATATTCAGTTGTAAAGAATCACAAAAGGCACTGTGGTTATGGCAATACTTGAACAAAAAATGAAAAATGGGCTGCATTTGGATAAAAAATATAGGTAAACGAATAGCCTAAAATAAAACAGAATAAAAAAACCCAGCATGGAAGATGGAACGCTAGGAAATAGAATCAAGTAATCCAAATAAAGCTAGTACAATATGGTCTAATGAATATGTATAGAACAATAGATATTCCCAACAAAAAAGCAAGAGTGATTGAAAACACTCATAGTTTCACATAAAGAAGGAAATTTTGGCTGGGCATGGTAGCATATGCTTATAATCCCAGCACTTTGGGAGGATCTCTTGAGGCCAGGAGTTTGAGACCAACCTGGGCAACATAGCAAGACACTAACACTACAAAAAATAACAAAAATTAGCTGGGCATAGTGGCACATGCCTACAGTCTTAGCTACTTGGAATGCTGAGGTGAGAGGACCACGTGAGCCCAGGAGTTTGAAGCTGCAGTGAGCTGTTACCAGGCAACTTCACTCCAGCCTGAGTGACAGAACAGTACCCTGTCTCTTAAAAAAAAAAAAAAGCAGCAGCAAATTTTAAAGAGTGGTTTTAAGTGACAAAAAACAAAGAAACTTTACACATATATTAATTATATTTAGTACAAAAGGGCTAAAATTCAAAATGAGAATCAACGGTAAGTAGCAAAGTCATCAATGCTTAAGTATTGTTAAAATTTTTTAAAGTCTTTAAAACAAAATATGAAGATAATTTTTTGTTTTATTTCACACTGAAAATAACCAGATCTAAATTTATGCTTCAAAAGCTTAACTTCATCAGTGAATACCCTAAAAACACTACCTTTTATGTCTCAGCTCTCCCAAGATGAAGAATGTCATCAGTTACTAAGGTTTCTAGTAATGGTAATCGTTTTTTATTTTTATTTTTATTTCCATCGTGACCATATCATACTTACAAGAAAGCTAGGTAGGGTACTGGGCTCCATCCATAATCATAGAAAAGACAATTCTAGAGAAAAGCTAACTGGTTCATATGAAAGTAGAATATGTCTCAAACTATTATTCAAAACTAATAGTATCAATTTAACTCAATATCAAATACATCACTGAACTTACAAGAAAGTATGGAATATTCAGAGACCAAAAACTAAGTGAAACTTAGAACTCAAAGAGGAAAACTGAAAAATAATGCTGTTTTCTCTTTGGTTGTATAACAAGGGAACTTAGGTATGGTAGAAGAGACGAAGCCTAGGAATAGAAGACTGTCTTGTATAAAACTGGGATCCTCAAGAAAGGAATACATGACAAGAGGTAAGAAAGTGTAAGTTTTGGTAACTGATGAACTTGGTAAAATGAAAATAAAGTAAGGAAATAAGAACTGAGAGTAAAGACTATAAGGAATTATGGTAAGAGTCAAAAGCAAGAGTCAAGAAAAAGAGAAAGAATACTTAAACATGTACACAATACCTATGGCCACTAGTCACTTCCTCTTCCTTGGCACAGCCGTTCTAAAAGTCCAAGGAGAGGCTTTGTCCTGGTTTTTTCTCTTCCATTGCCTCTAGTTCAAGTATTTAGGCAATCTATTAATGTTTTATTAAACATGAAGCCCTCAAATGGATGAAATTTATACAAATCATACTCTTTTGGATCCTCATCACTTAATAAGTGTAAATAATTATGAATAAGACTTCTGTACAAAAGCATAAGTAGCCTGCCAAATTTCCTATTAAGAACAAAAACCAGTAAAAGTTGAGGGCAGATTTCATTCAAATACCTGGCAGCGGTGATCGGTATCCAATCCATCCCAGAGACTCATAAACTGAGCTTTCATCATGGCTGTAGCTTCATGGTCAGAACTCGAACGGTTTCGTAGAAAGGAGTCTAGAAGGAAAAGATCCTTAATCTTAGAAATTAATAATGAATTATTTACTCTTTATATAATTTCAAAACATTTAATTAAAAGGTGACAACTTTATGAAAGATTACAAAGAAATGGGATTAGCTATGCCTTTTCAGATATTATTCTGATATAACAAACTTGGTAAACTATTAGGCAAATTAAAACACAATTCATGACCTTCATTTCTTTCCTAAAAATACATTCATGCCAACATATTTAAGAGAAATAAAGGATCTGGTACTGGGAGACTAGAAAAAGGTCAAGTAGAGTCTTAGAGGAAAGCCTGTGTGCTTTGCCCCCTCTAACTTTCCAAGTTATCTGAACCTTATGTGATCTTAATTATGCGGTCACATCATTTTTCCTCATAGACTTTCCTAGTAATAAACAAAAATGACATGGGGAAATGCCTAAAACACTATTAAGTGGGAAAATGTAGGACAGAAAACAGTTTAAAACACACATGCTAGCATACGCGCGTGCACACACACACATACACACACACACAAAATACATGGAAACACCCTTTAAAGAAATAGAGCAAAATGCTAATAACTTTGGTTATATCTCAGGGATGGATTTAAGGACAATTTTAACTTTCTCCTTTAAATTATTTTCTGACTTCCCAATTATCTACAGTGAACATGAAATGCTTTTGAAAAAGGGGAAAACATATTTTTTCTAGAACATAAAAAGAATAAAAGGCGTTAAATCTCAAGAATGAAACAAAAAGATAGTAAAAATAAATCGAGGACTTTCTAGTACAATCCCCATTTCTTTTTTTTTTTTTTTTTTTTTTTTTGTTGAGACAGCGTCTCACTTTGTTGCCCAGGCTAGAGTGAGTGCCGTGGCGTCAGCTTAGCTCACAGCAACCTCAGACTCCTCGGCTTAAGCGATCCTACTGCCTCAGCCTCCCGAGTAGCTGGGACTACAGGCATGCGCCACTATGCCCGGCTAATTTTTTCTATATAGATTTTTAGTTGTCCATATAATGTCTTTCTATTTTTAGTAGAGACGGGGTCTCGCTCAGGCTGGTCTCGAACTCCTGACCTTGAGCAATCCACCCGCCTCGGCCTCCCAGAGTGCTAGGATTACAGGCGTGAGCCACCGCGCCCGGCCCCCATTTCAAATGTTTTGTTTTATATCCCTATAAGACATTTGCATTTCTGAGTTACTGTCACATTTCAGCACTGAAACTACAACTCAAAGTTTGTCAATTATACATGCAAGTGACACAAAAATGCTTTGTCATGTGCTAGATCCAAGCTTCAAAAAACACTTTTAAAAAATGTAATTCTAGGGAAAAAAAACCCCAACACACATTACCATGACATGACAGAGTCCTGCAATGCCAAACATATATCCTACATTTTTGTAAACAGTTTCAATATCATACAACCTGCCTCATTCGTTGGACCAGGAATCAAACTAACCCATCTATTCTGGATGTAGACTATCCAGTCATTTTTAAATTGCTCAATTTTTAAAGTTAAATTTTGTAAATGTACTAATCTACTTAACCTCCCTAAATTATCTTTACTATCAAGAACTGGTTTTGGCAAGATGATTGCTTAAAATAATGTGAAAAAATGCTGGATAAGCATAAATATCAGTAATTACATTAAACGTAAATATACTAGAGTCTCCAAGTACATTATCAATATATTAGCCAGGATTTAAAAACAAGAAAAACCCAACACTGCTGCTTACAAGAAACATCCTTTAAATATAAGGGCTCAGAATGATAAAAGGATAGAAAAAGATACAGATTGAGTACCCCTTATTTGAGATGCTTGGGACCATAAGTGTTTCAGATTTTGTGTTTTTTTTTTTGTTTTTTTTTTTAATTTTGGAATATTTGTATATGAGATTTCTTGGGAGTAGAACCCAAGTCTAAACATAAAATTCATGTATGCTTCATGTACACTTTATACACATAACCTGAAGGTAAATTTTATGCGGCATTTTTAATAACTTTGTGCATGAAACAAAGTTTTGACTCAGTTTTGACTGCAACCCATCATGTGAGGTCAGGTGTGAAAATTTTCCACTTGTGGTATCACGTCAGTGCTCAAAAAGTTTCAGATTAGGGAACATTTTGCACCTCAGATTTTCAGATTAGGGACGCTCAACCTGTGTATGCAAACATTAACAAAAAAGTTGGATACAATATTTCATTTAAAACTTAATGTGTATCTGACAAATACTACTACTAATAGAACTGGATATTCATATGTAAAAAATGGATCTAAACAGAGACTCTACAACTTTCATAAATATTAACTCAAAATGATTCAGAGACCTCAATGTAAAACAAAAAACCATATAACTTCTAGAAGATAACATAGGAGAAAATCTAGGTGGATCTTGGGTTTGGTGATAAGTTTTTACATACAATACCAAAAGCATGATTCATCAAAGAAAAAATGGATAATTTGGACTTTACTAAAATTAAAAATCCTGCTCTGCGAAAGACACTGTTAAGACAATGAAAAAAAAAAGTCACAGGCTGGGAAAAAATATCTGATAAAGGACTTGTATCCAAAACATACAAAGAACCCTTAAAGTTCAACAGTAAGATAAACAACCTAATTGTTCCCAAAGGAAAGAAATGATAAATGTTTGAGGTGACGGATATCCCAATTACACTGACTTGATCATTACACATTATATGCATATATCAAAACATCACATGTACCCCACAAATATGTACAATTATGTATCAAAAAATAAAAATATCAATACAATAAAAAAAAATTTTTAAAGAGCAAAAGATCTAAACAGTCACCTCTCCAAAGAAGATATACAGATGGCAAATAAGTATATAAAAAGATGCTCAGCATCCTATGTCATTAGGGAAATGCAAATTCAAAAAACAATAAGGTACTATTACATACCTATTAGAATTGCTAAAATCCAAAAAACTGGTAACACCAAATGCTAGAGAGGATGCAGAGCAACAGGGACTTTCATTTATTGCTGGTGGGAATGCAAAATGGTACAACCAGTTTGGAAGACACTTTGGTAGTTTCTTACAAACCTAAACATACTTTTACCCTATGATCCAGCAATTGGGCTCCTAGGTATTTACCCAATTGAGTTGAAAACTTAGCATCCACACAAAAAGCTACCCATGAATGCTGTTAGCAGCTTTATTGAAAACTGTCCAAAACAAGATCTTTAAATAGATAGATGGATAGACAAACTGTAGTATACCCATATAGTGGAATATTATTTAACAATAAAAAGGAATAAGCTATCAAGTCATGAAAAGACTTGGAGGAAATCTAAATACATATTGCTAAATCAAAGAAGCCACTGTGAAAAGACCACATATTGTAAGACTCCAACTATGACATTCTGAAATAAGCAAAATTGTAGAGATAGTAAAAGATCAGTGGGTGCCGGCTGAGTGAAAAGGAGGGAAGAATATGTGAAACACGGGATTTTTAGGATGGTAAAACTATTTTGTATGATACTGTTATGAAATTATGCATTTGTCAAAGCCTATAGAACTGTACAGCACAAAGAATGAATCTTAATATAAACTATGGACTTTAGCTAATACTGTATCAATACTGGTTCATCAATTTTAACAAATATATCACACTAATGCAAAGTATTAATAATATGAGAAACTGTGGGGGGGGATATGAAAACACTGTATTTTTTGCTCAATTTTTCTTTTTTTTCTTTCTTTCTTTTTTTTTTTTTTTTGAGACAAGAGTCTTGCTTTGTTGCCCGGGCTAGAGTGAGTGCCATGTCGTCAGTCTAGCTCACGGCAATCTCAAACTCCTGGGCTTAAGCGATCCTACTGCCTCAGCCTCCTGAGTAGCTGGGACTACAGCCATGAGGCACCATGCCCGGCTAATTTTTTCTATACAGATTTTTAGCTGTCCAAATCATTTGTTTCTATTTTTAGTAGAGACGGGGGTCTCACTCTTGCTCAGGCTGGTCTCTTCAACTTCTGAGCTCGAGCGATCCACCCGCCTCGGCCTCCCAGAGTGCCAGGATTATAGGCGTGAGCCACTGCGCCCAGCCTCAATTTTTCTATAAAGTTAAAACTGTTCTAAAAAATAAATTCTATTAATTTTTTTTTAGAGACAGGATCTTGCTATGTTGTCCAGAGTGGTCTTGATATCTTGGGCTCAAGCCATCCTCCAGCCTCAGCTCCTAAGTAGCTGGGATTATAGGCATGTGTCACTGTGCCTGGCTCTATTAATTTTTTTTAAAAAGGTTAATAAGGATCTGACTGCAAGAAAGAAAAGAAAAAAAATTCCAGAGTTTAGGAAAAAATGGAACTGAAAATAAGAGCAGAGAGAACTTGAGGTGATTGTGCCATTGTCTGTGTGTTTGTGTATAACAAAACCTTCTGCTTGGTTTTTAACAGCCATGCACAAGTTGAAGCCAAAATGCTTGAAATGATGAATGCTCACAGAAAGTGCAGATAACAATAAAAAAAAATCTGCTCATCACTATAGGGTATTACAAACAAGCTTGTCTTTGCCCGTACTCTGGGGGGGAAATATGTTCCCGTTGACAAATAAAAATCCAGGACCTCAGGGGGCGGGAGGCCTTTCTCAGCAATAAAGTCTAAATTTGTACTACAATTCAGTCTAGGAACACCCAAACTAAGAAATTATCACAAAGGTTGGTCCTGAAGCTCTAAGGAGAGAATAGGAAAAATACTCTGAATCTTCTTAGGCAACAAAAGATTCTCATATAAAAACAAGCCTAAAGCCATCTAATGTTATAAATGACACAAGGAAACAAATCACTATGAAAAAGAGTCAACAACATAAAGGAAAATTAGAATTTCAGACAATTGAGCAATTTAAAAACTATATAAAAATAATATGTTTAAAATTTTAAAGATATAAAAGGGATTGAAATTCTAACAAAAAGAGCAAGCTACAGTAAAAAAAAGAGGATGTTTTTAAAAGAACCAAACAGAACTTCTAAAGTTCAAATAGTATCAAGAGAATACAAACCCAATGGTGGAGAGATTAAACACAGTCAAAACAAGAATTGCTTTTTATAACCTACTCAAAGATTGAGTGATCTGAGTTACACCATTATTTTATGTACCACAAAGAAATTTAAAATACTGCCAATTAAACAGATATTTAAAAAAGAAAAATTCTGCCCATTAAATTATAACCTACTATCCCAATTTCAGAGATGTTAAAATACAAAAAACAAAACAAAACAAAACAAAACAGTATGACTTAGAATTGATGAAATATGGTATAGAACTAGAAGACAGCACTGTGGAAATGACTCAAAATTAGAAAAATACTAGGGCGTGGTGGCTCACGCCTGTAATCCTAGCACCCTGGGAGGCCGAGGAGGGAGGATCGCTCCAGGTCAGGAGTTCGAAACCAGCCTGAGCAAGAGCAAGACCCCATCTCTACTAAAAATAAAGAAATTATCTGGACAACTAAAAATATATATAGAAAAAAATTAGCTGGGCATGGTGGTGCATGCCTGTAGTCCCAGCTACTTGGGAGGCTGAGGCAGTAGGATTGCTTGAGCCCAAGAGTTTGAGGTTGCTGTGAGCTAGGCCGATGCCACAGCACTCTAGCCTGGGCAACAGAGCCAGACTCTGTCTTGAAAAAAAAAAAAAAAAAAAAATTAGAGAAATACAGAATTTTTTTTTTTTTTCAATGGGAGCATCACAACATTCAAAGATATGATGTAGTGGCTGAGAAATTTTCCAGAATTAACGAAAGTCAGGCATCCTCAGGTTAAAAACCACAGCAAGGCTTAGTAGAATAAATAAAAATAAATGCAGACCTAGAAAAACTACGGCCAAACAACATAAAAATCTAATAGCAACTAGAGATAAAAGGTAGATTACTTAGAAATATTACCCAATAAGTAGAATTCTCAAAAGCAGTATGAAAGATTGGAAGACAAGAATTGCACCTTCAAAATGGCAAGGGACAGTGATTCTGTATCATTTAAGAGGGAAGGTAGAATTAATACATTTTCACACAAAGACAGAAAGAATTCACTCTTTATAACCTTTGCTGAAAGAACTTCGAAAGACTTTAGTAAGAAGAAAATTAAATCCAGAAAAGACAGGATATATGAAGCAATGGTGAGCAAAAAACCTGGCAAAGATGGCTGTCTAAACAAGCAATAAATACCCGTATAAAATAACAACTAATACGGAAGGTATAAAATAAGAAAAATAAAATGATGGACAACAATATATAACAAATGAGAGGAATTATTAGTATCTAAGAGTTCTAAGGTCCCTGTATTATTTGGGATGAGGGGAGTGTGATGATTACCTTTGACTTTTAAGACAAGTATGTACATTAAATGCTTCATTAAAAGAAAAAGAATGTATAACTTTTAAACCTGTAGCAAGGAAAAAAGAATAAATAAAGCAAAAAAAGTCCACTAGACTGGTAAATAAAAAAAAAGCACAAAATAATATAGTAGAAATAAATGTGAATATTTCAGCTATCATAATAAAGGCAAGCTAACCACACTTCCCAGTTAAAGAGATCTTAATTAAAAAAAAAAACAAAACACCTAGCTGTATGATGACTTGTTCAAGAAGCACACCAAAACCCCAAAATAACTGCAAGGAGTAAATTATGAGAAAAGATATATAAGAAAAACAAGTAACCAAAACAAATCTATATTATGTATCTATATCTACTTTTCTCTCTCTATATTTTTACATAGCCTATCATACTACATATAATAATATATAAATCAGTTATATAATCAAAGCTACAATAATGCAGTAAAGCTATATATATTTATACATATAATTTGTTGTACCAGAAATAGAACAAAAATATTGATCCATAAAATACATAAAGAACCCACTAATAAAGAATGAAATTAGATTCCTACTTCATACTATATAGAAAGATAATTTTTTAAAAAGAGAATGCTTACGGGGACAGTTAAGGTATTTCTAAACCAGATACAAAAAGTTAAAAAATCATAAAGGAAAACTACTGATAAAGATAACTAAATTCAAATTTAAATCACTGTAAAAAAAACTATCATAAATAAAGATAAGCAGTCTAGAAAATATTTGCAATCCTAATAAACATCAACAAAGAATTACCAAGAGAAATGCAAATAACTCCAAAGAAAAACTGGCAATTTACAAGCAAGAAAACTCAAATGACTAATCAACATGTTAAAAGATGCCCAAATTTACTAGTAAGCAGGGAAACATAAATTAAAACAACGATGAAATAATTCACACTCTTTAAATTGGCAAAAATTAGTGATAATGTCTGAAAAAGTAAATCTCATAGAGCATGCAGAGAAATTGAAACTATATACTTATGAGAGTAAAAACAGGTATAACCACTTTGAAGAACAGGTAATCCTAGTGAAGCTGAAGATGGACATATCATAAAACCTAATGGTTCAACTTCTAGGTATCTATCATGGGCAAACATATATACATGAGAAAATACGTCCATAAATGTCCACTGCACACTGCTTTTAACAGGAAAAAGACAGGAAAACCTATCTATCAAGTTGGGGAATATATAGACTATATACATTATAGTTTATTCTACAATGAATAAATTATACAAAGCATATTAGGTTGCTGGTTGTGTTTTTGTTTTATTAATGTGACTTAATGATAAAAACTAAATCTGGTTTATCTAAATACCACCTTTAAAAATGGCTTTTAAAAATACTCACATATAAAACATAGCATACCTATTTCATCTATAAAGATGATGGAAGGCTGTAGCTTTATGGCAAGAGAGAAAACAGCAGCAGCCAATTTTTGAGATTCTCCATACCACTTATCGGTCAGTGTTGAAGGCTGAAGGTTAATAAATCGACAGCCTGCTTCTTTGGCTGTAGCCTTGGCAATCAATGTTTTACCACAGCCTGGAGGCCCGTAGAGAAGAACACCTGGAAATTAATGTTATTTTATTATTACCTTTAAGAAAATGAGATATTTGCTTTAGTTTATGTAATAATTGATAAAATATTAATTCTGCTCCCACAAAAGTCATTTCAATATTCAATTCTGCTTTTATGAATCATGTTTATAGTAGATAAGGCAACAGAAAGGAAAGTACCATGTTCTAAGTTCGATGTCAGTGAGAACATGTATTTGGAGATTACAGTTCCTCCCTTCATGAAAAGGTCCGGGGTTCAGGACTCTAAAGACTATTATCGGCCGGGCGCGGTGGCTCACGCCTGTAATCCTAGCACTCTGGGAGGCCGAGGCGGGTGGATTGCTCAAGGTCAGGAGTTCGAGACCAGCCTGAGCGAGACCCCGTCTCTACTAAAAATAGAAAGACATTATATGGACACCTAAAAATCTATATAGAAAAAATTAGCCGGGCATAGTGGCGCATGCCTGTAGTCCCAGCTACTCGGGAGGCTGAGGCAGTAGGATCGCTTAAGCCCAGGAGTTTGAGGTTGCTGTGAGCTAAGCTGACGCCACGGCACTCACTCTAGCCTGGGCAACAAAGTGAGACTCTGTCTCAACAAAAAAAAAAAAAAAAAAAAAAAAAAAAAAAAAAGACTATTATCTTGACATCCAAAATCACACCACTCTATCAGTGGTTGGCCAATTAAATTATCTAATACCCTCCACCTTCACAAGCTAAAAAGAGCACTATAGCACTTTGATATTAGAAGGTAAACAACTTCAAAGCAGATTCTGGCAAACACTTTTTGCTGTTACTCAGAGACTTAAGTTTTAGCCAAAAAAGACATGTGCCTTTTTCCAAACAGAAAATGATCTTTTCTTAAAAGAAACACATTATCAGTCACTCTTGTTTTAGTTTCCAAAGGATAGAACTGCATTATTAATCTATAGTGTCCACTGACAGTAGTTTGCTGCTAAATACAATTTAAGATAATAAATTTAACATGAGGAATCTAAAAAGGTTGGGGTCTTGAACATTTTGGGAATCATCACCAACAGTTTCTCAACTAAAATGAGGCATTTTCCAAATTTAATGATACTAAATATATAATAATGGTACTAAATTTATAATACTAAAATTATGAACCACTCTATAAATAAATCATCTACAGAAAGGCCTGATAAGAACTGTAATCTATAGACCTTTCAAAATATTTGCTTAATTCAAAGCTAAACATTTTTCATGAAATAGCATTTAAAGAATGACTATTTACAGATGGTATATTAGAGTAAACTGGAAGGGATTTGTAGCTGTCCAAAATTTTCATAATATACAAAACAAATAAAATTCAAAATATAAGAAAAATAGTATTTTGAATAAAATTTCTAAAAAATGTCTTTTCAATTTTTTAAGATGAAAAACTTGAGCCTGATTCTATAACCCTACCAACTGTTTTTCACATCAAGCACTTCAAAATAATGCTCAAACTTTTTCTCAAGCATATATAGATTTTTCCTCTGGTCTTTATAATTCTTTAAGATTCAAGTACTAACACCAACTAATCCAAGTTTAATAATTTTAAACTAAACTTTTCTAAATCTGACTTTTAAATTAAATCCATAAGCTTTGCCAGTACAAGTTCATTGAATCTTCAAGCAGTCTTTGCAATTTTTAATTAAGTCCATTTAGGTGCTTAAAATCCAGTTAAGTCAGCTATAATTTGAATTTTGTACTGACACTTCTCTTTTGGATGACTCATGTGAAACAATAAAGAATAGTAATCTAAAGTAATTTACTTTAAAACTGAATGAACACATATGGGATAACTGCAGATCCTTGGAATTATTATAACATTTTATGATTCTGATCACATAATTTAATGCAGAATGCACATCTACTAGTAAATTTTTAGAAATGTATTACTTAAATCTCAGGGTTTTTAAAACCAAGTATTGATGCAAAAGCCTCCATATTTTGTTGACTTTGCAACTATACTATTACTTTATAAATGTATGCAGTGTTTGTAGAATGTCCTATTTGTTTCAAATTATTCATTTATCACTTTAAATATTTTATTTCTAGTTTAGTTTTGGTACTTCTTAGCAGGATTAAGTTTTCCCGAATATTTCTCTTCACAGACTACAATCAATGTTATTAACTGAGCAGCTACTAGTGTCTGAAGATTCAATATGCAATGAAAGCTTCTGCATCTCGTAACTTTCTGAGGTTAGAGCTGTGAGAGAGAAGGTGTACGAGGAGCTGTTATCATTCCCTGCTTGACCTCAGTTACATGTCTGCTTTATAATTCTTCAGTAAACTGTTTTGTCCCCATTCCTGTTTGTATGTTCAGTTTCACTAAAATTTATGTTGTCTCATCCAACGCATTACCAGTGAGTCTACAAATAAAACTATTTAACGTGGCACCTTTGTATACCTTTTCCCAAAATGGTCCCCCCAGTGTTAGTATTTATGAAGGGTGACAAATGAGTGATTCTTAAAATTAATGTGAAACGTTTGGCTTTAATTATTAGTTTTGCAATCTTTTACCTAGTTTCTTGAGCTTAATCTGATACTGTTATGACCAATTTCAACAAATAAAAAATGTGCTTATTATTCTGTGCTTTGTAGAAGCTTAAAAATTCAAACCCCTTTTTAAGATGGATGTTTTCAGTAAGGGCTTTACTTAATAAGTGCTGCATACAAATGAAAGATTTAAGACGAGAAAGAAAAGCAGTACTAGGACAAATACCAAATTTGAGATAATCCTCATTAGTGACAATATACTGACTTTACTAGTGACCAACTTTTCTTTCTTTCTCTTTTGGACAACTGCTTATTGCCTTTAATATAAAATTTGCCCAAATGGTATAAAAATAAATATCTACAAAATATAAAATATCTATAAAAATTAAATCTATTTAAATATAAAGTACATAAGGGGAACGTAGGCCTTTACAGTATCAGAAAATCAATTTTTCAAAAAATATTTTTCTTACGTTATCCACATTTTAAAGAATACACCAAAACATGGAATACGATAAAATTCAGAAATATAAAACTTATGCGCCAAAATAACAATTACTGAATTCAGAAAGTTTATAGAAGAAGCCACATACTGTTTAGATGGAATTTTTTTTTGGAATTTTAACTGTTGTAAATTTTTAAATGTTTTGGGAAAAAGAGGGTTACTTTTTTATACAACCATCAATATCTTGTGGCATGTCTCTGTCATCAATCAGTGGCATGACAATGTACATTAGCTCCAACTTCATATCTTTACATGATCTTATCAGTTAAATATGATCTCATGTGCTGCATGAATAGTGCGTAATAAGTCATTCTCAAATTATCTTTCTGTAGTCCATGTGAGGCAATGATCACTTTCAGCTTAGATGGCAATGAACTGTCTAAAGATAACAAAATTGTCAATAAAGCAATCACTCTAACCTAGGTAACTTATTTCTAGTACAAAAATGGAACAAATATGGTAAATGATTTTATACTCTGCTTCTATACACTAATATGCAATTTATGTTGTGTAAATCAATGATTTTCAAAGTGTTGCACTTTTTTTTTTTGAGACAGAGTTTTGCTTTGTTACCCAGGCTGGAGTGCAATGGCACAATCATAGCTTACTGTAACCTTGCACTGCTGGACTCAAGCGATCCTCCCACCTCAGCCTTCCAAGTAGCTAGGACTACAGGCGCATGCCACAACACCAACTAATTATTTTATTTTTTTGTAGAGACGGGGTCTCACTATGTTGCTCAGGCTGGTCTTGAACTCCTAGGCTCAAGCGATCCTCCCATCTTGGCCTCCCAAAGTGCTGGGATTACAGGCATGAGCCACCATGCCTGGCCAAAATGTTGTTCTTGATATAAAATTTTCCAAAAATGTAAAGCTTCTAGTTCAAATAGCCAAACATTAGATTACATAATCAGAAAATATTCACATAACTTTTAAATTGGATGATGCTTTCAAATAAGCAGCAGACTTACACATAACTTTCGAAGTATCTCCTCCATTCTTTGATATCCACTATACTAACTGGGGCTTTGAACCAAGTCCAACTGGTAAAGCCACCCAATTTTACCTGGACTAAGACATCACTGATGAAAAAAGGAGCATTTTCTAACAGTGTATAAAGAACATTTTATTTTCCTAAATTCACTAGCATTGTGAAACTGCAAACTGAAAATGCGAAACGGTCTTTTTGTCAGACTCCAAATAACCTAGAAGAGGGTAGTAAAGAAACTTAACTACATAATCCAACTTTTACCTGATCTGGGCTTAGATAATCATTCAAAAATTCTTTCCCATTCAAACTTTTCTTTGGGGGAAAAAAAAAAATCACAAAAAATGACATGTATTTTGTTAGGGAAAAATATAAGCAGCTTTATTGTTTCAGAAAATAAAAAGAAATACATAATAAATAGCTTTGTTGTTTTAGTTAATAAAAAGAACATGGCATTTTTGCTGATAATTTTCATCCTCCATTTAGCAGAAACAAAAATTATCTACTCATAAAAATGCATAGGTATTAATATATACTTCAATTACTTTTGCTATATAAAATAATGCACCTTTCTGGTATAGTTGCAAAATTATTAAGATTATAAGCAATTACAACTTATACATACATACTGCTATTTTGATGTTTTTAAAGATCTACCTTTTTGAAAAATGAACGCGACTAGTAATTTGACTTGTCTTTTTGTTTTTGAGACACACCTCACTCTGTTGCCTGGGCTGGAGAACAGTGGCATCATCATACCTTAATGCAAACTCAAATTCCTGGGCTCAAATGATCCTCGTGCTTCAGCCTCCCAAGTAGCTAGGAGCATACCACCATGCCCGGCTAATTTTTTATTTTTCATAGAGATGGGGTCTTGCTATGTTGCCCAGGCTGGTCTCAAACTCCTGGCCTCAAATGATCCTCTTGCCTCAGCCTCCCACAGTGCTGGGATTTCAGGCATGAACCACCATGCCCAGCCCGAGTTCAGTCTTGAATAGCAACATAAATCAAACTCATCTAGTTTTGGCAATGCACTAAATAGGAGCTTCTGCTATCGGGAAATAAATAGGCTATCTGTAGTTAGTATCTGATAGTCGTGGTAAGACATATCTATCTACCTCACTGTAAAAGTTACCAAGTAATCTCCACCCAAATCACCTTAACAAGCCCAAGCATGATTAATATTTGCAAGAGAACAATAAAAGAATTACACTTCAGTTGTAAGTACTCAAATTCTAAGACTTTCAAAGTGATTATGAATAAGGAAAAGGTTCCCTCAAAGTGGAGCAGTATTTAATTTCCAGTTCATCTGCAGTTCAATATTTCCTGCAAACAAGAATGACTACCATCTAAAAATAATTAAGATCACTCTAGTGAAAAAAATTCACTAGAGTTTTGAAACAACAAAAGGATATCTTAGCTTTAAAAATTATGTATTGTCATTTTGTATTTTTTTTAATCTTGATTTCCCAAAGTTTAATTTAGTTGGAAGTAACAGAAACATGTTTGAAATAAGGAGATTATTTTGATATCTAAATACAGGGAAAAATTTATCTAAATTTCAAAAATTAAAGAATGAGCAATTATTTTTAAAAAGACAGTCACTGGATCTCAGATTTCTCTTGAGAAATCTGATTTCACGAAAACCAGTTTTAAAATGGCAAAAAGTTTCAATGATGATTCTTGGCTTTTAATGTGTTAGGCAGACATAAACTTTTACCATACCTTTTGGAGGCTGTAGAAGCCTGGAATTCTCAAACAAATGCTTCTTTTTGATAGGTAAAATGACTGTGTCTTTCAGATCTGTAATAACATCATCTAAACCTGCTATATCACTCCAAGTAACCTGGTAAAAGTTAAGGTAACATGAATTTTACTATAAATGTACACTCAATAAAGTAAATGTAATCTCCCCAAAATAGAACACCCACATACAAAATGGCCAACTGTAATCGGAAAATTATACATAAATAAAAGATTAAAATTATATATCAATGCGAGTAGACTTTTCACAGCAGTAATGAAATTAATAAACTGCTCTAATACTGGAAAAAGGAGTTTAATAGTCATTATTAAAAAAAAGTCACATACTCAAAAATCTGCAAGGGTATAATAAGCTGAATTCATTCCATTTATGAGGAGGAAATATTCTACCACAAAAAGATTGAGAACCAGCTCAGATAATTTCGCATTGGCTGACTGGTAAGAGCTCACAAGAAATGTACCTATTTCATACAGGATGTTGTCAAACATCATAGAAATTAATTTTAGAAATAAGGTCTATATCTTATATTACCCACCAAACTGGACTTCCGAATCTTATTTATCAAAAGTAAAACAGTCAAAACTTAATGAGGTGTTTTTATAAATAATAATAAGTATATATATTTCAAAATAGATGAGGAAAATCTTCTGATTCAACTTAAAAAGTTTTTTTTTGGAAATAAGCTAACTAAAAGGGACTTCAAAAAAAAGAATCAACCTAGCTCTAAGCTGGCACGGTAAAGGAGTTAGAGGTGAGGCCAGTCAGAAGCAATAACTTTACAATAGATTTACTTTCTTCACAACTTAAAAGAAAAAAAAAAAAAGGAAGATAAAATGAGAAGGTGCAAACTTTTCCAGCTAAATGTGGGGGAAAAAATCCTTTCATTGTAGCTGCAACAAAAAACTGAGTCTGTTAGTATAGACTTACTCAGAAATGAATATAGGTAGGTCTCCAAGAAGGTATCATCATAAATTTATAAATCAAATTCAAAAGGAGGCTTAATTCTAGGGTGTGTGTATGTCTCTGTATAAACAGATATTAAAAGACATTGTAGATTTTTGTCTTCTAGATTTGGAGATTGGAATATTTCATTCTACTTATTTATAGCAAAATAACATTAATACATTAGATACATGTATTTATTCTGTTACATACAAAATATTCATATAGGATCTTATACATTACATTAATCTGATCCTCAAAATAATCCTCATAAAGTAGGTAGAGCAGGTATTTTATTACCTCTGGATTATACATGAGGGAACTGAGACTCAAAGAGGAAATCATTTGCCATGGCCATGAATGGAAAAACTGGGACTTGGAATCCTAAGTCTATCATACCATATAAAAGTCTAGATTTAAACTCCATAAAACAAACATTCACACAACTTAAAGCAGTATGTTTCACATATCATAAAGGCAAATATACCAAAGTACAAGTTTTATTACACAAATGTATACAGAAAAAGAGTTAACATAGCAGACCTGAGGTTGCTATCCTCAGAAAAGCCTGCTTACAAGGTCGGGCCTCAGCTGGCATCTGGGAACTTAGATTTCGAGGGTCTCACCATTCCCTGACAAGAACAGCTCACTTGCCTGAACTGTTTGCAGAAACAATACAGTTTACCAGGAATACCTGTTTTCCTTGTAGGAGTCCAGAATTTTGGTACATTTAAGGAAGACGGAATCTATATGTCCAGCCCCCAATAAAAACCCTGGGCACTGAGTCTCTTGTGAGCTTCCCTGGTGGACAACATTGCACATGTGCTGTCACAACTTGCTGATGTAATAATTAAGCACATCCTGTGTGACTCCACTTGGTAAGGACTCTTGGAAGCTTGTACCTGGCCTCCTCCAGACTTCACCCTATGTCCTTTTCCCTTTGCTGATTTTGCCTTACATCCTTTTAGTGTAGTAAATTATATATAGGAGTATGACTATATGCTGAGTTCTGTCATTGCTTCAAGACCATCAATGAACCTGGTCATGGCCTTCGGGACTCTTGACACAAAACATTAGACAAAAAAAAAAAATCTTCAGAGGCTGGGAAGGGGTGGGGCAAAAAAGAATATAAATGTATTTATTACCACTAAACTGTATACTTAAAAATGATAAAGAATAAATATTTTACATTTATAAAAAATTATATATGTATATTTTACCTCAATAGAAAAGAAAATCTTAAGATTAAAGATACATACATGCATATTAAGAGGGTCTACCAGATGAGCAGCAATACTCATTTCATATTCTGAGAGCTTCACATTTTTCACACCAATTTGCTTCATTAGTTTTTCTGCCTAGAAAGAAAAGAACAAGCAACCTCCTTTGGTTTGATATTTAGATATTGGCACTTCAAAACAGATATATGTGAAGTGTAAAGAGCAATGAATAGACATACAAGAATTTTCCAGGGATATTTTAGGCCATTTGATCTTATCCTTCCCCATTGTGAGCTCTTAGGTAAAGAAAAGATTTAAGGGTCTCCTCCACAGATATCAGGGCAATTTAACCACCTCTTAGGAAATGAGAAAATAGGGTACATGATTGAAGAGATCACCATGTACCTCCCATTGCTTCAATGAGACTGTAGAATACAACTGGTTTCTCTTTCCTAGTAGGATTATCATGACAGGTACAGGTAAAACCTCAAGAGGAAAGAGGAGTTCAGGATACCAAGAAATGTACAATTGGAGTTTCTTTCCTTAAATTAACAGAGCTTTTAAAAAATACATTTAAATAGGAACTAGCAAACAATCTGAGTATGTAATTATCTTTATACATTAGGTGTATACATATATATGCTGCCCTGAGTTTTTTCCTATCTAGTTTCCCTCTCCTATTGCTTTTCTTTCTTTATCGCTTCTATCTACTGCCTTGCCTACACAGGCAACACTAACTATTTGTTCCTTACTGACTTTCTATCTAAATTTTCTTATTTACTTCAGCTTCTCAGTCTTCTAAGATTCAGTTCCAATAAACCACAGCTTTAAAAGCCACTTACTTGGCAATGCAGTTCACAATGGCTTTCTGTAGTTAACAAATGTTGGATCTTCCAAATTGGCATTCTGTGATGGCTGCTCTTAAAACTACCAGAGAGTTCCAGGCTTTTTAAGGTTTTATATCATTCCTTCACAACGTATTTCAGCTATTATTTTTCTCAAAATAACAGAAATGAAGTTTGGAAAACTATAGTGTTACAACAGGACTAAAAATAGGAAGACATTAAGTTAAAACTAAAGTTATGATAAGTGACTTTTATGTGTATGAAAAACTGTGCACTCAATCTTTCCTGGCCCTTAACTACTAACCCACAATTTCAAGAAAATTATATAGTCTAATTAATATGCTAAACAAAATATTGTAAGTTTCCAGACCAGACTGAGCATAAATTATTTATCCTGCACTTTAAAACTCTTAGAGTACGCATCTCAATTAACCTAATCCCTTTCATCACAAACATACCTGTCAAAACCCCTCTCTCATTACCAATTAAATATCCTATCTCTCACAAGTTGGAGGTTTTCCTGGCTTCAAGCTAGAAATTTACATATATCCCACTTAATCCAATATAAAATGACTTCCAGGATACTGTTCCTGATTTGGATGTAATTATGTCATCTTTTGCCTTTCATCTTGAAACTTTATTATTACTAAAATCACTAGGCCCACTGATTATCTGGTAACCTCAAAGTGTTCTATCTGTATCCAAGCTTTCAGATTGAAAGTTCTTCCTTTCTGACCACAGAAGTGGTACCTTCCTCCTCCCACATTCACACCTCATCCCTACCCTTAATGTGCACTCTAATTCCTTCATTTCTTTCTATTCTCCAACTAAATTATCCCAGATCTGGCAATACCGACTTCCTAATGGCCCAATGATACCCTCCTTAGAACTCCTTATGCTTCTTGTTATTCTAGTTAGCCTCATCCCCAATGCTGATTCAGCACTACCATTCACTCTATCTGCCAACTTGCTGAGTAATGCTTCAGAGTAAAAACTAAACAATCAAATTCCCAATAAACTCACACTTTCTTCAACCAAGCCCCGAAATTCCATAATCCATAATGACTTAATCTCATTAAATACTAATCACACATTTACCTCACATTTACCATGACTTCTTCCACTCCATTCATTTTTAGTCACAATTTCTCCCATTCATGTTACTAAAAATAAAACAACTCCACCTTAAAATGCTCCTGTAACTACTGATTCTAATTGCTCTTGGACCTTCTGGGATCTACCTCCATTCACTACACATCTTCTTAGGCAGCTCTCTCCTCCTCCCTCTTCATTTTTTCCTTTTTTCTTCTTTTCCCCAAACTCTGGAATACTACCTTTTTTTTTTTTTTTTTTTTTTTTTTTTTACCTCAAATTGTACTTGCTGCCTCCAATGAATGGAAATTGCTCTCTTCAACCTTAATGATTTCACTAAACTTAACTGATCGCTTTCTTAGATCCTATTCTTAATGAGCTCCTTTTCTCCTTGACTATTCTAATGTAACATTACAACCAATTCTCTTTTGCAACCTTCTCCTCTTTTGGCATGGTGACTTTATACAAGTGATTCCCCAGATAGTGGGAATGAATTAAGGGGTATAACCAAATAATCTCTGGGCCTTACAAAAATTTTATTCACCACCCCATCCACTTCCCAAATTCTGATTATTTCTTCACAGAACACAAGTGTTTCAGTTCAGAACCACTGCCACAGTAAACCTATTACAGTCTGCAGTGTGTTGTATACTTCAGTTGTGTTCAGGTGGAAAAGACACTATTATCGGTACCTTACGTTATCTTGGTTTTATTCCTATCCCTCTGGTCATTCTTTTTGTTTTATTTCTAAAGTGATTTATTAATAAGTGGGTAGATCAAAGGATATCTTTAGAATATTCAGATGAGGTATAAAGAACCACAACATAACCAACACCCACTCAGGTTTAAGAACAAGAACATTATCATTATCTTCCAAGTTCCTCTGTGAGCCCCTCTCCAAATGTAGACAGACTTTCTCTGGTCTCTCAGAGGTAATTACAATCCTAAATTTAAATCATTCCTTGCTTTTTTAAATAATTTAACCATATGTTTGATTCTCTAATGTATAGTTTTGTATGTTTCAGAACTTTACATATGTAGTATCATACTGTATGTACTCTTCTGTGACTTTTCTTCACATGACATTGTATTTCTTAGTCATCCATGTGGCTGTTGAGCAGCTGTAATTCATTCACTTTTCTCTGGTGAATATTATGCTATGGCATATGTAGGAAACCAGAATATGCCACCCCAAAATATGCCACTTTGGCACGATTATTTTGAGTTAAGGACAATTCAGAAGGAATAGATAGAAGAAAAGCATTCTGCCCTACCCTACTTCCCAAAAAGGAGGACATAAATTTACAAAGGTGTCCCTCCTCCCCTCTTCTACTAAGAAGGACAAAAGTTAATCACAGGAGACAACTACAGACACCACAACACAAACTTTACTAACTAGTCTTTATCTTCCATTAGTGTCCCAGATATTTGGCCTCCCACAATTTGCTGCCTGTAGAGACTCAAACCCCTCTTTTGTCCAGTCACTTCTCTAAAACGTTATTATTCCTTTGCTAAGATATTTATTATATAAACTCAGGTTCTAAACAAACCTTTGAGTTACTCATCTCTGGATACTCCCATGTGTTGCATGCTTGATACACATGTTAATAAACTTGTTTTTCTCTTGTTAATCTGTCTTTTGTTATAAGGGCGTAGCCGAGATTTCAGAAGGGTAGAGGGAAAATTATTTTTCCTCCCATATACGTACACATACCGAGAATTCATAAGGGCAGAGGGGAAATTATTTTTCTTTCCATATACATGCATATACTAACATTTATTCAAATGTTCAAATTAGTTCCTTCTTTTTTCTATTACAAGCAGGGCTGCTATGAGCATTCTTGTATATCTCCTCCTGGTTCTTGGGTATATGCCCATAAATAAAACACGTGGATCATTGAGTATGCACATTTTCAACTTTACTAGATAATGCCAAACTATCTTTTGAAATGGTTATACTAATTTATATTCCCATCAGCAATATTTATATTCCTATAGTTACACATTACCTCCAACGTATGGTATTACTAACAGGCTTAAAATTTTGCAATTCGGCAGATGTGAAAAGGTATCTCTCTGTGATTTTAATTAGCGTTTCCTTGATTCCTAATGAGGTTGTGCATCTTTTTATGTTTGTTGGCCTTTACAGATTCTTCTTTTTTAAGATGTCAGTTTGACCATTTTTCTTCTGGGTTATTTTTTTCCCTTACTGATTCATATGCATCCTTTATATATACTTATAACAAATCTTTTAAGTTATATTATAAAAATAGCAAATATATAGCATTGTTATAAATATTAATACTTTATATTACTTTACATTTCAATTTCAATAGCAACCCGACACGGTAAAGTACTATTTCCCACATTTATTGAGATAATCATAGAGTTTTCATTCTTTAATTTGCTAATGGTATACATTATAGTGATTTTTTTCCCCCTCAAATGAAGCCAGCCTTAAACTCCTAGAATAAATCCAACTGGTCATATTATATTTTTTATACGTTGTTGAATTCAACTTGCTAATATTTTATTTAAGATTTTTATATTTGTGTAGAAGTGAGACAGAGAAATTATAGGCTATTTTACGTTTTGAAACTGTGGTTATGCTAACCTCATAAAAAGGTTTGGTGAGTGTTCCTTCTTTTTCTATACTCAAGAAGAGTTTGTATAACTTTGTTATTATTAATTTGTTCCTTAAATGTTGGTGGAATTTGCTTGTAAAGTTCCATGGGCCTGGAGTTTTCTTTATAAAAAGATATTTTCAATATTAATTTATTTCATAGTTATGGACCTAACTACTCATGTATTCCATTTCTTCTCAAGTCAGTTTGGGTAATTCATATTTTTCTAAGAGTTTGTCCATATCTAAATTTTCAAATTTATTGACATAAAACTGACCCTTGAACAATGCAAGGATTAGGGGCACTGGTCCCCCTCCCCCTCCCTGCAGTCAAAAATCCACATAGAACTTCTGGCTCCTCAAAAACTTTACTAATGGCCTAATGTTGACTGGAAGCCTTACTGATACATCAATAGTCAATAATACATATCATGTATGTTAAATGTATTATAGGCTGTATTCTTACAATAAAGCAGAGTAGAAAAAAGAAAATGTTATTAGGAAAACCAAAAAGAAAAGAAAATATATTTACTATTAAGTGGAATTGGATCATAATAATGGTCTTCCTCCCCATCATCTTCACGTTGCATAGGCTGAGGTAGTGGATGAAGAGGAGGGGTTGGTCTTACTGTCTCAGGGGGGCAGAGGTGGAAGAGGTAATAGAGGTAACAGGAGAGACAGGCACACTCAATGTAATTTTTATTGAAAAAAATCTGCATAGGAGTGGACCTGCACAGTTCAAACATGTGTTGTTCAAGGGTCAACTGTAGTGATTAACAGTCGTTATTTTTAAAGCATCTGTCATTATGTCTCCTTTATCATTCCTAGTAATATATATTTGTGACTTCATTTTTTTCTTGATTGATAAAACTCAATTTTATTTGTCTTTTCAAAAAGCCAATTTTTGGTTTTACTGATCTTCCTCTATTGCATATTCCTTTTTTATTATATTAATTTATCGTATTTCCATTCATTTCATTGTTTTCTTTTATCTGTGAGTTACTTCGAAATATTTCCTACTTTCTAAACTTACTTGATTTTTCTAATGATCTCTATTGTACTGCATTATAGCCAGGAAGGTAATATATATGCTAACAGTATTATGAAACTTGAGATTTGCTTTATAATTTAGTATTTGGTTTATTTTCACAAATCTTATGTGTGTCCTTGAGATATGCACTCTGCATTTATTTGTGTACAATATACTATACATGTCTACTAGATAAAGCTTTTTGTTTATATCTTCTACATCCTGTCTGATTTCCTAAAAAATCTGATTATCAATTACTAAAAGAAATATTAAAAATATCTCACATGATGATGGAGATGCCTATTTCTCCCTATAATTCTGTCATTTTTTTCACTTCATATATTTTGAAGCATATTAATAGGTACACACAAATATAGAAATGTTATATTTACTGGTGAATTGAATCTGTTATCAGAATGGAGTGAACCTCATTTTCTCTAATATCTTTGCCTTACAGTTTCTTTTTGTCCAGCTAGCTTTCTTCCTGTATTTGTGTGGTACATGTATTTCCATCTTTTTACTTTCAATTTTTCTATGTCTACATTTCAGATGTGTCACTTCACCTATCATATGGCTTAAATTTCTCTCTTTAAACCATTCATCTTTAAAACATTGTATCTTTGTCTTTAGTTAATATATTATAGAAGGAATAGTCTTTGGGGGTCCTAGATTTATAGAGGTATTGTCTAGGAGACTCCCTTTCTTGGATGGGCCCTGTGCCTTGTATCCTGAGCCCCTCTGAATCATAAAAACAGACACTCAATTTCAGTAGGTCCAGCAAATTCCCTCAAGGTGAGAGCTGGCCGTCAAGCTCACCTTACCTTTCAGAATTTTTGCCTTAAGTTTTTTACCTGCATTTCTTATTCCCTTGATACCTCATGAATGCCTTCAAGAAGATTAAAAAAAAATTATCAAGCTTGTTTGGTTGTTTTCAGCAGAAGAGTCAGTCCAGGTACCCTGTTACCTCTACTGAACTATTCATTCTCCACTGGCTTCACATCATCTTTCCATTCCCTAAAGGAAGGGAATGTATCAAGGCTTATCATTTATGTTGCTTTATATTAAATAACATCTCCTTTGGAGACCTTGTCATTCTCAATACGGTCATTAGCATTTATTATAGTGACAATTATGTCAGAAACTCTCAACAAACATTTGAATATATAAATCTTGATGGTAGTAGGAGGAAGATGGGGAAATGGCTTGGGAAAAACCCTACAAATGATACATCCATACACAGGAATAATCTTATAGCCTACCCCATCCTAGTTGAGACTTACTGCTCTAATGACTCAACTACTTAAGGGCATCTGATAATGCAACGTACTTTTAGCACTGACCTTCTTCCTGAGATTCAGATCTACAATTTCAATTGCTGTATGAACATTTCCCCTTGAATTCCTACTACCAACACAAACTCAGTAATGCCCAAATCAAAGGTCACGTTCCCATAAATTTGCCCTATGTACTAGTTTCCAAACCTCTATAAAAGATGAGTCTTTGAGGAATCTGGATAAATCTTTGATGCATTTGTAAGATGTCCTTTTTCTTTCCCCACATCATCATAAAGTCTTTTCTGCATTCTTTATTTTGAGTCTATTTCACCCATTCTATTCTTTTTGTCATTTCCATATTCCAAGTCTTTGCCAGGACTGTTGCAGTCTATAACCAACACATCTTGCTGCCAGTCTCTCCTGACTCATATCCCTTCTATATACTACTATAACTTGAATTATTCTAAAAATATTGCTTTGCGTATCACTCAGCCACTCAAATATATTTAATGGTTTACCATTGCCCATACAGAAGTCTTCAATTGGTCAATAGCATATTTTGACGGTTGGCTAGAGATGTAGGGAGGACAAGAGGAAGGATAACTGAGAAACTATAGCCCTCAGCCAAGCAAATCTCACGACAATCTTTTCAACTTGGATTTTTAAACACTGGTAAGTTACTGTGGAATGGGGTAACACTAGAAGTGAAGAGTATGCCTCCTTTTCCATTGATGATGGACTTCTACTAATAAAATGCTATGGCATTTTTTTGTCAATCTCAGTCTACCCATCAAAAAATTAAAAGAACCGAGGAAAGGAAAAGTAGAACTCTCTTCCCTGAATTTACACTCAGGACTCTATCAGGTAATCTTCACCTCTCGCTGCAGGTTCTACTAGTTATGTAAATCCCACTCTCCAACTCAACTAGTATATTTACTGCTTCTTTAACAGGGCTTCTTATTCCTACTCCCACTGTAACTCCTGTTCATGTCCTATCAAAAATTATCCTCGCCTATCCCAGAGGCCAGGCTCCTTCATAAAGCCATCTTCAACTGCCTCAGTCAAACTGGTGACTACTCCTTTCTCCAAAAGCTACAGTTTCTGTCCATACTACTCATTAGGCAACTAGCACATGCTATTTACTATTATAGTTTATATTATCATTGACAAATTTTTTCTCTCTACCATGGGCACTAAGAGGACAGACATTGTATCTAATACTTATTCATATACTTGACATTTAGAACAATACTATACACATAGTTTTTAATAAAGGTTTAATGATGACAGTCCATTCATGTAGTACTTAGCATCTATTAATATACTTGGCTTTCTACATGTCTTCTAAATTTATATCCCAGGAGCTCCTAGAAGCCAAGAAAAAAAAAAAATGACAAAATTTTCTTTGTTTAAAAGTAAGACCCCTGCTTTTTAAAATGCTGAAAATGATATAACTTAACATTATTTTGTACTCAGGCTTAAACTGACTTTCCTAATTCAGGTGGAAGAGAAAAAAGCTACACTCAGGTTGACAAATGAACAAAATCAAATTAGTTTGGGAAAAAAAAAAAATGAAAAACCTACCCCAGTCAGACTTCCTAGGGACTTATGAATACGTTGATGATATAATCTAAATTGTGAATCAATCATTTTATAATCAACTTCAGGCGATAAATTCATAACTGCCCAAACTGCTTTTCAGATATATATTTACTGCAGTGTTTATGAAACTGTGATTTTTACTTTTTACTGATTAAAGAGCTATGCGTTACACTGTAAAATAGCCATTTATTTACATCCCTATTTCCCACACTAGCCTATAGTATTTTGAAAGATCAAGATTTATTCATTTTTTTTTCCCTTGGAACCAAGCATTTGCTAAGAACTCAATAAACGTTTATTGAATAAATCAGAGTCACAACTCAGAGGACAAACCTAAAAATCAATGAATAGGATTATCTTATTCAGTTACTAAAAGTTTTAAGACAGTCAATACAATATGACTATCTTATTCAGTTACTATATTAATTAAAAAGAAAAATAAGAGCCAGAAAGGAAAAGCCACCTAACAAACAGGAAGAAAAATTTCCAAGACTCCTAGGCTTTTAATGTTTGAAGAGGTACAAAAAACAAACAATATATCATTCTAATAAGGAAATAACCACAAGAGGCAGCAGGTGAAAAATTAAAAACTATAACTTATATCAACAATGAAGAACTTTAAAGTAATTCCTTAATTAGATTTTAGTGTAGTTAGTAAGTCTAAGACTGATAGCTGTTCAGCATTATCCACATTTCAAATGTCATACAAAATGAAATGCGTATCATTACTGAAGATAATATTTTTGTTTAGTCTGCTAAAAAAATTTACCTAGACTCCTGCATTTATAAGCTGACAAAAATATTCTAATGAGGATGTTCACAACAAAATACTGTATTTTTATTTATTGTTTTTTCTCATAAGTTGCCTATATAGTTTTAAAAAACTTGATAAACCAATACTTTTTTAGGAATAATGAAATAGAAATTAAATACATATACCAATACATTTTCATGTGGGACTTACAGAATTTCTCATTAATTTATAATTCTATTATATTCTTAGCTTGGGGGAAAATATTTGCTAGCCACAAGAAAAATGATCTTCAAACATTTCATACCTGTTTCTGAGCTTCTACTTTTTGCTTTCTGGTTGGATCAATTGCATCTACCATCCATTTGATAGTAAAGTATGTTACTGCACCAAATATAGTCAAACGGAAAATTAAACCAACAACTTCATTCCGACTCAAGGGACGAGAAAAGGCTTCAGCATGTACCATCTTGATCGTTAACCTTAAAAAACAAACAGAAACGTCACTAGGTAACAACTATATTAAAATTGGAAGAGTAATACGGTAGATTAAACTAAGCAAGAAAACTAAATTCTAGTCAAACTGAAGTGTTTCATTTTAAGGTGAAATGGATTTTTAAATGTTAAGCAAAGAAATACGTTTAAAGTTCCTTTTGGAAACTGAAATAGATTAGGAACTAAGGTTTATTTAGTAGTAGAATTAATAATTCTATTTAAAAAATATAGCAACTATATTAAGGTATTTATTCTTTCAAACAGCTTTTAAATAACTATTTCAGAGAGTCTAGAAAAGTATCAAGTATAACACTAATCCAAATGAAGAAAGGCAGCCCGACAATACTTTATATACTAGGTAATTTTTTGAGAATAAAATTCAAACTGTGAACAGACTTACTTTTTCCTCAATTGTTTTCAAGGACTGCTTAAATTTAAACATGCCATTTTCTCAGCTGGTAAGTGACAAATTTTTTGAGCCATCCTATTGCTCCCAACAATCCAGCTAAATATGAAGCAACAGAACTTTCAAAAATTTTTAACCAACCAAACCACTGCAAGAATACAGCATTCACCAAACTACAGAGAAAAAAGGAGGCAATGTACCTATTTTTATATACATCCCTGAGCAGCTGCATCAATCAAAGCTAGGCTTACAGAAGATATGCACTCCTGTCAAGGGCAATAACTATCCAGAAGCATAAGCTAGTTAGGGATGACATGACTATCGCTTCAAATAATGCCATTATACTCAGTTCTGTGCTGAGTGCTATGGGATATATAAGAAAAAGAGAATAAATATTTTGCACTCACATGAAAATGAATAAGCCAGAATTTGTACAGATGGCTTGGAAACACGTAAAAATTAGGTACTGCATAGATTAATCCATGGTCCTTCCAGCTCCAAAATTATTGTTTCTCTGCTCACTACTACTAAAGCTCCTCTTTACCTCCCTCCCTCGAGAATAGCTCCAACAATTTTTTAATTCCTCTAATATACCTCCTCTCCATTCAAAACCATACACTCCTCCCTAATCAAAAGACCCCAAAGCTTTCCCTTTACAGGATTCCCAAGGATTCGAGACTATGCTGATTTAGCTCCAGAGTCAATATTAAGCATTTTATCTCTCACTTCTCAGAGGGAACTCTCAGTGGCTGGAGTCACTATCATCTTAAAATGCCACATGTGTTTTACCTTCGGAGTATTTGCCTGGTATCCTAGATGGGCCATGTCCTCTTATTCATCTAGGATTAGTCAAATTCTATCCAAACTTCACAAAACCAACTTTATGTGCTCCATGAAGCCTTCCAGATCACATTAATCCTCTATATTTACACATTATTACACCATCTTAAGAAATGTCTTGTTTTTAATCATTACTGAACTTTTGGGACATCTATTCTACTCAGCTAGAATTTAAATCCTTATAAACAACATTTATAACATCCATCTTTTGTGTGTTTGTTACACACAAAACAGAGGCTACTCAAAAATTATCTGTTGAACAGATAAATTGCAACTAAAGAAAAACCTCCCAGTTGAGTATTCCAACAGTCACTGTCAGACTTTTGAAAGATTTTCAAAAGTCAAGGTTCTACACTTCTCCATTACTAGGAGCCACTCACTTCACAATAACTACATTATTTAAACTTAACAATTAATTAATTGAAAGCCTTCAATTTGGATGAAGAAATTTTGGCCTAGGGATGTTAAGTGATTTGATTCATTCAACAAGCACTTATTTAACATTTATATATCATGCCTACTAAATACCAAATATACAATAAAAGCTAAGATACAATTACTTTACTCAAGGAACACTGTCCAATTATTATATTAATTATAACAGGAAAAAAAGAGCCAGATGGGAGAAGTCACCTAACTAAAATCCCCCCTTGCTTCTTCCATCAGCATGGATTCCAAAAAATAGGTTACACGATACTTCACTTCTCACAGAAGTGAAAACCTGACTTTTCTAGTCTTTATTCAGACGAAGTTGAAAATAAGGTTGAAATGTGTGGTATCATTATGTGGGGTATATTCGTAAATGAAAATAACCCAATTTAGACAAGATAAGGGTTTTATTAACTTAATGTATGAAAAGTGGTGGCATTCCAAAAACATTTTCATTTGTTTGGTTTGACTTGATAGTAATGATACTGCCATCTACTGGAAGTTCACTGAACTACATGGACAAATTAGGGCTATCAGCACATCCCAAAGTCATCAAGATAGTAAGAATTTTTAAAATCCTATAAAAAATGTCAAGATATAACACTCCTGTTTATACATTTTCCTATTCTGAAATTAGGTTTATTAAGGCCAGCCACCTCTAAAACAGTTGTCCATCTTTTTAAATGACTTCAAAATTCTGAAACGAAACTGAAACCTGTTTTGTAGATTGTAACTGTAAACGCTTTATTGTACACTCATCTATCATTCATATGGCATTGATATACCTGCAATGTAAGGCTGTTACAGGAACAGTACCATTACAGCAGAATATACGATAACAGTTGCATGTACATACAACAGCAGGGAGTGTATTTCAATCTTGTATTAAACATCAGTTTCAACAAAACAAATACAAAAATATGTACATAAAGATAGTTCTATGTACAACTAAGAAATATAGCAAAACACTGATTTATAGTTACTTGGGCAAACATGGTACCTGGTAGTCTCTTTTTAAGGAGTTTTCCACTTCTGGGTGGAAAACTTTGAAATTGTACTACCTTGTCTATGAGCAAATTATTGACACGGTAAAGGACGAGAGTATAGTGTTCATATTGTAGTATTTCTCTCCTAATTCACTGCAGTGTTTTTACAAAGGGTTGAAAGTCCCAGTTTCGCAGACATCAAGGCCCTCCGAATACATCCTATAACGATGAAGGCCTGCCAACCTTCACATAGAGGGCAGGTTATTATTAACACCATCTTCCTCTGCGAAAGCGTGTTCAGCCCCGAAGAACCACTTTCGATTTTGCACAAGGTGGTAGCAGCGCCTGTACGACAATCAGACCTGGTTTATTCCAGCTGCCATCGCCAGGAGTCTGGTTCTGAGATCTCCCAGAACGACCCCAAGCCCCCACTGAGCAGGCTGCCTACAAAGATTTTCTCGGTGATGGCAAAAATCTCGGGGGCAGAGTCAACGGAGACCTAAGGGCCCAAGCTGGGCCGGAAGCCACCGCGAGGCCCCGGACGCCCTTGGAGATTAATCTGCTCGATACTAAAGGCTGCGGGGCTCCGGGGGGCGGCACTGAGGCGGGGCGTGGGAGGAGGGCGACGTGACCTTCCCGGCTGGGTTTCTCAGATCCGAGCTGGTCCCTGAGGGAGCTCAGCGGGATCCTACACCCGTCCCTCTAGGTCCCGCAGGAACCCGCTACTCACCCGGGGGCAGAAACAGCGGGAGCAAAAGCCCTCAGCCGGCCTCGCACAGGAAGGAAATGCCGCCAGAGCGAGAACACTTCCGGCGGGAGCCGCGGTCCGCCCCCTCGCGCGGAGCATGCGCGACCCGCGCCCGCTGGCGGATAGAGCGGCGAGTTCCAAGTCTTAGAAATGGCCAGGGAGCCGGGCGGGAGCGAATTGGCGCACCTGATACTTAACTTGTCCCTGCTGGGCAGGCGTTTTGCGAAGCCAGTGTGTCTGCAAGGAGCGCACTAACCAACGCTCTGAGTTTAGCTACTGCGTGTCCGAGATTGAATTTGGGAAGGCGCCTATCGCATAAGTCCCTGCCCTGCTCGCGGGTACCAAGCACAACCCTGACAAATCGGGAGCCTTCTTGAGAGTGCGGGAATGCTCTGCGTGCCCCGCAAGGAAATTCTTCCCTGGCTCCAGCGTGAACCTGACTCACTCCCACCGCTCCGTGCAAACCCTCACGCTCCGGGTCTACGTCTGTACTTTTTAGCCAGAGCGCAGACGCACATGACCACCCCCACCCCTCACCATCTGCCTTTCAGTTTCTAGGGTGAGCTCACTCTCCTTCCCTATTTCTGTGCTGACAAACACCTGGGGGTGGCGCTTGAAAGTCCTTCAGCGAAACGATTTAGCAGCCCACGCAGGCAGGCCCGGTAGCTGGGACAGAATAGGGTATCCTGTGACATTTTGCATTTTGGTGACTTCCCTTTTTCTTTTACCCCTTCCCCTTTCCAGAATGAACGACGTGACACAAGAGGACCCCAGGGAACAAACCTGAAAGCCAGCACCTCCTGAATACACAGACTGCCAGAGAGCAGATGACATTAGACACTGTCCCCAGATATAAAAGGCATCACTTCTTTCAGAGAGAAGCGGTGAGACTATAAAGTAATGAGACAGTTCCCTTCCTTCTCTTCCTCAGCAAAGCAGTTTGTGCCTCTCTACTTGAGCCGTCATCTTGGATGGCTAAAGAAATCTGCAGCCTGATTGTTGAATTAACAAATGCTACTAGTTACAAACTTGTACTGTAGTGAGGATACTGTCTACAATTTAGTGAATGTCTACTAGGGGTCAGGCAATATGCTGCTATGTGCTTTATATCCATAATCTAAATTCCTCCCCCCCCCCCCCGCCCCCGGCCAAATCCTCTAAAATAGCCATTGTTTTCTCTGTTTTTATAGACGAGCAAATTTGAAAGCTTAAAGCTTAAATAGAGAAACTTTCCAAAGTTCATGCACCTAATATATGGCAAAATTTCTTTGGAACCTAGATCCATCTAATTAAACCCCTGCACTTTAGATTTTCTCTTTGAGATGGTGCTTTAATACTATTAATAGTTAAATTAATAGTTAAATTTTAAAATTTAGTTGAAAGAGGTAAGACCATGAAATGCCAAAATCACAAGACTTTAATGTATAAGGATGGGATGAAAGGGATGTGTGAGTGTTGAAAAACTATAATTGAGTTCATTGACAAGAATCATTCAGAATGGAATTTAGTACTATTAAGTGGTTCATGTTTTACTTCCATACCTTTTTGTCTTTAAGGCTTCATGTATGTGTGTGCCTACATTCATAATATAATTTTTGAAAAATTAATGTGAAGCTAGGTATGGGAGTACTAGACTGATTATTTAGAGAGTTAAATAGACCTTTGAGAAGAACAGGAAGATTATGAGACCAGGACAATATTCTCACACATGCACACAGACACACACTCAAAACAGAGGCCATCTGTGCTCAGCAGTCTTGGAAGAGACTCTCCACTGGGTCCATTGGATGATCCCAAGCTTAGTCATTGCTTGGGAGGTTCATGGGGACATGATTTGACAGGGCTAAAAGGGAGGAGTTATTGAAGGAAAGAAACCTAGGTTTTGTGATACGCTAGGATAATCATACCCACTGGTTAAGGAAAATGACCTGAGAAATTCAAGATGGTAATGGATTTCCATCATTAGTGAGCGAAACTGATTCACCTAAGAATTTCACCTGCCTTACTGTAAGGACTAGGGTGACCAACCTATCCAGTTTGCTTGAGACTGAGTGGTTCTCTGGGATGTAGGATTTTCAGTGCTAAAACAGAGAAAGTCTCAGGCAAATCACAAGGAATTGGTCACCCCACTGAGGACATCCTAAATGAATTCTGCAATGAGCTGGATCTTCCAATATGGTTACATCTAGTCTCAATTCATCTGCCTAATATCTAAGGTATGATTGCACAAGAAAGGAAATTGTTGGATAAAGTAATCAAGGCTGACCATAAAGAGTCTACAAATTTCAAAATAAGTGCTTTTTCTTGTTCCCTTTCCAGCAGTTTGGCTATAAATCGGATGCCTATTCCTAACACCTTTTGGACCTAATGCTTTCACCTAACAAATCCTTAAGAAAGCTCCTTCATCTAGGCCCTAAGACATCAAAAAACTGCCTTCCCACATACCTTTCCAGCAATCACTAAATCAACTAGATTCTTCCAGAATAGATCAGAGTGAACATATGCTTTTCATCTCAGGATAGCTTTATATAATCTATAATCCCTGGCAACACAAAATACCATATTTGGCCCACAGTAGGGGCTCAATAAATAATTTATTACATGCAATATTAATCAGGATATTATAACAACAGATTTTTCATAGACTTCCTGGGCCTTCCCTCTTTGTTAGAATCAAGATATTAAAAATAATTGTTATATTTATTATAGAAAATTGGGGTTTTTTTGTACCAACATGTGCTAAAATAGTTACAGCACTTCTCCCCCATGATAATGAATTTTCCATGTTTATTATTGGGTGGGGTGTGGTTAGTTTGCTTTGCAGCCAAGGTCAATACATTGGATACCTGGTGGGAGGAAGGGATTCCTAAGATTAGTTCTCAAATTTCATTGCAGATAGATTAACTTGGAAAACTTGGCAAAATGCAGATTCCTGACTCTTAGCCTTAGAGGCTCCCATTTAAGTGCTCTAGGTTTTGGCCCAGGAATCTGCATTTTTAATAAGCATCTGGCTCTCTGCCATGTGAAGATACAATGGGCAGATAGATGTCTGTCTGCAAGCCAGAACGGGTGCTTTCACCAGACACAAAATGTGCCAGCACCCTAATCTTGGGCTTCCCAGCCTTTAGAACTGTGAGAAACAAATTTCTATTATTTAAGCCTCTCGATAATAAGATGAGATGATTTGGATATAGGTAGTTTTGGACCATACTTGGAGAAACTCTGCCCTAGTAAGTGAAGACTTTAGATGTATTTTTGCAAAAATTTCTACCACCCCAGCCCAAAAGGCCTATCTGGTCATCTGAACCATTAAGCCAGCTGGGACACATCAAGAAATTAAGGCAAGGAAACCTCATGCTGAGATTTGGAATAAAATCCCTTTAGAAGGAAAAACAAATCTGAAATCCTTGGATAAGTAAACATAGCAAACCTGACCTTATTCATTGCTCATTAGAAATAATTCACTTGACAGTGATTTAGAAAGAGTAGAACTTCCACAAATAGATAAAATTATATAGCAATAATTATGCCAGTAATAATAGTCACTTGGTAACTTTGATTATTTTTAAAATATTGCATTAGGAGCGAATAATCTTAATTATCATTTTGACATGGTAAATTAAATAGACACACTTAACCTTAGCCAAAAGCCTGGGAAGCAATGGGGTAAATTAAATAGAATGAATGAGTGGAGAAAGAAAGGTAACCATGTGAGCACGACGAAAGACCAAGATTTAGTGCTTGAAGCTCAAATAGAAAGAGTAAGGTGGAATCAAGGCAAAAATAATGGGAAATTAAAATTTCAACAGATAGGAAGAAGTGGAAAGATGAATTGATAGCTCCATTCTATAAAAAGCACCAAGCTAAAAGAAAGACTACAGCAAAGTTCAAAGGACACGTTGTAAATCTGCTTTCCATGCTTTTGTGTTTTGAAACTTTACACATAATTTAAAATAAGTGTATATAAAAATGAGATATATTAATTATTTTCCCATGTTATCGGAGTAGCACCACCTACAGTCTTACATTCTGCATAACCCTTTTTCTCACGCAGTGCTGCCAATTGTACATTTTTTAACTGTCTACCAAAAAACATTTCCTAGAACTTAGATAGTTACTTAAAATCCACAGTGTTTTGTTTTTTAGCTTTAATACAGTACTGTTAAAATGATACTATCTGTGAAAAGTCAGGATTAAGCAAAAACAGAGAATTGCTTTAGAACATGTCTAACCTTACTATGGCCTCATCAAAAGTTTTAAGGCACAAATGGACTTTCATAAATGCCCCCCATGTAGTTTCTTAAATGGGGGAGGAGGTGGGAAGGATTAGGTAGGAATAGGAAAGATATAGATTCACTAGCTAAAATAGAAGAAACAGTAGTTGAAATTTTAATTCTCAGTTCCTGTAAGAACAGATTGATAGATGAGGCATAAAACAAGACCAGATGCTGTGGTTTCCAGGATGCACTTGGCTTCCCATCCTTTATAACCCAGAGCAATTTTTGCTCTAAGTAGGTCACTTGCTTGCTCTCATTTACCTGATTCTAGGAAAATGCCCTTTAAAGTATTTAGAAAATAGTATGTACTGGTGCTTAACATTTTAAAAATTAAGACTACGTAAAACCTCCCCCCAACCTGATTCTCTATTAGGCAGAATAACTTGTAACCTTAAAGCATAAGTTAAACTAAAATGGACAAGAAGAATTTGAGACCTTTTATTTTCTATGCACAAGTACACTGAAATCTGTGCCCATTTTGTTAGCTCCCATAATTCACTTTGCTTAGCATTGGCATAGTACTCAGCTCACAAAATTATAGTTGAGATCTGTATTCTCCTAGCAGATAAGAACTTGAGAAAAGAGGATGCCTAGGACATAGGGTGGATTTAACAAATGTTTTAGCTCATTGATTTTTTTTTTTTTTTTTTTTTTTTTTTTGCCAAATCTGGTATATCTAACAGGGCTTTTCAGGCCCCATTCTTGTAGATTTAACCTGACTAGAGAGAAAAAAGAGGGAGGAAAGACAAATGATGCAAAGGTAGGGTGTTTGAAGCAAACCATTTTACTGACCATAATTATATTATTGCCCTGTCATGCTAAGTCTGCTCCTGGTGTATCTATCAGAAACCAGTCCAATCAGAGTTTAAGAACATAGACTTTACAGACTTGGGTTTGTATTCAAGATCTGCTATTTGCTAGCTCTATGATTTTGGACAAGTTACTTGTGCTCTCAACCTCAGTTTCCTCATAGTTAATATGGGAGCAATAACACTACACGTGTCGTGGACTTGCATTGAGAATTAAATAAGACAATGCCTGTAAAGTGCTGAGCTCAATGCCTAGCACTTAGCAAGTGCTCAATAAACATGCTGGTGTAAATACCTCAGATGATATTTTCATTTTGCTATGAATTGATATTCTTATTCCCAGGAATCTGTAAGGACAATGATCCTTTCCTATCTACTTTGTATTTGCATGAAGAATTTACCTCTTAAGTTTTCAACCATGGCATCTTGGCTGAAATATTTATTTTCTCTGACTTGTGAAGAAGCCGTGCCTCTCTGTTGCTTTGACCTCTTGGTTTTCTTATTCCCAACCTTAATAAAGCCTTCTGGCTGAGTCTTACTGATCGGTAGTCTATAAACCATTTATGATAGTTATATAAAATCTATCAGATTCCATCCTTATCATACCAAGATAAGTTTAAAATATTGAGCAATCCATGAAAATAACTGTGTGGCTATTTCTCAGTTCACCGAAAACCATCATTAATATTGGCTGTTATTCCCATCTGTCTAATAACAGCCATTTATTGAGCACACAGTTCCTGGTCTCATGGAGTTTGAAAGACCAAAACATGTTATAAAATCGCAAGTCTTTGTAGAGCTGTTGATCTTTTTTTTTTTTTTTTTTTTAAGCTAGAGGTTTGTCCCATATTTCATCCCCATTCATTTTTTGTTGAGAGAAAACTTCCTTACTGAAGTTGCTAGGTGGGTTTTCCACAATAAAAAGAAGTTAGTTCAGTAGATGAAAGTGAGATGCTGAACCAGACTTAAGATTTTTAGAAGTCAGTACTTCGCATGTTATATCTTTTCTCTGCAAACCACAACCTTCTTATTACCCTCGGGGACTATTGTAACATCAGAGCTGTTTTTCTTCATATAAAATTTAACTCATTTGAGCATAACGTGTATTTTAAAAAAATTTTTTACTATGTGCAATTCATAGAAACATTCCTAAAATTGAGGAAGTTTTACTGAGCAAAAGAAATGATATATCCTGTCCAGACGCTGAATACATTTCTTCCAAAGGCAAAGATAAGGGCAAAGCTGGCCCACTTTGGATGTTTAAGTATGAAATATCAACTAGGCCTTCTCCTTTCACCTAGAGGGGCCCAGTGCACTGGCAAGCCAATGTTAAAATCTCCCCCCCCTTCTTATTGTAATTGTTTCTAGAACCAGAAAAACTAAACAAAGGGATAAGAAGAAAAAAGGCAAAGCCTATAACCTGAGTTACAGAAATACGGAAACAAGTATGCTCAAAGTCTCATTCAACTGCAAAATATTATACCTGATAGAGTTTCACAAACCTTTCTACTTTCTAGCCTGCTGCTTATTGAGTTTAAATACTGGAAAGATTCTGAAGAGCTTTGAATGCCCCCGTGAGACCTAGTGCATGGGGGCACTCCCACACTCATTTCTTTATGTCTTCGGATTCTCAGGTTAATGAGGGGTCAGAAAAGTGGATAGTAAAGGACAGAGAGGCTGACTCCCCAGCAGTGTTTGCTTCCCCTATAGTGTTTTGTAAAAAGCTGACGTGATGCTAATAATTCTTACCTGATTAAAAGCAGCTTTAGAATTCTGGCTAGGTATTCTTGAACCTCTGGCTGGACTGTGTCTCACCTTCTACATTCATATCCACCCACCATCTAATCTTACTTATATGAGATAAACTGGCTTTCTATAGTTTGTCATCATATTGTCCTCAAAGGCTAGTATTTAAGAAGCCTTTTCCTTCCCTCCCTCATCCCTTCCTTGGGACCCTTAGAAATAAACAGGTAAAGCAGTTTAAATGAATGGCATGTAAAGCCATGAAATATAAGGATTGTGTTTTATTTGGTTTTGATGAATAATCATATTTCTTCAGTTCAATGAATCGTAAAGATTTAGTACTTGAACCCACACTCATAGGCCAAAAAGAGAAGACAACTAAAAATCTCTGCAGGGGTACTCTGTTTCCTCCTCATTCCATAGGAAGCAGAGGCCATGACACTTCATTTTAATGATCACTCCCAAAATCTGTTTCTGTACGCAACACAGAAAAGTGTTGCCAAACAGAGTGTCAGGTAGGGAAAAACAAATATAGCCTCTGCCAAAATAGTTTGAACAATGCAGGATGCAGATTATTGCTGTTTTATTCAGTATTTAATATAATGTTATTTACTATAACTAAATATTATAACATTGTACTATTTATATATTATAGTATAATAATTGTAATTATATAAAATTATAATCCTAAGTATTTATGTAATAATTTAATAAAATTCTATTTTATTTAGTACTTATACAATATTTGAGAAATTCTGAATTATGACAGTATTAACTAAGAGGGGCCAGCTCCATGACCTGTCACATGGCAGACAGCTTTTCTGAGTGTCCTCCTCTGAAACTGAGATACAGACACACATCATTTTATTGTGCTTCCCTTTATATTTCACCTCACAGATATTGCGCTTCCTACAAATTGAAGGTTTGTGGCAACACTCCATCAAGCAAGTCTATCAGTGCCATTTTTCCAACAGCATGTACTCACTTTGTGTGTCTCTCTGTCACATTTTGGTAATTCTTGTGACATTTCAAAGTTTTTCATTATTATAGTATGTGTTATGGTGATCTGTGATCAGTGATCTTTGATGTGTCTGTTGTAATTGTTTTGGGGCACTACAATCTGTGCCCATATAAGACCGTGAACTTGAGAAATGTGTGTGTTCCGGCTGCTCCACCAAACCGCGATTCTCCTCTCTCTTTCCCTCTCTGCAGACCTCCCTATTCTATGAGACACAACGATATTGAAATTAGGCCAATTAATAACCCTACAATGGCATCTAAGTGTTCAAATGTAAGGAAGAGTCCCACATCTCTCCCTTTAAATCAAAAGCTGGAAATGATTAAGCTTAGTGAGGAAGGTATGTTGAAAGCTGAAACAGGCCAAAAACTAGGCCGCTTGTACCGGTTAGCCCAGTTGTGAATGCAAAGGAAAAGTTCTTGAAAAAAATTAAAAGGACTGCTCCATTGAACAAATGAACCCTTATTGCTGATAGGGAGAAAGTTTTATAGTGGTCTAGATAGAAGATCTAACCAGCCACAACATTCTCATAAACCAAAGCCTAATCCAGAGCAAGGCTCTAAACTCTCTTCAATCTATGAAGGCTGAGAGAGGAAGCTGCAGAAGAAAAGTTTGAAGCTAGCAGAAGTTGGTTCATGAGGTTTAAGGGAAGAATCTGTCTCCATAACACAAAATTGTAAGGTAAAGCCGCAAGTGGTAATGGAGAAGCTGCAGCAAGTTATTCAGAAGATCTAGCTAAGAGAATTGATGAGGGTGGCTACACTAAACACAGATTTTCTTTTTTTCATTTTTCTTTCTTTCTTGAAAGATGGGGTCTCACTCTGTCACCCAGGCAGGAGTACAGTGGTGCTACTGTAGCTCATTGCAGCCTTGAATTCCTATGCTCAAGCAATCGTCCCACCTCAGCAGCTGGGATTACTAGTGGGCACCACTACACTTGGCAACAACAGATTTTTGAAGTAGACAAAACAGCCTTCTATTGGAAGAAGATGCCATGTGGGACTTTAATAGCTAGAGAGAAGTCAATGCCTGGCTGCAAAGGCCAGGCTGACTCTCCTGTTAGGGGCTAATGCAGCTGGTGATTTTAAGTTGAAGCCAGTGTTCCTTGCCCATTCTGAAAATCCAAGGGTCCTTAAGAATTATACTAAATCTACCCTGCCTGTGCTCTAGAAATGGAATAACAAAGCCTGGAGAACAGTACATCTGTTTACAGCCTGGCTTACTGAATTTTTTAAGCTCACTATTGAGACTTACTGCTCAGAAAAAAATGATTTCTTTCAAAATATTACTGCTCATTAACAATGCATCTGAACACCCAGAGCTCTGGTGGAGATGTATTAATACAAGGAGATTAATGTTGTTTTCCTGCTAACATAATGTTTATTTTGCAGCCCATGGATCAAGGAACACTTTTGACTTTCAAGTCTTATTATTGAAGAAATACATTTTGTAAGGCTATAGCTGCTATAGATAATGATTCCTCTGGTGTACCTGAGCCAAGTAAATTTAAAACCTTCTGGAAAGGATTCACCATTCTAGGTGCTAGTAAGAACATTTGTGATTCATGGGAGGAGGTCAAAATTGTCAACATTAACAGGAGTTTGGAAGAAATTGATTCCAACCCTCATGGATAAGTTTGAGGGGTTCAAGACTTCAGTGAATGAAGTAACTGCAGAGAATAGCAAGAGAACTAGAATTAGAAATGGAGCCCGAAGATGTGACTGAATTACTACAATCTTATGATAAAACTTGAATGGATGAATAGTTTCTTCCTGTAGATGATCAAAGAAAGTAGTTTCTTGAGACGGAATCTACTCCTGGTGAAGATGCTATGCACAGTGTTGAAATGATAACAAAGGATTTAGAATATTACATAAAGTTGATTGATAAAGCAGTGGCAGGGGTTGAGAGAATTGACTCTAATTTTGAAAGAAGTTCTGCTCTGGTAAAATGCTATCAAACATCATTGCATGCTACAGAGAAATCTTTTGTGAAAAGAAGAGTCAAAACACATGTCCACCCTCCATATACAGGGTGTCCCAAAAGTCTCCATACAAAGGAAAAATTTTGTAATGAATATTTTTTAAATAAATGTACATTTAGCTACAATTTCCCATTTTCCCTATGTATGGTGACTTTTGGGACACCCTGTATAATGAGTGAAGAATAACAGTAGGAGACTGGGCCTGGAAAAAATCATGCCCTTCATTTGTGGAAGGACCAGCTGGCTAGTAAGAATGTTGCCAAGGCTTATAAAAATGATACCAGTGAGAAAGCAAATACAAGCATTAAATATCAATATAATAAGAGCTGGATCAAAAGCTTAAAAAAGAAGTATGGTTAATGTAAATAAATGCCATCTTCCACAGCAGATCATGACTTTCAGAATATGAGCTCTTGAACAACTGAGGGAGAAGATTCTTTTGTGCTTCATTACCAATTTTGTCAGTTTATTCTCTTGTACATTTCCTGTTTTCTTGAACTTGCCAATGAAGGTTTTACCTAACATGACATTTTTCAGGAATGTAATTATCCCCATACTTAGTTAATGAGAGATTATTACTGTAACAAATTCTGAAAACACTTATAGAGATTTTCATGAATCTTGTTTTAATTGAGAGTTAGCCAAAAGGAAAGAGCAGAGGGGTAAGGACATAGATTTTCCTCTGCTTATGTGTTCATTTACTACTTTTATCAAAATAAGAAACATTTTATCTCTTTTTTGTTTGTTTTTAAATCTCACTGTCTAGAAAGTAAATTCAGGAGTAAGAAACATCATACTTTTTGGCATAGACCAATTTATTGTTAATTTCATTGTCTATTAACATACTGAGTAGTATGTTGGCTGGTAACACATCTCTGTCATAGAAGTAACAAACCAACATTAAAGGTAAGACAAGTGCCATCTTTGCCATTGAGAAATACACCTTCTCCCCTGTTACAGAAATGGCTAGGAAAGATCTGGATCTATATCCAGGAAGATATAATTTCAACAAATCACAGACTCTCAGGATTGAAAGGAATATGGAATGTCATTGAATCTTCAGCCAAAAGCAGTATGGATTATAGAAAGAATGTGTGCTATGGAATTAGAGGACCTGGATCAAATCACAGCTTTACCACTTAAAAACTACATTTTGGACAATTTATTTGACCTCTCTGGGCCTTGGTTTCCTCATCTATAAAATGAGGATAGTGTCTACATTATAGAGTTGGTGAGAGAATTGAAAATAATAACTGTAGAGAAACTGGAACAGACATAATAAGCATTTTGGGAATGATTGTGGTTGGTGTGATCATAATTGTCCTACCAAGTGGTCATTGAGCTTATTTGAACTTTCTGGTGACATGGAATTCACTAGCTGCTCCGGCAGTCCATTCCCTGTTCAGAGACTCTTTGGTATTAGTTCTTTTTATTGAGCCTAAATCTTTTCCCCTAGAAATTTTATCCACTATTCTCATTCTTACCAGTGAGGCTGCACAGATTAGGTCTGTGTAACTAGGTTGCATGTGAAACTAGAGTGAAATATATGCTTCAAGAGTAGTGTGACCAGTGTGGATAATATAAATTTATCAACATGATTTAGGATCAAACTAGCTTCCTTTTCCTGGTACCTATCCTTTTGATACCTAGTGAATTTTCTGTTCATAAAGCCTATTCACCTTCTTCACTAGAATTGTAAACAGACAAAGCTTGGGTACTACAAACTATACCTGTCATAGTTTTGAGGGCAAGACTCAAGTACAGAACCTTACAATTAAACCTTTTCATATTTACTAATAAATGTAAAATTCCTCATGAGTCAGCAGACATAATTTGGGTATTTAATCAGTGTCAGGTGGCATACCTGTAAGGATATGGATAAGAACCTAGTACATTTTATTTAACAAACACTTATATAGCATTTATTAATAAGTGCCATCTACTGTTCTAAGTGCTTTACATATATTAACTCATTGTAATTTTCATAACAAACTTATGTAAGTACTATAATTATCCTCAGATAAGGAAACTGGGGCACAGAGAAGTTAAGTAATTTGTCCAAGGTCAAAGATTAAGTGCTAAAGCCAGGATTTGGACCAGGCTGTCTAATTCCAGAGCCTGTATTCATACTCATTATGCCTTATTCCCAAATCTGTCAAAAATGTAAAAAAATTCTGTTACATAGACTGTTATGGCTCTTTAAAAGAAAAGCGTGATGAGTTAGTGCTGCTGGATTCAAAACATCTAAGCTTTATGAAAGCACTATTAGAAATTATCTTTTGAGTTGCTATGTATTTGATATATAAGAATACAAAATGTTGACTGGATACAATGTCTAGCTCCATTCTAAGCAAGACTAGTTTGTCTAATGTTGCATTTTATATTTCAGCTATACAATTAAGAGGGAATTAATGAATGTCTCCAAATTTTGATCTTTTGATGTATTGATGTATTTATTCTGATAAAAATTGTATTGAAATATTAAAACAGCAACACATCATGTTTTAATTTTATTTTTAAATTAACAGACAGTAAAATGGACTCTGTGTGTGTATATAGTTCTATGACTTTTAATACAAGAATAGTTTCATATAAACACCACCACAGTCAGAATACAGAACAGTTCTATTACTCCAAAAAACTCCCTTGTGTTACCTTTTTGCAGTTGTTTCCACTCCCTCCATTCTAACGTCTGGCAACCACTGATCTGTTTTCTGTCACTATGATTTTGTTTTTTTTGAGACCATCACACAAATGACATTATACAGTATTTTAAGCTTTTGAGATGGGCTTGTTTTACTAGCATAATGCCTTTGACACTTATCCAAGATGTTGCATGTCAATAGTTCATACCTCATTGTATAGATATCTCACAATTATCCATTCACTCATTGAATGGTTGGTTCCATTTTTGAGTAATTATGAATAGAGCTGCTATAAACATTTGAGTATAGGTTTATGTGTGAACAGAAGTTTTTATTTCCTTAGGGTAAGTACTCAGGAGCGGAATTGCTAGGTCATATGATAAGGGTATTTTTAGCTTTATAAGAAACTGCCAAACTGCTTTCTAAAGTGGCTGTATCATTTTGCATTTCCACAAGAATATATGTGCATTCCATTTGTTCTTCATCCTCACCAGCTCTTAGTATTACTAGTATTTTTTATTCTAGTTATTCTCATAGGTATCTCATTGTTTTAATTACTTCCCTAATGACTAATGATATCAACATCATTTCATGAGCCTTTCATGAGCTTATTTGCCATCCATTTATCTACTCTGGTAAAATGTCTACTCAAATCTTTTGCCCATTTTGTTTGTTTGTTTTTTTTTGAGACAGGGTCTTGCTCTGTTGCCTAGGCTGGAGTGCAGTTGTATCATGAAAGCTCACTGCAACCTCAAACTCCTGAGCTCAAGCAATCCTCCTGCCTCAGCCTCCCGAGTAGCTGTAGCTGGGACTACAGGCATGTGCCACCACACCCAGCTAATTTTTCCTTTTTTTTTTTTTTTTTAGAGATGGGGTCCTGTTATGTTGCTCAGGCTAGTCTCAAGCGATCCGCCCGTCTTGGCCTCCCAACGTGCTAGGATTACACTCATGAGCCACAGCACCTGGCCTTGCCCATTTTTAAATGGGGTTGTTTTCTTACTGTTGAGTTTAGGAATTCTTTATATAGTTTAAATACAAGGTCTTTGTCAGATTATGTGATTTGAGAATATTTTCTTCTATTCTAGATATAAGGCCTTTGTCAGATATGAGATTTGCAAGTATTTTTTCTAGTCTGTAACTTGCCTTTTTATTCTGTTACCAGTATCTTTTGTAAAGTTTTAAATGTTGATGAAGTCCAATTTATCATTTTTTTTCTTCTTGTGTTGTGTTAGAACTCTTTGCCTAACCCCAGGTCATGAAGATTTTCTCTAAAAGTGTCTTCTAAAAGTTGTAGAGTTTTAGATTTTACATTTAGATCCATGATATATTTTGAGTTAATTTTTGTATAAGGTGTGAGGTTAAGGTTGAAGTTCAATTTTTAGCATATGAATGTCCAATTAGTTTAATACCATTTGTTGAAAAGATTTTATTTTGGACCTTTGTCAAAAATTAGTTGGCCATGTTTGTTTGGGTCTGTTTCTGGGCTGCTTCTTCTGTTCCACTGATCTACGTGGCTGTCCCTTCACCAGTACCACACAGTTTTAATTAATCTAGCTTTATAGTATAGCTTAAAATCAGGTAGTTTGATTCTTCAACATTATTCTTCTTTTTAAAACTTATTTTGACTTTTCTAGTTCTTTCAAATTCTTGCATTAATTTTAGAATGAGCTTGGCTATATTTACAAAAATTCTGTTGGGATAGTTAATGAAATTGAGTTAAAATATTGATGAATTTGGGGAATTGAGTCTTTCAGTTCTGAACACGGTAAGTCCCTCAAAGAAACTCCCCAAAATTAGACTGGTAGCTTTAGAGTTCCAAATAGTTTTGTATTGTTTGGTTGAATATATTTTTGATATGTCTTTTTATAATTAATTCATTGCTTGATTGTTTGGTCTCTAGGTCCCTTGACTAAATTTGCTTCAAGTTTCTCTAAATAATCTCAAGGCTAACTGACGTAGGTCCTGTTTGGGCCAATTCTTTTTAATTTTTTGTGTCTCTCAGAAGCTTTCTTCAAAGAAAACATATGGCTAGAAGCCCAAAGACCATTTCTTTCACATACAGCCTGTTAACGTAAGAATCAAGGGTAGTATTGAATACATGTAATTGAGTAGAAGGAAGATAAAGGCGTTTGCTTGTCTTCTGCAGATAATAGTTTTAAATGCATTCATATCTGATATTAAGAAAACACGAGTAATTCTTGACCATCAAAAAAGGACAAATCCTCATAATTGGAGTGGAACTGGACTAGAACTAGGCTACTGTCTGAAGTGGGACGAAGACTTTAGAATAGATCAGTGAGCTTCGGTACCTAAGGCAATTTCATGTTATGCTCTATTGCTCTCCACCAGATGGACTTCTTTCTTTTCTTTTTTTTCCTCACAGTAATCTTTCCATCTCATCCATTCCCTTTTGCTCTTCCTCACAGTTCTTACCTCTATGAACTTGGCTTAATCCATAGGGTGGGATTTAAAGAAGCTGCTGATCCTTGAGGGGCGTACCTTTCTTTTATCCCTCTGCCTCCCCCATCTTTTCCTCACGTGCTGCATTCCTCTTCCTGTTCTGCCTCTCCGTACTGTTGTTCCCACAGCCACGTTTTTACTCTGCCACTCTGGCCAGAAGACACAAATGAACTGTTTGGCTCAGTTGGGGAAAAAAAGGTTATTACTGATCCTGGTCCTAGAATAAGAACACTCTAGTTTTTCTCTCCCACTCTAGAGTTTTACTAAAGCGTTACATTGTTCCAGAGTTAATCAGGATAATCTGTGAAATTAAACCTCAATTGTGATTTGGCCACTTCCATTTTACAGAAAATTAAAAGAGAAATACTAGAAAATAATAATTGATAATTTCATCAGAACTTGTTTGAAAGAAAAAAACCCTCTTAAATAAAATTAGGAGTCCACATTCAGGGGAATTTTTGTTATTTCTATGTACTGCAACTGAGGAAGAAGGTACATTACTGTATTTAGTTTGTAATTTAAAAAGTCTCACAGCGTTTTTCTCCCCCTTCAGGGGACAGAATATTAACTAAACATGACACTTTCTCTGTTGATAGTCCCTTTGGGAAACAAAAGATGGAAATAGTGTTTAAGGTCTTTCCAGATAATGTCCCATACCAAAATGTAGAAAGAAAAGATTATATAACATGACATGATAATGTAAAGTAACATATGGACGATGTTATCTTAGGACTATATAATATCTAGCTGATAAATGTATTTGTATGTTTGTTTATATTTGAACAAGTGTGTAGTCTTTTGGTCACTGAGTTTCTAAATACTTAACTAAGCATCTCTCTGCTGCATAAGAAACTACTAGGCATTGTACAAATGTACAAAGGTTTGGACAATAATTTTTTTAACCTCCAAGAAACTTCAGTGGAAGTAGGAGCAGCTTCACTGAAGCGAAAAGTAAGATACAGTTAGGAGCTGTCAGGCCTTATATTAGAGGGTCTATATGAAGTTTTGATTCTAAGTGTTACTGTACCTTCTGACAACTGTGAATGAGGCTGGTTCTTGCAGGGCCTGTGCTGGTTTGCTCTTTGCACGGTTCAGCTGGGACTAGCATCCTTCTAGCTTATAAGAGACATTCTCTGGGAAGCTAGGCTCTTGGGGAGGTGACATCTTCTGAACCTCGTCCCCACAGAGAACTTTAAATGGATGGGGGAAAAAAAGATTGTGTGTATTCTTGCTCATGTCATAATGCTGGACATGTGACTTCAGAGAAGCATGTGACAGGTCAGTGTGATGGGGCTGTTCTCACAATACCAAGCCTTGACCATAAATAGAGTGACTCAGAGGCAAATGCAGTTTATTTATACTCTTAATTGAAACATTGGTATGACATAAGATTATATTAATAAAAGATATAAAACTATTTCAACAGTACTGTTTTATTGGGGCATCTTAAAGAACTGGAGGAATCCTTATTTTCTTATCTCCTATCTTATACTTGTTGATAGTTATTCATGATTCATTCAGCATTTACTGCAAGCTTATCATATGTCAAACAATATGCCAGGTGTTAGAGTTGGCAGCAATTATCAGAGTACAAGAGAGTAAGACATAGTACCTGTACTCAATAATAATAACAGCTAATAGCTAAGACTTACATAGTGCTTACTATATGCCAGGCTTGTTCTAAGTGATGATTATATCACACATACATGTAAAATCTCTATCAACCCTATGAGTTGGCTACTGTAAAAGAAAGTAAAAATCTTAGGACCCCCATCCCCAACCTCCTTATGTAAAAGGAAAGGTCAAGCCTGAAGGCTGAGTTGTGCAACACCCTCTTCCAAATGAATAGCTCTTACTAACATTATGCATTAGGCAGATTCCCACAAAAAGATAAAAGGCCTCAGGCATCTACAAGGACTGTCCCCCCACAGATCGTTCATGAGGAAATTCTTTGCTGGCCTCCCATAAATGAGGACATGCCAATTGTATTCTAAGTCTAGCACCTAAAGTCCATTTGATTCCACACTGATAAATGTTGATTACAAGCTTATCTTCCCAGATCCAGAAGAGAGACAAGAGGAGATCAATCATTCCTTTACCTACCCAGAGATGTCTGCATAATTGATTGTCCTTTACTCCCTTTTTCTCTTCAAACATTCACCTTATCTTAAATAAAATGTAGATTTCCTGGGCACTAACTAAGGTCTCACAAGAATATAACCATTCATCTTAGGCCCCTTTACCTACATGCTGTCTCCCCTTAAGGAAATATGTAAATGTTAAACCTCCTGAAAGCCTCTTTGGAACTAAATCCCATATGTGTTTACTGTTCACATTTTTCCTGGGCATGCCCTAAAGCTGGCTTAATAAACCATGATTGGTTGAGATCCTTGCCTCAGTCACTCATTTCAGTTGTCACTATTATTATCCCCATCTTACAGATGAGGACACTAGGTACAGAGAGATTAAGTAACTTGCCAAAGATCTTAATTTGAAAGCAAACAATCTGGCTCTAGAAACTGTAGTTTTAACCTCCATGCTAAATAGCCTCCCAAAGGAATTTATGATCCGAGTACACTTAGTAAGTACCTCCCGTTTCAGCATAAGACAGTGGGGAATGGTGGATAGGGAAGCAAAATGTGACTCAGGTTGTGTTTCCTGTAAACCCAACACCAAGAATATTTGACTCAATAAATGCTGCAGTCTGCCCCAAAGAGAAGAATGGAGTCATAGGGAAGTATTAAACACAACAAGAAGGTGGAAATATTTATCAACAGATGGCAATCCAGTTTAATTTTATGTCCAGGGCCACAACCGTTATTCTACTGCACCCTCCTTTCACATATACATTACGAAGTTTAATGAATACAATGAATCCAATAACATTTCTTTTCTCCCTCCTCTGGTAGAGGTGCTTTCATGAAGGCTGCCTTCACTCTTGAGGTGTAGACCTGTCTAGGCATGTCTGGTGAAATGTTGGAATGGGTCTGCTGGGAGAGTACTCACACTGGGAACCTTAGAGAGAAAACTCCTCCTGAAGGTGGATGATTGCAGAAATTATAATAAAGCCTCAGCTGCTATATTATAGGAGAGGGATGATTTTAGTACTCTTGGTAGAGAAGCAGTATAGGATCAAGTTGTAAGAAATACATGAGAGCCATTTAAGTAGATCGTGCTTATAGGTCATTTAGTAGTAGTGTGCTATCAGTAAATATTCATTCTTACTTGTATGACAATGCTTACCCCATCCTGTCCTTATAGATACATGCTCGCAGAGACCTAAAAGAGAAAGTACAAACATGCTACAGAGGACTAGAGGGCTTCGTAACACCACACATACCCTTTAATGACTCTATACATTTTTAAATGTTACTAACAAATGTTAGCAATAATAAATATTGGTAGTTATTATTGTCTTTATTACATCACCATTTTACATAATTACTAATTTTTTAATGTGGTCAGTGAAAAAATAGTACTTAATTTTGAAAATATTTAAATGTTTAAGCAGATTTCTCTAAATAGAAAGAAGGAGTGAAATTCACATGAATAGGCAAAGAATTGTTATTACTGGGCATTATGGATTTTGCTTTCCTACAGAAATGAACATCTGAACTGATTTTATTATTACAGAATCAATTTGCTAAGAGTCATTATTTGTTTATCTCAGCATTGTATATTTTCTAGATCACTAATATTTTCTCTATCTGTTAATGGAAAAAACCCAAACACTATAAAATAATTTAAAGAGTTTTGTTATGAGCTGAATATGTGTGACCATGTGGCCCAGGGCGCCAGCCATACCCCAGAAGCCTTGAGTAAGTGTTCCCAAGATGGTTGGTTACAGTTTGGTTTCATACATTTTAGGGAGATAGGAATTGTAGGTAAAATCATAAATCAATACATGGAAGGTATACATTGGTTTGGCCTGAAAAGGAGGAACATCTTGAAGCAGGGCCTTAGGGGTTACAGATGGATTCAGAGAGTCTTTGAATTGTAATTTTTTAAAGAAATAAGGCTTTGTCTAAAGGCTTTGTCTAAAGGCTTTGAATGTTTTAAGTTAAGATAAGGAAGTCTGTTAATCAGAGACAAGCCTCAAAGACTCAAGTGATCTGTTAAGCAATTTGATGGTCTGCAGGTGTGATTTAACTTTTGCCTTGCATAGCCTTAGAATAGATCTTGTTAATAATTTAGCATCTTATTGTCACAAAGAGTCTCTTTTTTCAGTCTTATGATCTCTGTTGTAACATTAATGCTGGTCCATTGTGTCTGAACTCCAAAAGGGATAGGGCATAATGAGGTGTCTGAGCTCCCTTCCCTTCATGGCTGGAAACTCAGTTTTAAGGTTTTTCTGGGGACCGTTTGGCCAAGAGGGGTTCATTCAGTCAGCAAGGGGTTAGAATTTTATTTTTAGTTTACACATCCTTCCTATATAAGTAAATAAATACCTTACTTCCTCTTTCCAGGCAAGTAGAGATTCTAAATACAGTCATATGTCACTTAACAGGGATATATTTTGAGAAATTTGTCATTAGGTGATTTCATCATTGTGCAAACATCATAGAGTGTACTTACACAAACCTAGATGGTATAGCCTGCTACACACTAGGCCATATGATATGTAGCCTATTCTCCTGGGCTACAAACTGGTGCAGCATGTTACTGTACTGAATACTATAGGCAATTGTAGCACAATGGTAAGTATTTCTTCATCTAAATGTGTTATAGAAAAGGTACACTCAAAAATACAGTATTATAATCGTATTGGACCACCATTGTATGTGCAGTCTATCATTGACCGAAATGTTGTTATGCCACACATGACTGTAGATGATGAGGAAATCCTTTCCTCCTAATTGGTCCTTTGACCCTTTTAATCTCCCCTCCACTTCCAGCAGGAGTAGTCTTTAAAATAGCTCAGATGATTATGGAGCCTTCATGACTATAACTGGGATATGATCATGTTACACACCCACTCAAAGTTCTCTGCTTCAGGGTCAAGGTTTGGGTGACATCACACAGCCTATAGACTTTCTGCATCCTAGACTGGTTTCTCTGTTGTGAAGAGGATAGGAAAAAAGAGAAAGATGAGCCCATTGTAATTCTGAGGATCAGATTTAACTAGTATCTGATAAAGCTTGAGATACTTTCATGTTGATAAATTGACCTAATTTATTGCTTTTAACCTGCTGTATAATGTTATATGAAAATATCACACTTTGTTTATCCATATTGATGAAGATTTAGGTTCTCTCTAATTTTTTGCCATTACAAATAATATTCCCATGAATATCCCTATATATGTTTATGTTTTCTCATGCACATGTATGAAAGTTTTGCTAGGGGAGGAGTCTTTAAACTTTTTTGTTAGCTTATCCCACAAACAATTTGGAAAAACTTTTCCTCCTAACATATTTTAGAGTTAGAATTAAACTTTTTTATTGTACATTCAAGTAGTTGCAAAGGAAGTAATTTGTAATGTAAACATTAACATTTGAAAGTGGAATTCTTAAATGTATCAAATAGAATATAAACACAGTAGTAATTTGTTACTTATTATCCATCTAAACATTAAAAACATGAACAAGCTCTTTTCTTACAGTGGAAAATTTTATGACATTCTTTTTTCTCTTTGAACTTAAATTTTCTTTCCAATTCTGCCACAGAGTTTTATTTGTATGTAATATGTATTGTGTGAATATCTTTTATTATGTATAGTCATAATATTTATTAATGATGACTGTATATTTCCTTGCAGCAAATTTTATATAAAACTTTAAATTAAATTACATTAAATTTTCTTGACCATAATGCTCCTAAGTGTTAAAAATTCTTCTGAATTATCATTAATTATTTTTAGTTTATAGTCAATCAGATACTTTTAAATGTTGATAACTGTTAAACATAAAAAAGAAATGGGCTTTTTAAAACTTGGTTTATATATCATAAATGAATTTTATGTATTTCTAGGAGACAAGTTCAGCATCAGAATACTTATCCCTAGTTTTTGGTTTCATATTGTAAACACTGAGTAATATTATCCACATAAATAAGTAGACAGCAATTGTAAGGAATTGTTTTAGTAATGTCACTAATTTATTTTGAAAGTTTACCACATTATATGTCACACATAGTGATTTTATTTTTAATGATTTATTAATGGACAATTTGAATAGATCCTCCTTTAATTAGCCAGTTTCTTATTTTTTGTAGAGATGGGGTCTTACAATGTTGCCCAGTCTGATCTTGAACTCCTGGCCTTAAGTGATCCTCCCATCTCAGTCTCCTAAAGTGCTGGGATTATAAGCATGAGTCACCACACCCAGCCAAAAAAAAAAAAATTAATGCTAAACATGCTATCTTTCAAAAGGGTTTGTTAGTAAAATCATTTAACCTCTCAGCACCAGTGTCATTATTGCAGATGATCTTGTTAGCTTCTTGCAAGTTTTTATACTTTGGGGCAGTACATCATTTTAGCATTCAGATGGAGAGGGTATGCCTTTCTTTTTTAAAGTGGGAGATAGAGCCACAGTGAAAGGGGAGATGGGGACAAGGAACCACTAGGTTCACTTAGTGAAGTCAACACTGGTTCTCAGGTAGAACAGGTTTAGGAAAGAGTGTATATGAAGTTAAAGATTTGGAATTGATTCTCTTAAATCTAAGTGCCTCAGTTCTCCAGTTTGAAGACCACTACTCTGATGTTGATACTCAGAAGTGGAATTGCTGGTGTTGGAGTCTTCTAAGCTGTGTGACTGTTTCAGTGAAGCCACATCACTGAGGACATCTCAAGGGCTTGGTGGGAACAGTCTCTCTGAAAGTCCATCTATGTGACTCATAGGAGTCTTCTAACTTTGGGAAAATCCATGGTCACTTGATTTAAATAACTGGTGACCAATGAGTAGTAACCCACTAGAATTCTATGAGACACTAAATTTATTTCTATAATTTGGCTTACGACAACCTCTGGAAGTGTTTTTATTCATGACTTCCACATTTTTTTTCTTTAAAGGGCATCTTTAGTCTACATCAACCAAGATGGTACAAAGACAGCACTGTAATTCATTTACATTCTGTGCCCTGAAGCACAAATGCCTTTAAGGCCTTTTTTACCCTCTGTTAATTGCAAAACAAAAAAGATGTCTAGTAGAGAAGATTATTAGAAATATTTTGTGCAGTTTGGGAGAACTAGGGGTCAGGATTGCTTGACCTAGCTTCTGATGACAAACTCAAGCCAAATAATCTACCATGGTAGCTTACTCTTAGGGCAAAAATTTTCTGGTTTGGAAATTTCCGGGTGTAGCTGAAAGGAACAGTACATTTCAAAAATAGAATAATGGCCATTCTTAGGCAGGACCCAGTTTAATTCTACTATAAAGGCTGAGAAGATTCGATATGCCAAATTTAAATAATGAGAAAAAGTTGACCAGTTGATAGGACAAATGCCTCAACACTGTAAAAGAAACAAGATTTGAAATGCAGACAATCCTATTTTGTAATTAGCAAGTTCACAAGAACACAATAATAAGGCACATTTTAATTAAGCCCTCCCTCCTACTTGCTTCAACAGGTGATATAGGAAGAGAGTGGTCCCATGAGCTCCAGCAGCCAATGGCCTGGGGCTGCACTCTGGGAGGCAGCCAAGACAAAGGTACTGTGTCCAGAAAAGAAACTTCAGATAAGACTTAAGGCTCAGAGCCCTGTAAATGAGATTGTTTTTTTCCTCTGAAAATGGGCTGTTTCTATCCATTAGCTTTCTCCCAGCCCCCTGACTTCATAAAATTTATGTCAGGAATTTGAAACATTCCCAAATTAATTTTCAAGTGCCATGACTTTGCTTACAGACTTCCTTTAGGGTCTCCTGCAATGCAAAATCTGCACATCTTTTAAGATATGCAATACTTTTAGTACAATTAAGTAGCCAAAATCCACAAAAGAGAACTGTTTTTCTGTTGTATTTACAAAAGATAAAATTTCCCTTCTAAACTAGGTCCGACAACATTAGGTTTTTCTATAGTATTCTTTCTAAAGTTCCTACAAGATAGGAAAACCTAAACCACAATAAGAGTACCTTTCAAACTTATTCTGTTAATCCTAAAACATTGTTTTAATAAGAAACTTATAGGTGGGCAGGGTCAGGGTCTAGAACTGCTTTGTTTTATTATCTAATGTAACCATGAAATTAAATAGTGGTCTTCCACTGGGTACCAAGGTCAGGTTCAAAAACATTAAAGATAAATTAAAGATATGACATTTACACAGTTGAAAAATCAAAAGGCACAAAACAACAGCATCATATACAATGTGAATTGTGGCCCTTGTATTGTATAACTTGGGAGACCTGTATATGTCACCTTCCCTTATGATCTTTCAGCCATATCAGTTTCTTGTATATTAATAAGGGAATCTTGGCCCCACATGGTAGCTCGTGCCTGTAATCCCAGCACTTTGAGAGGCCAAAGCATGAGGATCACTTGAGGCCAGGAGTTTGAGGTTGCAGTGAACTATGATCCTGCCACTGCACTCCAGCCTGGGCAACAAAGCGAGACCCTGTCTCAAAAAAAAAAAAAGAATAAAAGAGGACTCTTGAAACAGAGGTAAGGAGGAGGAAAATGGGAATTGGAAGAAAGAGAATGGCAAGAAGGAGAGCTGGAGAAAGAGAGTGGAGAATGGAAAGATAGATGAAAGGTAGAAAGACTGAGGCTTTATACAAAGGATCAGCAACCTCCTCCCAGTCCTCTCTCACAATTGTCCTTTGTGTGTGTGTGTGATTTGTATATAAATAGAAGAGGAAGAAATTGGAAGAGTATAATAAACAAAAGACACTTACCTGGGGAAGGGTATTGGTGAGCCACTGGGAATTTTTAACCATGTGCATGCATTACTTGAATAAACTTCTTTGTAGTGCTTTTTCTTCTCATATCATTTTTATCTAGATTCAACCAAATATATTTTAGTATTTTGAGATTTAGGTTTAAAAAAATCAAAGCTAATTGGCATAAATGTTTGTACAAGAAAGGGCAGTAGGAATGCAGGCCTCCACCACCTCATACCAAAGACAGACTAACCTTTCTCCAGCACAAATTGGCCTGACAAAATCCAGAATTAAGCTTTCTCTGCACTGACCTGCCGCAGACTGCAAACAGGTCTCTTAACAGATTTTGAGCCATAAAGAAGGGGCTAATTGTAATTCCGTGGCAGCATTTTCATTGACTCCAACTCTTCAGCAGGTGGCAGTGTTCCCCTTGTTCCCAGTGGGTTTGGCATTTCCTTCCTGAGCGCGGACCTCACAGTCCCTTTTGTTTTGCCAGTCCACATATAACGCCCACCTCCTTTATATTCATGCTTGGAAGACATTCTCCCAGCGATCTTAGGAACTGAGGCGTAGAAGCAAATTTGCAACATGTGACAATCTGTGTTTTAATGTTTGATCCTTACGGTACTAATCCTCACAGGCTAACTTCAGGACACTTGAGGACACAGAGTGAGCGTCAGTAATCATGTTGTTCACTTATCCCCATTTTTCCCTATTCTAAGCCCTATTTATCATCTCTACTTAAGCAATGTCCTTGTTCTCTTTGTTCGGTTCCTGTCCAAGGCTTGAAAATGCCATTAAAAGCCATCTCTAGTTAAATTTCTTTCTAATTGATGTGTTTGAGTTTCTCTAAAAGCTAGGTTTTCTTCCCATCTTTATTCACTGATGAGGTATGAGGAAATTTCTCAGGCTCTTGTTAAGGATCCTTCGCTGAGTTGCTATGTAATCTGGGCATGTAAATCCTTTGGGCCTCAGTTTCTTCATTTGTAAAATGGGATTGGTGAGCTAGGTGATCTTTCAAGTTTCTTCTAGTTCTTATACTCTTGGATCATAAAGTGGTCTGCCACTGCCTTGAATGGAAGAAGATGGTGGTACTGGGGTATCATATGACTATTTCTGGAGGAAATTTTCATTGAGCGGCAAAAGTCATTAAATAGTACAAAGAATGAAGAATAGATCTCATTGAGACCATTGATCCAGGGAAGAGGGGGTACTCAGGGTAAGATACAGCCGGTCTACTACATAGCATCTCTACTAGGCAGCATTTATGGCAGATAGACCTATGTATTTCTATGGTGCAGCAGATATCAAACAGGCTTTTAAGCTTAAATGCTAGAAATTCCTTAGTGTGCTCATTTATTTAAAAATGAAATTAGAGTTGAGCTCCCTCCCTGGTTATTTAATATTCTTTTCATAATAGACATTTATTTTTAGCTTTAATTCTATTGGAGGAAATCACTTTTTTACTTTATAAAAATAATAAGTGATCATTGTAAAGAACCTTCAAAGCATACGGAAAGCAATAAATGAAAACAGAAATTCCTCTCCCTCTGAAGCCCCTCTCTCCATCCTGCCCTCAAAGATAACCAGTGTTCTCTTGTCTTCTTGTTTATTCTTTCAGATATTTTCCATGTATTTGTGCAAACACATGTATATGTATGTATTATCACTTTTGTTTTATTTCATTGCATTTTAATGAATCTTTTGGGAACTATATTGGTCCTGGAGTAAATAGAATTATTCATGTAAAATAGATGAGTAAGCAAATTAAGAAACTAAAAGATTAAGGAACAAAACAGAAAACATTCAGTTGCCAATCAAATTGTCAACTTATAGGAAGGGTTCTTAAATGACAGATATTGTAATTGACCTAAGAGAAGGACCAAGGAAAACTGTCTGTTTGGGGGAGTTATTTATAGGGGAGAGAACTCGGGTTATTGTGGTAGCTGACCACCAATTCCTCCATGCCTCTACTTACATGCCACCCTCCCACCAAAAGTCTATTTCCCCTCCCTTGAATCTTGACCCTGTTACTTGCTTTGGCCAATAGAATGAGGCAAAAATGTTACTATTATAGTTCTGGGCCTAGGTCTGGCAACTGTAGTTTTTGCTCTCTTGGAAGATACCCACCATGTAAAGAAGTCTGACTACCCTGCTGAAAAGAGAGGCTCCATGGAGGGAGTGTGCCTCTGAAGGATAAGAGATAATGGAGAGAGAGAGGTCCAGCCAGCCTCTAGTTATTCCAGCCACTCCAGCTGAGGCACCAGACATGTGATTGATGCCATCTTCCAGCTCAAGTCAAGCCACCCCAGCCAACACCACATGGAGTAGAGACAGCTGTCACCACTTATCCTGTTCATATTGCAGAATGGTGACTAAGTAAATGGTTGTTGCTGTTTTAAGCTATTACATTTGGGGGTAGTATGCTTTGTGGAACAGATAACAAATTGATGTCTGAAAGTTGGGTGCTAGCATAATAAAAATCTTGTGGCACTGGCTTTCGGATCAGGCATTGGGTGGAGGTTGGAAAGGTGATGAGAAAACCCTTTTTTTAAAAAAAAAAAAACAACTTTTAAGTTGGTTTTTAAATATTTTATTTTAAAGCAATTTTAAGCTTACTGAAAAGTTGCAAAAATTATACAGAGTTCATGTATACTCTTCATCCAGCAGCCCTAATATTAATAACTTATTAATAGCTATAGAACAATTATCAAAACTAGGAAATTAAAATAAAGTACAGACTTTATATGAAATTCACCAGTTTTTCTAGTGATCTTCTTTTCTTGTTCCAGGATCCAATCAAGTTCTCAAATTTGAGGAGATTCCCAATGGAGGCTGAAAGAAATTGCTATTGGAGTTTGGCAAAATGGTGTTAATGTAGTAGCAAAATGAATGGCAACACTTGTATGCAGTAAAACATACAAGACAGAAAATATACTTTATGAACTTGTGGATGTGGCAAAGGAGATCTTTAGGATGAATGTTCAAAGTGTCAGCCGGCTTCTTTTAGGGATGTACAATGGTATACAAGTGAGGTATGATGGTATCAGAACAAAGAGACATGTTAATTAAGGAACTATTCAGCTTTCAAGCAGAATGTAAAGGAAATATACAAGGCCTAGGAGAATCTCTTTAGCCACCAAGAGTCTTTTTTTTTTATTTTTTTTTTATTTTTTTTATTTTTTGAGACAGAGTCTCACTCTGTTGCCCGGGCTAGAGTGAGTGCCGTGGCTTCAGCCTAGCTCACAGCAACCTCAAACTCCTGGGCTCAAGCGATCCTCCTGCCTCAGCCTCCCGAGTAGCTGGGACTACAGGCATGCACCACCATGCCCGGCTAATTTTTTGTATATATATATTTTAGTTGTCCATATAATTTCTTTCTATTTTTAGTAGAGACGGGGTCTCACTCTTGCTCAGGCTGGTCTCGAACTCCTGACCTCGAGCGATCCACCCGCCTCGGCCTCCCAGAGTGCTAGGATTACAGGCGTGAGCCACCACGCCCGACCTACCAAGAGTCTTAAAGTAAGAAATGGCCTAAAGGGCCTGCCTATAAATTGGCCTCAAGGTAAAGATCCAATCAAAACTCTGTGCTAAGGCTTCTAAAAGATTTAAATATTGCCTCTCTTCTAGACAAGAGGGTTTTTAAGAATCTTAAGGGCTGTCCCATAACAGCCACCTCAACAGTCCCAAAGGAGAAGGAGGTTTGTTTTTAAAAGAATTATAGATGTTGCTTTGTGGGCAAGGAGTGAACCCCAATAAGCATCATAGAAAACCCACAAAATTTAAAGAGAATTCTATGGATAAAACTGCACTAGCTCGAACTAAAGAAGAAACAGTTCAAAATGAAAAAAAAGCCTCCAAGCCCCCAACTTTCTATGAGCAAGAAGTTGGCTGAGAGAGTTATTCAACCATAAAGGGAAGGCAGTTTCTTATGAAAAAGGGACATTGACTAAGAGGTCCTAGACTAGACCCCAGAGGGTAAAGCCTAGAGCTATTGATAAGAATGGATTAGGACATTACTCCCAGGGAGAAGAACCTAGGCTGTAATGGAGAACTTGATCTTCAGAGGCAAGGTGACAGTGCTTGGTTGGATTTTAGAATTGCTATTCACAAGCGACAGTTATATGCCTTCCATTGCCCCCCCTACCCCCACCCCGCTGGCCTTTTGAATGGGAGTGTCTATTGCAATTATTCCATCCTGTTTCAGCATTGTATGTTGTGTACGTATCTTGTCTTTTTAGTTCACAGATCTCCAGATGAAGAGAAGCAACATCTGAAATGCCTCATCCACATCTGGGCCTAATGTATACTAGATCCTGAACTTTGGAGCCAATGCTATATAGAATGGTAACTTTAGGGAAGGGGAATGAGTGTATTGTATGTCTGTGGGTATGTGCACATGTGTATATTGTAGCTAGAGGATAGATCATGGTAGAGTGTTTCCAAATATGACTGCCAACAATTTCTCCTATCCAAGCTACTACTTCCATCAAGAAGTAAAGTATTTTTCTCCTTTCTTTGAATCTGGGCTGGCCCTGCAATTTGCTTTGGCCAATAGAATGCAATGGAAGTGACATTCTGGGACTTCTGAACTCGAGCTTTAAGAGCCCTTGTAGCTGCTGTTTTCTCTCTTCTGGGATCTAGCCACTGTATAGAAAAGGTTGGGCTGGACCACTGAATGATGAGAAATCACATAAAGAGAGGGAAGTCCCTAACCATTTCAGTGACTCCAGCTGAGGGCCAGAAATGTGGGTGAAACCATCCATCTTGGACATTCCAGATGCTACCAGACTCACAGCTAAATAAAGCACATGTCTGACCGTAGCTGACATCATGGGGGAGCAGAAGAACTGCCCAGATGTGCCCTTCCCAAATTGCAGAATTGTGGGGAAATAAATGATGGTTGTTGTCTTAAGCCACTAAGTTTTAAGGTGATTTGTTATGCAGAAATAGATAATTGAAACACTTATCAAATGTCAGGGTATTTTCTATTGCTTTAACTTTATGGACTGTGAAGGTATGTGGCTCACAACTATAATCCCAGCACTTCGGAAGGCCAAGGCAGGTGGATCACTTGAGGCCAGGAGTTAAAGACCCGCCTAGGAAACATAGTGAGATCTCATCGCTACAAAATATTTAAAAATTAAAACACACACAAACAAAATTTATGGACTGTGAAAAGTCTGCAACAGTGTCAGCCAAAGACATAAAGTTTTCAAGGCATACTTAATTCCGTGAAAGTGAACCCTATATGTCATAGTCATTGCTCTGTCCATAGAGCTTAGCACAGTTCTGGTACATAATAGGCTCCCAAATATTTGTTGATTGAATCATTAAGTGAATGAATGGAGATAAGACCCCTTACTGTCAAGAGGATGGACAAAAAAGGTACTTTAAACAGAGTTTGTCCGATGTATTTTCTCTTTCAAAAAGGTGCTCTTTGTTGTCAGAAAAAGTGATGCCCCAGAGATGAGAAGGATGTTTTGAAGGGAAAGATTGTAGGAGTGAGCTAGTGGTCAGCCTTCTCAATGTCCCGCCTGTACCTAGACAAATTTGGGCTACTCTGTGAAGCACCTGGTAGATGCCCCAATAACTATGGGTATATCAGAATTATTTTTTTTCTACTATTGTAAAGGCTGAAAAGCAAAATATGGGTTCCATAGAACTAGATTAGAGTTAGCATTAAGGGGACCAAAGTAGACTACCCAATTGCCAATGTTAACCTGGAGACTAACATAGTCAAAGCTGTCTTGTCATGTTAGGTCGTTATCTTTTTTTTTTTTTTTAATCATTCCCTGCTTCAAGTCATAATTTCTGAATGCCACTTGGACATAGTGAGTACCTGGTCTGCTCTGTGATTCCCAGGAGTATCCAACTCGACCCTTACTTCTCTGAGAGTGATGATTTCATACAGCACACCTCTCTACTGAGATGTGAAAAGTGACACCATGCTATCTGAAATAGCTTCAGGAGAGATTTAGGACATGCAAAGCTTATAGACAATAATGGAAAATTCTCTTTTAGGATATATTATGGTTATTTGTATGACCCATAGCACTGCCTTTTGGAGAATGCCTTGGGAAAGCTATCTTTATTTAAAGGACAACAATATTTGTTATTAGGATAAATGAAATAAGGGAAAAGCCTTCAGACCCTTGGAAGAATGGGACAGTTTAAATTCAAACCAATAATTATTATATTTTTTAATGCTGTATTATTTAGAAAACAGTAGTTAAATAGATAGAGAAGATTGCTTCAAAATTAAAACCATTGATGGCCAGGCACAGTGGTTAATACCTGTAATCCTGGCACTCTGGGAGGCCTAGGCAGGAGGATCACTTGAGCCCAGGAGTTCAAGACCAGCCTGAGCAAGAGCGAGACCCCATCTCTACTAAAAATAGAAAAAATTAGCCGGGTATGGTGGTGCATGCCTGTAGTCCCAGCTACTTGGGAGGCCAAGGCAGGAGGATCACTTGAGCCCAGGACTTTGAGGTTGCTGTGAGCTAGGCTGATGCCACAGCACTCACCCGGGCAACAGAGTGAGACTCTGAATAAAAAAAAAAAAAAAAAATTAAAACCATTGATTTAGATCTCTTTTTGAAAGGTCAGTGTGTGGGAGATGAAAAAGGCACCACAGTGAACAGAGTGTTTAGACGAAAAACATTTTAGCAGCAGGACCTACAAAGAGCACATCAACTATTTATATTAATATCGTCACATCAAGTTGCTTGGTCATTTCACTTATCAAAGAAAAGAAGAAAGGAATTTTCTTTGGATATTCTTTGGTTGTAGTAACAATACAGTTTTGGAATCAGCTGTTAGAAACTATAATTAAAGGTGGTTTATCATGTTTACTAATTATTCTATATAGTTAGTCTCCCTGAAGCTTTATATAGTTCTCCCTTTGTTACAAGCTTCTGTTTTTCCCTAGGGTGTTCTGAATCCAGAAAAGTAAAGAACTGAAGTACTTGGAAACCAGTGTATTGTAATATATGTACAGCTAAACAGATAATTTCAACTGAACTTTAAAAAATTATTATTTCTAATTTTCTGTACATTAGATAGGGCTAGCTATTTAGAGGTTTCAGCTCTACCATTTGGGTAAGTGAATCCCTTGAGTAGAAGGGATCCACTTAGAGAGAAGGAAATAGTGAAGAAAACAAAAACTGAAAAAAGATACATCTGAATTTCTTTCAGAAACAACTTAACACTAGGCATGGGAGGAGGTTTTTATTAAGCAACTCCTAATAACCACCTGATGTTGCTGTCAAGCTGGCCAAATATCCGCCAACATTGGTGATCCTTTCATTCACCACTAGAGAGAAGTAGAGAGACCTGATGTTTAGAGAAGCATTTCCCTTTTCCTGCTTTCTTCCTTTCCCAAACTCATTTCCAGCTTTCTTCCTTCAGCCAGATGGAAGTGCTTGTGGGCTGGTGTCATATTGCACCAGTTTGGTGCTCATGATGTGACTCTTCTCTGTTCCAAAGTAACTCTATGTCATGGAATTGAAAAGGATCGTCTTTCTTCATCACTAATATAACACTAACAAGGACAGGAATGAACCCTGTTTCATTTTCTTCCAAAGAAGCACATTTCAGAGCTTCTCAGATGCCAAGAGACTAATGGTCACATAGGGGTAGGCTCCAGGGGAGAGGCAGAGTAGGGCAGTGCTAACAACAGGGACTAAGGGGACAAAATCAGCAACTTGAGAAACAAGTGTGGGGAGTTACCACCTCCCCGATCTATTTTATTTAAGTTCATCTTTATTTCCCCCTTTTCTACTAAGCAGTAGTTGACATTCAATTGAGCATAGATCAGGTTTTTACTATGCAATCTAGTAGAACACCTAGACATCAGGGACTCCTTATCCTTGATTATTTGTAAAATGAAGAAATCTCTAGCTCACACTAGGCTGTGTGGACAGGATTTGCACCTTTGGAAATCAAATGGAGACCTCTCTCCTACTCTTTTCAGGTTTCTTTCCATTTCCTTTTCCACCTGGGGTCCCTGCCTCTCCCAAGCTAACCCATGCACAAAACCATCCTTCCATAAATATCAACACTGAAGCTTCAGCAGATTGTTAACTCCTGGAGAGCTATCTTAAAAAGATATTGTATATAAATGCAAAGTTTTATAAAGCCTCAGAGATTTCTAAGAATACTGTAAATATCCCAGGTTTAATTAGTAGTCCTGGAGGTAGGTAATGGCCTGTGGCTTTCTGAGCTAGGCCTCTTGGGGCCTAGAAGTCTTCAGGGGCTGCCTGCAACTATGAAGTGCACACATACAATCTTCTTTCTCATGCGCTGCATAAATCCTCTTTAGACCTTACTAGGCACTACTCACAATTATGGCAACACACATTGATTCTCCTTATCCCAAATTTTGAAAAAAGACCTAGTGCCTCAGCCTAGGTTTCAAGAAAGATATTTTTGGACTCAAATTGTCGCCTTGAGTTCTACTTCCCCAGGGAAAGAAAAAGAAATTCCTGGATTGGTGTTGATTGATGCCCATTCTCTTCAAGCATAAGGTGGACTATTTGCTTTACAACTTTCTGAAATCAGGGGAAATGCACTGCAGTTCTCAGCATTTCTGAACCAGCTTTCTCATGGGGGATAGGTCAACCAATCCGGACTGTAGGCAGACTTGACAGGTTTGTTTGGCGCTGACGGCCACTGACTAGGTTCTCAGACCAGATAAGTCACTTGGCTGAGTCTACAGTAGGTGGGGCGCGCTCACCAGCTCAGGGGCAGTGACTGGAAGTTTATTGCAACATCGGACAATCCAAGCAGAGGGCTGCAGCAGGAGATACCCTTTTGCCCCGCGCACAGAACCAGAAGGGTTCACCTGCAGTGCAGGCACCGGCGAGGGAGATTCCCCAGACCCCTGGCGCCCAGCTCCTTTTCCCACGTTTGGGAACGCGCAGCGAAGGTCGATCCAGAGCAAGGAGTCTCAGGTCTCGGCCTTTGGCTTGCTCTGTGGGTGGCATGCGAGAAGAGGGACCAGCCCGGGGACTCTCCCCGCGTTCTGTAAGAATCGGCAGCGGCCAGCGGAGCGGGGAGGCGGGGGCACGTGCTTGGATGTGGGTGCTTGTGTAACCAGCTCTCCAAGCGCCGGCCCCGACAGCGCTCCTTCGGAAGGCTCGTCTGAGCTCCCTCTTCCGCCTGAACCCGGGATGGGCTGGGGGCCCGTTGTCCGCACCCGGCGGGAGCTCCCCAAGCAAAGGCAGTAAAGCACTTGCTTCTGGAGTTATCAGAGGGGACTGGGAATTTGGAAAGTTCCCCAACTAGGAACACACGTGACCTCCTTCAGAAAGTAGTTCCGACTGCGGCCCGCGTATCCCTCCACCTCCTTTTGAACCCTCCTAAGCCTCCTCGCCCCGCCCACTCTCAGGGCTGCCGCTTCGTACCGTCCTGTATTTCGCTCTCGGGCCCAGTAACCCCGGCCCCAGCGTGCACGGTCCGGCCCGGGCAGCGCCAATGGGTTGCCCCGGGCGATCCACCCTGCCACGTTTTTACGGCGGCCAAGAGGGGGCGGGGCGAGGTAGCCTCTAAGGAGGGAGCTTGAGTTGGACGCGGTGAAGCGACCTGGAGACAGAGGGGGAGTGATGCTCGACTCTCCAGGGCTGCTGGAGGAGGCTGAGGGGTGCGTCCCACTCACGGGGATCCACTGTCAGCGCACCTAGCTAGGTGTCCTTTGGGCCTTGGAAATTCGGGGGCGATGTTTTCACACTCTGCGTTCGGCTGGAAGCTTTTGATTTTAGGGCAAATGAGCGGAGTTGGGGAAGCGAGAGGTGGGGCGGTGAAAGGGAGCCGGAGGAGGTGATCCATGCAGGAGACACAATAGGAGGTTGTTCTTTGTGCTGAGACTGACACCTTGAGGACAAGGGAGGAGGGGGGAATGTCTAAGCAAAGGCTGCTACAGGCAAAGGCTGCAAGCGATTGTGATTCCACATTGGTGCAAAACGAAACGGGGAATGAAGGCCATACCGGGAAATCTAGGGGCAGAGTCAGGGGAAGCATGGCCTCACTGCAGGGACTGTCCCTGCATTTCCCTATGTACTGACTAGCACGGTCACCTGGTCCTTGCCACCTGTGCAAAGGTAACCTCAGGCTCGAGTCAGTGACACTGCTCAACGCACTCGTCTCAGCTTTCGTCATCAGCCCTCCATCTCCACTCCCAGCCCCCAACAGCCTACCCTGCCTCCGGCTGGGTTTCTGGGCACAGGCGGAGGCTTAACTCGTTACCCTCACCCCGCGTTGCTGCAGAAGCAGCCGCGGCAAGTGCAGGTACAGCGGGCGCCTCGGAACAAGCCCGAGCGAGCCCCTGGCAGTCACACTGGGCATGCTCAGTAGCGCCTGCAGGTTGGGGGCTCTGCGCTCGCACGGGACCTGCAGTCCCTGCCCCTTTCCTGCCGCCCCTGCCCTCCCCTCCCCCGGCGCGCTCGCGTCGCCTGTCGCTCGCCTCCCGCCTCCCCTCAGGCTCCCGAGGCCACCGGACTCCCCGCGCGGCGGCGGAGGGGGCGGGCAGGCCGGCGGACGGTGATGTGGCGGAACTCTTTGTGCACTGCGGCAGGATACGCGTTGGGTGCGGCGACGCGGCTGCGCTCAGTTCTCTCCTCTCGGAAGCTGCAGCCATGATGGAAGTTTGAGAGTTGAGCCGCTGAGAGGCGAGGCCGGGCTCAGGCGAGGGAGATGAGAGACGGCGGCGGCCGCGGCCCCGAGCCCCTCTCAGCGCCTGTGAGCAGCCGCGGGGGCAGCGCCCTCGGCGAGCCGGCCGGCCTGCGGCGGCCGCAGCGGCGGCGTTTCTCGCCTCCTCTTCGTCTTCTTTTCTAACCGTGCAGCCTCTTCCTCGGCTTCTCCTGAAAGGGAAGGTGGAAGCCGTGGGCTCGGGCGGGAGCCGGCTGAGGCGCGGCGGCGACACCTCCCGCTCCTGGAGCGGGGGGGAGAAGCGGCGGCGGCGGCCGCGGCCGCGGCGGCTACAGCTCCAGGGAGGGGGTCGGAGTCGCCTGTCACCATTTCCAGGGCTGGGAACGCCGGAGAGTTGGTCTCTCCCCTTCTACTGCCTCCAACACGGCGGCGGCGGCGGCGGCACATCCAGGGACCGGGGCAGGTTTTAAACCTCCCCTCCGCCGCCGCCGCACCCCCCCTGGCCCGGGCTCCGGAGGCCGCCGGAGGAGGCAGCCGTTCCGAGGATTATTCGTCTTCTCCCCATTCCGCTGCCGCCGCTGCCGGGCCTCTGGCTGCTGAGGAGAAGCAGGCCCAGTCGCTGCAACCATCCAGCAGCCGCCGCAGCAGCCATTACCCGGCTGCGGTCCAGAGCCAAGCGGCAGCAGAGCGAGGGGCATCAGCTACCGCCAAGTCCAGAGCCATTTCCATCCTGCAGAAGAAGCCCCGCCACCAGCAGCTTCTGCCATCTCTCTCCTCCTTTTTCTTCAGCCACAGGCTCCCAGACATGACAGCCATCATCAAAGAGATCGTTAGCAGAAACAAAAGGAGATATCAAGAGGATGGATTCGACTTAGACTTGACCTGTATCCATTTCTGCGGCTGCTCCTCTTTGCCTTTCTGTCACTCTCTCTGATAACGTGGGAGTAGACGGATGCGAAAAATTCCGTAGTTTGGGTGACTATAACACTTAACCATGGTCAGATTTATAGATCATATATTTTGTGTTTCTTTTCAATGTAGTCAATCTAGGGTGTGTTCGGCTAGATGGAACTCTTGCCTGGTTGCAAGTGTCACGGCACCGATTGGTTTCTTGATCTATCTATATGGTCTCTTCCTGAGGGCTATTGTCCGTTAATAGAGAATACAGTACACTGTTAGTGGATTAGTGAGCTCGATAATCCAGTCTACTAAAATGAACAAAAAAGTAGACGCTTTGAGGTTGAGCATATTTCGATTAAATCTTGGCTTAGGCCCTGATCAAGGGTATAGATCAGATTAAAATGAAAATTAGTGTTGCACGTACGCATATTGCATCAGAATCTTGCAGTGATTCTTTTTAGTTTCCTGGGTTGCACTGATAAGATTCTTTTATAATGTGAGTTTTGGACTGATTTGCATAACTTTATAGAAGCAGAATCATTTTCAGCATATATGGTGCGTATTTGAAGGCAAAAATAGGTTTTTTATGTCTAAACAAAGTTAATTGCAACTTTGAACTGCATTTAGAAGTTTTGTAGTTTGAAATCAATAGTGCCATAATATACCTTATAAGGCGCTGTTACTAGATCTTTGTTATATTTGCCTTTTTCTCTCCCAGTTGAGGATGTAGAGTAGGGCATGAAATTTCCAGTTCAGTTGCACTTTATTTTCAGTGCTCTTATCATGCATAATAGAATGGTGATTTAGTAGTTTTTGATCCAAGATGATAGTATTGTGTAGGTTCAAGGGTATTGTGTGTAGCAGATGATTGCAGAGATTAAACTTCAGTTCTCTATTGAAATATAAGTATTACTGTGATGCCAGAATTGCTGTTCACCTTTCTTAGGTTTCAGATCTTCTGACACCTTTTGGTGTCCGTTAATTTTACTCTGACTAGTGTAGATTGTCAAGTGTGTTTTACCAGCTCATGCTCAGAAATGTTGGCAAGAGTGGTTTACTCCAGCTTCAGATTGTAGGTATGTTAGCTTTTCTCATACAGTGTATTAAATTTACTGAGTCAGCTTGTTGAATAAGACAGAAACCCAAGAATTTTAACAGTGTATAGTTTTGGTTGTCTAAAAGTTAGGTCTTTGTATTTCAAAAGTTAGTGGTTATCGAGAGAAGTATTAGTCTTTGCAGTTTCAGGTACATCAAACTGGTTTTGATCAAGGATGAGGAAAGAGCCCTCCTTTTTTGCAGAATGAAAAGTATTGACAGGAATTGAGAGCTCTAACAGAATTAAGTTATTGGGCTCTGATTGTGGTGGGGAACCTGTGGCCTTGGGGCCACACGTGGCCTTTTGGATCCTTGATTGGGGCCTTTTGACTGAATCCAAATTTTACAGAACAAATCCTCTTAATAAAGGGATTTGTTCTGTGAAGTTTGGATTTGGTAGCGGGGCTGCACTTGGGGATCTGGAGGGCTACATGTGGCAGCAGGTTCCCCACCTCTTACATCAGTAAATATTTTGTTTAAAGGTAGAGTGACACTGAAGTGTCTTTATGCCCTGCTAAAAAATTGTGGGGAAGATTTTTTAGAAAATGTTTTATATTGGAAGAAATTTTATTCCTTAGGATTATGTTAGCTTCATATAAATGTGCACAGTTAATTTTGCCCAAGTTTTTGTTCTGAAATGAATAAATTTACTGAAGATGTAGCTTCATGAAACTTAATTTTCTGTTAAGTTTAAAATAATATTTTAAAAGTATTTGGAAATTTTGAAGTCTGCATTAATTGAAAAACGTTACTAAGGCTGAACTTTCACCCGCTTGCCCAGAAGATAATTATGGAAAAATTCTTCTGATTTATGACTTACTCCAAAAGCATTCTACTATTGGTGTGAATTAATGACAATCATCTAAATATATAGGAACAAAAAAATTAAATGTTTATATAACTTTTTTTAAAGCCCATATTCAGAGTTATTACTACAGTGCTGTCTGGGAGACAGACTTCTTTCAGCATTTAAAGTCCATTCACGTTATTTTTACTTCCCTTACTTGATTTAAGATTATCAGAGTTACAAGACCTTAAAATTATTTCACCAAGTTCTTATATGTGAGCATTGAGGTGACTGAAAATTTCTTCTTTGATTTCAAAGTATATGGGCCTCTGTACATGAAATTTATGTGACTTAAAACTTTCTCTAAAACTGTACTTTTAGTTATGGTATACATAGAAAGCAGTATCAAATATTGCATCAAATGACTAATAACACTTAATTTCTAGAGTTGTGGTTTTATTGAGCCAGACGTTGATATGAAAAAAAGTCAGGAAAGTTAGTGAAGTGCTTGCTTTTTTGATAATTGTACTCCCAATAATTTTGAAATACCAAAGTACCTTAGTTTGCTTGGTTTCACTTTAGTGTCTTCTGTTTATTGGGGGGAGGGGGATTAAAATGGTCATTAGGACTGTTTCTGGCAGGTTGTATCTATTAGCTATGTAGCAGCTAACCTGTTAAAAGTTAAATTCCCTTATGAAAGTAGTGATTGAAATATTTTTATCTGATAAAGATTAATAATGAAGTCATTTCTCCAAGGAAAATTAAGGACAATAATTCAGTTTTAAAATATTTTTGCAAAATTGAGTTATTGAAATTTGTTAGGGTTTTATTCTTGTTATTCTGAAAGATTGTGCTAAACTTGACTATGTAAAATTTAGTGTCTTTAGGGTATGTGGAAACTTTAGGCTTCTGTTGTATTTTTATTGTTTGGTAGATTTGCATCTTTTCAAATACTGATCTTCATAGGGAATATTTTTGACTTGTAGAGTACAGTGATTATCAAAGTTAGCTAAATTATCTCTGAAGGTAAGTGATTATTGAAATTAATCATGAGGTTTTTAGAAAAGATTCTGTTCACTTGATCTTTATTTTACAATGTTTTATATCTGCTAAGTTGTATTTCTTTCCTGAAAAACATGACTGAACCACCTAATTGCTGTATGATAATGTACTAAGTTCATTTTTCATAAAGCCTATTCAAGAGTAAAGCACAACTGAAAGGAGTAATTTGCAGTTTATAAGTCTGTTAATATAAGGAAAAAGGAATTTTACTTCTGTCCATTGTAAAAGTTTGCACAACAGTGCAGTCATCAATGCAGATTTAAGTTGCTTACAGTATACTAAGTAAATACTAAGTGATTAAAGATAATGAAATATGGTGAGGTATAACCACTTTCATCTTAAGCTTAATTTTAGAACATAGTAGAGAAGGATGCCTTTATTACCTTTTAGAATTTTACTTTAGTAATATGGAAAGGCAGCTGGCGATATTTCGATTTTTGTGTGGAGCAGCATATCTGCTTTCTCAGTAACTATATAAGATATGTAAACTTCTTAGTGCTGATGAAATTGCCTACTTTTTGGAAGTGAAGAAGTCTTCGATTCTTGTTTTCAAATGTTTTCATTTTGAAATTTGCCTCCATTTGCTATTTGTTCATTTGGTGTCGCTTAATACTTTTTAAGAGTTTTAAGCCACTTCTGAAGTAATCACTTCAGTGACTTTTAATGGAGGTGTAGTCACTATGGGAAAATCAATTCACAAAGTTTCAGTGGTAATTCACTTTCAGTAAACACTCTTTTTAAATTTTTATCTCAATCTTTTAAAGACAAAAGTGTGGGAAATGTTTTTATATTGATACTGTATGTGCATTCAGCATTTGTAAAGGGAACTTTAGAAGTGTGTATGCATATGACAGTTTTCCACTAACTTGAAATGTGAGGCCTTTGTCATACTATAAAGATTTAGCTTCCAGAAAATGTATTGTTAATGTAGTTTAAGAAATTTATTTGGTACCGTATTTTTTTTTTTTTCTGTAGAAACCATTAGGTTGAAGAAACAGTTCTGAAGCTTTAGTGCATAGAACCCTTTACTCACTTTTGTTCCCTTTTCCTTCTCTTTTTTTTTTTCTGATAAACTTGATTTTCAAAATCAGTATTGAAGAATTCACTTTGTGGCTTGAATTCATTAAGAAAAGGTGTTAGGATTTGTTCTAAAGATAGTGACTTAATTTGTATCAGTTTGTGAGATTGGGGTCAATAATGATTTTAGTGAACATTTAGTTCTGTTTTACAATTGCTTTCTGTCTGGTAGCTTTGAAATACATGCAGTTACTATCAAGATAATAATGTTGAAATAGTTAGATTAAATAACCTTAAGTTGGTACGGATTTGCTGAGCAAACTGACAGCCTTAATTCTTTTATATAGGCCATATCACTGCCATATACATTCTTTGCTAGGTGGTTAAAAGTGTTTTGGTCTGTGAATAATGGTTCTCTTTGTAAATATTGAACATATACATTCACTTATTTAAAATAGTTTCATTTTTCAGGAAAGGTAAAATGTTGACTATTCACCTTCCCCCAATTTTTTTAATTTTTCATTGGTTGCAAAAGAGGTATTAGCAATTTCATTCCTTTAAAATAATTTGCACTGGAATAAAAAAGGCGATTGGCAAATATTAATATAATAAGAGTAGACATAATTTAGGGGTGAATTAATTTTAGATGAGAAGTTTTGATTTAGTTCAATATAGTTAAGGCAGGCTCTTCATTTGCAACAGCTGACATTAGGACAGAGGTGAACCTCTTGAAGGTATAGTTATACATACAGTTATTGGGAGTGTTGAGAATATTGAAAGGTGAATATCGTGGCTGCACCTGACAAACAAAAGAATATTCTTGACCTGTACATAGTGTGGAAAAGACGACTGTTTATGCATTACATTTTAAATAATTATAATTATCATCAGTAGTCATCACTTAAAATATGAACAGTGAATCTAACTTATCAGTGTTCGTATTCTCTATGTGTATGTAAATAAATACAAAGTTAGCAAGCCTTCCTTGTTAATGTTTCAAAAACATAGATTTTCTTCTCTTTCAAAAAGAGATTACCTTGGAGGATATTGTTTTATAATTTTAAAATATGGTTAAATCTATTTTAAATTATGTTAAAATATTGAATATTACTTTTATCTACACTTTAAGTGTGTACATTGTTTCATTTTAGATTTTAGGGAGGCAGTGTGGGCTCTGGAGCCAGACTGCCTGTGTTGTAATCCTTGGCTCTGCCACTTAGTAGCTGGATGACTTTGAGGAGGTTATTTAACTTTTCTCAATCCATTTTATGTGTAAAATGGGGAGTATAATGGAACCTACCATATAAGTTTATCTTGAAGAATAGATGAGATAATATAAGTAATTCACTTAGCATAGGACCTGCCATATTGTAAAATACTTAAATGGCAGCTGCTTCTCTTGAAAATTATAATTTCAGATTACCTATGGAGAGAATTATTTGTATTTTCATTCATGGTTGAGCAGTGATTGTAACTGGATTTCCTCAGTTTTGGACATGTTAGAATTTTAATTGGCTCAAGCTATGAGTGCTTTTTAAAAAAAGGGGCATTCCTTTAGAAGCCCTGAATGTGACATGTCTCTGATTTTGCTGTCTTGTCACAAATAGAATGGAAAGCTCTACTCATACTGTTGACCAAAGTAAAGTCAATCATGCTAATCAAAAAGCATTTGCTTTAAAATATTAAGGATGAAAACTTGCTATTATAGCATAATGAAGTAGAATTTTAAAAATGAAAATTTGTTTTAATATTAAATTTTCCTTAGTATTGAAGTAGGCCAACTTAAATATCATATATTTTTATTCACAAAAAGTAATCTCTGCAACTGTAATAAAACTTATAATTTATGATAAAAGTTATATAAACTTATCAATAAAAGTGTATTGGCATTTCCTTTTAAGTTCAGTTTTTTGGAGGAGTCAGGCAACTGAATGTTGTTACATTTATTACAATAAAATTTGTACTTAATATAATCTGTAACATACTAATATAGGAACTTAAATTTGTGTTGAACCTCTGTATTATTGTGTCCCAGTTTTACATTTGACCAAGATTCTTAGTATAATTTAGGCTCTATAAAATGGGAAGAAAGAGCTAAAAGATTTTTTTCATCATATTTTCTTATCAAGTATGGGAAAAGACGGAATAAGCTTGCAGTCTGCCCAGTAAAGGCGTAGGGACCATTCTTTTTTTTTTTTTTTTTTTTTCCTTATACTGGTCTTCCACCTGTATCACAGTTCCCACAAGAGTGAAGCAGTTGATTTCCAATTAGGTATTTTTTTCCCTTGTTTGTTTTGTATTGCAAAATAAATGTACTCTAATTATATATGTGACTATCTGATTATGTGATTTTTTTGTATTTTATGTGTTTTGTAAACTAGCTGTATTTTTGGTACAAGTCTAGGTTGTGGAATTGAATTGTGCATTTTGACATCTGACCACAGCTGAGTTGTCTAAAATCAATCTCTCTCCCCAATCCCCCCATGCACCTATTTTTTGCTTTTGCTTTGTATCACCACCTACCTAAAACATACTGTGGATTAAATGTTATTAGGGTCCTTCAGAATAGCTTAGACTTTTATTTCCTTTATTTTTGTAGATTTACAGGCTGACGTACAATAAGGTTTTCTTTTCTTTAGTAGTAATTGCAAAGATTGCATTTTGTAAATTTAATATTTTCGATCCTTTGAAAAATGTAATTATTTAAGGTATTATGAAATGCATTGGCATTTGAATGAGATGTTCTTTTAATTAGATGTATTTTTAAAGTGATTGATAAATATGGTATATGTGTTTAAAGTTGCCAACTTTTTGCTCTTTTCAAAATGCAGTGGTATTTTCCTATTTGAAATTCTCTCTCTTCAATTAGTGAGACAACTTTTTGAGTATTCCACTTACTCCAAACTGATTGGAGATTAAATTAAATAGAATCAAAACTTTTTTCTACTTTTAATAGAAAGATTTGGGAATGTTATTAAGCTTGATTTGTTTTTAAATGTTAATTTTTAAAATATTAATTATGAATTATTTTACTCTGAGTCTGTCAGAGATTAAGTGGAATGCCTGGCCTTTTGTTCTTTTTTTTTTTTCCTTTTAAATAACGTGGAAATAGTGCTTTGCTTATTTTTCCCTTGTTTTAAAATTTATTCAACATTTTGACGTTATTGTTTATGAAAGATATTGAGGACTTGAGTCCAAAGTCGTCGTTCTAATAAATGTAGTAAAATTAACTAGCGTATACTCTGACAGTGTCTTATTTATTTAGTATTTTTTGATTAACAAAACCTAAAACCCTTTCTTAATCATTAGCTCACTTGATTTAGCAAAGAAAAACAGAGGCAGCCTATGAAGCAGACAGAGCAAAGATTACTTTTTTCATTTTTTTATGGTTTAGGAATTGTAGCTCAAGTGGAATCAGTAACTTGTTAAAGGCCAGTAGAAGATTTGAGTCCAAAGAAGAGAGTTTTTCAGGCACCTGGTGCAGTGTTTTTCCCATTGCATTACATAAGTGGTTCTTATGCTTTGGTTTGTATCAGAATAACCTGAAGGGCTTGTTAAACTATAGATGGTTTGCTCCACTCCTAGAGTTTGATTTGGTAGGTCTGGATTGAGGCCTAAGAATTTGTATTCCTAACAGGTTCCCAGGTGATGCTGATGCTGGTGGTCTGGGGATCACATTTGGAGAACCATGCTATTACATTTATCTCCCATCAAGCAAACCCTTAACATATTATACTCCTTTAGGTTAATGGAGTTTATATATGCAGTATCTCATTTGACCTGTAAGCCCTAAAATAGGTCAGCATGGAAAATATTATCCTGATATTGTAGGTGAGACAATGAGTTTAGAAAGGCAGCATGGTGGAATGGAAGGAGCACAGATTTGGAGCTTGTGAGACCTGAATTCTAGATTAAATCCCTGCTCAGCCACTTAACAGTTGTATAATAAAAGACACACTGCTTAACCTTAGTGAACCCCAGTTTCCACTACTCTAATGTAGGGGTAAAAATCCTTAACTTGTAGGGTGTTTTTTTTTTGTTGGTTAGCAGTATAGGTTAAGTTTTTTTCCAGAGTATTGGTTGCCAACTGGAGGTGATCCCCTCCCACCTCTGGAACTTTTGGCGATATCTGTAGACATTTTCTTGGTCACAACTAGGGCAGTGAGGTGTGCTGTTGGCTAGTGGTTGAGGCCAGGGATGCTGCTAAACATTCTACAATGCACAGGACCCCTCCCCTACCCCCAACAAAGAATTATCTAGCCCAAAATACTATGTGAAGTGTCTGGTATATACATACCTTTACCCTCAGGTGTGGTATTTAAGAAGGTCAAATTGCTAATAAATGATGGAGCTAGGCCTAATATGTTGGTTTTCTGACTGCTGCTAGGCGAGTATTCTTTATAATAAGAACTTTGTCACAAAAGGTATTCCTAGTAACAAAAAATTTATTTGAAGAGGGCTTATGTGTTCTTTGACTGATTGTGAAAGTGTTGCTATGAACTTCTGCTAGAAAAGGTTGAAGATGTTTTTAGTAAACATTTGTAAGTGTAATACTATATGTGGTATTAGAAGGATGTTACACAGAGCTAACAAGATGGATATACTTTATTAAAAGAAAGCAATTTTTAAAAAATTTTATATTGCCAGTAGTTTTAAAAGTAATACTTCTTTCCTTTAGTTGTGTAATTGTTGAGCTGTTAGGTGTTACTTTGCTCCTGGTATTTTGTTGTTGTTTAATGCATTCTTTAAACTTAAACTTTTTTATTCTAAAGCTGCTTTCTTATAGTCAGATATGATAAAGTTAAATGTACTAATGTAAAATGGCAAATTTCTGACAAGTTATAAAAACTTCTTAAATCTTTCTAGGTGAAGAGAATAGGGCTGACTCTAAGGTTCTCTGATGCATGTGTTACATTCTTTTCTAGGCTCTAAATTTGCTATGTCAGCCTGTTGAATTAAAGTGCTTTATGTCTAAGTTAAAAACTTGCATTAATGAGAAGTTTTTTAAGAAAAAAATGGAATGGGAAGATGCCAAGGGACTAGCTTTAGTGGATTCTGAATTTTTTGGTTTTGTTTTGTTTTTAGGGCAGACAAATACAATTACGAAAGCGTTCTAGGAATAAGTTGTTTGCTATGATTTTTTTTCTGTTAGCTTGATTTTACAATTTGCTTTGCCTCTAACTTTGCACATGCAGAATAAAATGTCAAGGCCTTATTATTAAAATTTTGACTGTTAAGATTCTTTTTGAAATTGTAGGGGATATTCAGAGATACTGATAAATATTTTAAAACCAGGATGATTAATCATGTAAAAAAAATAGCATTCTGTAATTTAATTGAATAAGGCTTACGGTGTTTATTTCAGTATATGAATAAAAAACTCCATTTGCTTGCTGTACTTAAGAAAGTTTCTTCTATAGAAACTTGACTGATCAAAGAGAATTTAAAAAATCACCCATTGTCCTAGTTCTCTAAAATTTCATGTTTCATATTAGCTTCCAGTTTTGTTCATTTGCATATATTTTAAAATCTAGTTCATTGCAAACTTTAAAAGGTGTTTTTTTAACACAGTTTTCATTAGCATTCCATAATTGCGTTAATTATTTTAAATGGTGAAATCATCAGAAATATTTAATTATTTTCTTGTACTTACACATTAAGCTTGTTCCTGGTTTTGGCTAGTATCCTTTCTCTTATTTTCTGATTTTTTTTTTTGGAGTGGGCTAAAGATGACCTAAATATTAGGGAAGATTTTCATGATTTTGATTCACAAAATCAAAATCTCACACAAAAACTATCTGAAATATTGGAGCCTTGAAGTTTTTTTTTCCTAAATTGTAAGAATTCTATTGCTTATTTAATACTGAAAGCATGTTTTACTTATTTAAGTGAGACAAAATGCAGTTTTATCTAAATACTTTTGACCTGTCAATTTTCTTTTCCTGTTGTAGGAATATTACATTTTGTTGAAATTAAATTAAAGTGGGTATAGAAGATAATTTGAATAAACTATCACATCATTTTTATACTAAAGTGGTTACAACAGTGTTTTCTGTTTTTCAATCAGAAGGGGTATTGACTTGTAATGATATTACTGTTCTCTGAAGCATGTTTTGAATGATATGGTTTATATTTGCATAGTTGCTTAGGTAATCGATGTGATATTAATGTGCATTTATAATAGTTTTGTGATAAATATTGTATTTTATCAGATTTTATTTTGAAGTATCAGATACTAAAGCAAATAATCTTATTTAGCTAAATGATAACTTTTTTTTCTTGTGTTTATGCCTGAGGCCTTTTTATTTGATCATTGTTTTATTGATGGACTTGAACCTGTGTGCAGGCTGTTGAAAGTTGTAGTACTGATAAGGTATACAGTTTGAAGAATGACTTCCCCCCCCCATATCCAGGTGTAATACAAAAATCATTTCTTATCAGTGAGGTATATTTATTAATTCATGTAGTTAGAACAAAAATATTTAAAATACTGAGGTAGAAACATTCTCTTTTTAAAAACAAAATTACTTCTTTGAGTAACATTTTCAAATAAGATAAAATTGTTTCAACTCTTAAGTAAATTTTGATCTAAGTGTGCTGTATACCTTCTTGGATGCTCATGAAAACAAAGTGATAGCAAAAATGTTTTGTGAGTGTATGCATGTGTGGTTTTTTTTTTTTGGCAACCCAAGAAACACTCTTATATCTAAATAACACTCATGGACTAGTCGTAGGAAATCTGTATAAAATGAATAACTAGTACACTGAAAGTATGATACAGTTTTGCTTATCTAGGTTGTGGTCATGATTATGTGTAATATTGTAAAATATGCTAAGGTGCTGGTTATTAAGGCTATTTGGATTCTTTTTAATACTGAAAAGGTCACACAGATTGTGATTATTGTGGAGTGTCCAAGAACTAAGGCCTGCCATCTGTTACTCAAATGTAGGGAAAAGTTAAGATAATTTAGTGATATAAGTGGTTTTGACACCTCTGTTTTTGGAATCATCTACTGATTATTTTTTTTTAAAGACTAATAGCAAATTTTAAACTTCTGCAAAAATGAAACCTAAGAGTTATGCTAGTGTTGATATTTTTCTGCTAAAATATGAAGATACTGGTTGAGAACTAAAGATTATGTAATGAAAGCCTGGCTTTCAGTCATTTGCTTTTACTAAATTGTTTGGACAGTTAACTGGAAGCATTGTGTTTTATCTTGAGATATTAAAGTATACAAGATTTTGATATTTTTAAACTGTAGTTTTCCTAACAAGTTAAGATATATAGGAATTCATTATTATAGAAATCAGCAGACTGATTTAATAAGAATCCCTTAAAGATTTGCTTTAAGTGTTTTTCAGGTTCTCTGCTTTCTTCTCGTTCAACTTAATTTTTGTCTGTGTGTAAATGAGCTTCCCTATTTAAAATTTTGCTGTTGAATTTTAAGCCATTCTAGGAATTGTTTCTATAACTTTCTTTTCACTGCTAAGAACTTGGTCTTATCAAGTTTTATAGAAGTCTTTAAAATTGCATATTTGGCTTAACAGAATCTTATAATCTTAAGCTACTTTGTTTCATTATGTTGGGATTGTTTTTATTTTCATGAGAAGCTTATGCCAAATGATTAATATGATCAAAAATAATATTTAAGTTTAGATGTGATTTTGAATTTACATTTTCAAATGCAGCTTTGTGTCTGGGGCCTATGTTTTTTGTATAAGAAACATCTTGCCAATTTTTAGATTAATGTGTTTGAGGAAAATAGATTGGTTTACTAGCATCAGTTTATAGACTTTGGTAAGGACTAAATTGTAGGCCATGTGAAGAATGATATACTCTTATGGACCTTTGTGGATAGACAGATGTGCACATAAATTATAGCTTTTACATTAAGTAAGGCACAAGTGTAGGTGAGATTTTTATCCAAATACTAAAAGTTTAACTGTTTGCTTAGTAGTATTTAAAGGGCATGAGGTGTTGAGAACACTTACTCTAGTATCAGTATATTTTAGAGTTGCCTATTATTAAACTTTAACATGAATTTTGGCTAGTATTTTAGTATATGTAATTTCAAATTTTTTGGTAATTATTCAAATGATTTTAAACTTGATAATATGATTAAAATATCTTCAGTGGGAATTGGAATCATTTTATAATATTAGAGCAAGGCAATTATAAAATCTGTGATTCTTACTTACCTAGTAATGGATGGACAGACAATATATTTGCCTTTATATTTTAAAATTCACATATATTTTTAGTTCATATTGTTTTTCTCTAGACTAAAATTCTGCACTTAGGCAAAGCTATTTTTGCCAATTGGAAAAAAAAGGCAAAGCTATTTTTGCCGATTGGAAAAAAAGCAAGTCATTTCCAAATGATTTCCTGAGTTTGCAGTATAGAATTAGCGAGACTTGATTTTATTATATTAAAGCCAAATTTAAAATGAAGCAGTCTAGCACACACTTGTTTGGAGCTTTTCTCTTTTAAAGTGGCTTCAAATTAATAGGGCTTTCATTGAAAGGTAAGTTTTGATTGTTAGAAGCAAATATAAGAGTTTTGCAATTTTTGCTTACTAGGAAAAAGAAAACCCACTTGCTGGAGGCACATTTGATTAGAACTTCGTTTTCTTAGTACCTTGTATATAGTAGGTTTTGAATATTGGTAAATTAGTTCATGGTTGCATCTGCAAAGTCAGTACAGATGGAAATTTTGGAATCTTGTTTTTTTAGCTAATAATGAGTGAATTGGCACTATTACTAGGTCTTTGTTCTCGAACTACTGATATGTCCCTTGGCGTTTTCTGCATCTTACCTGTTTGAGTATCTTTTCTGCTGTAGAAGTTATTGGTCTTATGTCTTTTTACATAATTATAGAGTAGCCAAAACCTAGTGTCTTAGGGTAATCATTTCTGGTAAAACAAACAAATGATAAAGGCATAGCTTTTATAAGCAGAATGATATAACAGAAGTAACTTATAAATCTAACATTTAATGTAAAGATTAGAGTATTTAAAGATATTCTTTTATGAACTTTATGGTAATGCTGGATCAACGTTATAATTTTAACTTTCACAATCTTTTATATGCTTTATTGTGATTTTGTTCTAGAAAATTATTAATAGCATTTGGCTTAGTTCAAGTATATAATGCTGTTGACGAGTATGTCTAATGCATTTGTTGAGCTAGTCATCTTTTTGAAAGCTGTTATGTAAGTTATATTCATATTTTGTTTGATTTGTCATTAGTGGTGAGTCCTAGATGTTTTTTAGGGAGAGCAAAACAGTCAAGGAGTGTGTGTGTATGTGTGTTTTAACAGCAGCAGAGTCCTGAAACAGGAAACCAGTCTTATCGTATTCATCCAGAGACCTAGGAAGAAGGTAATTGTTATACTCGTTAAAACCAGTTAGGCAACTTAAATTTTTGGAGGTTCACAGATGTAGGCTTGAACAGTTGTAGATAGATTATTTCACAATTAACTGCTTATGAAGAAAAATTTATTAAGTTAGTTGAGAGAACTAGTAAACCCTGAGTTAATACAATATGTAAATTATACTTTGGATTTTAGAGTATTGTTAATATTATCAGTGATGGGTTAAGATATTTTTCTGAGGTTCTGATTTGCTTAAAATTAAATAATTGAGGTTCACAGTACCTTGTTTCTTTAAAAAGTTAATTTTTTAAACTGAGTATAATTTTAATATATTAATTGCTTTCAAAATTATTTTTAAACGAGTTCAGTTGGAAAAAACGTTCATTTTATTTCAGGTGTTTGGCACTGGAAATTATCTTCCCTTTGTTTGTGTGTGTGTGTGTATATATATATGCACATTGTTACATAGTTGTAATAAGTGTTTTTGTACTGTTCTGTGGTCTGTTTTTTCACAAATACAATTCTTATCTGTTAATAGGTACTTATTTTTAAGCTATTTAGATAATCATCAGGCTAGGCTAAATACCATGGTTTGCTTACCATACTGTGTTAGAGTTATTTCTGTTTTTTTTTTCCTTTTATAAACAACACTCTTGTGAATATCTTTATATAGTTTTGTTTGTTTGTTTGTTTTTTAGAGTATATTGCTACAGTGTTATTGCTGGATTAAAAGTGTAACAGAGTGTGGCCAGGCTCCATGGCTCACCCCTATAATCCCTCCCACTCCTTTGGGAGGCCAAGGCAGGAGGATCACTTGAGGCTAGGAGTTTGAGACCAATCTGAGCAAGAGCGAGACCCTGTCTCTATGAAAAATAGAAAAATTAGTCAGACATGGTGGCCTGTGCCTGTAGACCCAGCTACTTGGGAGGCTGAAATGAGAGGATCGCTTGAGCCCAGGAGTTTGAGGTTGCAGTGAGCTGTGATGAGTCCACTGCACTCCAGCCTGGGGGATAGAGCAAGACCCTGTCTCAAAAAAAAAAGTATAACAGTTTTTAATACTTCTTTTTTATAAGTTGTAGATTTCTTGCCAAATGTACCAATTTATAATATTGCCACCAAGTAGAAGAATTACTAGGTATTCGTGATGTTACTTTTGAAGAGTGTGATATTTCCATTTAGAAAGTGACATCTAAACTTCTATTTGAAAGCAAAAATATGTGCAAACTCTTTCGCCATGACAAGTTCATATAATGTAAAAAAAAAAAAAGAAAGATGTGAACTTAGGATTGGTTGGAGAAGTAAAAAACTTAAGTAGAGGTCATAGATTATTTGGCAGTCAGTTTTTCTTTCTGGTTTGGCAATGCTAGCAGATTAACTAAAAAGTGTTAAAAGAAACTTAAACTTCATGCTTAAGTGAATTTAAGTTAATTAATATATCAGAATTCCTTCTTTTACGTTTTGTTTATAAAAAACACTATATTGAGTTGCCTTGTAATGAGACAATTAAACTAAATTTAAATAACAGGACATTTTTAATTTACATACAACCTCTGATAATCTCTTATTTACAATTATAGAGCCCTTTGCAGTTTTTTAGATTTAAAGATATTTTCATATATACCATTTGGTCCTTGAAACAATCAGTGAAGAAATTATAGCAAGTGGTATTATCATTATTGCAGAGAAGAACAAAAAAATATTTAAGACCCAGAGATTGAGTGACTTACCTGAGGTCATAGGCTTTAAATTGCACAGCTGGGAATGAAACCTCAGTCTTCTATATTAAATGACAATATTCATTAAGTGCTTAGGACAGGACCTGGCACCTAGTAAATATTTAAATGTTCCTGTGTTATTCCTTCTTTATTCTTAAAACCCCATTTGTGGGAGCACTCATCTTCCTAACATTTTCATAGTTCAAGCTTTTGTATCCATGTACCCTTTTCCCTTAGACAGTAAAATCTTAGCCTGCGTTAATTTGATCTGTACAGGAATGATTATGTGCTTTAAGTATTAGGACAAATTGTTCTTAAATAATGAACAATTAGCACTTTATCAGTTGGAAAATTCAAGGAACTATTTCTGCTATCCTCTCAATGTGAATCTTCGATTTAGGAACCAAAGCCATCATCAACATTCAACATACTTAATTGGGAAGAATAAAATCTAGTAAGAAATATAAAATCTTAAATGAGAAAGTCATAAAAGAACATGAGAGTGATATTTGAAACATAATTTGATCAGAAGAGTTGATAATATGGCTTTAACTGTGACATACTTGGAAAGTATTTAAGTTTAAATTTGATAAAAATTTATTGAAGGAAATGTAAACCTGTTGTAGCTTATGAATCAATGTCTGAATTTCTTTTCCCCTTTAATGAGCCTTACTTGTGTGTTGGTTGAAAGCACTGACAGCAAGGAAAAAATTCCAGAAATTGCTAGTAAATAAAATTAAGTGGTAAAGTCCCAATATCTGCTAACTTGCTTTCTGTTCCTGTTACCTTTTCTTGTTAGTCTGACTTTATTCATTTCTTTAGTCCGGCCACTGGTTTGGCTTAGTGTTCCTTTTATGAGCCAGACGACTTCAGATTTGCTTTTGATGCTTTTTGTTTATTACCTCTCTAAAACTGTATTATCAGTTTCTATTTTGCCATTCATATATTACAGCTTCCTATTGTCACTGCAACTTTTAGTTAACTATAATTTTAAAAATAACTTTGATCTGTGGCAATTTAATTTTTCTTAAAATAATATGGCAGAATAAAGCATGATTTGTAACTAACACTGAATTTTAGTTTATAAGTTATTTAGTGATAAGTATACTTATATATGTTAAGCACTACAAGGAAACTTTTTATAACTGCTTTACTTTTAGTGAACTTAAAATAAGATTTAGTATACATGTCAGGAACACATTCTTATAGAATAAGATTTAGGGAGCTATTTTTAGTTATTATATCCTATTTGAAAACTTTAAATTTCTAGTATAAACCGTGTTAATTTAGGTACAAATACAAATTTGAAATAAGGTAGATACTTTATTTAGATTTCAACTCAGAAGTTTAATAAAAGATATTTTGTTAATTAGATGAAACTTGGAACATATTTGTAGTGCTTTCAGTTATGACTAGATGCTTAGAACAGGCAATAAAAATTTACTTAGGCTAGGAGTGGTGGCTCATGCCTGTAATCCCAGCACTTTGGGAGGCTGAGGAGGGAGGATCAGTTGACCCCGTTGTTTGAGACCAGCCTGAGAGCAACATAATGAGAACCTGTCTCTACAAAAAGTAAAAAAAATTAGCCAGGTGTGGTGGCACATGCCTGTTGTCCCAGGAACTTGGGAGGCTGAGGCAGGAGGATTGCTTGAGCACAGGAGTTTAAGGTTGCAGTGAACTATGATGATGCCACTGAACTCTAGCCTGGGCAGCAATGTGAGACCCTATCTCAAAAAAAAACCCAAAAATTTACTTAGCTGGTAAAATAGCCATATTATTATATAATAAATAGGTTGTATTATGGGTTAAATTAACTTCTGTGGACAGACTTTAGAATTTAATTACTGTTAATTAATTTTTCCCTTTGTAGAGTATGTGTGTTCTATGGTGAGAAGGGATTGTTGTAGCACCTAAATCAAGGCTGTTCAAATATGGTATACATAATTATCAAAGTCATCAAAATGAATCACTTAAGATCTATGTATTTTCTTGTATATAAATTATACCTCAAAACAAAACAAATTTAACATTTGCTCAGAGGTGGAGGGAAAACACTGTTCAGTCTATCTCAGATCTGGAACTGTGGTGGCCATCCACCCTAGACAAGATAGAAAATACCATGTGTGCATTTCTTCCACTTCTCTTCTTATTGTATATACAGTATTCACTGATATTGTGAGAAAAGAAGGATTTTTTTTCTTTTGGAATAATATTTTACATATGTTCTTAAGTTAAAATAAATACTCAGGCCAAAGTTATAATAAAATAAATACGTAGGCCAGTGTGGTGGCTCACTCCTGTAATCCTAGCACTTTGGGAGGTTGAGATGGGAAGATCGCTTGAGGTCAGGAGTTCGAGACCAGCCTGAGCAAGAGTGAGACTCCCCGTCTCTACCAAAAATAGGCGTGGTGGTCATGCCCATAGTCCCAGCTACTCGGGAGGCTGAGGCAGGAGAATTGCTTGAGCCCAGGAGTTTCAGGTTGCAGTGGGCTGTGATGATGCCACTGCACTCCAGCCTGGGTGACAAAGTGATATCCTTTCTCAAATAAAAAGGTGAAATAAAATAAAATTAATACTTAAAAGGCAAATTGATATAGTAAAGATTTCAAGAGCTAAAGTTTCTGTTAGGGTTTGATGTTCTTTAGAAGGGTTAGGTTATTCCACTAGAAATGATGGACTCATGGGATAAGGCAGTACCATTTGTTCAATTTATAGACAACTATCACTATGTTATAAGCATTGTTCATATGCTAGCTCATTTAATCCTCATAACAACTCTATATAATAGGTACCTTTATTAGCCCCGTTTTGCTTGGGAAACAGGCACAAAGTATGTAACTTGCCTAAGTTTACACAGTAAGTAAAACTGGGGTTTCAAGTTCAGGCAACTTGGCTCTGGAATATGTGTTATTAATCATTATGCCACACTGCCTGTAAGTAGATCTCTAGATGCCAGAAATATTGAGCTTTTTCTAGTGACCTAGTTAGTATAATTCTTTATGCTTAATACTTATAAGTCATTAGATTAAAATTTCATATTAAACACTCCTTATTTAGAAAAATATCAGGCAAGCGTGGTTAAGCCTGTTTTGTATTAGCAATCATATATATATATATTTATATTTTAGTCCCTCAGTTCCTGTGGTTTAAATTCTTTTTATAAAAATGTATGTCATAAAAAATTATGTGTAGAGAAGCATAAACACTGTATATTAGAAAGATTTCGTTTATTGGTATAATTCTTGGCATAAGAAATATTTGTCTCAAGAGTCAGTACTTATTTAGGTAGATGCTGACATTAGCTTTGGAAATGCCAGTAGATTTTTGTATTGTATTGTCTTTTAAAAATTCTTCAGTTTTAAGATTTCATTAGTAATGTAATTACAAATTAGTAAATCGATTTTATTTCATCCTTCCTTTGAAAATTTATATTTTGATTTGGAAATATAAAAATCATAATCTCTTGTGAGGCAGTATGGTATAAAAAGCTTAAGTTCTGGGTTTTGAACATAACTTGGGTTAGAATCATAACTTACTACTTACTGACTTTGGGACCTTGAGCAAACTGCCCACTCTTTTTGACCCTCAACATCTTCATCTGTGAAATGGTATTATTACATTATAGGATTGTTAGGATTAATCGTGAGAATGTAATGGCATGCTATCTGGCACATGATATTCAAGAGATACTAGTTGTCTATGTCTTTCTAACTTGTAATGGATGCCAATGGCAGTTTGAGGTAAAATCTCAAACTATATGAATAAGGAAGGTGAGAATTTGAGGAAAATGAAACCTTAAAAGGACTGAATTCCTACACTCTGTTTAAAGGAAGAAGCAGGGCTATGAACAAGATCATTGCTTTGCAAGGGGCTCCCATGTTGAACCTGGCCTTTGACTCCTTATCTGTCTGATTAACTTGAACTCCCTGCCGTCACATCCTTAAAACTGAACCATATCTTCTGTTAGTTCCATGTTCTTCATACAGCTTTGTGTGTAAGCTGCACTGGACTGGTTGCTTTTTCCTGAATATTAAATTTTTTTTTTCTTTTTTTAATTGCTGGTCTGACTAGGGTATTCCTGAGTATTTTATGTCCATATCTCTACTCTAGCCTTTGCTTGGAATGTTCTAACTGCTCTTACTTCTTTCTGTATCTACTGGTGTCTAACTTACCTCTTATGGATAATCTAATATATAGTACCTAGTTGGTGAAGCTTTATCTGTGTCCCCACAGAATTAATCCCTGGCTCTTTAACACTTAAAATACCTTGATCTTTTATATAAAAGAGACTTTGTCACAGTTGTAGGTCTGTGTCTCTCCTCGAGGGCAGTACTCATTACTTAGCCCTATATTCTCAGCACCTCTTGCACAGAATGTTCACTGTATGTTTGAATAATTATGTGAATTACGTATAGGGCCAGCCGAGTTTACTTTAACATGCATTTGTGTATAGTTATAGGCAAGTTTTCTTAAGGTAACCAATTCTTTTGCAACCTTATTTGTTGCTATGGTTTGAATGTCCCCTCCAAAACTCATGTTGAAATTTAATTGCCATTGTGATGTTATTAAGAGGTGGAACCTTTAAGAGGTGATTAGATCATGAGGGTTCTGTCCTTAGGATTACTGCACCCTTTTTGTCTGTTTCACACACTTCCTCATCTTTCACCTTCTATCATGGAATAACTCAGCAGAAGGTCCTTGTCAGATGCAGTGCCATGCTCTTGGGCTTCCTAGCCTCTAGAACTGTGAGCAAGATAAATTTCTGTTCATCGTAAGTTACCCAGTATGTAGTGTTCTATAGCAGCAAGAAAGAGACTAAGGCATTTGCTTTATTAATTAGTATTCATACTGCAAGGATAAATTTCAGTTTAGTCCCGGCTAGGTTGACCACATTTCAAGGGGCTTTGTACTTCTATGTTTTTCTATGAGGATCTTACCTGAATTCTCACTGAAATTAATGGGTTAGGGTAGGTAAGTTTCTTAGTGATAGTAATTCTTCTTTCTTTTAATAAAATATAATACTTTGTTGCATTGCTCAGAAAATCATAGATTTCAGTTTATATTTTCGACCAAAATGTATTTGTAACTTTTTGGATAGGAATTCCAGAGTGGTAGTAGCCACAGCTGCTTTGGATTCTCTATTGCTGCTTCTGGTGCCTCATTTTTTTCGTGACATTTTTCACTTTCTTACATTTGTCCTTTAAGGCAGACTTAAAAAGATAAAGATACTCAGTTTCAAGAATTACGTTGCTTTAGGCTGGATTGAACCTCTGTTCTCTTCTGCTATTTTTTTCATGAATGGACATAATATCTCAAAATATTTTGATAATTGAACAAGAGCTACATTTTTAGGTGAGGTTGATGTCTTATATGAGAATAACATCGCAGCTTATATTTATGATGTTTAAGTGATAATCATAATAGTTTTTTTGGAATCTTTTTAATAAGAACGCTTTGAGCTTGGGGGTGAGTTTATGTGTTCCTAAAGTGAAAAAAATTGTCCCTGGCACATAGTAAATGTTATATAAATCTTAGGTGCTTTTATTAGTATTTTTTTGGTAGGAATTTAGAACTCTTAAAAACTACCTACAGAGCTGATTCTAAGTCATACAGGGTAAGACAGTATTTTGCCAGGACATTTAGTAAATAGACTTGGAGATAGTTATTAATATGAAGCACATAATTTAAGAAATCTGTTATAGAAATAGTGCAGGTGTATTGTAGCAAAAATAGAAAATACAAAGCAAGCAAAAATGAGGGCAAAAAATCTGTATTCCTACCACCTACAGGTTATTACTTTGAGTACCTTAATTTATAATCTTTTTGTCTACATATGTCTATATAGATATATATGTATTCTTTTATCTATTATACTGCACATTCTTCTTTGAAACCTTTTATTTTAGTCAATTATACCGGCTTTTCCATATCAGTAAATTTTCATCTCATGTAATACCTAGATCACATTAAAATTTTTTTAGGTGGCTCAAAAATGTCCTTTATGGCTGGATTGTCTAAAATAATATTCAAACCAGCATTGTATCTATGAAATTGGCTGTTAGGAAACTTGTCTTTAAAAATCAAGGGCAGACACCCAGTTTTTTTTTTTGTTTTTTGTTTTTTTTTTTTAAAGACACTGATTTGTTAAAGAGAGACTAGATCACATCCTACAGACTTTTTGATTTTGTCCAGTTTACTCTCTCATATCATTTAGGTTGATCTATCCTATTAGTATGTATTTCCTGCAGATTAAAATTTATATCTAAAGGCTTGGTGTATTTAAGTTGAAGATACTTGGCTATCATAGATGATACTGTGTCCTTTATATTGCATATTGAAAGTTATGTGGTCTCTACCTGACTTTTGTTTATGCTGAGATTGAGAACTGAAAGTGGGCAGTTGCAGTCTTCTTGCCAACTGTTCGATTATATTTGTTTCCTTACGTTAGAAAATATTTTATGTAGTATTGTTTTGGCTCTATAAAAAAAGTTCAGTTCCTCATCAACCACTCACTTATTGGTTTAGCATCGTATGTTCATCTTTGCGTACATAAGTTAATTTCATTAGGGCTTGTAAAGTAGGACTTTTCTCATTCTATCCTTTTATATTTATTAACTGGTGTTTTTCTGTAAAGTAGAGCTTGTTAAGTGGGGCTATTTGGTTGCCCTTAAGTGTAGTTCCTACAGGAAAAACAAGATGAATACTTGAATCTCTCTTTTTACCATTTTTCAAAGTGAAAAACTGAGTCTGTAAATGAAAAAGGTATCTTTTGTTGTTTTAACTTTTTTTCTTTTGAGCATGTTTATAGACTCAGGGATTTTTGTTTTATTCAGGGTTTTTAAATTTACTACCATTTAAATTTTTTATTTGATGCTTAGATTATCGCAACTAGTCATTGGGACTTTTATGCCAGCTCATATGTCCCTTTGACATAGATCGTTAATCTCTATAAGCCTTCCCTGTTCTCTGGCATGGAAAAGTGTCCCAGGCTCGTCTGTATCTTCCCTGCCCCAGACCTGGCATCAACTCTTTTTCAAAGGAATGGTACCTTTTAGTGTATTATATTAGAGACAAAACTTTGGGTGCTAGGAGTGTTTACTACTGCTAGGGTGATGTTGTTTATAGGCCATTTCGGTGAAAAGACCTATGAAATATAGGCTTTTAAAAACATGAATTCATATTAATATTTTTAATTAATGTTTTACTTGATTTCTTGATTTTATAATATCTGTTTTCTTACACTAATAATCATGAATCTTAAAATCAATAGCGTAACTTCATTGTTTATTCCTACAATATAAAGAAAATAATTTCAAGATATCAATAATATTACTAAATCCAGTAAAACTATCAAAGTTTATAATTTTTATTAGTTTCTGATCATTCATGTGTACATGTTTGTGTTGAGGATGCTGAAGTTTAAGCAAATATATGTGTAAATATTCTTTCTCCCATCTGTGTACAAAAGATACACTTTGTATACCCTGTTTGGTATATTCTGTAGATCTCTCTAGTCAGTACATACTTCGTGTACATACAGCCTTTTTTTTTTTTTTTTTTTTTTTTTTTTGTTGAGACAGGGTCTCACTTTTTTGCCCAGGCTAGAGTGAGTGCCATGGCATCAGCCTAGCTCACAGCAACCTCAAACTCCTGGGCTCAAGTGATCCTACTGCCTCAGCCTACCGAGTAGCTGGGACTACAGGCATGTGCCACTATGCCCGGCTAATTTTTTCTATATAGATTTTTAGTTGTCCATATAATTTCTTTCTATTTTTAGTAGAGACGAGCGAGGTCTCGCTCTTGCTCAGGCTGGTCTCGAACTCCTGACCTTGAGCGATCCACCCGCCTCAGCCTCCCAGAGTGCTAGGATTACAGGCGTGAGCCACCGCGCCCGGCCCATACAGCCTTTTTAAAAATTGTAATATCAAAATAAAAGCTTTTGGTAACTTGATAATTTTTGGATCAAAAATACTATTGAAGTCAACTCAATAATGTGAAGGCTGCAGAAAGAAAAATATCTAGAAAAGGACACTGGATTAGGTGATTTTTGAATTGTATTTGGAAGATAAATGGGTCCAGAAGTGGATGGGCAGAGATCATTATAGACGATCTTTAAGGGAAGCTTTAGGCAGATTAGCTGGGCTGGTGTGAAAGGTCTGTATCAGAAAATCATGAGATTAGAGAGGATTGATGGAGCTCAAGAAAAAAATGAGAGCTGGTATGATGGATGGGCAAGGCTTATAAAAATGTAGATTGTTGGTGATTTTTATATTAATAGTTGGATATAAATTCTTCTTGAGTGTAGAGGTTTGTTTTTATGCCAGTTATAGTCTATAACATAATTGAATATAATGAACATGCTAAATATTGATGGCAGGTGACCTTTGAACAACTTAGGGGTTAGGGTTACCAGCCCCTGCACAGCTGAAAATTTGTGCATAATTTTGACTCTCTCAAAACTTAAACTACTAAACAGCCTGCTGTTGACTGAAAGCCTTACTGATAATATAACCAGTCAATTAACATGTATTTTGTATATGTATTATATACTGTAGTCTTAAAGTAAGCTAGAGAAAAATGTTATTAAGAAAATCATAAGGAAGAGAAAATATATTTATTCATAAAGTGGAAGTGGATCATCATAAAGATCTTCATCCTCATTGTCTTCGTGTTGAGTAAGCTGAAGAAGAAAAGGGGTTGGTCTTGCTGTCACAGGGGTGGTAGAGGTGGAAGAAAGTCTGTGTAGAAGTGAACGTGCATAGTTCAAACCCACGTTCTGCAAGGGCCAACTGTGCATTGATTGGAAGTGGGAATAATAAAGTTTCTATCTCAGTTCAGTATTATCAAGTCATAGATAGCAAGGGTTGGAAGAGACCTTAATGATTGGTTATTTCTTTGAACCTAATTATCATGTAGAATAGAAAATTGAGGTCTAGAAATGTTAAGTGGCTTGTCCAAATTATACAACTAGTTAGAGGCATAGCCCACTCTTCAATCTGGCTTCCTGAGTCTCACTTTATCTACTTTTTTGCTATACCATGATGTCTTCTTTGGCCATGAAAAATTAGAAGTTGAACTGTTAGTCTTTCTAGGCAGGTGCAGATTTTTTGTTTTTATTTTGATTTTTGTCCCAAAATACTTTAGTTCTGTGATTTACAAAGCCCTTGGTTTTCGTTTTTCTCATCCCTAAATATGGATGTTACCTTTTGCCTTACATGTATTTATATTGTGTTAAATAGAGGTGTTTGAAAATTATTTCGCTGTATAATGGTCTTGAGGGTCTTGAGGGTCTTTTTTTGGAATTGATATATTTACCACTACTTCTTAATTACCCATAAAGGATTATAAATACATTGATGGCTTTTTATTACTATAGTTATAGTAGGGAAAGCTTTCTTTTTATAATTAGCTAATGTTTTAAAATGTATACATTTAGTTTGCACTGTTGCATATTTCAGATATTTCCTTAACTTAAGTACCCAGATATTTATCCAAACATTATTGCTATGGGGTTTCCTGCAGAAAGACTTGAAGGCGTATACAGGAACAATATCGATGATGTAGTAAGGTAAGAACACTTTTGAGTTTCTATTTCAAATACTGATGTTTATAGTCTTGTTGTAGTTTCATTTAGAAAAGACTTTTAAGTCACAGGAAAAGATACACTTTGTGATGTAAACTTTATTATTATGGTTCTCTGTAACTCCTATTTTGCTTAATAGCAATGGGAAACGCTTCATTTGATAAGAACTAACCTTATACATAATCAGGTACTTACATGACTTCTCGGACTCCATAAAACGTCTCTGACCAGGTTAATGCCTGGATTCCATTACAATATGATTTTTGTCTTTCATTTGACATCAAAGATTAAGCCATTCTTGAGTGGATTTATTCAGTTAAACTTAATCATACTAAGGTGTAGATGACAGATACTATGTATTTTTATGTAGAGCAATTTTTAGTGGGGCATGAGTGTACCAAGAACCTGAAGAAGTATTTGGTACAAGGGATATAGAAAGGAATGGCCGGGTATACCGAAGCCTACATTAATCAGTTGTATTATTTTGCACAATTTTCTAAATATAATTATTCAGTTGACAATAATGAATTTCTCAAGGCATACTTAAATATTGAGTTTTAAATACACTTATGACCTAACAATACAAGGTATATTTTATAGAGAAGGAAATTATATCTGCTGTGCATGTAGTCTTAATGTACTTTCTGATTTGAGAGCAACAATATATATTTATGTACAAATTAATTGTAAATTGTCAGTAGGAACTTCAGTGGCTTTCAAAGTTAAAATTCTGAACCAGGCATGGTGGCACACACCTATAAGTCCTTGCTACTCAGGAGGCTGAGACAAGAGGATCACCAGATCCCAGGAGTCTGAGGCGAACGTGGGGAACATAGTGAGATCTGATGTCTTTAAATTTAATTTTTTTTTTTTAATTTTTAGAGAGGGGGGGTTTTGAGCTGTTGCCTAGGCTGGAGTGCAATGGCCTGATCAACTCAAGCTATCCTCCTGCCTCAGCCTCCTGAGGAGCTAGGACTACAGGTGTAAGCTACTATGCCCAGCTAATTTTTTTGTTTTTTCTAGAGACAAAGAGTCTCTCTCTGTTGCCCAGGCTGGTCTAGAACTACTGGCCTCAAGCTGTCCTACTGCCTTGGCCTCTCAAAGTGCTGAGATTATAGACATGAACCACTGCGCCTGGCCTGAGACCTCATCTCTTAGACAAGAAAAAGTTCTGGATTATTTCTTTTACGTTATTTCGTAAAAGTCTTTCCTAGAGACTTTCCATTTAAATGTTTAGTGCTTATGAGAGTTAAATGTTAAAAATGGATGAGAAAGCACTTTGTAACTTATAAAGCATTACGCAGATATAGAATCCTTTTATAATAGTTGTTTAAGTATGTAAGACTACCTGTATTCTTTTATGAGCCAGTCAAAAGTTATTTCGCTAAGCGGTTAATTTTTAGTAACTTGCTTTGAACTATAGTGTATTTACATCTTTGCAGTATTGAGTTGTGTTCAATTGGAGTTTTGTAGTATTTATATTTCATTCAAAATTTAAATACTTATGAAAACTATAAAAAACCCTACTACTTTGTAGTTTCTATTAAAATTATAGATAATACATGGAGGGGACAGAGGTGCTGTTTAAGAACTTGAAAATAGGGAAATGAGTTTGCTTTCTCATAGTTAGGCAGGACGCAGTAGAAGGATGTTTAACATTATAGGCTCATAGGAGCAGCAGCACAACACAGCTTGCGATAATAACACATCTCAAGAAAATGCCATGAGCCATAGAAAAAAGAATGAGGGAGGTAAATTTTGAATCAAGAGAGATGGAGAATCTGGGATAAGAGCAGTATAGTCACCAGACATGTATTCTTTGCTATGGTGCAGAAGTGTTTATCAGGCCTGGATGAAATATCTCACACGATGATCTACTTCACATTACCATATTCAACTAAGTACCAATTCAACGCAGCCAGATTAGTACTCATACTGAAAAAGAGTATGAGTACTCTGTCTGAATGGAGGGCAAGTTTTCTGATTATGGTAAAGATATCCTCATGGTAAATTAATCTGGTTTGCTAGTTTTTACACTGATCACTTCTTGGGTGTGTATTAGTCACTGAGACCAATTGATTATCTTTTAGGTTACTGATGAAGTCCAGTTTCTGGACCTGTACCACTGATGATCAGATCTTAGATTGTAATAACTTCACCAAGAAAATACTATGCTGGGAAGCATTTTGGTTCCTCATCTTCTGATTTCATAACTCCTACCATGCCTCTAAATTAACAGATTCATACACTCAGTAATTAAGGCTGAAGTTTATTTTATCTAGCTTTAATCTGTCTAGTTTGTTTTATTCTAGCCTTATGACTTTTTCAAATCTGCTTTCCTAACAAATATGTGTTTGGATTATTACTTAGCCAGTAGTTCTTTTAGCCAACTCATCTTGTCACATGTTACGCTAATATTAATGGTATATCAACCTGAAGGATTATCAGCAGAATATAATACCTATGCTATCCTTGTTTTGTTTGTTTTGTCTTGTTCTTTTTTTGATTGGAGGATAAAGGGCTAATAAGGCTTTGATAGCTTCTCTTGCCCAGCCCTCGTCCCTTCTTTTATAAGAGAAGGAATGAACAGTGACTAGGAAGGGAAGGTGTAATTCTTCCTTAAACTAAAATGAAAATAAATAAGTCCTAATAATTTGCCTGTTAGGATTAAGCTCTCCAAGGGAATAGCTGTGTACAGTACCTAAATGATTGATTTCCCTGATTGGTTTACATTATATTGGGGACAGTAGTAATAATCAGTAATGATTCTTTTTTCAGTAGAAAGGTGGTGATGTCTCTGTGAAAAATGTGTTTTTATTTCTGTATACTTTTACTTTTCTGTTAACAAATCTATTTTCAGTTGGATTTTTCTTTGCCCTCTCTATTAAGATGTCCAAAGAATATTTAAAATTACTTTTTTCTTTAATTCCACATTTTTTCTGTGATTTTCCTCCAAACAGGAAATATTGTACAGAGTTTAGATTTTTTTGTTGTTGTGCTACATCATTGCTTTGAGTAAAATAAATTGCAAATACCTTCATGTTTAAATTGTCCAGTATTTAAATGTTTTGGGGATATGGTTTGTTTGTTATGGCAGTGCCTCAATTTTATGCTTGAGGTACTCAGAGTACTTTGAGACAGACTTCTCCTTTTGAGGTTACCTCCTAGGATTAGGAATAAATTTAAAAAGTAAATAAAAAGGGAGGGGAGGGGAAGTGTACCAAGCTGAACATTTTTACTATCTTAAGTGGAAATGTTTTGCTTAATAAGCAATCAGAATTGACAGGACAGGACAGGGACATCTCATAGAAGGGAAATTAAAGAGCTAACTCTTCCCAAATTGATTTTTTCTTCTTTTCTTCTTACTACTGCCTTTTTTTCTTCCTCCTTTTTTGCCACTAAGCTCTTGCCTTGACGTGCTGGAAATATGAAACAATGTTTTATACAGATAATTGATTATTCTTGGATATTTATATTAATCTTATCCCTCAGGCTAATATTGAAGTTATCTAATTTATGTCATCTGGTATAAATCTAAGCAGCCTTTAACAAATTAGTGCTTCATGTGTTTAAGAGGCATAGCTTAAGATCTGTTCTGTCCCTGATAAATCAAGAAAATGTAGGCTTAATAGAAGTGAACTGGCTCTCTCACTGAAGAACCTTTAATATGCCACTATACATTGTAAATCTCCCAAGAGTGAGATACTAGTATGCTGCTTTTCCTTTTCTTTTTTTCTTTTCTTTCCCTTCTACCTCCTCTCTTTGCTTTTGTAGTACATTAAATAACATCTCTTTAAATGATGTTTCATGGAGCATAGTTTGGGAAATGTTATAAAATGAAAAAAGATGCATGTAAAAATATTTCCCCCTCTGTATCTATAGGAGATAATTCATTTCCTCTTCATTTATTGGGAAGTTTTTGGTGAAAAGATTCCTATATTTAGGGTAAGAAAATGCTTAGAGCACAATCTTGTGTTATATAGTGTTTTTTTTAAAAAAAAGATTTATCCATCTTCTTGTTTACTGTGAGCTTCTTTACTTATGTATTACAGATTGGAGAGCCCATCTTTGTTTTGTGCTGTTACATACATTTTCTTCCTGAAGAAACTTTTCAGATATTTTAGTAATATGTTGATCTCTCAATCAACCTTAATTGTGTGTTGATTTTCAATAAAAAGGAAGTGTTTGTTGCCCTAACATTATCATTATTGGCTGTTCAGTTAAAAAAAGAATTAAAAAGAGATTATTTAGAGGCAAGTATGAACATAATTTAGAGGAAAGAATATCAGTTCCATTCTTCTTTTCTAACATTTTCTGACTCCTTCCCTTTATTGCTTCCCTGTTTCCCTCTTTTTTTCTTAGGTGAAATTCACACAACACAAAAATTGACCATTTTAAAGTGTACAATTCAGTGACATTTAATACCTTCACAATGTTGTGCAACTATCACCTCTGTCAAGTTGCAAAACATTTCTCTCACTCCAAAGGAAACCCCTGTGCCCATTGGCTGCCTCCCACTTCTTTTATTAGTCTTATTTTGTTACAGACAGAGAACTGGATGGATTAGACAATGTTTATTATCTTCACCAGTCTATTTTTTTTGGCATTTTAATAATAGGTAACATTTTTGAGCATTTATTTACATATTATTTACATATGTAACTGTTGTATAAGCATGTATCATCTTATTATTGCATGTATCATCTTATTAAATCTCTACAGTAAGTCTGTCCCCATTTCATAGATGATTTAAAAGAAGTTAACTTCCCCAAGTGCCATAGCTCTGGTAAGTAGTGAGGCTGAAGGTTGAGTCCAGGTCTTTTGGATTCCAAAGCTAATTTCCTCAGTAATCATATTATCTTGTATATCAGAGGACAAAAACTGGAAATTCTTGAGCTAATCTACCCTGTTGATATGCTTTGTTTGGTCTAACACAGTGTTGGTTCACATAGTGTTTAAAATTGGAATTTATTGCCTGTATTTAAAAATCAAGAGACCTCACATAAAAAGCTGTATTTCTAACTTCTTTTGAAAAGTTGGAGGATCTGACAACACTTGGCTCGCATTCCTATGTGACAAGAATTAGCTGACATTATGTAATGCCTGACCTGTCTCTGTTATTGAACAGATTATTAGTTGCCATTTCTCATGTATTCTGCTTGCTTTACTTAAATTATCGGAACAACCACTAGGCATTTGATTCTGTATAATTCATAGAATCAGTAAGTAAACCTATGTGTTATAACATTATTGGTACATGTAAAGACTGCTTTAGACACTTAGTACAGTATTATAGAATGTTGTGTGTAAATTGCATCAGTTAAAATGTATTCTAAGATCATTGTAGAAGTCAAGTATCTAATAAACAGAATAAAGAGAAAACAAAGGGAAGAAATCATCAAGAAAATAATACTAGAAAATTTCTTTAGGATTTGAGTCTTCAGATTAAAAAGACTTAATGGTGCCAAGCGTAATAAATGAAAAAGTCCCATACTAGGCAAATTATTATGAAATTTCTTTTACAATACCAGGAATAAAGAGAATATCTAAAATGCTTTTAATATGATTTAGGAGGGATTAGGAATGTTAATGGCATCTAACTTCTTAGTGGTAGAGTTAAAGGTAGAAGATAATGGAACACCACGTCAAAAGTTGTGTGTTCAGCCTAGAATTTGGTGTCCAGCCAAACCGTCAAGTGTGAAAGTAGGAAAAAAATGTATTCATGAAAAACATTTTTTAGGAGATTACTAGATAACATGTTGCAGCAAAACAAGGGAATAAACCAAGAAAGGAAAGAAAAGGGCTTCAGTAAACTCAAAAGCAAGAAAGGAAAGTCCAGGATGACAACTGTCACAATCTGAAGAGCTATCAGTTCTGATTAGATCAGGACAGAGAGGGCTTCAGGGAAAAAAAAAATTGAACTAATGGATGAATATTGAAATATCTAGGAAAAAATGCAGTAGATTCTGAGAAAACTAAATGAGTTAGAAAAAGGAAGCAAACGTTAACATTAGTTGATTGATTTAACCCAAAATCGTGACATTGCTACATTGAGGGGATTAAGAAAAGTGAAATATGTGGAGTACTCCTAGTTTTGTAAGCCTCTGTCGTGGCAGGAAATGTATAGGTAAAAAATCTATAAGAACCAGTATAATGATATTTAGAAATACTGAATTAAATACAAGAAAAAGGATCAGAGTAGTTGAGGGTGGTTGCATATGGGAAGAAGCAAGAATAAGGGTTTGAAGATGAATAATAGGGCCAGTAGTTTTTTTATTGTAATATTTAATATTTTTTTATATATGTATAAAAACATAACTCCCTATTTCCCATCCTCTCAGTTCCTGGGAACCACTACTCCTTTTGTCACAATATATTTGACTATCTTGAGTACTTCATATAAGAGCAATAGTGCAGTATGTGCCTTTTTGTGACTGACTTATTTCACGTAGCCTGATATCCTCAAGGTTCAGCCATGTTATAGTATGTGACAGGATTTTCTTCCTTTTAAAGGATGAATGACATTCCATTGTGTGTATATACCACATTTGTTTATCCATTCACCAATGGACATTTGGGTTCCTCCTTTTGGCTGTTGTGAATAATGCTGCTATCAACATGGGTGTATAAATATCTGTTTCAGTATCTGCTTTTAGTTCTTTTGGGTGTGTGTACCCAGAAGTGAAATTGCTGGAGCAAATGGTAATTCTGTGTTTAAAGTTTTGAGGAACTGCTATGCTGTTTCCCACAGTGGCTATATGATTTTACATCCCTACCAACAATGCACAAGGCTCTGATTTCTCCAAATCCTCACCAACACTTGTTATTTTGTTTTTGTTTTTGTTTTTTATAATAGCTATCCTAATGGATGTGAATTGGTATCATTTTAGTTTTGCTTTTCATTTCCCTAATGATTAGTGATTTGAGCGTTTTCATGTGCTTATTAGTCATTTGTATATCATCTTTGGGGCAAAGTCTGTTCAAGTACTTTGCCAGTTTATGAATTGGTGGGATTTTTTGTTGTGTTTTATGAGTTCTTTATATATTCTGGATATTAATCCCTTATCAGATATGTGATTTGTGAATAGTTTTTCTCATTTTGTGGGTTGTTTTTTTATTCTTTTGTTTGCTGTGCAGAAACTTTTTAGTTTGATGAAGTCCAACTTGTCTGTTTTCTTTTGATTTCTGTGCCTTTGGTGTCACATTTAAAAAATCATTGCCAAATTCATGCCATGAAACTTTTCCCTCATGTTTTCTTTGAAGATTTTTATAGTTTTACCTCTTACATTTAGGTCTTTGATCCATTTTGAGTTAAGTTTTGTATATGGTTATAGGTAAGGGTCCAGCTTCACACTTTTGCATGTGGTATCAAGTTTTCCCAGCCCTATTTGTTGAGAAGACTGTCCTTTCTCTCATCAGATGGTCTTGGTACCCTTGTAGAATATCATTTGACCATAGATACAAGGGTTTATTTTGGGGCTCTCTATTGTATTCCATTTGTCTATATGTCTGTTAATAGCAGTACCACATTATTTTTATTACTGTAGCTTTGTAGTAAATTTTGAAATCAGGAAGTGTATGTCCTCTAACTCTGTTCTTCTATTTCAAGATTGTTTTGGCCATTCAGGAGTCTTTATGAATTTTAGGATGTATTTTTCTATTTCTGCAAAAAAAAAAATTATTGGGATTTTAATTGGGATTGCATTAATCTATAGATTGCACTGTATAGTATTGACATCTTAACAATATTAAGTCTTCTAATCTATGAACATAGGATGTCTTTCTACTTATTTATGTGTTTAATTTCTTTCATCAATGTTTCAGCATACCAGGTATTCACTTCTGTGGTTAATTCTTAAATATTTTATTCATTTTGATAATATTGTAAATCTAATTGTTTCCTTAATATTTTTTTTTGAATTCTTCATTTGTAGGTTATAGAAATGAAACTTAATTTTTGTACATTAATTTTGTGTCCTGCTTCTTTGCGAAATTCATTTTGTTGTTGTTGTTGTTGAATCCTTAGGGTTTTCTACATGTAAAATCATGCCATAATAACAGGGAATGGTCTGAAAAAACTGCAGAAATATTTTCTGTCTCTTTAAAACATCTTCCACTCCTTTTTGAGAACTAAAACCTGCATCCCTGCCTCAGGCAGTGGTTGGGAGGGGCAGGTTAATGTCTTTTGTTCTTTGTACTACAAGAAGATGGCTCAGCCCAGACCTGGACCTGGCAGAGGATGGTCATGGGATGAAATGGGATGGAGATGGTACAATCAGGATCATCATTTGTAGTTGAACAGCAGTTGCCTGAAGCTGAGAACCCACCCTTTAAAAGCTCCGTATTTCTGCTTATTATTAGGACAGTAGCATTTTTTCAGATAGTAGTAGTCTCCATCCTCCTCATTTGCCAGCAAGTTAATAAACCTTTCTTTCCTTCTCAAACCACTTGTCCTTGTTTTTCTGATGTGGCCTCAAGGACAAGTGCTGAGCTTTCAGTAACACCATCTGCAAACAGATAATTTTACTTGTTCTTTCCAATTTGGAATGACTTATTTCTTATTCTTACTTAACTGCTTTCTGTTGAATATTAAATGCGATGTTGAATAGAAGTGGTAAAAGCAGGTCTTGACACCCTTGTATCCTGTCTTGTTTCAGACCTTAGAGGAAAAACTTACAGTTTTTCACCATTGAGTATCATGTTAGCTGTGGAATTTTCATATATGGCCTTTATTATGTTAGAATAATTTCCTTTTATTCCTAGTGTTTTTCTCATAAAATGGTGTTGAATTTTTTCAGATGCTTTTTCTGCACCTATTGAGATGACCTGGTGATTTTTTTTTCTTCTTTCTGTTAACACAATGCATTATGTTGTTTTTCATACATTAAACCATCCTTGCATTCCAGGAATAAATTCTACTTGGCCCTCATGTATAATCCATTTAAAAGGCTGTGGAATTTAGTTTGCTGATAGTGTGTTAAGGATTTTGCATCAGTGTTCACAAAGGGTATTGATCTATAGTTTTCTTGTAATGGCTTCCTCTGACTTTGGTATCAGGGCAATGCTGTCCTCATAGAATGTGTTAAGAAGGGTTCCCTCCTCTTTAGTTTTTGGGTAAAGTTTGAGAAGAATTGATGTTAGTTCTTTAAATGTTTGATAATTCATGGGTGAAGTCATCAGGTCTAGGGCTTTTCTTGGTCTGGAAGTTTTTTATTGATTCAATCTCTTTATTAGATATAGATCCATTCAGATTTTCTATTTTTTTTTTTCTTGTGATTAAATCTTAGTAGATTTTGTGTTTCTAGGTATTTGTCCATTTAATTTAGATTATCCAATTTGTTGGTAACCGTTCATAGTACTGTCTTACTATCTTTTTTTATTTCTGTAGAATTGCTAGTAATGGCCCTGCTTTTTAGATTTTAGTAATTGGAGTCTTCTCTTTTTTTCTTAGTCAATCTAGCTAAAGGTTTATCAATTTTGTTAATCTTTCAAAGAACCAACTTTTGGTTTCATTGATTTTTCTCTATTATAATATTTTTCTATTTTCTATTTTATTTATTTCCACTCTAATCTTTGTTATTTCTTTCTTTCTGCTAGCTTTGGGTTTATTAGTTTGTTCTTTTTCTAATTTCTGAACGTGTGAAGTTAGATTATTGATTTGAGATCTTTATTCTTTTATAATGTAAATGTTTACTATTATAAATTTCCGTCTTAGTACTGATTTCACTGTATCCCATAAGTTTAGATACACTGCATTTTCATTTTTTCTAAGTATTTTCCAAGTTTCCTTGTAATTTCTTCTTTCAGAGTATGTTTTTTAATTTTCACAATTTTGTGAATTTTCCATTTTTTTGTTGTTATTGATTCTTAATGTTACTCTGTTGCGATTGGAGAAGATACTTATTTGATGTCTATTTTTAAAAATCTATTGAGTGTTGGTTTGTGGCTTAACGAACAGTCTGTTCTAGAAAATGTCCCATGTGCACTTGACAAGAATGTGTATTGTGTTATTGTTGGATAGAGGGATCTGAATATGCCTGTTAGATCTAGTTGGTTTATTTGTCCAATCATCTGTTTTCTTACCTATCTTCTGTCTGCTTCTGTCTGTTACTGAGAATGGGGTATGGAAGTGTATATTATTTTTAAACTATTTCTCCCTTCAATTCTGTCAATTTTTGCTTCATATAATTGGATGGTCTCAGGTATATAAATGATTATGCTCATTGTAACTTCTTGCTGTATTGATACTTTTAATATATAATGTCTTTTTGTCTCATAAGTTTTTTTATTTAGTTTATTTTGTCTGGTATTTTAGTATAGCCACCCTCACTTTTCTTTGGTTATTGCTTGTGTAGAATCTCTTTTCCCATCCTGTCTCGTTCAACCTATTTATGTCTTTGGATCTAAAACGGGTATGGTGTAGATAGCATACAGTTGAATTTGTTTTTCTTTTACATTCTGCTGATCTCTGTCTTTTGATTACAAAGCTTAACCAATTTACATTTAATGTAATTATTGAAAAGGAAGACTTTTGCCATTTTGCTATTTGTTTTCTATATGCCTTATAGGTTTTTTGTCTCTCATTTTCTGCCTTACTGGCTTTGGGTTTAGCTGATATTTTTTAGGGAAACTTTTTAATTCCCTTGTCATTTCCCTTTGTTTATATTCTGTAGCTTTTTTTGGGGGGGGGGTTACCATTGATAACTACATTTAGCACCTTAAAGTTACAACACTCTAATTTCAATTTATACCAACTTAACCTTCAGTAGCATACAAAAATTCAGCTCTTATACAGCCCCATCTTCTTCTCCCTTTCAGTTGTTGATGTCATAAAATTACATCTTTGTGCATTGTATGTACAAAAACATAGACTAATAGTTGTTTTTTTAAATACAGTAACATCTTCAATTATGTAGAAAACAAAAGGTAGAGTTACAAACCAAAATTACATTGATGCTATCTTTTATAATTGCTCGTGGATTTACCATTTCCCAGAGATCTTTATTTTTTAATACAACTTCAAGTTATTATCTAATGTTTTTTCATTTCAACCTGAAGCACTCCCTTTAGCATTTCTTGCAGGGCAAGTCTAGTGGTAATGAACTCCCTTAGCTTTTTATCTAGAAATGTCTTAAATTCTTCCTCATTTTTGAAGGACACTTTTGCTGGATATACAATTCTTGGTTGACAGCTGATAGCTTCCTCCTTTACCCCCCTTCAGGAGTTTAAATATATCATCCCACTGCCTCTGTCTTTCAAGGATTCTGATGGGAAATTTGCTGACATTTTGAGGATCCTTTGTATGTGACAAGTTGCTTGTCTCATTCCCAGTTCAAGATTCTTTTTGTCTTTGTCTTTTGACAGTTTGACTGGAATCTGTTTTGCTGTGGGTCTCTGAGTTTTTCCTACTTCTAGTTCATTGACCTTCTTGAGTATTTATATTCATGTCTCATTAAATTTGAGAAGTTTTTGAATACTGTTTCTTCAATTGATCTCTCTGCCTTTTCTCTTTTTTGCTGAGATTCCCAGAGTGCACGTCTTAGTCCACTTGATGATGTCCCACAGGGCTGTTAGGCTGTTTACTTCAATTTTTCTTCAGGTTTTCTTTCTGTTCCTCAGATGTGGTATTTTCAATTGTCCTACCTTTCAAGTTCACTGATTTTTTTTCTTCTGCCTGCCCAAATCTGCTTTTGAATTCCTGTAGTAAACTTTTATTCCAGTTATTGTACTTTTTAGCTCCAGCATTTCTCTTTTGGTTTTTTATATTTTCTGTCTCTCTGTTGATATTTCCATTTTGTTCATATATCATTTTTTGACATTGTCAATACCTTCCTTTAGATTTTTGAGCATTTTTAAAATATTCATTTTATTTGATTTTGTTTGTTTATTTTTAAAAATACAGGACACCATTTTGTGTGTCATCCTTGAGCAGGGGCCATGCTTCTCTGTATTGTTCCAATTTTTTAGCATATGTGCTGCCAAAACAAGCATGATATTTATTTTAAAGTCTGTATCTAGTAAGTCTGCCATCTGATCTTTCTCAGGGACAGTTTCTGTTCATTTATTTTTTTCCCTTTTGAATGACTTATACTTCTTGTTTTGTGTTGTTTTATTTGTATACCTTGTGACTTTTTGTTGACAACTGGAATTTGAATCTTAAAGAGTGGTATTTATGGAAATCAGATTCTCCCCTTTTTCTAGGATTTGCTGGGGTTTCATTTGTTTGTTTCTTCAATTTTTCAGGGTATTTCTGTACTGGGTATCAGCTAAAGGTGTAAATGAAAGATCTTCTCAGCCTGTGTTTTCTCTTGGGCATGTGTAATGACTTTCTAAATTCCCCTGTATATGTGGTTCTTTTCCAATGTTGTTATCATCCTTAGATGTCTGGCTCCTAAAAGGCTCCCAAAATAACTCTGGATCTTTAAATCCCCTGGAAACTATTTCAGCTCGTGAAGGTTGCAACAATGGCAGCCTGCTTCTGTGTCTGTACATCCGTGATCAGAAGCAGCAATTAGCAATCAAAACATAGAGTCCTGGTATTTGGAGGGCAAGGTCCTTATTGCCAACCCTGCCTCCTGCAAGCTGGATGCAGGTTGCTCCAGGAACATGTGCATGGCTGCCTGCTGTGGAGGTGAGAGATGGGTAGTCACAACTGCATTAATTGCCGAAATTGACTCACATTAACCGTGATTTACTGTCTAAGCCTTCCCTTTCGAACTGAAAACCTTTGAATAGACTCCAGAGTTCCAAAATAGTTCCACCAGATAGATTCTGCCACTACATTTGTTGTCTTGGTGGAGAGATGGATTCCTTGTACTTCTTACTCTGCCATATTTATTTGACTAATTTTTTATTATAAACTTTTTATGTCATTTGAATTATGTATGTTTATATGTTCTTTTGACAAAAATAATTTTAAAATGTACTCTTGCAGCTTGTTTAAATCTGTTTTATAGGAACTCTTTAAAGAAAGTAAATAATTTTTTAAAATAAAGACAATGTTCTCAAATCTGAGTTGTTAATGAATTCAGATTTTTATGTATTGAAATTACTTGAAGTTAGGTATAGTTAGAAAGATTTACATTCTAGATTATCCAAATTTGAGGAAATTACCTCTCTGCTTTTGTCTAATTTTTTAGTCTCTACTTTCCAAGTATCTGTAGGCAGATTTTCCCATTTCCCTTTGGAAAGTGCTGTTTTCTTGCTTTTTTTTTCCTACCTTTCCATTGTGTCAGACTTGTAAGGCAATGAGCCAACTGTGGGCACAAAATCCTTGGGAGGAGAGAGGAGGAAGAGGGAGGGGCAGCCATGGTGAATGTTTCCCTAAATAATATTCAAGTTTTTTGAGAGAACATAATCTCCTCCCCTTCTTAAAATGCTAGAATGTGTTCTTTTAAAGAAGATTGTTTATTCTCCTACAAGTCTCACTGTTGCCCACAGCGCTAGGTAAGAAATCAGAGAGTTCAAATACTAAAGAGAACACGCAAAAAGTGTAATTTCGCCAATCCTCACAACAAAATTATAGAAAAATACTATAACAGAAACAAGTCAGCATTTTTGGTTGCAGATGATATAAAGTGACTCTAATTTACGTAAACAGAAAGGAATTTTTTGAAAAGTATTATGTAGTTCATAGCTTAAGAACCAGACTTAGAAGATGAATAGAAGCTGGAAGCAAGGCATGGCCAGGAGGCTGCAACAAAAGCAGTCTGCTTTAAGACACTGCTGCTTGGACACCTGATATACTAGGTACTGCTGCCATGACTCAATATTGGTGACTGTGCTCATGAACTTTCAGCTCCTCTGGTGATCTCTGTGAGTAATCTCTGACTCTCCTGTACCTTGTCCTCACTCACTAGGATTCAGTGTCCAGAGCAAAAGGGCCTAATTGGTATCAGGCCTGTATGTGTGATGAGAGAAAGATGAGGAAAGAAGTCTGTTTCTGATCTCTGGAAATTATGTCCAAATTGGAATGGTATTTGATTGCTCAGCAACCTAAAGATGACAAATATCCCCTAGAAATTTCTCTTACCTTATCCTTTAAATCCTCTTCCCAATGGTATCTACAATTAAAAGCTTCATATATTCTTTTAAAAATTGTTTACCCACTTTTTAAAAAACAAATGGGAACATACTGTATAGTGTTCTTCACCATGCTTTTTTTCATTGAGTATGTCTTAGGAATCTTCCATATTGGTGTAGATATCTGCCTGATTGTTTTATTGGCTACCTTTTATTCTATTTTATGATCATACCATAATAAACAGTCCTCTATGATGGATATTTAGATTATTTCCAGTTTTTTGCCATTGAAAACAGTGCTCTAATAAACTTCTTCACACATGTATCTTGGTGTTCTTTTCCAAGTATATTCTTCAGGTAAATTCTTGGCAGTGAAGTTGCTAGGTCCACTGCATCTGTGGTTTAAACTTTTGCCTTCAAAAATGGTGTTTTATATTCTCACCAACATGTTTGAGTGCTTCTCTCCCTTTCCTCCACCCCCAACCTTGGCAAGCTGAATATTATCAAACTTTAATTTTTTGCAATTTGTTGGCCAAAAATGGTATCTTATAATTTGATTGCATTTCTTTTATTGTGAGGTTAAGCAGCTATTTGATATATTGACCATATATATTTCCGGGGTATGTGTGTATGTGTATACTGACCCTATCTTCAATGTAGTTTTCTTTTAGATTGTTTGTTGTTTTTCTTAATGATTTTTAGAAACTCTGAAAAATAAGGAATCTAGTTTTACTCTTTCTTCAGACAATTTTATTGTGCCTGCCTCTGTTGCCATTTGAATTTTGTGACTACAAGATTCAGATGAAGCAATGATAGTGCAAAGAGCTTGGTGGGTTATCTTTTGGTTTGAATTATTGATAACTATCTGCTTTACTAATATGTATAATCACAGAATATCAAAGATTTTTCTGTAGATAGCTACTGTATCAAGAAATATTCTTTTAAAAATAGCCTTGCTTAAATTAGCACATAGAAAATGCTTTTAATCCAGAGAAATGTCATGTACCCACCACTCCTGATTTATAGAATCAGAGGAATATTCTGTTGGACAGAGAAGATGGAAGTGAAAAAGGAATTTAGGAATTCCTGCTTTTTTCCTGTCTCTAGCATTGTACAGCTGTTTAACCTGTGGAATTCTAATTTCTTTATTATTATTTTTGATCTGAGCAGTCTCCCCTCCTCCAAGCCTTTTCTTTTGTTTTTTTTACCATTTTTGTATTCCTTTAGATATGCTGCTATTATGTATTCATCTGTGATTATTCCCCCCCCCTTTTTGCTTTTATATATATATATTCTTTAAACCTGAGATTTTTGGGTAAATTCTCTTTAGCTATCTTGGTTGGTCTTAGATAATTTCTGTTTTTCCTCCTTTCTCTTTTTAAAACTAGAATCTTTTATAGTTGTTTATACAAAATTTTAGTTTTTAAAGCCTTTAGCCTTTCCTTTTCAGATTGAGTTACGAATTCATAGCCTGTTATTTAAATGAAGCTTTTGAAATCTGTTTTACTGATCTGTATCATATCTAACTATGCCAGTATTTCCTTCCTTGTCTGACGTGAACGCTAAAATTATATGAACACTTTCTCCCTGTTTCCTGGCATTTCCACTCCAAGTTGTTCCTCATTCTTAGTTAGAAATATGACCAGAGTTGTAGTTTCTTTCTAATCTAATGACAAAAGAAAATCAAGCATATTAAAAATTTGTCAGAAAACTACATGTAGTTAAAAATATTTTTAGTAGATATTTTGACAGTTGTGAAATCCCTAATTTTTATGCTGTATTCTAAGAATATACCCATTTCTATTACCTGATTAGAAGGCATGTGTATTGTGCTCTAGTGGATTTTTTTTCATAGATAGGTATCTTTTAGATCTCTACCATCCAATGTGGTAGCCACTAGCCACATGTAGCTATTATGTTTAAATTTAAATTAATTAAAATAAATAAATTTACTTATTTGCACTAGCTACATTTTCAGTGCTCAATAGTACATGTGGCTAATGACTATGGTATTGGATAGCACAGATACGAAACATTTTCCTAGTGGACAGTACTATTCTAGGCAATTGGTACTATTTTGCTTCTCATTCCCAGAAAGTTCTAATTCCTGAAGATAATGTATTCCTTTTATTGGTGTTCTCTAGTATTAACCAAAAGAAATTGGAGATTTTTAAAAATGTAAGTTACATTGATACTTATAAATCAGAGGCTATTCATATTACATTTAAAATCAACTTTCTGAGGTATAATTTATATGTAATAAAATATACCCATTTTCAGCATACAGTTCAATGAGTTTTCACTCACACACACCCATGTACACACCATGAGCACCACTACAATAAAGATTTAGAATATTTGTATTATAAAAAGTTTCCTCATGCCCATTTGCAGTCAGTCCCCAAACTGGTCCCAGCCAATCTCTTCTAATCCTCTTTCTATCACTGTAGACAAGTTTTGCCTATACTATATAACAGAATCTGGCTTCTTTCTCTTAGCATAATATTTTTGAAATTCATCTCTGTTACTCATACCAGTAATTTGTTTTTATTGCCAAGTAGTATTCCTTTGTATAACTATGACCTATATTTATCAATTACCTGTGGTAGACATTTGAGTTGTTTTCAGTTTGGGTTTATTATGAAGAAAGCCACTGTGAGCATTCATGTATGATACAAAATTCTGTGGACACATATTTTTATTTCTGTTCATTAAATACCTATGAGTGGAATTGTTGAGTTCTATGGGTCAATGAAACAGAATAGAGATTCCAGAAAAATTCACATTTAACATTTTTTGACAAAGGTGCTGAGATTCTTCACTGGGGAAAGAATAATCTTTTTAACAAATGATACTGGAACAACAAAGAAGTCAACGTGAACGTTGACTTACACCTCTCATCGTACAAAAAAATTAACTGAAATGAAGTGTAGACCTAAACTCAAAAGTAAAATCTAAAACTATAAAATTAGATAAAAACACAGGAGAAAATCTTTGTGACCTTTGGTTTAAAGATTTCTTAGAACATACAAAATTTAACATACAAAAAAAGATGGACAAATTGGACTTCATCAGCATTAAAAACTTCTGCTCTTTGAAAGACTCAATTAAGGAAATGAAAATGCAAGCACAGTTTTGGAGAAAATATTTGCAATATGTATATCTTACAAAGGACATGAATATATATATATATATATATATATATATATATGTAAATATATATAAAGATACTCTTACAACTTCATAATGAGAGGATAACCCCACAAAGAAAAGGGCAAAAAATGTGTGAACACAAATTTTACAAAAGAAGATATATAGATGGTCAAGAAGCATATGAAAAGATGTTTAAAATCAGTCATCAGGGAAATGAAAATTTAAGACACAAGGAGATGCTGTTTCATATTTACTGGAATGGATAAAGCTTAAAGGGCTAACAAGGGTTGGCAAGGGTGTAGATCAGCAGGAATTCTTATGCATGTTGGTAAAAGCACAGAATGATATAATTTCTTTGGAGAAATGTGTGGTAGTTTTTTATATTATTTTTGATAGCCTTTTGAATTTCTTCAGTGAGTTATAGGTCACTTCTTTCACTGTTTCTTTTCCCTCCAGTTTTACACCTCTTTAGAGACAGTAAAGTTTCTTTAGTACTGGGAATCACTAGTTTGGAGCAGAATTATACAAAGCTGTTATTTTTGCTTTTTTGTTTAAGTTGAGGTGATGTGTAGGAGAAAGCAGTACTATGCAGGTAAAGAGTTACAAGTACATTTTCAACAAGATAGTTACTTTCCTTGTATTGGATATATAACTGATAAAGTAATTCTAACAACATGAAGATGACCAAGAGACAGTTAAGGATTAGAATGTTTGGAAAGGGGGTGAGGTATGTGTTTAAAAAAAAAAAAAAAAAGGCCCAGTTCCAAGTATTAGTAATAGCAATAATAGCTGTAGTTATACTAGGGTTCTAAGAGCAAATGTTGATTAAGCATGAATACAGCAGGGGAAATATATATGGTTACCAAATAGTAAGTTAACTACAGGAAAAAGTAGCAAATAATTATTTTGCGTTTTCACATGCTAATTTTTCTTTTTCATCTATTTTAGGGTAAGTGGGAGCTGTCCAATGTCCTTAGGCTATTTTCTTAAAAGCTGATTCTTCACTGGGTTTATCAAGCTGCCAGGAGCATTCATTTTGTGGTTGTTGTTACTTGAAGTTTTGTTACCACTGTGTCTACAGTAGTGCTTGTCACATAGCAGATGCTCAATAAATATTTGTTAAATTAATTTTTGGAAAATACAATCTGCCACACCTTTCTTCTACAGTCTCCAATCTTCTGTTGAGATTATCCAGTAGATTTTTCTTCTCAGATATTGTACTTTTGAGTCCTAGAATTTCTGTCTTTTATATTTTCTACATTTTTGCTGAGATTTCCATCATCTTTTCACTCATTGTAATCATTTTCCTTTACATCCTTGTACATATTTATAATAGCTACTTTAAAGTCCTTGTCTGCTAATTCTAACATCTAGTTCATCTTGGAGTCTGATTGTATTGACTGCTTTCTTTTCCTTAGCAATAGGTAACATTTTTCTGCTTTGTCTAGTCAATTTTAATTATATGTTGAATGTTGTAGGGAGTCTGAATTGTTATTTGCTTTAAGGGTGCTAAGTTTCTTTTTGGCAGGCATTTAAATTACTGGTTGATCTGGTATTTGTCAGGCTTGGTTTTCTTTGTTAAGGCAGGCCTATTTCAGATTTGTCTTTTGTCCCAGTACAGTGGTTCCCAACCTTTTTGTCACCAGGGACCAGTGTCATGGAAGATAATTTTTTCAGGGGAAGGGTGCAGAGGGATGGTTTCCCAATGATTCAAGTGCATTATATTATTGTGCAGTCAAACCTTTCTGCTAATGATAATCTGTATTTGCAGCTGCTCCCCAGCGCTGGCATCACCGCCTCAACTCCACCTCAGATCCTTAGGCATTAGATTTTCATAAAACATAGATCTCTCGCATGCGCAGTTACAGTAGGGTTTGCACTCCTATGAGCATCTAATGCCAATGCTGATCTGACAAGGAGGCAGAACTTATGCGGTGATGTGAATGGTGGCTATAAATACAGATGAGTGGCCTGGTTCCTAACAGGCCACCACTCCCCTACTGTGTGGCCTGGTTCCTGCAGACTGGGAGTTGGGGACAACAGTCCTAGTGCATGGTCGTTACACCTGAGATGTTGCCTTTTTGGAGTCTCATCTGAATATTTGGGATGCCCAAGCTAAAAGCAAGGGGTGCCACGTGTTTCTTTTTCCTTAAAGATCATAGCCTATTTGCAACAACTGTAGTTATGATATAAAAGTAAGTTATAAGTATTGCTTGTACTACTGTATAACATAATTTTTCATATTAAAGTTCATGGACTCTTTTTTTCATCCAACTCAACACACATATATTTTCAGACTTCCTCCCCATCCTTCCTCCTCCCAGTAGTTTAATTGTAATTTTGGTTATATCAATATTGAATTTGTATGTGATTTATAATTAGATAAATGCCATTCATAGTTAAACATTATAGTATATTGTGACTGCTTTTTCTTGCTTTTGTTGTTTTCCCTGGAGTTAAAATTGTCTCTTTTTTTTTTTCACTTGTTTAGTTTTCAATGTTCTTAATTTTAATTCATAAACTTACCCCTAATTGTATAAATCTCTCAATATATTTGAACCTATTTGGTATTATATCAATTTCATCTTCTTCAGAAGCCTTCTGATCTGCCTTAATCTGGATAAATTGCTCTCTAGACTTGCTGCATGGCTGTCGGCTTGAGATGTCCCTTCACTGTCATTCTGGGGATTCTCTTTTCCTCTCCTATGAGTTGGATTCTTCAGTTCCTAGAACCTATTATCTTTTTTCATGGTATCCCACCTTTGTATTGGTGGAGCAGATTTTTTAGTAACTTAGAATATATGGGAAGCAAAATTATTTGAGATTTTGCTTATTTGAAAATGCCTTAATTATGTACTCACACTTGAATTATATAGTCTGTCTTGGTATAGAATTCTAGGTTGGAAATAATTTTTCCTCAAAATTTCTGTCCAGTTTTTTTTTTTTTTTAAGCAGCTAATGTTTCTGTTAAAAAGGGTAATGTCATTTTGATTCCAGATTGTTTTTGTAAAACCTATGCTTCTCAGGCAGCTTTTAAGGTCTTCTATTTGTTTTGTTAGTATTTAGATATTTCACAAAGATATATATGCCTCAAATTGGGTCTGTTTTCATCAATTTTGCTGAGTGCTAATGCGCCCTTTCAGTTTGAAAACACGTCCTTCAGTTTGGGATATTTTTCTTGAGTTATATCTTTGGTTTATTTTCTGTGTTCTCTGTCTGTGGAACTCCTAATCATATGTTGAATATCCTGGACTCTGTTTTTTTTTTAAGTCTTCTGTTTTTCATTTGTTGTTTTGTTCTATGTATTCTGATAATTCCTCAGCCTTGTACTCTTCTAACCCTTCTATTGCCTACCTCATAGGATTTGAGGATTAAACAAATTTATATACATAAAGTGCTTAAAATAATGCCAGGCATGTAGTAAGTGCTTGTGTTAGCTGTAATTGTTATTGTTTAGTTTCATAACTGTCTTGAGGTCTTTGGTCTTCATACTTTGACTTATTAACTGTACATGACCTTGGGCAAATCCTGTAATCTCTTTGAGACCTACTTCCCTCCTCTGTGAAATGTAAATAAGCTCCACCTCTAAGAGGTTTGTGAGGGTAAAATGAGAATATATATGTGAAAATGCTTAATAAACTTCGTACAGAGGTAATAGTTAATACGTCTTTCAAATATTAAAAGTCTGATTTTCTGAGTTATTTTTAAAAGTACTTGATTGCTTATGACTTTCTTAAAAATCTATATGAGTTACGTGAACATGAACTAAATGCTAAAGCTGCTTTTTAAAAAAGTTATGTCTTACTATTCAATCTTATGTTAGGCTGAAGACACAATTATGAAAATATTCATTGTATGAAAAGCTCTGGCTTTACTTCAGATTGTATAAATCTGTGTAATGTAATAATTATATGAGAATGACATTACTAGCTTAAACCTATGGAAGGGATAGTTATTTGAATTATTTATTTATTTTTACTTAAATGGTATTGAGATTAGGAACGATAGAATTTGTCTTTTGGTTTTTCTCAATAGTATTAATGTAATTTCAAATGTTAGCTCATTTTGTTAACGGTGGCTTTTTGTTTGTTTGTTTTGTTTTAAGGTTTTTGGATTCAAAGCATAAAAACCATTACAAGATATACAATCTGTAAGTATGTTTTCTTATTTGTATGCTTGCAAATATCTTCTAAAATAACTTAAATAAAATTTCCTTGTTAGAATGAGGGGTAGAGTTAAAGATATATTTTAACAGAATTGTGTTACTAAAGCAATTAGTTCAAGAAGTCTGATTGAAAACATTGTTCGAACATTGTTAGATTTAGAAAGTGTAGTGACGAGGTAAAACAATGTTGGCACAGATTCATGTTACTTGATCTGCTTTAAATGACTTGGCATCTAGCCCATCTTTGAGCCCATAACCACATGGTAATTTGAAGTGTTATTCACGGTAGAGCTTCTGTGAAAGCATTAATGGCATCTTCCATGGAGGTATGCTCCTGAGCAAATATAATTTTGTTTATTTTGTGTCTGTAGGTCTATTGACTGAAAAAGCTATTCGGGTATTCTCTAACTGTATGTAACATAAATATGTTATCTTGTTGAATTGGGTGGTTTCTTTTGTCTGGGGAAGGGTTTTAAGGATTGCCCACTTGATAGAGCTAGTTGACCTTGTCTTTTTGTTTTTTCTTTTGACTTTGGAAGTAGAGATGTGTAAAGGAAAAAAAGGAAGGAAGGAAAGAAGAAAATCTGCACCATTTTTGAAGACTATAATTCCTTCCCTAAATATTGCCAATTTTCTAATTTTTTTAAAAATGGCACATAAATATGTTTTTTTTCTACCTGGCCTTTCTCTTTCCCATGTGGTATCTATAAATTATGAGTAGAAGTTTTTTAATGTAGAGTTTATTTGTCAGATGTAAGATCAAGATTCTCTTCTGTCTCTGGCAGGCATTTAAATCTTTACCAAAAAGGATGAAAGATTCTGTCTGTCTTATTGGCTTGTGGGATGTTGTTTTTTTATCTTTAGTTTAGCGATCTTTCTGTTCTGAGAAAGCACTGAGAGTGAGTAGACACCAATATGTTGTTACTCTTAGTGAGTTTTCACTAATTTTCTCAGATTCACAAAGGAGCAAACGTTTGTTGAATGCTTACCGCAGGCTAGACATAAAACATGTTGAGGAGTATGGAGGTGAGTAAGATGTAGTTCCAGTCCTCAAGTAGCCTGTAGTCTAATGTGAAAGGTAGACAAAGTATTATAGAAGAGGTAATTCTTGTATAGAAGAGAGCAGGGAACAGTGGAAATGGTAATTGTACCCCATAGGGAAAGGGAGGAAGGTTCCATAAAAGAAGGCATGTTTGAGCAGGGGTGAAAAGAATCAGTAGGGGTTGACCCTCAAGGCCTAAGAGGAAAGGAAATGGCATTGCAGGCTGAAGGAATGGCGAGTAAGAAGCTTATTGGAATAATAGTGTTTAGATTTTAGAATATGGCAGACAAGTCATTATGATCAGATTGTGGTATATATATGTGTGTGGGCAGAATTGTGGTGCTGTTAATAGGTAACAAGATGAAAGTAAAAGGTGCTATAGAAATTTAAGTTTACATGGGCCTAGCTTATAAATGGTCTGTGCATTCAGGGTTCTTCCTCTTTTCCTGATTAACTTGTACAAGCCTCATGGCAGATGCCATAGTGTTTCTCTGAAGGAAAATAAAAACCACAAAGCTTTGTACTTTTTGCACAACTAGATTCAGAAGTTAAATAAAAAAAAGGACAAGAACTATCAAAAGCTGAATCCATTAAACGAGTCACTTCAGGCTTAGACTCTCAGGATTGGGGACCTAGAAAGTCCTGGAATGGAGGTCAAAAGACTCTAAAAACAAATTCTGCCTTTTTCAAAATTTTATTCCAGTTTAACATATCCAAAGAAAGGGAAGGAAATTCTTTTCATTCCTGTATGTAGTGGCTTCCTGCTTCCAGAACTTAGGACTTAGGCTCAAACTAAGTATTGTAGGTCACTTACACTATTATGGTTAAAGCTGGCGTTGGGGGATAGCCAAGGAAATTGACTGCCTGTTTGTTTTTGTATTTCCAAACATTGGACTCTCAAGTTAATGAACTATTTCTTTATTAGTTGAGAATAGCTTTTAATGCATCTATTTTAACACACCTTCCCCACATGGAATCATAGACTTTCAGAACTGGAAAGTATCTGACAGAGATTTAGTCCAACCTTCTCATTTTACAGATGAGGAATCTGAGGCCTAGAGAAGTTAAGTGAGTTGAACAAGGTCACACAGGTACATATGGTAGTAGACCATCCACTGTTTATGCCAGTATTCCCTTTGGGTTTTTTGTTTGCTTGTTTGTTTGTTTTGTTTTTTGCTTATCTGTTTTAACTTTCCCAAATTTTACTGACTTCATAAGTTCCTAGTACCACCAAGTTGTAGCATGTTTTGATTTCTGATGTCACTTTCCCATCTTCTCTACTTTCTTTCTGCCGTTGTTTATATTTCTGGTTCTGGGTGAGTCTGGCAAGCAGCAGGTGTTTCTGTTTTATTTCTTTTATTTTTAGGATAATAATTACATGTGATTTATATGTCTTTGCAAACATATATAAATTTGAAGATCTAAATATAATTGTGCTAGACATACCCATAATTAATAGTATGTTAAACCTTTCATAGGAATTATGGTATACATGGAAGAAGAGTTATTAATGTGGATTTCTAATAATTAAACTATATCTGTTTATATCTCTGTATTTGTTCAGGCATTTAAGAAAGGGCAAAATTAGTCCCATAATATTAACCAAATTCAGGCATACTGTTTGTTTTGTACATGTATATTTCATTTTTGTTTCTTTCATATAATCTGTACTCTGGAAGGGATGAAGGAAGGAGGGCAGGTAGGGAATAAAGGAATATATAGTAATTGCTTTTGGGGAACTAAAGTGTGCACTGGATACTAATTTTTGAAAGATATTTACTATATTTCACTGTATATTCTATTTGTCATACTTTATCATTTTGTGGTAAACCTTTAGCTGTTATTAATTTTTATCTATTAAGTTTTCTTTTGTAAGATAGGGATAGCTTCATTGAAGAGAGCAAAGAAGAAACCTATTTACCTAGCTAATTCTATGTCAAGTCTTTAAGTCTTATTTCTCTGGAAGCTTTTCCTATTAATCTCATCCCTTTCTTTACTTTGTCTACTGCTTCATAAAAACTGTTTTTCAATGCTTCTTCATTTTTCTTGTCTCATATAAGCCAGTATGAGGTAATGATGAAAAAAGTAGTATCTTTTAAGTTGAGTTTTAATTATAAGGAAATATAAATGGTTAAATTTAAATGGTTAAACCACATTTGCCATTTGTGTATCTTTAATTTCAGTTTGTTGAGAGACTTATGACTAACATACCACAAAAAATTTAAAAGAAACTGTGTGTGTTTGTAAGTGTAAGGAGGACGTTTATCATCAGAGAAGATTTGAATTAAGAAAGTCTTCATCCTTAGCCCTGCCATCTCCTTCCCTGAGCACATTTATCACTGCCAGTCCCAGCATACATACTCTCACATTCCCTATGCTTAACCTGTAAAGATTTTCATAACTTTTTCTTATTTTTTACCGTGACTGTTGGTTCTGTCTTTTGTGATAATTATTGCTAGGAAGGCTGGCTTTGAAAAAACTTTATTATTGCTTTTGTATTTAAAACTATACATTTTATTACAAGTGGAATTATGGAGCAGTGGTAGAAAAAGTTTGACGTTTGTAATCAGAGATACTGAGCTACATTGAGTTCTGGTTCTTTGATTTACATATTGTGACTTGGGGCAAATTTTTAAGTGTTCTTCTAAATCTCAGCATTCTCATATATAAAATGAGGAAAATAATAATGATTACCACGTTTGTGAAGATGAAACAAAAACATAGAAACACCTTTGTAAGGTGTGTGCATCTAGTAGACACTTAGTAGTCATTATTTCCATAGATACTTCTCTTAACAGTAATATTTGGGAACCATTTTATGAAGATCTTAAGCAGTGTTTGTCAAACCAAATTCCCTCAGAAAGTATGGGAATTTTAGAGAACTGAAGCGGCACAAAACTATGTTTATTTTCTGTTCTGCTTTCATAAGACCAACTAATTAGATTGTTTCCTAGCCCTACTTCTCTCTCCTACCCTCTAAGCCTTTACATCACTCCTTACAAAATATTTCATTATGAATTCTTCACCTATTGACCATTTTTCCTCTTTAATCTGTACCAAAGAAAGTATAAAATGTGAGTATTCTCATGAGTATTCTCTTGGTCAGTCCTCTTCTTGCCAAGTTTTTCATATCAGTGGATATGAAATTATTTAGCAAGGATGCAATATGTGCATATGTCATAAACAATAAATTTTTTTCTAGCAGAGCTTACTATACTAAACTATAATATACTAAAAAGGAAAAAATTTTGAGTGATAATATGAAAGTTGATTTATTTCAGGTCTGGCCAGTTAGAAACCAGTGGATTGCAGTTAGTTCAACCTTCATTCAAATTTGGTTTTGAAACTCTTTAAAGTAAAGGAACTATATAGATGTTTTCAGAGTTTCTAAATGTATAATACAAGCCTACAATCACTCATTTGAAACTCTTGGGGCCAGGCATGTTTCAGTATTCAGAATATTTCAGTTTTCAAAAAGGTAATACAGAAACATATACTTTGTATTACATAAACAGTACATAGAATGAAATGGGTTCGCTCTAAGTGTCAGATCAGGATCTGCTTCAATTGCCAAAAACTTAGAGAAAATGTTAGATGTTTAGAACTTTTGGAATTTTGAAATTGGTTAAGGAGCTACAGACCTTTATTTGTTTTAAAATGCTAAGTTTTTGTTTTAAATAACTTTTTAAAAAATTTGTTTTCATTAGTAGTTGGAGTTACCAGGATGCTACTGACTAAAGCTGATAGGAGATCCCTTTCTATGCCTTTTAAAGTGTGTAAACATGTCCTATTAATTATTAATAAGCCAGTGTACAATAACAAACATATGACTATTAAAAGGACAAATATTAGCATATTTTAGTAATGCTACGTCAGCATTTTACTATTCTGTACTGATTTTACTTATTCTTTCATTACTTTCACACTTTAATTAAAACTTGTAACCTGAGAGATTATTGAAAAAGATGAACTTTGGCCTTTCAAAAGGGAGAAAGATCTGGTTTTTAAAAAATTTAGTAAGCATTGTGTCCAAATAGATTAGTATCCCTTTGCCCTTATGCTTCTACTATTTTTAACATATATCTTTTTGAAGAATAGTTTAAGAATTGAGTATGGTCAACTGTGAGTGTAAAGATAATAGTTGAAAATAGTTGTTCTTAGTTTCTTGTGAAATGAAAAATAAATTCCTTAAAACAGTAATTCAAAGTACTAGGAAAAAAAAGAAAGAAAGAAAAGAAAAAGAAAAATGCATTCCCATAGCATGCAAAATTCCATAGAGGAAATTTGAAGGTATGGATGCAGCTGAATTTGCAATATTTAATATTGGTAGCATCATAGCTTGCTTTTTTCTTTTCAACATAAACCTTTAGCAGCTATATCACAAGTTTTGTAAGCAAATATATAAACTCTAATTGAATATACTTAACCTTTTAAGACTCAGTTTCCTTAATTATAAAATAGGGATAACAGTATCTACTTCATAGAATTCTTGGGATTAAATGAAATAGTGAATATAAAACATTTAGCACAATGTGTGGCGCATTTTAAAGGTTCAGGAACTGTTTGTTTACTTTGATATCTGCCCCCCAAGTGCAAAAGGTAACTTTATATCACATTTAAACTTTTCTTTTAGATGTGCTGAAAGACATTATGACACCGCCAAATTTAACTGCAGAGGTAGGTATGAATGTACTATAGTGTGTTGTATAACTTAAAACCAATAGACTATATCTTACTGTCATAGCAATAACAAATCATCTAGATTATTGAGATATTTATCTTGAGAATAATCTTAGATAATTTGAAAAATAAATTTAATTTTGCTCTTGTGCTTTAGGAACAAGTATCACATAAACCTATTAATATTGTCAGGGAGATTAAAATACAGAATAGACTAAGAATTAGGAGAAATTCCTAGACTAACAATAGAATAAGGAGAGTATTTACCTACTGTTTGAGGCATTTGGTGTAATAGTAAGTGATCATAGAGAGAAAGTAGAACTACTTAACTCTTCTGTGTTCAGCAATTATGTACAAGGGTGGGAAAGAGTATAATAAATATGGATAAGAGGAGCTTGATAGATGAGAAGAGGGAACTGCTTTAAATGAGTTCTACTCTAGGCATAAGTAAATTCTGTCTCAGAGCCTGCAAAAACTTCTACTTGTATTTGTGGAATCCCTGAAACCATGAGAGAACTGAAGAGTTGAAAAGCCTGGCAGATGCTGCGTGATAGTCAAAAAGAGAAAGTAGGTGCTAAGAGCTCTACTGATTGATGTATATGCCCTTGATCCCTCCTGAAAATCTAGAGTGGCCTTTCAAACAGTTGGTTTGAGAATTCTAAATCATTAATGATTGAGATTTAATATAGATTCACTAAGAATGATTCCCCCCCCCCCTTTTGGTGGATTTAGGCTATTGCTTACTAGACAAAGCATGCTTTAGTTGAGGTTTATCTAGCTTTAAGTAGACATGTAACAGATTTTCCTGGATGTTTTTGTGTGCCACTGGTGAAATTAAGATGGAATGATAGCACAGTTGGGCAGATGACTAAGTGAAAGGTGTCCTGCTGACTGCCTAAAATGGTACTCCTTGTCTACCAGAAGAGCTTTTCTGTCACACCAAAGTACTTAATGGATTGTATCCTGTACCACGTTATGTGTGAGTTTATTGACGATATAAGACACACTTTTCCCATATTTAGACAATGGAGTATAATTAGTACATTGGATATCAGTCAGGATTTTTAAGGATCTTAATAAGGTGGAACCAAGGTGGATACTAAGAAAATTTAATAGTGATATATCTGAAGTCCTATTTTTAGACAAATTTTAAAAAACCTCAACTCTGACTATAGGGGACAGAGAAGTCATGGATTCTTAATAATTCATGTGAAAAGACCTGAAACTTCATTTGATAAACTTTACTACAGTTGTATACTTTTTGTAAGTAATTTTTTTCCAGTTTCTTTTGTAAATGCCTTTAAAGTCTTGTGCATATAACACTAACATTTGCAGGACCACTTTTAAATAGCACACTTAGCATTTTTATTTCATGGAATGTGAAATGCAATTCTTTCCATAGTTGATTCTATTAGTAATCTATACTTTCTTTGGAATATATTTGTGATGATGCAATATTATAAATATTATTATTTCTTTTGTTAGAAAATGCATCGAGAGTCTTGACAGAAGGTCCATGTGACATTTCATTTTGGCTTCAGCTTTACCTCTGATGTGTTTTGACCTGTGTTACCTCTCCATATAGCATAAATTCCCAAAGTTTATCCTCCTACATAAAGTATAGAAATAATACTTGGCCTCCCTGTCTACTGGGTACATTTAAGAGTTAGTGAGAGGCAATAAATTATTTTTCTCTGGAGTCTAGTTTTTTAAATACATGTTATTTGCAACATTTCTGAAGTTAACCTACTTTTGATTAAAAATTCAGGAGAGATTTTTTTCTTATTCTGAGGTTATCTTTTTACCACAGTTGCACAGTATCCTTTTGAAGACCATAATCCACCACAGCTAGAACTTATCAAACCCTTTTGTGAAGATCTTGACCAATGGCTAAGTGAAGATGACAATCATGTTGCAGCAATTCACTGTAAAGCTGGAAAGGGACGAACTGGTGTAATGATTTGTGCATATTTATTACATCGGGGCAAATTTTTAAAGGCACAAGAGGCCCTAGATTTCTATGGGGAAGTAAGGACCAGAGACAAAAAGGTAAGTTATATTTGATGTTTTTCCTTTCCTTTTCCTAGATCTGAGAATTTATTGGGAGAGATTTTGTTTTGGGGTTTTTTTTCCTTCAGTTTATTGAGGTATATAGTTGACAAATAAAAATTATATATATTTATAGTATATAATGTGGTGTTTTGATATATCTGTACATTGTGAAATGATTACCACAATCAAGCTACTTATCCATCACCTCACATAAATGTTCTCATCTCTTCCTGCACCTGTGGTGAGGACATTAAAGACCTACTCTCTTGAGTTTTCAAGTATACAATAAAAACATTATTAACTATAGTCACCGTGCTGTTCAGTATATCTCTAGATCTTATTCATCTTGTCTAACTGAAACTTTGTACCATTTGAGCAACATTTCCCCATTGCCCCAGCCTTTTCCCCACCCCCTAGTTCCTAGAAAACAGATTTTTAAAAGATAATTGCTAATCCTTATTTCTTCTAAATTTTTTAATCATTTGCCTCAATTTTTATATGGGCAAACACCTGATACATTCCATTTTTCTGTTCATGCTACCATTTTCATATCATGCTAGCAAATCTTGTTCATTAACTATGTTGCAAATTTGGTCTCATAAAATCCTTCTAAAATAGTATTTTTAAAAAGCAGCATATTAATCTCAAGTAAGCTTGATATTTCTGAAGCTTGCTTGAAAATAGAATGCCTTTGGATAATAACTTAGATGCCATTACCTAGTAAATAAAGTGTGATCCTTTTGTAATACACAATTTTTTTCCATATGTATATTCATAAATATAGTTATGATTAGATTAAACAAAGATTAATTATTCAGGAAACTAAAGAATATATTAAAACTTAATGATTAATTTGTGTAGTACATTTGAAAGCAAAAAGCAAACTCATGGGAGAACTTTCACAGTGATTTTCCAGGGATCTATTTCTTTGGATAGTAAGTATGGCAAACCATGTTAACATTTAATACAAAGAGATTTGTACATTCCTCCATCTCTAAGAAGGTCAAAACCTAAACACTCCAGGTAGATAGAAAAACTCATGAGCTCTAGGGAGGAAGACATCATAACTTTATGTGAAAAATTTATTCTAATTATAATAATTTTTATAATCAGGAAGGTTCTCCTCCAGATTACACTAATTCCTTCTTAATTCAACTTCAGAACAGAAATGGAGGTGAACATATCCATGATTTTAAGCTCTGTAGTTACATTGATTCCTTGTTCCTTTACCCCTTCCTCATCTCTTATTTTCTAACCCTTCATTTGTCTTTGTGACTTTTTTGAATTATATATAAAGATGCCAAAGTACTATTTATTGGAGTTAGTTTACAAAATTGAATCTTATATTAGTGTGTAATTTTGGGTAAATGTTGAAAATTGTAGTAGATTGTGTACATTTCTGCATATTGTTTGTACCCTGGGATGATTGCACTGGAATGAATTACAGAACTGAGGATCTGAAGATGTTTACTTTGGTTCATCCCATCATCGTCTGGAGGGAAACAATTGGTTTTACTGATTAGAAGTATAGAAAGTAAATTGTCCTCCATGTAAGTAAATATATGCAGGGCAGTGCTGGGAAAAGAGATTGATGGGAAGAAAAGCATAGAGAAAAGGGTAACATTAAAATACAGTAGCAGAGGCAATGGTAGAAATTTAAGATAGGGTTGATGAGCAACAGACATTTTGGTAATAGAAAAGAAATCAGGTAAAAAAATTTTTTTAATAAAATAGAAAAGTTGTATAATGTAGAGCCAGAACACTTGACTTACACCAGGGCCCTTGAGCTTTCTGTGTTATAAACCTTTTAAAAATCTTATGAAAAGGCCAGGCACAGTGGCTTATGCCTGTAATCCCAGTGCTTTAGGAGACTGAGGCGGGAGGATCACTTGAGGCCAGGAGTTCAAGACTAGCCTGGGCAACATAGCAAGACCCTGTCTTTACAAAAAAAATTAAAAATTATCCAGGTGTGGTGGCATGTACTGTAGTCCTAGCTACTTGGGAGGCTAAGGCAGGAGGATCACTTGAGCGCAGGAGTTTGAGGTTACAGTGAGCAATGATTGTGCCACTGTACTGCAGCCTGGGCAACAGAGGGAGACCCTGTCTCATTAAAAAAAAAAAAAAAACTGATGAAAGCTATAAGTGTTCTCCCACCAAAGATATGGGTGGTGTACATAGACATAAAATCTTGCTCACAGTATTTATTGCACTGAAACTTATTTTTTAAAGCATAGAATGTAAAGGGAAACTTCCTAAGAATTATGTCACATTTTTTCATGCAAAAACCAGTGGCCACTACATGAGAGCAATGAACAAATCTAAGTGGTACAGATTAACCAAAATTAAGCTTTATTTCTACTGAATAGTAAATTTTAATGAAAGCTATTATTTAACTTTTCAAATAACAAGTTGAAACTATACCATTGACTTTGACTTTGCAAATTTTCTGTCATCTTTGATATCCAATTAATTTTGACTTTGTTTTTGGTGAAAACAAGAGCTGAAAACCCTATTTCATGAAAGAATGAAAGAGTAAATGGAACGTGTAAATGGATTCTTTTGCCCATTGAAAGTAGGCTTCTGTCAAGAAATAAGAATTCTCTAAGACTCTTCAGATAAATTCATATTGCATCATTTTCTTTGCCTTCAAGTTAATAAGATCATTTTTGGCAAGATCTGTATCATTGGTGCTATGTTAGGAAGGAAAGGATTATAACTCCACATTTTAATTTAAGATTGAAGAGTTAAACTCTTCACACTTGATCTTAGCCAAAATGCTGAGAAGTGATTGAATAGTTAAGTTATTTAAAAAGACTTTGTATTTTATCCAATGAACAGCAATATTGGGCTTCTGAATTTGTCTTCTGAAAGCCAGTGAACTTCTTTTTTTTTTGGCTAGAGTGCCACGGCATCAGCCTAGCTCACAGCAACTTCAAACTCCTGGGCTTAAGCGATCCTTCTGCCTCAGCCTCCCTAGTAGCAGAGACTACAGGCATGTGCCACCATGTCCGGCTAATTTTTTCTATATATATATTTTTAGTTGTCCAGATAATTTCTTTCTATTTTTAGTAGAGACGGGTCTCGCTCTTGCTCAGGCTAGTCTTGAACTCCTGACCTTGAGCAATCCACCCGCCTCAGCCTCCCAGAGTGGCCAATGAACTTCTGTGTACCAAAGAACTTCATAGTTGCTCCCATTTCTTGACAAAACCTCTTGAGAAGCTTTTGATTGAAAGTCTTGGCTTTCATAAATTTGGCAACTTCACAACAATAGATTTTTCATGACAAATCCTCTTACACAGGCTATGATTCAAGGCTTGACACTCCTAAAGGAATAGAATACTTTCACAACAACAGATAAGATTTCTTTCAGGATTGATGATAGAGTCTTGCACCCCAGTTTATACTGATGAAGAAAGGGGTGACAATGACATGGAGAGTTTCTATCTCTACCAATGCCCCCAAACCAGATGTGTTGCCTTGGCATTAAGGTGTACTGTCTGTCCACAGAATACTGAGATTTCTTCCGGTAAAGAAACTTCACCATTTTGAAAATGTCATTGTTCCCTGAAGTTTTCAAAAAGGACTCCCAAATCAGAATTATTCTTTGATTGTGTCACATGCATGCATTTGATGAAAATTAGTAGCTGGCTATGCTGAGAAGTCGTATGCTTGAAGGGAATGGTACTTCCTATCTTTTCATGACCTGCTTCAGAGCCTTTTTTTTTTTTTTTTTAAAGTGTCAGTTTTTTTGGAATGGATGAAAGTATTTGATAGAAATACTGCATCAGGCCGGGCGAGGTGGCTCACGCCTGTAATCCTAGCACTCTGGGAGGCCGAGGTGGGCGGATCGTTTGAGCTCAGGAGTTCGAGACCAGCCTGAGCAAGAGCGAGACCCCATCTCTACTAAAAATAGAAAGAAATTATATGGACAGCTAAAAATATATATAGAAAAAATTAGCCGGGCATGGTGGTGCATGCCTGCAGTCCCAACTACTCGGGAGGCTGAGACAGGAGGATCCCTTGAGCTCAGGAGTTTGAGGTTGCTGTGAGCTAGGCTGACGCCATGGCACTCACTCTAGCCTGGGCAACAAAGTGAGACTCTGTCTCAAAAAAAAAAAAAAGAAATACTGCATCAGTCTTACTTTTCTATTCCAAGCTACAAATATGTTTGACTATTTCTAAGATACTTGCCTTCACCATGGGTTCAACTGTGTGACTTTTCTGCTTTGTTTGGAGTTACAATCAGTAACCTGGGGTAGGTTGCTTTAATCAAGGATTTTGAGATGGGGCAAATAAAAGTTTTTGTAATGGTCTAGGCTTTTCTAACTAAATTGTACTCTCACATGTGCTCTCTTTTTCTACCTCTCTCTCCCTCTTACACACACCCACCCACACCCATATGCATACACACCCTGTCTGATAAAGGTGCTTCTTCAGAATAATTGGCTGTGTGCCGTGCTGATGGTGAGAACTTGCCATTTGAGAAACACTTGGGATATTCCATCTCATCATGTTGAGGAATAAAAGTAAAACCCAAGGATACTTAAACTTTATTATATTTCATTTTCCCTATTGCCAGTTCAAGTTAGATCCAAGAGCAGTATCCAAAATCAAAAAGTGAGGGCATATTTTAATTTGTCAGTGGGAAGATATTCTAGTCATCACAATCTGATCATATTGTTGATTCTCCTTCTCTCTAGAGATGAGGCAAGACTATTTGATAAAATGGCAAGTCCTATGGGATCTTGTTGTGAAATAGGGCCAAAGTGAAAAGACAGCAAGAGAGGTACTTATGAAAATAAAATGTAAAGTCTATAGTATCATGTGGTAAAATGTAACAGTACCTACTTCAGTAGAACTGCTCTAGGCACGGTATGTTTTCCGTCCTCTTCATAGGTTGGACTCTCAGGTGAAAGATAATGGGCTAATAGTAAGTAGAAAATGGAGATCTATGCATACTGTTAAGGATGTATTTGGTAAACTTGTTATGTTTAGCCTGTTACATGATATTAAGACTCAGAGTTAAGTAATTTAGCTGAAGTTGATCACTTTTAGCCTCTTGGAGTCAAATCACTACTGTACTTAGCTCATGCTTAATTAATATACCTAGACCGTGTTTTAGATGAATTATTCACAGGATCTAAAGGAGTATTCTAATATGTTCCTACTTTTATCCCTATGTTTATTTAAAAAGGCAAAAAGAAATTTATGAGCAGATACTGTTGACTGTTTTTTACTAAATGGTAGCATTTGCATTTTAGTTTGAAACAGCATTAGAAAACTAGATACAGTGAATAAAAGTCTAAGGAGGTGTTCCACCCCCGGGAATGTTTCCTGTTTTTTAGATGATAAAACAGGTCCAGAAAGGTGAAGTATTGTAATCAGCGTTATCCAAGTAGTTAAAACAGCATTCAGAGTAAAATTTGAGTCCCCTAATACACTGTTTATTTATACACTATCAAGTCCACAAATCCTGGAACTGCAAAAGAATTTTGAGACTGTTTAGGACAATTAATCTCTGTAAGGGGCCAAGCTCTCATGCAAGGCTATGTAATGCTGATGAAATTGGTCTGTTTTGAAAGGCTCCTCAGTTTATACCCTCCCTTACAGATGCTAGAGCATTTAATGACCCCTGATTTAAAAGAGAATGAGGGCATATTGAGGCTGTTGGTCTTGAAAGTATAATGCTGCAGCCTACCTTAAAATCTTTGAGATTTAATTGTCTTAAAACTTTCAAAGATATCGCTTGTTTACCTAATGGTTAGAGTAGTGGTAAAATCATGAATTTTTAACCTTTGATGAATAACTAATTTCATCATAAGAAAGCTAAGCATGGTAAAGCTGTTGTATAACTGCAGAATTCTTTCTGAGAAGTGTCTTATAATTGATTATCTAAAGTAGTTTTATTCTTGAAATATCTGGTAATAGGTCTGACTTTTTGCCAATATTTCCTTTTAGATTGAGCTTGTGGAATTGCATTTTTATAATTGTGAATCCCTGTAACAGGAGATGCTCACATTTCATCCATTTTGTAATTTGTATGGGCTTAATTTTTTTAGAACTATCTTTAATATTATTTTGCATGTATGCTTAATTATAGAGAAACATTAAGAAACTAAAGAAAATTGTGTTCTGGTGACATACAGGAGCAGAATCTCGTTTTTCTGTTTATTTTTATATTTTTGAAGAGAGAGGAGGCAGTCATGTTTTGGTGAAGAACCTGTAGACTTTCCAGAAGCTCTTTTCAAAATAATCTGACTCAGAGTCTTGACATAATCTTCAGCAGACATGGTGCAGATTAGATGGCAGAGTGATGGGTGCAAACTGACCATAAAATGTGGCATTGTATTAGTAATGCCCAAATAGTACTTTAGGTTTTGAATGTTGCAGAGAAGTCAAACAACTGATACATCCTAGAAAGAAAAATATTCTGAGAATGGGGTAACTGCTTGAGGGAAGAAAGATTTTTACTTTTTCAATAATTTACAAGAAAGCAACTGTGTTACACTTCCTTAGGATTCATTTGATACTTTTGCTTTATGAACATTTGGCAAATTGTTCAAAAGGAAGCTGTCAGTGGTTTTTTCCACCCCCTCCAAGAAAGCATTCTGCATGCAGGGAAACTCCTAGGGTTGGTTCCCTTCTAATCCTATGTTCCACACTGTCTACATCTGCACTTATGTTTCAGAATTGTAATAGATAACTCACACATTTATTGTAAACTATGAAGAAAGTTTGATTCAACTTTTAGGAAAAAAAATTTGAGCAGCTTTCAATTTTCTTATTCTTTGTTTTCATATCAATTATTAGAGATAAAATTCTTATGCATCATGAACTCTACATGAGCTCATTGAGTTTATCTTTAATGAAGACTTAAATCTTCTAGAAATAATAAATGTTAACTTTAAATGACCTCAAGAAAAGGAAATTTAGTTTTTCTGGGGAATTAGTTTTTATGTTCTAATCTTAGATTTTAAAAATTCTGTTTACTAAATGTCCTCATATTGTAACCTAATGAAATTTTATTTCTTTATTTAAAACAAGCTATGATTACTCTTTTAAAAATTTTCCCTAACATTAATTTTCCTGTGCTAAACTATGTTGCTCTGATACACATTATTTAAGCCTGTTATTCCAATCCACAGATTCATAAATTGTAGAACTTTTGTACCTTGAAGGATTGTAGCAATTATTTAATTCAAACCCATTCTAATATAACTGATAAGACAGATCTGCAAAGTTCAACCTGTCTTAAGTCATATAATTTGTCAGTATAATAACTCACAACCCATCTTTTAACCTGAAACCCGCTGTTCTTTCTGCTGTACTATGTTCTATCCAAATTATTTTTCTTTGTTATTTTGATTCCCAAAGTGGAAATAGAAACATAAAAGAGAAAAAAAGCAGTTGCTTTATAATGCATGAGGACTTTTCAGTTTCAAGTCAAAGAAACTCAACTCAAAGTAGCTTAAACAAAAGGAGACATTTATTGACTTATATAATCTAAAAGCTCTGGCCTGGATCTAGGCGGTCAATAGGTGCCAAGAATCTCTCTCTTTTTCTCTCTCTTAGTTCCTTTCCCTCCCTTTTTTTTCTTTTCTCTTCTTTCTTCTGTATATACTTTATTTTCAGACAAGCTTTCCAGGAGTAATGGTTCCTAGTAATGGTTCAAAGTATGGTTCCTAGTAGCTTCAGGTTTACATTCTACCTATTTTAGCAACTGCGTTGGGAAGAGAGCTACAATTTAAGCAAAAATTCGTAGGTGGAGTCCTGATTTCCCTGGATTGGGGAATGTGTCCATTCCCAAACCAAACATCTGGCTAGGGAATGGAATTCTCTGAGTAAGGCATTGTATCTGAAGCAGAAGAGTAGGGTCTGATACCCCCAGGCACAGGGAGAATAATAGCTTAGCTTCCCAAAGAAAACTCAAGGAGGGGAAAGGATGCTGGTCAGAGAAAAAAGTATCAATTGTCTGCTTCCATTTACTTTCAAGGATTCTGTGGAGCATGTACAACTATTTAATATATAGTTACAAGTTTCATAGATATGAAATATTGTAACACTTTGGAGATTCTTTGTAGACAGGGAAAATAAGAGCTTAAAGAGATTCTGACTTCATTCAAATCACATAGTTAGTGTGCATGCTATTAGTAAAACCCAGAACACTCGAATAAAAAAGTTTTGGATTCAGATTCACATTGAGGTCCAGATCCTGGTTTTGAGCAAGATAATTAATGTGCAGTGGGACTGTTTTCTTACCTTTAAAATAGAAGTGATAATATCTATCTCGTAAAATTGTAGTTTATTTTTTATTTCAAAATATTAAGGAGATACAAGTGTTTTTGTTACATGGATACCTTTTATAATGCTTAAGTTGGGCTTTTAGTATGTCTATCACCTAAATAGTGTTCATTTTACCTAATAGGTAGGTTTTTACCTCCCTCCCCCCGTTACATCTTTTTGTGAGCATTAAGGATTTTTGTAGAATGTTGGCAAGTAGCTTAATGTACAGTATCTACTGTTATATGTTATAATTGTAATAATAGTCATTCCTAAGAGCCATATTTCTTCCGTTGTTGAATTACTTTCCTGTAATAATCTTACTGTGATCATTCTGAAGTGTAGATTTCCAAGCTTCAAGCAAACACTATTATGTTGAAACATCTTCTACATTATTTCTGAGTTTAGAAGTTCCAGTGAACGTTTACTGAAATAGAAAATTGCTTTAACTGAGGAATCTAGTTTGTGAATTTGTGTTAGAGAAGATGATCTGAGAGTTTTGATGTACAGAATATGAACAAAACATTATATATCTTGTGTTACGGTATTAAGGTAGTATTCTGTTCTGGTAGTATTATGGCAGTATTTTAGGTCTGAAAGATATATTATAAGCTATACCTTTAAGTCTCTGTTTTTAAGAAATTAATCATATACAAGAGATTTACATAAAACAACTCAAGCTTAAAAATAAATGGTTGATTAAAGATATATCAAGCAAATTTAATTTTCAAAAGCAGATTACAGGATCTCAGTATCAGAGTAGCATTTAAAGCATAAAACTGGATCAAAAATGTCATATTGACACAGGGTACATTCCATGTGAAGACTTAGCAGTTATGAACTTACATGTGCTAAACCTAATGTCAAAATTTATTAAGCAAAACCTGGAAGAAATGAGGAAAAATTGATAGAAAAATAACGATAGGAATCTTTAATATACTTCAAGAAGGTAAAAAGTAAGAAAATAAAGTCATGTGCGACACAATGATGTTTGGGTCAACGTCAGACTGCATATACAATGGTAGTCCCATAAGATTATAATGAAGCTGAAAAATTCCTATGACCTAGTGACATGACTAGCTGTCATGACGTCATAGTACCACACATTACTCAGGTGCTTGTGGTGATGCTGGTGTAAACAAAACTTGGGTTGCCAGTCATAAAAGAAAAGCAACTATTATGTGTAGTATATAATTCTTGATAATGACGCTAAATGAATATATTACTAGTGTACATATTTAGTATACTTTTTATTGTTATTTTAGCATATACTCATTCTACTTATTAAAAAAGTTAACTGTAAAACAGCCTCAGGCAGATCCTTCAGGAGGTATTCCAGAAGAAGTCATGGTTGTCATAGGAGATGACAGCCCCGTGCATGTTATTGCTCCTGCAGACCTTCTAGTAGGACAAGATGTGGAGGTGGAAGAGAGTGATGACGATGATCCTGACCCTGTGTAGGCCTAGTCTAACATGTGTGTTTGTGTCTTAGTTTTTAACCAAAAAGTTTAAAAAGTAAAAAACAAAAATAGAAAAATCTGTGTAGAAGTATAAAAATATTTTTTGTAAAAAAGTTACAGAAAGCTAAGTTTATTATTGAAGAAAGTAATATTTTGAAATAAATTTAGTGTAGCCTAAGTGTACAGTGTTTTTATAAAATGTACAGTGGTGTACAGTAGTTCCTAGGTCTTCACATTCAGTCACCACTCACTTACTGAATTAACCAGAGCAACTTCCATTCATGGAAAGTGCCTTATGGAGGTGTACTGTTTTTTATCCCTTATACTGTATTTTTAATGTTCCATTTCTATGTTTAGATACACAAATACTTACAATTGTGTTAGTCATCTACAGTATTCAGCATAGTAATGTGTTGTACAGGTTTGCAGCCTAGCAGTAATAGGCTGTATCTTCTAGGTTTGTGTTAAATACATTCTATGATACACATACAATAAGGAAATCGCCCAAAGACATCATTCCTCCTAAGCGACATATAACTATATATAGGTGACTTGAATAATATAATAAAATTAGCCCATAAAGTTTATTTCTTTTTTTCTGTCATTCACAAAACAGTTACCAAGATTAATTATTCATTAGGTCAGCTACCAGAAAAACTCACTTGTTAGGAGACATGTATAAGCCCCATTCCTTGATTATAGTTCTATTGAACTAGAGAGTTTTTTTGTTGAAGTTCAAATTTATATGAAAATTTAAAACCACTTTCTTAAATAATTTTTGACTGAATAAGAAAATATAAATTCATGTTAGAATTGAGTATAATGAGTAGGGATTAGGCAAAAACATTAATTAATGAATTAGGAAACAGTAAACTATTTGAACTAATAAATCCGAACACTGATTGCATGAAAATACCAATAAAATCAGTACATCATTTTGAAAGCCAATCAAGGAAAAAGAAAAGAGGGAAAACAAAAATGAATTGTTAAGTATGAGAAAGGTGATAAAACTACAGCGTGGAGACAATGGTAAAAATGATATTCAGGCCTATGCTAATCAATTCAAAAGTTTCAATGGGAAACAGGTAACATTCAGTAAAATAAGTCATCATAAATGATTGAAGATGCGATATAAAATCTGAATAGACATTCCAAGAATGGAAATGTCTAGTTGCCCTCAAGAAGTAGTACCTGGTCTGAATTGCATTTCAGGTGGCTGCTTATCAAACCTTGAAGCATCAAGTGATTGTGTTATCTAAATTAGTTCAGGTGTTAGAAAATATGTAAAACTTCACAGATGGCTGCTTGCATAGCTCTTATACCTTAATATGATAAAAGAGAGGGGAAGCCAGAAAGCACAATTAGGGGAAATTAAATACTTCAGTTTGGCCAAAAGTAAGAGTACATGCAAGGGAATTGTGAGAGGTAAGAATGAAAAAAGAGGTTGGGGCTGTATATTTATATTGTAATTGAATTATAGTATTCTCTGAGTAGGCACCAGGATATCATTTAATACTTTGGATTTGTTTGTAATGGGATTAATCTTACACTGTTGTAAAATTAATCCAAGTGTGGTTGGTATAAAAGATTGAAGAATAGATAAGAGTTGATAATTAGGCCAGGCGCGGTGGCTCATGCCTGTAATCCTAGCACCCTGGGAGGCCCAGGCAGGTGGATCGCTCAAGGTCAGGAGTTCAAGACCAGCCTGAGCAAGAGCGAGACCCCGTCTCTACTAAAATAGAAAGAAATTAGCTGGACAACTAAAAATATATATAGAAAAAATTAGCCGGGCATGGTGGTGCATACCTGTAGTCTCAGCTACTTGGGAGGTTGAGACAGTAGGATCGCTTGAGCCCAGGAGTCTGAGGTTGTATGTGAGCTAGGCTGATGCCACGGCACTCTAGCCTGGGCAATAGAGTACGAGTCTGTCTCAAAAAAAAAAAAAGAAAGAAAAAGAAAGATAAAAGTTGATAATCAGTTGGCTATCACAATGTTTATTACAATGTTGCAGGAAGAAACTGAAATAGGCCACAGAAAACCTGAACTGATATTTTGGGTAGTATTTACAGTCAAAATCTGGATAGATGTGTAGGAATCAAAGATGGGTATACTAGATGAACTCAATCTCTGGCTTATTTCCCATTTTGTGTGTATTCTTTGTGTATGCATGTATTTATGTACATCTACATGTCCCAGGTAATTATTAATAATATGCTGACTGTATCTCTTACCTCCACTCTGCTGCCTGGACCTTTGCCATAGTGCTGGGTTTCCCTCACTTCTCTTTTCTATAACCCCATGTATGTCATCACTGCCATCTGTCAGCTCTGTGTCCTTCCTCTAGCAGAAAGAAGATGGCAGGATACTGTAGTGGTTGAATGGAAGCTCTGGAGTTTGGGTGCTAGGATGAAATCTAGTTCCATTACTTATGAAGATATATGACCTTATGATGTAGTGTTATCAATAATACCCACGTTATATGGTTTTATGAGTATTATATATTTCTAAAGACATTTAGAAAAATGCAAAGAACATAGTAAGAGCTCAATAAGCAGTGGTGGTAGTAGTTATTAGAATTGGTTTTGGGCTTGGGTGCTGGAGAAAATAGTGAATATCAGTGACAGAAATAAGAGAGCTTGGTCCATATAAACAAGCTTCAATTTTTGGATATGTATGTTTTAAGTATTTCTGAGATTTCTAGGTAGAAATGTCCACTTAAGTGTTAGAAATTCTGTACTGGCAGTTGAGAATAAAGTCATACTGAGGGAGACAGGTTTTGAAGTTATTGTGTAAGATTGATATTAATAATTAAAATACTGGAATAGATGGGATTGACATAGAGAAGGGACAAAACTTTTGAGAGATGCCTACATTTAGGATCAAGAAGAGAAGAGACAACCTATATAAGGGTAGGAAGAAACTTTTAGAGAGTAAGTCTTATGACAGAAGCAGGGAGTTTCAGAATGGCTGCCAAAAGATCAGCCAGGAAGGGACTAGAAAAACAGTAGGAAATTAGGTGTTAAGGAAGTGTTAATTACCACTAGGAAATCAGCCTCATAATAACCAATTTTTCTGGATTAGGAGTAGAAGCTTCTACAGATTTTGCTGTTTATAGAGAGAAGGGATGATAGTTTGAGAGAGAGACAAGATCCAAGGAGAACGTGGATTTTTGGTCTTTAAATTGTTTACTAGTTTTGGATAAAGAATTAAGGATTACCTGAGCATATTATTGGGAGGAAACAGGTAGAGAGAATAATGGCCAATGCCAGAGAGAAGGTAAGTAATAGGGCACAGGCCCAAAATGGAATCTTGTTGAACAAGAAGAGATTCTTATTAAGTATGAAGAGATTTTAAGATGGCAGAAGGGAATTTTGAGTGTTCATATTAGATGACCTCAGTGTTCCCAGTAAATTATGAACCACATTCATTGAGGATGATGTGTAGGTCAGGATAGAAAAAGAGGTGGGGTGACAGAGTGCTGTAATCATTATGGTCAGGAGTTTAATAAGTGAATACAAAAAGAAAGAGTTATTGAGTGACACGGATTTGAAATAGGTGAAGCTGTGGAAAAGTGGGCTGGAAGGAATGGTGGGAGTAATACTACATACACTCCTGAGTTCTACCTCCTAGTCTATGAACATAAGGGAGTTAAAGAAGCAATGGCTGACTTTGGAGATGATGGCCAGGAACATAGTGCTAAGTCAACCAGAAGAATGCTATCTTTAGCTAAAGTTAAAATGTGTTGAAAGTTACGTTTGAAGAAAAAAGATTAAGAATATAGTTGACCCTTGAACAGTGTGGGGGCTAGGGGTGCCAACCCCCCATGCAGTTGAAAATCTTCCTATAACTTTTGACTCCCCCAAAACTTAACTATTAATAGCCTACTGTTGACCAGAAGCCTTACCAGTAACATAAACCGTTAGGTAACACATACTTTGTATGTTACATGTATTATATACTGTATTCTTATAATAAAATAAGGTAGAGAAAAGAACAGGTTATTAAGAAAACCATAAGGAAGAGAAAAATATTAAATGCATTTATAGTACTGTACTTATTGATACTGTAAGTTTACATCATCTGTTTACAAGATAAATCATCTGTCTGAAATGGCAGCTACTGACCTCAATCTACAGTGCATAGCAAGGAATTCAGCTTTTTCTTATGACTCTTCTCTGCTTCTTGGGAGTACTTCCGGCATCACTGGTGGCACTTCATGTGGGTCCCATAGTGTTATTCAAGGTTTATAGTATTGCACTAAACATGGTGAAAAATATGGGAGAGCTGTGAGAAATCACTTTTTACTGCAATATGCAATTTACTGGAGAGACAAACTGCTTACTTGGCATAACGCAGTGTTTTAAATGGACTCTTGCAATACTTGAGCTCACCATAGTACCAATAGGAGGTGGCTATGAAATTATTACAGTAGTAGAGTATGCACTACGATTAATTTATGCAGTTATGATTTAATACTGAATCTTCATGTTTACATTTCTCTCAATTGCAAATGGTGCCACGTATGGTTTGTAAATGTATGCATAAGTTTTGATAAATTTTAACTTTTTATAATAGATTTGTATATATTTTATGATAGTAAATGATAAAATAGACTAATAATCAACGTATATTTTTTTTTATTTTTTTTTTTATATTTCGAGACTATGTGATTTGTCTGCAAGTTTTTTCAAATTGTTGTAGATCTCCAAAAATTTCCAATATGTTTATTGGGGGAAAAAAACATGTATAAGTGGACCCATACAGTTCAAACTCCTATTGTTCAAGGGTCAACTGTATAAGTAATTTTTTTCACAAATAGAGTGGAAAAGGAGAGCTACCTAGCAGTAGAAAGTAGAACTGTGGTATATATAATATAGACCAGTTTAACTTAAAAGTTCTTGGCTAGAGAACAAAACTGGTTTTTATTAATCATAATTTAAATGAAAAATGGAAAATTTGAAAACATAGAGTATTTTTTAATCTCCAAGAGCTTAAAAGGTCAGCCCTTTTTTCATATTAATATGTATAAAATAGGTTTTCAAAGATCAGTAAAATTTTAATTTCTTAGATTTTAAAAAGATACCTATTTTAATTAAACCTTCATAATCAAGGTGCTGTAGGTAAACCATGCACATAATCATAAATCATTGTTTCAGTGTATATATTGAAGAATTATGATATTTGAAGTATAAGTTGCATTGTTAACAGTTTGGACTTTTTACTCATTTTATTTGAAATCTAGATTGCAGAGCATTAATTAAATTTGAGTGAGTGTGCATCATGGCTCAGAGAGATGGGACTGGAGGAGAGAGGACGCATTTGGTACTGTGGCACATACACACATGGGCCTTCCAACTTTTTAGTTTCTGTTAATCTGGGTATGTTGAATTTGAGATGCTGGCAAGCTAACAGGTAGATAAGAATTGTAAAGTTAAGAAATGGAAGCCTAATTCTGTATAATTTTGATAGTAAAATAATGAGATTTTAAAATGTGCTCTTCCCTGTTTTTCTTTAAATTGTCAGTAATTTTGGTTTGGCCTGTATTCACACACAAATTGTTTACCCAGTGTTGACATCTAGTAGATTCATATATTCTTTGTATGTTTGCCTAACCCTTTTTGGGGAGGATTGAGTGTATAAACACCTACCTGCATTGTAGACGTACTACCAATCACTTGCTACTTGAGAAAACTCAAAGCTTTAAAATCTTTTTATTATTGTACACAAACTTATACCAAAAATGGAAGTAAAGAGAAAAATATCCACTAAACCACAACAAATAATTACTTGACAATCTGGTCTTATAGACTTGCATTGACTTAAAAATGTGTTAAATTTATTTAGTTTTTTGACTGGGTAATAAAGTCATATGGTTCAAAAATTCACATTGTTTACAAAAGTACCCTGCCTCACCCATCTTCTGTCTATTTCCCCCATCGTGCCTGCTTAGCAATTCTATATTCTGTCTTGATAAACATGAATGATAAGTTGTTTGCTGAAGTGGCATGGCATTAGTGAATAAATAATGGAGTGTAATAAACCATTTTAAGTATTTTTTAAACTTTACTGATAATTTTTAATGTTAATTTTTGTAACAGCTCTTCAGAGTCATACAAGTTTACCACTGTTTCTTTAAGAAAAATACAAAGAAATAAAATTCCAGCTATTCCAAAACTATACCTTAAATACAGGTGGAAATTTTAAAACTGTTAATTAGTATTTGCATACCATTTTGTAGTTTTAGCATGCTTTTGTGTAACTGCATTTGGTGTTTGATCCTCATGAGAATCTTAAGAAGGAAGAGTATGTATTATTGTCTTCATTTTCCTGAGGAAACGCATCAGTTTGTGTTTTGACTGTCAGCATTCAAATCCTAATCTTCTGACTACAAAATATATGGTCTTTGCCGTATGGCCAAAACCTTAAATGACTTGTACTTTATACTTTTCATTAGGGGGAAGAAGCATATTTGTGTCCAGAATTTTTAACACGTTGAGGAGCTTTAGATACCAATAGTAACTTGAAAAATATTGGAAATTCTTTTTCCTCTTGAGTATACTTTAATTTAAAGTACAGTTTTCTGTAAGTCACTTCTGTTAGACTTCTTAATGTTGTTTATTATTTGGCTTATATATCTAAGTTGAATTTTTCTTAAGTCACTTTGTGTCATAAAAAAGAAGCCTTAGATAAGCACCCTATTACCTCCTTTAGTCAGCACCATTAGTGAATGCATCATTGCACGTATTTGATTTTTTCTTTAGATAATTTAGTCAAGCTTGTTTCCTTTTTAAATACCACATGAATTATGTGTATTTTAAGCCTTCGTAATACTTAATTTTCTAAGGCATTTTATACTTCTCTGGTTTCTTTAACAAAGAGATATATGTAGCATAGTAGTGTTTTTAAGTACCTCTGTTAGTGGATTGTATACATTTATGTCAACCGCATACCCCTGTTTTTGTGGGGCTGTAAGGCTAGAATCACTTTTTGCTACTGCTGCTTCTGCTTCTTAAAGGTGGTATGCCTCTATCTAGTTTGCTGATTCTGATATGCTTTTCCCTGGAAAGTAAGTAAAGCAAGTTTGTGAGGAATTGTGTTTAATCAGAGTTCATAAATCCTTATGGAGAGCCATAGGTGTCAAGAGCATAAATGTAGTACAGAGATCTTTGACAGTTATTTGGGATATGCAGTGGCCTTTGCTTATTGGGTTCATCGGTCAAAGCATTGTTGTGACCTTTGGATAAATGGGGTGTTATGATAATTGTATTTTAAGGGAGAAAAGTTACTCTGATATTGTCCTATGTGTTGATGTTGTTCTGATTTATTCTATTGAGCTGGATTTAAGTATTAATTATTTAAGGTCAAATTTCTAATGTGTATATATTCTTCAATGGCTATAACTCAGTTACTGTCGCAATGTAGTGAAATAATGATGATGAAACTTTTCTTTTGAATTTGGCTTCTCTTTTTTTTTTTTCCTCTCCACCAGGGAGTAACTATTCCCAGTCAGAGGCGCTATGTGTATTATTATAGCTACCTGCTAAAGAATCATCTGGATTATAGACCAGTGGCACTGTTGTTTCACAAGATGATGTTTGAAACTATTCCAATGTTCAGTGGTGGAACTTGCAGTAAGTGCTCTAAATTCTCATCCTTCCATGTATTGAAATACTTTTCTTACCATATCTAGAAGTTTATATAAAAATCTAGAATGAAATTTACCAGGAGAGTGTATTTATGCAGGAGAGTGTATTTCTGAAGTATTTGAGCTAATTATTGAGCTCCGTTGTTCAGCTCATTGGGTTAAGGAGGCCAAGAGCAATGGGTTTTAATGTTGTTGAAGCTAAATTATATTTGTCAAAGAAGTATTCTGTGCTTCATTTACCATATGCAGGCTAAATTCTGACCTGATGACTAAAAAACCTATCTCATCAGAGGTCCAGCATGAGATTAGCAGTGGAATTCATGAGTTTGCTGGTCTTAGGGCAGGGACCAGTTCCCGAATACGTTGGGAAGACTAGATATTGACAAAAGTTGTGACAGGGCAATGAAAAGTAAAGGAAGAAGTGATAAGACATGACAGCAGGCTGAAGTATAATGAGTGAAGAATGGGATTGAGTCAAAGTGTGTGGGGTGTTAGAGAGAACCTGGATTAAGAGCTGTGTTCCAGTCCTAGATTAATGTGCTGTGTGACCCTGGGCATGTCATCTACCTCTCTTTGATTTTGCTTATTAATAAAATGAAGAGACTTTGAAATATGGAACTTTTTGGATAAGTACTAAGTATAGATCATGTCATTGTTGTCTGACTCTAATTATTTCTCTCTGGCCTAACCTCTATAATTTTATTAGCAGTTTATCTAGAAACAAAGGCATATATAATATATCATATATATTATAAACAAACAGTTATATAAAGTTTATTTTATTAGCTTATCTAGAAACTATAAAATTGTTTCTGACAATTTTATTGAAGAGACAACTTCATTATATCTTTTAATGCTTCTAATAATAATTCAGTGATATTTTACAATTTGCTAAGTGGTTTTAGTTTTCAACTTTCAGTTTTGCTTCTTGAAAATGTTTATGTAATTAAAAATTTTCTATCTCCAAATTAATTTCTGTGCAGAAAATTGATTTCTTTATGTTGTTTATCTTTGTCAGATGTGATCACCGTTAACAGATCTTTCTTGTATTCTTAGGGCGAGGGAAGTTTATCAAAGACCACAGATTTACGAATACAGCATGTTAACACATTGACTGCCACACAAAAAAAGCAGAAACTTTTCCTTGGGGCCACAGTGTTTTATTATGAAAATAGAATAAAAACTTAAAGTGTAATTTAAAGTTAAACATAAATAGAAAAATGAAATTTATTGACTTTATTTAATCCATGTTTTTACAATTAAATTGTCAATATTAATTGTAATTATAAGAACATCAACAAGTAAGGTTTTATATATGCTTCACGCTGCCCCAGGGTCAAAACTAGAGTGAGTTAAATACAACTCTCGTGGTAGTTAATGTGTTAAAGGCTTCTAAGGAATTCCATTGATGCTTTTTTCATCTAAGTACAATTTTAAAAACTGCTGAGTGCAAGGCACTGGGCTGTTGGAGGTAATTGACATAGGAACTTCACAGATTCATAGAGAAGGGAAAAGGAAGAAAAAACTGATCCTCTTCCTATAGTGTAGATATCAGTGTTAGAGCCAAAAGAAAAGTATAAAATATTATGGAGATAATGAGAGAGAACATTCAGTTCAGTCATCTTATCTATACAATTTTTTCACATTGGCCTCTCTAGCAAAAATCTCTTGTCACTTCTGCTCTGCCTGTCTACATTTAAACTCTGTTTTATTTTTTTCTTTTGGTCTCACATTATTTCATTAAAACTTCCAGTCTCAAAATTATTGACTACTGAAATCTTTTTAATCTTTGCTAATTTTCTAGTTCCCTCTTTATGCCCTGTGATTTAATACTATGTAGTGAAGCTGTATTATAATACAAGTAATATGTAGTTAAATGAGAGATTGTATGTGTATGTTATAAATGCTATATTCAAAAAAGAAAGTTTTGACAAGAGTTGTCAAACAGTTTCATGAAGGAAGTCCACTGGCTCTTTATTGAACGTTGGGGAAAGCATACAGTTTAGATTGTCACTAAAACTGAAAGAAGTATTACAGGCAGTGGGTAATAGCTTGAATTGAAGCACAACAGAAGGAAATGAGCTGGGTAAGAAATGTAGTGACAGAGAATAGAATAGGGGTGGAATGTGGGACTTACTTACTGTTAGAGGGTCCTGAATGAGGATGACAGACTGGCTTTGATAAATACTACAGTATCATGGTAATGCTAGCATCTTAAACCATGTTTTAAGGACAGTTGTATATAAAGTTGTGATTGTAAGAGGAAAGAAAATAGTGGAAAAGGAAACTAGTGATGTGACTGGCCTTACGCCAGATGTCCTAGGGCAATCAAATGGGATTTGGCTAGTTTTTCTGTTGCCATTTATGTCCAGAGATTTTTTCAAAGCGTTCATCCTGGTCAAATGAATGATTCACAGAAAGGAGAAGAAAGAAAAGTAAATCTGAGACTCGGAGACATGAATGTTGATATTTTGGTTTTAAACATGTTTTAAATCAGCTGAAAGTGAGCTGTTCTGTGAAGATACGCAGTGTGAATAGTTGGAAGCATAGGTTCGAATCTAGGTGAGAGATACCTGATATTTTGGGTAGCATCAAGAGAGTAGTGAAGTCTTTCATGAAAATATATTTGGAGTTAGGGGTTGGGAAGGCCTGAAGGAAAGCAGAGGGTGAGGACTGAGACAAGAGGAATGGCAGCTTGGGTTGAGAAAGAAGAAGAGGAATTAGGGAAGAAAACAAAACTAGTGGTGAAAAACAGAGTATTAGAAACTTTTTTCTTGATTATTGTCTTAGTATTTCTAAGTGAAGGAAAAGTTACTATGGGGTTAAAAATATTAATAAAAGATGATCAGTGTGGTTTTCTCTAAAGACTATATTATCTAACATGTATACATCCAAGAAAATTTAATTCTGATTTTTATTTACTGGGCATGGATCTTGTCATTTCTTTAGAACACAGTTGTATCAAAGGACACATATCAGAATTGTGTCTCACAAGTCCACAGAACAATACTAATACTGGATTTCTGACAAGTTAGGCCATATCTATATAAAATGTGAAATTCATATTGTAGAGATTATTTTCTTTAATGATTTGAGGAAATCTTTACTACTTATTTTTACTAAAACAATTTTGGCTTAGTTTTTAGGGGAAATTCTAAGTAACACTGATTATAATTAGCTTATGAATTATTCATACAATTCTAAAATTCTTGAAGCTATACATTTTAGAGGTAGTTTAATTGAAATCTGGCTCTACTATTAGTTTGCTTTTTAAAGTCCTAAAATCAGGATTCAGATTCTGAATTAGTGGAGCTAAGATTAATAAGATTATAAGGCATTTTCGTCCTGGTTAATTTTATAACAGCTGTGAAATCAGAACTTGTTCATTTGCTTCTTCAAGCTAGACTTCCCAGTGAAATTTTCAGTATCACATAAAGTTTTGTGAAATGGCTCATTGCACCTTGTATCAAGAAAGTAAAATTTATTGACATATTGTTGATGTAGTTATTTCTCCTTTTTGAGGCAGCTTTTTCTCATGATAAATGTCTTACAAATCCATGTAAAAATAACCCTGCATGCTTTTATCAAACATATTATTTTTGTGATTGCAGATATCACTTTAGATATCACATAGATGAGGTAGTAGATGTTTATTAAACTGGAAATTTAATTTACCTTGGTTTAGCTTTTACCTTGTTCTTAGTCACTGGTCACATTGATAAAAACGTGAGACTTCATCTTTAAGAATAATGACATCTTTTGATGCTGAGAATTTTGTTTATATGTATATGTATGTATATATTTCTCATATACTTTATGCAAGCTTGTGTTTCTATTTCTTGATTATCTTGGTATATTTCCTTCAAAAGCTGCTTCTTACTCCCTAGGGTTAATCCATTTCTTTTTAAATAGATTCTTGTTTTGTGACACCTTGGTGTACTACAAATGAATTATATTTTGTCATATTATTTAAGTAACTTTAGATTTTTGAAGTCCTAGAATCTTAATATTAGTCTTTAATTTCTTTAATCATTAATGTCATTAGCTAAAAATGATTTATGAATACATTTAAAAAATAAAACACATACTCCTTCTCTTTCCATACTTTACCACCCTTTAGTTGAATTGTTAATGTAAAAACATGATGAATTTTGAGAATTTATGTTTTACCAGTTATTTTAAAACAAATTCACCAAAACAAACATAGTTGTTAATGAAAATGGTGTATTTTGGAGGGAAGGAACGTTGTGCTACAAGTTTTACTTAAGGTCTATTGCATTTGTTTGCAGACATTTCAGATCTCTTCCTTCCTGTTTCTCACAATGGTGGCTTTATATACCTTTAAAAATAAAATGTGGGCTATAGGTAAAATGAATGATGGTTAATATTTTTATAAGTATTTACATGTGTGTTTATAGAATTTATAAATTATATAAACCTGGTTATAGGTTATATTCTCTTTCTTCTTGTGAACATGTAATAATATATATTTTGTGATTTTTGTTATGTGCTAAGAGACTTCAAAATACTACAGCAAATATCTATTTAAAAAGTTACCTTTTATGCAATTCACATGTGTCAGAAAATTATTTTATCATTTTTAATCCTTAAAGTAATTTATATTAGGATTTTTAGCATAATTTTAATGTTAAAGTTTTGATGTTATATTGCTAGAAGTCTAATCTTGGGATTTGCTATTCATGAAATAGGAATTGATTTTAGTACCAGTAATAGAACCTTATTTTGAAGGTTCAAATTGGAGGAACTCTTGCATTGATTATATTTTTTATCTAATGTATTTCCATTGATTTGTTTTAGATCAGGGTTATAGATACAGAATCACTATTTTGTGTATGTCGCTGATATTTATCATTAAAATCATTTTTGACAGTTTGACAGTTAAGGGCATTTCCTGTGAAATGATACTAGTATGTATTTAACCATGCAGATCCTCAGTTTGTGGTCTGCCAGCTAAAGGTGAAGATATATTCCTCCAGTTCAGGACCCACACGACGGGAAGACAAGTTCATGTACTTTGAGTTCCCTCAGCCATTGCCTGTGTGTGGTGACATCAAAGTAGAGTTCTTCCACAAACAGAACAAGATGCTAAAAAAGGTTTGCACTTTACTTTTATTGAGAAAAATATCCAAAATAGCCATATTTCGAAGAGTAACCTGGGATCTTTTGCTTAAAGCCTTTGGTTAGGCAGAAATCATTCTGTAAGAAGAGATTAAAGGAAATATTTTATTTTATGACTGACATCTAATGAACTATAATTAGTTTTCTATTAGACTTTGATTACTGTAAGTAACATTGATGAGACATTATATTGGTAAATAATCCTGTTAGAAGGAAAAGGCCAAGTGGCATTGTAACATGAGATGAATATTCATTCCCTAACAAGGATGGTTAATTAGCTGAGACCATAACTTTAAAAAACTTTGTTCTATAGATAGAAATAAGATCTGTTCTGTGGTCTTATATAATGACATAAACTACTTTTTCCTCCATTGTGGTTTATGTTTTTTAAGACTGAGTTATTTTCTATTTAGCTTCCTCAGATTTACTGATTATTTAGTTTTTTAGCTGAGAGAGAACTTGGTATGAAGAGGAAATAATAAAAAATGAAAAAATGTGGTATTATTCAAATATGCAGGTTTAGAAAATTAGTGAGGTTTGTATTTTACTGAGCTATGTTTAGAGAAGGCAAGAGCTCATTTTAAAACTATCTTGGTTTAAAATATTAAATATGACTATTTAAAGTGAGCGTAGGTGCAAAATTTTTAAGTTGTCTTGAAGAAAGGCACTAGCTAGCTTTATGTATTGTTGCCTTGGTAAATATGTTAGATAGTTAGCATATTGCCAATCTTCAGACATTTTTAGTAATAAGATTGATTTAGTGTTTTTTTATTTTTTTATCTTTTTCTTTTGAAAGAAAATAAGAGGATATTTCATTTACTGCAAAAATTTTAAATGCTACTTTGACTTTGTCCAGAAGTCAAAGAAATATAATTTCCTTTATCCAGAATCCAACTAGCTAGAAAAACCACAAAATATTAAACTGATTTTTATTTCACCAGAAGCCCATTTCCTGCCTTTTCTGTATAAATCAAAGTTAAATATATCTTAATAACTTTGAAAAGTTACTTTTTATTCCTGGAAATGTTAGAAAATGTTTTAAAATTAAGATAATTAGTAAGTTTGGGTCCCCCCCCATTCATAGTATTTAATACACATAAATTTTATATTTTGCATTTAAAAAGTCGCCTGCATTACCATTTCCCTACACCTTTAGAATGTACTAATTTTTGTTTCAGTTCTTATCACCAGTACTTAACAATAGTACACTTACAATTGATTAAATATTTGTGATGTTTGTGTGTCTTGGATTACATAAATTTCCTTTTTAATTTTCCTGCTTTATTTAAATGTCTGCTGTGATTTAAACAAATGAAAACAATGTTAGTATAATCTATATACATAAGGAATGAACATTTTTGGAAACTTAAATATTGTTAGCTTATTTTCTTCTGGCTCTAAGTAAAATATAATTACTAACTCAATGACTTTGCTAAAATAATTGAAGTTAACAAAGTAACTTGTCATATATAAAATTGCCTTGCTAGGTTCTGTTAAAAGATATAATGAAATTTTAAGGCATAGATCCTTAAGGGTCTTAACTTCTTGGAGAAAAACACAAAACTTGAAGATAAATTAGAATAAAAGATTTAAATTACAGTTTAAGGCATGAGATAAAATGTCACAAGGCTTTACATCATTAGTTGTCAAATGATTTATACAGGCCAAATTTCTATGTTGGTCAATAAAAGTTTGAAATTGGGAACTTCTGTTGTGGTTTTTGATTAAGCAAGCTTCATATTATTACCAAGTGATTTTTTATTTTAAGAATGGGCATTTTATAACATAATAAGAAATCAGAAACACTCCTTCCCGCCCCCCTCATATTTTATTATGAAAGTTTTCAAGCATACATTGTCATGTAAGAAACTGGAGCCACTTAAGTTTTTATTGCCATAAAAGTAAACATGTATTTGCCACACTTGATCAGGGAAATTGCACTAACCTTCCTTTAACTTTTGTTAAAATAAATCTTGGAATATAGCTTATTTGAAATACACACAAATTAAATCCATATCTGAATTTTGTTTGTACATACAAACTGAAAATATTTTTTTAAGCTAGTATTAGAATAGAAAAGAGGTATTTTACTTAAAATTTTAAGATAAAAGTAAGTTATCTTAGTTCTTGAGATTATATTTTTGGTCTAAAAATCAATAACGGAAAAATCATATGTGAAGAATACAGTAGCTAACCCATAGATTGCCATATGATAGTCTTTGTGTTTACCTTTATTCACAATATCAAATGATCACATAGTTTGTTTTGTTGACTTCTGGGGGGATTTGTCTAATATAGGTGACATATTTTCTTTTTTAAAAAATAAATCATTTAATAAAAAGTAAGTCTTTTTCTTTTTTCTTTTTCTTTTCTTTTCTTTCTTTTTTTTTTTTTGTTTTTAGGACAAAATGTTTCACTTTTGGGTAAATACGTTCTTCATACCAGGACCAGAGGAAACCTCAGAAAAAGTAGAAAATGGAAGTCTATGTGATCAAGAAATTGATAGCATTTGTAGTATAGAGCGTGCAGATAATGACAAAGAATATCTAGTACTTACTTTAACAAAAAATGATCTTGACAAAGCAAATAAAGACAAGGCCAACCGATACTTTTCTCCAAATTTTAAGGTCAGTTAAACATTTTGGGGAGTTGGTAGTGACTTTTGTATATGTGTGTGTATGTGTGTGTTTTTTAAGCCAATCTATCTTAAGTGAGAAAGTGTTTTATACTAGGTGTGTATAGCTGATAAAGAACTTGCTTGACTAGTTTTCAAATTATGTATTATTTAGAAGCAATGTTTATGTAGCAGTAACCTGAAAGTTTCAAATGAAATACCCTAATACACACAGAGTCAAAAAAGCTGCGTTTTTCCTTACCCAATTCTTTGTTGTTGTTTGGGGAAATCTGGTGCAGAGGTACAGCCGGGGAGTTAAGTGAGTAGGATATGAATTAGGAACAGGGGAAGAAAGAAATGGATGGAACTCAGTCATTTGGGAATCATTCATATGGAATGTTTTTACTGCTTCCACTCTTGTCTCCTTTCCAATTTAGTCTCAACTCATTAGAGTAATCTTAAAAATAGACTTGATTGTGTCACTCCTGTTGACACTTTATAAAGAGCTTGTGGGTTTTTTACCAATGACCTACAAGGACCTACATAATTTAGCACAGGCCTCCCCTCCTACATAGACTCTAGCCACCTTCTCTCCTTGCTTCCTGAGATTAAGCTGTACTGGTCTCTCTTCAAATCTTCACAGTGCTAAGCTTCTGCCTCTGATCTTTTCAGTTCTTTTCCTTCTCCTTGTACCTTTCTACCCCAGTCTTCCCCCTGTCCTTCACACGGCTGTTCTCATATTTCCACCCTTAGCTTCAATCTCATCATCTTTGAAAGGCCTTCTCTGATTGTCCTGACCTTTTATTCTTTTTTATAAACTCTTTCTATTAATATTTCCTCATTGTTTCTTGTTTCATTTTCATTTCATTGTATCTTTGTTTCATTTTTGTCTATATGTGATACTTGTGTATTGTGTTTCTATTTATAAACAGGAATTCTTCAGATTAAAAAAAAATCTGATATGTAAACACTCCCAAATGGTTATCATTTTTTCTTCCCCTTTCCTATTTCACTTGATTTTTTCCCCCTCCTATTCACCATACTCTTCTCCTGTCTATTTTTATTTCTCTTATTTTTTTATTCTATTTTTATGACATACAACAAACCTAACCATAGCTTATAAGCATAAGAATATTGCTAGTCATACTTTTAAAAAGTGAGGAGGGAGCCCTACAGGTTTTAAGCAAAAATAGATCTAATATTAAATGCCTTTAGATCTTAAATTTATTTTAAGTATTTCAAAGTCTCCTCTTTATTTTTAATTGAGACATAATTGTACATATTTTGGGTTGCAGAATGATATTTCCGTACATGTGTATAATGTGTAATGATCAAATCAGGTAATTAGCATATCCATCACCTCATTTATCATTTCTTTGTGTTGGGAAAATTCAAAGTCCTCCCTTCTAGCTATTGGAAAATATACAATTTGTCGTTGCTAACTATAGTCTCCCCACAGTACTATAGAACACTAGACCTTATACCTCCTGTCTAGCTGTAATACTGTATCTGTTAACCAATCTCTCCCTGTACTCCCTTCACCACTACCCTTCTCACCCTCTAGTAACCACAGTTCTACTCTCTACTTCTATGAGCTCAACGGTTTTATCTCCCACGTAAGAGTGAGAAAATGCAGTATTTGTGCCCGATTTACTTTACTTAACATAGTGTCCTCCAGGCTAGACATTTCTGTTAGAATCATCAGGTTTCCTTTCTTTTCTCTAAATCTACATTTTTCTCAACCATTAGGTTTTAAAGTGTCTTTTTCCTTCTAGTTTTATTTTCTGTTTTAATATTGGAAGAGGTTTTATATTTGTGATTATAAATAAAAACTTTCTATTATTAGTAAACATTTTAAAATGTCATATTGTGGTAGGCGCTATGAAAATAGAGATGGGATAGAGAGTAGTCTTGGTGTGTGTTTTGTTTTGTTTGTTTTTTAAGCTAGGATGGTTACAGAAGGCCTGACCAAGCAGGTGACATTTAAGCAGAGGTGTAAATAATACTAGTGAGCTATACAGATAACCGGAAACAGAGGGGAGAGCAGAGATGCAAAAGCCCTGAGACAGGAATGAGCTTGTTGATACATATATGAGAAGTGATAAGTCATTTTAACTAAAACAGAGTGGACAGGAAACCCAGCCCAAGTGTGAAGATATTAGAGTGCTTTCACTACAGAAAAGATGTAATCTGAATTTCGTCTGTAAATGTTCACTCTGTTCATGCCATTAAAATACAGACTGGTGAGGAAAGTAGGGAGGGGAACAAGAATGGAAGCTGGGAGATAGTTAAGAGGCACTTGCAGTGGTTCATTAAGGGTGATAGATCGTGGTTACTTGGAGTAAAATAGTGGCAGTGAGGGGTAACAACCTGTGAGATTAACTTAACAAATTTACTGATGGAGTATGGATGTTGGTTGTAAGAGAGAAGAGTTGATAATGACTTCTTGAATAATAGGGGAGGGGCTGTTAATATAATTGAATGAGAAAGGGATTTGAATTCAGATCTTATTTAAATCTCACATCTACTGCCTACCAGATATGTGACTTTTACCACATACCCTAACCTATCTGGGCCTTAACTTCCTCTCCTTTAAAATGGAAATACCTAACATATAAGGTTGTTTCAACAATTATTTTGTACATATAAAGGTTCTTGGCCTGTGCAGACCACTATATGATGTTAACTTCCCTTTTCTCACATTAGTTGAAGTTTTTAAAGCTAAAAGATCCTAAACATCATTGTTGATCACATATTTTGTATGTTTGTATAGTGTTGTTTATATAAAAAATACATTGAGTTTTAGACAGGTAGTAAGAAAAACATTCTTTTGGAGCCTGATCATTTGTGAATTGAATTTTGTAATTGAAAACTATTGATAATCTTCAATCTTCATTTCTTTTGTAGAATTATTTAGCTAATACTTGCAGTTTATGTTTTTTAAATAATTTATTAAAATCATCTTTTAAGTACATAGCAAGAAAGAAAATGTAGGAAATCCTAAGAAGTCATTTAAAAGGCAGTTGCCTTCTAAAGATCATGCTTGTTATTTAATAGTACTTAAAAATTAATCTGTTAAAAATATATATCTTCACTAAGTAATTTAAGATTAGTCATATTTGTGGATTTTCATTTTAAATTTTTTCTTTCTCCAGGTGAAGCTGTACTTCACAAAAACAGTAGAGGAGCCATCAAATCCAGAGGCTAGCAGTTCAACTTCTGTAACGCCAGATGTTAGTGACAATGAACCTGATCATTATAGATATTCTGACACCACTGACTCTGATCCAGAGAATGAACCTTTTGATGAAGATCAGCATACACAAATTACAAAAGTCTGAATTTTTTTTATCAAGAGGGATAATACACCATGAAAACAAACTTGAATAAACTGAAAACGGACCTTTTTTTTTAATGGCAATAGGACATTGTGTCAGATTACCAGTTATAGGAACAATTCTCTTTTCCTGACCAATCTTGTTTTACCCTATACATCCACAGGGTTTTGACACTTGTTGTCCAGTTGAAAAAAGGTTGTGTAGCTGTGTCATGTATATACCTTTTTGTGTCAAAAGGACATTTAAAATTCAATTAGGATTAATAAAGATGGCACTTTCCCATTTTATTCCAGTTTTATAAAAAGTGGAGACAGACTGATGTGTATACGTAGGAATTTTTCCTTTTGTGTTCTGTCACCAACTGAAGTGGCTAAAGAGCTTTGTGATATACTGGTTCACATCCTACCCCTTTGCACTTGTGGCAACAGATAAGTTTGCAGTTGGCTAAGAGATGTTTCTGAAGGGTTTTGCTACATTCTAATGCATGTAATTTGGGTTAGGGGAATGGAGGGAATGCTCAGAAAGGAATATATTTTATGCTGGACTCTGGACCATATACCATCTCCAGCTATTTACACACACCTTTCTTTAGCATGCTACAGTTATTAATCTGGACATTTGAGGAATTGGCCGCTGTCACTGCTTGTTGTTTGTGCATTTTTTTTTAAAGCATATTGGTGCTAGAAAAGGCAGCTAGAGGAAGTGAATCTGTATTGGGGTACAGGAATGAACCTTCTGCAACATCTTAAGAATCCACAAATGAAGGGTTATAAAAATAATGTGGTCATAGATAAGGAAACACAGCAACAATGACTTAACCATATAAATGTGGAGGCTATCAACAAAGAATGGGCTTGAAACATAAAAATTTGACAATGATTTATTAAATATGTTTTCTCAATTGTAATGACTGCTCCATCTCCTGTGTAATCAAGGCCAGTGCTAAAAGTCAGATGCTATTAGTACCTACATCAGTCAACAGCTTACACTTATTTTATTAGTTTTCAATCATATACCTGCTGTGGATGCTTCATGTGCTGCCTGCAAGCTTCTTTTTTCTCATTAAATATAAAATATTTTGTAATGCTGCGAGGAAATTTCAATTTGAGATTCTACAGTAAGTGTTTTTTTCTTTGAAGATTTATGATGCACTTATTCAATCCAATAGCTGTCAGCCGTTCCACCCCTTTGACCTTACACATTCTATTACAATGAGTTTTGCAGTTTTGCACATTTTTTTAAATGTCATTAACTGTTAGGGAATTTTACTTGAATTCTGAATACATATGTTTATATTAAAAAGGATATTATTTGTGTTAAAAAGGAAATTAGCATTGCAGTACATTTTCCTAACACTGCACAAATAAGACATTTAATTTTTCAGTAGAAATTGTCCTACATATGCTTTATTGATTTGCTATTGAAAGAATAGATTTTTTTAATGTGCAGTGTTGTATCATTTCTTCATAGTGCTAGAGTTGGGACTAGGGCTTCAATTTCACTTCTTAAAAATATCATCATATATTTGATATGCCCAGACTGCATACAATTTTAAGCAGAGTACAACTATTGTAAAGCTAATGTGAAAATATCATTAAAACGGATTTTTTCCAGCAATTTGGTGTCTTTCAAATTATACCTTGATCTTGACATTTGAATATCCAGCCATTATATTTCTTAATGGTGTAAAATTCCATTTTCAATAACTTATTGGTGCTGAAATTGTTCACTAGCTGTGGTCTGACCTAGTTAATTTACAAATACAGATTGCATAGGACCTACTAGAGCAGCATTTATAGAGTTTGATGGTAAATAGATTAGGCAGAACTTCATCTAAAATACTCTTAGTAAATGTTGACATATTTTCCATACCTCATCAGTTTCATTCAACAAATAAAATTTTTAAATTTTTAACAAAGCTCTTAGGATTTACACCTTTATATTTAAACATTGATATATAGAGTTATTGATTGACTGCTCATAAGTTAAATTGGTAAAGTTAGAGACAACTATTCCTAAGATCTCACCATTGAAATTTATATACCACCTTGTTTTTCATAAAAGCTAAAAATTGTTGACTAAAATGAAAATCAACTTCATGTTTTGAAGATAGTTATTAATACTGTTCTTTATTACAATTTTGGGCACAGCATACTCAAACATAACTTGTATTGTTCCAATATGTAACATGGAGGGCCAGGTCATAAATAATGACATTATAATGGGCTTTTGCACTGTTATTATTTTTCCTTTGGAATGTGAAGGTCTGAATGAGGGTTTTGATTTTGAATGTTTCAGTGTTTTTGAGAAGCCTTGCTTACATTTTATGGTGTAGTCATTGGAAATGGAAAAATGGCATTATATATATATTATATATATATAAATATATATTATACATACTCTCCTTTATTTCAGTTACCATCCCCATAGAATTTGACAAGAATTGCTATGACTGAAAGGTTTTCAAGTCCTAATGAAAACTTTATTTATGACAGTATTCATAATTAGCCTGAAATGCATTCTGTAGGTAATCTCTCTGAGTTTCTGGAATGTTTTCTTAGACTTTTTGGATGTGCAGCAGCTTACATGTCTGAAGTTACTTGAAGGCATCACTTTTAAGAAAGCTTACAATTGGGCCCTTTACCATCCCGAGTCCTTTGTAGCTCCTCTTGAACATTTTTGCCATAATTATAAAAGGGTAGTTGAAAAATAGCATCACCATTCTTTGCTGTGGCACAGGTTATAAACTTAAGTGGAGTTTACCGGCAGCATCAAATGTTTCAGCTTTAAAAAATAAAAGTAGGGTACAAGTTACATGTTTAGTTCTAGAAAATTTGTGCAATATGTTCATAACGATGGCTGTGGTTGCCACAAAGTGCCTCGTTTACCTTTAAATACTGTTAATGTGTCATGCATGCAGATGGAAGGGGTGGAACTGTGCACTAAAGTGGGGGCTTTAATTGTGGTGTTTGGCAGAGTTGCCTTCTACCTGCCATTCAAAAGTTCAATCTGTTTTCATATAGAATATATATACTAAAAATTTCAGTCTGTTTTAAACAGCCTTACTCTGATTCAGCCTCTTCAGATACTCTTGTGCTGTGCAGCAGTGGCTCTGTGTGTAAATGCTATGCACTGAGGATACACAAAAACCCAATATGATGTGTACAGGATAATGCCTCATACCAATCAGATGTCCATTTGTTATTGTGTTTGTTAACAACCCTTTATCTCTTAGTGTTATAAACTCCACTTAAAACTGATTAAAGTCTCATTCTTGTCATTGTGTGGGTGTTTTATTAAATGAGAGTTTATAATTTAAATTGCTTAAATCCATTGAGATTTTAAATAATGGGCAGCCAAATGCCAAGTTTTCTGTAAGTTGTTTTTGTTTTTGTTTTTGTTTTTTTGTTTTGTTTTTTCCCTGCTGTCCTTCAAAACCTGCTATTATAAATGCATGGCCTTTGTGAGCTCGGGAGTAGAGTATCTGTCTACTCATGTTTAAGAGAAGCACTTACTTTTAGGGCCTTAGTCACCACTTAATAAATTGTACAAGCACATTAAATAGCATTCTAATGCTGAAAAAGTTAAAGATTTTAGGGAAATTGTGCGTATTTTTTGTTTTATTTAAATAAACCAGGTATCTAAAGGTAATTCCCCAGAATAGATCTAATAACTTCATAATTAAATTTTGTTGCTTTTCCTTATAATTCTATACTCTGCCATCAACATATGGGAAGATTTATCTGCTCATCATGACTTATGCTATATAAAAATTGATATTCCAGAGTAGTCTAAAGGAATTTTGTGTACTTGAATTTAATCTTGATATTTCTAATTTTCTTAAAAGATTAAAGACTAAAGCATATCCTTTCCACAAAGCATAGTAAGGCAATAAGTGAAAGTGCAGCTTGTTACCAGTGTTTTGAAAATAAAGCAGATCATTAATGTAAAAGTGAAATTTAATGTTATTTCAAGTTTACATTTTCTCCATGTGACTTTTTAAAAGTAAATGTGAATAATGTGCAGTAACGTAAAGTATAAAGTGTATGTGTTGTGTGTACACGCATTTTATTTTTAGGTATCTTAGGAAAAATTATGGTTGAAAACTATACTGGAGTCTGAAAATATTCTGATTTATAAGAAGATATTTTGATAATGTTTGAAAAATAGGAATTTACTGACAATTTTGTTTTTATGTCCTCACTACACTGTAATTTGAGCTGGTTTGGTTGAGTGAATGCCATCGCCATTTCCATTGAGAATTTAAAAATCACCACTGTTTAACATGCAGGCTTCCAAAGGCTTACAAAAAATCAAGACCCTTGGATCTAGTTAATTTGCTGCTAACATGAAACGCTTTTGGTTCTCTTATATTTTGCCAGATAGTTCGCCACACATCTAAAGCTTAGTCTTAAATGGTTTAAGTGTTACAACTTTTGATTAGCAGTGCTGTTGATTGTGAAGAGAAAAATATTTGTGAATGGAAACAAAAATATTCAGTCCATACTGGTGTAAGAACAGTACCTGAAAACTGGCAAGCAAGATAATGGAGAAAAACTTATAAAGATGAGATGTTAAAGACTGACTTTCCTATAGATTTATATAGCTATAGGAAGCCTAGTGATTAAGTTGCTTATCAGCTTTTAATTTTAGAGCAAATCCTTCTTTTATGACTATAATTTTGCTGTTTTTTCCATCTTTGAAGAGATCTTTCTTGTATCAGAATGTGGGTAGCCACACTGACAAATTCCTGTTGGTTGGTAGCTTTAAAAAATGTGTAATGTGAAGATGGGAAAGGACAAAATAGTTCATTTGGTGGTAGCACTCTGGTTCTTAAGTTAGGTATTTTGAGAATACTTTCCCATCGCAACAACAAAATCACTTAAAATCCCACCACCTGGAGACAGCCATTATTAATACTTAAGTGATTATACAATCATTTTTTTCTGTATATTCATGTATATATGTTCCTTAAAAAATTAAATTTATACTGTGCATACTCTCAAAGCCTTTTAGCTTAGTATTTCTGTCATGGATTTGTAGGATGTTCCATTGCCCCAGAAAAAGGACAGTGATTTGATTACTTTCTAATGCTACAGATGAAGATTACGTGCAATTATTATGAGTCCTTTCCAATTCATTGGGTTACTCATGACTGTTTAAATATTGTTGACATTAGAATGACATATGTCTAAGCAAATGAAACAGTTATATTTATTTAGCATAGACAAGCTTAACATTGTAGATATTTCTCTTCAAGAATCATCTTAAACATTTGCATTTGGAAGTATGTGTTAAATAGTTAAACAGAATGTGTAAAACTATATTAGTAGTTAACTTCATCACCTTTCTATTTCCCTTATAGGTTGGAAAAGAAAGATGAACTTTTCAGTTTTTATAGTTCTCAAACAGTTGCTCTATTTAGAGCAAATTAGTATCATCTGCAAAAAAAAAGGGGGGGGGAGGGAGTTCTGGTTTATCACTTAGTTGTCCTTAAATTTGAGTGCTCACGTGACTTCCATCACATCAAAAACTTAATATTTCATGAATGGTTCACCTTTAGCTCTGAAATTTACCATGTTTAGTATTATGGTGGGCTTAGAATGTGCAACTCTTTTTTTGACAGTTCTTTGAGAATTTTGGTGAAAAATTTAGCTGAGGTCAGTATATAACTGATAAACCAATGTATTGATATTTTTTAAACTTTTACAGACGAATGAAGTTAACTGCCATCTTTGAGCATAACTACATTTAAAAATAAAGCTGCATATTTTTAAATGAAGTGTTTAACAAGGATTTATATTTTTCATTTTTAAAAATTAAAAATAATTTATTTCCTCTGTCGCATGTGGATTCTCGTCTGTCATTATAATGGTTAGAAATTTTGTTTGTGTAGAATGGAGCAAAGCTTGTCATGGTTCTGGTGTTTCAGTTTGCCAGATCTGTTCGCTGCAGTGAAATGTTTAGGTGTGGTTTTCTGTAGCCCGTCACTTATTTGGTGTCATTTATATGCACCTTTAGGATTTTCTGCCTACTCTATCCAGTTGTCCAAATGACATCCCACGTTTACAAACGCCCTTTCAAGTTTCAGTTTTCTTTTTCCATTAAATTGCCCTCATGCCCTAATAAGCAGTTTATAAGTGTGTGTATACATGTGTTTGTGTGTGTGTGTGTGGGGGGGTGTTTGTTGTATGTGGCTGAATTAGATTTTCAAAAGGACTAGACTCCAGTTTTAGAGATTAACTAGTTTGATTCCGGCAAACATTTCTCACTGGAATTTCACAGTTCATTGTAATGAAAATGTTAACCCTGGGTGACCTGTGACATACAGTAATGAATCTTGGATATCAAGGAATTTGTTAGTAGCATCTTGATGTATGCTTTAATGAGTTATTTTCAAAGTTGTGCATTAAGCCAAAGTTGGCATTTTGGAAATGTTTATATAATGTTCCATTTGGCTACTGATGGACATAAAAATAGAAATGCCTTCCTATGGAGAGTATTTTTCCTTTAAAAAATTAAAAAGGTTAATTATTTTGACTATTTGGTTTTAAACTTTTTATTCATCTAACAAATATTTCTCAAGTCTCTGCTATATAAAACTGGTGTTTGGAGTATAATAGTGATCAAAACAGACACACCTATCCTTGCCTTTGAAGAGTTTGCACTCCAGTAGAGGAAAACAGACTTTACTGAAATAATTATAAACTGTGATACATGTTGTGAAATATGAGATGCATATGACACTAATCATCATCAAACCTTCCATATGCCCCCTAAATATCCACCTCCTTGGAGTTAGATGAGGCCTATGTAACTTGTTCATGCCAATGAAATACCAGTGAAAGTGGTTGACACTCCAAGTAAAGGCAATGAAAAAAATTCACAGTACTGTCCGGTTTCTCTCTTCCCCTACTACAGTGACCAAGGATTTGACATGTTCTAGATGTGCAGCTATCAGCCTGGGTCTTGAGTGACTCCTTGAAGATGCAGAACTCCCTCAAATTTTCCCTTCCCCAGCATTGAACTTGCTAGGTATTAGCATGGAGAAGAAATAAACTATATTTACACTGATACTTTGGGGCAATTTATTATCATGGCAGAAATTATTATATCCTAACTAATATAGTGCTTTGGAAAAATCAGGGAAGGGTTTCTTGAGCAATAAAGAGGGAGTTAAAAGTGAAGCAAAATGAAAAATGGCATATTTTAAAAAACGATGGAATAAATTCTAAGTTGCAAGTCATTCAATAGTTCCTGAGCACCTGATAGGTGTCAGGCACTGTTCTAGATGCTTGGGACACAAGTACGTGAACAGCAGATCCTTGCCCTCATGGAGCTTACAATCTAGCAAGGGAAAATAGACAATAAACAATCAGGGTGGGGGGATATAGAACAGTTAGGTAAGGGAGATCAGGACTGCAGGGTAGAGAGATTGCAGTGTTGCGTAGGGTAGTCTGGAATAGGCCACTTTGGGAAGGTGAGATTTGAAGGCTACTACTGAAAGTGGATTAGGATCTTTCACCAGCAAGATGCATGCACTCAGAATCCTTTATAAAATTTTATTCTCACCTTACAGAACTTTGAACATTAATTTCTGAGTTCTTAAGATGATTGTTGGTGTATCTAGGGAGAATTTTTAAGAATTCTTTAGAAACGGTTAGAAACAGTTCTTGCTCTGTTTGTCCAGGCTGGAGTGCAGTGACGTGATCATAGCTCACTGTAGCCACAAACTCCTGGGCTCAAGTGATCCTCCTGCCTTAGCCTCCCAAGTAGGTGGGACTACAGGTGTGTGCCACCATGCCCAGCTAATTTTTTTATTTCCGTTTTTTAGAGACAGGTCTCACTATGTTGCCCAGACTGGTCTTGAACTGGCCTCAAGGGATCCTCCTGCCTCAGCCTCCTAAATTGCTGGGATTACAGGCATGAGCTACTGTGCCTGGCTCATTTTATTTTCTAAATTGTTTTGGAAAAAAATCTATACAATCTGTTGCTCTTCATTCTCAGAGTTGAATTTATTTTTTTAGATTTTAAACTTTAAAATTAAAATTTTTTAATATTTCTTATACTTTTTAAAGTGGGAGTGTATGTGTATTTTCAAAATAGTATCACTTTTCAGAAAAAGTTCTGTCATGGCCTTAAACATTTCTGTAAAGCTGAAAGGAAATGTCATTTATGATTTATTGATGGGAAACAAGTTATAAATTTTGAGTTACTTGAGAAACAAAAGGGGTGAGATTTATAGCTTAGTGCTGTGTGTTTTAGTTCTTAACCCATAAGCAAAATTTCTGGAAAAGTACCAATATCTAAATACCAAAAGATATTTTTTCATAAAGAGGAAACTTCCTCTCACTTCACCTCAAAGTTCAAGAAGTTTAACTTTGTGATCCAGGAAAAATAGTATGATTGAATTAATTTGCTACAGTAGAAATTTATTTATTTATCAAGGCATCATTAATTTTTTGCTAGTGATCAGTTTCTTCCATCAGGACAGGTACATACAATGGAACATGACATTTTGAAGGAAAATGCTGACTATTAGCTTTTCTTCTTTTAATTCTTTTAACATAGATTTTGAGCAATGTTAAAGACATTTTCCTGGGCAATTTGTATTTTGAGTTTTAAAAGGCTTTTTTTTTTTTTTTTTTTGACATTTCACTTTGCTTTAGAAAGGATTTAAGGTAGCTGAGTGGGTTTCCCTGGTGTTAGAAAAATTGTCATGTAAATTTAGATAAAAGTATTGTATACATCCTTTGGTTTTGGCTTAAGGGTTAAAATTTACTGTCTCCTGAACCTCATTGGAATTTGAAAGTACTTTCCAATAGTATTTTGAGTGGGTTCTTTAAACATTGATAAATAGGCCTCAAACTTAATTTTCAAGGAAATTAGCCCTGCTTTTACTGTTTACTCTTCTTGAAATACGTGAGAGGGAAAATAATTTAATTAGTTATGTGTTTTTATTTAATAATATACACAGTTAAATGTGACCTGCAGATATTGTGAAACTTAGCAAAAATACATTCTGTAAATTGCAACGTATGCTAATACTCCCTAGTTACTAAAACTTAGAGAGCTAAAGTAGTCCAATTAACTGATGTTAGAACATATCATGATGTGGGAAACTGTTAGCAAATTATAGTTATGTTTATACCTCTCTTTTCAACTATCATCATGTTTTTGAAATGAGATCTAAATTTTTAATCCTTGTTACCCATAAGGAAGGGAAATGTATTTAAATTTCACAAATGCATAAGAAAATTACCGAACTTCTTAGTTCTTAGTTTTATTCAGTATTTCCATGCAAATATCATTGGTGAGAAAGCCCAACATTATACATAACTATCTTTCACAAGGAAACAAGTGGTCAAGTAATTAATTAACTAATACTTTGTTTACTGGGAATAGCCATCATAATTCACATGAATAAGGATTATTCATGAATAAGAATTATTCATGTGATTATTAGGATTATTAGTACTGTATATTATTACATGAATGTTCAAAAGGAAAAATAACTTTCAGTCTTTGGTAAAAGAATAGGTAGGTATAAGGTAAAATTTCCCTTATGCCAGACTTAGCAGATGCTATTTAACGTGCTTAGCTGTCCTTGGAGAAGACTGAAGCCATTGTTTCTATAAAAATCCAATAAGGTTAAAACAAAAATATCACTTTGAACATGATGACTGAGGGTAAAATTTTGGGTAGGAGGCACTGGAAAGCTTCAAGCAACTTGAATCTTTCTCCAAAAAGTTAAACACAGTTCTACCCAAAAAAACCAGAAGACATTTCAAATTCATAGGAATTCTGTGAAGTCAGCTCACCTACCTGGAGACCAAAGTAAAGAAGCACCAAGAGAAAGGAAGCTGAGGTAAGAGGAGAAAAGAAAGCAGGAGGAAAAGAAGTGTGGAAAGAGCCCTAACTAAATCTGAGTGTGAGAAAGAGACAGGAATGTAATATTGTTTTGAGCTGGCAGGATGTGTCAGACACTGTAGTGGGCATTTCACAAGCCTGATCCCACCCCCGCTGAAGGTGAAATTTTTATCTCATGGTAAGCAAAAAAATGGAAAGTCATTGTACTTAAATTATCTAGGTCTCTCTCACAACTAGTGAGCAGGGAACTGGATTTGAACCCAGGGCGGTCTGTGATTTCTATTATACCATGCAGACCACCCCTTAAACAGAATCAAATTTACAAAGCAAACAAAACAACAAAAGGCTAAAACAACTCACAGGTCATTGGAGTCATGCCAATATTCTTTATTACTAACAGAGGAAAAGCAAACTTTAGTGCAAGGTATAAATCCAGCAAAATGAACAGCAAAGAAGAGAAATAATTAAAAATTATTCAAGTTATAAAAGAGGAAATAACTCTATGCATCTTGCAACATACTAGACAGGTAAGATGTTGACACGTTTTTATATCAAGACTCAGAATGAGAGCTCTTTGACGTGCTAGTTTGGTGTAAAATCCGTTAAATAAACTTGTACTTTATTTTTATTTGAACTAGGATGCCTAGACCGTTTAAGATGATTGGTTCTCAGTTAAGCAGCCAACCAGCCATCTAACAAGTATGTATTGCATGCCTACTGTTTCAGATTGGAATTACAGTAGTATAGAAGTCAGAAAACGCCATAGATTTTACCTTTTAGAGTGGGGAAAGAGATTTCATACAGGAGGAACAAGTGGGACAGCTTTCTGGTAGAAACAAACATAGTCATTTAGGAAATGGTAAGAAAAGAAAGGCGAGGGCAGAGGTGATGGGACAATGGTGAAATTCTTAGGAAGCTACTTTTTGCATCTGGTCCAGAGATTTTTAGCTGTCATCAGTGGGAGAGACAGGCTTTAGTGGTTTTATTCCACCTTGGCTGAAACCAGAAGTTCCCCTGCCTACTTCTCTAAAATTTATCTTTCACCAAGATTTTTGGTCTCAGGACTCCTTTATACTCTTGAAATTTATCGAAGACCTCAAAGAGCTTTTGTTATTGTTATTTGCCATACAAGAAATGTAAACTGAAACGTTATTATCTGATAAATAATTTTAAAATAACAATAACAAACTCATTACATGTTAACATGAATAGCAAGGCTCACGCCTGTAATCCTAACACTTTGGGAGGCCGAGGCGGGAGGATTGCTTGAGGCCAGGAGTTCTAGACTAGCTTGAGCAAGAGCGAAACCCCGTCTCTACAAAAAAAATAGAATAATTAGACGGGTGTGGTGGCATGCACCTGTAGTCCCAGCTACTTGGGAGGCTGAGGCAGGAGGATTTCTTGAGCTCAGGAGTTTGAGGTCGCAGTGAGCTATGATGATAACCACTGTGTTCTAGACTTGGCGACAGAGCAAAACTCTGTTTTAAAAACAAAACAAAACAAAAACAAAAAGAACAAACCCATAAATAACATTTTAGTGAAAATAGCTGTATTTTCCAAAGCAAAAATTTTAGTGATAAAAGGTAGTTTTTTAGGGTTTTTTTTTTTTTTTACATTTTTTTCTTGAATGGTTGGCCTAACAGAAAACAGCTGGATTTTTTTTTTTTTTTTATTTCAGAGTATTACAGAGTATTACAGCGGTATGAAGGCTTTGGTTACATAAATTGCCTTTGCACCCCCTAAGTCAGAGCTACAAGTGTGCCCGTCCCCCAGGCAGTGCACACCTGCATGCTTTAGGTGTGAATTTACCCATCCCCTTCTCCCCACTCCCACCTGCCTGACACCCTGTGACTGTTACTGACATGTACTCACTATTAAACTGGTACTAATCAAACAGCTGGATTTTCATATATGCTTCTGCATGTGATCTGTTGTGATCTGTTGTTTTGGTTATAGTATATGAAGAAAATACGGTCTCACACAGATATGTAACTAGAAAAAGGTGCTATTTTAAGAGCCTTTGCAGATAACTATAGATATTATTATTTGACACTACCCAACGGATCATGTTGTAATTTTTTAAAGGTTAGTTGCACTATGGAATTGAAAACTCTCAATGAAATTTTTGTACTGTGTTTCATTCAAACCCATTGGTTTTTCTTATTCTTTGAATAAGTCTTTTACCCCTGCATGATTTTGTGACATCAACCGGGGATTCTTTGGAAAATATTGGTTCACTGAGTTTTGCAGATCTTCCCAATGTTGACACATTTCAGTTATACAAAGCAAAAAAGAAAAATCATGTTTGTTAATATCACCACTGAGCTCACCGGAATATTCTTTAAATATTGGGAAGGTGTCAAGTTCATGCTGGCAGGTACAATATTTTAAAAATGTTAATTTTCACTTAAAACCTTGAATTTTATGACTGATAACAAATAATGTTAATTGCTTTCCTGAAAGGGTCTCAGCATCCCATAGAGGCCCTGGCCACACCTTAAGGATCACTGGTGTAGGAGGTTTGATTAGAGAGAAGTGAGTAAGAGAACATTTACCTTTTAAAAGGCCCAAACATATTAATTTTCTGAGTGCTGAAGGAATTTAAAAAATGAGGCCTCAGAATCACTAGCGGTAATCTCTGACAAATTAAGAAAAACAGGACAGAGTTCAGACATTCAGAAATGAGAAAATATTGCCTTAACTCTCCAGAGGGATGGATTCTGGGTAATGAAGGCCAGTATGTTTAACACTGATTCCCAGAAAAAGTCTTTAATATATTTTGTAGTAGGTAGTTTAAGAATATTAGACAATAATTCAGTGATTACTGGATGTCAGTGGGGGCTAGGTAGGTCATCTCAAATTTCATTTTTCCTTTTTGATCATCAACACAATGCTTTACATGATGCACATACTAAAATGTTTGAGTAACCATATAAAACAGTTGAATGATAATCTGTATAGTGTATTGCTTATACACACTGCACAAATTTCATCTGAATAAAAACCAATTGTAGACTACCAATTCTGCGGCATGCAAAATGTGCCAGGCAAAGGGCAGGTCTGAGAGGCACAAATGAGGAAAACTAAAAGAATTTGCCTTGAGAACATAGTGCAAGGGTATTTGTAAGCGTCATAAAATATTCTGAGCCCACCTTGTGAGAGAAGGTAGCACTGGATCATGGGAAGCGCGTAGCTCAAAGAGTGGAGAACAGGAGTGCTCATCCTGCTTTCACTGTCAAACTAACAGATTAAGTTACTTCGTTTCTAGGCCTGTGCTTTATATCTGTAAGATTTGAAAGGCTAGATAAGGTCTTCTGTAAGGATGGAGTTGTACTCTCTCACTCAAGGAACATAACTATAACTTAAGAGTGGAATTTAGAGAGACCAAGTTTACTTCATGATGAGTAACTTTCTGGCCCTGTGCCTTCTGACACTGTAGCCACTAACCACGTGTGGCCACAGAGCGCTGGAAAGTGACATTTGCTGTAAGTGTAAATTACAAACCAGATTTTGAAGACTTAGTATGAAAAGAAGAAGGCAAAATCTCTTGATAATAATTTTTATATTGATTATATGTTGAAATAAAAGCATTTTAGATATATTGGATTAAATTAATAGATTTTAAAATTCATTTCACCTGATTCCTTTTACTTTTAAAAATATATGGCCACTGGAAAATTTAAAAATACTTAGATGGCTTGCATTATATTTCTATTGGACAGGGCTATTCTAGCTAATAGGGTTTCCAAGAAAAGAAAAATAACTTGAAGAGGAACCTAGCCTTACTTTTGATTTTACGTTTTGGGGAACACAAGCAGAGGCTGGGTCACAGTCTGACAAGAGAGCCTTACAAAAGACTCTGCTTGGTATGCATGTGGTCTATGTTTGTATTCTCCACCTGTGCTCAGAGGAAGGCTAGGGCTCTTTGTTAGTTCACTTGTGTTGCTATAAAGAAAATATACCTACATGATTAGTGCGATGCGCACTGTCTGGGGAATGCACACGCTAGAAGCTCTGACTCGGGAGGGATGGGCGGGACATGGGCAATATATATAACCTGAACTTTTGTACCCCCATAATAAGCTGAAATAAATAATATATATATATATATATATATATGAAAATGCCTGAGGCTAAGAAATTTATAAAGAAAAGATTTTTATTTAGCTCATAGTTCTACAGACTGTACAGGAAGCACTAGCGCCAGCATCTGCTTCTGGTGAGGGCTTCAGGAAGCTTCCAATCAGGGCAGAAGACGAGCAGGTGTATCACATGGCAGGAGAAGGAGCAAAGAGGGAGGAGGTGGTGCCAGGATCTTTTAAACAACCAGCTCTCGAGTGAACTAATAGAGAACTCACTCCTTATCGCAGAGAGGGCACCAAGCCATTCATGAGGGATCTGCCCCCGTGCCCCAGACACCTCCCACTTGGCCTCACCTCCAACACTGGGGACCCAATTTCAACGGAGATTTGGAGGGGCCAAACATCCCCTCTCAGGCCCTGCCAACACTGCTCCCTGCTTTGTCAACGGTGGTGGCGAGTGGAGGACAAAAAGGGATGCTGGTGTTGGGCAATGGGGTAACTGATCAGTATGCGTTCACTGAATAAATGACTGAGTGTACAAAATATATGCATGTATTTCAGGTAAAATGGATGATGGTTTAGGGTTCAGGTTTAGGGTCAGGCCGCCAGTTTGATTCTCAGTGCCAGTGCTTACTAGCTCTGTGACCTCACTTACCTGCTCTTGTGCCTCAGTTTCTTGATCTGTAAAATGTAGGGTTTGCATGACTGGTTTTGAATACAGTAAAGTATATTTCCCTAGAAATATGGCTTGGTACTAGACATATTTGGTAATGCTATTGCATAAATCACGTCTTTCAAGACAAAACTACACACAACAAAAAACTCTTTATAAAATACCTTGCCTATAAACAGGTTGTTAAACACGTTCTCACTCCCTTGCCTTCCGTCACCACCTGTGCAGCATGTTTTTGAAGCAGTTCTACAATACTTATGACTAAAGCAGATTTGCACACTGCCCAGACCCCCTTAGCAACTTGATCTTATGGTAGGAGAACCATTTGTGGAACTGGAAACTTCATATTCAATAAGGACCTTGTAGGTGCAAAGTGATTCAAGGTGCTCTCTCTCTACTTCTGCCTTTTCCCATCCAAACAGGACCCTGCCATCTGGCAGCATGGGAAGGGGAAGTGTTTAGCCCATACACCTGCTATCTGACTCTCAGGATTCTAAAACTTAGAGCTGAATGGTGAGTTGGGATTATTTTTGCAACCCGGCACTACTTGGCAGCCTATTACACTCCTCAGGCCAGCGCTCTCCCAGTCCCCAGATCTTCACCACCCTGCTCACTTCATCCCTCTCACCCTCTCTATTCTCTCTCTCAGCACCTACTCTTGCCTTCTACTGAATTGAAAAAATTAAGGCTATCATACTGCATGGCATGGCCTGCTTCAACATCTTGTCCTTATCTCTATTATCAACCAATCCTCTACCTCCCAATTAGCTAGGACTACAGACTTCCACCACCACACCTGGCTAATTTATTTTATTTTACCTTTTGTAGAGTCAGGGTCTTGCTATTTTGCTCAGGCTGGTCTTGAACTCCTGGCTCAAGCGATGCTCCCTCCTTTGCCTCCCAAAGTGCTAGGATTACAGGCATGAGCCACCGCACTCAGTCTCTCCCTCTCATTTTAGAGGAAAAAGTATTTCCCTTCTTGTTTAAGGCTAACTTTTCTACTGTACTCTTATTTCTTTCTTTCCCAAGACAAACATATTTTATTGGGTTATCTCTCTCTTCTTATTTTTAACATTTTGTTCTCTTTTGGATCATTTTCTGGAGTTGAAAAATATTCTTAAATCCCTCCATATTTTTCAAAATAAAGAAAGTAGAAAGCCTTCTCTAACTTGTATTCTGATTAATTATCAGTCTCTCTCTTTTTAAAATCAAGTTCAAAAAGGAAAATCTACCCTTGTCTCTACTTCCTCACAACTCATTCATTTATTTTTCCATTCATAATATTTACCATTTTAACTTAGTTACAAATGCACATTCAAAATCACATGTAAAATAATGTCAATTTGGAAACATTCTATACCTCCTCAAAATATCAATCAAATTTAATGGTAGAATATACAAATTTTCAGATATTTAGGGATTCAAAAACTTTATCTCCCATGCAAGCTTTCTTAGAAAGATACGGGAGAATATGTTCCTCCCAAGACTAGGGCATGATATCAGGAAAAGGTCATAAAGAGGAGCAAAAGGAAGCCCTAGGTTACATAGCAGGCATAGAGAAAAACCAGTCCTGATCACAGCAGGAGCATGGAGTCCTCAAGAAGAAAAATTGCCAGGAGGAAAAATATGAAACCAACATACTTGTGTGTATGTAAAAGGTTATTGATAGGTAGGTGACAGGGATATTGGAGGATTTGGGGGAAAATGTTAGTGGTACATTGAAAATCAAACAATTAAAAATATCAACTTTTATTTGTTTGATTTTCAATGTACCACTCCAGTTTCAACTCTAGGAAAAATGAAGGTGTTAAACAAGACTTGATGTATGGAAGCTAAGTCCTCATCCACCATAATGGGAAGTCAATAGCTAATACCGTAAACCTAAAATTGATGAATCAAGAGATAAAAGCATAATGTTTAGCTAAAAATATGACAGAAAATATCAGAGAAAACAAGAATAGTTAAGAATGGATTTGAGAGATTGCCTCTGGAGAGTAAGGCTGGAGTACAGAACTGGGTGGAAGTAAGGATTATTTTTTGTTATGAATTTTTTAGTATTACTAGGGGTTTTAAATTATGTGCATTAAATTATTTTAATAAAAATAATTAAAACTTAGATATAAGATTTTTATGTCAGTGTTCTCTCTGATTCTGACCTTCTCTGTCTTCCCTTCGTCTACACCAACATCCTGCCTAGGTGATTTTTTCTACTCAGGTTAGTAACTGCTGTTATTATTACTTTGTAACTAATATCTGGCCACCCTCCCAAAGTCTCTGTTTTCCCTGTAGCCCACTCAGGTGGATGCTGATTTTACCTTTCCATTTCAGATAGCTCAAGATTTGGTTGGGGCGGGGTGATAGGATAGGTATGGAGCTTGCTCTTCATTATCACTTCCAAATAATTCACCCCTCTCTTGTCCTAAAGAAAACCACATCTCTGAAGCTTATTAGAGGCCATTGGACTTCACAATCCAATACTCCATGTTGCAATTTCTTGGTTATCTGCTCCTCTTCACAGATGACTTTAGCCTCTGGTTCACTGTTTTCCTACCCACCTCTTAATCCTGTTATGATTCCTGGTAGATTATCTATCCAACACCTTGGACCCATAGTTCCGTGACCCAATCACTTCCATTGATACTTTCCTTTCCGCCACCTCAACCACCAGGTCCCACTATCATAGGCTTGATTCTGCCATTTCCAATTATCAATTGTCTCCCAAACTTCTGTTTTTTGAGCATCTTCCTCTCTGTCACCTCAAATAATAAATAGCTCCAAGTCTTTTAATATGTTAAAAGATGTAAAAGAAAACATAAAAATAATGAGGAGAGATATGGAAGAGATAAAAAAGATGCAAATAGAAGTTATAGAGCTGAAAAATATAATATCTGAAACAAAAGTGTACTGGAGGAGATTAACAGCAATGTAGACACTGCAGATGAAAGGTTAGGGAACTCAAGAGCATAGCAATTGATATTATCTAAAATAAAGCAAAGTGGAAAAAGTCTGAAAGCAAAAATGACTAGAGCGTCAGTGAGTTGTGGGGCAATGTCAAGATGCAGGATTGGTGTCACATAGCAAGAAGAGTAGGGAGAGCTGAAAAAATACTCAAAGAAATAATGGCTGTAAAACTTCTAAATTTGATGAAAATTATAAGCCCATGGATCAAGAAGCTCAATGAACCTCAGGAAGAATAAACATAAAGAAAACCACAAAAGGTACATCACAATCAAATTGCTGAAAATCAGTAACAAAGAGAAAAATCTTAAAAAAAAAAAAAAAGGCAGAGTGAGTGTGTGTGTGTCTGTGTGTCGGATGAGGGGGATGTGACGCTGTCTTAGTCCATTTTGTGATGCTATCACAGAATACCTGAGACTGTGTAATTTTTAAAGAGCAAAATTTTATTTCTTACAGTTCTGGAAGCAGGAAGTCTAAGATCCAGGCACCAGCAGGTTTGGTTTCTGCTAAGGGTCCAGTCTCCACTTCCAAGGTGGCTCCTTAAATGCTGCATCCTACAGAGCAGAGGAACACTGTTCCTTACTTGGCAGAGAGTTGAAGAGTCAAGAGAGCCCACTCCCGGTATCCCTTTCAGTAAGGCATTAAGCCCACTCATGGAGGTATGGATCCCTCATGGCCTAATCACCTCTTAAAGGCCCCGCCCACCAATACCATTACACTGGCAATTAAATTTCAACATGAATTTTGAAGGGGACAAACATTCAAAACACAGCAGATACTTTTACAGAAAAACAAAGGTAAGTGTGACAACGGGCTTCTTCTTATATATGCAGTAGGCTGCATGACAATGGCATGATATCATTAACGAGCTGAAAAAACAAAGGTCAACCTAATGATCTAAATCCAGTGAAAATATCTCTCAAAAATGAAGGTGAATAAAGACAATTTCAGAACAAAGAAAACTGAAAAAAATCCGTTGCCAGTAAACCTGCAGAAGGAAAATGATATCATATTTGGATCTACACAAAGGAATAAGGAACACCAGAAATAGGAAGATTATAGGCAAACATTAAAAAAAAAAAAACTCATGTTTTAGCCTATTTAAGCGTAATTGTATTAGTTAAGATTTTCCAGAGAAAAAATACAATTTTCCAGACCCAACTGGATGTGTATGTATGTAAAGATAGATAGATACAGATTTATTTTAAGGAATTGACTCACACAATTGTGGAGGCATAGTAAATCCAAAATCTGCAGAGCAAGCTGGCAGGCTAGAGACCCAGTGGACAGTTGCAATTCTAGTCTAAAGGTAGAAGCTGGAGTCCCAGGAGAGCCAGTGGTGGAATTTCAGTCCAAGGCTGAAGACATGAGAACCAGGAGGGCTGATGGCATGAGTTCAGTTCAAGGTCAGGAGAAGATCACTGTTCCAGTTTGAAAACAGTCAGGCAGAGACTGAATTCCCCCTTACCACCCTCTCCCCTTTATTCTATTCAGGCCTCCAACAAGTTGGATGAGGCCCACCCACGATGGGGAGGACATCTGCTTTACTCGGTCTACCTATTCAAATGTTAATCTCATCCAGAAACACCCTCACAGACCTCTCAGAATAATTTTTTTTTTTTTTTTTTTCTGAGACAGGCTCTTGCTCTATTGCACCAGCTAGAGTACAATGTCATCATCACAGCTCACTGCAACCTTAAACTCCTGAGCTTAAGCGATCCTACTGCTTTGGTCCAGAGTAGCTGGGACTTACAAGTGCGCACCACTGTGCCTGGCTAATTTTTCTATAATACTTTTTTTGTGGAGACTGGGTCTCACTCTTGCTCAGGCTGGACTAGAATAAATATTTAACTAAATAAACATCTGGGCCCCTCATGGCCCAGTCAAGTTGACACATAAAATTAACAGTCACAGGCAGTCTGCTGGCACAATTCCTTCTTGCCCAGGGGAAGTTAGTCTTTGTTCTAGTAAGGTCTTCAACTGACTGGATGAAGCCCACTCACACTAAGGTAGGTAATCTGCTTAATGTCCTTGTTGACAATGTATAACTGAATCAATACAGGACCAGGTGGTACTACCCAGCATACGTTAAAACATAAGCCCTTTTTAGGTTGTGAATTTGAAAAGATCTATTTTCAATATATAATACTATATTTTAATACTTTTCACAGGAATGTTTAGATATGAGTTAAGGACATTTAGGAGAACCAAGAAACCTTGTCACAAGGTTTCCCACATCGTGGGAAAGATGGTAGCTTATGTATAGGTTTTTGAAGCTTTTCCCAGAATTGGAAATGGCCAAGAGACATTAAAAAAACAAAAAAACAAAATACCCCCAACTAATTTGTTTTGAAACCAGGGAATGGTGCCAATCACATTCCACAAAATTCAAAGAATTTCTATTAGATATGGTGCAATGAGACCAGGCTGAAGTGACAGAGAAGAAAGGAAAGCCTGGAAACCCTACTGGAATCCCTTAATTTAAAGAGAGAAGGGTTAAGACCGGGTAGGAGATGTGGCTATGGACGTATGACACACAGCTTCTAACAACAAATAAGTTGGGGATTTTCTTTGATCTGTCTTCTCAGTAACTTAGGGCTTCACATCAAGGCAGATGAGGACTTTCCCAAATAGAAGTAGTATCAGCGCTCACTTTCCCACCAAGAGAATGGGAAACTGTTCCCAATGGGTGGATGTACCAGGAGTGGTTATCCAGTAGCAAACTGGACATGGAAAACTGCCTTCCTATGAGAGAGGATAAAATATGGAGTTAAATAACAAAGACAAATTCCCTCAAGCTCTCCTGATCCTGGCTAGGTCTGACCTCAGTTCTCTCCAATCTTCTTTAGATTTCTTTTGGAATGGTTTTGAGAAAAATACACCATCAGCCCTTCAGCTGGATGTAAGAGGAGGTTTGAAGTGGTGCCCGGGATCAGTGAGGAGGCTCAGAACCCATCCACGCTCTTTGGGGTAAATATCAGGTCTGGTGTTGACCACCATCTTTCTAAATAGTATGTCAATACTCTATTTTTTTAATTTTAGAAATTATATTGACTTCCTATTTTGGTAGATGCTTGTTTAGCACGCATGTCTCCCAACTTATGCCTTTTTAGTCCTCTGGTATTGTCACTTCACAGTTTTTAGTGAAATCACTATTAAATATTTACATTGCTGGACTAAACAGATATCGCACTCTGCTTTGCCAAGTAGGTGCCAATCGTTTCCTTTCTCATTAAACTTTTTGTTTCCCTTAGTTAGTAATTTTCTGATTTAAATTTTCATTTGTTCATTTCCTTGTACCTTATACTATTTGCTAATTTTTCTTCTTCCTTTCAGTATAATGTTCCACATGGTCAAATCTGGCAGGAATCTATCCATTCCATTTCTTTTCCTGAACACATTTCTTTGATTTTCTCTGGTTATCCCCTAAACTCACTATCCTGATGTCATCCTGGGACTCCCCTTTGCTTTTCTGCTGTGCTAGATTCCCTATTTCCTGGCTACCGTATCTTTTTCTTTCTTGCTTTAATCCCTATTTTAGTGATGCTTGTAATTCTGGAGCTTCCTGAGAAAAGAAACAGAGAAAATGATTTTTTTTTTTTTTTTGAGATTTTGTATGTCTGAAAAGATCTTTTTTCCATTCTCATACCTGTTTGAGTTAAGGTATTGACTTCTAGGTCAATAGGTAAACGTTAGGTATTGACTTCTAGGTTTATCCCCTCAGAATTTAGAAGACTTGTGCAATTTGTCTTCTTTAAATTTCTTTAGAAAATACTTAAATTAGCAAACATTATGTACCAGACACTGTTCTGAATATTTCACAAATATGAACTCACCTAATCCTCATCATAACGCCATGACGTAGGTACCATAATTAATGCCATTTTTTCCCCATGAGGCATCGACTGCAAGGTCACGTTGCTGGTGGGCAATAGAGTCAGGATTCAAACCCAGGTAGCTGGGCTCCCAGCCTTCACACCACGCTGCCGCCTCTGATGTACCTGTTGTAAAGTCAGATGGCATTTGGATATCTGTTCCTTTTATGGGACTTGGTTTTTCCCTCTGGAAGCTTTTGGGGACTTCTTTTTATTTTTGATATCCTAAAATTTTATGATCATGTGTCCTAGGGATCTTTTAAAATGAATTTTGGGTAATAGATAGACCCTTTTAATTTATAGTTTTGTGCCCTTTATTCCTGGGAATTAAGTGTGGTGTGTGTGTGTATAAAATAATTTCTCTCCCACTATTTTCTCTGTTCTCCTTCTCTGTAGCTCTTCTTCTGGATTGATATCTTTTTTTCCTTCCATCAGAGCCATTGGCATTTATCCACATTCACACATCCCTACCAACATAGGCTTTATCAGGGGCTGTATTGACACTTTAATTGCAAAAAATCTTTTCTCTCCTTGTTCTACTTTCTGGGGAGAGAGGGTCTTCTTGATTTTATCTTTCAATTCTTCTATTGATTTTTTTAGAAGGCCTTATAGCTATATGTTCATTTCCAGGATCTCTTTCGTGTTTTCTGAATTTTTTTTAAGGTGGTTTCCTGTTGTTGATTTATAGATACCATATATTCTTTTGATTCTAAGGGGTGTAATTACAGTTTTTTAGATTTCAAGATTTCTTCTGCTTTTCCACCCTTAATTCTCTTCAAGTTCTTCTTTACAGTTTGTTTGTACCTCTATTTTTATATTAGTAAAAATGTTCCGGAGATGCTTGGTTGTCCATTCGTACTGCAAAGCAAGAGATCCAAAATCTCAAGGCTCCATTTTTAGTTGTACTTCTCCATTTATAATATAGAACAACTGTACTTTCTGTGTCTTTTCAGGGTTTGGCAGAGTAAATGGACTTTCTTCTCATTTGTATCTCTCACTGCAAGCACTTAAATTTCACTTTCTACTGTTCCTATAGGTAATTACTATTCTTCATTCTTTCCACCTTCATATTTTTGTGGTTTACAAATGTCTCCAGCATTCATTAAAGTTGGAATTTGTGTTCCTGTTCTCATTTTCCTTCTTGTTTGAAGATTTCTGAGAGAAAAAGTATGCAGAAATATCTTGACTTTGCCATTTTATTTTATCTTTTTAAGACAGAGTCTCACTCTGTTGCCCGGGCTAGAGTGCCATGGTGTCAGCCTAGCTCACAGCAACCTCAAACTCCTGGGCTCAAGGGATCCTCCTGCCTCAGCCTCCCAAATAGCTGAGACTACAGGTGCACGACACCACGCCCAGCTAATTTTTCTATTTTTAGTAGAGACGGGGTCTCGCTCTTGCTCAGGCTGGTCTTGAACTCCTGAGCTCAAGCGATCCTCCCACCTTGGCCACCCAGAATGTTAGGATTACAGGCGTGAGCCACTGAGCCTGGCCCACTTTGCCATTTTAAATGAAAGTCCATCACTCCTTCTTCTTGAAACCCCTTCCTTTCTTGGCTTCTGTGACTCCACCGTTTTTAGGTTCTCCTCTCACCTCTTTCTTCTCTACGACACGTCTAAATGTTGGAGTTCCTTGGGCTGTGGTGTTTGGCTACCTACTAATCTTCTAAACTTTTGCTCAAGGTGTTCCAATCCATTTACAGTACGATAAACACCTTCTGTATCCTGATGACTCCCAAATTTATATTTCCATTCTCTTTTTCTGCATAGAGTCTCCATCTTTTCTATTTTTCATATTATTTCAAACTTAACATGTCCAAACCTTAACCCTTGATTTTCAGCCCTAAACCTGTTCTTCTCTCATCTGTCACATCTCAGTAAATAGCAGCACTATTCTCCTAGCTCCTCAGGCCAAAAGCCTCCTAATGTTTTCCACTTGTTTAACAACCCCTTCCCCATTACATTTAATACAATCTATTTAATCCAAGATTCTTATTCCAAAATATAACTTCAATCTTTCTACTTTAATCGAAACTACTGTCATTTCTCATTTGGATTACTGACATAGCTTCCTAACAGGCCTCTGCTTCTACTTTTTTCTTTCCACACCATTCCTGAGATCACAGTCCCGGTGAACTTGAAGCATCAATCAGGCCATATGAGTCCTTTTCCCTAAAGATCCTAGTAACTTCTCATAGCATTTCCAAGCATATCTAAACTCATACAAGACAGGGAATGACCTGGTTTTTACCAACCTCTTTAACTGTATCTCCTACAGAGTGATTAGAGTGGAGAGGAACAAGAGTGATTCTGGCCTCAGGGCTTTTGCATGTCTGGGTATTTTTCATCTCATTCACTTGTACACACTTTCTTTCCAGGGATTGCTAATTTTTATCCTTTAAATGTTATCTTAAACATTACTTCTCAAGAGGTCTAGTGAATCACCCAAACGAATGAGATTCCCCAGCATATTCTATCTCATAGAAGCCCATTCTTTTTCTTCAATAACGTTCCCCAGTGCACACTGGATATTTCTTTGGTTACTTGTTTATATTTCTTTCACACTAGAATTTGAAAGTGCAAGCTAGTGCTAAGATTTTTTTCTTTTCACCATTATCCTCTCAGTGGCTGCCCTATGGAGACCCTCAATAGATATATATTTTAAATTAAATGACTGATTTCAAAAATAAGTAAACAGCAGTGAAACAAAACACAAACAAAAATGGGATATATGAAAAAACTTCTGCCACATAAAAGCAGAGCATTATCATAGCATTTCAAAACCAAAGGCTGAACATACTCTAGGGAAGATAATTGCATTTTAGGGAGCATTTACTTGGCAATTTCAGGATCCCTAAATAAATTGAGATCTCTTTGAATAAGAGATGAAAGATGTTATATAGTAAAACAACAGAATGAGAATAAAAGAAAAATGTAAGGGGATAAGTAAGACCGTAATAGACATTATGATGGCATAAGAGGCAATGAAGAGTGGAATCACCATTGCAGAGAATCAAACCAGTTAAGCAAAAGGTGAGTATAAAAAGCTCTTTAAGAACAAAAGGTGGCCGGGTTCGGTGACTCACACCTGTAATCCTAGCACTTTTAGAGCCCGAAGTAGGAGGATTGCCTGAGATCAGGAGTCTGAGCCCAGCCTGCAGAAGAGTGAGACCCTGTCTCTACAAAAAATAGAAAAAATTAGCCAAGCATGGTGGCCTGTAGTCCCAGCTACTCAGGAGACTGGGGCAGGAGGATTGCTTGAGCCCAGGAGTTTGAGGTTGATGCCACTGCACTCTAGCCAGGGCAAAAGAGGGAGACTCTGTTTCAAAGAAAAAAAATAAACGGAGAAAAAGAAAACAAACAAAAAAAAACCAAACAAACAAAAAAAAGAAAAGGACAGATTAGAAAATTAGAAGGAATAAATGGATACAGGAGACAAATAATAATGACACAACATGGATAATTGGTGATCTTGAAAAGGAGAGAACAAATGGAGCAAAAATGTTTCTGATCAAAAGAACGATCCAGATATGTCTGTGCATGACGTCAAATTATGGACAAAATTAGTAACACCTAGAAATATCTTGGTGACTTTTTGACTTTAAAGTTTTATGGGATTAGTTATTGATACTTTGCCTAGAAAATTCTTCCTTATCACTGGAATGTAAGCTTCATGAAGGCAGGAGGATTCGTCTCCATTACTTCCCACGATTCCCTCCGCACCTGGTACAATCGCAGGTACTCAATACATACACACCAAAGTCATCATGCAAACTCCAGCTCAGTTGCTGTCCACCCAGACAATTTGTCATTCACGAAGCAAAATTATGTTATTTTTGGCCATTTGAGAATTCAAGATGTATACTACAGCATACACCCATTCTGAGCAAAGTAACTCTAGTCAACCAAAAGTTTAAATATAAATAAATAAAACCTCCTGAAGAGGTAAATCATGGTGTGGAAGGACTAGTCATGGTATTAAGCCTTAAAACCATTAAATTTAGAACAAGGCACATAAAACTGTGATAAATATGGTTACGTAATAGATTGCAAAAACCACGTTATTGAGAAAGATGATTTATTGTGCAAAAAGTGATATGTATTATAAATATATACATATTTACTATATGTATTCTATATATGTATGTATAATATATGGATGTATATACATATATATACTGTATTATATATTTATATATTCATAGTACATATCACTTTTTAGATAATGAATAGTGCATATATATTTATAGTACATAATATATTTATATATGTTACATATATATATAAAATAAAATATTAACATTAACAATAATATGCTGAGACAAAAGTCCCGATTCTTACTACCCCCAACTGACTAGAAAGCAGACAGGAGGGAGGTGATATAAGGGAATATATTTCACAGGAGACATCAGTAATGTTCCTATCACTGTTCACTTGTGATATGTGTTGAGAATATTGAAGAGAAGCAGGATTTAAGCAGTTTTTAAAAAAGATAATCACTGGTAGAACCAAATCATCCTAAATTACTATTGGAGGAAAAAAAATCAGAGAAACAGATAAAAGTTAGAAAATGGTAATAAAACATTTAAAAACATATAACATATGACATAAATAGGACCAAGTGTATGTTACTTAAAAAAATGAAAATGGGATACAATCAGCTATTAAAGGAAAAAAAGGATCAGGTTATGTGAACAAACAAAATCTAATAAGATGCTATCTAGGCGAGACATCTAAAATGAGGTAAAAATGAAAGTTTAATCAGTATTTGTGGATTCAGCAAATCAATGAATCAAATTACTGAGTGTCTACCATGTGACAGACATTGTTCTAAATGCTGGGTTAAAAATGTAAGAATTAACAAGAGCAGGTCATGCAAATACAAACAAAAATAAATAAGGAGGCCTAATTTCAAAACAAAAATGTTTTATGTTCTTATAAAAATTAACAAATAGGACAAACAGGATTACTGTCCTATTGTTAACATATATAAACCTCAGTAAACACATAACTGTAGGGAAATTATATACACCGAACAACATAATGTAAAATCTATTTGTAATGTGTGAAAAAAAGATCTGCGGTGCAGGAACATTAGAATATTCCTTTGGGTCCTTAACTAACCAAAGAGACAAAGGTATATGTGATTATCGAGAAATTGAATATAATTAATGAGATTTATTTGAATATATAACACATTTTATTCTTTGCCAAAACCCCTTCTTTTTAACATTTTATGTTCATAAATAAATATATTTTATTTTTATCTATATCTTTTATCTATATGAGTAAGTAAATATATTCATACAGATAAAAATGAAGCAAGGTGAAAGCTGCAATATTAATAGTGTTTTTTTATGGGTAGTGGTATTTCTAATTATTAATAGTTTTCTTTTATTTATAGGTGTTTTCTAATATTTCTACAGTGAAGATGTATTGCTTGTATAATTAGAAAAAGGTAAAGGGGTGAGCAAGCCAGTATATACTAGATGATATGGTTGGAGAGATGGACTGTCCTAAGAGAGAGGTGATGAGTATGAAGGAGGAAGTGTGTACACAGGAAAAAAAAATAGCTTCAATGTGTTTTGGAAGCTTTAAGAAACTGCAAGAATTGAAAGAAATTTAAGAAAAATACATTATTAGTTCACGTATGGAAAACGAAGCCAAGGCAGTGCAAAACAAGAAGGAAAACTCTCATCACAGGCTGAATGTGTTCCCAAGCAGACCACAAAGTAAAGAACAGAAAGGGAAAGAGGTCTCAAAGGAATATAGATATTAAAATGAATGCGAACCCTGGGAGGGTTATGTTACTATGCTGTTGATTTTGGAAAGTGAGGAAAATTTCAAGCCTCTTGAAACGATAAAAGACACTGTGGTGTATTCAAAGGAACCCTGTGGAATTGGCATACTTGAGTTAGAATTCAAGGACTGCCATTTAACCAGCTTGTAACCTGATTGCTTAAAGGTCTCTGACCCTCATTTTGTCATCTATAAAATGGGGATAATATGCTTTTTGGATGATTGTTCTATTGAATTGTCTGAAGAAAGTATATATACATATACATACATGTGTGTACATATGTTTGAACATATGTATATATACACATAAATGAATCCTGGGAAGGTTAGGAAAAGCTTTTGAAAGCAATCAAGCTGGGTCTTAAAGAATTAATTTGGTAATGAATAGGAATTGAGTACTTACTACATACCAGGTACTGGGGACATAGAGGGAAACAATAGGAACATAGTCTCTGCCCTCATGAAGTTTACATTCCAGTGATGCATAAGAATTTTCTAGTCAAAGATGGTGTATCCCTGAGCTAGAGAATAGTGGAAGTTGCATTATATTATATATATCAAATAATTATAAAAACCTTATCCCAAATCTATCTTAATTTTCAGTAAAACCTTTAAGCACCCATGTACCTAGTATGGCAGTTTACATGCAAAAAATGTATTCATTCAACAAACCCTTGATGAGAATCTTCTGTAAACTCAGTATTCTGACAGGTCCTTTAGGGTAACATAACAGCATGTGTGTTTCTTAAGAAACTTATGCAGTAGAAAAGTTAAAACGTGTGGTAATGTCAATGATACAGTAAAAAATATTAGACTACATTGAGGACAGAAAGATTATGTTAGGCAGGGTGGCGCCATGGAAATTTCATAGAGCAGATATTGGCGTTCGAACTGGACCTTTCAGGAAAGTTAGAATCTGGATATACTAATCCCTGGACAGGAGGAAGTGTGATAAAACACACTCATGGGATATGAAAAAGAATGCAAAAAGGCCAGAGAAGAAAAATAGGTTATCAACAATCAAATAATTGGATTTGATTAGATCAATAATGATCACAACATCATTCTTTTCTTTCTACCTGATTTCAAAGATTATTGCTTGGGGCGATGATGTAGACATTAGAACTGAGTAGGTGATTACAGGGAGTTGGTAAAAATCAAATTCTTCAGTATTTATTTCTGACGGCCTGCTTGTGACCAGTATTTCTCAAAACGTGTGGGAAATTAGTACCCACAAGCTGAGTAAGATGTTCATGAGAATGTCAGAGAGCCTGTTTGTCAACCTTAATTGACAACTGATGTTTAAAAGACAATAGAGTAATTCTTAGGATTTAACGGGAACATATTGCTATTTAATGCCAGAAGAGGAAGAACTAATGTATGCAAAGGCCTGTAGAAATGAGGGATATGGACAAAATAATCCCCTTTTTGTTTCAGGAAAATGTAAAGTAGTGCCCCAGGGATTGTTGGCAAATATTATCATCTTTGAAAGCTACTGCTTAACACAAATTCTGGGAAGCTGGAGGCTTCTGGGTAATGTGAATCACAAGGAAAGAATGCCCTGTTTTGTGGCTGAAATTTTTTAATGGAATACTGGTTGATCTTAGTAAAGAAGGCCAGGGGTCAGGGTTAGTTTGGAAGAATTTTCAGCCTGTTCCTGTAGAGGCCCCGACATAGGGCCTTGACTTTGGTTTGCTTCTTTTTGGTTTACCTGATTAGAACGCTTCATGTGAACACCTGCCTATGGGAGCCACTCACATCTTTAGGGAAATGGCTTTCTTTCTCCCTGCCATATGGAATTATAAGTCTAAGTATTTTTAAGACCTAGCTTAACAGGACTCTACTCATCCTCTTAAATGAATATTTATTGAGCACGGATTGCATACATGGTTCCTGCCTTTGAGGATTTTGTTTTAGTGGTGAAATATATACATGTGTGTGTATCAGGATCCAGGCAGTAAAATGTATAAGCAATAATTAATAAACAATGATTCTAGGCCGGGCGCGGTGGCTCACGCCTGTAATCCTAGCACTCTGGGAGGCCGAGGTGGGCGGATCGTTTGAGCTCAGGAGTTCGAGACCAGCCTGAGCAAGAGCGAGACCCCACCTCTACTAAAAATAGAAAGAAATTATATGGACAGCTAAAAATATATATAGAAAAAATTAGCCGGGCATGGTGGCGCATGCCTGTAGTCCCAGCTACTTGGGAGGCTGAGACAGGAGGATTGCTTGAGCCCAGGAGTTTGAGATTGCTGTGAGCTAGGCTGACGCCACGGCACTCACTCTAGCCTGGGCAACAGAGTGAGACTCTGTCTCAAAAAAAAAAAAATAAACAATGATTCTAATGTGATCAGCAGTGAAGTAGCTCTCTACAGTAAATGCTATGGAGGTTGGTTGTCTGAACCTCTGTATGCTGGGGATGGCCTCAGAAAAAGATATTATTTGAGCCTCTTTGTGCTGAATAGGTTTATGGTAGGAAAAGGCACGGTGGAGGGTAGGGGAGGAAAGATTTGGGGGGTAAAAGCATATGCTGTAGTCAAGGAATTACAAACAGCTCTCTGGGGTTAGAGCATCCATGAATGAGAATAGTATAGGAGGTGTGGCTGGGAAGACATTGGGACTGACCAGGACCAGCCTTGAGCTTAGGATGAGGAGTCAGCCTTGGCAAGGACTGGCAAGTGTCACTGAAAGTTTCTGCCCAGATCTACACCACCTGAAAATGTGTAGAGCAAGAGACCAAGAGACGGAGGAGCATTAGGAACAGGAAAGAGGGAGAAGGGTTTAACTTGCCGGGAGCACACAGCGGGCAGGGGAGCCCAGCAATGCCAAGATGCAGCATGTATGGGACACGGTGATCTCAATGTAAATAATGAGGGCGGATAAAGGGAGTTAGGCAACCCATGGGGTGACAGTGATGGTGCCATTTATCCAGGAGGAAGAGGACATTTTGTATTTGTCTTTGTGGTTGTCTCCATAGGCTGATTTTTATTTTTGGCTATAGTTCCACAAGCTGATGGAATTTTAAATGGAAACTGTTAAATGTGCCTGAATGGTTGCAGCCGCATTGCTGATAGGGAAAGAGTAGATGGCACACCCATTAGCCAGCTTGCTTCCTAGAGGAGACATGGGTTCTGCGAGCACAGAGTAACAAGGCAAGGTGACGTGCAGTGTGCAAGGTGGTAAGGAGCTGGAGGAAGAGTGAGCCTCCAACTTTGCCTGGGGTGGAAGAGGAAGCAGCGTGTTGGTAAAGGCTTCCTACAGGAACAGACTCAAACTGAAGCTTGAGAGATAGATGAGTGGGAATTTTGTAGGTAGACAAGCGAGAAGAAAAGTGTGTGCAAACATCTAACAAATGAGAGAACATGGCTTATTTGGGCAGTGGCAAATGGTCCACTCTCGTTAATCCCGGTTTGAGAGAGAGAGAATAACATGGAATGAGGCTGGGAAAGTAACCAAGCACAGAGCAGTAAAGGTCTTGATGCAGTGATAAGCAGTTAAAATTTTACCCTGTAGTTGATGAGGAGTCATTGGAGAATTTTGAGGAGAATCTTTATAGCTGCCAGTCACTTGCTTACTCATTCACTCACTCACCAAATATGATCTAAATTCAATGCTGGACCACTGTGTTGGCAATACGAAGAATGAATAAACCAAAGATATTTGGCAGAGAACACCAGCTGTTTTCCAAAATGTACTTCTTCCGCCTGGATACATAGCTAGATCACACTTCTCAGCCACCACGCTCGACTAATTTTTCTATTTTTTGTAGAGACAGGGTCACACCATGTTGCCCAGGCTGGTCTCGAACTCCTGGCCTCAAGTGTTCTTCCTGCCTTGGCCTCCCAAAGTGCTAAGATTACAGGTGTGAGCCACTGTGCTGGGCATGTTTGGGCCATCTTTGTCGGTGGCTACCGTATCATGTCTAGCCAATCTTGTTTCACCTATACTCCTACCTCACTCCCCCCTGCTTAGATTGTTTTACAACAAATCTCCAACATTGTATCATTTTATTGACAAATATTCCAATAGATATCTCAAAAAAATAAGAACTCATACCATTTTCACACCTAAAAAAATTAATAATTCTCTTTTTACTAGAATCCAATATCCAGTCAGCATTTAAATTCCCTTAACTATTTTGTATACACTTATATAAATATACATACACTTAGGAATTTTTTAATTTAAAGTCTATATATTAAAATTAGTTGATATAATTATTAGGTCTCAATCTGTAGGTCCATCATTCATTTTTTTTTTAAAGGATTACATTTATCCATTGAGGGAACTAAGTTATTTGTCTTGTCCCACAGTCTGTATTTCCATGATTGCAGTGTTACCATGTTTCTTTCCTCCCTGTATTTCTCGTAGAGACATCAGTATTTAAGGAGTCATCAAAGAAAGACGGGTTTCTAAATAGACCATTTTGCTGAATGGCCTAGTGTTGAGATCTATATTTGGCCTAAAATTAATGCATTATTCACAGAATGAAGTTTTGGCATATAGGAATATGTTTGAATTCTTATTTTTAAATATAATTATTATTGCTATTTAATTATTTAAAAATTGAGTATCAAATTTGAAAAATTTGATATTACAGAGTAAAATTGATCCTTTCATAGTACTATGACTTCTTATATCTTCTGCGGTCAAATATCTGTACATTTATAATACTGAATTGTTGTTTGCTTTTAGTTGAAGTCAGTGGAGGTATTTTGGGATACCCTATTGTTTTCTAATATTTTCTTCTTTATATCCTTCATATTCTTTTTTGTGTTTGCACCAGAGGTAACTTACTGTTGTTGTGTCTGGATTTTGGAGAGTTTTCTACTTGCAAAACTTTGAGGTGACAAAGTTCGCATTTTCCTTTTATCCTTAAAAGACATGAAAGGATCTCAAATAGGACTATTTCTTCAAAGACTCATGGCCTAATACAATTAAAGAGTGGAAAGTTAAATATCATTCTTAAATGTAATTTTATTTATTTTTATGAATGCCAGTATACCAAGAAATCCCACAAAGAGTAAAATTATAACTTATCTTTACTATTTTGGCTTGTATTATTTTTATCTAAAATTTCAAAAACATTTGGGTTCAAAGGATATAATATTCTTACTAAAGATATCTAGCTAATATATTATTTACATTTATAAGCTATTATAGATCAGCTTATATTTATATATTAATATATATTAATATAATGTATATATATTATTAATATATATTAATATTATATTAATATATATTAATATATTAATATTAATATTAATATTATTAATATATATTAACCAAAATATATTTCCTAGCTGGGCGCAGTGGCTCACGCCTGTAATCCTAGCACTCTGGGAGGCTGAGGCAGGAGGATCGTTTGAGGTCAAGAGTTCAAGACCAGCCTGAGCAAGAGCGAGACCCCGTCTCCACTAAAAAATAGAAAGAAATTATCTGGACAACTAAAAATATATAAAAAAAATTAGCCGGGCATGGTGGTGCATGCCTGTAGTCCCAGCGACTCAGGAGGCTGAGGCAGGAGGATTGCTTAAGCCCAGGAGTTTGAGGTTGCTGTGAGCTAGGCTGATGCCACAGCACTCACTCTAGCCCAGGCACCAGAGTGAGACTCTGTCTCAAAAAAAAAAAAAAAAATAGAAAAAAATATATATTTCCTTATTTAAGTATTTGAAAGCCTTTAATTGTTTTTGGGCATGAAACAGACAGCTGTCACAATCGTCATTTTTATGATTTTACTTTTGTAGTGATACATATTTTTCAACTGATAGAGTTTCTGCATAAATCTGCACTCAAGATTTTCACTTTAAGTTACATCTAGAATGTTTATATTTGAAAGTGAATATTTTGATGTTAACAATAAAACTGAATGACCTGATTTTCCTGTGTTGCAGTGGCATGATCAAATATGATGGAAACCTACACTAGCACATGATTATCAGCATGCACAAGTTCAGGGATGTGGAACTAACAGTGAAGTTGGCAGTCAGTTATTTGGCCTTTCAAAACTGAAGCTGAATATTAGCCAAATAATCAGGTGGAAGGACACTGAGAGAAAATGTCCAGATGAACAGGAGAACCAGGAAAAAATAATGAATTAATTCAATAAATATTTAGTTAGAGCCTATTATGGGCTAAGCACTATTTTAGGTACATGGGAGACATTAGTGAGAAACACAGACAGATCCCTGTCACATTTGCATGTGATGGAATCAAGGAAACTGAGGAGGAGAGAGGTTCAAGGAGGGAGGTATGATCAACACTTTCAAGTCTAGGCCAATTAAAAATAAAGACTGAAAAATGCCCATTGGGTTTGGCAATTAAGATGTTAAGCTGGTAGGCTTGGTGAGAACAGTTCTAGAAGAATTGTTGTGTTGGAGTCCAGATGACCAAGGGCTGAGTAGTGAATGGGAGGTGAAGAAGTTGAGTGTCTCAGTCTGTTCCTGCTACTATAGCAAAATCCTTTAGAATGAGTAATTTATAAACAACAGAACTTTATTTTTCATATTTCTGAAGGCTGAGAAGTTCAAGATCAAGGTACCACCGGATTTGGTGTCTGATGAGGGCCCATTCCTTATAGATGGCACCTTCTATGTGTCCTCACAGGACAGAAAGGGCAAGGCAACTCCTTTCAAACTCTTTGATAAGGGCACTAAGCACTCCTGATTTAATCACTTCCCAAAGGCCCCACCTCTTAATACTGTCACATCGGGTGTTAGTATTCCAACATATGAATTTTGGGGGGACACAGATTTTCAGACCATAGCATAGAGACTATTGTATGGGATCATTTAGAAGTTTAGCTGTCAGAAGGAGAAAGGGCAACAGCTAGAAGAAGGGCTGAAGGGATATTTGTTTTAACCTAGGAAAGGCTTGAGCATATTATGCTGATGGTACAAATGAGCATCAACATCTGGAAGAATAAGGAGAATTAGGAAGAGGTCAGCGATCAGGGATGAGGTGAGGTAGAGGGTTCTTTGAAGGTGCCAGTGATGCAGGGGGTCTCCTTACACTCTGCTGAGATGACCTTAGCGATATGCTCTCCGCTTCACTAATGGGAAACAGTGACATACAAGGCACTTATTTTCGAGAGGCATTTCAGGAAATCACCACCAACTGCTGGGCCCTTATTAGGATCCAACCTGAGCACAGAGCTTCCTTCCAAACCACAGAAAGGACAATTAAAAGTGGTAAGTGCCCCTCAAACCTGAAGCTACCACGCGGGAAGCTTAGGCCGTAGAAATGAAGAAATGACAGAACTCCTCCTGCTTTGTTTTGGTTTCCAGAAAAATCAGAAGTTCTGCCTCGGAACTCCAAGTCGCAGGCTCTGAGTGGTAGGATCAAGTCGAGCAGATTGTTCACTGTTCAAGGGCACCTGGACTAGGTGCAACTGGGGACCAAGAACCGTCTGTTTACCAAGCCTCGTGCCCGGGGCGTGGACATGGGACTGCAACCCCAGGAAGAGACTTTTTTTAAAAAAATTCGTACGGACTGCATACGAGCTAGTAGCAGCCCCGGATAAACTCCAGTGGATACTGCTATAGGAGCTCTACCCACTGACTCAGACAAGGGAACGATGCCTTATCTTTTAGGAGCTTAATTACACACCCTACACCCAGAACACAATTCGGTTTCCAGAATCTAGGAGGGACTTCTTGAGTGGGTATTTTTTTAAAGTGGTATCTCTGATGGCCAAGGAATCATCCACAGATGAGTCACACAGTGGCAATGTGAATATTAAAGAAACACATGGGAAAAATCTGCAACCTCATTAGACAACAAAGAAAGTATAAAAGAGCAGCCTTGAGGCAACATTTATACACATCAAAATTGAATAATTATGCCCTGTGTGGGGAAGTTGGTGATGAAACCATCACATTCACAGGACAGCTGGCCTCATTTGAGGACAAACTCATTTGGAAAGCAGCATGGCAACATGCATCAAGAACCATAAAGATGTTGCTATACTTTTTTCCCACACGGTTATCCCATGCCTGGAAATTTATCCCATGGAATTAATTCAGGACAAAAAAAAAAAACTATACATATGAAGTTGTTTACTACAACATTTTCTATAGTGTCTGCTAAATTATAGGAGCTCAAGAAATAATTATTTGGTCTAGCAGTAAATGAATAAAAGTTTCTGCTACAAGAACCTTCTATATAGAGGGTGGCTCTATGATAATGGGATATTTTCAGAAGTCATATGTGCAAATTATAATCAAACAACTAAACGTAGACCTACCATTTGATCCAGCAATCCTATTATTGGGTATTTACCCAAAGGAAAAAAAAAAGTCATTTTATCAAAAAGACACTTGCACTCAAATGTTTATAGCAGCACAATTCACAATCGCAAAGATGTGGCATCAACCCGAGTGTCCATCAATACATGAGTGGATTAATAAAATATGGTACATGTATACCATGGAGTACTACTCAGCCATAAAAAATAATGGTGAACTAATACCTTTTGTAACAACCTGGATGGAACTGGAGATCATTCTTCAAAGAGAAGTACTGTAAGAATAGAAAAACAAACACCACATGTACTCACTATTAAATTGGAACTAACTTATCAACACACATGTGCACATATGATAGTAAAACTCAATGGAAATCAAGCAGGTGGGAGGGGAGAGGAGAGGATGGGTAAATTCACACCTAACGGGTATAATGAGCATTATATGGGTGATGGGCACACTTATAACTTTGACTCAAACTGTACAAAAACAATTCATATAACCAAAACATTTGCACCTCTGTAATATTCTGAAACAAATAAAAACAAATAACATATACAAGTCATACCGTGGTTTCTTTTGTATTTACAAGTGATCTTAAGCAAAATTTTTACAAGGAAAACAATCTAGGCATTGCTTAAATGCTTAATATATAGTAGTCGTGAGTAGTGGTTCTCAAATTTAATTGTACCTCAGAGTCACCTGGAGGACGCCCCTCCGCCCCCGAGATTCTGATTCAGTGGATATGGGGTTGGGCCTGAGAATCAGCATTTCTAACATATTTCTAGGGGATGCTGATTCTGCTAGTCCTGTGGCCTTACTTTGAGAACCACTAGTTTACAGTAAACTTTAGCTTTTGCCCAGGGAGTCACAATTATCACTAACTGTCTGGAGTAGAAAGCAAAAACAAAGACATGAATTCCTGGAGGTCACAAACTGTGTCTTGCTCATCTGTGTACCCCCAGCACCTAGCCCCATGTAGTGTCTACGTAAATGCTTTTCAAATTGAGTTGCATCCATAGTCAGAAATTTCAATAAACAGTGCAGATCTTCACTTCCCTTTCCAATATCTTACCATCCACTTGGTCACTGTAGTGTTCATGTTGAAGCCATCCTAGTTGGCACAGGCCCTTTGAGATGACCCTTGGAATAGCCAAACTGCCGCTGAGGGCGAGCGATAAAGCAAGTGTCCAGTTTTGCTGTTGTTATTTTCTGTGCCTCTTAGACTCCTGAGCTTTCAGCAACAGAAGCTAAAAATTTGACTCACTGGCCTAGCAGCGAGGAACGGTAAAGAGAAACAGCAGACTTGAGTCTATTGGTTAGATGCACTACAATTAAAGAAAATACAGTTAATATCTTCATACAGGCTTCTTTGTGTTTTCACAAATTGTGGAAATGCTATTCACATGCTTTTATAATGCTCTGCAAAAGGGTTTTGCTGTGGATTTTAAATTTTACTTCCAGTAATAAAGTTTCTTTATAGATTTGCTGTTACATGTTATTAATCTTTTTCATTCTTTTCATTTTAGGGAAAAATTATATTTTTATTGTTTTAAGTTGCATTTCCTTGACTCTAGTGAGGCTGAGCATATCTCACATTTGTTGTCCATTTGTATTTCTTATATGACTTGCATGTTCTAATTTTTTGCTTATTTTTAACTGGGTTGTCTGTCTTTTCCCTACTTGTTTGTCATTAGTTTTTTTGAGTTATGGGTAGTTATCCATTGCTGGATGTGTCTTCTCTCAGTTGGTTGATTGTCTTTTAATATTTTTATGGTGTCTATCAGTATATATATGTTTAAAATTTTTATATAGTCATGGCCATTATTTTTGCTTTTCACTTCTGGGTTTTCTGTCCCACACTACACATTCATAAGATTATAAAAAGATAGTTTCTGGTTTTTATTTTTGAGACGGAGTCTCCCTCTGTCATCTGGGCCAGAGTGCCGTGGCCTCAGCCTAGCTCACAGAAACCTCGAAGTCCTGGGTTCAGGTCATTATCCTCCCTCAGCCTCCAGAGTAGCTGGGATTACAGGTGCATGCCACCATACCTGGCTAATTTTTCTATTTTTAGTAGAGACGGGGTCTCACTCTTGCTCAGGCTGGTCTCAAATGCTTGACCTCAAGTGATTCTCCTGCTTTAGCCTCCCAGAGTGCTAGGATTACAAGATTACAGAACGCTAGGATTACATTACACCCGGCCAGTTTCTGTTTTTTAAACTTTAATTTTATTTTTTAAACATTTTGTTAATTTAATGTCTGGAATTATTTTTTAGCCTGGCATGAAGTAGTGACCTAATGAATATCCATTTTTTTTTTTACAATATCGTGACTATCCTTTCCTAGTTAACTTGAAATACCACCTTTATGGAATTTTAGGCTTACTTACATACATAGCATTTTTGAGTATTTTGTTTCAGTGGACTATCTCTTTATTCAGTAGCTAATATTACATATTTTACCTTAGCTTTTTTTGTACTCATCAAGTTCCCCCTTACTGTTCTTTAAAATAAAATCTTATCTCTCATTCATTTTCTTTAATATGAAATTTAGAATCAGTTTGTCAAGTTCTAGAAAAATTTCTGTTGAGACTTTAACTTTTTAAAAAGTATTACATATTCCCATTTAAAACAATGATATGTCTCCACTTATTTAGGTTTTATTTTATGTCATTCATATCATTGTTTAATGTTTCTTGTTATATTTATTCAAAGTTCATTGCTTTGTGAATAGCACAGTATCTTTTTTACTTTTAACTTTCTCACTGATTATTACAGTCGATTAGAGATTCAATGTGGTCTTATACTAGCCATATTTACTTCCGTATGAGTTTCAGAAATTTCTTAGTTTCTTCCCCTAGTTTATTAGTTTATGTAGACAATCATATTATCTACAAATAATGATCATATGTCTTTTCCTTTCTTATGTGTATATTTCATTAAAAATATTTTCCTATCATATTTAATTTGTTAATACAGCTAGTAAAGTATTTAATGATTTCAGGGATGGCAGGTTTTCTGGTATTTTTTATTTTAATGAGAATGCTTTTAATGTTTTATCATTAATATGGTGCTTTCTATGGGTGCCTGCTATCTCCCCTTATAACTTTTGTTAAGTTAAAGAAATTTCCTTTTATTCCTTTTCTAAGGTTTTTTTTTCCACTTTTAAATTGAAATGTGTATTGAAATTTACCAAATACTTTTAAAGCTCTATTAAAATCTGTGTATCTTTTATTTTGATCTGTTATTGTTATGAATTACATGAATATACCTATATTCTACAGAGAATACATGGAATAAATTCTACATATTCTATTTAAAATACACAGAATAAATTCTACTTCATCATAACATTTTAATCTCTTAATATTCTGCTGGATTCAATTTTCAAATGTTCTCGTTGTATCAATTCATAAGTGAAATTTGCTTAGGAAGCATCAATCACATACTGATTGACCCAAGCCCCCTCTTGTCCCTTATGTTGGTTCAATCTCAGTGGAGGTTCTGTGTGCTTATCTACTCTTTACAGTGTTTTTTGTCTTGTGTGTGGTTCTGTTTTCAAACAATTACTCACAATTTCTAGTCACTGAGGAGACTTGTCCTATTTTCCAGTGCTTGTTGGGCTTATCCCTGTAATAGTAAAAAAAATTTGGTGGGTGGGTCAGCAGTCATCTGTGTTCAGTCTATTGTCTTGATCCAATTCCAGTACAGTTACTGCTGTATTTACGAAAAATCTTATGCCTGTTTTATAACTTTCTGCCCTATTAAATTCTCTTTTTTGAACTAGTATTTTTTTTATTAATTATTTTGAGTTTCTTAGATAGGAAATGATATTATATACAAACAATCTTCTCTCCTTTCCAAAAGCTACGTTATTTGTTTTCTTTTCATTGTCTTATTTCACTGGCTAGAAATTCCAGACCATGTCAAATGCTCATGGGGAGAGAGGGCCTCCTTATCTTACTGTTGATGTTAATAGGACTCAATTTTTCTACATGTTTATAATCTTTGCTGTTGGTTTTGCATAGACATTCTTTATCTTATTTGGTTTACAACTTTGTTCCCTTTATTTCTAAATTACTAAGCAATTTTAAAAAATTAGGTTTTTTTTTTTTTCTTTTGGAGACAGAGTCTCACTCTGTTGCCCCGGCTAGAATGCCGTGGTGTTAGCCTAGCTCACAGCAACCTCAAACTCCTGGGCTCAAGCGATCCTTCTGCCTCAGCCTCCCAAGTAGTTGGGACTACAGGCATGTGCTGTCATACCTGGCTAATTTTTTCTATACATTTTTAGTTGTCCAGCTAATTTCTTTCTATTTTTAGTAGAGACGGGGTCTCGCTCTTGCTCAGGCTGGTCCTGAACTCCTGACCTCTAGCGATCCTCCCGCCTCGGCCTCCCAGAGTGCTAGGATTGCAGGCGAGAGCCACCGCGCCCGGCCAAAAATTAGGTTGTTATCAATTCGACATTGATAAAAACAAGGAACAAATTCCTTTGAGAACTTTATTAAGAGGTCATTTTTTGCCCCTTTCACTGACTGAAATAAATACATGTTCTGATTGAAGGAGGTCACTGTCATCCTTTTCTCCTTGGTTTTCTTTGATTGCCCTCCTATTGTCACTGCAGAGCAGGAGGAACAGCAAGACTCTGACCAGTGAGAGGGTGTCTTCCGCCAGTGAAGATGGCAAGATGGATAGACTGAAGTATGCTTTTCCAGTTTTTTTTTTTCTTCTTTTTTTCAGTCATGGTAAAAAATTTCCGTCACTCTCAAAAAACCTAACCCATCCCAAAGAGAACAAGGGCCTGCAGAGAGTCAGCTTCCTGGCCAGGGTGCCAGGTACATGCTGTAGTCATTGCACAAAATGAAGCCAACTGGGGAACAGGACAGAAACCACAACCCTGGCCCTTTATCAACTAAATAACCAGGCACAGACATCACAGACATCGACAAGCCAAAAGGGAATGCAGGGGCAGAGTTAATTAAGATGCTCTCCCATGTAGCTTCTATACTCCCTCCCCATCGCGTTTGCTTTTGGAATAGGAGATTTGATTCTGAAATGCTCCCTATTTGGCAATTTTCCTTAATGCTTAAACTCTTAGAAACAAGTCTCAGGATTTCCAATGGCTATGGGCAAATGCTTTTCTTGTGGATACTGTTTGGCGCATGTGCCCAATTAACTCCTATGCTCACAATTATTTCCACAAGGAACGTCCTGAACCTATCTGACTAAATACAAGATAGTAGATTATGTATGTGGGAGCGTGCTCTCTCTCTCTCTCTCTCTCTCTCTCTAAGTATTCAGCAGAGTCATGGAAGGTGAGCCATCTTTCCATGAGTGTGTGATTGGAAAGGCCTTTCTTAGTATTTCACTACAGGATAAGATAACAGCCTACAAACTAGGTCCTAGTGATGAGCCTGGTAGGCTAGGTTCTCAGATTTTGAAAGAGTATTCAGAGTGTTCTTGCTACCCCAAAATATATTCAATGAAGGGAGATCTAGGCAACCCTAATACGACCTCTAGGCTGCCATACTCAAGACCTCCAGCACCTTTGCCATTTGGACCAGTGAAGAGTCTCACAGCCTGCCCCAACATACCTCCTTTCTAAAAGGAAAAGCTTTTTGCAGTGAGTGGTCACCATTATTATGTTATTTGTCCCCATTGCTACTGCTCCCTCACACATATATGTAACAGGCTAACCTCAGGATGACCCAACGACGGGCCAGTTAGTGACCTTGCTCAAAATGTTTTGGCTAAATCACATTGCTCCCTCAGTAAGGAAGAAGTGGGGCACCTCGAGACTGAGCCGGGTAGGGATCATAGGCAAAGGTGCGTCAAGAGAGGTCTTAAGAGGCCAAGTACAAGTTAGGAGGGAAGAAAGACTATGAGGAAAGGGAGGACAATGGATGGTAAGAGAGAGAAGGAAAGGAAAGATGTGCTGAGAAAAGCAGATAAGTCCTAAGAAATAAAGTGACGTTGGTTCCTGATGGTTTCCCAGCTCCAGTTCTCATACGGCACCAGGATGTGCTACAGTTTCCTGTCTTTGGGCTCCTGTGAGATGGCTGTGTATTCTTATAATACCCATCCTTTATATGTGTCAACCTGAGTGTTCCTGCGATTAAATGACCTGGCCTAAAATACTGGCAATGTGAGAAATCCGCCTTTAGGCAGGCAGTGGAGCCTTTAAAACTCTCTTTGTTGCTAACCAGTTGTTCTTAATTTGCCTTCCTCCTCATAGGAAACCTTATAGGATTAGAATGTGATTTTTTTTTGGTGCAGGATGGGAATGTCCAGAGCTTAAGGATTTAAGGTTTACTGGCAGGGCTGAGATCTCCTCACACTCCTACTCAAGAGGCATGGCCATCTCCCATCACTTTGAGGTTACATCTAAGGCTTTCAAGTCGTGAGTGATTATTTACAAATGATGCTGGGTAGACTGTCTCTGACATATCCTCTTACACCTCCAGAACTGTTCCTGGTGGTAATGTCCCTCATTTCTCAGTTCAATTATTTGGTAAACAAAAGATCAAAGTAACAAAAGGTGAAAATTAATTGTAGAGAGTGAGCACATTAGGAAAATATTTCTGGAATCAGTTGAATGGAGAAAGAGAGAGCTGGAATGCCATAGAAGTCGGCTCCAGGAATTTTCTGAACACTCTAGGATTCTTATGAACCTGCAGTCAGCCTTCAAGGCCCAATTCATGAAGTAGCTTTTCCTGAATTGCAGATTGAAGGTCGGATAGGATTTGGGCATGCAGACTTGAGAAGAATGGCATTCCTTGTGGAGAAAATAGCTTTACCAAAGAGGTGAGTGCAGTGTACCTACGGAAAACTCAGGACAATTCGATTTGGCTGGGGTGCTCAGGGGACCTGCATGGGGGCAGATGCATGTTGAACCAAAAGGTAAATTGGGACTCAACCCTGCAATGTCCCCTGAGCAGGCAAAGTGAACATCGGAGTTTCGTGAGCCAGGGATGACTCGTCTGCTGCCCGTGGGAATATTGGCTTGGAAGCACTGTGTCCTGCGGATCAGAGTCAGGAGGGTGTGGAAGTCAGGAGCCCTGCTGGGAGATCAGGAGAAAATAGTGTAGTTTTAATAAAAGGAGAACAAGAAGGGAGCAGATGAGAAAGAAATTACAGACCGATGGCTCAACTAGGCCATGAAAAGAAGCAGTTGGTGTTACCCTTGGAAGTTGCCTGCTTGTGTTGTCGGAAGGATGGTGGGGCCTTTCAGGAAAGTTGGGAATGCCAGAGGAGGAGGGGAAAGGGAAGAGGAGGAAAAAATTGGGGAGGGGAGGTCATTTCTGAATCACTCTAAGAAGTTTCAAAGACTCAATTGATGTGTGAACATCAGATTTAAACACACCCTGTCTCTGTTAGGGAGAGACCCAGAATGCTACGCTATGTCATGGCTAAATTAGGCTGAACGTTTTATGTCTGCACTGGGGGAAGTGTGTTGGTCTATGTCTGTAACATATATGTCATTAAATTCCTCAATGTGTTTGTAATTTGTATAAAAAAAATCTCAACAAAACAAAACAAAACAACAACAAAAAAACCCCAAACCTAGTCTTTCCCCCAACCCCACAAGGGGATTAAGCTATCCTATGTCCTATGGCCTTGGATTTTTATTTCATTGTTGATAATTTTCTAATCACTTAGAAGTTTCCTGTCTATTACCAATTTATGACTTCAAATTAGAAAACTCTAAGGCTTTCTGTCTTAGCACATTTCATCTCTGATAAGACATTCTTTTCACAAAGACATTTGAAAGATCTCTGGAGGAGACACTGATGAGACAATAATTTTGAGTGGATTTAGAGTTTTAATTACTGTTTTATTGAATTGCAAGTGGCTACTGTGGGGGAAAAAAAAAAGCCATCAACAAAGGAAATAATTGTTCCAAAGAATTACATCTGCACTGTATTCTCTGTCAAAAATTTCTTATTAAAAATGTGTTTCTTTAAAAGTAACTCAAAGCAGCTGATGAAATACAAGCGTATGGAAAGTTTCAAATCCCAGTGCAAATCTGGATTCATCGAGGATCATTTGCTGGAGACTTGACTCAATGGCGAAAGAGCTTCTCGCCATTTCTCACATCCCTTAACCGGATTTCATACTTAGATTCAGATGGTGGCAGTTTTATTTCTATAGGTGGGTGTTTTTCACTTAAATGCTTCCTTCTCATAACACTTTTGATGTCTCTGGAGTATTAATACTGTTTGACTTTTTCCTGTAGTAATGACACACCGACTCTTGTGTTTCTTTACTTTAAAAGAAAGGGTAAAGAAAGAAATAAGCCACACATACCTCTCCTAAAGAGGTGAAAGTCCTGAAAACCATCCCACAATGTCTGTGCCACTGTGTGAGAAAATGATAGTTGTTGAGATTGTTCCCAAACATTCTCTAGTTTTTTGGAAAGTACAAAGAACAGACTAGTCTGAGAGGTCACTGGGGTAAATCTTACAAAAGAATAAGACCACAGGGAAAAAAAATAGAACAACCATAGGACCTAGCAATCCCTCTTTTGGGCATATACCCAAAGGAAATGAAATCAACATCTCATAAAGATATCTGCACTTCTGTGTTCACTGTGGCATTACTCACAATAGGCAAGATATGGAAACAGCCTAAGTGTTCATCAAGGAATGAATGGATAAAGAAACTGTGGTACATATATATGCAATGGAAAATTAGTCCCCCAAAAGAAGGAGGGCTTGCCATTTAACACAACACGGATGAGCCTGGAGGACATTATGCTAAGTGAAATAAACTAGACACAGAAAGACAAATAATGCATTATCTCATATGTGGAACCAAAAAAATATTCAAATATACAGAGATAGAGGATGAAACAGTGGTTAGTAAGGCGGGGGTGGAGGATGGGGAGGAAATGGGAAGATGTAGGTCAGAAGATGCAAAGTAGCAGAGATGTAGGAGGAACAAGTTTAGAGATCTAATATACAACATTAACTTTAGGTAATAAAATTATACTGTATGTGGGATTCGTGCCAAATGAGTAGATTTTAACTACTCTTGCCACAAAAGCAAACAAAAAGGATAACTATGTGAAATGGTGGATACATTAATACACTTCACTATAATTACCTTTTGCTATCTAAATGTATTCCTTATGAATATGTAACTTCAATATACACTATAAAATTTATTTTTAAAAAAGGCCATAGAAAAGTACTTCTTTGCAGCTGGCACTGCTGATGAAAGCTAAAGCAATAGATGGAGAAAGGAAGAGGAATGAAGACAAGGTCAAATCTCAGATTTGGGCTGAGGCTCTCTGAAAGAGGAAAAGGCAGCCACTTCATCAACGAATTTGTTGAGCACCTATTATGGTGTGAGGACAGACTGTCAAAGGCTGTGGGAATTCCTGTCTTGAAGGCATGTACCATTTATTGAGGGGACAAGGCACATATGTACCAAAATGATTCATTTTATTAAAAAAATTTTTTTTGAAGACAGAGTCTTGCTCTGTTGCCCAGGCTAGAGTGCAGTGGTGTTATCATAGCTCACTGCAACCTCAAACTCCTGGGCTGAAACATTTTCTTGCCTCAGCCTCCTGAGTAGCTGGGAATACAGGAGTGTACCACCACACTTAGCTAATTTTTAAATTTTTCGTAGAGATGGGGTCTCTTTATGTTGCCCAGGCTGGTCTTGAACTCCTGGACTCAACGGATCCTCCTGCTTTGGCTTCCCAAAGTGCTAAATGATTTAAATGGCAAGGTAACAGAAACAGAATAATTCCCAGCAACTACTGAACACTATATAGACATTGCTTATTTAATACTTACCAAATCAGCCCATGAAGTAAATGTGTTAGTTGGAATATATTTGTTGGCTAGCAACAGAAAAGCCAAAAAATACTGGCTTAAACAAGGAAGAGGGTTATTTATATCATGCCACAAAAGGCCTGGAGTTTGTTGCCGTGATCGTGGCGTCCAGGGACACAGGCTGCTCTATATTTCTGCTCCATAGTCCTTAGCCCCACAGCCCTGATGGCTGCCCTTTCCAGTGTCACATCTGTGTGGAAGGCAGGACGTGGAAGGATGGAGGAGAGGCCAGCACGTAAGGAAAGCAATGCTGTCCCAGAAATCCTCAGCCTACTTCCTCTTCTATGCTATCAGCCTGAACAATGTCAGTAGGCCACCACTGGCTTCAAGGAAGCTGGGCACATTGTCACCCTGAACAAAAGCTGGGGTTCTGTAAGAAAGGGAAATAGGAGAAGATGCTACAGTGGATTGACTATGCCAATTTACAGATAACAAACTGAGGCTCGAAGAGGTTAAGTGGTTTGCTCAATTCATCACACAACCAGTACATGGCAGAGCTGGGGTTAAAACCCAGATGTGGGTGAGTCCAAAGTTTTGGCTCTTCATTCCCATTGAGGGCTGGCATGACAGTTCAAGTGGATGATACAAATGACCTGGTAGTGCATTCAGGATGGGAATAGATCCATAAGATTTTGATAGGTAGATAATAGGGAGCAGGATCTTTCAGAGAGAAAAACTTTTCCTACCTTTGGAGGCACTCCGAGGACAGGAAAAGGTCTCAATTGATTATCAGAGAGTTATTGTTAGGGGAATGTGGGAGGGAAGCTCAGAAAGAAAGGCTGGGGCCCCATGGTGATGTGACAGCTTCACACTAAGATATCCAGAATGGAATTTCTGATTTCTCTGTTCCCTAACCCGTTTTCCTCCCCACCTTTTCCCATCTCAGTAAAATGCACGTTCATATGCCCAGGTGGGCAAGTCCGAAACCTGAGGGTCAGCGTTTGTCTCTCTCTTGTTATCTGTCACATGCATCCCTTCTCTCATTGCCACTGCCTCTTGCTCACCCAGCTTGCCACCGTCTCATGCTTGGGAATTGAAACAGCCTTCTGAGTTTCTTCTTGCTGCTTTCCTTGTCTCTAGCCAGTTCTCTGCTTGGCAATGGTGAACGAACCTTAAACATTAAGAGCCAGATCACGTCACAGCGTCCACTTAAAACCCTCCAGTGGTTTCCTGTGCACTTGGAAAGGACCCCAATTATGTCTTTGGCTTAGACCCCAGCTATGTGTGTGACTCTGCAGAGTCCAACACTTCCTAACCCCCTTTCCAATCCCACCTTGTGCCACGTTCCCCTTTGCCCCAATTACAGCGGTTTCTTTGCAGTTTTTGAAACGCTCGCTCTCCTGCCCAAGATCTTTCTCTATGCTCTGAAATACTTTGCCTCTGACTGACTCCTGTTTCTTTATATTTATGCTTAAACATCTCAGGCTCGGTTCCCCAGGTGCTCTACCTCCAGTCCCTCTTGTTCTTCTCCATCAAAACGTTATGATTTTCTTTCTTTTTTTCATGTTTAGAGCATTTTTCTACAAATATAATTATACATTTATTTGTTTATCTGTTTCTGCTCTGTTCCCTCCATCCCTTGTAAGAACAATGAGGGCAGGTGTTGTATTTGTTTTGCCACTGCTGTATATCAAGTGATTAACACAGCGCTTGGCACAAACTATGTGCCCAATAGATGTTTTTTGAATGAATGAGTGAGTGAATGAGTTAATTAAATAACAAGACTGACTTGGGAAAGTCTCCAAGGCCAGTAGGATGCGTTGCACACGCAGCTAGAAGTGAAGCTTGTTAGAGCAACGTCTGACAAGCGGGAGCCGTTTTACTTACCGGAATCAACTCCTAACAGCAGGTGGGAGGAAGCTCTGTAGCAGTCCCCTGAGGGGCCTATTAATGGGGACTTCATGGAAACAATACAGGAATCAAACGATGACTGAACCATGCTATTAAGAAAGAACTACGTATACAATTCTGTAATAACGTAACCGTTATATATTCAGGGGGTAGAATTTTGATGATAACGACCACTTCCTCTTCCCTGAGGAACTGTGAGAAACATCACCCTGGGTGGCTCAGGGGACAGTTTCTGTTCTGGTCCAGTCTGGAGTCCTCTTCTGCCAGCTTCTGCTGACCTCTCTCTGACGTGGCTCCTTCACCTACTCTGCCTGCTCAGGACTCAGTCACTTCCTCGTTTCAGGGTCTTTATTACTTACTATTTGTAGATGATGCTCAGTGTCTGAAAATGGGATTGCTCAAATTTCACTTTACATACAGTCTGTATCAGTTGATATTTATAGAAGTTTTACTTCCCTCTAATGTATGTTGCACAAAGCTGTCTGCTTGTTTGAAATCTATATCTGAGGTTTTTTTTGCCTCAATAGTAACAATGACAATTTCAACAAAAATAATAGCATAGGCCCTATTATTTAGGACTTATTGTGTGGCAGGCACTGTGCCAGCTCCTTTAAGTAATTAATTTAATCTTTGCCATAGACAAAGAAGCTGAGTGGGAGAACTGCTGTGACACACAGCCTTATCATGTGCATGTAATTTAGTGGTCAGTGGTGCCTATTCCACATAGTTATTCAGGGATTCAGGCTCCTTCCACATAGATGTGTCACCATACTTTAGGGTGTGAGAGCCTCCCTTAGGTCCTCTGAATCTGGTGGCAGCTGATAAGAGAAAGGAGAAAGAACATGGAGGACCACACAGAAGGGTTCAGGCCCCAGGCCTAGAAGTGGCATATCCCTTCTGCTCAAATCCCATGGGCTAGAACTCAATTACAGGGCCCCATCTAAATGCAAGGGGTCTGGGAAATGTGGTTTCCTTATACACTCAGGAGAAGAGAAAATGATTTTGGTGAGTATCTGGCTAGTCTCTGCAATACTGAGGTTAAGTGACGTGTCATACAGTAAACAGGTACAGATATGGGATTCAAACCCATGTCAGCTGGACTCCAAGTCTAAGCTGTTAACCACAGTCTATATTCTCTTTCCCACTTTTCCACTTTTTTAAAATTTTTAAATACTGTGCTGCAACCACACCACGAAGAGAAGGTTGTAATCTGCTCTTCGTCGAGAAAACTCACTACCTGGTTAAGGGCCAGGCTGAAAAAGTCTTCCCTGACAGAAAAATGGATGCTGTGACACTTCCTTTGTGAAGCTGTAAAACCTTCCTCTTCATATCAGCAGCTTAGGGGTGCTGTTCCTGCTTAGCCAATTCCTGCCAGATAGCATTAGACCGCACTAGACCAAGGACTTTGGACCTTACACTGTGGCCAGCCTGCTCATGAAACTCTTATCTAGATGCCTTTAGACTGCAAGTGATAGTGTCTCATTGCTGTCTGGGGAGGGCATTACCCCTGTGTAATGGGCATAACTTTGTTCTACAAGTTCAGGTGTGCGAGAAATGTACATTTTTCTTTATCTCAAATTACCATATTTCATTAATTTTTTTTTTTTTAATTTTAGGGGACAGGGTCTCACTCTGTAGCCCAGGCTGGAGTACAGTGACGTGATCATAGCTTACTGCATCCTTGAACTCCTGGCCTCAAGTGATCCTCCCGTCTCAGCCTCCCAAAGCGCATGGGATTATAGGTGTGAGCCACTGTGCCCAGCCCATTAATTCTAATACATGCCATTTTGTGTGCTAACATCTCTGAAATCAGCATCTAATAATTGATGGCATTTTTGAATTGCTATTGGCTGGTGATATTGTTGACATACCTGGCATTGCCTGTGCATGTAGAAACTTGGCCATGGGTATTCACACATTGTTGTCTCTTTAGTTGAATTATGTGAATTGTTGGCATTACCCAGGCAGAGCTTGGTTGCTGTTTGAAATGTTTTCAAAAAGATTATTCTGAGTTTCAGTAGTGAAATGAAAAGTTCTAGTGAACAGAAAGATTCAGAAACAGAGCAGCAGGGTATAAATATGATATTAGCAATGAAAAAAAAAATTTTTTTGGAGGAATCACTTCAAAGCAACAATGTCATACAAGGTAAGAGAAGTAGAGTGCTACAAGCAAATGAAACTATAATGTGATACATTTTGTTACTGAGTTATATAAAAAGGCATTGCCTGTTAGTACATGCCAAGCAAGAATGCAACCATGTTAAACCTTTCAGAATGAGTGGCAGCGTCTTGGAAGAAAACCTGGAGCCAATAGTGGGGATACTAGTAAGACATGTTTCATCACCAACACAGAAGACAACAATGTAGAGGAAAATAGGAACATTGATGCAGAAGAGTTAGACTCTGAATGAAAAGATATTTTCAGGAATTTCTTAATCAAATTGTTTTCCTGTTTATATATGCTCAAGAGTGATATAGAATAAAAATCTATGTCCCAACAAGTCTTAAAGAGCTTTTTCAGCAAATAAAAATGCTAAGTGATGAGAAAGCATTGTTTTACAAATTAATTGGTGGCATCTTTCTTTCTTGGTGGTACATACATTACTGATAAATGTTGTCATCAATGGCATCTTAGTATCAATGAAATAGCTAATTACTTATTTGTGCTCCTATTCCTCTGGGTACTGGGAGTTGAACTCCCCATGGTTACATTGCGTCTCCTGGGAGCTTACATATGGCAGCCGCCTGGATGCCCATCATTCTGCCTGATCCTGGTCCTCAGGCCACAGAGATCTTGCTGAGGACTTTTTTTCTCATCTCAGGGCCCTGTCAGAGCTGGGTAGCTCTTTCTGCCACTTCTGTATCCCACCAGGATGCACTTCTTTGGACACAGGAACTCTCTGAGGCTGCCAAGGCCCTAGGCCACTCAGCGAGCTCTCGGGGGCATGAAGGGTATTCTGCCCCTCACATCCTGCCGGGTGGCCGGGCACTGGTACAGTTCACTCCTCGCAGCTCCTCTTAGGCCTGCAGGACTCCACCTTCTCTCCTGCATCATTTTGGAGTGGAAAACCCAGCAGGCTGCTTCGGACTGCTTGTATCTCTCATGCCACGTTTCCTACTCTGGCATTCACCCTCTCCGTGGCTTTCCCTGGGAGAGGGGCACACATACCCTGGAGCCTTCATGGGGTTTGAGGCCTTTTTCCTCCCATTCCCACACAGGCAGGGGAGGAGCTAGGCCTCGGGACCCACTGTTGGGGACCCACCAGTGTTCAAGCTCTCTTAACTTCCTCTCCATGTCGTCCCTTCATCCCAGTGGCAATGTTCTCTAATCTTGAGGGCCAGCTAGCTTCTCTCTTACTTCATGCTCCAACTCTTCTCCTCAGGGGCCCTGGGCTCTAAAAGCCCAGGCCACGAACAGACTGGTGGTTTTCCCTCCTTTCTGAACAAGTGTCTCAGAATATACAGCTGACTGGTCTGGGACTGGGTGAAAAGAAACATGAGAAAATCACATTGGTTAACATTTCAAAATAGTATCCGAATGCAGGTCCTCACGGTGACTGCCCTTCCACCCTTATTTTAACATGTTCATTTAGGTCCATTTCTTTTCCTTTTTTTTATTTTTTATTTTTTTGAGACAGAGTCTCGCCCTGCTGCCCTGGCTGGAGTGCAGTGGCATCATCATAGCTCGCTGCAACCTCAAACTCCTGATCTCAAGCGATTCTCCTGCTTCAGCCTTCCGAGTAGCTGGGACTACAGGCATGCGCGCCACGTTGAGATGCTCAAACTCCAAACTGTATGATTGTATTTAATTTAGGATAATTAGTTACTAGTGATACCATTTAAATTAAAATATTTACATATTTTAAAAGAAAACTCAATCTGAGATAAAAAAAAAAAAAAAGAAAAAGAAAATCTACGGATTGAAATTCATTAACTTAATTAATTCTAGCAATCCAGAGAGGACTCTGCCTCTTTTAAAAGATGTCATTTTTTGTAGAGACAGGGTCTCACTCTTGCTCAGGCTGGTTTCAAACTCCTGATCTCAAGCGTTTCTTCCACCTTGGCCTTCCAGAATGCTAGAATTACAGACGTGAACCACTGCGCCAGCCATTTAGGTGCATTTCTTACATTGGTTTTCTGCCTGCCTTCCACCGTAGCAATTTGTTGCCTGATTTCAATGATCCCTCCGATGTTCCTCCCTTTGTTTTCCCTAATCACCTCAGAAACCAGGGTGAAGGTACAGCCATTTTCTTCCTCCTCCTTGTTTTATTTTTATAATATAAAGTTTATAATTTTGTTCCATTAAATCAGTAACATACAGACAAGTAGAAGCCTTGCTACTCTAAAACATCCCCTGGTTGGTGACATTTTGTTGTTTTTCCTTCTGGTCGTTTTTTACTGCTTACTTGTGTGTGTGTGTGTGTGTGTGTGTGTGTGTGTTTTAATATACAGTTAACATTACATCAGACATAGAACTGTGTATCCTGCTTTGTTCATTCAACACTATGACTATTCTTTCTTCTTCTTATAAAGTCTTCAAAACATTAGTTAAATAATATAGCAGAGGTTACTCAAACCATTTTCCTAATATTGAACATTCAGCTTATTCTGATTATTGCTATTATAAATAAATATTATGATTGACATATTTGTGCATGAAACTTTTTCTACATTCCTGATTATTTTCTTGAGCTAGACTTCCAGAATTGGTATTACTAAAGAGACTACTATTTTAAAAAAAACAAGACTTCATGCAGCATCTTCTCTCTAAGTATGAAAATCTTTTGCCTGGATGCACTATATCATGTCAAGCTTTACTTAACGTTTCCAGTGGGAAAAACATCTAATTGCTACTGATGCAAAAACATTGTACATCTTCATGAAAATAAGATTGATTATACAAAAATGTAAAGCCAAAAGCTTTGCCTGTTCTTTCCCCATTTGTCAGTGGTTATAGTAATGCTTATCTGAGGGTAATATGTACTGTTTGGCTGGAAGTTATCCATGAGCTGCTTTCTTTGACCTCCAACTTCTGTGGATCTTGATGGCTTTTCTGATCTCATCACAATAATTTGACATTTATCCATAGGAGGGGGATGTACTGTACCTTCAAGTACAAAAAGTATGACTCAAACAGTTACTTCTCAGGTTTTATGATTATTCTTTAACCTAAACTATTGATAGACAACCTACGGAATTAGAACTAGAGGATTACTTTGAACATAAAAGTTCCGTGGTGGGTTTTGTTTTAAACAAACACTCAAAGCTTATACATTCAAAGCACTGTGCTCTCCAGGGAGCTTCTGTAGGTGGCTGAGCTGTTATTCCAACAATGTGTCATCGCTCAAGATGTTTTAGCCTCCTCTTTTGAAAGTACCCTCAGAATCTCTGGCACATTCTTTTGAATACCCTCAATGAAGAAAAATCTCAATCCTTTGAGGAAGAATTGGATCTTTTGAAACTTCCAGTGGTATTCAGAAACAATTTTAGTGGATAAAGAGGTGAGTGGGCAAATAGACAAGTAAAAAAATAGAACGCCAAGGTACTATTCCAAAACAACGAGGCTGATTTTCTCGAGTGACGGGGAACTAACACACACTATGAGAACAATTTACCAAGAGTAAGGAGTTGAGTTTTAAGCTGCAGCAGGGTCACTGGGGCATGCAGATCAACTAAGTTGATGGCCAAGTTGAGATGCTTATACTCCAAAATGTACATTTGTATTTAATATAGGCTCATTACTTACTAGTGATACCATTTAAATTAAAATATTTACATATTTTGAAAGAAAACCCACTCTGAGATAAAGAAGAAAAATAAAATCTATGCAACGAAATTCATTAACTTAATTAATTCTAGCAATCTAGAGAGGCCTCTGCCTCTTTTAAAACAATGTCATTTTATTCATTTAAAATAAGTAACACAGACTCATTAAAGAGAATTTGGGAAATGCAGAAATTTCATCACTCAGAGATATTCCCTCATAATATGTATGTTTTTAAATAGACAAATTTTTACAGCAGTTTTAGGTTCACAGCAAAATTGAGCAGAAGGTACAGAGATTTCCTGTATACCTCCTTTCCCCCTTCCCCATTATCAACATTCCCCCACCAGTTGAGGAACCTACATGGAGACAACTTCAATCACACCAAATCCATAGTTTACATTAGGGTTCACTTTTGTTGTTGTACAGCCTATGGGTTTGGACAGATTTCTAGTAACATGTATTCACCAGTATAGTTTCACTGCCCTAAAAATTCGCCACGCTCCACCTCTTCATTACATTTTGATGTAAAAATATCTTAGATTGGGTTCCCTGGAAACCGACTCTGCGAGCTGCCTGCTGACTGTGTATTGCAAGAGTGCTCTCAGGAGATGCTCCTGTAAGAAAGGAAGGGAGGATATGCAGAGGGAGACTGGCGCTAAATGCAGTTGCAAATGAGACTCAGCCTATCTGGGGTGAGCTCTGGAGCTCAACCCTTTAGAGTTGGCCCACAGTAAGGTAAGAGGTCAGGCCTTTGTATCCCTGCATCAGCCAGTCATTGGCCCCCTGGGGGCAGCTAATTTTGGATTAGTCCATTTCCTAGGGAGAAGAACAATTCCCAGCGGGGGATGCAGCTGTGAGCTATCAGCAAGCGACAGTCCCAGCAGCTGGGGAGGGACACGGACTCCAAAGAGGGGATTTGCGGAAAGACTGCATTCATTATCCACTGCAATGTTATGTTAAAATCGGGATCCTACAGTACATGCAACTTCTCAGCCTGCTTTTTCACTTAACATTAGTTGATGAACTTTTCCCATTTCGTTAACTTCTCTTTGAAAACAACATTTTATATATCTGCCTATTTTATTATATGAAAGTATCATTTATTTAACCATTCTCTTATTGTTGAACAATTATTTTTTCACAAATTTTCACTATAGTAAATCATATTGCAATGGACATCTTTGTGTCGATACCAATAAAAAGAGCATTTGTTTAATTGAATGCTTACTATTGATCGTATCAGGCCAATATTTTTCTTACCTTCCTTGTGGAATTTTTGTGAGAAATAAATGAAAGAATGTATGTGAATTATAGTACACTTTTTAACTCATTTGTTCCTCTTAATAATTTCATGATGCAGAGACTATTATCATCTCCATTTGGCAGATGAGGAAACTGAGGCACAGAGAGATTAAGTAGCTCATCTAAGTGAGCATTAGAATAATGTAGGCACTATAAATCCGGAGCTTAAGGAATACACGGTACCATTTCTCTCAGCCTGCTTTTCTGGTGCTTTTCCTAAGTTTCTATCCTTAGAAGGAGAATTCCATGGTCAAAGGGTTTGACTTATTTTAAAGTTCACGAGAAGAATTGCCAGATCATTTTCCAGAAGCAGCGAGAACTTCTACCGGCGGAGTATAAAGGTTTTATTTCATCCTAGTCAATAACAAAGAACCCAAATTTCTAATGAGAACTATGATAAACAGATAATCCATTTCCTTGTGTTCCATTACACATTATGAACATCGGTTGTTCTTAAGTAGGCCTTTCCTTTTGTTTTTTTTTAGAATGTGCAATTATTTCAAGATCATCTTCTAAGTGTTTACTAAAATGGATCACCCACATTTCAGAGAAGGGCTCTGTGTTTGTGGCAAGAGTGCACGAATGAGGTCAGGGAGAGGCCTGGATCAGCGACTCTGCACTGGGACATCAGGTGCTGTGTAAGCAGGTGACCAGGGAACCTTGCAGAACAGAGTCCTCCAAAAACAGGGAAGTGATTTTTGACAATTGCAGTGTTTTTCAAAAATTCTTTACCGGGGTCTTTTCTAATGTCAGTTGAATCGCTTATGTAATAAGCACTTATTGAAGTCCCTTTACCTACCAGACTCTATCATGTGCTTATAAACACTGACTTTTAATTCTGGAAGGAAGTTTAGGGTCATGCAGTGGCTCCCCTTGTTACACAGAGGAGGAGCCTGAAGCCTCTTCCGGATGGTTCCGTCCTCTGGGGGCAGCGCTGCGGGAGCTGGGGAGGGGAGTGTTCTGTTTTTCTCCTTCCAAGTTCCGAGGAACCCTTCAGAAACGTGCCAGAAGGCACTTGGAGATATTTTGTATTATTTTAGCATTGACTGAGACTGCTCTTACCTTCAATAGCTCAATATTTAATTTATTTCTGAATTCTGAGGGATTTCTTTGGAGATCCAAAGTTTTTTTCTGCTCACTTCTAACCTTTGCCACTGTATTGAACCTCTCAAAGTTCATTTACTTACCATCCCGTCTTCCATCTAGGTTGTCGTGAGGCTTCCAAGAGCCGAAGTATGTCAAATTCTGAGAATAATACTTCCACGGAGTGAGCAATCGATAAATATTGACTTCGACTCCTCCCTTCTCCCGATCTGCCTGCTCTTGCTCCTTCCCAGAAAAGTGTACAGTTGTGCAACCTTCCTGAGCCCCAGTGGTCCTCATCTGAAAAAGTGCAAATTATACTTTATACTCACCACGCAGGGTTTTAGTGGGGATCAAATGAGGTAATCCATCTCCAGCAACTCGCACCGCACCTGGCACAGAGCAGGCCGTCAATAATTTGTAGCTGGGATTACTTTAAAACCTGTTAATGTGCTTTGAGTCAGTTGCTGAATACACTGGGCTGCCTAGAGACATGGCTCATACGCACTTGATTAATTTTCAGCCCTGCTGAATTTACTTATTTGCCCTCTCCCCAGCTTTATTGAGGGCACAGATAAAAACTGTGTATATCTAAGTTGTACAATGTGATGTTTTGATGTACTGTAATTCCCCCCTCATCCACGGTTTTGCTTTCTGTGATTTCAGTTACCTGCCATCAACTGAGGTCTGAAAATAGGCAAGGACAGTACAATAAGATATTTTGGGGGTGGGGGGAGAGACCACATTCAACTTTTATTACAGTGTGTTATTATGCTTGCTCTATTTTTTGTTAGTTATCATTGTTAACCTCTTACTGTGCCTAATTTATAAATTAAACTTTATCATAAGTATGTATGTATAGGAAAAAATATAATATCTATAGGGTTCAGTACCATACACAGTTTCAGACATCCACTGGGGGTCTTGGAACCATCCCCCTTGGATAAAGGGGGAATTTCTGTACACATCCATTGTGGAGAGATGACCACAATTAGCATATCCATCACTTCATACAGCTACCTTTTGTGTGCGTGTGTGTGATGGGAACACTTCAGACCTACTCTCTTGGCAACTTGCAAGTATACAGTGTATGATGCTTAACTATGGTTACTGGGTTGCACATTAGATCTCCAGAACCTGTTTATCTTATAACTTAAATTTTGTACCTTTGACCAAAATCCCCCCCTTTCCCCCATCCTATATCCCCTGGCAACCACTTTTCTCCTCTGTTTCTATGATTTCAATTTCTTTAGATTCCGTATGTCAGTGAGATCAGGTGGTGCTTGTCTTTCTGCGTCTGGCATTCTTAGCAGAATGCCCTCTGCTTCTCCCACGTTGTCTTAAACGGCAGGATTTCCCTCTCTTTTTTGGTCAGTCCTAGTTTAGATAAAGTATGGAATTGATGTAGAAAGAGCATAACATATATTTTATGGATGAAATGTTCATTTCAGCCCCATAGTCTTCAATTTTTATGTTCTTATCTTTTTTTCTTGATTTCTTCTTTCCTTTTTTCTCAGTCTTCATCGTTTTCTATTGATGATAACTGAAGTTCCCTCTTCCTTGTGGTTCCGTGTGAGAAATAATTTGTGCCATTGAGGAGCAGTTGAAATTGCCATGTGGCCTCTTGGTTGCTAGATTCATTGGATTGGTTCTCTTGGCCTCTGGCAGCATTTGACACTGCTGGACTCTCCTTCCCTGGAAATGAGGGACACCGCTCCCTCCTTTCTTCCTGTCCGTCTTCTTTGTAAAAAACTTGAGGGACTTTTCCTCTTCCTTTCCCACCACTTAAGTTCTGAGGTTCCCCTGAATCTTACGTGCAACCGTCTTCTCTCCTCACTTCCCACCCTTTTTCTGGGCAAGCTTCTCTCTTCCCATGATGGCGTCATCTTTATCGTGTTAAAAACCCCACATCTGTGCCTCTGACCTAGACTGCTCAGCAACGCCTAGTGTTTAGACATTAGACATGTCCTCTCGGAGATGCCACTGCCCAGTCAAGCTCAGTGTGTTAAGACCTGACCTCATCATCATTTCCCCCCAAACTGGCTCTACAACTTCAACCTTTGACCTCTCTGCAATTGCTAGAGCAAAAATAGTAGGTCCTGATGACACAGTAGAGTGAATAAATATGTATCTTGCCTTTTCCAAGTAAAATCGCTCTCACTTTTCAAATGTCACCTTCTCTATAAAGACTGATTGGACTCATCACCATTCCATGCACCTATCTGTGCTATTCTACAGAACTGGTTTGATTCTACTGCTATGCTTCACTTACGTTTCTTTCCTTCTAGACCAGGGGTCAGTAAAATTTTTTGGTGAAGGGCCAGAGAGTAAATATTTTAGGCTTTGCAGGCCATATGGTCTCTGTTGCAACTACTCAACTCTGCGGTTATAGCATGAAATCAGCCATAGACAAAACAAACGAATGAGTGTGGCTATATTCCAATAAAACTTTATTTACCGAAACACCAGCAGGCTGGGTCTGGCCCACAAGCCAGGGGTTTACCGACCCCTGTTCTGGACTGTGGACCCCTAGAGAGTTACTTAATACGAATTTGGAGTTTAAAGAGCCTTTTACCTGCCAGATGATGCAAGAGGCCTGAGGATCCAAAGGCAAATGAGACTTGGTTCCCGACCTCGGGGATCTCACATGGAAACCAAGCACACATGCTGTGGTTGAGGTGTGGTTTAGTCCCCCAGGCCTGCTGCAACAAAGTGTCACAAACTGGGTGGCTCTAAATAATAGAAATGTATTGTCTCACAGTTCTGGAGCTAGAAGTCTGAAATCAAGGTGCTGGCAGGGTTGGGTCCTTCTGAGGGCCGTGAGGGAGGGTCTGGTCCATGCCTCTCTTCTAGCTCCTGGTGTCTTGCCGGCAATCCCTGGCAGTCCTTGGCTTGTAGATGCATCACTGCAATCCTGCACCTTGACCTGACATGTGCCTTGTGTCTCGTCTCTGGGTGTGTCTGTCTCTGTGTCCACATTTCCCCTTTCTAGAAGAACATCAATCATATTGGATTAAGGCCCACCCTAATGACCTCATTTTAATTTGATTACCTCTGTTAAGACCCTATTTCCAAACAAGGTCACACCCACACCCACGAGGGGTCAGGACTTCAAAATATCATCTTTGGAGAACACGATTCACCCCATAAAAAGGTGTATGTATTTACCATTTGTGTGCCCAGGGACTGAGGTGAGGGAGGTTCATCCCGCTAGACAGTGGGGGAGAAGGAGAGAGAGGGCACAGAAACCAACACAGCATTTGGCCTGGATGATGCCTAATAGCTTGCCAGACTAAAGAAGGAAAAAAAGGGGTTCCAGGTTGGGCAAACAGCTGGAGCAAATGCAAGAGTGCAGGATCATAAGAATGAGGAATGTCTGTTGAATAATTATCCTGGTGCAGCTACGAAATGGTGAGGTTGGGGGAAAGGGCTCAAGTTGATGCCGGAAAGAAAAGCTGGAGCCAGACTAAGCGTGTGTGGGCTTCAGGAGTTGCTTGGACAATGTCTGCTGACTGAATGAAGCATTGAAGTTGATAATGGAAGGAGTGGTTGTGACAAATTGACAGCTATGAATCCCCCTCGCTCAGTGTACAGGGCTGACTCATTGTCCCAGGTACTCGTTAACATCTGAATGTGTCCTGCAGTCCCTTCTTTCAGTGTTGCTCCCTTGTAATTTTTGTGTTTGTGTGTGTACTAGAAGAATTCAAGGACAATATAACAAAGGTCTAACTCATAAGCAAACGCTCTCTGATGGAAATATGCAGCATGTTTGCCTTTCAGTAAGAATAACAGCCAACGTTTGTTGAATGTTTACTCAGAACCAGGTGCTGTTCTAAGCACCTTATGTGTTAACTCATTTAATCCACATGCTCCCCGATGAGATGCTGCTATTTAATACCCCAGGGAACCGGGGCTCCGTGGGATGAACTGGCCCAGTGTAAAGCAGCTGGTGAGTAATCCATCTCTAACCTCTAGGCTGTACTCCCTCCCTGTCCCTCTGCTCTCCCATCCCCTCTCTCGCGCCATGCTTGTCTCTCCATGGCCCCTCTTGGGTCATCATCCTGCTTCCACCCACCCACTAATTAGTGTCTGACATTTTGATTCTTCTCTGTCTCCCACTTCCTCTTTTCCTCCCTTATTCTCATGCTTTTCCCCATTTCTTGGTCTTTCTTTCACTCTCCCTACATTGGCTTATTGGTCTTTCCTACTTCTGGTGTCAGTCATAGATCCCGTTATTTCAAAGGAACTTTCATTATTCTTAATTCTCAATGTCTAAATTCTTACCAGCTGCATATTAAAACGTGGCCCCTGCAGACCTCATAGCCAACCCATTCCCTGATTTGGAGGGGCAGAGGATAGTCAGCGAGCTGCAAGTTCGAATATAAAAATAAGAAATGTCACTGTAGCCGTGAAAGTCCCATTGGAGAGGATTGTGGGACTGCTGGCAACAACAAACTTTCAGAACAGTTTAGAGTGTACAAAACATTGCCACAGCTTGTGCTAAGAGCATGATTTCTGGATTACTGTTATTCTGACATTTTACACAAGTCTCACTTCACCGGTACATGTTGTTTGATATTGAAGACTGAGAATATTTTCTTAAATTTGTCGTTTCTGATTCTATCAAAGGGCTAAGTTTAGAGATACCTCATGGCTGACCATCCAACAGTGGCTTGCTAGAACAAAGGCCATGAACTTTGCGCTGAGGGAAGCTTTGGAACTTCAGAGGAGTGAATCTTACAAGGAATTCTGGTATGACGGTGGATGGGAGGCAGGGTGGGCAATGGGGCCGTTTTCAAAATCACCGCTCTAGATTAAGTTAGATTTTTCCTATAAAGCCTTCTTCAGGGGCCCTAGTGCTTTTTTCTGTTAACTTTCTTGGATAGAAAATAAACAGAGGGCTTCTGGCTTCCGACCACCGCTGTACCTACAGAAAGAGGCTTATGTGTGTATGAGTGTGCGTGTTTGGCAGGAATTTTCTGGAGAGGCATGAAGCACAACTTTAATTCCCATGGATGCTGTTTGTTCCTCAGAACGGAAAATGTTCTATTTTTGGCCACAAGAATATTTCTGAGAAAAAAAAAAATTAAACAAAGCATGGCCACAAGTTCATATGTGTAGTTTCCCGAGTTTTAAGAAGTTAGGGGTTTAATGTGTTTGGGGGAAGAAGAGCAGCTTCACAGAGGCAAGGGTTTAGGAGCAATAAAAGAAACTGTTCAGTCTGGATTCCTGAGTCAGGACCTGACGCCTGGGCAGAGGCTGCACAGGTGGGTGGGTCCTGGCTGCGTAGGCTGCAGCCTGGCCTTTGATCGCAGGTGACAGATCGGCTGGCATGGGGAAAAATGCCTTTTGCTCCTGAAAAAGGAAAACACTTGAAGCCAGGCATCCTCTGCCCAAGTAAGGAACCTGTCTCGGGTTGCAAGCAGATATTCTCCCCCAAGACTAGCTAAGCTAACATTGCAGTTAGCCACAAGCCCTTGAGGGGAAAGACTTCTAGGGGCAGGTTCCCGGCACCCTCTGATCTCAAGACAACTCTTGTCGTGGGGGCCAGCCACGTGCTGAACACAATCTTTTCTGCTCCTTCCCCTGTCAGATACCTTTCTAGGAAATAGCTTTTTGCTGGCATGGTCTCTTCTGCTGCTGTTGGATGTCCTTGATAGGAAAAGGGAGAAGGCAGATGAGCACGCCATTAACCAGCACCTCTTACGGAGCGTCACCTGTTGAAGGTGTCTTTCCACAGGAGGCCTGATGCAGAGCCAGCGCTGCCCGGGGCTTGTGGGAGAATCCCGACGGGAAGGGCCTCGCGCTGAAGTGGTTGGAGTGGCTGGGAAGAGTGATCACAGAAATTGTAAAACCCTGAACTCCTGGAAGTGGAGCTGTGCCCTGCGGCTCAGATTAAGAAATGCAGGCCTGTGCAGAGGGAGCCCTGTAATCGGAGACCCTGCAGCAAACCCGGGCGGGGCCCTGGGAGGCGGCCGGGGGATTTTCTCTCCCCAAAGTGCTGTTGAAATCTTCTTGAATTCCAGTTGGTCGTTTCTTTCATCTGCTTCAAACCTAGCCCTTGGGTACAGATGCAGTCGTGTTTCTGGGTAACATTTCGTTCTCGGTAGGAAGGGCTGTTCTCTTGTCATGAAGAGATTCCATATCTCTGGGATGACGAAATGAAGCGCCCGTGAGGAGACCTGTTATTACTTGCTGTTCCTTAAGCAGAGCATTTCTGAGGAGCCCTGTTCTTGAAAGCAGCTCTGAGTTGATGCCTGGTGAGCTTGGGAGTTTTTCTTCTTGGCTGCAGTCTTGAAATACGTGCTCAAGATTGAGGAGCTTGCATTGCACAGGTTCAGAAATGTACACAGTCTGCGTGGGTCACCTTGCCTTGGAGCCAGCTGGATGTCTTGTGCCTTCACCCTCATTCAGTCAACAAATATGTATCAAGCACCTACTATGTGCCAGGCACAAGGGCAAATACAAGAAACACAGTCTCTGCTGATGTGGTGCTTACGGTCTGATAGGGGAGACAGACGATACATAAGTATCTTCACATTCTGCAGAGTGCTTTGGAGGAAAAGAATAGGGTGCCCGGAGATAGAATAATGGTAAATATATTTTAGCAAGGTGGGCAGGGATTGTCTCTCTGGGAGGGTAAAATTTATGATAACATCAGAAGAAGCCAATAACACAAGAAAGGAAATGAGACTTTCAGGCAGAAGAAACAGCAAGTGCAAAGGCCCTGAGGCGAGAAAGCTAAGCATCTCTGAGGGGCCTCGTAACATCTGTGTAGCTGGAACACAGCGAGTAAGGATGAGGACGTCCTGAGATGTGTTTGCAGAGTTAGCCATGGGGCTGGACCACATAGTGCCTCGCGTAGGCCAAAGAAGGAGTTTAAATTTTACCTCTGTGTGGTAGAAAGGTGTTATAACCTGTTGAAAGACTAAGAAGTGAGGATATTTACAGGCTGATGTTAGGATAAGATTGGTGAATTAGATATAAACTGGTTAATGTCCAACAGGCCATTAAATGTTTGGGGTAATCTGTTCCACCAGACAGAAATTTTTAGTATCTCTACTGGATAAAAATTTATAAGATGATAGGTAACTTCACCAAGTCAGGGACCTTTAGTCTATAGCAAACACTGAGATGAACTACATATACTCTCCTAGAAGATCCTTGGGTGGCCTTGGCCTTGTGCTGCTCACCTCTTTTTTTGCCTTATCTCCAAGCTTTGGCTGATTGTTGACACTGTTACTCAGAGCAGTGATTCCCTGGTATAAGGCCATTATGATGATGTTTATAGAAAGCCTAGGAATAGAGATCAAAACCAATAAGGGATGGATAAATTAAAACACAACCCAACCTCCCCGAGAATGCGTTGGAATTCCATCATTTAAGAGACATCCACTGAGCCCTGCCCAGGGATATGCAGAACCCCGTGCTAGGCTGTGGGAACACAAAGCTTAATACAAAACAGTTCCTGCCCTATGGACCTCACAGTCTAGACAGGGAGACAGACACATAAACGGACACATTCCAATTCATTGTGATAAAAGCCAAGCAGAGATGTGGGGATTGTGTGGGCTGGAGAGGAGAGTGGTACACTCACCCTGGAAGAGTCAGGGCACTTCATAGGGAAGGTGTGTTTGAGCTGCATCTTGAAGGATGGGCAGGGGGTTGCCAGGCTGAGAAGGGTGGGGAAGGCCATGCAGACAGGACATAAACAACCATTCGACCACTCCGAGAAATGGCGTGAAAGTGCAGCAAGACATCTACCTTTTTGGTATGGCGGATTTTAAATTTTCTCCTTCATTCTCACAGCGAGTCACAGAAATCTAAGATTCTGTGGGATGGGGAGGTGATGGGAGTGGAAGGAGAAGTTGGAGTCTCTTGGGCAAGCTTGCAACATTTTCTTTAAATATTAGGTCAAATTCTCTATAAAAACCCTATTTAAAACTTTTTGAAAGACTTTGAAGTCCCAGAAAAGCAGGAAGTTAATTAGAGTGGCTTTGATATCTAAGGGTATGTTTTAACAGCTGCTTAAGACAGTTTAAACAATAAGAACTTATGCGGTTTGGGGTGCGTCTGCGACAGCCCTGGCCAGAGTGAAGTATCACTGCATCTGAGAGTCACAGCAGTTGGCTTTGATTTTAGAAAGAGTTCAAGCCAAAAAGTTCTCTAAAATCCAAGACAGGAACTTCTAAAGAGGAAGATTGCTCCTAGAGAATGTGTTTGGGGGTAAAAGATGAATTGAGTAGGGACCAAAAGATCTTAACTCAGGTCCCTGGAGGAGCACAGAACATGCCCATTTCCGAACAATTCTCTTAAGGTGGATTTAACCAAGGGTATTTGTTGGCAGCTGCCATTTGTAAAGAGGTCCAAATGGGGTGGATTAGCATCTGTAAGGAACACTTGAATAACACAAAGGGTGTCCAACCAATTTAAATTTTCTGGGGATTGTCATTGTGCTCGGATTAACACTTAATTTGTTTCCCTCCTCAACACCCTCAGACCTCTTCATTGTTTAAAACTTTTTCAACAAATGGTTTCTCAGTCCCTGTCCCCCCTCCCCCCATTGGATCTCTTCCATGCAGGGGAAGAGCACATTGAGGAAGACTACAATGAATAATGGGGACCTGCCTGGGGAGTGGGGTTTTAAGAGACAATGGGAAGGACAATGGGAAGGCCTGCTCCAGGGGCCCTGTGTTGCTGCAGCTGGTGAGGATGAAGGTGCTGGTGGTGGTGGTGTTGGTAGTGGTGGTGATGGTGATTATATTGGCTAACATTTGGAGAGCTAAAGTTTATGGGATAGGCACTGGGCTGAGCATTTTATACCCATTCTCATGCGGTAGGTATTTTTACCCCCATCTTACAGATGTAGACACTGAGGTTCAGAGAGCTTCAGTGGCTCATTCACACATCCTTTCATCCGCCAAGACTTTGGCTTCCATCTAGTCTCCCACTTTCTAGCAATTTAACAAAAGTGTATTGTAGCCTCTTCCTCCATACATAAAAATTGACTAACCTCATAAAAGTGGTTTGTAGAGAGGTGCTTTTGGTAAAGGGCCAACCACTGGCTGACAGATGACTGTATCATCCCATTCAAGAGAGACAAATTTATCTTGCAAAAATACTGCCTTGGGCGTGTCATGCCAATCTTCCAAGGACTTCCCATTTTTTGCAGAATAAAGATCAAATTCTTCTGCCTGGGCGATACATGCCAGTCCACTCTGGTGGTGAGGGCAGGGGTTGGGGCCTAATTGAGTCTTTGCTGCTGAAATTGCGGATTGCCTTATGAAAGCTGTTGTTTGTTTCTTTAAACAAAAGTACCATAAACACATCTTTTCTGGAGAAAAACTTGAATTTATTAATAAAAGAAAATGAAATGAAAACTGCAGAAGACCACATTTTGGCAGCACATACACTCATGCTAAATGGATTCAGAAAAGGTTGGCATGGCTCTTTCCACAAAGATAACGTCACTGTTTTTTAAAAGCTCCATTTTTGGTGCAGTAGCTGCACGAAGAAGAACTTTAAAACATCCTTGTGAGTAGGGTACATTTGTAAATGGGGAAATTTTATAAAATGCCCATGCACAGACAATAGTTTTCCACAGTTAATGACGTTTTCTCGGTAAATTGTTGACCTCAAAGTACTTACAATTTTTATTTTTTGCAATATGTACCTACCTACCCTCCTTTCTTTCTTTTCCTCCTGCCCTTCCTCTTTCCCTCTTTTCTTCCCTCCCTCTCTCTCCCTCCCTCCCTCCCTCCCTCCCTTCCTTCCTTCCTTTCTTTTTTCTTTTACCTCTATATACAGGTACACAAGTGAGAGAGTGGGCTGCCCAAGGCTTTTAAACACCCCAATCCGCTACCCGCCATGCCTGGTGGGCAGGAACAGTCTTTGCAAAAACTAAGTTTATCTGGTCTTTGCAAGTACCAGTGAAGAGACTTCAGGGGATGAAAATATTGCCTTTCTCTGGGGCCAGGTGGAAAATTACTCTGCAGTATTTTTTTCTGATTAGAGACTGGCAGAGATGAATCTTCCTGAAAGACTTCATTTTCTGATCCATTCTGACATTTCTGATCCATTAGCTATTAAAATAAAATCCAAAGAAGCATAAAATCAGAAGCTTTCAGGGCCTCCTTCTCAGACTACATCAGGAATACTGCTGAGCTAGTCCCGCTACTCGTAAGAATGTGCCATCAGCAGTGTCTTCTCACAATATGAAACTCCCCCTTCCCCAGAGGGAGGGATGGATTCCCAGCACCTATGTGTGCCATGTGACTCTCCCCTTCCCGGAATGATGTCTGATTTGGTGCTTGTATGATGATAGTCAACATCGCAGTTACAAAAGAAGCTATTCTGAGTGCCTTCTATGTGTCAGGCACTTACATCGCTAGATACTTAAATTATTTCATTTAATCCTCCAAACTGGTTACGTATCACTATCTCAAGCTTACAGAGGGTGATACAGAGGCTTGGAGAAGATCAGTCATTTGCAGTGAATGAAACTGAGATTTAAACATAAGTCTGTTTGACTCCAAGACCTTTGCCTGTAACTGCTAAAAAGTGGCTTGAATGGACCTGACCATAACATCCACTTCTCATTTTGGAGGATTGGAGCTACATAGAAACGTACACGCCAGGCGACTCTCTCTCCTTGACACCTGGTAATTTATGTCGAGTACAGGTCTCTCTTGGTTCTCTTTCTAAGACAGACGCTATCACTTCATTTTTGGCCCCAGGTGTGCAGTACTGGCAGTTCTTGCATTAAGCTTATGATGTACACTTGTTGGCTGACATTGTTAGCGACGAACTTGACCCTGGAGTCAGAGTCAAACCACAGCCCTTCTATTAATACTTACTAGATCTGTGACCCTGGGAACGTTGCTTAATTTCTCTCAGTTTTTGCATCTGTAAAATGGGGACAGCAGCAGCACCTAATTCTTAGGGCTGTTGTGAAGCTTAAATGAGGTAAAGGCTTAGAATAGCAAATGGCTTATGTTAGCTGCTTAATGTAATTATTCAAACTTGGGAGAGTTCATTGAACCATAATTGTAACTAATAACATGCTAAGAATTTACATACTGCCTATCAGAATCTTTAGTTCCTTGACTATGGTTTGATTCTTTAACATTTATTGAATGCTTACTGTATGTCACACACTGCACATACAGGTGTCATGGATACTGAGAAGAAGAAAACACACACCAGTTGTTCCTGCTCTCAGGAAACAGATACATTTAACTCCATGTGCTGAGAATGCAGAGTTCATTAGGAGCCTGGAGGAGGGATACATAAATTAATCTGGTTATTCAAGTAAGGAAAGCAAGAGTTAGCTACATGCGGAAAGATGGGAAAGGATTGTTATGCAGAGAGAATGTATACAAAAGACACAAATGTGGGAGACAATGTAGGTGAGAGGACCTACTAGTGATTTCTAGGTGTTAGAATATATAGTTTAAACTAGGAAACGAGGCTGGAGACAAACATAGGGGGTGTGGAGCTTGTACTAATTCTGTAGATCCTGGGGGAGCTGCCGGTGGGATTTCAGTGGGGAAATTATAGAGTGGGGAATGAGTGCAAGGGGGCAGGAGGCTTGGTCAAGATTGGAGCAGGGAGACCAGGTGGGAGGCTTCTGAGAGACAGAATGGCACAAACTAGAGCAGTCAAGGTAGGATGGAGCGAAAGGGCGGAGTGGAGAAACACTCAGGAGGCGAGACTGTAGGACATTTAATTGGTTGGACATGGGGGCATGGGAGGGAAAGGAGTCTTTGATGATTGCCTTTTGCTGCTGTAAATCCTGAGTTAATGCACCCCTTCCCTGGGAGTTCTCATTTTAGTGGATAATTCTTACTCCATATTTTCAGAAGAATCCATTATTAGACAATTAGTTGCATAGGCTCCCAATGTCCAGTAGAGAAACCACCTGAGAAGTTGAAGCCAGTTCTAAGAAGTCAACTAAAAAAAAAAGCAGTGGAAATATTATAACATTTAGTGTCTCCGTGTCTCAGTTTCCTAACCATAAAAGTAGTGCTTGCTCTGTCAGACTGATGTGAGGACTAAAGGAGACAAAACTTTTATAACAGCATCTGCCATAGAGCAAGCCCTCAGGATAGGTGAGCTACAGTTGGTATTATTGGTGTGATAGCGATTTATTTTGCAGCACAGTCTCATGAATCTGTCTACCTGGGTTCAAATCCAAGCTCTGTGTAAAACTGAAAAAAAAATTATTTAACCTCATTAAGCCTCAGTTTTCCATCTGCAAAATGGGAAAATAAGAGACAATAATAAAAAAGTGCTTATCGCGTAGGCTTGTGTGCAGATGGAAGGATGGAATGTGCGCCAAACATGTGGCTCAGGTCCTCGCTCACAATGAGTTGTCAGGAACTGTAAGCTACCGCCACATTCCTTGCTGTGTGCTAGGCACTTTTGTGTATGTGATATAATTTCATTTTCCCTTCAGCCAATAGAGCAGGTGATATGATCTCCATATTAGAGATGAGGAAATTAAAGTATGGGGAGTTTAAGTGATTTGTCCAAAGCTATGCAGCTGTAGCTGAGCTGGCATAAGCTGTTCCATTTGGAATGCTGTGATACTTTTAGAATCTTTAGGAAAGTTCCTCTCGGCCCATAGGAAAAGGAATTTTCAGTTACACTCAATGTGTGACTATACTGATTTCTACCAGGAGGGAATTAGAATTACCATCAAAAATTACAGTTGGGAGTAACTCATCGAGTGCCTGGAAAAACAAATTGCAATCTTGAGTGAGTCCCCCTATCTGTTGTTAAAAACAAAACAAACTAAAACAACAACAATAAAATCCAATATACTTATGCCAAAACCCAATATGAAAACAGGTAATGTGGATCTACGCTGGCTAGAGGAGAGGCAGGAGAGTTCAAGCCCTTGTCCCCACCTTTTCTAAAAGGATTCCACAAAGCCCCAAGGAGTACACTTTGAAAACCACGGATTAGAAAGTCCCTTCTTTGGTGAGAAAACCAAAAGTAGAGGAATAAAGTGACTTTCCAATGTCACACACCAGGGACTCATTGGAGTCAAAGTTAGCAATTAATTGTGGTCACCCCAGCTGTGAGGTCACTCCTTCTATATACTACACAATGCCTTGATGAAGCGTACTCCCTTCTGGATAAAAGCCTATTTTAATGTTCACAGTCCTGATACTAATTTCTGTTTTATCACTTTCTGTGCATTCCCAATTTTCTATAACAATATGCATTACTTCTATAATCAGAAAAAATATTTTAAAAAAATATTAAATTGGGGCCAGTTACAGTGGCTCACATTATAATCACAGCACTTTGGGATGCCAAGGCAGGAGGATCACTTGAGGCCAGGAGTTCAAGACTAGCCTGGGTAACATGATGAGACCCTGTCTCTATTCAAAATAAAAATAAAAAAATTAGCCAGGCATGGTGGTGCATGCTTGTAGTCCTAGGTACTTGGGAGGCTGAGGCCAGAGGATTTGAGATTACAGTGAGCTATGATGATGCCACTGCACTCTCACCTGGGCAACAGAGTGAGATCCTGCCTTAAAAAAAAAAAAATTAAATCAGTTAAGAGGGAAGAGGTGACTTGTATGCCCAGCGTGGAGTAATCCCAAGTTTGTGAACTTTTCCTGCCTTTTGACTTCTCTGAGTAGCTTGTTGCAGTGACTTTGGGTTGGGTCTGGAGGTTGCTGCAAAGGGAGATGGTGCTGTTCTGGGAAGGAGTGTTTGCTTTCTGTTTGTTTCTAATGTTGCCCAAAATAAGGGCCAGCATTGGAGACCTTTTCTCATTTGTCATCAATCTACTCCTCTAATATCGTCTAATATGATCTCCCATGACCCTAATCAAAAATGGCTAATCGCCTGTCCACCACACCAAACCAATTTCTGCATCTCCGTTTTTTGCCCACACAGCTCCCTCTGTCTAAGAAAGACGTCTTCTGCTCTCTCTGCTATGAAAGTATTGATACTGCCTTTCAAAGGCCCATTTTGCATCCACTTCACTCATTCACTGATTTATTAATTCATCCACAAATATTTATTAAGTGGATGGGAGGCACTGACTGTTCTAGGCCCTTGGACTAGAATGGTGAGTGGAATATACATGATCTCTGCAATTACAGATGTAAATCTTCAGTGACAGACTATTTTAAACATGTAAACCTATGAATTCACACAACCATCCATCCATACATCCTTCCTTCCATCCATCCATCCAATTCCCAAATGTGCTAAGTGCTGTGAAAGAATACCAAAGTGGTCCTATTTTAGAATGGCTGGTCAGAGAAGGCCTCTGAGGAGAAGTGACTTGAAGCTGACACCCGAAGGATATAAGAGGAGAGTGTGAGAATGGTGAGGGAAGAGCATTTTAGGCAGAAGGGGTCCTCAGGTAGAAGAACTGGAAGAACTGAAGGAAGCCCAGGGAGGCTGGAGCAGAGTGAGTGACTAATGACCATCCAACATGCTAACTCTTTTACAAACATATTTTGTTTACTATTTCTGTTCCTCTGCTAGAGTGTAGACTTCATGAAAGGAGGTGTTTTTATCTGATTTGTTTACTACGTTATCTGTAGTGCCTAAAACAATGCTTTGGACATAGTAGGCACTCAATAAATATGTTGGAGTGTGGATGAATGAATATGCATGAATGAACGAATGAATAAGGGGTGCAATGAAAGGATACTAGAGAGGCAGGCAGGGGCGAGATCATACAGGGCCTGTGGGTTATGAAAAACGCTTGGATTTTATTCTTCATGCAGTGGGAAGTAACAGGAATTTTAACAGAAGAATTATGTGATCTGATGTATGCTTTTGAAAGATTACTCAGACTTTTAGTTGGAGAAAGGCTTGGAGGTCAGCAGTTGGAGAATCAAGTTAACTTAAAGGTCTACTGCAGTAACTTGGAAAATGGCATTAGGGTGCTGATGGCAGTGTAGATGGAGAGAGAAAGAGATGAATTCCTGATGTATTTTGGAGGTAAGAAAGGCAAGACTTGCTGATGGATTTTGAAGCAGACATTTCAGATCGATTTCCCAATACCCATTATCTCCTTCTTCCTTACTAATATAATGCTATGGAATATAAATTATATAACATTTATAATATAAATGTTGTTTGGGGATGACAATGTGCCTAACTAAAAAATAATTCTATATTTTCTAGCTTCTCTTGCAATTAAGGGTAGCCATGTGATGTTGTTCTGGCCAACAAGATTTAAGAAGGAATTGCTGGGTAGGGATTTGGGGAAAGCTCTTAGAAAGAAAGTGGATTCAACTACCAAATAACTTTTTCCCTTTGCTCTTCTCCTTCTTCTTGCTTGAATTGTAGATGCTGGTGCAGAGCAGCCACTTTGAGGGCAAGAGGCAATAAGCATGAAGAGAAAGTCAACACCAATGAAACAGAAAGATAAGAGCCTGATCTCTGATCCAGAGCGACCATTGCATCCTGCACTGCCTATCTTTGGACTTCTTTTGTGAAAAAAACTAAACTTCCATTTGGTTAAATCATTGCAAGTTAGATTTTGTTTATTCACCACCAAATTTATTTCTAACTAATTCAGGTTGGATGTGGGAGAAACAACAGAGGAGAATTCTATTTTTTTTTTCTTTTCTCCAAACAACGATTTAAACCAAAGACTGGGTGAAGAACAGATTTTAAATGTGGTTTATATATGTTTGTGTGTGTGTGTGTGTGTGTGTGTGCGTGTGTGTGAGAGAGAGAGAGAGAGACAGAAGATGGAATCCAAGACTTCAGTTTTGGTTATGTTAATCTTGAGATGTATGTTGTTAACCAAATAGTTGGTTATACGACCCTGTCATTCAAAGAAGAGTCTGGAATATGGATAGAAATCTGGCAGTTGTCAGCATCAAGATGGTGTTTAAAGTCATATAAATGGCTGAGATTTCCCAGAGCAGGAAAGTGTATGGATGGAAAAGAAAAAGGCTCATGGCTAAACCCTGAGCATGTTGACATTTAGAGGCAAGGGGAGGGAGAACTGCTGTGACAGAGACTAAGAAGGAACAGCCGACGGGGACAACCAGGGGGGCAACGTTGTGTCAAGAAAGTGGGTTTCCTGGCCCTGTGTCACTTTTGCAAGGCACGTTTGTGTTGTGTACGCCCCATCTGGCACTTTTCATATCCACATCGCGATGTTATTTCTCCCTCTGTGTGTCGGCTGCTTTCCCTCCCGATGAGCCCTGAGGTCTCCAGGGCCTGGGATCGTGTCTGTCCTCTGCAACTCCCCAGACCAGACACAGCACTCCATCTCAAGGTCACGCTCCCCAACGCTTGGCAATGACAATCTGTGCCCACTGGGGTCAGGGAGGGAAAAAGAGGGTGTTTAAAAGTAGAAAACTGGTTTGGAAAAGTGAAAAAATAGGAGTGTGCTCAACCCCGGGTTGGAAGGCTCATTGAGCAGGAGAATGAGTTGCATTATCTGACCAGAGAGAAGGGGGCTTTGTAAGAATTTTGAGAGCATAGGTTGGCTGTAGGTCACAGGGCCTAGGAAAAATCCGAAAGATGAAAGAAAAATGATGTAAAATCCAAGAATTCCATCGTGTTAGGGCTCAGGTGGGGAGGGTAGCTCTGAGCAGAAACACCAAGGGCTTACATCGGAAGTTAAGCAGGAAAGGACAGCGTGTTCTCAGGGCTGGGATGAGCTCACAATGGCTGCTGGGGTGAAATAAAGAGGAAGAAACTATAAACCCGGGCTGCATGTGACCCACAGTCATGGCACGGGCTGAATCTCCAGAGTTCCCATAGTGGTCTTTGGCATGAGGTGCTGATGCCCAACTGTGGAGGCCTAGGTTGTGGGAGGGAAGCAAAGCCCTGGGCTAGAAGGACAAACTCCTAATCATTCATTCATGTTTGATATGCAATTGCTATGTACAAGTCCTGGGGATGCGTGGCACAAAAGACAAAATAGATACCTGATTTTATGGAACTCATATTCTAGTGGACATGGTTTGTGTGTGTTTGAGAATAACTAGAAAAAATTAATGAACAAGATAATTTGATAGAGTGATAAGAGCTATGAAGAAAATCAGACAGGATGATATGCTGCAGCCAGAGCTCCCCAAAGCATGGTCATTTGATCGGCAGCAGCGTGTCGCCCGTGAGCTTGTTGGAAACAGAATCTTATTATAGGATGTCTTTTTTTCCTTTGGGTAGACGCCTAGTAGTGGGATTGCCCAATCCAATGATATTTCTTTCTTTCTTTTTTTTTGAGACAGAGTCTCACTCTGTTGCCCGGGCTAGAGTGCCGTGGCATCAGCCTAGCTCACAGCAACCTCAAACTCCTGGGCTCAAGCGATCCTCCTGTCACAGCCTCCCGAGTAGCCGAGACTACAGGCATGTGCCACTATGCCCGGCTAATTTTTTCTATATGTTTTTAGATGTCCAGCTAATTTCTTTCTATTTTTTTAGTAGAGACGGGGGTCTCGCTCTTGCTCAGGCTGGTCTCGAACTCCTGAGCTCAAATCATCCACCCACCTCGGCCTCCCAGAGTGCTGGGATTACAGGCGTGAGCCATCGCGCCCGGCCTAATGGTATTTTTATTTTTAGCTCTTTGAGATATCTGCATATTACTTTCCACAGGGGTTGTACTAATTTGCAGTCCCACCAGCCCATCCTTCGAAGCGAGGTATCACAAGGATGGAAAAACAAGCACCACGTGTACTCGTCAGCAAATTGGTACGAACTGACCAACACTAAAGTGCTCACATGGAAGTGATATTCACTGGGTGCTGGTCAGGTGGGAGGGGGGTGGTGAGGATGGGTAAACTCACAACTAATGGATGCAGAGCGCACTGTCTGGGGGAAGGGTACACTTGTAGCCCTCGCTTGGGCGAGGCACAGGCATTATATGTAACCAAAATGTTTGTACCCCCATAATATTCTGAAATAAAAAACAAAACAAAACAAAAAAAACCCCAGAATCTTAGGAGACACCTGAGACCGATTGACTCAGAATCCACATTTTAGCAAGAGCCCCTTGTGGTGCCTTTGCACGCTAATGTTTGCAAAGCACTGTGCGGAAGGGCCCTTGGGAAAGGGGATCCTTTAGGTTGGGCACATATGGAAGGTTTCCCTGCCTAGGTGACATGGGAGCTGAGACCCGTGAGAGGAGAAGCCATCTGTGTAAAGATCTGGGAGCAGAGCGCTCAGGCAGAGGTGGGGGAAAAGTGCAAGGGGCTGGAAGGGGACAAACAGAAAGGTCTGTTTCTTCTTCATGGAAGAAAATTTCTCTTTTCCTCTCTCCTTACCTGGCTAGTCCTTACCCAGCTGTCAGACCTCAGCCTCAACCTCACTTCCTCTGAGATTCTGTCCTAACCCCAGACACCCTCCCCACACCACCCTCCCCCTCAACTCTCGCCCTGCGTGGGAGTGGTCTGGTTGTTTATCTCCCCAGCATGTCTGCGGTCTTGGTACTGAACAGGTGGTCTGTCATTCTAATGACTATTCAAATGAGAGTGAGAAACCCAGAAAGATGGAAGAGGAAGGCTGTACAAACAGTTCATAGCTTTGCTGAGGGGCACAGTCAGTAACTCTTGAAACTTCCTGACCTTAGCCTGGGCAGCAGCGTCCCCACCCAGCCCTCTGTGCCACCAGTCCTCACACACCCCCTTCCTCTTGACCCTCATCGCTCTGAGATCTGTGGTCAGACTCGCTTAAATACTTCCTTTCAGCCAGGGATTCAGAGTCCAGCGGAGGATATGGGCTACTAGAAAGGACGTGCAATTGAACCATCTACAACACAACGTGTTGGATGCAATTACATGGTTCAGAACAAGTGGCTGTGGGGGCTCAGAGAGGGGCTGGGCACCAGATACTGGGGGAATTTAGGAATTGCAATTCAGCTGGCTTTTAAGAGAGGAAGAAGAATTTATTTTCAAGTTTCAGGGGGTGGTGGGGAGGTGGTGGTAACTGAGTGGTAACGGTGATGGAGGGGCAGTGATGGTGGTGATGCTGGTTTGCAGTGGTGGCGGTGGTGGCCGCAATGAGAGTGATGGAGAGGTGGGTGGCGACGGTGAACATGGTGATGGCCTTAGTGGTGAGGTGGCTGTAGTGATCATGGTAATCATGGTGATGGTCAAGTATATATGTTCCAGACAGAGGCCACCGCATGCCCATGAGCATAAAGTCATGAAAGATCTCACTAAGTCTCAAAATTGTAAAAAGTTCACTTGATAGGGTGGCTGCAGATAAAATGGACAGTTAGGTTAGAGCCAGATGCCAGGGCCTTATGGGCCAAGATGGACACATTTTCATTAAAGATTTAAGTAAATGATGAACTTGGCTAGCTTTGGTTTGTAGGAAGAGAACTGGCTACACTGCAGGGGAGGGGAGGTGACAGCTTCTGTTACAATTGTCTCTCTCGTTTGATAATCGTCCCGTTAAACCCCAACAGGAAAGGGACAAAGGAGTGTATGGAATATGCACAAATCTACTTCTTCTTAAACCCAGCATCCTAGAAGTGGGTAGAATTTCCCGTTTCGGGTAGCATAATATTAGAATTCCCCAAGAAAGATATTTAGTTATCTCACTCATGTGCTTTCATCTGCTCAATCATTCATTAATTCCTTTACTCATTCAAAATGTTTTTATCGAATGCTTGCAAAGTTCAATGCATAGGGTGTGATGGTTAAAGAGAACAATAAGTGACTTCCTTAGCCCTCCAGGAGCTTACGTTCTGGTGGACACACAGGGGTAGGCTGGGAGTGTATGGAACCAAGAGTCGGGTTCTGTGCGCAGATCCTGACTTTGCAAACTAGGGCAACTCTTTACCTTGTTCATTCACCACTTTCTTCCAGAGTCCTTACCATGTTCATGGTACTGTGTTAAAGAATGGGAAGATAAGCAAAATAATTCTTGCCCTAAGAAACAAGAAGTTTACAATCTAGGGAGGAAACTTCTCCAGACCTCTATACTCCTCATCTATGTTATTTATGTGTGTGTATATGGGTGGGCAGGGAGAGGTCGACCAGATGATTTTTAAAGTCCTATACAAATTTCTTTTTGTATGACAAGATGATTCAAGATCTGGAGAGAGCCCTCTCATTATAAATAAACCCAAATTAAGTTCTATATTTTAGGTTACCTTCTCTAGATGCTCTAAAAATTAATTACAGAAACTCACTCTCTCCACACTCACATCCACAGAGTAAGTTTTCATACATCCTTGTAAAAGGCTCCTGGTGGATTTTTGAGGGGCTGCTAGTTCAGTTTTCAAACCTAGGTACAGAGGACAGAGCCATCCAAGGGAATTTCAGGACCTTGAAGGGCGTGGCTTGGGACGTAGTCACGTAATGAAAGACCCAGTTGTTCTGTATTCATGCCGGTGAACATGGTTTGAGCAGCTCTGGGAACTTAAACGTTCTGACTTTCTGTGTAACAGAACTCTCAACCCTCAAGTGTATCGAAGTGAGTTCTCTGACACAGCACATGCAACTTGGCTCTCTGCTGATGTCTGTTTTTCTTGCTCTTAGGAGAAGAAATGGCCTAAACAATCCTCATGGGCCAACAGTTGAAAAAATATTTGTTTTGGTTTTGTTGAACACTTTCCCTATTAAAACATGAACATTTTGAGGGGAAGGGAGATCCCTATTGTGTACGTTTGATTCATTTATGCTTAGCAAATCAATTGTTTTAGGTAGAGACTTTATGTCCAAGAAGGCTATAGAAAACTTTACTGCCCTTTTCCTTTCAAACAGGAAGTTGCATTTGGCCAAAAGTAAACAAATGTGAACCCGGGAAAGTTTGTTTAGTTTCTAATGCTGACTTCAGGACCTGAGAACGGAGTCTGTGCTTGGCAAAAATGCCTTCTCTGGGATCTAGCTGGGCCGAAATATTCTCTGCTTAGGACCTGGCCTTTGCACTGTGGTAAACATCCTTCTCTTCCCAGCCCCCAGAAACTCACTGCCAAAGTCCTTCAGCAGCTCTCCTTGCTCATCAGGAACATTCTGAAGGTTATAGTGACTTGGAAACATACTTTCAATGGGACTTAGCTTTCTGGAGAGAGGACACTCCGTGGAAATGGCCTGCAGTTTGGAAATCTCAAGGGGCGTGAATGCAATTTTACATTCTTTGTGCTGAGGCATGGGCTAGCCCCTCTGGGTGAAGAAGCTTCTAGGAGAGTGACTGTTACTACTCAGCTAACATTATAGTACTAAGCACATTATAGGACTGATCTCAAGAAATCCTCATACAAGCCCTAAGAGGAAGGCACCGTTATTATCTCTGATTTACAGATGAGGGAACTAAGGCTTAGGAAGGTAAGAAACTTGGCTCAAACCCACACAACTAGTCAGTAATGGAGCCCTCTGGTCTCTTTGCCTTTTGGTTTGGAGATTTTAAGTAGTGCAAGATAAACATCTAAACTCCAGGAAGTTAAGAATATTCTGGGGAGACAAGAGTCAGGTGAAGATCAATGTAAGACAACTTACCATTACAGGCCAAAGAACTGAGCAAGTAGCATTTACAGTTTTTAATGAATGAGCTCAATGTCCAACATATCTTGTTCCAGGAAGGATTTAAGGCAGCTGATATAAACTTGAGGAATGTGTGAGCAGGTAGAGATGGTGAGGTCTAGAGGAATCTGGGATGATTCTCAGAGGAGTGACTCTGGTTGGCCCTTGAAGAATAAGTGGGATTAGGTAAGGAAAGAACAGTTCGGATTAGGGGAATCAGAATTGACTTTTTTTTTTTTTTTAGAAGGATTGCATTAGAAGATACTTAATAAAAATGTTCCAAGTACACAGAGTGAACTTCCTTGAGCTGCGATATTGCACTCTCTGAACTCGTGTGTGAGACAGATTTTATCAACCTACACATACAAAGAAACATTTGGCCTGTGCAGGAACCCATCACTGAGCACCAGTGACAAAACTAGTCAATATTGGACCAGAAACTCCCCCCATTCCACTTCACCTTGCCCATCATTAACCAATTCTCCCACATCCTAGTGTCACCGGTCTTGTCATGGCTCTGGAAACACGTTATTGCTGAAGTGCATTTCTCTACTGTACTTTATAAACATTATCACTAATCTTCACCACTGCTCTAATACAGTAAATGACATTAGGCCCATTTCACAGCCGAGAAAACTGAGACTGAGAGGGATTAAGAACTTTGTCCAAGTCATACAACTTCTCGTTGGTGGAACAAACTAATTGATGGGAGAAACGGGTCTGATGCCATGTTCTATCTACTCTACCACGTACTCTCCTTAGAACAGAATGATGCCTCCCAAGGCAGTTTTCAGCTAGTATTCTGGATTCGTTTAAAATCCTTATGAGATGTTAACAGCTTTAAATCCTGTGGCAGTATGGGAGACCCGAACACCTGGGTGCATTTTCTTTTATTCAGTCTAACAGGGACACAGACCTCTGTCTTCCTTCATAGAACCCTCCGTTTGATGTGTCTCTGTTTTCTTCATTCAGGAGAACAGATCAGTATTTCTCATGCAAGGCTTGGTTGGCTCTGTGCCCATCTCACTTTTGCAATGAATTTAGCAACATCTGCTTTGCCCATTAAAGTGATTTTTCTCTTCCTGGCCCGGAGCCTGTATGCTTGCTGCAATTGATTACCAGCAATTTCCTTCCCAAACCAGAAGGTTCAGTGAACTCTAAATTGAATTGTTGCTCACTGGTCTCCTTTGGACCAATGCATATGGCTTACGTGCAGAATGGTCAAGCTACTCAGTTCCTGAATCTATAGGCTGATGATTCTGGTTAAACACGGGGGAGGACCTGGTGAGTGACATTTCCCATTTTTGCACACAGTGGCTTAGGGCTGTGGTCATCTGTAGGTTTCTCAATTTCAAACCTGAGGTGGGGGAAGGGAATGAAGTCACCTTGCTTACAGCAAAGCTGTTGCAGGGTCCACCCCCTCCTTTCTTTCAGGCAAATTGCAGCACCAAATAGCCTCAGATGTAGCTGACTAGAAGCCTTACCTAGAAGGTAAGAAAAAATATTTCAAGCTCTAGAAGTTAGCTTATAAAGACCTCAGGAAGATGCGAATCATTGTATCCTTTGGAAGACAACTGTGGGTCCCCCTAACTGGTTCAGGCAGCTTTTGAAAATAACGAAACGTTAAAAGTGATGCCGAGCAGGTATACCTGGCCTGTGGCTCTGTTTTGCTGGGTAGATTCCTAGTCATTCTTTGAGACGCAGTCTGCGAGTTACCTTCCAGGAAGCCTGCCCAATTCTCATTCTCCCCTGTATTCCTGACACCGAGCACAGTGAGTACACGGAGTACGCCCCCAGCGAAAGGATGAATGGGATTTTAAATTGGTTCTTTGTTTTGACTTGTTCCTGAAGCGTCTCTCCACCCCCACAGCCGAGATGGCTTTACACAAGGGCAGTGAAGAGTAGTTTGTTATTTAGAGAAGTGGAACTCAGGAGCCTCCTCCAACACATAGTCCAAAAAAAAAAAAAAAAATCAAAGGAACCCTTTACTGATCAAATTGCTGCTGTTTATTAGGGTGGTTAATTGAAAGCTAGTGTCTAAAAATAAGAAAAAGGTAACATAGATGACTAAATCTAGTAATAGTGACAATTGCTTGAAATCCATTTGAGTCACTGCCTGTTCTGTTTCTTTGAGAAGATGTTCCCCATTCCCACGACAATTGCTGACAGCAAACCCACCTGTATCAGCAGCCACTTCTGAAATGATGATTGCAAACGAGGCTGCTAATATCCTATTCTTGCAGAGCTCTTTCACAAACATCGTTAGCATTGAGCTTGAGGCTCTTTGCTTTTATTTCTGGAAGAGATCTCATTTATAGTATTACTAACAGCGAGAAATGTTAGAAAAAGCCGAGTATTCCAAAAAGTAGCTCAGCTTGAAACTGTGAGATCTGTACCTCTTAACCAAACAGATTCTGAGCTACACTCCCAAGGTATTTAGGGATTGCTAGGGGTTTTTAGCTTCTAGAAAGTCCTTAGGTCTTTAATTCTTTATTTAACCTCTGTACATTGGCAGGTGGCCCTTGTAGACCTGCTGAGGAAATGGGCTAGTGAACTTCAAGGGAAACTTAGCTAGGCCTTACCTGATGGCATGTAGTTAGGGGAAAAGACATCTAGCATTTTTTCTGAGATTTGAGAACCTAATGGGAAAAAAGTCTGGAAAAAGGTTCGAATTGCCTGCCCTTGCTCGTTTATCAGATGCCATGAAACCGGGTCCCCTTCCCCACTCCAATCCCTGGCAGCAGAGAGGGAGGGACCTCAGCTGCCCGTGTAATGAAATGAGATGGGCTGTGCTTGGTCAGGCTGTTTCAGTTCTGCTGCCTGTCGCCCTGGTAGCTGGGATTAAAACACATCCTTCCCCTTTCCAGAGTTCCTGGCTCAAGCCGAACAGGACTTTTCCAAGAGAAATGTGTTACTCTGAGATCCAACTCATCAGGCCCAGGCTGAGTCCAAAATTCCAGGTTGAATAAATCATTAGGGACAGGGAGGTGTTACAACTTACCCAGAGCTAACTAAACCTCCTTCACCATGAGTTCACCACCATTGCCACCAAAATGGCAGTTCACGTTAAATGCACGCTTATTATGTACCAGGCACTGAGTCAGCACTTAACATTCTCGATTTCATATTTGATCGTCACACAGTATCGTGAAGTAGGTTTTAGAATTCTGTTTTAAAAATGAAACAACGGAGGCTCTTAAAATTTTCTTTTTTTTAGGCAACAAGTGTTTATTGAGATTAACGAGCACTGTGCTAAATGCTGAGATACAGTGGTAAGTTAAATAAACACAGTCCTTTCCGTAGGAATTTTATATTTGGCTGACAAGTATGGTACAGCCAAGACCGGAGCCTCTGTTAGCCTGATTCTAAAGCTTACTTTAAGCCCTACTTGCAAGTCTTCTAATCTAGGATATCTCTTGGGGACCTTCTTTGAAACTTAGCCTGCTCTGCATGATTGGGAAGGTAGAGTCTGAACTAGGTTTACCCTTCTAATGTCATACTCCCATGAAATGTAAGCTCGCTCGGGCAGGGACCATGTCTGTCGTCTGCCAGGCACGCAGGTGTCCCCGAGTAGATCTACATTGGATGAATGGGTACTGGTGCTCACATTTTGGTTTTTGGTCTTCCGAGAGTGGTCCCTGCCAGGCTCTCAGTCCAAGCACATTGCAACCCATGTGCTGTGACAGGCTTTGAGCCCTTTATGTGTAGTTGGTCTAATTCTTCTTTTTTCTTAATTTTCACACGCCCTTGCACTTCCTGCTCTTCCTGGGCCTGGAAGCGGAAGTACTGAAACACTGAGACAAACTGTTCTTATGGTTTTTAGAGGCTGGTCAAAATCAGGAAGGACAGGACAGGACATGAGAAGGCTGGTTCTCTCTGTCTAGGAGACAAGAGCTTGGTCTTGGGACATTCGGCCATATTTCTCCTCCTCCATTGAGCTGGTTCACCTCAGCAAGGTCAGTCAAGGACTTGATCTTAGCTGCAGCTTCATTGTTCAATGGCAGGTGGATGCTTGTTCTTTTGACTTCATTTCCCAGCTGTATCTGAAAGGCTATGTCTCTCTCGGGAGGCAATGCTGATATTTGTTTCCCGGTTATAGATTTGTACATGCACTGATTTATTCACCCAACAAATATTTATCAAGCACTTAGTTGTATGTCCTTCACGAAGAGCCCTCATGGAGCTTACATGCCAATGGAGGAAACCAAGTAAACAAAAAATTAAATATGCAGTATGTTAGAAGGTGAAATTGCAATGGAGGAAATTAAGTAGGTGGGGGATGAGAAATGTTTGGTTGGGGGTATTTCAATTTCAGTAGGGAAGGCCACAGGTAGAAGGTAATACTTGAACGAAGCTCTGAAGGAGTTGAGGGAGCAAGCTACATGGATATGGGGGAAGAGGGTTCTAGGCAGAGAGAACAGCAAGTGCAAATGTCCTGAGGCTGGTGGCTGCCTGATGTGCCCCAGAAACGGCAAGGTGGCTAACACGGCTGGAGCACCATCAGCAAGGGGGCAGAGAGGAAGGAGATATAGTCAGAGAGGAAACGGGGTCAGATTGTGTCATGAGGACCTTGAGAACAGAGGAAGTCTTAGGTTGTTCTGTGAGTGAGCCAGGGGGCCTCTGGAAGGTTTTGAGCAGAGAAGGGATGTTATCTGATAAAGTAGTATTGAATTAGCTATTTTTGCAGAAGCACTGATACCTCCTACTGACCGGCCTGTGCATAAAGAAGCAAGGGATAGAGAATTTGGGATTTGATCGACCCTCCTGACCCTTCGTGGCAAGGCATCATTCCCGTTTTAGTTGAGGCCAAGAAGGCTCGGAGCGTTTCAGTGACTTTCTCAGGCCATTGGCCATACAATCAGTATGCGGAGGAGGTAGGCAAGGTAGACAGCGTCCTTTCAGAATGCCTTACGCTTGCGTTCCTGCTGGAGGCTCCAGGAGAGACTCGTGTCCTTGCCTTTTTCAGTGTCCAGAGGATGCCCCCATTCCTTGGCTTGGTGCCCTCTCCCTCCATCTTTAAATCCACTAATATCACATCTCTACGACATTTCTTTCACTGTCAGTGCCTTTCTTCGATCCTAGCTGGGAAAGATTCTCCACTTTTAAGGATTCATATAGTGAAGTTGGGCTCACCTGGGGGATCCAGAATACCCTTCTCTTCTTGACGTTTGTACATTTAATCCTATCTGCAAAGTTCGTTTGCCATGTGAGCTAACATATTCACAGGTTCCGGGGGTCAGGGCATGGGCAATTTTGAGGCACCATTATTCTGCCTACCACAATTATTAAGCACTTTCTATGTCTTATTACATTTAAATATCAAATTAAAACAACTCTAAGAGGTAGGCAAGAGTGTTAGTCCTTTTTTTTTTTTTCCCCTAAGGTTAAACAGTTAGTGCACGCCAAGGAAGTTTAGAAAAGGCTGGGATAATTAAAGACAAGTCAGCTTATTATTAATAACAGCAGGACTCAATGCCTTAAATTAACTAATATGTTGTGAGTCCCCAGAAAGCGTGGGTGTGGGAGGGAGGAGGGGATGGGGAAGGTAGGTATAGACTATAGCACTTGATCTCGGGTCCTTTGAGATCTTTAAATAGAATTTTAAGGGCTTAGTGGTCTATTAACACACTTTAAAAATGCCGCCCTAGACTGAAAACTTTCCACAGGGCAGGATTCATCATCTGTTCCTCTTTATACCTTTGGGTCCTAGCAAAGTGCCTGGCCTATTATAGATGCTGAATAAATATTTTATTCCTGAACTAAATTTTCTCCGTTCCTCATGGCCTACATTTGAAGCTTTGAAACACTTTTAACATCCTTGTTCCATTTCTAACCAATTATGTACTTTATTGTGCATCATTCATGTGCCTTGGGTGCTGGTGATGCCCAGAGACGTACGATAATCCCTTACATTTTTCTAGAACTTGACACACAGAAAGTATATTTACTCGTATAACCTTGAAATAACTCTGTAAGACAGGTATTACTGGCTCATTTTACGGACTAGAAAATGGGCTAAGAGAAGTTTTTAGCTCATCTGATGTTATACAGCTGCTTCTGTGGTATCTTAGCTGAAAACTAGGAATTCTCATCTTACACTTGTTAGTATGAAATATTAGTTTCTTGAGGCTGCTAGAATACATCACCACATACTTGATGGTTTAAAACAACAGAAATTTATCCTATCACAGTTCTGGAGGCCAGAAGCCTGATACAAACTTCACTGAGTCAAAACCAAGGTGTCGGCAGGGGACCCAGCAGTTTCTCTGGAGACTTTAGGTGAGAATTCGTTCCTTTTTTCTTTCAGTTTCTGGTGGCTGCTGGCACTCCTGGCTTATGGCAGCGCTGTTCCAGTCTTTAAGGCCAGCGTCTGCAAGTCACTATGCTGTGTCTTCACACAGCCTTCTCCTCCGTGTGTCTCCTCCACGCTGCTGTGTCAACTATTCCTCTGATACGGTCTCATGTGATGGCATTTAGGGCCCACCTGAGCAATCTGGGACGATCTTCCCAACTCGAGATCCTTAACTTAAGCACATCTGCCAAGACCCTTTTTCCAAATAAGATCACGTTTACAGGTTTCAGGGATTAGCATCAGATATATTCGGGGGACTATTTTCAGGGTTCTACAATAGTTATGATGTTCTCTGTCCCAAAATAAAATCTTCTCCGTTATTTTTGTTATTTTGATGATCATAAGGTAATTTAAGTTCTTTAACGAAACCGTTTCTTATTGAAAAACTCATAATTGTATATAGAAACAATTAATAACTATTGACATTTGGTATATTTTGTTTTGTTTTTTGGCTGTGTCTAAATTTGCATGTGTGAATAAAATAAAGATTATCCTCTTGGTCTTTTGCTGTTTTCGCTTTCCCTGGTCTTTTCTCCTGATCATATTCTTCTCTTGAGGTCAGTACAATACATTTATATCACATCACTTACAAGTGTTAGTTTTGCCTTACAGCTTCAGCATATACGTGTCAGAGGAACAGGAGGGGTCTAGTTATCTAGTTATTCTTGTATCTTCCCCGTCCATCTCCCCCACTTTTAATCAATTCCATGGTCCTAGAGATTCTCTCCACAAAGTAATTTTTTTTGGGGGGGGACACAAAGTTTTGCCCTCTTAGCTGGGCATCATCACTGCAACCTCAAACTCCTGGGCTCAAGCGATCCTCCTGCCTCAGCTTCCCAAGTAGCTGAGACTATAGGCGTGCACCACCACACCAGCCTAATTTTTCTAGTTTCTGTACATACAGGGTCTCGCTTGTCCTCAGGCTGGTCTTAAACTCCTGGCCTCAAGTGATCCTCCTGCCTCGGCCTCCCAGAGTGCTGGGATTATAGATGTGAGCCATCACGCCCAGCCAAAGCAATCATTCTGATCTCCCAGATGCACACTTTGATAGTCACAGTAACCAGGGCTGGGGTGACAATAACCTCTACTTCCACCCCATTTCCAGGCTTACTTCTCTCCAGTGCAGTTGCAGTCCTGTTTTCAGCTCTCCATCGCCCACCCCCAGCCCCCCTGTCATTTCCGTTACATGAAGTGGAATATCCTTAGTCCGCTACTCAAGCCCAGTTATGCCATAACCCCACCCAGGCATCTAAGTGACTTGCATTCTACACCCCAGCTAAACAGACAGCAGGGACTTTCTGCCCTCACTCACTTCCGGCTCTCTGTACCATTGCTCAAGCATTTCTCCCTCTCTGGAATGTCTCCCGTCCCTCCCCCCTTTCTGTGGGTTGCTGAAATCCGACCCATCTTTCCCGGCTTATCTCAATTGCCATCTCAAATCCCCATGAAGTCTTTCCTGACCTTGCCCAGCAGGCGTGACTTATCCCCCCACTGAGCCTCTTCTTAGGGACTTTGTACCTCTACTTTGGGGCTTATCCCATTTTACAGTTATTTGTGGGCTTGTCTTTTCGTTCTTACTAAATTATACTCTCTTTAGACCGGGGACTAGGTCTCACTCGTGTTTAGGTTGCCCATGGCATCCGCACACACGCAGGGCCTTCTGAATGCCGGCCGTGTTGCTGGCAAGAGCACAGGCAGTCAGAGCCCTGCTTTACTGATGCATCATTGCTGGAGTGAACAAGTGAGCAGATGCCCACTGAGGGGTAATTAGAACCCCTTCTACTTCTGTGGGCCACGTGGATTTTTATTTTCACATGCATTATCCCAGTGATTCATAAACGTCAGTCATTTCAGTTGTCTTTGCCCAACCTTTGCTATTTCTTTGTACCACCTCCACTATTATTTCCTCTGTTACTTTTAAATTGACTTACTATTTTTACCAAGCCTTGTCTTAAGCCATAAAAATCCATGAAAATACTGGATGTGATGTGATACTTAGACACATCAAATAATTACAAAACAGTTAAGCATCTTCACTGCAGAATAGCACAAGGACCGCACTTTGGAAAACCCTGCCTGAGACCCTGATAGGACTTAAACAAGGTCACTGAGCTGTTCTCTTTCCACTAGGACAGATGGCCTCAAAGCGCAGGACCCAGAAATAGAACCTGCAGAGTCCATGTTGCCGCACGCTCCGTCAGGATGGGAACCAAGCCTGTCTCGCTCGCCATTACATGGTACGCACACTATCGTTATTTTTTGGATCAATATAGAACTTGGACATACAGCCACACATGCACACATGAACTTGCACATACATATTTAAACTCAAAGTTAGTGGCTCTGTGAATATTTTGGTTCACGCTCGCCTTTCTTCCTCATGTTTTCCTCAGACTTTATTTAATAGGGTGATGTTAGTTTTCCATCACCCTCAGCCTTTGGCTTTGCCCGTGAACCTTAGCAGCTGCCGTGCTGGGACCAGCCAGCCAGTCCCTGGCCTGTTGCTCCCTCTGTCACCTCCTTTGGGGCAGCTCCCTTGCCGCTCTGTCCACTCACGTCTGCCACTCGGCTGGGAAGCGCTTCCCGATACACACACAGCACACGAGAATTGCTTCGTCATTCTACCCAGCCCTTTGGATGCTTGCTACGGTCAGTCACAGGAGCATCTGTCTCCAAGAATCTCTGAAGTGTCTTCGCAGAAGAAAACAATTGCTCTGAAGTGATGTTACCGACAGGAAATGGGGCCATGGCAGTGTCACTCCAGGGTGACAAAGCGGCTCCAAATTCTCTTTCTTCTCCTCGTTCCCAGCCCCTGCCTTTCTCCTCAAAAGGAAAGAACACACTCAAATTATTTAATAACTTTGTTCACTGTTCGGTGTCATTTCATGTCAGACCCAGGCTGGGACAAAAGCTGATACTTGTATGTTGGAGCTGATTTTAACACAATTTCTTCAGTGGAGCACTCCGTCTCTCCCTGCACTGAAAAATCATATTCTTTAGGAGTTTGACAGCTTGTGGCAGAGATTGTCTGGTGTGAGAAGTGAGAGTATCTGTGACACTTCAAGCATCAGTGAAGAAAGGGAGCAGGGACAGGGAGGCTACAGGCTCTAACACAGGTCAAGCATCCCTAATCTGAAACTCCCAAATCTGAAACGTGTTGAGTGCTGATGTGACGCCACAAATGGAAAATTCTATCCCTGACCTCGTGTGATGGGTTGCAGTCAAAATGCAGTGATAACTTTGCTTCATGCACAAAATTATTCAAAAATATTGTATAAAATTACCTTCAGGCTATGTGTATAAGGTGTATATGAAGGATCAAATGAATTTTGTTTTTAGACTTGGGTCCCATCCCCAAGATATCTTATTATGTATATACAAATAGTCCAAAATCTGCAAAATCTGAAATTTGAAACACTTTTCTGGTCCTAAGCATTTTGGATAAGAGATACCCAACCTGTAGGAGCAACATTCATCAGCTTTGGGCTCAGAAAGAACAGAGTTCAGATCTCACCTCTGCCGATATTAGCTCAGTCAGGGGTGGGGAAACTTTTCATGTTGGAAGGCCACATTAATTTAGCTGTAACCAAGTAAGGCAGCATTCAAGAAGCTTCAATTAGATATACTTAAAAATGTACTTTATTTTGTAAAAATCTAACTACTGTGTACTTAATAATTTCAAAAAATGAAAACTTTTTGTTAAAGTTAACCAACCTTTTAATGACTTTGCTGTGTCTGCTTTTTGTTGGAAAGTATTTGACTATTTGGTTACAGCATGGAGGTCCGCGGTTTCAGTTGATCCTCTACATGGGTGTATCAGTCATTTGTGACCTTAAGGGCATCTTGATTTGGGTTAGGGAGGAGAATGTAGATTTGCAGCAATAAGTGGTTGAAAAGCAAGGAAGCATTTTCAGGCATGTTGCCAAAGGTGTGGCATTTTTCCTTATTTCAATTGGATCTTTCTTAGCATCAAACAGTGACTTTCAAATGTCATCTACTGAAAGCTCAATCAATTCCATCTGTAGTTCTTTATTGGCTTTGGTGATATCAACTAGGTGAGGCTGAAAGGCTAATTTGAGTGTGATGTTGTGATTCTCAGTGAACCTTTCATTGTATTCCCCAATTAATAGGTTTATAACAGCTGCGTATTTTTCAAACGATTTGCGATATCATCCTGCTCATCAATGACATTTGCTAACTGGGGAAAATGTTCATCTGAAATTTCCTTTGAAGAAGTGTTTTGAAAAAAGATAGCTTTTTTTGAAATACTTGGATTTTTTTTTGCCATATATCATAAATGGACTTAGTTTTACCTTGCAAAGATATAGTCAAGTCATTTTGAGTTGACATGATATCACATAGAATTGCTGTGTTCCTATAGAAATCTTCTTGCAATAATTCACATTGCTGATTCTCTTGTTCATAAAATGTAACTATCTTTTCTTCCAGAGATAAAATTTTGGCTAACACCTGTCCCTGTGATAGCCAATGTACTTTAGAATGATAAAGCAAACCCACACTGAATACCTACCTCATCATTCAACTTTAGCATGTTACCATACACTCACTACATTTACCAAATTCAGTCCAACTTCACGACATTTATCTTGCAAGTTGTTGAAGATATCTATTCCCCATGTTCTATTCACAAGAGTGCCCAAGGCGAGTAACTCTTTGTAGCAAAGAAAATCTTCTGTTATGACCCAAATGAAGTATAAAACCTGCACTGTGTCAGTAGCATTGGTTGATTCATCCAAAGTGATTGAATAATATATATTTTCGTTTTGAAGTATCACATGAAGTTGTTCTGTTAAGTTGAAGGCTAATTCATGCTGCTGATCAGTTATGTTTCTCCTTGAAAGAGGCAGTTGTTTGTACTTCGAAACCTTATTGAGGTCTAAGCACCTTACAGCTTTGACAATGCATTCTTTCACAATTTCTATGTCACCGAATGGCTTCCCTTTTTTCTTGAGAATATAAGCTACTTTATAAGTTGCTTCAGTGGCATTATTTCCAGGTCTTATTGTTGCTTGAAAGAATTGTCTTTGTTTTTGTTTTTGATCTTTTAATTTCTGCACTACAACCTTTTGCACCTCTAATTTAAAATATCTGTGGTCCTTATGAGTGTTATAATGCTGATGAGCATTGAATTTCCTTAGCGTTGATATTGCAGTATCACAAAGCAAGCAAATCCTCTTATCTTTAGCAGAAACAAGATAGTATTGCAATTCCCAATCCTCATTTAAAAATCTGTTTTCTGCCCTTTCCCCCTTTGTCCTTCCTTTTGCTCTCCCTTTGCTGTGACAGTCGGTCCGGTTGTCATCTGTGGCATATGTATCATGCCCTGTAAACCTGTATCTTGCTCTTGCTCTATAATCCTACCTTTCTCTTCTCCATAAATCTCATTTTCGTGTTTACCTTAAAAAAAAAATCTGTTTCCTTCCTTTAGCTGGGCTGTTAAGCAGACAGAATTAAAAAATACTGTTGAGCTGTACAGCTATTCACAAATTCCACTACAAACAGAAACACAGTGCACCATTGTTAAAAGCTGATAACAGACTGGCGCACTCGACCCCCATAAACTCTCGCCAACCAGCCTTGTGCGGCAGTGGCGCCAGTCAGGCGGGGAAGTTAGAACTAAATGGTGAGTGTAACAACCGTCAGCTTAGCCCTTATGGCTTACTGATGTCCTGATTGTGCTGGTCAATCCGGGAAGATTATTTTGTTGAAACTTATTTTATTCTTTGATATTTTAAATACGCTCATTTTAAAAATAAAATAAAAATATAAAAGACAAACAAAAATGTATTAATGAAAGGATTTGTTCTGTAAAATGTGGATTCAGTCCAAGGGCTGCACTTAATGACCCCGAAGGCCACATGTGGCCTTAAGGCCGCAGGTTCCCCACCCCTGTCTCAGACCTTTCTTGCCTCAGTGTTCTCATTTGTAGAAGGGAAATAATCCCTGTTTCCTGTCCTTGCTCCCAACAAGGATATATTGGGGGGAAAACATCTTATTACAGAGTATGGCACATAGTGGGTACTTAGAAATACTAGTTTCCTTCTCTTTTCTGCTAAATATCCCTGCATCATGTGGGATCAACTCGTTCTGGCATCCACCTCTCCTTCATTAATGTTTATGTCGTCGCCCAATACTGTGAGCTACTAAGACACAACAGACACATACGAAGCAACTTGAAATCTTTATAAAGCTGTGAGCCCAAATGTCCTGCCTAATAGGGCTTAAATTCTGTTGCAATGTTTACGGAGGCATTCCAGGCAGTGGATGGGAAGCTCAGCTTAAGGGTCTTTGGCCTGCCTTTCAGTTTAGAGGTTCTGTAATTGGGTCATCTCTGATCTCACATCATAGATAGGGTATCCATATAATTTATTGTCCAAACTTGGAAACTTTTGAGAGTGAAAGGGGGTACTATTAAAGTTACACCTGGACAGCAGGTATAAATTAGGACTGTCTCAGGCAAATGGAGTGTATTTTTACCCTAATTAGGGTGTACAGCTTTGGCCCCAAACTCTGTGCAAGTTACAAGAGTTTATACTTATCTAACTTCCACGCATTTTGAATCACGTCAGTTCTTTCCTTTTTCAGCCAATGATGCTTGTTATGTAGGCAAGGACTTCTGGAAGGAAGGTTAAAGACGTGTGGCACAGGGTACATGTAAATAGCATGTCAGATATGCATAAAGAGACAAATGAAAACCAGAGGGTGAGTTAATCCAGGACCCAGGTAATCCTGCAGCTCGTCCGCCCCGACCCTACCCTCCACGCCTTGCAGGCCGCAGCCTCCATGGCAAGCAGCTGTGCGGGGGAGTATTAGCTTGGGGAAAGACCAACCAGATGCTACTCCCAGAAAACTCAGGCATCTGTTCATGGCCTCAGTGGCTGGCTCTGATGTTCCAGATTCATGAGGTTGGAAAGTAAGGGGAGACCTGCATCCCTGTGGTCGTTAGGTACCAAGTGAGCCTCTCAAATGCCTCTGGGAGCCAGGATGCTGCAGCAGGTGGCTTCAACTTTGCAAAGAGTGCCGCCCTCATGGGGGACAGGGATGGAGGAGGCAGGCTCAAGCACTGACTGTGAGCTTGAAAGGGCCCTTAGAGATGCTTTGGGGCAAAGAGGAAGGAGCTCTGGGATTCTAATCAGTAGATCTGATTAGATTTCCTTTCTGCCAGAGAGGAACCCTTTGGTGTTCTCACCTGGAAATTGGTGATAGCTGATGTCCCCACCCATGTCCACTGTCCAGAGTCATTGGGAAAATAAAATGAAGTCATGGACTTGGAAAGAGCTTACAAACCACAGATGCCTATACAAATAACAGAAGCCATCATTATTGGAGATCCTCAGTTCAAACCCCTGAATTTATAGATGAAAATCTGAGGCTTAGGGAGTTCGAGGCTCAGTGTCGACAAGTCCCTTTACAGGGGTGATGTCCGTGGTAGGTGTGTGATGGAGGAGGGGGACAAGTCCCTTTACAGGGGGGCACATCCATGGCAGGTGTGTGATGGGGGAGAAGTTGGCTCAGAAGGTAAAATTTAAGAAAAATGGAAGACCAGGGATAAATCAAGGAAGCAAAAATATTTTCAAGAAACTTAATTCAAATCTTTGCTAGATGAGAAAAATGATACTGTGATTAGTTTTTCAGGCAGCAGGAGTCTTCACGTCTTTTATTTCTCATCATCATGAACACTGACTGGAGTTGATGTCATCTGGACCTTTTTATCCAGAGGCTTTGAGGCCATAGCCGATTATACTCGTAATCCAGCTCTGTCATTCTCTGATTAAAAATGCTCCTTTGCCGTGCCTGTCCCGCTCTGACACTAACGCAGGCTATTGGGGCCTGGCCAGGTTGGAAGAGGACATGAGAGCCAGGGCGTATCTGGAGAAGGAGAGGGTTGAGGCAGCTGAGAAGAGCACTGGCTCTGGAGCCAGACTGCCCGGGGAAGAAGCTGGCTGTTCACCAGCTGTGCTGCCCCAGACAAATGACCTAACTTTTCTGTGCCTTGGTTTTCTCATATGTACAATGAGAACATGAACAGTCTTCACATGATGTGAGGCTTAAGCAAGTTAATACATTTAAAATGCTCAGAAAGGTACCTGGCACAGATTCAACCCTACTTGTTTACTCAATAAAAATGAAAGATATAACAGTGTCTTTGATGCACACAGATGAGAGGCAGTGAGTCGTAGAAATAGCATGAGCTTTGTTATCAGACAGACTTACGTTTGAATCCTGATAACACAGCCTTTTTCTATCAACATTTATATTTTTCTAACTATAAAAGGCATATGTGTGTATAGTAGAAAATTTAGAAAATACAGGAAGTAAGGACCAACCCTAAATCTACTACGTGCAGATGGCCACCATATTAGTGTTGTTGGTGATATTTGCAGTGGAGTCTGGTTCTGATGCTGTGACTTGTGGGTTTTTATTAGTCCTTCTGTCTTTGTATATCCGTCAGGGAAATATCCAGGAATCATTTAAGGTCAAGGAACTGTGAATGCCTAGTAAAGAAAATATTTTTTGACAATCATGAGACCCTTGATATGTAACTCAGAACTTTTAATCTACACACTTTTTACAGCTCTCTGATGCTGACATTTAGGAGCTCAGTTTTCTAGTGATACAGCATGCCAAGCATTGAGATTGAAACTCATAAATTTCTTCTTCCAACTTCCCTGCTATAATTACTTGGCCGCCCACATTATCGTTGTCAATTGCCAAGTGTGGCTGGTGAGTGACAGGTAGATTATTTGTACCTGGTGTGGGTCACGCTTTTGCTTGGTCTGAGAGCTTTTGTTTAATGCTCCACGAGAAGGCCATCGAGGGGTAACAGAGTAGAAGTAACAGGAGAAGTCTACTGGGTGATGATTTGGCAGCTCAAGGAAAGTTGTAAATTAAGTTGTCAGAAGGGAACTTTCTGGCAAACTCAGTGAACAAACACAAGGTGTGAGGTGGCCAGAACTTGTAATAAGCTAACTTTCTTTTTCACTGGTGGTTTCCTCTTGTTGGTTTTTCGGTGAAGTGGTTAGACGTGTTAACTATCACTCAAACAAAATATGGACTGTTTTGGGGTTGGGGGTGTGGTGGTGGCCAACAGTGGTGAAGAGGAAGGGTGCAAATGTACAGATCCGCAAGTCAGAGCAGCCTTCTGTGAGCTTGGGGAACGGTTGACAGAGTAACCAAACCTATTCTTGGTCACTATTTACGAGCACTGGCGCACGAACTAAGTGTCCCTGTCAGTTTAGTGACTTGGTTGGACTGTCCCCAATAACCCACTCTTTTTGCTTTCAATCTTTACAAAATTATGATGCTGATATTACAGAAACCTTAAGGAAGTTTCTTCTCTCCCATTTAGTGAGCAAAATAGGCCTTGGTATGTCCAGTGAATCCAATTGTATAATTGCATTAATTTTCTTATCTTTCTTAGTCACTGTAACAGCGATTCACACTGATGGAGAAGCTAGATATGGGGGTATCTTTCCCACTAAGGCTCATGTTAAAATGGCCAAGTACCCACTTTAATTAGGGTGACCAAACATTTTGATTTGCCCAGGGCGGTTGTAGTTTATGCCTCTTGTTCTAACCAATACATATTTATAATACCCCTCTTCATTCACAAAAATGTCCCAGTTAGAATAATAAATTATATGGGCCGCCCCAACATGAATGAAATCAGGGAGAAGCCCTCCAACACAGGCCTACTTTTTACATGGTCACTTTGTTCAGAAAAAGTTCCATTGTCTCTAAAAGACTCTTGGCCCTGGGGTCATGGTCTGATTTCTTTCATTTCTCTAGCAATATTCCTCCCCAACCAGGGACCGTTGCCTGGTTACTTAGCATATTGTTTCTCAAACTTTTTTCCTCAGCAGAATCTGTTTTTTTTTTTTTTTTTCAGATGAAAAGTTAGGCAGAGCTTCAATGTTTAAAACCGATAAAGCTGAGCTTTTCCTGGTTGAAGTAAGAGTGAGGGGCTCAGATATCCACACATTCGTCCTCTCTCTTTTTCCTTCTGGTGTGGGTCTCTGCTGAATCTCATGGCTTTGTGGAGCATAGGTTAAAATCTACCACCAGAGCATATGCTACCATCAATCTAAAGTGTCACCACTTTCTACATTGAATATTTTTGTTCCCTAGTAAGTTTAGGTTAGCAATACAATCTTTATTTAAGCTTGGCACAGGTTAATAATGACCAGGCTCTTAAAAAGTATTGCCCCAGGCTCAGCCTCAATTCTAAGTCAGGATACTCTCATGGTCTTGATTCTCCAAACTGACAGAAACCTGACTGCTTGCTTTGATGTCCTCCCTATGGAACATGGCTGAGAAATGACCATACTAAGGCTTGTTTTACCAACTACACGTCCCCTGGACCCAGATCCTGGTAATTCTCTGATCTCACCTTTCACCTTTCTGGTCCCTTCAGCCTAATTCTGGTTTTATGGCTTCTTCTCTATAGCCTCATCCTTCATCCTTGATTTGAAATGCTGTCCCAGCAGACTTATTTTCTCCACATCCTCTCAAATCTTGAGCAGACCATTCTAGGCCCACCATTTTGTTGAATTTTCAGTCTATTTTAAAATTCCTTGTATCTTCAAAAAAGGCTTCCATAGGACCCACCATACACATCAGTGAATCAAGAACCTTCCTTCACTGAATCCTGGGAATCTCTTCCAGCTTTGCCAGTTCCATGACTTGGGACATGCTGTCCTAATACAGGCTTTCATCAGAAACAGCCACACACGGACTACGCCACACCTATATTTCAACCACAGTTGACTCACTAGCCTGAGGACCCCCATCAATTCTCAACGATTCTGGGGATCAGGTTATTTTTCTTGGCACAGATCCAAAACATTGAGGCTAGAATTCAATATTAAGCTGGCCTCCCTAGGATGTCATTAAGAGGGTTTAGTTACTGAAACACCAAAGGATATTGTCATAATACAGCAATTTAATTCAAAAAGGCCTCATGCCCCAGACCGGTGTGACTGCTGTGTCATAAATTTCTAGTGCCCTTGGGCGAGGGGTGGAGTTGGGGGAGGCATCAGGAATGGATGCCTTTGCTTATTTGTTTGTTTATTCAAAAATGTTTGGAATGAGAGATTTTATTGACAGCTGATTTGAGGTACTAGTTATTATTTCTGGATGTATAGAAATATTCAAAGGTTTCCTTCAACTATTTCTTGCTTGGAACATTTGTGGAAAAGTCATTTAGACTTTGAATGAGGTATGCATTCATATATATTGCACATTGTAGATAGAAAAGTTGGCTTGAATTTTTAAAAAGGGGGCAATTTTTATGTATTTAATAATTTTTTTCTCATTCAATTCCTCAGACTTAAACTTACACATTCTTATAAGGAGGAAGAATTAATAAACACTTTCAACTTAAACCAAAAAATAGGGTTTCTCAAGCTTGGCACGATTAACATTTTGGGCCAGAGTTTTTCTTTGTTCTTGAGAACTGTCTTGTGCATTGTAGGGTTGGGCAGCCTTCCTGACTTCTATTATACCTAGTAGATGCCAATAATACCCTCTGCTCAGCCCACCCAGTGTGACAACCAAAAATGTTTCCAGATATTGTCAAGTATTTGGGGGGAAGCAAAATCACCCCTGGTTGAGAACCACTGCTGTAGAGAGACAGAGAAAAGGGACAAGAGGAAGAGTTGGAGATGGAACAATCTATGGTGCTATAGTGACTTCAGTTCTTTTCCCACCCGTCGGTGGTGAGGAGTGGGTTTGCTTGCTGGATGGGGCAACACGGAGCTAGGAGAGATTTCCCCCCAACTGGTCCTCAGACCTCTCCTGCGTTTCTTCTTTTACATTTTTTTTTTTTAAGCACCATTTGCCTTAAGAAGTAACCCTAGATGGAGAGGATGCAGAGTTCTAAAATGCTAACGAGCTGATACTATTTTTCTTTAGGTAAAACCAATAATTCAGGATTGTGCTTACATCAGTTAGCTTTTGCTTCTTAACAAACCAGTCCAAAGCTCGGTGGTTGAAAAAGACACATACTATTGCTCATGCATCCGGTTGGCTGGGGTTCAGCTGATCTAGGCTAGACGTGACTGGGCAGCTGTGCTTCTCAGTGTAGGTCTGTGGGTCAGCTGGGGCTGCATGGCTGGTTGAACTCTGCCCCATGTCCCTCTCATCGTTGTCCTGGGACCAGTGGGTGACTTGGGACATGTTCATCTCATAGTACAGCAGAGGTATAAGAGGACAAGCAGAAGCATATAAGGCCTCTTGAGACCTAGGCCCAAATTAGGACATCACCACTTTGGTCAAAGCAAATCAGCTGGTGGCCCCTTTAGCGGAAAGAACTGCAAAGTCATGTGGGAAAAGGCATATGCGTGGAGGAGGGGCAAAGGTGACTCATCGATCACAGCTCTTGCTTTCAGAGCAGTAGTTTTGCTTTTATATAATTTTAGAACTGAGCTTCTTAATTTTGCTGGACACTTCTGTAATGAGAAAATATAATCCCAGGATCATTTTAAGAATGGAATCATCTGATAGGGAAGAGTGAGTCAAACAAACTATCCGAAATTTCATTTTAACTCCAGTTAGCTCAATCTTGTATGAATTAAGCAGCGTTATATTTCTGTGGTTTTAGAAAATGGAAAAAGCTGGATTTGTCCAACGTGGAGGCAGAGAGGAAAGGCATTTTCAAGAATGTTTGGGAGATTAAGATGCAAAAACACCTATTTTTAAGGATTGGCAGATTGCAGATGTGTTGGCCAGAGGAATGTTGAGTGAAAATCTCAGGAATGTTTTAGCAACCTTTTAAATTTATTGCCAGGAAATATGTGCTGCTTGCCTTCTCTGCATCTTTTCAAAAGGTCCCTTGTAAATCCAGTCAAGACCAGTCCAGGTAGGGAGGTTTGGAAACAGTGATAAGTGAAGGCATTCTCTGCAGCTGCGCCCCAGCTCCAGCCTGACCAAACACCGTTAATATGTAACCCGAATCTGACCACTTCTTTTATGTTTACATTTGGTTTCAGTATTATTTTTAACTGGTGAAAGAGCAGTTCAAAGTCATTTTTTTTTTCTTGGCACTTACCATATAATCTCTCTCAAGGCTCAGTAGCAGAATGGCAATAAGTCACATCTCGGGGGTTTAAATCTGGTGGAATTAAAAATCACTTACCTTATTACACATGTGAATGTACTGAAGACGGAAGGGTCAGAGTGTGCAAGGATAAGACATTATATCAGAAATAGCATTGAATTGTTTATGCTGAGACCTTAGGTTTAGAGGATGATCTTCTACATGTTTGGCACATCCAAAATGGGTGTGTACTACATACCTATTGGAAGGGCTCAAAAACAATGAAGCAAAATAAAACCAAAATGCAGACAGTAACAAGTGCTGGAGAGAATATAGAGCAATGAGAACACACAAGTATTGCTGTTGGGAATGCCATATGGTGCAGCCACTTTGGAAAACAGTTTTGCAATTTCTTGTTAAGTAAAGCATGTGCTTACCATAGACCCCAGGAATCCCATTTCTAGGTAGTAGCCCAAAAGAAATTAAAACCATGTTCACAAAAACCTCTTTGTGAGTGTTTATTGTGGTTATATGCACAATAACAAAATGTACTTTAATTGGTGAATGGATAAATAAACTGTGGTCCATTTATGCAGTGGAAAGTTATTCAATAATAAATAAGGATGAACTACCAATATATGAAATAACATGGTTGAAGCTCAAATGCATTATGTTAAGAAGCCAGACTCTAAAGGTTATAAACTTTGATTTCATTTATACGACATTCTGAAAAAAGACAAACATATAGGGAAAGAGAACATATGAGTGGTTGCCAGAGGCTAGGGGTAGGGGCTATCTATAAAGGGGCATGCGGGAAATTTTGGAGGTGACGGAATTGTCCTTTATCTTCATTGTGGTGGTGGTTACATGATTGCATGTGTATGTCCATGCGTATGTCAATACTTACATAACTGTGCACTAAAAAGGGTGATTTTGTACCCAGATAAGCCTAACTTTTAAAAACACGTGTGGTTCATTGTACCCCTGAGTCTCCTATTTTTACATTTGTCAAAGTAACATATATTCATATTGTTGGGATGGCCACCCAACTCACGCTTCTTTGGAAATGGTTCCCTGTCCCCAGTGGGCTTAGACTATGCTTCTTCCAGGTGATTCCATATCCAGACCCCACTTGGTGGGCCGATGGGTAGATAATTACCCTGAACTGAAACAGCAAGATGATGTCTTTTGAGACTTTGCTCTAAGAGATACTGAAACCACAGTCCAGAGGGTGTAGATTTTGGCCTGCAGATATGTTTGTTTTGTTTGGCCTGCACAGTGTTTAAAGGAAATTTGTTGCCAACATTAAAAAATAGGAGATTTCACAGAAAAATTCAGATTTCCGGCTTCTCTTTATGAAATGGGAGGATCCGGTAAAACGGACCCAAATTCCCAGAAGGACACAATGGTGGGAGCTGAGATCCGTTGCCTCATTCACACCCGCGAGTGCTCTCCATCTGCCCAGCTCCTAACGCTCCCTGCGGAAGCCCAGTGGTGGCTGCACTTGTGTTAAGGGAAATAGGAAATATTTCTTGTATTTTCTTTTGCTATGAACACTGGGAAAATAAAAATAGACGATATTTGATGAAAAATGGAAATAAGCATATTAATAATACTTTGTGAAAATAATTACTCTTCTAATGGTTTATAAAACAAACTGAATGTGTCCACTGAGAGAATACACATTAAGATTCCTTTCCGAAACAAACATGGCTCTCTGCACCCATCTGAGGTGCCCACCTGGCGTCTGTAGGCATTTGAGTTTGCACTGTCCGCCCTCCCCGCCAAGTAGTTTTTGAGTAGTGGAGTGTGAGGGTTGCATAGAGTTGAAGATAAACAGGCGCTGTGGTGACCTATATCCACGTGTATCATGTCACTGGGGAGGAGAATTGAGAGCCTTTACAAAGAAGCAAGTCTGTAGAGATTTAAAAATAAGATGTGTGTGTGAGAGAGAGAGAAGGATACAGATGTTCAGAGGCGAATGTAAATGAATTTACTTAAATCAATCATAGTAAAGAAGTTGGGATTATAACCCAAATCCTCCAGTCAGTGCTTCTAAAACTTTAATGGGCACACAAATCCTGGGAGCTTGTGAAAATGCCCATTCTCTAACTTGGTTGACCATGGCCGGGGGCGGTGGGGGGGGGGGGGTCCGGAGAAAATGCCCATTCTCATTCAGTAGGTCTGGAGTGGGGCCCGAGATTCTGTTTTTCTAACAAGATCCCACGTTTCAATACTACTGACTGAGGGATGGGCCACATTTTGAGCAACAAGACCCCAAATCACACCGTCTACAAAGAAATGATAAAAATTTATTAATACCAGCCTAAACGTTGATTTTTAACCATCTGCTCTCCATTGAAGAAGTACGTGGTAAAATCAGTTCTGGGCACTTACCAAAGAATACCACTCCCCTTGAACAAGGAGCTATTTAAAGAGTGGTGGGTGCTGGCACTCTGGAAAGGAAGAAGGATTCTGTGACTACCTGGCTGGCACCTTCAGAGGAGCAATCTGGGTTAGCAGCCCAGCCACCACATCCTCCCTTGTTAGTCTGGGCTGCTCTGCCCTGTGGCCTTAGGCAAATCGCCAGTCTCTCCTTTCTCTCCACTCCAACAGAGGTGAGTTTTTGACCTTGTAGGCTATTGTGAAAGATTTAATTAGCATTTGTGAAAGCTTGCAAGATCTATGGAGGAAAGGTACTTCAGAGGAACAAAGTAATTTATAGTCGCTATCATCATTTCATTACCGGTTTAGCTGATATGCCCGGGAACTCAGTCTAAAAGAAGCAGTCTCCACAATCTACAACTCCCTCTTGGTTGCAAATACTGCAGCGGGGAACATTACAGCTATCTGTGGAAGAAGATAAATTGTGCCTCTTTTTCACAGTCCTTGATATTACTCAGGTGTCTACCACTTCGGATTTCAATATGATCATTTTTTCATGTAGCGAAGGAAGATTCTCCTTTTAATTGTACCTTCCTTCCAAATATGGGCTGCTGTGATGTCTGTTTAAAACTTCGGAGGAAAAAAGTCACAAAAAAAATTAAGAAAGAAAAATAAATAAAACTTCGGGCTCTGGTTTGAAAGGAATATGTTTTCTCATTTCTTTCTCTAGATCAGCAGTCTAGAGAACCTCCATCCAATAGCAATACAATATGGCCACAAAAGCAATTAAAAAATTCCAAGTAGCCACATGAGAAAAAGAAAACAATCAGATAAAAATAATTTTAATAATTTATTTTATTTAACCTAATATTTCTAAAATATTTTTAAATCCATAATTAGTATAAAAATTATTGATGATATATTTTGCTCTTTTTTGATACTACCTTTGATATTTGGTACATCTTACACTTACAGCACATTTCAAATGGGATGTTAAATTTTCATTAAGATATAGTTAATCTGTGTTCAGACTTCCTAAAAATTTACAGTTGAAAAAAAGTAGATTTACATATCCAACTCGTTCCATACATACTCTAATTTTTTTCCAACTAAGTCCAGTATCAGTTTTTAGTATAAAATGAAGTGACATTTAAAAATTGGATCCTTGGTAGCACTGGTCACATTTCAAGAGCTCAATGCTGCATGTGGCTAGTGCCTATACTGTATTGGACAGGGCAGGGCTAGACCCTCAGGTGACAGCTGCAGATGCCTGGATTGTAGAAGTCCCACTGCCGCCCCCGGCACTGGCAGTGTATGTTGTCCTTTGTTGATGGAGTGGCCTCAGAGCAAACACTGTCAATGTGGTGAGGAGGCCTTCCCTCTGTCAATACACATTATTTGCCTTCTACTGTTAAAGTACTGCTGTTTATGGGCCTTCTGTCTCTCGGAATGGCCCCTGTTCTCCAGGGGATCTCGCAGAGATCCCAGCTGGGCACCACTAGACTAAAACAGCATCTTCCCACCCATTACTCCCCTTATCCATTCAACAAATATTTATAAAGCAAGTGTCTATGCCCAGCCCTACTGAGCTCCGGGGACTGCTTCAGCCACGAGAAAGGACAACAGGGTCACTGCCTTCAGGAAACTTAATACCTGAAAGTGGTGGACATCAAATGGAATCACACAAATAATGAATTAATAGCAATATGAAATCTGTAAAGAAAACTATAGGTCTCCATGAGACCGTATGATGAGGACCTAATCCAGTCTGGAGGGTCAGTAAATCTTCCTTAAGAAAATGATATTTCCATTGGGACCTGGAGGGGTTGGGCAGCGAAGAGCTGGGAGAGGGGACAGCAAGTTCAAGAGAGTGGCAGAAGGTGGGGTGCTGAAGTGTGCTGAGCTGAGAAAGATGAAGAGATGGCAAAGGCCGGATCTGAAGGGCCTCGAAGGTCTTCAGAAACAGAAATTTAGACTTTGTCCTAACAACCAAAGGCTTTGGAGAAGAATAACTTGATCAGATTTGGATTTGCCTTTGGGGATTTACAAGATGGCATATGGCAGCAGGTGTTCCCATGATTGCCACCCTAAATTCAGCCCCCGTTGAAAGTGACTGTGGAAGCAAAACGACAGCTTCATTTCATTGCCTGTTCACTGGCAACGGACTCCAGAACTTTCCGAGAAAGTTATAGCTCTTAAAGGTAGTGAGGGCAAAGGCAGTGTGATAGCTCCAAAGGGATGGTGTAACAATGAGAAACCAAACAAAACACTGGGTGTTCCAGCTGAAATTTAAACTGGATCTGTAAGGGCTAAGACTCATTATCATCGTTTTATCATTAGTGGTACTACTACTAATAATAATGACCACTGCTGTTACTTATTGAGGGCCTGTGGTTTGCCAGTTGCATATGTGTGTGTGTGTGTGTGTGTGTATTAATTTTAATCCACAAAAGACTCTGCCTGCAAGATAGATATTATCATTCCCATTTTGTCAGGTTTTAGTGTGGAAATGTCAGTCCTTGGTGAGCCTATGGCCAAAGAATGACCAGACAAGCCAAAGTTAGGCAAGCACGAAAAGGAGGTTTATTGAGGAGAGAAAAGTAGGATTATAGGGAAAGAACAAGATATAGGTTTACAGTGCAAGATATACATACGCCACGGATGATGACTGGACCCATTGTCATAGCAAAAGGAAAGCAAAGGAAGGGCGCAAAAGGGACATGGTTATGGTCTGTGTCTTGTTTTATAGTGTCTGGATAGGGACCTCCCCGTGGTTGAAACGTCACCATAGATCCACTTTGATTGGACAGTTGGGGAGCTGCATGACCTGAGTCTTACTGCTCATGTGGGTTCTAGGTCACTTTCCAGACTCTATGGTGCCTATGTGGCTTGGTCCCTGGGCTAGAGAGTCGTCTGCATTCTTTTGAAGCTGGCGCACTGAGTTATGATCGGCAGATTTGTAGGGTATTCCCTCTTCCCCAGGTATGGCAGCCAATCAGGAGATTGCGTGGGCAGGTGGGGGGCCCAGGACCAAGATGGGGGCCACAGCACCCACTTTCATCCCTAGGAGACCCTGAGTTTCTCACTATCTACCTAACAATTTCATTTGATATACAAAGAAAGAGAGATTCACAAAGGTTAAACAACTTGTCCAGAGTTGGGTTGGTAGTTAGAGTGGAGTCAGTACTAGAACACATGTCTGTTTGACTTCCAAGCCCTGCTGCGCCCACAGCATCGTACTGCCTCTGATAAGTAGAGGCCAGGTGAGTTCTGACTTGAGCATCTGAGAAACAATATGGATGGGCTTAGACAGGAACAACGTGGCTCACTTCTGTGACAGAAGCCAAGGATCAATAGCAGTGTTTGGATATTCGATACTTAATGAGACTTTGGACAGACTCACCCTCAAGATGTTCTTTCCAACATGCGTCTTTTCCAAATGTCATGTGTGTAGTTCATGTAGTTCTGGTTTTTTTCTCCTCCCCTCTTCTCTAATTTTTAATCTTTTCTTTTTCCCTCTGGCTGCTCTACAGGTAAATCGCTTTACCTGATTTTGTTAACTTGAGCTGGGCTCCCTTTCTATACTTTGTGCAATAGCTTGGCAGTCTCTATACCTGGGCATGACCTCTCTCCTTTGCTAGGGTGGTGTGTGGGGGCAACCTCTGCTGACACAGGGTAGACAACTGTTCTAGGCCTAAGGCCTAACAGACAGAGCCGACAGAGGGCATGAAGGAATGGCCCCTAGCGCAAGGACCTGCTATGTGCGTTTGGGAAACACCTCCCTGCCAAGCTTGCAGAGAATGCTTAAGCTTTTTAATCTATTAATCTCTAATATGGTTTTCAGAGGAAGAGAGGTATCCACCATAACCCCACAAAAAGAAAGTAACTTTATTTAACAGTTAAAGATGTAAATCAAAAGGCTTGTTCAAACTTCATTTATCTCACAAAACATTATTGACCACCTAAGATGGTTCAGGAATGCATCTAGATGCTAGGATATGGCAATAGACTAACCTGATGAAAAACAAACAAGCAAACAAACAGAAAATCCCTATCCTAATGGAGCTTTTATTTTAGTAGGGAGAGACAGACAAGAAACAAAGTGAGACATAAAATACATAGTATGTTCGATGATGGGCAAAAAATAAAAGAGGAAAATGAGATAAGAGTATCAAGGGCAATCAGGGAAGTCCTCACCAAAAGGATAGCATTTGAACAGAGACCCAAAGGAAGTGAGAGAATAAAAGATGGGGAAATCTGAGGAGACATTCCAGGCAGAGGAAATGGTAAATGCAAAGGTCCTGGGGCAGGAGCGTGCCCGGAGTGCTTAAGAACAGCAAAGAGGCCAGTATGGCTGGAACTGTGGGTTGGGGAGATTGGGTTGGGGAGATCACTGGAGGCTTATAGGGCCTTGCAGTCATTGTAAGACCTTTGGCGTTTCCTCTGAAGGCCACTGGAAGTATCTTAGTAGAGGAGTAGTATTTTTCAGGACCAGGAGGGTAGGAAACAGACAGTGCAAGCTCAAGGTCGGAAACAGGAGGACCAGTCAGGAAGCCATCGTGCTTGTGAGTGACGGTGAAACTTAGACAAGGTGAGAATATATATTTTGAGGAAGAGCCAATAGGATTTGGTAATGGAGTGGATAAATAAAGTGGATTATTTCAAGTCATTTTTTGTCTCCCTACCCAGAAGTTACTTTAGCTATTTTCAGGACATAGGCAAGAAGCTACTTTGGTTGTTAATTACCCTTGCTTAGATACTTTTTATATGCTTTAAAATGACGATGTAAAAAAATTTTTCATATTATATAAGTAAACCATCATTCTATCCTTCTTATAAAAAATCATATAATATAAAATAAAAACTCCCATTTGCTCCCTCACCGTTTTTAGTTTCCAAGAAATAGATGATCCCTGTTTTTTAATGCATTTACATGCATGAAAATTTATAGTTTTATTATCTTATGAAAATGAGATCATGCTGTTCACATTGATTTTTGCTTAATATGTCTTGAAGATCTTTTCAAATTAGTACACAGAGATCCACTTCATTCTTTCAAATTGCTTAGAAAGTCCTCTAGAAATGTGTCTGACTCACTTCACTTCTCTCTCCTAATCACTGTCTAAGTTTGGGAATCAAAGACAGGCATCCACATGCCCTAGGCAGTCTCTACTTCCAGAAAACATCCACAAGATGACATTTTAGAGTTGAGGTAATGAGCCCAGCATGCATCGCCAACCTGTTTGAAATGTCTTTCTTGTACTTGGAGGGGATCACAGGTGCCTTGAGTTATTTTAGTTTGAAAGTGCTTTTGCAGGTGGAAAACAAATTGGGCATTTTGTGCCCCTGGTTTGCCGACATCTCCCTCCCTGGGGTGCATGGCTAGAGAAAGTTACAGAGCCCAGGGCGACGGGTTGGTCTGGCATTAGACGGGAAGCAGATTCACTGAACCAAGCTGGAAGCATCTGGCTCAACAAGAATAAGCCACGCAAATGGGTGAAAAGAGTTCTCCATATGTGTATGCGTTTTCCTTGATTATTAGAATATTGCATTTATTATTATTTATTGTAATTGCATAGGTAATGCATGAAATTGTAGGAAAATTAGAAAATACAGAAAAGAAGCAGTTCAATGATAATTACCAGAAATCTCCCACTTAAAGGCACTATTTGGGTATTCCCAAGAGTCTTAGAAATTGAGGTTGCCTGCAGTATACCTGTCCTGTAGTATAAGTGTAGACCATTCTCTGTAGTATAAGTGACTAACTTTGCTTGCTTCCTCTGCCTCTGTGCATGAATATGTCATGAGGCAGGGAGGAGGGAACACAAACACAGCTACTGGAAGACCAGCTCCAGGGGTGTGCTTTCCAGTGCCAGGGCCTCCTCACATAGGAAGCAATGTCATAATGCTAGAGCAAGTCGAGTTGGCAAACCAGGGTTTCCAACAGAGGGACAATGCTCAAAATCCAGCAGCTGCCTGTCCTTGTGCTCTTCTGGCCCCCCCATAGAGGCAACTGGAACACAATCACGCCACCGTCTCACGTTTGTTCACCTGGTTTCAATTAATGGCCTGTCCTAGTCCCTTAGCTCAATTGGGCCGGTACCTCCAGGACAGGAGATATAGCCAGGTGGGTAGGAGGAACTGGGCCACAAGATACACGGAGCTCAGCTCTTCCCAGCACAACTGGGCTGGGTGTTTGCCTTGGCATCCAGGCCCAGTCTACTCGGCTCTGACACGATGACTGGAAACACCGGCCTGGAATCAAGGGGGAAGCACTCCTGCATGGCGTGCCAACAGCTCCTGAGTGGAAGTCAGTCCTTCAGCCTTTTGCCTTTGGTGCAAATCATTAGGCTCATTATTACCTTTGAGTTGGCAAAAAGGCTTTTGTTTCTTTTATGACCACTAATATTCATTAAACATAGGAATGGTGCTACAGGGTGGGGTTTTGGAGACGTATTAGACAGAGTCCTTGCCCTCAAAAAATCCTCAAAATTCAGTGGTCGGGACAGAATGTGAGAGAGAAACAGTGTTTCCAGGCAGCAAGCGGTGAGTGCTACAGGAGTAGAACAGAAGATAAGTGTTCACGGTGGTCAGTCGTTAGACATTACCACGTGCCAAAGTGGACATGAGATAAAAGCTTCAAGAAAGAGGTAAAATTTGGTGTGGGACTTAGAGGAAGTCTGGGGTTTAGAGAAATGGAGATGAGGGCTGGGAGGGAATGCCAGGCAGCGAGCTGGCCCAGGCAAAGGCTCTAGGTAGGGGTGGAGAGAGATGTGCAAGAAGTAAAGCTGCTAAATGTTGCAAAGGAGGAATCAAAGAGCAGGGAGAAGTAGGGAATAGGGAGGAAAGGCAAGAGGCATTTCAACGTTGTAAAGCTAGATTACTGGTGACACGATGCCATTGACTGAAGTGGGGGTTTCTGGAAGGGTCATTAGTTTTGGGGGAAATGACTTTGGGACTTGCTAAATCGAAGGATGAGAATACACGTGAAGGGAATCGTCTAGTTCAAAAGGGCAGCAAGAGCTGGAGAAACGTATCTGGAAGTCACCTTCAAGGCTCGTTAAAACGGTATGACTGGATGAGGTCTCCAAAGATGTAGCAGCAGAAAACTGTTGTCTGAGTCTTGCTTCCATACACATCTCGGAGTGGGGGAAGGAGGAAGTGGACACAGCAGGAGACCTGGAGCCCTGGCCTGCAGGGTCATAGGATGGCTACAAGGCTCACAACAGGAAAGGAGAGGAAATTCAAAGTGGAGCCCTAGTCCCTTCTTCACTGCCACAGAGCAGCCAAGCAGGAGCACTGAGAATCAGCCACTGAACCTGGCAGTTGGATGTCTCTGGGGCTCTTGAGAAAGCAATTTCAGTAGCGAGCAAGTCAGCCTAGCAGGTGTTTGGAGTGTGGGGTGATTCAATAAATATAGGGCATAAAGACCAGTGGGTTTTAAACTTGGCTGAACATTCAAATCACCTGGAGGGATTTTTAAAAATACAAATTCCTAGGCCCCACATCAGACCTCCTGAGTCAAATCTTTAGTTGATGGGCCTAGGACGCTGAGTTTTCACAGATGACTCAGATGAAGCCAGTTTACGATCAGCATTTGTGAACCACTGGGAGGTGAGAAAAAGGATATACTTGAAGGGACAGGAGAATTGAGGAAGTTTTTTTGGTAGTTATTTTTTTAAATTTTGTTTTTAGAATAGAGGAAATCTGAGCCCCCTTTCCAGACCATGAAGATATGAGAGAGACTGGAGATGGGAGGTTATCAAGTGTCCTCATGGAGACATCAGCTGTGGAAGATGGGCGGAGACACACCTGGGAGGAGGTGGCAAGGTGGTGGGAGGTGGAGATCAAGGTGAGAATTCAAGGAAGTGACGGCAATGCCTGCATTCTGGAGCTGATTGCCAGTTGAGATTTGTGTGGTCGTCAAAGATTGATTCAATCCACCTGAGAGACTTGAAGATTCCTCCTTAGGACTTTGTTGAGCAAATTACATGGCACTTTCATCATGCTGGCTGTCCGGGAAACGTAGGTTATGAAAGTGTAGAATTATGAAATGACACAAGTTGTGTGGTTAAACATGAACTTATATTTTGAAAGTTTCTATTTCACAGCTTCTGAGGGGATGCGCTCTGCGTGACATTGAGTACTCAAGTTTTCAGGAGACTGGAGCTAAAAGGAAGCACTCACCAAGTACCTGTTCTGGCCCTAGATAGCATCATCCGAGTCATGCCTGGGGCAGAAGGGAACACCCTGGGGGCTGGCCCACGGAGCATGTTGAAAACGGGTTCTCAGCATTGGGGCAGGAAGTATTGCGTCACCAATCACACTTTACACCTTTCTATGGTCGGCTGTCTCAGATGTGTGAAATCTGGGTCTGAAATCTCCTTCTCCCTTCTCGCTTCTCCCTTCTCCCCAGTGTCTACACAGTCCAATCCGACTGCCATTTGTGAATTATCTTTACATCTTGTGAAGCACAAACCTACTGTGTTCTTTCTTTCTCTTTCTGTCTTTCTGTCTTTTTTTGAGACAGAGTTTTGCTCTGTCTTCTGGGCTAGAGTACAATGGCGTCTTTATAGCTTGCGGCAACCTCAAACTCCTGGGCTCAATTGATCCTCTTGCCTCAGCTTCCCAAGTAGCTGAGACTACAGGCATGTACCACCAAGCCTGGCTAATTTTTCTATTTTTTGTAGAGATGGGGGTCTCACTCTTGCTCAGGCTGGTCTTGAACTCCTGGGCTCAAGTGGTCCTCCTGCCTTGGTCTTCCAAAGTGCTAGGATTAGAGGTGTGAGCCACCATGCCTGGTCCTAGTGAGTTCTTATAATAGTAATGAACTTTGTGGTCCCAGTAGTGAATAACAACCACTACAGTCTTTTGTGCATTTTATCTAGCACCTCTCTTTGGAATGTGCCTTGGCCAACTTCTATTTTAATACCTCTTATAATTAAATATTTTTTCTTATTATCAAAGACAATACAACAAATATTACTAATACTTGTTCTTGTTGTATGTTGGGCACTGTTCTAGTATTTTACGTATCTTGATGCATAGTCATTCAGATCCCCAGTTTACCGATGAGAGAACTGAGGCTCAGAAAGGTAGATATGTTGCTCCAGAATCACAGAGCTAATGAGTGATGGGTCAGGGATTTGAACCCACATCTATCTGATACCAAAGCCAGAGATCTTAACCCATAAATGATCAAATAGGTTGAAATGTAGTCAACTAGAAGGGGAATACGTCTTTGGGAGTTAACTGCTTATTCAGGTTGCTCCCTCATTCTTTAGTACAAGCTTGGCAAGGCATTCAGCTGCAATGCCTGCTGGGAGGATTCAGGTGCTTCATTTTTATCTTCCATATGCTGCTCAGGTTTAGAAAAGCCAGTTGGATGAGCCCCTGAAAGCCTGTCATACCTTTCATGGTCCCATAGAACCTGAGAGTGAGGCTGAGGCTGGCCCTGATGCACACATCTCAGAGAGTCTGAGGGTAGGAAGGTCATTCATTCATTCAACAAACAGTCCATATAGTGCTTGCCTCTGTGTGCCAGGTCCTGTGTTTGTGTTGTGGAAACAGAGGCATGGGAGTCCCCTCCTCTAGGAGGGGACACTTGTGAGGAGACAAAGAGGACCATTCAGGGCAATCCATCCTACAGAGGAGGGCCCTAACCCAGACAGCGAGATGAGCAGGAGCATTAGTTTCTGTGGACTGAAGTTTATCCTCTGATATAGGGTGACACCCATAGATTGCAGACTTTCAGGATTCAGGGTAGGAGGATGATACATTCCCACGATGCTAGGCCACTGCAGTGCCGGTGACTGTGATTTCTCTCCTGCCCATGGAGAAAGTGTGACAAAGGCAATGTCCCTGACAGCTGCCTGGTGAGAACGTGATTACATGGCATTGTACCAGCAGCACAGCAAGAGCTGGGATGGAGCATCAGGCCGACCTTGGTTGGAGGTCCTCCCCACAATTTGCTGGCCGAGTCCAGGTATTTACCACTCTGAACCTCAGTGTCTTTATTTGTAAAGACGGAGATAAGAATACCGACCTCTTTGGGTTGTTGGGAGAATTAATGAGCCGATGAATGACAGTGTTCGTTATTACTTCTAGCAAATACTCAGGGGATACTGCTGGCTGACACTCGCCCGGTGCTTACCAAAGGCCAGGCATTGTTCTGTGTCAGTGGCTCTTAACTAGGGGGATATTTTGCCCCCAGAGGACACTGGGCAATATCTGTAGACATTTTTGATTGTCATGAATGGGGGAGAGGGTGCTGCTGATTTCTAGAGGGTAGAGGCCAGGGCTGCTGCTAAATGTCCTCCAAAGCACAGGGCAGCTCTCCACAACAAAGAACTACGTGGCCCAATGTCATAGTGCCAAAATTGAAAAGTGTTCTGCATATGTGTTAATGCAAATAATCCTTAAAGGAACCCATGTGTTAGGACTTTCCCTGTTTTAGGTCAGGAGATATTAGAGAGATTAAATGACTTACCTAAGCACAGGCAGCTAGTAAGAGCCAGGATTTGAACCCAGGCAGTCGTGCTCCGAAGTTCTTATGTTTAACTAGTTACCCTAGGTGGACTCCTCTGGGAGTGCGTGAAAAGGCAGTGTGTGGGTATAGCGAGAGATTTTCCTTTCTCCATACCACTGGTTTTTGTTTTTTTTTTTTTTTAGACAGAATCTTGCTCTGTTGCCCCCGCTAGACTACAGTGGCATCATCATAGCTCACTGCAATCTCAAACCCCTGGGATCAAGCGATCCTCCTGCCTTAGCATCCCAAGTAGCTTGGATAATTTTCTCTATCTTTGGTAGAGGCATGGTCTCTCTTGCTCAGGCTGGTCTCAAACTCCTTGCCTCAAGCAAGCCTCCTGCCTGGGCCTCCCAAAGTGCTAGGATTATAGGCGTGAGCCACCACGTCTGGCTGCCACTGATTCTCAAACTCCAGCGAGCATCAGAATGACCTGAAGAGCAAATTTGATATGCAGATCCCAGGGCCCCACATCCAAGCAATTCTGATGCAGCTGCGTTTGGGACTCTCACACCAGCCTGCAGGAAGCTTCCACATATAGTAGTAGCAGGATACCAGACTGAAAATCTTGCAGGTTGTTTTATGAATCTCAGTTTTTCAGAAAATACTATATGCAGAGCTTAACATAATTTTAGGATGCTGTCTAAGGAAAAGAAGTTTAATCTTTTGAAGTTGGGGGCCCCAACGTCTCCTTGAAGAGGACCCTATGTCTGCTGGTTTGCTCCTAGACTCTTCTCCGTATGAGGACAGGACAGCTGCACTTGGCTGCCTTCCCATCACCTTTAATGTTCAAAGCTGGACTTGTGCCCTCCCCTCCCTACTCTTACACTTGTCCTGACATGTCATCCTCATTGCTGTCTCAGTTAGTTAATTCCCTGGGCCTCAAGCCTAAAGCACTTTGGAATTCGCCTTCCTTACACTATGCAGCTGGTCTCCAAGTTCTTAAAATTCTTCTTTCATCACATTTCTCATGTTGATCATGACCTCCGTTGTCCCCACACCTCTTCTAGTTTGGTTCTTTATCACCCCAGGCTTAAAGTGTCGCAGTCACCTCCTACCCAGGCTGCTGGCCTCAATTCTTTCCTCCAAGGCATCCAGCCAGAGAAAGCATCTGAAACTTCCATTTTATTTTCTGTCTTGATTCATGGATTCACTGGTGGGTATTTATTGAGCACTCCTCTGTTCCAGGCACTGTCCTGTGCACACAAAGATGAACATGACCCTGTCGGGTCCCTGTCTTACTCAGGGGTCTTTGGCTCCTTGTACCGTCATGACTACTCTCCCACCCCACCCCACGTCTCCCTACATAACCTCCCAACTCTGCGCATTGCCCCTTGTCCCCACTTTGGAGCTGTGTCATGCTCTAGTCTACCCAAGGCCTCCTCTCTCTCTTATCCACATATCTAACTTCCATTCATCCTTCAAAACCCAGATCAAATCCCATTTCCTCAATGAATGCTCCCCTGAACACCCTCATCCAGGACAATTTCTCCTAACCTATGGTCTTGCAGTATCTAATGTCACTATTATATTTGGAACTGCTACTTCTGCACATATGGATTCATTTTTATGCGTGTCTGGTAGGGGAAAAGAGGTTGCAATCTGGAGCAGTTTATTGTCAAGGATTTAGCCACTCTGGGCGGCATGGTAGATGTAGACACAAAATAGGCATCAATCTGCCAATTGCAGTTATAAATTCCTGTGGATGACTCTCAGAGGCCAGTTCTGCAGGCTACGTGCCTGGCTTACCCACTTGGACCAAGTGTTGCTACTCAGAATGGCCCAAACCCACAGAGGCCCTAGTTAGTATCTGTGTCTGGCAATAATTCCAAGAATTTCCGAATTTATCCTTCAGTGATTCTTCCTGGAGTTTTGTCAGCTAAAGAAAAAGAGGAATGCTTTAGCAATAGCTAATATTTACTGAGTGCTTACGATGCACTGGACATTGTGTTAAGTGCTTTAACACGCATCGTCTTGTCAACCCTCATGTAACCACCTAAGCAAGGGTCTACTGATTCCATTTTACCCGTGGAGAAATGGAGGTTAACAGTAGCTTGTCCAAGTTCACACTGCTGGTATCCATGCAGTCAGGGGAACTCCGGCCTGCCTGTTTCCACTCTTTTACCCCTTCTATGCACTCAAGTGTTGGCTATAAAAATATTGAGGACACCCAAGGCTTTCTGATTTTTAAGTGAACCCTGGAACTTAGAGTCTTTGACATCTGAAAAGCTTTGTATTGAAACAAGACTTAGCTTAGAAATGGCACAGTTGTAGCAGAAAAGATGTTCAGTCATATTCAGTGGAAGAAGATTTAAAATAACGGCTGTTTGGTCGTAACCCCATTCTATCCTGAAAGCCCAGCTCTGGACAACTGATAAGCTAGTGTGTACAAGGGCACATGTGTTACACCGTTTTCTTGGAAAAGTGGTGGGTAAAAGGCTTCCTGAGAAATTTCACCCTGGAAACGAATTCTCCTGTCGGTCACAGTTCAAGGCAGATAAAGAAATCTTTTCTTCTGGGGACACGACCCTTGCCCTTTGTTTATAGTTTTCACTAGTTCAGATGGCCTGAAATGTCTGACATTGGCAATAGTTGCCATTGCGGAGTCCCCTTTGGTCATGAGGGGGTGAAGGACATCCACTAGTAAGAGACAGAGTCATATGACTTAGAGGGATGGAATTTGTACCCATTGCCAGAGGTACATGTTTTCATGGTTTTTAAGTGTGTCTATTTACAGAGGCAAACCTGATAGGGAGGGTGGTTGCATAATTTTTAAAATTTACTTTTGTTTTGTTTAATAAAAATCCAGATTTTGAAAAGAAGTAACTGACTTGAAATGAGCCAACATTTTGGTCTAGAAAAAAATGCAGGAAAGAATGAAGCTCTTGGTGATTCTGAATATTATATTTTTCTTTGGAGTCAGTTTAAGTTTTGTGCCAGTTCTTATTAAAATAATAGCAAACACCATTCACGATGAAACTTTATTAAAGGTGGATGAGTCCCTGAGGGAATGACCAACAGTGAGAAGAGGAATAAAAATTTCTTCATTGAATCTTTTTTTTTTAAATCTCCAATGTTTAAGTTCTCTAAGTCTCTCTAAATGTGACTTCTCCCAGAAGAATGCCTCACATTTAAAATTTTTCTTAATTTTCAAGTCATTTTTACTCTTTTTATTTTTTTGTTTTAACATTGAATGCTCCTTATCCTTCTCATGTTTTCATAGTTAAGATACTTGGCATTATGTTGGAGAAATAAAATTTTGGTTTCATTTCTTTCAAAATTTGCTAATGTGGAAAAAGTATCTTAAAAGATATTAGACTGGTCTGCATTAATAACAGTGACGTTTGCTTGCTAGTAATTGAGATCAAGCTATAGATCTAAACACACAAGGGTTTAACTCTTTTAAATAAAAGCACAAATGTAGGGCAGTCTTGGCTTTGCACAACTTCACTGTGTCATCAGGGACCAGGCTTGTTCTATCTTTCTGCACAGCACCCCTAGTTTGTGACTTTTATTGTCAAGGATACCTCATGGTCTAAGATGGCTGCTGGAGCTCCAGTCATTGTATTTGAGTTCTAGTCAGGGCATAGGAAGGAGGACTTCCTGAAAGACTCATTAATAACTTCTGCTTATATTCTATTGGCTACCCCTCACTGATGTGATGTGATGTGATGTGATGTGATGTAACATAATGTAATGTATTTTTTCAGCTGGGAATGTTGCCTAAGATTCTGTTAGTAAGGAATAAAGAAAGAATGGATTAACATCAGCTGTCTCTGTCACAAGATCTGTGTTTTAGTCTGACTAGAAAAATTGTGGTGCAGTAACAAAGTAATCTCCAAGTCCTAGTGACCTGATGCAACAAAGACACCTTTCTTGCTCACACAAAGCATGATGTGAGTCCAGTGGCTCCCCAGTGCAGCTCCCCTCTGAGTGATGACTGCTTCCTTTCGTGGTTCCTTCTTCTCAGCACGTGGCTTCTGGGATGCTAAGGTAAGAGAAAGTGTACATGGAGGGTCTCACGGGGATTTTCACTGTCCCAGCCTGGAAGTGATGCACAGCACTTCTGCTTATAGCCCTTTGGCCAAAACTAGTCACATAGCTGCTGCCAACTGCAATGGGCCTAGGGAGTACCATCTTTCATGTGCCCAGGAAGGATTGCATATGGCGATGACTTCTCTGCCTATGTAATTGAGTTCGATTCCCAAACTAAGCCAATTGGATTAAATAGGTTCTAAAGCAACATAATATCCTGTTCTCAGCAACCTCTTATGAAATGCTTACTACGGGGCAATGCATGGTGTGAGGTGCTAGGAGAACAGACCTGAAAAAGATACAAATCCTCTTTCAAGGAACTTACTGACTGATAAGGGAGACATAAGCACACCGGATGAATAATAAGGGCAATAATAAATTAAAAGTCAGTGTTATGGGGATTGAAGGTTGGGAGAATTTCTTCTAGTTGATGCCCAGGGAAAGGTTTTTGGAGGAGATGATATTTATTGATTTATTTATTTGGAGGTGATATTTAAATGGATCCTTGAAAGATTGGTAGAATTTACTTAGGTAATGTGGTCCAACCAATAGTGTCTCCCTCAGGACTTTTGTGAATGAGTAGAAATATTGGGCTATGTTGCAATGCTGCCAGTGTCTAGCAATTTGACCCTGAACAAGTTTTCTTCCTCTGTAAGATGAGAGAGTTGGATGAAATGATCTCTGTTGTCTCTTTAACCTCTAATGGTCCTTGATTCTCCAGTTCTTCAACCAGCATTCTGAAAGCCTGGTGATGTGGTTGTGGAGCATACAGACAATACAACTTTCAAAACAGAAGTATAGCTGGTGCTTATTGACATACACTTGGAAAATAGAGAAAAATAGAAGAAAAATCTAAATATCAGGCAATATTCACTCTCATTCACTAATTTTATTGCCGTTTCTTCTAGGATTTTTCACACGCAAGTTTAAAGATTTTGTTTTGCTTTGCTTTGTTTGGAATATAGTTGCCAGATAGTACATGGGTTATCCTACAGTGTTCTTTATTCTCTTAGTATACAACCATGATAATTTTTTCAATGTTATTAATATTTCTAGCTCCTTAGAAACATCTAAAAATATGATATTCAGGTTCATTTCTCTACCTCCATCTGATACACTATTTAAAGGCCGTTTCCCTCATGTACTAGTGAAACTTAGTAAAAATGGAATAGTATTGTGGTAACTTTAATCTTGTTCTAGCAGGCATTGGGTTGCTTTTATTATAGTTTGTTCATTAAAAAATTATGGCTCACATTTGTTGGACACTAACTACATGGCAGCAACAACAGCAAGTGCTTTGGGCATACACTTTACTCACTACTAGCAGATATTATTGCCCCCCCCCCCATTTTGCAGATGAGAAAACTGCCAACTTAGAGGGATTATATAACTTGTTTAAGGTCTCATAACTAGAAAGTGGCTGAACCAGGATCCACCTTTAGTTTCTGTGTTTTCAGCGTCTGCATAACCGCTGCATGGTACTGTCTCTATTGCAAGTGACAGAAATTGAATGGAAGCAAAAAGGGCTGGCATAACTAAAGCTCAGAGATAGTTCTTGCTTCAGGTATGGCAGGATCTGGGTTTCCACTGCGTATCCCTCTTGCCCATCTTTCTCTTGCTCACCATTTTTTCCGCCCTGATCTGCCCTATGCTGCCTTCGAATGCAGAAGCTTATAGTTAGGCTCTCTTCGTGTGACAGCCCTGGTGGCTTGGCGTCTCACAGCTGTGACTCCAGTGGCAAGACAGCTTTCTTTCTCCAAATGTCCAGTATAAATTTGGGGGTAGACTCTCATTGGTCTGGCTTTTCCACATGGCTATTCTCAAATTACTCACAGTGGTGGGGGATAGAATGTTCTGACTATCAAGCCTCAGTCACATGACTACCTTTTGAGTTGGTGGGGGACTGGCGATAGATTTCAGTTCTGTCCAAATATCGTGGACTGAGAGGGGTGGCTGTTCTCCAAAGAAAAACTGGAGCTTTTTTTTTTTTTTTTTTTAATCAAAAGAAGGTAGAATGGGTGCTGGGCAAGCCAAACCAATCACTGCCCTCCACGCTGCCTCTGCACTTTCTCCTCAAGAAGTGTTTTTTTTCCCCCTTGCCTCCAAAAGAGCTTACACTTTGCCATGTGGTGTTACCTCCCAAGAACACTTCACTTATGTCTTAGAAAAATAAATACACAGCCAATTTGCAGATTATACCTTCCTTAGTTCTGCTATAAATTATATGGCTTGTTTTTGGCAAAGCCTGAAGTCAAAGCTGGCTGTCCCCACCCGCTCACCAACTCAAAGAATGAGTGGCATTCACTGAGGTTGTATATCTAAGGAGAATGTACCCACCTGAAGGGGATAGCTAAATTTATGGGAAGAATTGCAACTTTTCAGACAGCTCCAAGCATCAATGCCAAGGTGAGGAGCCTATGGGCAAGTAGGAAATATATATATATATTTTTCCTATTGAACCTGGGCCAAACCTTCACTTATGGTATTTATAAAATTTGTGAATCTGGAGGAAACTCATTATGGTCACCTTAGCCGCATTAAAATTCCAAATCTTTCTCAGTGTATCCCACACAGTTTGAAAACAGCATAATGTATAGAATTCTGGCAAGAGCTGATTAAAGAGGCAGTGGGAAAACACAAAACTGGAAATCAGCAAGTCTGGGTTCTAGGCTCAACTCTGACCCTAACCGGCAGGGTGGTCTTGGACTGGTCCCTTTGTGTTTCTGGTTCTTTGTTTCCCCCTCTATAAATTAAGGATTCAGTTTATATGGGTCGTTAAGAGCCAAGGAACCACGTCCCAGCTCGGATATGCATTGGAAATACAATTCACTGGGCTTTGGGAACCGCTCTGTAGACTTGAACCAGCCTCACGTCAGATCCTTTCGATACGGTTTATCCGAATCTTTCTGGAGTTGCTGCGCCTGGTTATGACTTGCCCTCTCAGTGCTGTGTCCTTCTCTACCTAAATATACTGTGGGGAATAGATTTGCTTTAACCATATAAGGATGTCTAGTTAATTTTATTTTGAGAACTTGAAAAAGAGTTGAAGATTTTGCTCGATCAAACTAAATGCATCTCAAAGTTTGGGAATTCCTGATTCAAATAATTCATCGGGCAAAACTTGCAATTTGCGAATATTCCCAACCCTCCAGAACTCTCCTGTCAAGGATCCTGGTGTTCATTCTATTTTTAGTTGTGCCACTATGTTAGGTTTGTTGATGCTTTATGATTTTGGGGGCAAAGTCTGGCAAGCTTTCCTGTTATTTCCTAAAACTGATGCATCAGTGTGACTTATTAGACAATTGAACATTGGCTTTTCATATGTATTCATCCATTCATTTGTTATTTATTGAGTGCATATTATCTACCAAGTGCTCTGAAAGAATAAAGTTATCAAGACAAATTTAAACAGCACTGGCAAAAGAAGGCTCTTTTTAAAGTAGAGGAGTCATAATTGGGAACTAATTTTTTTAAGGCTGATTCAATAAAGTGTAATTCATTGTTGTCACTCCTAACTCTCCTGTTTCTTGTAACCTTTTATGCTTATTGTTTTACATTGCAATATAATTCAAATAACATACAATTCACCATTTTAAAGTGTATACTTTATTGGTTTTTAGTTTATTCACTAAATTAGTTTAGTTTGTGCAAACATCCCACTAATTCCAGAATACATCCACTATCCCAAAAAGAAACCCCAACTCACTTGCAGTTAGTTCTGATCCCCACCCTTCCATCCCCCGATGATACTAACTACTTTCTGTCTGTATGAATTTGTCTATTCTGGACATTCATCTAGTGAAGTCATAGAATGTATGATGTTTTGTGCCTGTTGTGTCTGGCCTCTTTCACTTAACACAATGTTTTCAAAGTTCTTCTATGTTGTAGAAGGTAAGGGTGCTTCATTCCTTTTCATTGCCGGGTAATAGTCCATTGTATGGATATACCACATTTTGTTTATCCATTCATCACTTGATGGACATTTGGGTTGTTTCCACCTTTGTGCTATTATGAATAATGCTGCTATGAACATTTGTGTGCAAGTTTTTATGTGAACATACATTTTCAATTCTCTTGGGTATATACCTAGGAGTGGAATTGCTGAGTCATTTGATAATTCTATGTTTAACTTTTTGAGGTACTGCCAAACTGTTTTTCCAAAGTGGTTGTACCATTTTATATTCCCATGGGCTATATATTTATATTAGAAAATATTTGTAACCTCCCCAGGACTTAGAGTAGTAGTTTTCTTTTCCGTTTATTGATGAAGACAGTAAGGCAATGGACTGAAAAATGCTTGGCCAGAGCCCAGCTCCTCCGTTTATTCACTGAGTCAGCATTTACTGAGCCTCTGTCTCGTTTCCAACATTGTTCCCAGTTCTGTGGATACAGAGATAAATAAAATATGTTGTCTGTGAAGCGCTGAGTCTTGAATCTATGAAATTTCTTTTGGAATCTTTAAAAATGGTAAAGACTCTCCTCGGTGTGACTTGTTTTAGGTGGAATCTGCCCAGAACCAAAGGATGGACTGAATCAAATGTCCCTCAAAACTGGATGAGTTTCAAATGCTGATCCTTCAATGTAGAGCCAACTTCCTATTTTCCATGATAAACTATCAAGTCATGTTATATTTTCTTAATGGGTAAAATATGTGAGCACATGGTATTTGCTGTTTTTCTTAATAGTGAGATCATCTAATCTCAGGAATTTGGGAATAAGCATATAACTTAAGCTGAGAAAAAATGACAATTGGGAGCATTTGTGTAATTATTCTCGTTTTCCAGAGTCATTTTGGGTATGTTAGCGTGTCTCATTTGACCACAGTCCTATGAGGTAGGCCAGGCAGGCACACATTATTTCCATTTCATGGATGGTAATTGAACTTCAGAGAAGCAGAGTCATTTGCCCCAGATCACACGAATGAACCCGAAGGAGACTCTTTGCTAGAAGCGGTCATTCCCAAAAGTGACTCCTTGGGCCGCAGCCAGCATGGGGTAGTGTTTTCACTGACACACGAGGAAATGAGAAAGCACGGGCAAGGCAGTGAGGTTTTCACATCACTAAATTTATTCAATTTTAAGAACTGTCTTTTATTCCAAAATTAGGTCCCTCTTATTTTTATGTTGGTAAAATATCTCTTTACTGAAATGTGGTGATAGTAGGTAGTAATTTTAATTTTTATTTGGCAAAATAAAATGTTGGTAACCTTAATTTAAAAAAATTTATTTTTATTTTTTTTTTTTAACTTTTATTTATTTATTTATTTTTGTACTATTCCGTGAAGTCTGCCTCAGAAGGGTCAGGCCTGGTCCGGCCTTTCCTGATTAATTACTTTGCTATTTTTTTCTGAGCATCCTGTCCTAGGTAAGGTAGAAATGACATCCTCTTACAGATACGGCCATCTTTCACCTGTCACACGCAACCTGAATATCCAGTCTCCTGGCTTTAGCTAAACCCTCTTGGGCTACTATATTTCACAGATTGACAAAGTTTGGGGAAAATATATAACCATGCAGGCAGAATGACTTAGGCTTTCGGTTTCTCCTTGTGAGTAAGTATACCTTACTGTTGCATTTGTTAATTATTCTTGTGACCTTTTTCAGAGGGAGTGTTGAGTATGACGTTTCTAGCAAAGTACAGTTGGCTTGTATTTGAAAGAGTGCAGCAATTATTCATTTTAAGCATGGTTCTCTATCTGGTAGAAAGCAAGACTTGACCCAGATAGGTTAATTAGTGTGCCCATATAACATACCAATGAGAGGAACTAAAAGTGGAAAGACTTCTACTCCTAAATATTACTCATCAACTTCAAAATGTGATCGTGGACCAACATACAAATTACCAGTGGGGAAAATCTACTCTTGAGAAATATTGAGCAAAAACATGCAGCAGGATCAAGGCCTTCTCAAGTGTCCTCTGGTTGCTCCAGGGTTCATGTGAGGGCAGGGGTCGCTGAGTGCCAGACGCCTGCTACCCCGAAGGACACCCGTAAGTGTTAGGTGAGGTGGGTTGCTATACTCAAATAAGTTTGGAGAAAGAGTAAGTTAAACAAAATAAATTCTATTCTGTAATGTAGGGCTATGGATTTAATTTATTACACGGCATTGTAAATATCCAAGAGTGGCAAAGACACAACACTCCTCAACCTTTTGGACTACAGAATCTACCTTGTTTCCCCAGTTGTTCCCCCCTCCTTCCTCAGGCATCTCTCAAAACCAGTCTTCTGCAGAAGGTACTGCCTTAAGTATGTTCTAACTACCTTCTCATTTGATCCTCATAACAACTATCTAGATTTTCACTCCCATTTTACAAATGGAGAACCCAAGGCACAGAGAGGTTAAGAAACTTGCACAAGGTCACACAGTGGCAGACTCTGTATCCAAACCAGACAGTGAGACATTGGAGGGTCGGTAAACCCCTGTGTTTTGCTGCCTCCTATTGCCAAGCAGCTTTTTCCCCTGTTATGGTCTTTTCTCCTAAGTACAGTGTGTTTCCTCATGTAAATGAAGTTAGTAATCTAACCTGGGAAGTACACTGCAAGTTTCCTATGTGCTTGCCGTGCCGGTGAGTCCATTGCAGGTGTGATAGAAAGACCATGGACTTTGGAGTGAAACAGGTCTGAGGCCCTGTTTTTGCAGCACTTCCTAATGGTGTAACTTGACTAGTTAGTTAACGCTAAGGGCCTCAACTTACTCATTTGTACATTAGACATAATAATGCTGCAACGCACCCTGTGAAGGAGTCGACCTGAGAATACAGGTCAAGGCTCAGGAAGAGGATGGTGCACGGCCCACACTGTAGCTCAGCAAGTGTATGTCCTTGTGCTTCCCTCTGTCCCACCCCCCCTTCTCCTACTCAAATGCTCTTGCATGCTTGGTTTCCTCAAATGAAACAGATTTCACCCTAACGTACACTCACCTGCAGCTTGAGCTAGAATAAGGCTCAAGGGGCAACCCCACAAGAAGCAGAATGGCATCAGTGATGAATTCAGAAGGGAAGCATGTGGCAAACGTGATGTTCACTTAGGAAATTGGAAACACCATTGAACCGAGACACTAGGTCTAAGGAACCCTGGATTGTACCCACTGGGCTCTTAAACTAAAGGCAAGTGAAAAATTGGGATTAGAGGACAGACACTGAAAACACATCCCATTTCCCATGTGCTATTGATTGAAGAAGCAGAACAGTGGGCTGGGGAGGCCCCTCTGAGGGGGTGATCATGCCACCCAGGTCCTATAGGCCTAAAGAACCCCACTCCCACCCCACCTCCGCTTACCCTGGGCCCTCCTCAGACAACCCTATAATCCATCAAATCTAGGGAGATGCCTTTGCTTCCCTAGTTCTGCTTCAAGAATGTGAATATGGATTATTCCTCCTATTACTCAAATATTAATCATCAAGAGAAGATAGTGTCATATGCTCAATAGCTATATACTCCATGCCTCCTGGGCAAAAACGAATATGCAACTCGATAGCAAAGGAGATGATTTACTGAACCCAGCTTTAAAAAAAATGGATGAGGCAATAATATTAAAGATGATTTTGAAAATTGGATTAAAAAACCAACCATGATTCTGCCATCTTAAATTTCTATTTTATTTTTGTATGTTAGATGTTAGTATTTTCCTTCCTGTACAGATATTTTTTCATGATTTCAATCATAGCATATATACCATTAGGCATATCATGAGCCTGGGAATGTGCAACTATTAATATGGTTTTTTATAATTATTATTTTAATGGTTTATGTAGGAGCGGATAGTACAGATCCCTCTTAGGAATGGAGAAAGAGTGACTCCCAAGCGCAAATGATGTGATGTCATTTGCTAAACATGTCCTTATTGGTGGTTGGATAACAGTTTTATGCAATTGTAGACAATCCTATATAGCAGCTAAGAAGTGCTTAATGCTGCTAGAAACAGAGGCCCAACTATAGTATCTTAAACATATTAAAAAAAAATTGCCAAAGAAAGGTAGGCTGTTCAGGGCTGCTCTGGTGTTGTCAGAAAACATCAGTTGGCCTAGGCTTCTGTTTTCCTGCTTTGCTTTCCTTTTCACTTTGCTTCCAAGCTTAAAGCCACAGTACGGCTACTTGCACACTAGCCATAATGTCTGAATTCCAGGCAAGAAGTGGGATTAAGAGAGGAGTCAAAAGTTGTCCTCTTTCCACCTCCACCCGCACTGTCTGTTCCCTTTCAAAGAGCTTCCCCGGAAGTTCCATGTCAAAGTGGCTCATTAGCTATGTGGACTTAGGTGAATTACAAAAACTCTCTGAAGCTCAGTTTTTTTCATCTGTGAACTGACAGCAATAATTCCTTCCTCACAGGGGGTATGTGAAAGAATACTGCAAATCCAAACATGCTATGCAAATTCAAGTGTTTAAATAGCACTTGCAGTCCAATGCAGGCTGCAATAGCTACAGTATTTAATATGTCCGTGTTTTTACTGCAAAAGAACACATTACAGTCATTTACAATCACCGCCCTCCTCCCGCCCTCACTACATTTAGGAAGGAGAGAAAGCAGAACTAGACCGTGTTTGGTTAATGTCAAAGGGAAGTTTGAGAATTATGTGATTCCAGGCAGTGGTAGAAGTGATCAAACCCAAAGCCACTCCATGTTCCTCTCCGTCTTTGCTGTCTGAGAGGGGAGTATTATGCTGTGGAAACAGGCCACTCCTAAGCTCAGAGACAGAAAATCCTGACACAGGCATTTCCCCAAGAACCCACAGGCTTCCAAGCCAATGGGCAAACTGCTCTGTGGGTAGAGTGGTCTTGGTCTCAGTAACAAAAAATTGTAAGCTACCTGAGGGTAGGGAGCCTATCTCTATTTTCCTCTCCATCCTATGCCTCCTACCTAGAAATCCCTCAGTAAAAATCTATTTATTAATTTTGCCCCACCCTGAAGACTGTCAGTCTTATAAATGACTTACTTAAGCCATTATGCCTCTGAGCCCGCCATTGTTGACTGGAGCCAAGAAGGAATACTTTGGGTTGATGCATACTTTTGAATTAAAAATAATTATAATGATGGTTATAGCTAACCTATTGAACATTTACCATGTGCAGGCATTTAGTCCTTTACATGTTTTAACTGATTTACTCCTTCCTACTACTTTATAACAACAGTAGGTATTATGCTCATTCTGCAGAAAAGTAAACAGAAGCTCAGAGAAGGCAAGTAATTTTTCCAAGTTCACAAAGCTAAGAAAAGGAGAAAACAGCTCAAAATCATTAAATCTGGACATAGATTTTCCTGGAAAATTACTGTTAAATTTTTCTCAAATAGATTGGAAGTGACCATCAGGGACCTTTATTTCTTCTAATTCATTTATTTACAAATGGCCCACTTACGGCAAATAACTTAATCGCTTTAAGCCTGAGTTTATGGGAAAATAATACCCACCTCAAAGAGACTCTGTGAGGATTAAATGAGATAATGCATACAACATGCCTGGCACACAGTAGATGTTCAGTATATTTTAAACATCATTTGTTAATTTGAAAAGTAGGTCTTAATTAGTGGTGCACACCAGAATCATCAGTGGAAACTTTTCAAAATATTGAGGTCTAGGTCCCAAGTAGGGTATTTTTTAAAAAGTTTCCCAAGTGATTCTGATTCATATGCCCTTATGAGAATCACTGCCGAATGTGACCAATATCCGTGAAGGAAGCATTTGGTTCAAGACATTGTGCTATGTGCTAAGAGGGATGTAAGATGTACAATAATAGTAATGTTCACATAAAAATAAGTCTATTACTGTGAGAGATGAGAGAAGGGATGGTTCCCCCCCCCCCCCCCAGCTGGGCAGAGAAGGCAATCACATTGGGCCAGGCTTGAAGGTGCAGCAGGGTTAACTTGCAAGGATGGTGGCCAGTCAGAGAGTGAGGGTAAGAGGCACGAAATGTGCAGAGAATGTGAGTGGTGACACTAATGGTTGGAACATAGAGTATCTGGAGAGAGATAGGAGATGAGGCCAGATGGTTGGTTGGAGTCAGAGATGGAAGCTCTTGGATTCCTGACTAGTTGGGTTTGTACTAAATTTGGAGGACCATGACAAGCCACTGAGATTTTTTGAGCTAGTGAGTGAAATGCTCAGAACTGTTCTTGCATCTGGTCAATCTGGTGCTCTAATAAATTAGAAAGTGAAGAACCCAAAGGCAAGAGATGAGCAAGGCCAGAAACATCCATTGCATCAGCCCAGGCCTCAGAATAAGAGCTTAGGCCAGGCGGGGTACTGACAGGTGGCCAGGATAAAGGAACAGCTATGTAAACCTGGAGACTGATTAGATGTTGGGGGAGGGGTGGTGGGAGGAAGAAGAAGTGAAGATGACTTTGAGATTTTAGCCTGGGTGATGGGAAGAACAGTGCCGTGACCAGAAAAAAGGGAAGTTGGGGTGTGAGCTGGGTGGGGGGAGGAAAGATGACAAGTTAAAGGTGTTGAGTTTAAGGCCCCCCAGGAAATAGGTGCACACATTTAGAAGTCAGGTGGCAACATAAAGTTCAAAGGATAGGGTAGGGCTATACACAAACAAATAAAACACAAAGTGAGTCAGCTACATTGAGGGGTGTTGCTTGCAGCCCTAGTAGTAGATGAACTCTGTGGGAAGGAGGGTAGAGCAGGGATTCTTCACCTAGGGGCTGTGGAAAGGCTTCTTGTTTGAGGGGCATCTGTGAACTTTTTAACATGTTAAGCATAATATTATGTGTGTTTAGAAGTCCACAATCTCATAGGATTATTTACTCTAAATAAGGTTAAAAAACACTGGTATATATAAGAAGTGGTGGGCTGAGATGTTGCTCATGGAATTTTCACATACTAGGCACTGAATAAAATACTCCAGCCAGTCTCTGCATTCCTGACTGTCACACCTCAGACTGTGGTGGTGGTTGTCTTTACCACAGCCAGACTGTTGGATCAAGGTTGTCTTTAAATTTGTTTTTCTTGATCAGAAAATTCAATGAGAAAGAATGATCTTTTCAATAAGTGTGCTGAGACACCTGGATATCCACATGTAAAAGAATAAATCTGGACCCTCAACCTCACAAAAAACGTAAAAGTTAATGCAAAATCAGTCAAAGACCTAAACTTAGTAGCTAAAACTATAAAAATCTGAGAAGAAAACATCTTCAAAGATATAAATCTTTGTGACCTTGGATTGGGCAATGATTTCTCAGTTATGGCACCTAAAGCACAAGCAATCAAAAACTAAACTGGATTTCATCAAAATTCAACTTTTGTGTTTCAGGGACATGATCAAGAAAGTGAAAAGACAACCTCTAGAATGGTAGAAAATATTTGCCAATCATATATCTGATAAGGGTCTAGCATCCAGAATATGTAAAAAACTCTTACAACTCAACAATAAAAGGACAAATAACCCAGTTAAAAGCAGGCAAAGGATTTGAATAAATATTTCTCCAAATAAAATATACAAATGGCCAATAGGCACAAGAAAAGGTGCTCAACATCATTAGCCACCAAGGAAAGGCAAATCAAAACCACAAAGCGATACCACTTCACACTCATACCACTTCACACTCACTAGAATGGCAATCATCACCATCATTATCCTCATCATCGTCATAGTCGTCATCAGATGATAACATGTTTGCAAGGATATAGAGAAATTAGAATCCTCATACATTGCAGATGAGAATGTAAAATGGTACAGCCACTTTGAAAAAACAGTTTGTCAGTTTTTTAAAGAGTTCTATGTAGAATTACCATATGACCCAGCAATTCTACTCCTATGTATTAATATATACCCAAGAGAATTGAAAACGTATGTTTACAGAAAGGTACACAATATTTATCGCAGCATCATTCATAATAGCCCAAAAGTAAAAACAACCTCAATGTCCATTAACTGATAAGTAAATAATATATGGTATAGCTACACAATGGAATATTATTGAGCCATTAAAGAGGAATGAAGTACTGATACATGCTTTATTCTTCTTTCATTATTTCATGGATGAACCTTGAAAACATTATGCTAAGTGAGAGAAGCCAGACATAAAAAGCAACATATTGTATAATTCCATTTCAGTGAAATATCTAGAATAGGCAAATCCATAGGGACACAAAGTATATTAGTGGTTGTCGGGGCTTGGGGAGAACAAGAGTGGGGAATGATGGCTAAAGAGTACAGCGTTTCTTTTTGGGTGATGAAAATACTATAGAGGCAAGGGCTGCCAAAACTTGTGAACATACTAGACTGTGGGTGAATTTTATCATATGTGAAATCACATATCAATAAAAGAAGCTTTTTATGTCTTATTGGTTTGATTATCCTTAAATGGAATGGAAATAATGTCCATTGTCCAAGAAGAAGGAAGAACATGAACGAAGTCACAGAGATAGAAAAGTAAAGACAGATGTCAGGGAACAGTAGATTTGGGTGGAACATAGGGATATGGGTAGGAAGATCAGGAGAGGAAGCTGAAAAGTTTAAGTTGGGACCAGAACATCAGTCAGTTGGTCAGTCACTGAGTGAGTCACAAGTATTTGAGGACTTAGTGCCAACCACTGTTCTGGGTGCTTGAACAAAAACCTTGGTCCCTACCAACACAGGGCTCAGTAGTCTAGCTCTGGTGACATTACACATATTTAATTCAATTTCAATTAAGCAATTATCAGGGTGTGAAAGGCTGGAATTTCAGAGTGCCATAGAATATGTCATGGGGGAGGCATTTGGTATGAGGGGATCCTGGGATAATTTCCAGAGGAAGAGAGCTTTAAACTGAGAAGGGTCTAGAGCTTCCAGACCAGTGGATTTTGACGGACTATATAGGCAACTGGGGGCCATTTAAATGGGCCATGCCTGGGGAGTTGTGTGATCAGAGCAATGCCATAGGAGGATTAAGCCAGTGGTGGTTCTTAAACCCACCATAAGAGACTCTTTGGGGGTCAATCTTGCCCAAATGCCATGTACTGCCAGCAAAGCAGGGGAAAGACGAACATTCCAGCGATACAGTTTGTGTGCTGTGTTTAGAGGACTTCCTGTCATGCTTCACCTTCCAGAAGGTATTGGAGAAATGACACCAGTGACCTTTCATGAGAAGACGATGGGCTCATCAGGCCTCTCCTCCTCCTCATTACTGAGAGCAACTAACCAAGGGCCTTTCCTGCCTATTTTTTTTTTTTTTGGTCAGGAAGCTAGAAAAGTCATCATACAGCTTCATGTTCCAGGGTTACTTCTTCACCTTCAATTTGCCCAATTGGGAGTTGTCAAAATGAACAAAATCATGACATATATACTTTAACTGTGTGTGCGTGCCAATGTCAGGGAGAGTTGGAGAACAGAGCATTGAGAACAATATTGTTAAATAGATATATAAAATATGTTACATATAATATAATAAACATATGTTTGTTTTATGTATATATTGAACAATATTGCTCTCCCCCTCCCCCATAAATATTCATTCGTTTATCACTGCCCTTTCTCGTAGGAAGGTCCCTGAGTTCTAGTCACAACATGACTAGGGCAGATGCTGACAAAAAGTAAAACAGCAACCGTAAACCACACGCTTCGCTGCCTGCCTGCCTGTAGCATTACTCTTGACATAAACGCCGACGCAGGAGGAGGCCCACGTCTTAGTCTTGACGTCCAGAGGTGAAGGGAATGATGGTCATTCTGACGCAGAGCACAGCTTCCTAAAATTTGTTCTTCGGACTCTTGGGACAAGGTCCACTTGAGTTCCCCACCAGCCAGTTCCAGAGCCAGAGACTTTCAAATCTTGCCCCCAGATCACTGGGTTTCAAACATGAGAGTAAGAATCGACCTGGGAGCCTAACAAAATACAATCCCCACTCCCCGAGATTCAGATTTAAGTAGGTGAAACCTTGGCATCTGCATTTGGAAGAGAACGGATGATCCTGCTATAGGTGTCCACTTTAGGAAACTCTGCTGTAGTCCCACGCCACCAGGCAAGGTTTGCCTAATGCAGGGGCAGTGGGACTATTTTGAAGTCAGGTCTAGAGTTAAATCCTGGTTTAGCCACTTATAAGCTGTGTGACATTAGCCAAGTTACTTAGCCTCTCTGAGCTTTGTTTTCCTAGTTGTTAGTAAGTGATAGTAATACTTACCCAAACATGATGGCTTCCCAGATTTACATTTAAGGTAGGTTCCTTCACTGCCTTATCCCACTAATTTGACTCATTCGTGGACAATAGGCACAATGTCAGGGAGAGGGGAGGGATTTGAGGGCAAAGGAGCCTTAAAAAATTTTTGTTTTTAAGCTTCTCAAATCCTACCTCATAGGAGGAAAAAACAAACCAAGAGAACAGAACACTATTATGAAGGGCTGACTGTGTGCTAAGCCTTGCCTGGGCTAAGGAGAGTGAGTGCTCTCCACATCCAGTTTAACTCAGTCCTTTACTCAGGTCACAGACTGTCCCCTGGGTTCTGTGGCTGTGCTTCCTGTTAGCACAGGCAAAATTCAGTTCCGTGACCACTTGCGAAGGGTTGGCTGGGTGCCAGGTTCTATGGGTGATGCTGGGTGGGAGGGGCCACAAGTGTGAGTGACAGGTAGGCCTGGCCTCAGGGAGCTCCCCAGCTGGAGAGGACACAGGCCCGGACATGACAATAATATGTGCTAAGGACTGTGGGAGCTCAGGGGAGGGAGAGGCTAATTCCAGCAGATGAAAAGGACGAAAAGCATTCCAGTGGGCAAGAATTCCCATGACCAACGTTAGATGGCAAGCTCCTTAAAGGCGGGCTTTTTTCTTTCCCCCCTTTGACTCTTCAGAGTGCCCTGAAAGGCCCCTGGGCCCTGCGGCACCTTGTTGAATTCATTTGACTCACTGACAAGTCCTGCAGACCCTTGCTTCCTTACACCAGCTGGTCTCTGAGCCCCTTCGTTCACACAAAATGACGGTTTCCATGGCCAGGCTGTGTTAGGCAGTCTGGAACAATTCTTGCCTTTGTTTAATAATACATATCACTGCAAGACAGTCTTGGCAAAAATAGCAAGCTCCTGTCTGCCTTTTCATTCTGAAGCCCCTCTCACTCTCCTGCTCCCCATGCCCGTGTTTTCATACAATCACCCCAAGTTTTTTAAGTGCTTAGATGTCATTACTGGGCAATCTGCTCCTTGGAGAGTTGAGTTTGGCCTGTGGCCTTGGCTCCTGGCATTTCTGTTTTCCTAGGATTGTCTATCTGAACAGGAGGGTGACCAAGCCAGTTGGGTTGCACACAGTGCTTTGAAAAAATGGGAGCTTGGGAGTGGAGCATCGAGGAGTTGCCTCTGTTAGCCATCAGGATGGCAAAGATGACTTAGACCTGGGCTGTCCTGTTGGTCTAGTTGTTATTGATTCCTTCTGTTAAAAAAAAAAAAAAAAAAAAAAGTAAAGGAGCTGTTTGCTAAAGAAGCTTTTGTTCAGTGTGAAAAAAATGCTTCTACCTTGGAACAGGAAAAGCGTCAGCAATGGCAAAGCGGGCAGTCTCCTCACGGAGCCATCTGGTGGCTCTTCGTTGTAAGCACTGCTCCTGGAGCCTCCTCCGTGGGTGCTGAGCTCACGCTACGTTTCTCTTCCCGGAGAAATGGCCTCCCCCAGCTCAGGAAAGAGACTGTTCTCGGGGACAGTGTCCCAGGGGGCTGCCAGCTTCCATTGGCCTCATGGTGACTGCCAGGGACCTGCAGGACCTGTCCCTGGGCTTGTAGACACAATGCTCCAGCTCCATCCCACCCACCCTCTACCCTCCCCGGGGCCTTTGCATTTCCCACCCGCTGCTCAGGATGCCTTTGTCCAGCCTCTCCTCCTTCTCATTGCTGCTTCTGCAGCTCAAGTGAGCCTTCCTCAGAGAGGCCTTCCCTGGCCACCCTCTCCAGAGCACTCCCTGCCCCAAGTCGTTCTCCACCACAGTTCTGTGCTTCATTTTGCTCATAGGATACTCGGTAGTATCTAGAACAATCTCATTCGTTCGTGTACTTGCCCCCTTATTTGCAGTCTAAATCCAAGAGAGCGAGGCCTGGCCTGTTGTTTCCTCCCCGCATCCCTAGCATCAAGAAACGTGCCTGGCTTGTGTTGCGTGTCCAGTAAACATGTGGAGAAATGAACAAAACCAAAGACATAAAACATGGAAGGGGAGGAGGAGCTTTAGGGCCCCGGCTGGGTCTGTGTGAGGTTGTGCTGGACCCCTCCTCGCTCCCTCTGTTTCGTTCCCAATGCACAGAAGGGTCTATTTCCATGGCTGCATTCATTCCCCCCACCCCACCCCGCTGGAATTATAGTCTGGTTTCCAGGAATTTGGTTCTTTCCCACCACCTAACCTTCCCCGCTCCCTTTCTCGGTTCAGTTTTTCCTAATGTCCATTCGCACACTCTTTAACAGCTTTAACAGGGGCTGTATTTAGAGGGGCAAGCCATCTTCCATCTTTGAGGCACCATGGTTTTTAGACATTTCCAAATATTCTTTGCAAAAGCATTGAACCATCAAGAGAGATTCATACCTCATCTGATCAAACTCCTGGTTGGCTCCCCTCCCTGCGGAGAGGCTTGGCGCGCACATCCACACCCCTCGGCTGCCAGCAGCTGCCTCCTCCCCGATGCTGACTTTTCGTTGCCGGCCAGCAGCCACAACTCTGTCTGCTCACGTTCCAGGGAGCACCAGCTCTTTGTTAGCCAGGCTTCCTCTGTATCTGTGCCCAGACCAGGCCAAATGTTCTCCCTTAGCCTTTTCTTTGGAGTTTTTCCAGTGGTGCGTGTGTCTGTGTGTGTGTGTGTCTGCACACATGTGCATTCACACACATGCACACGGAGTCTTCTTTCCCCCTGCTATTTAGAAAAGATGAACTTGGACCACCGATTCAATACACTGTGAATGTTCAGTAATTTCTCCAAACTTTTGGAGGGTTATTTTCTTGTAATTGTTCCCGGCTTCTAACTCCTGCTTTTTTTATGTTATGGCTCTACTTTCGTTCGAGTCCATGTTGACTCATACCTGAAATTGAGCCTCTTCCGAGTTTTAATTGCACAAACAAACAAAAAGCCCCAGTTATTCGTGGTAGTTGGTAGAGACAATTTTAGAGTAGATTTAGGAGGAAGATGGAGGGGCTTTTATTGCAATAGTCCGCAACCACATATTGAAAATAGACCTCCCAGCTCCCGCCTCCCATCCCTGAGAGTTTTCACTGGCCGTTGCACGCCACGTAGAGCCCACACCTCATCCAGTTTGCCGGTTCTTCTCTTCATCCTTCTCCCCTTTTCTCATGCCCTGCTTCCTGGGTTCTCCCCACAAATTCTAGTTTTTCGTATTAGTTTGCACAGAAATTCAACTCTTTCCTGCGTCTCTTCCCACACTTTGCTCTGGGCCCCCTTTGCATATCCAAACTCATCAAGTTAATCAGCAGATGCAAAGGGGTTCGTATTTATTAAGAGCCACTCTGCTTAGAAGGCAATCGTGGTTGGGACAGCATTTCCTTCTCCTTTGCAGGTGAGTTCTCCAAGCAAAGGCCAGTGGGAACCTGATGCCCTTCGTGCCATTCAAAGAAGGAATCCACAAAATATCAAAGCTGGGGGTGGCTTTTCTGAGGCCCACTCATCGTCTGCTTACTGTCTATTCTGAAAGGGCAAATGACTTGGGGATCCCTGGGAGCTTCTGAAATCAAACACCAAAGTTTTCATAGCAGCTTTACCTCCATAGGACAGCTGAGAGCCCCTGAGGCTGGTTTGCCCTTTTGTTAGGAGTTTCTTTCCATCTTGGGTGAACCAGAAGTTTTCATGAGCTTTCCTCAGCATGAAACTTAATAAAAAACAAAAAAAGAAAAAGAAAAAGAAATCATCTCTCCACCTTTTGTACTGGCAATGGAAGAGCTGTGTTGGCGAGGGAAGATTTATTGGGACTGGAGTTGTTTTTGGAGCAGGTTGTTCTATGGAGAGAGTCCAGGAGTGAGAAAGAAATCAGAGTCGCAGAATGGGCACGTGGAGGGGTCCTTGGACAGCCTAGAGAGAAGCCTCTCCCTCTGTAGCTGAGGGATCCCGAGCCTAGAGCAGTGAAAGAACTTATTTGCCCCAAGGTCCCACATCAAGCCTGTAGAATTTATGGTCCATTGTCCAATCTGGCTGGGAGGGAGGAGCCCCCTTGGTCTGCCCTGGCTTCAGAAGCAGGCTCACATACGGGGTGTCAGGCTGCTCTACGAAACCCACAGCACTTTGAAGCAAGGAAAAATGAGTCAATTGCTCCTTCTTGTTAGTTCTTGAACTTTAAAAATCTGAGTTGTGGTTCAGTATTTGAGGTGGTATGTGCATTTGGTTGAGGGGGTGGAAGGTGACAGGGGGGTTTCAGAAGATGATGATTAGATTCTTTGAGACGTCTGGAGGAGGAGAAAGAGCAGGGAAGGGGGGGGGTTTCTCCCTAGTGGTGGAAAAAGAAATGTAAATGGGTCAATTTGGTGTCAGCTCTTGCTCTCCTAGACTGCAATGAAAATAACATGCAGTAAAGTTTTTCGTTGTCAGAATGACTTCTGTGTACACTGGAATCAGAGCAATTGTTGCACAGGATTATTTGTGACAGAGAATCTGTTGTGACCCATCTAATTCAGCTCCACAAGAAGTTCTCAAGCAGTGATGATCTGGCTGTCACAAGGTCAGATGTGTTGTGGGGAGCAGGAAGAAAGGCTTTCCCATATTACTATACCCAAGACCTGACGATCTTATTAAGAAATTGAGACCCACCTACATGAAGCAGACACAAAATGAGATTGAACATTGAGCTTAAATGCCAGAAGTCACGGTCCTGACAATACACATCCTGGAACATCATAAGGAAAGGGGCTGGGGGAGAGGTTACAAAGAGGTGGAACCTGAGCTAGAGTAGAAGCTGCTTGTTTGGGGGACTATGTCTTCTGCTTCTGTGTCTTTGCTAGAGCAAGACTTGCCCATAGTATGTGCTCAATAAAAACCTTCTCAGCGATGGAGGGAGGGTAGGAGGGCAAGGATGGAGGAACAGATACAGAGGTGGTCCAGAGGTTTGCAGCTGCAAGGGCCAGACCAATCTAGCAGAGCAGAGAGGGTACTTGGTAGACTTTCAGGGAGAGCCAGGAGGCTGGGATGTCTCCAGATGCAGAGTCTGGACTTGCTCTGTGGCCCAGGGGGCCACAGGAGAGGCAAGGGCAGGTGCTTGGGAAAGCATGCTGGCCTGTAGGTTGGGAAGGGGTGGGTGCTAGGCTAGGCTCTGCCCTGGTGCAGCCTTGCATGAGCCATCTAATTCTCTCTGCCTTAGCTTTGTAGCATGCCAGATGCAATGTTGTACTGGAATTCTCTTTCAGGTCTACACTTTTAGAGAATATATCCCAGGGTGGTGTGCAGGGTGGATTTTTGGAGGCAGAGAAACCTTTTGGTCCTGGGAATTCAGGGGCTGAAAACCTGGACCAGGATGGTAGTAAATGGAATAGCGAGGAAGGGAGGTATTTGAGAGATTTGGAAGTGACTCGTAGGATGCTTTTGGGTATTGCTTAACAGAGGAGGAATTAGCACAGTGGGTTTTAAGGGAAGGGAGATTTTTTTGCAGGGTGGTATTTGGAGTATGAGGCAACTGTGGGATGTCTCCGAAGCAGCCAGAAGTCCAGGATTAGTGGTTGGGTGGGTGAGGCAGAGCAGTTAAAAATGGGGCCCTGGCGTCAGATGGGATGGCTCTGACTCCTGAGTCTGATGGGAACCAGCTGGATGGCCTTACGCACGTGACCACAGTAGGGTGACCAGCTCACCCAATTTACATTGGGGATTTCCCAGTTTCGGCACTGGAAGCTGGGAAATCCCCCAGTCCCGGGCAAATTGGGACAGCTTGCCCGGGACCGCCCTGGTTTGAAAACAGCAAGGCCCACCTCCTGGGAGCTGCTTCAGCGATGGGCAAACGGCGATCATTGGTGGACCCACTTGACCGGCTTTAGCCTCAGTTTCCTCATCTGAAAAATAGGGCTAACAATAGTACCTTCCTCAGAGTGTTGTATGGATTAAATGAGATGATACGTGTAAAGTGCTCAGCACCAAGGTTGGCAAAAAGAGGCATAAAATGGACATTTGTTGTCAGGATGAGTTAGATGAATCCGACAGATGAACCAGGCGGGTGCAGGGGGAGGAAGGTAGAGTCCAGCATCTCCACGGGGCACAGGCAGTGGCTTTGTGTACGGAACTGTGCACTGGGATTCCACCCGTAGTTAAGAGGGTTTTCCAAGAAAATCAGTAATGTAAACAAGGGAAATGTTAGCCTGTGGAAGAGGGAAAACCTTAGCAGCGGCGTTTACCTTTTAATAGTACTTACACTCATTATGAGTGAATATGTACCTTCCCAAGGATTTCGAACCTCCTTTAAAGACATGCTTTCTGGCTCCACTGACACTGTGGCTGTATGTGCTCAAATGAAAGAAAACCACATTTTGCTTCCATTCGTTGGTGGAGGCACTTATTCAACTAATATTCACTGAGTTTCTTTTCATGTGTTAGACACAATGCTAGGCTCTATGGAAACTACAAAGAAATATAAGAAGTCATCTGCATTCTTAGAAAATTTACAATGAAATTGTTTTATCATTACACTTATTTTACTTATTTAAACATGCACCGCCATTCTCCCTACGGTTTTCTTTCCCCACCAGTCTTGAGCCCTTTTCACAGCTACCTATAAGATTTGAATCTACCGTTAAAGCTCTAGAAGGCAGAAGCAGAGAAATCAGAAAGTCCCCATCAGGGCATCTTAAAGGGATGGACTGGGAACAGGAAAGGTAGATAAGGAGAGTGGAAGGAGAGAGAAGGAGGAGAAATGGGAGAGAAAGAGGGGGAGCAGGGAGGAGGAGGATCGGGGGAGGAGGGAGGAGGAGGGGAGAAAGGGGGTTTTGGACCACAGGGTTTGAGAAGGGAGCGAGTAGAGAGAGCTGCAAGAGGACTGAAGAAAGAAAGAGAAAGTAAGGAACCAGTGCACAGGCAGGTGGGGACAGGAGAACTTGAGGCCAGAGAGTAGCTGAGGGCTGGAAGAGCCTCAAGGCATGTGCCTGCTGAGACGTTAAATTACACACATGAGGAGTTTTTTCTTTAACCACAGCTAAGAGGAAATGGGGTAAAGACCAGTGCTGGAGGAGGAGCCTGGGATCCCCCACCCAGGCCAGCTCTGCCCCTCTCTGCATGTTGCCCGGGGGTTTGTCCCCTGCTCCTGGTGTGGCCCGTGGCCTCTTCCTGATGCCACAGAAGCCAAAGGAGCACCGCCCTCCCCGTGGCTGGCAGTGGCCCCTCCTGCGGGAGTCTGAGCTCCTGAGCTCTGCAGGCCGCTGCTTCCCCAAACTGCTTCCTCCTCAGAACCAGCTCGGGTGCGACCTTGACCACACCCTTCCTCTTCCTTCACCTGAGGAAGCCAAGCAGAGTCAGGGGGAGCATTTGTTTTCTCTGCCTTCCTTTCAATTTTCTTCAACGATCATTCCCCCTTTCCATTTCCCTGTATTACGTATCCCCGAGGCTTTCAGTAAGTGAGAGATTCAGGATAAAAATGCTTAACACACCCCAGGCCTCAGAGTCCAAGAAAGAAGAGTTATGTGTAAATAATCAGTTCACTTGGCCTTGGAGAATGACCAGGCTGGAAGGGCCTTCAGAGGGCATAATTGTTAGCCAAGAGCTGGGACCAGAAGGTTGAAAAATTCCACGATCTGAGCCAGGTCACTGGCTACCTCCATCAGCAAAACTCCAAGGCAAGGTCTGGCCAGCCCAAGCCAAGAATGGCTGCCATTGTGGGGCATCTCGGTAGCTCAGACTGGCTTATGTCTTGGGTTACAATTTCAAGGGACACAACCATTACAGACGAAACCATTTATAGACTGAAAGGAAGCTGTACTACCGAATATCAGTTTTTGGGCTTTTTTTCTTTAAAAAAAAAAAAAAACAGCCTATTTGAGAGATGTTATGCTATTAAGTACAATCAGTCAGGCAATTCCTTTGTGAACACCGCTCTGCTGTACATCTCAGGCCCTTTTGAGTCCAGGCTGCTACATTTCTGACTCATTTTTGCTTTGTATCATTAGACTCTTAGGATGCTTTTAGTTATTACTCAACTGCCCGGAGAGTCCATATTCTGAACCAACTCATGTAGATGGCATCTGTCCAGTTTTGCAGAGGCTCGGGGCTAGCTCAGAGATGATTACATTAAATTATGCTTGTATATCACAGAATAGTTTGCAAGCACTTTTGCCATGCAGTAGCTTCTGGAACAACTCTGCCAGGTGGGTATGATTATCTCCAATTTGTTGACGAGAAAATGGAGGTCCAGAGAGGTGAAGACTAACTAGTCCAAAGTCTTAGAGCCAGTGGCAGATCCACATTTCCTGACTTAAATCGCATGCTTTTCCACCAAACCTATTCTCTGTCAGCAACATGGGGATAATTACTAATGTGGCTTGAGCTTTTACTGTTCACCAGGCATCATTCTAAGTGCTTTAACATGCATTATCTCATTTAGTTCTCCCCATAGGCACCTGGGGAAACTGATGTCATTATTCCCATTCTATAGATGAGAAAACCAAGGCTTAGAGAGATGAAGTCAATTGCTCACTGTCGCATGAAGAGGGAGTAGTAGAGTGGGGACCTAAATCCCACTGGTCTGATCCCAGAGCTGGTATTCTTGGCCCCCGACCACTCATCTAGTGGGCCAGAGGGAGGGCCTCCAAACCAACTTATGCCCCTGTTTTTAACTGTGCTTTCATTTTCTTTGTCACCTGTTTAAAGGTTTCAACTACGTGGGATACCAAAAGTCCTGTTAACCAAGTCCTCTGCAGAGAAATGAAAACTAAATTGGTTGCTCGGTCTCATGGGTCGGGGCAACAGAAGAGAACAGGAGGGTCTGGAGGAAAGAGGGGAGCATGAGGCTGGAATGGAGAAGGAAGGGTCTCTCGTTCCAGCATGGCCACAGCAGCAGGGCCTGAAGGGCACGATGGTGTCACGCATGTGCAGGGGACACAGTGCCATCCCTTCTTCCTAGCCATATGTGCTTCTCGGTCTTTTTTATAGTGCCACATATGGCACTTCCTTAATGGAATTTCTCATAATAATTGATCTGACCTGTATCATTCTGTTAGCTTTAGCAAAACAAATTCTGACAGGTTTTGATATTAAAACTAAAAATATGTTTTCAACTCACCGAGGAGCCATAAAGCAGGCTGAAATCATACTAATGATAATGGACAATCTGCTTTCCACCATCAAGTTCTGATTATTTACATGTAGCAAACCATCCAGAGATAATGTGAGCCTTGAGTCTCCTTCCAGTTTTGCCTAATCTTCTCTAATTTACCAAATGTGGGTAGGGGAGGGCTAAAGAGAAGCCCCAGGTCACCTTGGTGTGCCCTCTTGATGCCTCAGTGTGTCCCGGAGAGCTTTCCACGTGCAGCTGCTCACGAAGCTCTGGGTTAACTATGCCCGGCGGGCCTGCGGGGCCGTCTCCAGGAAAAAGCCCGCGGTTCAGGGAGGGGATTTGCAATCTCCTTTTTGCAGATGTTTCTTTTCAGGCATCTTCCCTGAAACAATCCTGGTGGCATTCAGAGGGGTAGAAGAGCAGCCCTGCTCTGGAGCCTGGGCTCTGCTGACAGAGCCCTGCACTGGCCCCTCCTACTGCACCTCAGGGCAATGAGTTTGCAGGGCTGAGGGGACTACGTCCACCTCATACTTCAGGTATGCCCCTCCATTCTTCAGCTGCCCAGGAGCCCTAATTCCTGCTCAAACAGCCCTGAACGCACCTGTACTCACAGGCCTCTTCCTGGGTCGGACTTCCTGGGAGTCCACCACGCTGTCAGCCTGCACACTGCCTAGTTCTAGGGGGCGTCAGGAGGCCACTGTTGCAGGGGGCTGTGGATGAAGTTTAGACATATGGTCAGAGGGGTCCATATACATGCAAACAAGGCGGCTTGCAGTGTGGGATGGAGCCTGGTGTGGGAAGAAATAGGATGTGGCCTTGTGTTCTGGGGTCTCCTCTTCCCACAAGTCACACTCACTGAAGAACTTTGAGGAATTCAGAATTTGAAGCTGGCCTTTCAGGTCATTATGAAGGTTCACTTGCCAAGGTGGGAGGATAGAACCTATACTCTTGACCTGTTCCATGCACTCAGACATGTGTTGGGTGGTCCGCCACATGTCCTCCTGCTCCAGCCCATGACGGTGTAAGGATGGGCCTGAGAGGGCTCGGCTGAGCCTGATGGACTGATGGGTGGTGCATGGGGCAGGTGGAGCACAGGAACTTCTTCTTTTCCCACTCCCAAGGGCATGGGGTCACGGAAGGAATCTCACTGGAGAGTAGGGGTGCAGGAGAACTTGGCTCCTCTATTTGGATTTGTGAGTGTTCTAGTCTATAGCTGTGCGAACCAGGGCTCAGAGAGGCTGGGTAACTTGCCCAGAGTCAGGAATGAAGCCTTGCCACCTCACGCTGGGTTGAAGTCCTCACTCATCCCCAAAGGATAGCTCACCCCCTCTTTTGTCCCTTATAGGTCATTAAGTCAGCTTATTTGTCCTTTTTGCCTTTGGTGGTTATCACCACAGGCTCAGCATGACCTCCAATGTACTTCATATTTATTAGAAAGAAATGATTTCTCATTCTAAACATTTTTCTAAATTGAAAAAAAGATTTTGAAACCACATCAAATATACAAATGGCCAATAAGCACATAAAAAGATGTTCAATGTCATTAGTCATCAGGGAAATGCAAATCAAAGCCACAATACCATTTCATACCCACTAGGATGGCTACTATCAAAGAACCAGGAAAATAAATGTTGGCAAGGATATGGAGAAATTAGAATTCTCATATACAGCTGGTGGGAATATGAAATGGTGCAGTCACTTTGGAAAACATCCTTGCAGTTCCACAAAAAGTTAAACATAAAATTACCATATGAATCAGCAATTTCATGCTAGCTATATACCTAAGAGAAATGAAGATGTTATGTCCACACAAAACTTGTATGTTAATGTTTATAGCAGCATTATTTGTAATAGCCCAAAGGTAGAAACAACCAAAACGCCTATCAACTGATGAATGGATAAACAAAAAATCGTATATCCATACAATGGAATATTATTCAGGCATAAAAAGAAATAAAGCACGGATACATTCTACAACATGGGTGAACCTTGAAAACATTATGCTAAGTGAAAGAAGCCAAATACAAAAGACCACATTTTAGATGATTCTATTTATTTGAAAGTTCTAGAAGAGGTAAATCTATAGAGACAGAAAATAGATTAGTGTTTGTTTAGGGCTGGTGAGTATAGGGATATTAGGGGTGTGGTATGGAGATTTTGTTTTAAGGAAACTGTTCTAGAATTGATTACGGTGATGGCTTCGCTACTCTGTGAATATACAAAAAAACCATTGCTTTTTACACCTTCAATGGGTGAACTGCAAGGTATGTGAATTAAATCTAAATAAAGCTATTACCTCCCTACCCTCAAACCCTCCACAATATTAAAAACAGTTTTGAAAAGCGATCAGCTCAATTACCCTAACACTACAGTCCTTCACCTGGCATCTTCCCTTCTTGTCTCTGGGCTGCACTGCACACAGGTGTGCATGCATTCAGTTCTTCACTCAAATTAGAGAGCAGGGAGGCTAGGAGGAGTGACAGATGTTCTTTGATTCCCTCACTGATTTACTCATTGATCATTCTTTTATTTCTTCATCCACCCAATGCACTTCCATTGAGCCCCGTTGTAAGCCAGGCACTGTGCTTTTCTGGGATGCAGCTGTGAGTAAGGTAGACAATGCCTCAGCTGAAAAGGAGCTCACAGTCCACTTGGGGCAACTGAAAATTACACAGTCAATTGCAACGCAGGGTGATAAGGCTGAGATAGAGAGTGTTGTTGCAGGGAAGGTGGTGGAAGCCTCCCAAAGAAGGGATGCCTCAGCTGTTTGCTGAAGGTGACATATTTAGGAAATTTCTAAGGTCTCTAAACACTCAGAGCCAAGGCAGTTAGGAAGCGGGGTGAGTTAAGTTTGGAGGGGTAGGTAGAGACCAGACAAAAAAGAGCCTTATGGCCATGTTAAGGAGATTGTATGGCAAGTCACTGAAGCCTTTTAAGCAGAGAATGACATATATTCAAATTATTGTCATTGAAACATACATATTGTTTTGTATTCTCCAACATTTTGTTAACAGCATTTTTCTATGTTTTTACACAAGTTTCATGATTGTCATTTTTAATGGCTGTATATTTAATCAGTGGACACTATATTTTGCTACATTATATCTCTATTGTTGTACATTGTGACTATTTCCAGTTTTTGTTCCAAAATTTTCTACTATTTTATTCAACATGACAATGGACATCTTCATTTCCTCATGCATATAATTCCCCCCTCCCCATTCTGGTTAACATTGCAATGGATATTTTACTTACATAATTTTTCTAGGAGTTATTTCTAAAAGTGACTGTCACAGGGCTTAAAATTTTTTCATCTTGAGTTGGTTTGACCGTAATGCTTTCTAAACGTGCAGTGCTAATTCATACTCTCTTTACTAGCACTAAATAACCAGGAGCATTTATTTCTTCACTCTCTCTTTTTTTGGTAAAGGGACCTTCTTTCTGTGCATACCATTTGTCTAAATTTACCTGATGATCTGTCTGAAGGCTGACCTATTCGTTGTATCTTAGGCATGACATATCAAAAGAAAACCACATAAAAATTGAAACTATTAGTCAGGGATGAAGTCTTTGGAGAAGGAAGGTGTTAGGGCCACAAGTTAAAGTAAAACCAAGCTTAAATCACTAGCATTGTTGATATAATTTTGCCATCCTACCCTACCCTACACCTCTCTGTCAGAATTTAAAATTTTTTCCGTAGAAGTCACAGTTACTATTTAAAAAATATTTCTTTTTTTTGTGCCATTTAGAGCCTTTTGTCCAGCAAGAGAATCCAATATGGAAAGGTACTGGCCTTCAGTATAATAAAAATTTATCTAAATAGAATGTGGCATTAATGTCCTCCTCTGAAATACTATCAAAATAAAGATGACATTTAAACATCCTTGCTACTACTGCACATAAAAAGAGAATTACCTCTCATTCTGCGGAGTCCTACAAGTAATAATATATATTTATAACAGCAGTAGCAGTTCCTTTAGCTGGATTCATGTTTGTCTTTAGCAGAAAAAGTTGGTACTGGGAAGGTTTCAGCTGAAGGAGATTATCTTGGCTAAAGTTATACAAGTAGGATGGGATATAATATGGTATGTTGGCTTCAAAATGATTGGTTTGAGACTTGAACATTGAAATCCGTCATTTCCTCTTTGAGATCTCTCTGCAGGAACACTGGGGCATGGGAGACTTTAAAGGAGTAGAGAGTATGCTGTACAGGCAGTCAGAAGAGCTGGAATCTAGTCTCTACTCTGCCTCTAATTATTGTACTCATTATCTGTAAGGCCCTGGGTGAGTAACTCTTTGAGCCTTTTGATAAAGTCCACATGGGTTTACTGGTACGAGAGTAACAAGAGATAATTATTAATAGTACTTGCATAGAAAAGGACATTAACCTTTTCTTCTAGATTATCCCAAACGTATTGTCAAAGCCTGGAGCCACCAATACCAGGCAAGCTTGATCAGGAGGCTGCCGGATTCAGCAATGGGATTGTCTGATGAGAGGCCGTGCGGAGCAGTAGAAAGAGCATAAGGTGGGTGTTAGGACACATGAGTCCTGGCACGGCTCCTCTTCTTTGTTATTGGGAATTGAGCATTTCAAATCTCTTCCCTGGCTTTTAGGGAAGTATCCTCAGCTATCAAGTGAGCTAGCTGGTTTTGTGGTCTTTGGGAATTCCTTCCAGCTTGGGCATTTGGTGGTTCTATGATTTCTTTCTGAGGAAGTTCTAGCCTCTACCCTTGTTGCCAAGTGGAGCTTCCATGGCCTTTAATGGACAAACTCCTAGAATTTCATCCCCCAAAACTGCCTGTTGAGTTGAAGAGACTCCACTGTGCCATTCAGATCATACTCCTTAAGTGTGGTTGTGATGACATATAGCATCATGTATTGTCAAGTGGAAACTATTTTTAGAAACACAGGAAGAAAAAGACAACCTTCATATTTCATTCAGGTTTCTATATGGGGATATAGATGGTCCAGTGACTGAAGGGCTTGGAGAACTGAGGATAATTACCTAGTGGTAGAATGAACCTTTTTGTGAAATAAACAGCATATTGACAGGGTATTCACAGATTAGGAAGTTGGAACTTAGGAAAAGTTGCCAGTGGTCCTAGTAGACATAGGACATAGTGGTCCTATGTTCTCTACTTTGTTGAAAATGGACATTGGTTGATTCTTATCTCAGAGATTTCAATTAATGTCCTCTCATGGACAGGATACAGAAGATTTAGTATCATATGAACATCTATTACTTTTCAGATATCATGTTTAGCATTTGACAAGACACTTTCACTTGGAAGGCATATGAACCTTATAAATATTGTCACTTTTCAGAAGCAAACAATGTCATCCTGATGCCTGACCTGTTCATGTAAGTCAATGCTTACTGCTTGCTGGTTGCTTGACTGAGTCAATATAATGAAAACTCTTCCTTCCTATGTTTCTGACTGCTGATATAATTTCTTTTTTTCACACAATTAGATTTTATCCAAGTCTCAAGGTTGTTTTGGAAAGGAAATGTCTGGGGCTTTTCAACCCGTTTTGTTTTGGGGAGAGTAGGAGTTAAAGAAGGGTGGGAAAGTGAGAAGGGGTCTTTGTGTTACAGCTAGATCCTTCTCTCTTAAGATGATTTAGATGTAGAATTAACTGGGCCTTTGGAGCAGAACAAGCACATTTCTCCTCTTGTTTTCTACTCTCCATTTGCATAAAGCCAGCTCACTAGTACTAAGCACAGCTCCAAGATTTAAGGCCTGATGTTGAATTTGTAAACATTCTATCTTGAAGCTGTTCTGGCTTGAAAGAGCTTAGCTCAATGAAGAGCACCACTTCCAAACAGCTTTTCTGGGCTCTCATGACAGCCTCCCACCTGGTTGCGCAACGTGGGAGGAGTTTGTTTTCATACACTGAGCCTTCTCTGCAGGCTCGGGTGGCAGGTCACATTATTCTTTGGCCAAGGTGCTAGGTTCTTCCCATCATTAGTACAGCCAAAGCATACCAGTAGGAAGCTTAGACAATGCGGTTCATGTACCTGTGCTTTGTCTTTCTGAAGGTGGTTAGTAGTTAGGGAATCCCTGGGATTCACCAATATTCTCTCTAGGCTTAAGTCAGTTGCTGAGTTGGGGAATGAGGATAACATACTAAAGCCTCTTCAAAGTCTTACTACAGAGAACAATCAGGGCCTTGCATGAATGCACAAGCATTCATTTTCTGAGCACCTGAAATGTATCAAGCATCAGGGATACCTAAAAATCAAAGACATGACCCCTTACTTCGAGGCACTCTTTCTCTCTGGTGGGGCAGATTATTAAGCCCAAAATTACAAGAGTGTGCAATTGGAGCAGAAAAAGATTATGTTAAAGTGATCAGAGCCGATCATCCAGAGGAAGTCAGAGTTGAGCAGCCTCTTGAGGAACCTGTTGGCATCAACAGGAAAAAGACCCAAAAGAGACATCCCAAGTTGGAGGGGAAACATATGCAAAAGCACAGCCATAAAAAGAACGATCCTTTCCAGGAACCACATATAGTACGGGATGGCTAACATGCAGGCTGTCCGTGTGTGTTGTGGAGTAAGAGAGAATGGATAAGTGGTGAGAGATGAAATTGGAAGCAGAGACCAAGTCATGAAGCCCCTGCCTTATGTACCATTTATAGGAATTTGATCTTTATCCTTTACTGATAACATGGGGAAGCATCTAAAGACTTTAAGCATGAGAAGGACATCCACTCAGTAATTCAACAAATATTACCAGGTACCTACCATGTGCCAGGCATGGTTTTAGGGACTGAGGTGGCAGCAATAGACAAGACCACTGGCTTCGTGTCAGACATGATCTGATGTACATTTTAGAAGGAAACAGTGTGGCAATAATGTGGGGGATAGATTGGGCTTATAGCTGAATGGGAAGTGAGAATCCTAGACTCTATTTTCTACCTGCATTGAGACCATCTGGGATGTGTTGATCATAATTTTCAGCAGTCCCCAGAGCAGAACAATAGCTTATTTCACAAATAAAAAAAAAATTCAGAAATACCATAACCTGGGAATGTACTAAAGAGAATCCTGATGAATCAATAGGTAGGACATTTACAGAAATAGAAGGCATAATTTTTACATAGTGGGTTACTAAAAGAAACACATGAAAGGTAAAGGAAGTTGTGAAAAGAGTTTGGGAAGTAGTCCTGGGAGACACCTGCGGGGCAGCAGGAAAATGAGACAGGGAACGGGGTGAGTTGTACAGCCGGTTACCCCCATGGGCAATGAAGTCCCATCTCACTGGGGATTTCAGGGAGACTGTAGAATTATCTCAGTTAAGGGTCTAGGAAGCTGGGGTATTTATCCAACTTATTGTCTGTCAGTGGGTAAAGTTACTTCCTAGGGCATCAGCTTCCAACTTGCTTTGTGCTGACGAACTGTACTCCTGAGGCTGGAGAGTCGCAATGTTCACGGACAGTGGCCATCAGTGTGCTGAGGTGGGAGCCGCAGGGACGTGTGGGGGGCAGGACTAGCTTCTGCTACAGGAGTTAATAATTGTTGGGTGCTTTTCTTTCATTCATCCATAGGTACTAGACTCTCTATATTTGCAATAATGTGTATAAAAAAACAATCCTAAGGATTAGGTTAGGTTAGGGGTTCTCAGCTGGGGGCAATTTAGTCACACCCTGCCCCGAGGATATTAGCCAATGTCTAGAATTGGTTTTTTTGGTTGTCACAACTGGGAGGGGGAGAGTGCTACTGGCATCTGGTGGGTTGGCCAGAGATGCTTCTAAACATTCTATAATGCACAGGACAGCACCTTCCCCCTCAGCCCACTCCCACAAAAAAGTATCAAGTCCAAAATGTCAATAGTGCTAAGGTTGAGAAACTCTGGGTTAAATTAAGGCTATTTCACAAATAAGAACTCCAAGGTTAAGAGAAGTTGAATAACTTCCTTGGGTTTATAACCCAGTGCATGGCCCAGCCAGGATTTCAGTCAAGGTTTATCTGCTTCCAAAGCCCGTGCTTTTTGATTTATGTTGGTCTGCCTTCCAGAGAGAAAGAACCCGAACCCCAGAGGCTCACTGAAAAAACCCCAGCACTAGTACTGGCCATGCCTCCTGGCCCAGGACTTCAAAGGAGACTGGAACTGGCTGGAACTGGAAGGAGGTGGGGAATGAACACCTTTCCCATCTTTCCCTGGCCTCTCTCTCCCCTGGGCAAGTTGGGGCAGGCTGAGTGGGCACAGGTCCTGGGTCTGCATACCAGGGCTGGCGAGGTGCCCTTAGCTGGCAGTCCTGCCTCCTTCTCAATGCACAAGGACTACTGCTGCCAAAGCCGGCTGGTGGTTCTTTCTGGAATGGCAGCTCTCCCCATCCCCCCAGGCTTGGGACGATCTTCTGGCAAGCAAATGTATTAAAGAGTTACAGGTGGTGCAGATACGGTTTGGAAGGAATCCCAGCTGGGCCTCCTCCCAGGAGCCTTCTGATCACTCACCAGATAATTCTAGCTGCTTGCAGAATCCCGGGAATCTTTGCTGCTTCAGGAAACCAGCTTCAAGGGCAACAAGAGCTTTTGAGGAGCTACATTAATCTTGGAAGCTGAAACTGTATTGTCCTTTTGCCTCCTTAAGTTGGACATATTTTTGCAATACCACTGAATTCTCCATTTTTTCCTCTTTATCATGGGGAGTGAATGCAATAGTGAAAGGGAGGTTGGACGTATGAGAGAAAGAAGGACAGGCTCAAAATCTGATGACTTGATCCGGACAGCTCTGTGTCTCTGAACTTGTTTCTTTTCTGGAGGGGAAATACACATCATTTTTCTCTGGGCATAGGGCATGAGCTCTTTTGGAGAACTTTCACCTCTGTAGTGTCATCTGTCTTCTGGCTTCCAGACCCACATCCTGCCCTGGGGGGAAACTGACATCCATCACAAGTACTGTTCCTGGTCTGTTTAATCAAACTTTCATTTGATGTTGGTTGGAATTTCACATGTGGACCAAGTATAGAAAAAAATTAAGTGATTCCAGCAGCTTAAGTCTAAGGGGAAGCATTAACCTTTGATATCAAATAAATTAAAACATAGTACATCTCAATCTGTTTTTGCAGGCACTGACTGAATAGCCGGTTCACTTGTTCATTCATTACTTCATTTTTTCAGACATTTGCAAGGATTAATTGAGCACTTACCATGTAAGCACTTTTAATAGGTACTGTGAAGGATGTTAAGGTGAGTATGATAAAGTTCTTGCTCTTGAGGAGCTTAAAATCTAATGGGAAAGAAGAGGTAAATAGCTATCTTACATTGCAGGCTATAAATATTATAAAAGAAGTATGAAAAAGTGCAGTGATTCTATTTTTTTCCAGGCTATGAAATAGTTCTGGCATGGTGATGAGGTAGCAAATATGGGCTATGTTTTTCAAAAAATAGGTCCTGGAGAGGAAGAGAAAAGTAGTCTTTTGGTCTGAGGCATAGGTAATGTTTGGGAAAAATATATCAATCAAGTAGGCTTGGTTTCCAAATAATTCAAGTTTCCTTAAAAACTTCTTGTCCTCTTTTCTTACTAGTGCCTCTGTTAAAAGCAACTAACTCATTGTAATACATATCAATACTACTCAAAATGTGGCTTGTGAACCATACTGGTCTGCAAACTATTACTATTCTATGATGAGAAAAGTATAGAAATCGATGGTAAGCGTTTATTATAGTGACAGTTATAGCAATTTGACAGTGATTTTGTCTTTGACTCTAATAATTACAGAAAACTGGAGCTTGTATTTTATATGTCTTTGTACAATTTTGTTTTTCTAAGTAACTTTTTTTCATTATGTTTTCCAAAAGTATCACTCTGTGACACATCGGAAATGAAATGATAAAAAAGCCACTCCTTACCATGGATGATTTGAGAATAACTGAATAAATGATTGCTTACGTCTGTCTTCCCACTAAAATGTAAGTGTCCTCAGGGAAGGGACTGTATTTTTTATTTTGTATTTCAGTCCTGAGGCTACGAGTAGGTGCTCCTTAGTTATTTGTTGAATTAAATGAAAATATAAATGGGATTTGGGTCAACCATCAGTGAATTATTTTCAACGTTTAGAAAGTCCATTTGTATTTTTCAGTTTAAATTAGCTCTTAGAGTCACACACTCATTCACAATGAAAGCAGTACTTTATTTCATTGTCTTAGTAAAACTTCCAAGCTTCAAGGCTGTAGGCCTGAGTTCCAGTGCTCTGTATTGTTTGAATGTGAACTTGCTTACCTTGTCCATACCCTCTATGAGCCTAAGAAGTGAAGCCTTACCACCCTCTTCTTTCTTTCTCCAAATTTAGTATATTGAACCTTATCTACTTTTATATTTTTGTTAAAATGCAGAAATGTTATTGCCCTTCTTACAATACCCATTGTTTTACTGATATTTCATTCATTCATCATTCATTCACCACTTATTCCCCAAACACTTGTTGAGTACTTGTATGTGCTTGACACTATATTAGGCACTGGGGTTATAAAGAATAATGAACAAACTGCCCACCCTCAAGAAGTTTACAGTCTAGTAGGGGAGCGAGGCATATAAATGCAAAAATACAATGAGGAATTTCAGGTATTAGGATGGATATCTATATGAGAGACAGAGGGACTACAAAATTGGGAGTGGTCAGTTCTGTGTTGGAGGCCAGGAGATGGTTCACGGAAGAAATGTTTCTTAAGTTCAGGTGGAAATGCAAGTGGGTATTTGCCAAGGACACAGCATTGCTGGTAGAGAGCTGGCATAGTACTGTGGTTGAGAGCACTCCACCACCACCATCACCGTCATTATAACCGCTACTATCAGCACCACCACCATCACCGTTGTCATTATGGCCACTTCCTCATCGCCATCCCCATCACCATCACAATCATTATAAGCACCATCACCACCACCACCATCACCATCATTATAACCACCACTACTGCTGCTATCACCACTGCCACCATCACCATCATCATCATGGCCACTCCACCATCACCATCATCATTACCATCACCATCATTATAACCACCATCACCACTGCTATCACCACTGCCACCATCACCATCATCATCATGGCCACTCCACCATCACCATCATCATTACCATCACCATCATCATAACCACCATCACCACTGCTATCACCACTGCCGCCATCACCATCATCATTACAACCACTTCACCATCACTATCACCACTACCACCATTTGCTAACATTTATTGGTCACTCATTACGTTTAGGCATAGTGCTAAGGAACGACTTAATTTGCATTATCTCTTGTAATCTTTACAACCTATGAAGCAGGTACTCTTAGTGAGGAAACAGAGGCATGGAGTGGTCAAATAATTTGCCCCACTTCATGTGTCTAACCAGTGACAGGATTCCATTTCAGGTTTGCTTGATTTCAAAAACTGAGCTTTTAACCAGTTCTCTCTTAAGTCTTAAACGTTAGGCCTGTTGTTTAGCCTTATCATTTTGATAGGTATTTTACTGCCTAGCAACTCTTTATGTTATTGGCAGGCATTTTAAAATCTGCTTTTTAGGTTATCTATTAAAATGTTCAACAAGATTATTCAAAGAACAAATCTCTGGGGAAGCTCAAAGTGAGCAATTTTCGACACAGTGAAGTGTATGATTATCCCAATCTGTTGTGTCCTATTTTTAAACGCATTTGAGGTAGTCAGTTCCCTGATGCTGTGTGACCCTGTGAGACCACAGGTATGGAATTTTATCAAGGTTTTTTGAAATTCTCAAAACATTGTATGTTACCAGTTATGCCTTATTCACAAATTCACTTATAGCAAATATTAAAGTTAATCAGGGATAGAAATGAGGAGTGTGTTCTTCAGTGCATAGTAAGTATCGAGAACTATGCTAAGCACTTGATGCACATTATCTTATTTAATCTTCTCAACCAATATCCCCATTTTTCAGATGAAAATATTGAGACTCAGACTGGTGAGGTAACTTGCGACAGGTCCTACAGCTGGAAGGAGAGAGCAGGGATTTGATCACTGCTCTGGGTGCCTATAGACGTGCATTTTTATGCCACTACTTAAAGATAGGAGTAAAAAACAGAAGAGTGGGAATTTAAGGAAAATGTCCACTTCCCAAATGGCTCTATCTTCCAAATGCAATTATATTTGGGTATGGTTTCCAAAAGCCTATAGAAACAAGGCAGAGAAAACACCCGGAAGCATCCCCTGTGCCCCAGTGTCTCTAAGCTACTTGGGGTGGTGCTGGCTCCTGTGCCTGTGGTTTTATAATGCACTTTCCTTCTCTCAGCCCACATTCAGACATTGCTCCAAACCAAACAGCATGTCTGTTTTCCTTCCACTAATGGGTAAAGTTGTCGACTTACTCCATCTTGGCAATTATTGTAGTGAAAGAACCTTCTAAAAGTTTAATCATGGGGAATGCTTAGTCACCGAATATAATTTCAAAGAGATTTTAGAAACAAAATAAATAGTCCTGCCTTACCTACTCCATATGGTATTGTGGGATCGAATGAGAGATGTATGAATTTTTGAAAATTATATGCCTTTATTCAAATAAATGTAGGATATGTTATTGGGTCTTGACTTTTGTGTCTTATACGCAAGGACTTTTTGCTGCAGTTGTTCTGAAAGAAGATAAAGAATTAAAGTCTGGCCCAAGACGCCGCAGAAGAGGAACGTGTAGTGGTTGTGTTATTAATTAGACATGGCAGTTTTCTGGTTCCGTAACCTTGGGCTAATTTTCTGATATCTCTATGCCTCAGTTTTTTATTTGAGAGATGGGGATACTAATGGAAACTCTTCCTAGGTTTGCTGAGACCATTAAATAAGGTAATACATGTAAAGTGCTTCACACAGGAACGCCCACAGAGTCACTGGCAGCAGAGATGTTAGCTATTCTATTATTATTCTCAATCATTGCCTTGGTCTACCTACCTGATATTCTGTCTCCCCAGAATGGCTGGGTGAGCCTCAAGTTGTCAACTGCTCTTTAGCACAACTATTCTGATAGAAGCCTAGAAGGCTGCCAGGTTACTGACCAAGGATTTTCTTTTGCCCATTGAAATGCTATCGTTTTCGCTGTGCAAACCATAAACACATTGACTGAAAATGGGGCCTCACCCACTAGGTTGCCATGATCCCGGCTCCCAGCAGCAGCAGCAGCAGCAGCTCTTGAGGCAAAGGAGTGGTTTTACCTTACTTAGGAAGCAAAGATTAAGCTCAGTTTGTAAGCAGGGAACTTAGAGAATTGGCCAGAGTGCTGTTTCCCACATCACCTATGTTGTTCTCAGGTCCTTTTGAGAAAGGAAAAGAAAAAAAGAAAGAAAGAAAACTAAAAAGGGAAAGGAAAAAAACCCAACTATTCTTTTTTTCCCAGATTGCTTCTTTGATTGGTAGATTGAATGTGGCTCCATTTGCCCAGTGGCTATGTTAGGGTTTAATGACTTGATCAGTTGTTTACACTAGCACTTGTCCTAGTTATTCGACACTTTTTGCTATAGGTCAAAGTGACTAGACATTCTGGTTTTGCAGGGACTGTCCCCAGTGACATAGCTCAAAGTGTTTCTTTTTAGCCACCGTATGATGTAATGTAGCCCTTTATTTCTCCCCTATCCCTACATAGACTGGAGACATGAAGTGATTGCTCTTGCAAAATGTTTATTGGAAGGATTAAATATCATCTGTTTTTTTTTCTTCTCTCTTTCTTTGTTTCCCTCCCTTCGTTCGTTCCTTCCTTCTTCTTTCTTTCTCTGCCTCTCACCTTCTCTCCCTCTCCTCTTCTTTCTTTCAAGACAGAGTCTCACTCTGTCCCAGCTAGAGTGTACAGTGGTGTCATCATAGCTCACTGCAACCTCAAACTCCTGAGCTCAAGGGATCCTCCTACTTCAACCTCCCGAGTAGCTGGGACTACAGGCACATGCCACTACACCTCGTTAATTTTTCTATTTTTTTGTAGAGATGTGATCTCGCTCTTGCTCAGGCTGGCCTCAAACTCCTGACCTCAAGAGATCCACCCGCCTTGGCCTCCCAGAGTGCTAGGATTACAGGCGTGAGCCACTACATACAGCCTCTTTTTCTTTTTTTAAATGAAGGCTAAAATTAAAATTAAGAAGGTACAGGGTAGCTAGTCATTGATTACAATCTGAAAAAACTAGGAATTGTGGAAAACCAAACTGCAACATAATTTCTATAGAAGGAGGGGGCATAGATTTGGTCAAACTAGTTTAGGGAGGCAGGAGAGTGGCTTATTAGAACAAGTTGAAAATTAAGAATCTGGGGAAACAAAGCACTCCAGAAAAGTGGGTCCAAGACAGTGTAAAGAAGGAAACTGAGAGATGAAAGCACTCAAATCAGGGCAAAGAAAATGGCTCGTGAAACAGAGTTCTAGCCTTGACTTTCACTGCAAAGTTTTAAACAAACACCCGAATAGACCTTTGTTGATTATTTATTTTCAGTTTGACTTCTTACAACTGAACATATTATTAGCCAATGAAGACTAGTGTTCCAGGGTTAGAAGGAACACTGGAAGTCACCTGGTCCCACTCCCTGCTGAGGGTATTTTGAAGGCATTTGTATAGGCCAGTCTGTGACTGTATCTCATCCATGTTTGATATACTGAGAGCTGGGAGTTACACTGGAAACTCTTTGTCCATTTGCAAACTATTATTTGTTTGTATGTTTGTTTATTTTTTAGAGACATGGTCTTGCTCTGTCGCCCAGGCTGGAGTGAAGTGGTCTGAACATAGCTCACTGTAGCCTTGAACTCTTCGTGCCTCAGCTTCCTGAGTAGCTAGGACTGCAGGTGTGCCTGACCACACCTGGCTAGTTTTTAAATTTTTGGTAGAGATGAGGTCTCACTATGTTGCCCAGGCAGATCTTGAACTCCTGGCCTCAAGCCATCCTCCTGCCATGGCCTCGGCCTCCCAAAGTGCTAGAATTATAGCCTGAGCCACTGGGCGTGGCCGTTTGCAAAATTTAAATTGTTTTTGATTAGGTGGCTTCCCAAAGCACTTTCATGTAGTTGGAATAAGATAAATTGTGGTAGGAAAAGGTACTTGAACATTAGCATTGAGTTTCCTATCTGCCTTTGGGATGTGGCAGTTTAAATGGCTCAGCTGTGGGCCTAGAGTGCGCCTGGATTGTTTCTTCTGTTTTTCCTTCCAGTTTACTCTTTCTCTCTTTTGCCATGTGCAATGTGCTGCTAAACTTGTCCATTTAATTTTGATTGTTAAATTTTCTGGTTTTAAAAGTTTGTTTTTCAAATTGGTGATGCCATTTATTAAAGTTTCCTATTCTCTGAAGTATTTTTAAATTTATCTTTATTTATTTAAACATAATCAACAGTTGTTTTATAGTCACTGTCTGAAGTCCATTTGGTTTGTGTCTACTCTCTGTAGTTTCTTCTGGTTCGTGCTCATGGATTTTTGTTTCTTTGTGTGCCTATCTTTGTGCTGCTCATTTTACTTTAAAAACATTTTTAAAAATCTACATATAATATATATACATTAAAGTGTACAAATCTTAAATGTATAGCTCAATGTATATTCACATAACAACCACTCAGATCAAGATATAGAAAATACCCAATTCTTTAAAGAATTCCCTGTGCCCTTCCTAGTCAATGCCACCATCCTCTTTCTGTCCACCACTATCCTTTCTATTATTGTCATAAATCAGTCCTGGTCATTGCATGATAGAAATTATTTATAGCAACAATTTGAGAATTGGGATTTGGATGCAGTAACCTTCTTTTAGAGGGGATGTTATTTGTTTTTCTGGGTATATGGGGGAAGACCAATGCAAGACAACCTAGATCCAAGTTCAAATTTGATATTCCCTAGACCACCCAAAGGATATAAACCCAGGCTATAAATTTGTAGGAAGGATGGTTGATTTTCAGGGGCCCAGTTCAAGAGGTACATGCACTTTGACTTACCTCACCCACAAGTCCACCACAAGTGCTGTTCAGATTTATAGCGTCTACTTTGCACTGGCAAATGCCCTTAAGACAAAGCAACTTTGAATGTTGAGCTTGTTCCTCTGGGTTCTGCCTTTTCCTAGGTGTTGTCCCAGGAATTTCTTACTGTTTAGTGGTGTATTAATACTTTTAATAGAATGTTTTGTTTTAATGTTTTATGCAGTTTAAAAAATTGTTCTCAGGAGGAAGATTTTTGTTATAATGGTATTTATCTAGTATTTTTAAACTTATTTTTTTCAGCTGTGGAAATATTTTTTCAAGTGAAATCTTGGGCAGATTCATGATATATAAAACCCATAAAACAAGAGAGTCTTGCTTAAAATTATGCAGGTGTCAATGGGCCATTTTCCTTCTGGGGTCAGGAACTGCTTCCTGTTTTCTGTGTGGTCTACAGTTGTTTGGCCCCATCTTCCACCTTAATGGCCTTAACCAGGGCCTCGGAGTGATCCTGATATATTAAAGGATTAAAAAGAAATTTTCAAAGGGAATTACAAATATTATGATTTATCTGAATTATCTAACAAGTGAACACTTGGTTAAAAATGTCAAATATTGATTCCCCTCCTAAACACAAGGCTGGGATCCAAGGCTCCCCACCTACCTCGGTACGTCCTACCTTAACTTTTGATCACTCATAATATCCTTTTGCTGGTCTGAACCCTGCCCATTCCTCATGGCCATCAGGAAGATAGATTTATATACCTTGCCAGCCACGTGGCCTTTCTGCCCTCCCTCCCTTCCTTCCTTCCTTTGAGTAAATTACTGATTTTTGCTATTAGTTTCACAAACTAATTGTGAACTACTGATGTATCCTAACTCCCCTGAGGCTCTTCTGTAAAATAGCTGGTGAATAAGAGTTTTTTTAGGTGATGAGTTGGCCAATGGAAACTCCCTTTCCCAGTGCTGAGGGAGGGTGGAGGGTGGCGGGGAAGAAAGCACACATGCCCTGACTCAGTGTAGTTCATGGCCAGGACCTATTTTCAATTACACGAAATCAGAGGTAGACTCACCAGACCTTCTTGCTTCATCAAGTGGGCATGTCCTATCCTCTTTGTCTTCTGAGTTGAGTGGGATCCAGGTGGATGTGTAGGAATTTTCAGCAACCCATTAGAACATAATTTATCCTGTTTTTTGTCCCTCCCAGGCCATTTAGGGAGAAGAAAGCCTTGGTTTATTTCTCTCTCAAGTGAGGAAGGTAAAAGAATGAAACAAACAAAACCAAACAAACATCTCAAATCCAGTGACAAAAATGAATACTTGGAGTTCTGCAAACAGAATAAGTTTTTGCACGGATTTGAGAGCTTGTTTATGGAACCAAAGCTGAGGGGTAAGCACGTTCCCTCGATCAATTCACATATATGTGGAGCAGCATTGCTCAACCCAAATTGTTTATGCTAATGCCCTGCTAGCAAAGATGTTATTATCAAGCTTTACTTTCAAAGTCTGCACTATGAAAGCAATGCATTTCATTTTCTAAGTATAACACGGTATTATAATATTCAATATTATAATATTGAATGTGCTTTCACTATATTGTCCTATTTTATTTCTCATCCTTTGATTTGATGATCACTGAACAACACAACTCAACTGCCCTACTCATGGTACTATGAATCTGCAGCAATTCTAGCCAAGGGTCTCAGGCTGTTCTTCACAGGAAGTCCAAGAGCTATCTTTGCAATGTTACTTTTAAAGTAGAAGAGGGTTTGCTGTTTCTTTAAAAATATAGTGCACATGCAGTAGCTCAAGTTTCTTGGTCAGACACTCTTTGAACTTTTACTCTGACATGATTTATCTTGTTTAAGATCTATGAGATTCAAAATGGTTATTTATATAGTTGCGATTTTTGACTGAACAAAATCTTTCATATATTTCTCTATAAGCCTCAGAAAGGAGCTAATTTTTGTCTAGTGTCTAGTAGTCAGAGAAATAGATCATTGGCAAATGTGGAAACAGGGTCCAAAGAGGAAAATTTTTTCCAAGTCAAAGAGTAAGCCAAAACCCAGAATCCTCCTTTTGGATTCCTCAGTGCCTAATATGGTGCTGGGTATGTAGGTGGTAGTAAGTAAATATGTTTAAACCAACAACTGAAGCTCCCCGTGTAGACATACATACTTGAGGGCTAGTCTTGCTGCTTTAGGGGAAGATGTTGGGTGAAGAGGCAGAGGTGTAGAGAAAAGAGGAATAAGACCAGTCTTGATTTCAGATTCCATCTCTGCCTCTTATTATGTCACCTTAGAAAAATTTCTTAAATCTTCTGTACCTCAATTGTGTTATTATAAAAGAGGAATTATAATACCTTGCAGCTTTATTATTTATAAAGATTAGAAATAGTGTTTGTAAAGTGCTTGGCAGATACTCATCGCTCATTAAGTGGTAGTTACTATTATTAGTGGTGATAAAAGGACAACAATATTAACTTCAGAAAATTTTATTAGGGAAAACATCCCTGAGTTAACTTCCTCCCAAATGCCTGTAGCAGGGTCTGGCTTTAACCCACGTTTTTGAAACATGTAGCCTTAATGTGAACTCTGCACCCAGTCCCTTTTCTGTAATCCCTGTGGACCCCAAGTTCTGCTGACCCCAAAGTGCCTTAGTCATAGGGGAATTAATTGGACATTTGGCCAAAAACTCCAAATGGAAATCTTCCAAGGACAGGACATTCTGGAACCCACAGTGTTTTATATCTTCTTCTCACAGTAACTGGGGTCAAAGCAAAGCTAGAAGGAAAGTCATCTAAGACCTAAACCCAAAGAAAGTTAAGAACTTTTTTGAATTAGCAGATTGTAAATGATATATGTTGGCATCAAATTTAGATTTCTCTTGGCAAACTGGCTGGTCTTATTATCTTATTCACTGGCTGGTAAAGTTAATTTGAAAAATGAAATAACTTTTAATAAGTTAAAAAGTAATGCTTTTAGAAAATTCACTTTAATGATTTTAATATTAGTTTTTCATGTTACTATATTAATTTTATATTCGATGGCTTAAGTGAAAGTAATCCTATTTTAAATTTGATCATCCTGTTTACAAATACAATTCTTGAAATATTTAAAGTCAAATCATTGGTAAAAGTATTTTCTATTAAATTCCCTGGGGTAGGGGAGGCAGGTGGAATGTTTTCTTTTTTTTTCTTTCTTGAATTATTTTGGTTAGAGGGCAAGCACTTTTATTCATCTTTGAATCAGCAGAACTTATTTAGCAGAGGGACTGACACACAAAAGGTAATAAATAAACGTTTGTTGAGTAAATTCAGGAACAAACTAATGACACAGCACGGGACGGTGGGAGGAATACTCCACACGAAACCGGAAGTCCTCCATTTTGGCCTCGGCTTTGTCACTAATTTGCTGGATGACCTAGACCATCACTTAATAGACTCTTCTGACACCGAGGCAGAGCAGTGCAGCAATACTTATCTTAAGGGTTGCTCTGCTTGCCTCATAAGACTGGCATGGGGTGCAAATGAGATAACGGATGTGCTACTTATGCCAGAATATGGGATATAAATGATACATGATATAAATGATAACCAAAAACTATATACATATAGAACTCTTTGCAGTTTCTTAAGTTCTTCATCAAGATGCCTTTGTAGAGCCCAACCAAGTTGGGCATAGCTGATATTCTCGCTGAGGCAAGGCTGTATAATGGCATAAATAATTGTAATATTAATGAATGACTCTTGTTTATTGAGCAATTAGTATAAGCCAGATCTGTGCTAGACAGGTTACATTATCTTTAATCTTCACAACAGCTCTGTAAGACAGGCATTGTTATTATTATCATGTTTATTTTAGAGAGGAGAAAACAGAGGCTCAAGTCCTATCCATCACTCCGTCTGTCTGACTTCAAAAGTCACACTCTTTCCACCGTGCCACACTGCCCTGCCCCTCATAAAAGGTTTTAGCAGATTCTGAGCACCACCAGTTTATTTACCTAGCAGATTTCATTGACTCCCCACCACAACCCCTGGGGTAGAGTATTATTATTATCCTCATTTTACAGTTGACAAAACTGAGGCACAGAGGAGCCTGGCCACAGGGTCTGTCTGATTCCAAGCTTGGCTGTGTTTACTCGACAACGTTAGAAATTGTGATAAGTATTTTGTCATTATGCAGAAACAGTGGGGCAAGAACTTAGGCATAATGTGCAATATATTTCACCCCTAACAGATGACATTTTTATTTGTAGAAAGAGGGTTCCAGGGGAACCTTTCTGTGCAAGGCAGAGGGCCCAAAGCTAATCACAGTGGACGTTGTCAATGGTACTTGCCCTGCAACTTTTAAACTATCTTTCTGTATTTGGAGAAATGTCCGTGTTACGAATCTTATTGCCCCAGTGGCCACACAGAGTTCAAACCCAGACTTCCATGCAAGTAGGAGGCAGGCAGTGGGCCTGTGTCCAGCCAATCACAAGCTCCCGGAGAGCTGTCCCTTTGGAGCCGGGGGAGTGCAGGAACCACCGGCTGTGTGGGTCTTTCATTTTAGCTGCAGTGGAGTCCAGCATTCTGTGGAAGCAGCAGCAGAAGCGGCAGTTTTGCAGGGGCGGTGGGTGCAATTCCAAATGCAGAAGCCACGTGGTGCAGGCAGAAGGAGCAGTGGCAGGCCCTGCTACGAGGACCCTGTCCAGACCCTGCCATTGAGTGCCCAGCAGCTGTGCTGCTGTTCTCATCCCGGTCTTGGACATTGCTGCTGGAAGCATAAATTTGGTCTGCTAATCATTTCGAATCTTCTGTAGGCTAATAGACTTTAATAAAATAAAATTAAAAATATCTCCCTCTTGATTAAAATAGCCAGAATGGATTCTGTTTCTGCAAATAAAACCCGTACCTGATTCAGAAGCATGAAATTTAGTCAATGGGAAGTTCCAGCCACTTCCAAAGACTCTGATCCCAGGTGTGCTGTGAGCAGAGCGCTGGAGCAATCCTCTCCACTGTCCTGGGACACCCATGTGGTGTATTTCAGAGGGTGCTCCTGACGTCCCTGGTGCACTGGCTTCTGAGAGCCGATTGTTAAATTTTTAGGAATTTCATGAGTCCATTGATATCACTGGCACAGTCCCCCTTATCCACAGGTTCACTTTCCATGGTTTCAGTCACCTGTGGTCTGAAAATATGAAATGGAAAATTCCAGAAATAAATGATTCATAAGCTTTAAATTGTCCACCATTCTGAGTAGTGTGATGAAATCTTGTGCCATCCTGCTCCATCCTGCTGGCAATGTGAATCCCCCCCTTTTCCAGCCTGTCCACACTATAAATGTTCCCCTCTCCTTAGTCACCTAGTAGCCTTTGCAGTTATTAGATGGTACAGTCACAGGCCACGTAACAACATTTCAGTAGAAAATGGACTGTATATATGACAGTGGTCCCATCAGATTATAATACCATATTTTTACTGTACTTATTCTATTTTATATGCATGAATACTTATCATTGGGTTACAGTTGCTTACAGTATGCAGTACATAATATGCTGTACAGAAGCAATAGGCTACACCGTATAGCCTCCATGTGCAGTGAGCTCCGCCATCTAAGTTGGGATAAGTACACTCTTTGATGTTCGCACTATGATGAAATCGGCTAATGAAGCATTTCTCAGAACTTATCCCTGCCTGTAAGCAACGCATGACTTAATATGGAGGGCTCAATGCTCTGCAGGGTTTCAGACATCCACTAGGGGTGTTGGAATGTATCCCCCATAGATACGGGCTGTGGGGGTGGGGAACCAGTGGAGCTTAAAATCAGCTGCGTTGGGAATATTTATATCCCAGAAATGGGCAGATGCTACACATCAGGCCTCCCCCACCTTCCAGCCTGTTGTTAATTTACCAGCACTTCACTGTCCTGGTATCTTGTAATTCTGTACTTTTTGCTACAGACTTTTAGTGAAATGTTCTGCTAAGCCTCATTCAATATTGATAGTTTACTGAGACTTTTACTATGAATCAATCTCAAATTGGAAAATATACTGTGTAAGAACTTTGCAGTGTTGTTTCTTAATCCAGGAACCCCTATGACTGCTCTTTCTGACAAACTTCAAGATTCAGAACAAGTATCACCTTCTTTTGACCTTACCTGACTCCCCTATACAGAATCAATTATTCCATCTTCTGAGAACCCCCAGCACTTGGTTCATTAATGCACTCACCTCATTATTGTTCTTTTGAAAACATTTATGCAATGCTTATGCATGTTAGACTCTGTTCTCATGCTTTAGGTATACTAATTACTGAAACTCATAACCATCCAATAAGTAGGCACATTTGCATATTGCTGGGTTGGACCATAGCTCCTGAGTTTCTGTTTAGAAAATAGGGTCTCAGTTTCAGCTGATGTTAGTGCTGGTGTCAGGACTGTGAGTTAGGGAGAAGTGGGGATAGCAAAGAACAAAGAGGCAAAGCCATTTAAAAACAAAGAGATCTTCACTTCAAGGATAACCGGTTACTGTCTACTGCAGGAGACATCTTCTGGAACATCAGGGTGGGTGAAGGGGAGACTGAGATAGGATTTGGAAAGATGGAGCCCCACTCATTATGAATACTGTATTTGCTGGCTGTATCAGCAACAGAGGCCCCTGAAGGAATGGGCTCTCTCAGTTCAGGCCTTTGAATATGTGGTTCCTTCCACCTGGGCTGACTGCTATTCTGACATCCTACCCCATCATCCATGATCCTGCTCAAATGTCACCATCTCTGGGAAGACTTTTCTTTCTCCCTAGGTCGCACCTACTGAGCAGATTATCAGGGACTTTGTAGACTCCATCAAAGCATCTGAGGCTATTGTTGCTACAGCTGGCATTCAGTAACCATTTGCTGAACACATGCGTTGAGGTCGAGAAAGAAAGGGATCGAGAAAAAACTTCCTGTGATGGCCTCAAAGAAACCACACTCTTTACCTGCATAATTGCCTCACTTCTCCAGCTGAGGACATGGGGACATGGCCACATGTGCTACTTGGAAAGCTTCCACCCATCTCCCATCACATCTTTTTTCTGGCAGAAGATTACTGGGATTGTGGAAGACTAAATCATGCTTGACTTCAGTGGTGTGTGTGTGTGGATTGCTGAACTGTCCCACTGATGTTCTACCTTACCAGACACCTCTCTGCATATCATGTGACAATTTCTTTGTTTAGAGTACAGGGCCAGGGCAATGTCTGGCATCTAGGAAGCTGGAGAAGCGCCTACACACCAGCATGCACCAGACCCAAGTGAAGCACGCCAAGGAACAACCAGCGATAACCCCAGGAGCAAAGTTCTGGTCAATTTGGTCTGTAATTAGGCAAAGTTCTTTCCCACTTCCACCTCTGATATGTCTCTAGGAAATAATTGGCCTCCCATGGTTAAGCTAGGGCAGCCTCTGTTCTTCTGGACAGCCTTGGGGTGCAAACTGTGAAGGAGCCCAGGATGAACACAGCCTGTATGAGCTCCTGGCTCATTGTTTAGGCTCGCTAATAGAAACCACATGGCGCTGCAGTGGCCTTGCCATGCCTGGAGGGCTCGGGCCCTGCTCTTATCCAACAAGATCTCTGACTACAGCCAGACCGAAAGTGACATGGCCTGCTTAGTAACCTTCAGTATCCTCTTACGGGATTCTCTGACTCAGAACTCACAGACAGGGTGTGATCTCAGCTCCTCACATGCCTTCCAGGCACATGGGCATGGTTGCATGCTTCCTCCAGTTTTAATGGGGGTAGGAAGAAACACTAAATGTGTGTGTGGAGGAGAACAAAAGGAATTTTTGGGGGGAGGATCTTGAAGAGAACCCTGGGGTGTTCCAGAGGAGTACTTTTTCTTTCTGCCCTTTTGCCCTGTTGTCTAGATGTCAGCATTTTACCCAAGGGTGACTGTAGGCTCCTGGCTGGTCTCCCTGCCTCGAGTCTGTCAAATCCTCGTTGTCTGCATGGAGATGACACAGGTGCTACTGAGTAATGTTTCATCATATTCAGCTCTTTATGTCAAAGCAAATTTTCCTATCCCCATCCATTCTGGTCAGCAAAGTTGTCTATCAGTGTACCTGTATTCCCACCTTCCCTACCTCTTACCATTTCTTCCTTTTGCTTCTCTGCTGCCAGTTGGTCAGTCCCTTTGTAGTGCATCTTGTATCCTTATATCCGGCCAGTTCCTCCAACTCAGCATTGAGGTCTATCCTTACTGGAAAGGCCTTTATAGTCCACAAATAGCTTCCTAAAAACACAGCCATCATGATCAGTACCACTATCATCATCTATTTAGCACACCCTTCATGTTAGGCACTGTGCTAAGGACTTCACATGAATTACTCCATTTAATCCTCACGATAATCCTACAAAGTAGGCATTGTTATTATCCCCACTATACAAATGAGAAAACCGAGGATCAGAGAGATTAAGTAACTTGTCGAGGCCTCAAAGGTATTAAGCTATAGATCAGGGATTTGAGTTTAGATTGGTCTGATATCAAAACCAGGGCTCTTAATTGTGATAATACACAGTCTCGCTAATCCAATGTGCTGCTTTCCTTTCCTTGAATTCTCTCAGCATCTGTGTATGTGTATGTGTTTAGGATGCCATCTTTGGGCATTTGAGTTGTTGGAGACTAGGAGGAATCGTTTTGAGATTAAATGGTCTAACACCATTTTTTTAAGCAGTTGAGAAAACTGAAGATTAGAGGGACAAAGAGACTTATCTAGGATCCTGAAGTGGGTTAATGGACTGCTAACTCACGCACAATCCAGAGCTTGCTCTAGTATAGCACATATTATCTCTTCGTGGGCTTGAAAATTTGTTCTTTGCCTATTTCAAAATTCTATATCTCAGTTGTAGCATTAGTTCTTTAAGGATAGAGGCCATATTTTCTACTTTAAAAATATATTTCTAGTATTATGTAAGAAGCAGAAACTAAGTGTTAAAGGAAAGCAAGCAAGCTTGTTGGCATAGGAGGAATACAAATGATTCCATGGTGGTCACTGGATGGAAAATGCAGGAGATACTGGCAGTCCCCAGCCTTTAGTAAGCACTCACTGAGTACTTTTCAAGTGAATGAGTGGATGAATGAAGTGGTGTTAGGAAGACTAGAGTTGAATTTGAACTTGGGGATATTTCCAGGAATATGGATGAAGTTTTGCAAGAAAGGAGAAAGATCCCGTTTTGAATGCTGCTGACAAGCTGATCTTTAAAGAAAATTACAATACATGTGTATGAAGAGGTGAGTCACTAAAGAAGATTTATTGGACCTGACAGGCATAGTGAAGAGAACAGCAATAATCTCTCACTTGCCAACAAAAATGCTAAATATTTGTGCAGCATCACCAAGACCATCTCCACCTACTGGCTGTGGGATGTGCCTTTGTGTCAAATGGTGGCCTCTCGTGTCGGGCAATATTCATCTAAGGGCTCTAAAAGCCCTGGTTATTGCAGTGGGTGAAGTGCCAGGTGTTTCAGGCATGTTAATGTGCAATATTATCTAGATCAGTGCTTTTCAAACTTTAATGAGCATATGAATCACTTGAGCATCTTGTTAAAATGTTGCTTCTAATTTAATAGGTCTTGGGTGGAGCCTCACATTTTGTATTTCTCACACACTACCAGGTAATGCTGCTGCTGCTGTTCTGAGCAATGATACTTTGAGTAACAAGGTTACAGATGCTCCGTGGAAAAGTACTAGGGAGTGCAACAAGTGAAAGTAGCTCTCTGAATACAGTTCAGCACTCTCCTCTGATCAGCCATCCCCACTCTATGGGCCAGCTCTCCAACAATGGGCTGGATTCCCAGTTGGTTGGTTATGATGCATCTTTGGGGACTGATTGGATTCAGGGACCATGCAGTTATTGTGGGGAAAAAAAATTAAGGAAGCAGGTAAAACTTATCCTTCCTAGAAATTCACACCTAAACAGCCACACTGGTACTTATTTGTTCATGAGTTGCTTAGGCATTCATGTTTATTCCTAGGGCCTGACACATGGCAGGCCATCTAAAAATGCCAAATGAATGGGCAAAGGATAAGGGAGGAGACTTTAATCAAAGAATTTACAGTCAGACTACATCTTACTAAAATCAATTTCACTTACAGAATTAAGAACTAAGCCAAAAAAGCACCTAAGTAAACAAAAATAGATGTCTCCAAGGCCGTACATTAACTCTTAGGCATATTACTTCTGGAGGAATTCTAAATCCTCAGTCAGAGCCTATTTGGGCTTTTTTTATTTTTAAATAAAAGAGTGAAATAGTTTATTATCAATATAAACAGAGTGATGTGATTTCTCACCTTTTGTAAGATTTTATAGTTTGCAATTGCTTTAAAAATGGCTTTATTGAGATATAATTCAGATATCATAAAATTTACCCTTTAAAAGTGTTATTTGTATTTATTTTACAACCTATTTTACAAAGCTTGGCTGTCTCTAGTGGATGAGAAAAGGTAAATTAAAGGGGTTTGGAGAGAACAAAAGATGGATATAGACAAGCAAGGGCAAGATAGTGCTCAAGGTAAGAGACAAGACAAAAATAATATGACACGAAGCCTTTCCGGGTGGGAATCAGAATGGTCCTGCTTCTGAGATGCAAGGCAAACACTGGAGGAGTTTCCATCAGATTTTCCTTTGGCTTAAAAATCTGAAACTCATTTATTCCTCTGACCCTTCCCCAGCTGTGACAGGGTGCAAACACATGGATACATGACTCCAGAATGACACTGTTCAGAGCTCTCTTATTTTTGATCGTGCAACACATTTTCTCACTTCTCTGAGGGTCTGCACGCTAGCAATATTTGGCAAGTCGCTTTCTGAGCGTTAGTTTTCTTAGTTTCCTCACCTGTAACATGGGATGGGAATACCTGCTCTGGGCACTTCACAGGCATAGTGTGAGGTCTATTAATAACTTTTTAAAAACATATAAAATGTATAGAGTACTTACTATTTTTTCAGGCACCGTGTGAAAAGCTTTGCATCTATTATCTCATTCTAATACTTGGAAGTCCATATTTTTAATATCCCCATTTCACAGATGGGGAGACTTCAGCTCATAGAGGTGACTGGCCCAAGATCACCATGGTTAAGAATTGGTAAAGACTGAATTTGAAGACAGGTCCTTTGATTTCAGAAATTAAATGAGATAAAAAGTGCATTTTAAAGGTCTCTATCTGTAAAGGTCTATAGAAATATATGGGATTAAAACTATTTCTAGCATTATTTTACAGGACCACATCAGAGTCAACCTCCTACCTTCATCTTCCTATCTCAGCCTTCCTGGCTGACCCCTTTCCAGGCCACGGTGGACTTTATGACCTCCTGCCATGTCTTGTGCTGCTTTTCCTGACAGCACTGGACCACAGGCATCTTTGGCCACAGGATCTTGGAGATCATGTTGCACTTGAGTCTTTGACATCGCTGGTATTGGCCTGAGCCCAAATCTTTGGTGAGGAAGCATCCAAAAGGTTTGCCTTTTAAATTTCCTATCACTGGGAAATGCAGCCATGTTGCTTCTAGGATCAAAATGACTCAGTGATACTCTCACAGATTCCCAATGCAATGTTTCTCTTTCCTGAGTAAGAACTTCCCACCCAATGACCGTCTCAGATTGAGAACTGCTGCCTGGCACTTTCTCAGTGTCCAGGTCTCTTCTCTGACACTTCATGCTGATGGGGGCCTCTCAGAGCTCCTTGAAGAGTTTCAGGATTTGTGAATATTTTATTGAGTTTCTAGACTGTCTCTGTAATGCAAAATGTTCGTGTCCTTTGGTGAATTTGTTCTACACAAGCAAAAAAAAAAAAAAAAAAAATACTCAGCTTCAAGTTTCTTCCTGGCTATTTTCTGTTTCTTTCTGATGGTCAATTCTAGTCATCCTTGCCCTGGTGTGTGACTCAGTCTAAGAGTATCTCTGTGTTATCCAAGTTTATCCAGCTTGTAAACATAAATTACTCTTTTTTTTTAAAACTATATTTCACACAGACTATCTCAAACTTTTAGCATGGTTTTCTATTTAGGCTCAGAGCCAAAGAGTTTGCAGTCAAATGTTGTGTTTTCGATTCTTCCTTTAGTCCTTTTTGACTGCCACCGATTAAAACCTCTTATATCAGTCCTTTACCAGCCGTTATCCGCGTAAGCCTGACATGAAAGAATCTTTCTGAGCGCCACGGCCAATTCCTGTTGCAACACCATCCTGATAGGCCTCCATCAGCACCACACCCTCCCCATTTCCTTTCCAATCCCACCTGCTCCAAGTTCTGTCTCTTCCTGTGACCTGATGCGTTTGCTTCTCAGACAGACGCTAGAAAGAGCTGGTGGTGAACACATCGCTGGAACCAAGGAATCCAGGATGATAGCATTACTTTTTCTCTGATCAATAATTCATTTTTAACCAGAATGTTTGAGGAAATTGAGACCTGGCCTTAAGTAGTTCCTCAGAAGCAAAAGAAAATGAGCAGAAGTCTAAAACAAAATACAGTTTGGGACATGGACCAATACAAAATGAAAACATCTTGCAGAGTGATAAAGACTGTGTAAACTTATTCATGATTCAATAGGACCCGCTTTTGCAAAATGCAAGGGCATGGCTCGTGTTTTGTTTTGAAATGGATCTGTATTACACAAACACAGTAACTATGGCTTTTGGCTTGTCCTGGTATGAATGGAGTACCCTAAAATCTTACATAATTTGAATCCTGCAGTTTAATGGAAGGCAAAGGCAATAAGGCACTTTATAGCAGCAAATAAAATGCCCAGCAAAGGAGACTATTACCCACACACTTGGAGATAGGCCCTGTGTTCCTGTGGAGAAGTTCACCAGGATCAGGAATTTCAGGAATGACTAACTGGCTTCAGATTTCCAGGGTGGCCATAAATGAGAATGATGCACATCCTCCTCCACTCCCCAAATGTACCTTGTGTTCCCCTGCAGGTTTATTTTTTGCTTTTTCTGCTCTCTATCGCCTGTCTGTATTTTACTCTCTTTGTGCTCACAGGGTCTCAGGTTTATTTGCTAAGCTTTGGCCTTTTCTGCATTCTGCCCTTGACAGGTGACATTCCAGCAACCCCCATGGGTCACTCCCAGGTGAGTCCACCATCTTCCCTGCATCTTCATCCTGTGCCCTGTGTCATCACGGCTAAAGCCCGTCTGATCTCACCGAGGTCTGAGGGACTTGCTTCGTGTTCCTCCTGCTCAAACCCATATCAGCAGGATCCCAAACCCTTCCCTGGCCATCTTGGCTGTGGAGGTTCATGCCTTTCATTTGCCGTGGAGAAATTATATATATTTACTGCACCCCCCCACCCACTTTATCTCACATAAAGTATTTTCTGTAATGTAGTATTGTCACTTTATAGTTAATTTGTGAAAAAAATTTTCTGTGAATGTTGAAGTTCAGGAAACACCTAGTGTCTGAGAGCATAGCTCAAATGGCGATGGGGACGTGGAGAGCGAGGGGGAGGGAGACTTGCCTTGAACTTGCCTGCTATGCCCTTCTTTCCCTCTTCCCAGAGCTCTCCTCCATTACAGCTATTGCTCCCACCTGTCGCTTTGAAAGAGCCACCACCTCCGCCCCTCTGTGCAGTGCCGACTCCAACTACTCCTCCCCGGGCCCCTGCAAAATTAAAGCAATTTCTAAACAGCCAATGCAGACTAATTTTCACAGCAAGGGAGAAGAATTTAAGAAATGAATTAATTATGTTTCTATGAACATTTCTACCGACAAGGATAAAGATTTCCTTAATTATGGCTTCTTGAGAAAGTATTATGCTAAGATGGGCTCCCGTTTACAAAATAGAAGGTTTGCAGATCACAAAGACCCATATTCTCTCACTGGTGACCGTGAAACAGTAGGATATGTTATTAAGCAACACAAAATGAAAATAAAAAATTAAATCTGGAGGTAAAGACATATTAACACATTGAATTCATTTGTTAATTGTTTCCCCCTGCTGTATGTGTGCCAGAGTTTAATCTAAAGTGTGTTTTACACACTTGCCTGCACACGAACTCTTGAATATAACTTCTCTTTGTTGCCCTGGACTCACTGGCAGTGGGTTCCTCTCTGTAGGACCACTCGTTCGGGGAATTTAGTTTGGGGAAGGAAATTGTGCTATTTTCTTGCAGAGAGAAAAGGATCTTGTATCAAAGACTGTATGTGCTAAGTTTTAAATAGTCTTTACTAGGAGTGACACACTTCTGACAGTTTGGATGACTTTTAAGAACTTATGCAAGGCTGCTATAAATATATTTTCAATCACACTCATCGTGAGTATTCCTATACCTAGAAATAGGTTTGAAACAAAGAAAAGCAGTTTGTCGTTAAGTGGCCTCACCGACACGCACTCTTTCCTCCAGTGGTCACGTGTCTCCACCACACACGCAGGTCTCATCTCTTCACCCTTGACTTTCCTTTGTACCTTGATTTAGCTGCTGGCACTGCAGATTCTAAAGATAATTGAGATCAATTTTTAGCATGTTTCTTGATTGTATATTTGGGAACTGCTAAGAAAACAGCCCATTCACACAGCAAGGTCTGCACACACGATTGTTTGTCTATATAGCATTTAATTTGCCACCTACTTTTCTCCATACAATGTTGCATCTAAAGGCACCATGGTTTATTCCAGCGACGATGCCTTTTCAAACGCCAATTTGACAAGGGAACATATTTTTTGAAATATAAAAGCAATCAAAATCATAAAATCAATAGCTCATATTTTCTTGCAGTGCTGTCATTTAGAAGTGTTTGAACGGATAGTGTTCAAATCGAAGTTGTTTGGTTTGTTTCCTGCCTAGGATCTTCCATTAGACATTACTGATTTTCTTTTTGGTCTTATTTGGTATAGTTCTATAGTCCAACAAAAAAGAAGCTTGTGATAAAAATAATGCTGAAGTTTTAGGAAGACATTTCATTGTATCTTTCAGAATGTAAAAAAAAAAAGGTTTTGGAATTACAGATGATGGAGGAAAAGAATTAGCAAAATGAAAATAAACATCAACAGGCATATGGTCCCAGATAGCAGATTACTGTACGGGGAACTTTCTTGAGTAGAGTTGAGTAGAGTTTTTAACTGTCTCAGAAAATGCTCAGGGTACAGTATTGAAGGCCACAGCCACAGACAACCCAGCCACGGTTGTTCTGAATAAGTCATGGATTCTGCCTAAGGCAGTGACCCTATATCTCAGCATTACCCAAACTGTATCTGTATGACATTAGTCTTTCAAGATGAATGGAGTTTCTATGACCATAGACACTTGAAACGCAGATTCACAAATGTATTAGCAGTCAGGAGTCAATTTAAAACATTGTTTAACCTAGTGTCTCTCAAAGCCATTCCCTCAGTCCTGTTTTCCCATTAATACCTATGACTATTCCGTGAAAGTAGAGTCCCCGTGATACTTCATGAAATGGCTGTAACTTTTACTCCTAGGCTCCCCTCTGTGGGTCATAAAAACTGGCTGTGTTTATAAAGAGGGTGTTGTTAAGCCCAGACGACTTTCTTTCAATGGTCCCTTTAGACTCCTCTACTTTTGGCAACACGCCATTTATAATTGGTAACTGAAAAAAAAAGGGGAAGAAACTTGAAGATACCCTGATGCCCCTAAAGAACTGTAGAATCTTCATCGACCCCCTGAATTCCCCATTCTGTTTCCTTAACAGTGAATTTAGGGTGCTGAACACCAGGTTCCCTCCCTTCTGCCAGGATTCTCCCAGCTCTGCTGTTCTGTGCTCCTGAGATACTGTTGCAGGTTCTTCTTAGCCCTCACCAGTAGCACCCCACATCCTCATACCCAGTAAGAGTTGATAAGGGTCGTCTCCCTATGGATTTACAGTCTGGCCAACCATTTATTCTCTCTGGAATCTCTAGTAAGTGATTAGAGGAGGTCACTGGGCTCTCATCATGTCTTTGGAGAGCTTCCTGGGGACATTTTCTTGCTGCATTTTTAGTCCTCAGGCTGAAATTTTCTGAGCCACTTCCTTCCCTGAGCCTGAAACCTAAAGTTTCTTTCTGTGATATAAGTGGGTCCTTTCTCAAGGCCACCAGCCCAGGTGAAATGCCATTGGACGGCAATAGGTGTGTGTCTTCCAGGCAGGAGCTGGGATGGCTGCGGGATGTTCTTTCTTTTTTCTTTCCTTTTATGGTTTCATTTGAAATATTATCCCAAATAATTACTTTTCTTTTCCAGTTTGAGTTCAAATTTATTACATACTTCTAGAAAATGTGGAAAGTTACACACACACACACACACACACACACACAAACACGCATGGAAGAAAATAAAAATCATCCATAATTTCGCCACCCAAGAATAACAACTATTGACCTAGGGTCTTTATCCTTCATACAGTTCTGTCTCTATTACTGTCACTGCGAGGAAATTTATTTCTTATTCCTAAAGTTTCTTTCCATGTTGAGGAACACCCGCTAACCACAATACTCCTAGGTGGTGCTTATCTTAGCCCTTGCCTGACTCCTGGGGAGGTGGAATATTACTGAACCGGCAAGTTTAGAAGAGGAGCTCGTTGTGAACGGCACAACTCTCACTTCTCTTTGTTTGTTGGAGTGTGCTCCTGCCAAGGACGTGTGGTCCCACTTGTTCTCAGTCATGCAGCAAGCTCAGTGGTAGGTTTACTGGAGGCCTGTGGGTTGGCCACGTGGTTAAATCTGGCTGATTAGGAGTTAAGGATCAGGAAAGTCACTTACCCACAGGTGTAAGCCATAATACATGAGAATTAGCTGCTGAGCAGCCTGGTCAGCAGTGAAGGTGATAGTCGGGGCTTCGTCTGCCTTCCCCTTTGGATTGTCTCTTCCCTGGTTCTGACCTCAGCAGAAAAGAGAATTGTCATTTACAGTACCCCCTTGAACTCCAGCATCTCCCTCTCTCTCTATCTCACCTTTAGGAGTTTTCCACAGGTGGAGCTGAGGACCAGATGCAATTAGTGCTAAAAACATGCTCCTGCCTCTCCCTTCCCTTGGAATTGATTTGCAAATGCTAATGCGAGGGGAGTTGATGGAGAGAGCAGAAAAGTTGGTGTGTATAGTACAGTGTCTTATCCCTGCCCAAGCCTTTTATTGAATTTGAACTTTTATAGTTAGAGGGATGAGGGCCAAAAATCACACAACTGCTCCAGAGAGACTGCCAGTCTCTGGGCAAAGCAGAGCTGCTTGTGTCTTAGCGGCAAAGTGTGGTGCGGAATTGGGAGGGGAGGCATTTTTTCATCTTCTGAATCAAACCACACAGGATTAGAAGTGAACCTTTGGACAGTAGGTAATTGTGTTAGTGACCTTTCAGGGTCAGAGGGCGAGGGTAGATGGGCCAAGAGAGGGAGAACTGGGTGGCTGCTGAGGCTGGCCCTGATGGGCTTCCATGGAACCCCCTTCTGGAGACTTCTGAGAACTACTGGGGAATATTTTGACACAGCCTAATTTCTAGGAATTATCCAGGTAGGAGAACAGCCATCCATTTATCTGATAAACATTTATTGATTGTAGACAGTGAGCAATGTATTTTGGGTTTTAAGAATATCAAGGTGAATAAGATAGATAAAGTACTTCTTCCCAAGAAGTAATTTTCTCTCTAATAGAGAAAATAGGGAGATAAAATTTATTTATTTTTTATGGTCTGGTAAGGTCTCAGGAATCCTTGTGTGTCAGTGTGTATATTTTTATATATACGGTACATATATGAATGCATACATATATAGTATATATACACGCATGTATTAAAAACTTTTTATAAGTTTAGTATATCATAATAATTTTTTTATAATTAAATGCCATACTAGAGCACCATTTTTTTTTTTTTTTTTTTTTTTTTGTTGTTGTTGTTGTTGAGACAGAGTCTCACTTTGTTGCCCAGGCTAGAGTGAGTGCCGTGGCGTCAGCTTAGCTCACAGCAACCTCAGACTCCTCGGCTTAAGCGATCCTACTGCCTCAGCCTCCCGAGTAGCTGGGACTACAGGCATGTGCCACTATGCCCGGCTAATTTTTTCTATATAGATTTTTAGTTGTCCATATAATGTCTTTCTATTTTTAGTAGAGACGGGGTCTCGCTCAGGCTGGTCTCGAACTCCTGACCTTGAGCAATCCACCCGCCTCGGCCTCCCAGAGTGCTAGGATTACAGGCGTGAGCCACCGCGCCCGGCCTAGAGCACCATTTTTAATGCTTACGTGATATTCCCTCAGATGGCTCTGTCCTCCCTTCTATAATATAATCCATCTCTTCTGTTGGACATTTGGTGTATTGTATTATAAATTATGATAGTTAATCCAGCCCCACCCCTCAAGGTCCCTATGCCTTCCTCTGCATCCTTGGAAGCTGACTCACCTGTGTTCAGGGACAGTCCCCTCCCTCCATCTTTCCTGATGCTCAGTTGCCTTGGCCTTCGCGGTGGCCCCTCTGTATGGCTTGAGCAGAACCACGGCCTCTCGCACTGCTCCAGGCGCAGTGTTTCTTGGCCAGTGGCTACCTGGGGTCCTCATGGTGCCCGAGCTGTGCAGAGTCTTGTGGCAGAGTGTGGAGAACAACTCTCTCCTTCACGCCCCAAAAGTCCCAAGGCAGTGTTCCCTGGGGCCCAAGTGGCACAGAGTTCAGTGAACTGATTCTCACAGTTTTCCCTTTTAGCTGTCCCTCTTTTCAGGCCTTACACATGCCTCTAGGGCATGGGTAGGACACAGCCAAGATACCAACCTTCTTCTGCCTCGGCATCCCTCTGAGGTTAACTCCACATGCCTAGCTTCTTCTCTCTGACAGAGCTGCTTCCTAGGATAACCTGCCAGCCCCTTGCTCACCTCTCTCCCTGCCCCCAACCTAGAACTTGACTTCAGCCTACCAGTTCCCTTTCTAAACCCCAACAGTGAACACAGCTCAGGTTCTCTTGTAGCTGGTCCTACCATGCTCCTGACATATTCATGTCTTCCTGAACTCCCAGCAATCCAAGTTGAATGGCAACATGATATCCCTGCTACACTGAACTTACTAATATTATGTTAATATTAATATATGTATCTCTGATTGCTGTCTGGGTCCAAATGTATGAACATTTTTAAGAGTTTTGACACCGATTGCCACATTTGGGGTGATATACAGAAGGTGGACCAGGCTTGCTTCAGCATCACAGGCACAGGCAATATAGGCCCTGTTTTGTGTTGAGCAGGAGGGCATCTAGTGCACAAAAGGTATGTAAAATTGACAGCTTCGGTCTTTCTTTGGTGGAGTAAACTCACCCATCAAAGATGAATAATCTCTAAGAACTCAAGGTCACTGGGGAAAAAAGTCACAGACAAGTCTCTAATTTTTCTCTTTCCTACTCAACCCACCACTCTCCCAGTTGTCACAGGGTTTCACAGGGCTTCCATCCAGCCCGGTGGGAGGGCTGCTCTCTGACTGCCTGGGGCAAGATGATTTTAGAGTTATTGGTGCAGGACGCACTCCCAGGAGCAGACTGACTGTTTCTTTAATCAGCCTGGCATGGTGCCTTCTTGGGGCAGTGCTGTGGAAGGATACCTGCGTGTCTCATCAACAGATCAGGCTCTTGGGGTTTCTTCCTTTTTCTGAAAGCATTTGCTACAGGTGTCCTCCGGTGATAGCACCCACTGCCTGAGAATGGTGTCTGATGGCGGAGGAGGAGCGTGGCTACAACAGTGCTGGAAGTCCTGCCTGCTGGGGTGAACAACTGCCTTGGTTTTCCCAGGACAGTCCCAGTTTTAGCACTGAGAGTACCAGGCAAACGGGGACAGTTGGTCACCCCTCTCCCAAATAAGCACCAGGCCTGAAATTCCCACCTTCAAGGGGCTGACAAGTTAGACGGTCGGAAGGTAAAGATTTGGGGGGCTGTTTAAAACGTGAAAAATCATCTTGCGCTTGGCAGCCAGAGGCTCAGTTCCTGTCTTCGTCTTGTCATAAGCTCTGAGATCTTGGGAGAGTCAACACGCCTCCCTGTGTTTCATTTTTCTCATCTGTAAAACCTGAGTAGTAAACTTGCCCTGCCTGGTTCACAGAAGGCTGCAAGAATCCAACACGATATCGGATAAGAAGGCACTTCGTAAACTGGAAGAACTTGGTCACTGTAATGTGGTTTTATTGTTCTAAGTTATTTATGTATCGGTGACACATGAATCTCAGTTATGATTTATTCTGTTTATTCTGAATTTTATTTCTCAGCCTCACACTTACTTAGGGGGTAAATAAACACACATGTCACATGTCACAGAATGTGACTGGGGCAGAATCTGGAGCCAGACAGAGGCTCAGGGGGCAGCTGGGATGCTGTCCTGTGAAAAGGCAACGTCATTACCTTTGGTGCCTATAAGCCATGGGTGGGTCTCACCCCACTGCTGTCTCGTAGGATGAAGGATGAGTTTGGGGTGAAGGTGGACTGAAGATGAATGCAATTCTGCCAGGCACAGAACAAACTTTTCCAAAGAGCAATCAGTAAAGGAGTCGAGAATAGCAAAAAGGAGACGAATTGCCTTTTATTCCTTCTTTTTAAAAATTTTTTCCATTTTGTAAGAGCCCAATTTAGTGAAATGGGCCTCTAGTGGGATGTGTTTTAAATAAGACACTCTGTGGAACACAAAACATGATGGGCAATGTGAATTGCTTTTTGTGTTCAGAGTTTTTGGTGCCCACATTTGCCTGACTGCAGTTCACTACTTAAGAGAGAGGAATAGAATGGAAAATGCTGTAGGCACTACAGAGGGCCCATTATCTCGAAATAATTCTTGCCTTTTAGAATGTCACTGCAGCAAGGCTGGGGGCAGAGAACAGATGTGGCTCCTAGTCAAGAATACTTAGAACCCAAACCAGAAATTCAACTATGGGAATAGCTGACATCTAGGACGAAAGGCCATCGTTGACATGGTTGGTACTGAGCAATAGTGTCTAGCCCCTCGAAATGCAAATGCTGTTGTTTGCAGCACAAAAGCACCGATTTTCCCTTTAACAGAGCTTGTACTATTAAAATAGCATGTCCTGTGTGTAGTTGCCACACATTCTTTCCATTTTTTTTTTTTTTTTTTCTGTGTGAGTCAGAGTGCAGATTCTCGACAAGGCCGAAAAGAAAGAAAGCCATCTAATTTACATGGGCACAGAGTACCCACATCTGGATAGAGTTAGAGTGAGCGGGAATTACTTGCAGCATTTAAATATAGGCTTGCAGAGCTTCTTTCTTTTGACCATATGAGGCATTCACATATAATTCCATGAAAGCAAATCCTAAAAGTCTACTTCTCATTAAAAGAGGCTGTTGCTAGTGTGATTCAACCATTACAGGAACTGACCCAAACTTACAGGAATTGACCCAAACCTGGAGGCTGACAATGAGTGGCATGAGGCCACCAGACTCTCACCACCCTTCAGATGGCCAGAATTACACAACGCTGTTGAAGGCATGCTAGAACCCACCACGTCTGTGCCAGGATGCTGGCAGGATCTGAGATCCGTCCCAACTGAACTCCCAGGCTTTGTAGTAAGCTACAGATGCTGGGAAAGCTGGATGGAAATCAACAGTGTCAGGCCCCACGCAGGATGGGACTTGTGTACTTTAATGCCAGCACCAATAGACATGTTTCCAGTTCAAATAAAATGTGGGGAAAGAGAATATAAATAGCAGATATCCAGACACGAGGAAGGCAGATATGAATAGATGATATACAGGAACCAGGAAGACAAGAGCAAGATAAATGGCTGCCTCCTGAAGCTGGGGACTCATTAATACCGAATTACTGGCGTTTAAGGAAGAACTATGGATTTGACAACCGAGCAGACAGCTTCATTGATGTGTGGATGGTGGCAACATTGTTAAAGACCTTAGTGAGGAAACTGGTAGACAAATATGGAAGATTATGTTGTTAGAGGGCTAACAAGGCAGAAAATAAGTATCACTTTATGGACTTGTTTTCTAAACGACTCACAAAGCATTAAGACAACAGTCAGCTTTATGCATTTGCTGAATTCTACCTTTTCCATCTTAGGTTTCTGCCAGATTACACCTGGTAGAATTTTGGGCATCTGGCTTTGACTTCTTCTTTCTCTGTCTCTGGGTTCCCTGACAGTCTTCTGAAGTAGCATGATAATATTATTGTCTTTGCAGTTGGCTCCATCCGAATTTCTTTCAGGGAGAGTATGTATCATTATTTAGCAAAGTCCTTGATAAGCTTTTAATGACAAAAGTGAGACTCCTAAAAGCATGGGTTGACAGAGCTGAAGGAAAGTGAAGAGAGAAATCTTGCTCTGCGTTGGTTACAGCCTGAACCAATGACAGAGTGTGGTGAGGGAGAAGAAAGCAGAGAGGAGGAGGAGTGAGAAAAAGACAATGAGATTGGAAAAGTCCCTGGCACCGTGATCATTGAGGCATGGAAAGACTTCCAAGAATAGAGATATCTCCTATTCAGTTTGGAGTTTCTTTCATTGCTGTGTTGGAAATCTTGCCTCCCCAATAGCTATGGCTTCAGTAAAGTCTACCTCTATAAATGTAAATTGCCTTGAGTGAGTGATTTGGAAAAATCAAGGAACTTATTAAGTTTCACATTGGGTTTGATAAAATAGTGAATTGGGAGATAATGCATTAGCTGAGGAAACAGGAATTTGGAGGCAGAGGTATGGTAAGGGTTGCTAGGTGATTACCAATATTCATTCTTTCCTTTCCCTATCATAGAAGAACTGCTGAGTTTTATCTGGGAATAACACTGTCCAGAAAGAGACTGTATTTCTAAGTCTTTTTAAAAGTGTGCATCAACATGTGGCTTAAGATGCCTAATGGATGTGGTAGAAATGATATGTATTACTTCTAAGCTGTGCCCTTAAAAGAAATGAACATGTACTTTCTTGCCACTTTGTGCATTTTTGCTGGCTAGTAAGTGATGAAAAAGCTGGAGTAGCCACCTTGGACCCAAATATGGGAGTCATATGTTGAGGATGATAATGGCACCCTACCAATCCTGGATTGCCAATATCTGGACTACTATATGAGAGAAAAATGAAATCTGTGATGTCATAAGTTGCAAAAGCACTATTATTTTGCATAACCTTAAGAAGAAAAACATAAATAGCCAATTAAACTATGACACACTGTTAAAATGCCGTTGATTATAAGTCAAATTACCATTTAAAAGTGAAAAATTTGGGTCTTAAAATCACTGAAGTAAAATAAATTGTCTTGTTTAAGCCATGGTACCTTGGATTCATTGTAATAGTAGCTTATACTATATCATACCTAACATTATATTTTCTATCAGAAGTGGGGTATTCTATAAAAAAATCCAAAATAAATGGCTTAGTGGTTGGGCAGCAGGAGGCAATGAAAAACATTGTAAGCTGGACATCTGAGGATTCTTGTTATGAATTGAAAAAATATTTAGAAAAATTTTCTCTAGCCAGGTATGGTGGCTCATGCCTATAATCCTAGCACCATGAGAGGCTGAGGTGGGAGGATCACTTGAGGCCAGGAGTTCAAGACCAACCTGAGTAATATAGCAAGAACCTGTCTCTACAAAAAATAAAAACAAAAATATCTTACTTCAATTGTAAAGCTGCATCTGGTGGCAGGCTTTAAGTCACAATTCAACACTTATTTTAGTCCATGCATGGCCCGTCTTTTATTTTATCATGGCCTGTACTTGTGTGACATATTCAACCTGCTCAACAAACTCAATCTGTCACTTTAGGGGAGAATGACAACTGTGGTCAAGTCAGAAGATAAAGTGGCTGCATTCAAAGCCAAACTGGAATTATAGGGACAATGAGTGAACATTGGGATTTTTGACATGTTTCAAACATTATTAGCAGAGATTTTGAAAAAGACTGAGCCAGGGCTTTCTTTCTCCCAGCTGGTGCATGTTCACCTATCTCAGCTTTGAAAAGAGTTTGAGCATTACTTCCCAACCACAGAAGACTCCCAAACTGGGAAGGAATAGATTTGCAACCCATTTGTGAATAAGCCAGATGAATCAACTTTGTGCTGGAATAGGATCAACTGCTTGAGATTGCAAATGATGGTGGCCTTAAAAGTATGTTTGAGACTTCAAATCTCCACACATTCTATATTAAAGTCAGGGTGGAATATCCTGAGATTGCCACAAAAGTACTGAAAAGTCTGTTTCCATTTTCAATAATCTTCTGCAATGATAGCCATCAAAACAAGATTTCAGAGTAGATTGGACATAAGCAACACACTTCGGGTATCACTAACTCCCATCACCCCCAGGTGGGACTGTCTAGTTGCAGGAAAGTAAGCTCAGGGTTCCCACTGATTCTGCATTATGGTGACTTGTATAATTATTTCATTGCATAATACAATGTAATAATAATAGAAATAAAGTGCTCAATAAATGTAATGTGCTTGAATCATCTCGAAACCATTCCCCCATGCCCCTAGTCCACAGAAAAATTGTCTTCTATGAAACTGGTCCCTGGTGCCAAAAAGGTTGGGGACCACTGTTCTACTAGACCCATGTAAAAAGGAAAATGTAACTTTCCTTGCTGCCTGCAGCCAGGCTCTGTCAGAGCATTGATAAGGGCAACTGAAACAGTCTGAGAATATGGGCATTAAATAAATGCTGTTCCAATTGCTTATATCCCCATCTATTCACAGAAGCATGGAGGTTTTACATCTAGATGAGCCTTGACTGGTCATTTGGTTCTCATTTTATATTTATGGAAAGCTGAAGTGACTTCACCATTAGAGACAGCGGTAGACTGGAACATGGTCTCCTGACATCCAGACCACTGTTCTTTCTTTTTAAATTTTTATTATTTAATAAAAAATTTTAGTTGTACATATTTATGGGATACAGAGTGATATATCAATACATGTATACAATATGTAACGATCAAATCAAGGTAATTAGCATAGATATCACTTCAAATATTTACTATTTATTTATGTTGGGAACATTCATAATCCTCCTTCTAGCTATTTGAAAATAGACAATGAATTATTGTTAACTATAATCACCCTACAGTGCTATAGAACACTAGAACTCATTCCTCCTATTTAGTTGTAATTTTATATCTGCTAACCAACCTCTCCCTGTCCTCCAGCCCTGTACCCTTCCCAGAGAATCACAATTCTACTCTCTACTTCTATGTGCTTAACTTTTTTAGTTCTTACATATGTGTGAGAACTTGAGTTGTTTATCTTTTTGTGCCTGACATTTCAGTTAACATATTGTCCTCCAGGCTCATTCATATTGCAGCAAATGTCAGGACATCGTTCTTTGTTTATATCTGAATAGTATTCTATTGTGTATATGGAAAAGGTACATCACATTTTCTTTATTCATTTAGGACACTTAGGTTGATTCTGTATCTTGGCTCTTGTGAATAATGCTACAATAAACATGGGGGTACCAGTATCACTTTGATATACTTACTTCTTTTCCTTTGGATAAATACCCAGTAGTGGAATTTCTGTTTCCATAGTGGCTGTACTAATTTAAATTCTTACCAGAAATGTATTAATATATTAGTTCCCTTTTCTCCACATCCTCTCCAGCAATTTTATTTTTTATCTTTTTGATAATAGCCATTCTAACTGGGGTGAGATGACATCTCTTTGTGATTATTTTCTCTCCTTCTGCAGGTTGTCTTTTCACTCTGTGATTGTTTTTTCTTTGCTGTGCAGAAGCATTTTAGTCGATGCTTTTTTGGCATCTATTGAGATGATCATATATTTTTTTGTTCTTCATGCTGTTGATGTGATGTATCACATTTATTGATTTGCATATGTTGACCCATCCTTGCATTCCTGGGATAAATCCCCCTTGATCATGGTATATTATGTTTTTGATGTGCTGCTGGATTTAGTTTGCTAGTATTTTGTTGAGGACTTTTGCATCTATGTTCAGCAGGGGTATTGGCTTGTAGTTTTGTTGTTGTTTTTGTGTCCTTGTTTGGTTTTAATATCAGGCTAATGTTGTCTTTGTAGAATGAATTAGGAAGAATGCCCTCCTCTTCAATTTTTTGGCATAGTTGAGAAGAATTGGTGTTAGGTCTTCTTTGAAAGTTTGGTAGAATTCAGTAGTAAAGCCATCTGGTCCTTAACTCTTCTTTGTTGGGAGACGTTTTATTACTGATTCAAACTTGTTACTTGTTATTGGTCTGTTCAGGTATATTTCTTCCTGGTTCAATCTTGTAGGTTATATGTGTCCAGAAAGTCATTCATTTGCTGTAGGTTTTCTAATTTGTTGGCATATAGTTGTTTATAATAGTCTTTAATGATCCTTTGTATTTCTGTGGTATCAGTTGTAATGCCTTCTTTTTCATTTATGATTTTATTTATTTGGGTCTTCTCCCTTTTTTCCTTAGTCTACCTAAGGATTTTTGGTTTTGTTTATTTTTTCAAAAAACCCAACTTTTTGTTTTATTGATCTTTTGTAATTATTTATAATTATTTTTGTATTTATTTCATTTTATTTAGTTCTGCTCTGATCTTTATTATTTCTTTCCTTCTATACATTTTGGTTTTGGTTTGTTCTTGCTTTTCAGGTTCTTTTAGGTGCATTGTTAGGTTGTTTACTTGAAATCTTTCTACTTTTCTGATATAGGCATTTATTGCTATAAACTTTCCTTTTAGTACTGCTTCTGCTGTGTCCCATAGATTTTGGTATGTTGTGTTTCTGTTCTTATTAGTTTTAAGAAATATTTTGATTTCTTTTTGATTTATTCATTGACCCATTGATCGTTAAGGTGCATGTTCTTTAATTTTCATGTGTTTGTACAATTTCCAAAGTTCCTCCTGTTATTGATTTCTAGTTTTATTCCATTGTTGTCTGAGAAGATGCTTGATATAATTTCAGTTTTTAAAAATTTGTTCAGACTTGTTTTGGGGCCTAATATATGGTCTGTCCTGGAGAATGTTCCATATGCTGGTAAGAAGAATGTGTATTCTGCAGCTGTTGGATGAAATGTTCTATAAATGTCTGTCAGGTTCATTTGGTCTATAGTGAAATTTAAGTCCAATGTTTCTTTGTTGATTTTATATTGAGATAATCTGTCTAACATTGAAAGTAGGGTGAAGTCCCCAACTATTATCATATTGGAGTCTATCTCTCCCTTTAGATCTAATAATATTTGCTTTATATATCTGTGTGCTCTAGTGTTGTGTGCATTTATGTTTAGAATTGTTGTATCCTATTGCTGAATTAATCCCTTTATCATTATATAATGACCTTCTTTGTCTCTCTTTAAGTTTTTATTGACATAAAGTCTATTTTGTCTGATATAAGTATGGCTATTCCTGCTTGCTTTTGGTTTCCATTTGTGTGGAATATTATTTTCCATTTCTTCACTTTCAGTCTATGTTTGTTTTTTACAGATGAAGTGAATTTCTTATAGGCAGTATAAGTTGTTTTTTTTTTTTTATTATTATCCATGTAGCCTATCTATATATTTCAGTTGGAAAATTTAATCTATCTACATTCAAGGTTGTTATTGATAGGTGAGGACTTATTTATGTCATTTTGTTAATTGTTTTCTGGTTGTTTGTTGTTTTGTGTATCCTTTGTTCCTTTCTTCCTCTCTTATTGTTTATCTCTGTGGTTTGGTGGTTTATTGTAGTGGTAACATTTGGTTCCTTTCTCTGTCTTATTTGTGTATCTGCTATACCAGGGAGTTTTTTACTTTCATGTGTTTTCATGATGGTAGATATTATCCTTTTGCTTTCAGATGTAAGACTCCCTTAAGCATTTCTTGTAGGGCCTGTCAACGGGTGACGAATTCCCTCAGTTTTTGCTTGTCTGAGAGACTTCATTTCTCCTTCATTTCTGATGGATAGCTTTGCTGGGTATAGTATTCTTCGGCTGAAAGATTTTTTTCTTCTTTCAGCACTTGGAATATATCCCATTCTCTTCTGGCTGTAAGGTTTCTGCTAAGAAATTTGCTGTTAGTCTGATAGGGCTTCTCTTATATGTGACTTGATACCTTTCTCTTGCAGTTTTTAGAATTTTCTCCTCATCTTTTTAGAATTCTCTCTTTGTCATTGAGTTTTGACAGTTTAACTATAATGTGTTTACCTTTATAGGAGAAGATCTTTTGGGGTTGAATCTATTTACGGATCTTTGAGCTTTCTGTATCTAGATGTCTATATCTCACAAGATCTGGGAAGTTTTCAACTATTATTTCATGAAATAGATTTTCTGTGTCTTTTTCCCCATATATTTGCTTCCTGAAACTCCCATAATGCAAAAATTTGTTTGCTTAATGGCATTCCATATGTCCTTCATTCTTTTTTATTCTTTTTTCCTTTTTTCTGGTCTGATTTATTTCAAAAGCCCAGTCTTCAAGTTCAGAGATTCTTTCTTCTTCTTGATCTAGTTTATTATTGAAGCTCTTAATTTTATTTTTTATTCCATCCATTGAATTCTTCAGTTCTAAGATTTCTGTTTGATTCTTTTTTAATGATGTTTATCTCTTTTGTGAATTTCTTATTCAGATCGTAAATTATTTTTGTCCTCATGTTGAATTGTCTATTTGTGTTCTCTTGTATCTCACTGAATTTCCTTAAGATCATTATATTGAATTTCTTTTCAGGCATTTTATAGATTTCCTTTCCTTTGGGGTCAGTTACTGGAAAGTTATTGTGTTTCTGTGAAGGTGTTATGTTTTCTTGCTTTTTCATGTTTCTTGTGTCACCAAGTTGATGTTTGTACTTCTCCCATTTTATAAAGTTGCTTTCATAGAGAAAGACTTTATTCTGTAGATGTGTTGCTTGCGTAGGTTGCTTTGGCTTTGACTCTAGTTGGTCATGGTAGTGTAGTCTCTATATGATTTCTTTAAATGTAATTAACATTAGCAGTGTCTGTAAGTGCTTCAGTGGCCTACACTATAGCTATTTTTGTAGGCTATGGCATGGCTTTTCTGTGAATGGAAACCTTGGGTCCAGAAGCCCTGCTGCTGGAGGTGGGTGGAGTCACTGGAAGGGATGGCAATGGGCCCTAGGTTGGCCAGTTCTCAGGCTCCTAGGTAGGTGCTCTCAGGCACTGGGGAGTGTGTGCATTAGCTCCCTCTGTCCTGGGGGGTAGTCTCCCTGCTGTGCTGGACTGCCTGTTCCCCAAGATGTACTGTGTGAATTCGGGTGCTGGGGTAGTGGCTACACTGCTGGGTCCAACTGGTGTCACAGTATTGAGACCTTCATGTTCATGTGGTAAGATGTTGGCAGCCCCCAGGGATATGAAATTGTAGGAACTAATGGGCCCCAAGACAGGATGTACTCTGGTGGTCACTCTGCTCTCAAAATGGTGTTGTGCTGGGTTCTGGAGAGTAGGAGTGACCTGGTGTGTATTTTCCTTCTGGAATATTGCAGTCACATGGCTCCAGGCAGCTCCCTATACTGGGCTCAGGGCCTGGGAGGCCTGTGGGGCTCTCTCCTAGCTAGGATTATTGACATATGTGGTGGAACTGTGGACTTCTAGGGATTTCCTCCTCACCATTTTCCTGCAGTGGGGAGTCCCTCTTAGCTCCAAGATGATCCCTCCTGGCTGCTTCACTTCCCTCTCTGTGCTGCCATCCCAAGTTTCTGGCTTTAGAGGGTGTTTGTCACTTCCTTGCTGAATTTCAGTGTTCTCCCTTAGACACTGTATTCAATGTGTGGTTATCTATTTATTGTGCCCTTTATTGTGGAGGAGGCAAGTGCTGCGAACCTTGAGTCAGCAATCTTGATGATTCAGACCACTGTTCTGCCTCACTTGCTCTCCTTAGAACTTCTACTGGAGACCTTATCAGGGGAGAGACACATACTATCTGGGGCTCCCATTAGGATTGATTAAGGAGTTCTGAGTTGAAGCTTTGCAATATCCACTCCTCCATTTTAGACAAAGCTTCCAATCTTGAAAGTGTGGCTGTTCACTCCTGAACAAGTATTTATAGAGATCAATGATGAGTCAAGTGCTATCGTAGGTGTTGAGGATATAACATCAAGAAACAGACATAAATCTCTGCACTCCTGGAACTTACATAATAGTAAAAACAATAAATAAATGATAAGGAATGTTAAAAGTGCAATAGAAGAAAAGAAAAAAAAAATAAGGGGGCTGGAGAGTACCAGATTGAATGTAGTGGTATAATTTTAAATTGGATGATCATGGTGGGATTCACTGAGGAATCAGTATTACTCCAAAGTCCCAAAGGAAGTAAGAGAACAGATCATGCAGATATTTCAGTGAGGAAGCATCTGGTCGAGGGAAAAGCCAGTTCAAAGGCCCTGAAGAAGGAGGGTGCCTGGCTAGTTAGTAGAACTTTAGCTTCTTGTACTCTTGGTAAATGGTCATGATTGTTTTAAAGAATCTCTCTTGCTCTCTTTTACTCTCTCTCTGTGTCTCTCTCCCTTTCTCTCTCTCTGTCTCTTTCTTTGTCTCTCTGTCTCTTTGTTTCTCCCTCTCTCTCTCTCTCCCCTCTCCCCAACACAGATAATACCCTAAATAGTACTGCTGTCTCCTTTACATGGTTCTCTTACAACTGCTATTATTAGCATATACTAGACAGGGCTCCAAGTACTTTATATGTTTAATTCATTCAAATCTCATAACTGTCTTCGTATGTAGGTAGTGTTATTATCTTCATTTTATAAATTAGGGTAAATAAATAAATAAATAAAGGGTAAATAACTAGCCCATGGTCACATAAGTAATTAGGATTAGGGACAGGATTTGGACCCAAGTGTTTTAGTACCACAGGATTTTGGTAAGAGAGCACATATTTTTTAACCACAAATCTATAAGATGCCATACTAATCTGCTACTGATAGAATATAGTCTGCAGTCTAGTCTCAGGCAAGGGTCAAAGTCTTTTATTTGTCTTCTAGGGATTAAACCCACATTTGGTGATTGATTCTAAGTATGATCCTCATTGTCGAGGTGGATCTTCCATAAACAGGAATGGTTGCTGAAGGGAAAAATCTCTCTGTTTTCTTTAGAACAAAACATCCAAGTTACATGGAATGCACCACATGATTTTTGTGAATTGAAGTCAATTTGGCACCAACAGAAATAACCTTAGGAACAAAGTTTGTATACAGTATGTTCTTACGGAAACCACAGTTAGAACATAGAGTAAACTGTTAAAGATAGACCCTTCTTTCTGGAGTTGCATTAGCTGTCTTTGGTGGGGACAGCAAATTGTTTCGTTTATAAGCTTTGTACATCAAAAGCTAGATCTGCTTATACTTTAAAACCAAAAGGAGGAGAAAGACTTATTTTTAGCTATCTGAAATTTAAACCAAACCCAACATTGACATATGGACATCTCAGACTGTACCATGTCAGAAAAATTCTCAGAGATGACATTAAACAACAATATATTATTGTAGCTGTAGAAAGTCAGTGAGGTTCTTCTTTTATAACTTGGTTTAATAGCTATGGGGACGGTGGGATAAAGATGTTGGATTTCTCAGAATTAGAGCAGGCTGGCAGGGATTGTGGTCATCCGTGAGAACTGGGTTTAGTCCCATGGGAATGAGGATACCATTGTATCTAGCAGAAACAATTTTTGGTGCTTTGGGTAGGTCAATTAGCTGGCCAAAGTGTTGCCTATTGCATTCAGTTTGTAAAAGGAAGCTTTACTTTTTAAATTTTATGTGTGTGTGTGTGTGTGTCTAGTGTAGATAATATACTTACTTATTTTAGGTTAAGTTTAAACACACATATTGATCAAAAAATATTCACTTGTAATCTTCAACCTCAAAAATAACTGCTCAACATTTTTGGGTAGACCTTTCCACCTAGATAGATATATAAATATTGAATAGATGTAGAGACAGATATAGATATATAGATATATCAAACACATTTGAAATTATAGTTTTTTTCACTCTATAAAAAAATGGGATGAAATCATCCATACTATTGACTAGGTTGTTTTTTTCTTTTAATGTTTTTCAATGTGATATTTTACTTAGCATTTTCCTATGCTATTGAATCTTTTTTAACATCATCACTTTTACTTATATTCCATTTAAGTTCATGCATATTCCATGCTTTATTTAACTGATACCCTATTGTGGTAGGTTCCCAAAGATTAACGTGCCCAATCCCTGGAATCTGTGAATACTTTAAATTACATGACAAAAGGAATTTTGCAGATGGAATTAGAGTTACCATTCTTTATATAGGGAGAGTGTCTTGGATTATATGGTGGGCTCAATGTAATCACAGCAGCCTTTCATAGTTGGAGAAAGAGGCAGAAACATAGGTCAGAGAGATGCGACTTGGAAGGACTGGTCCCACCGTGAGCCAGGAAATGTGGAGGTCTCTAGAAGTTGGGAATGGTTCTCAGCTGAGAACCAACAAGAAATGGGGACCTCAATCCTGATACCAAAAGGAAACGGTGACATATTCTCCCCTGCAACCCCTACAAAGGAATGCAGCCCCTTTGACATCTTGGTTTTAGCTCAGTGAAGACTTGAAGCAGAGAAACTAGACAAGCCCAATGGATTTCTGACCTACAGAGCTTTAATGTAATGAATCCGTGTTGTTTCTAGCCACTAAGTCTGTGGTAATGTGCTATAATAACAACAGAAAACTAATGCACCCACTGTTTTAGATCTAGGTCACTTTCATTTTTTCACTAATGAAATAAGGCTGCAATGAACATCCTTGTAGCTAACCTTGATGCATATCTTTGATTATTTCTTTAGGATAAGTTCATTTAAGAGGAACTATAGATCAATGGTATATGAAATTTTCAGGCTTTTGATGTGCAGCACATTCTCAAAGGAGCATCATTTTCTGATTGGAAGTAAGGCAAAGGGATAAAAGAAGTCCACCGTTCCTTTCTTTCAGCTGTTGGTTCTAGCTATTTGGTTTCCATAGTGTGTACCGTATAATCCTTTCTTCTTCTCAGCTGGCCCCAGAAGCCTTTGTGTTTTCTGTGTATGTTGAAATAATTGCTACATTAGTGGAACTGAAGAGCTGCTTGAGAAGGTCTCTATGGTGAAGCTGCTCCCTAAGGTTCGGGACGTTAGTCAAAGTGCATTAGGCCAAGCTTTGGAACCGAGATGGAATTTGCTTTTCTCTTCAAACACCACTTGTACTGGCATTGGGGGGGAGGTTAGGTCAAATATCCATCACTGAGCAAACAACTTGAACTATGTTTGTTTTATGGGGTTCTCTCCATATACATTAGTCAGAGTTGGTCAGAGGCTAACTGCCTTTTTTATAAGCCTCAAGCGTAGCTTTGCTCAAATACATCAACCACATCAGAACTCAGAATTGTTGATCAGGAGGCAGCTAATGTGGTTGGAGGATTTAGAAAAAAAATATCACCCCAGGTGACCGGATGTACCTTAGCCGTGTTCCCAGCTCTAAGCCAGATTTCATCTTTTATGTTTAGGATGGCTTAAAGTTTAAAACAACATTAGGTTTCAGGTAACATATTTAACATTTTGGCTGTTTATTCTTTCCTAGGGCCACACACTGATCACACTTCTTGGATTCAAAATGCTTGAGGATCAGACTTTAGGATAGCTCAGCTATATTCGTATCTGCAATAATGAATAATAAATAAAGAGAGAGTAGTCGCATTAAGAAATTATTTGCTTTTCAAAAAGACCCATTGCGGTATTCTTTTAAATTTTCGAAGTCTCTGGGGAATCTAACATTGCACTTAATTTACAAAAAATCAGAATTATACATAAGTAGTATACAGTGGGAGTCCTCTCTCTCTTTTTCTCTCTCTCTTTTTCTCTCTCCCTCTTTCTCTCTCCTTTTGTGTGTGAGGGGTGGAGAGGAGGGAGGAAGGAGAGAAAGAGAGAGATTGATTTTAAATTCTTATGATATAGAACAACTATTACTTTTGGCAAACCATGAATTCTTTCCTGACAAATAATTTCATTGACAAGGAACTTTATTAAAAAAATTGGGACTCTAGTCAGGGACCTCGGAAACAATACCATTAGCAAGCTCAGTTGTGGAAAGGCAGCCCAGGATAGTGGAATGATACTGGAAAGAACGCAGATTGGGAGCTGGACAGACTGACTTTGACTCCTACATCTCTGCCTTTTACTTGTGTTTCTTGGGCGAATTTTCTTCAAACTCTTTAAACTTTAGTTTACTCCTCTATAAAATGGGGACAATAATATTCACCTTGCAGAGGATGCATATTGCCTGGCACACTACTTGACACAGATTTGGGGTTCAAAGAAGAAGGTACAGATTAATTGTCTGTTATTCCAGAGTAATATTATTGAGACGCAGGGGGCCAAATCCGTATTTCCATTTGGATGTGAGCTAAGATGGCTTGAATGCCTTGCGTGTAAAAGAGTGAACTCAATAAACAAATGGATTAATTATTAATAAAGGAAATGAGAGGCTTTTCTTTACTAAATTTCACCTTACATTCATGTCAGCTAATATGTGAAGTTGCTCTAATAGAAGTCATTTGTCAGATAGATGAAGGTTTTTCACTTTCATACCACTTCACGGACATTAAGAAAACTCATTTGTATATGATACTCTCAATTAAATATATGACTTTTCTATGAACATATAACCTCTATGCATTTAGCAAATTTTCTTCTCTGTGGAAGAACATTTTTAGTTGGATATTTGAAATTAGAGTATCATTTAGACCCACATGGCACTGTCTTGATCAAACATCTTCAAAGATTTCCCATGTTTTGCAGGAAAAATCCACACTTCTATTACTGATCTTATCCCAGTACTTCGTTCTATCCTATTTTTCATTATTCCCTTAAAATATTTTTTTTTTGTTCATCTCAAATTGGTCTGCATAACCTCCAAGTGCATTAGTGCTATAGTGGACGTCTCTTGTTTTGCCTTTTCAATAATATCCAAGAACAACCAGTTATGTTTGGTCCTATTCCCTGATCTGTGTAACCCTGGCTTGATCAATCAGTACATTGTATCCTCCTGACCATAATGATTGGTCCACTCATTAGCATTCCTGAGACTTTTGATGGATCAACTGGAGAAAAGTGATATTTTTCACTGCTCCACGGGGCAGCTGAGCAGGGAAGGTGTGAGCTTCCAGCTACCGTCAGCCATTTTGCTGCAACATGTTGAGTGCCTTCCTGAGCATAAAGTCAACACAGAGAAAAAAACAGCTCAGCGATGGAGAGAACATTCTGGTGGTGGCATTTAAGTCCCTAAAGATGGACCCCTGGACTTTGCAGTGACACGAGCTAATAAATTCCCTATCTGGAGCCAGTTTGAAATAGATGTTCTTCTTGGTCAAAACAGATGATGCTCTCATATTTGAGCTCCTGTTTTTCATTTTCCAAATATTCTGCCTCTTGTTCTCTACTCACTCAAGAGCTACCTTCCCTTGAAGGCCTCATTCATGTTCTAGCTGCTTGAAGATACCTTATTCAACTACACAGGCCTTGGTCACTCACTTCCTGATACACCCACAGACAATTAGTGCATGTTGCCTTGAACAACCACTTAGCTCTTTGAGTATATGTTCTGTACCCTGATCTCTCCAACGTCTTGCAGTTTCTTCAGTAGGTGTTTATTGGGGGAGATATTGCAATTGAATAGTCAGTATATGTTTGTTTTTAAAGTTGGTTTGAATAATGGTGCTAGAGAACAGGCATAGGTCCTTTTCTTTTCTTTTCTTTTCTTTTTTCTTATCTCTTTTCTTTTTTCCCCCAGCCAAATGACTGAGAAAGAATACTCAGAGTTTAGTTACCAAGTTTATCTACACATTCATAAGAACTATTATTATGTCCCTGACCTTAGTCCACTGAAGTAAGATGACTCATCTTTTTGGGTAAATAAATTGCTATTTATAAATAAATAGCAATAGTCCAAGAAAATTGCTTAGACACTAAATGTAGCTGAGGGTAAACTGTAAAGTTCTTATTATTTATGAATGTCATGACAAGTTAATCTAGTGATATCCAAGTTATTGCTAAAGCTCAACACTATGGAATGCTTTCTTATGACCATGAATCTTCCTGGGAAATGTCCCTCTGTGTCCTGTAGCACTACAGGCCTTAAGTGTTCAGGTAGCTTGTTGGCTACCAAGGTATCAATGTTCAGAGACCACGGAGAAGAGTCAGGGTGTTTTCAGTAATCCCGGGTGCCCTGCCTTTGTCTAGACTTAAGGCAATTGAGATAAGGGAGGAATTGGGTTTTAAAAATCTCCTATTGCCCTGCATTTCTTTTAGCATCAGCTGATCCTAAATATAGTCACTGAGGCCAAATTTACATAGTAGACAATAAAGGCAGATTGTCAATGACCTAGTAGATTCAGACTAGGTGTGCCGTGAAAAACAAATATGGGGGAGGGAAGGGATCTGGAAGTATTGGTTCACCTTTTGCCATCTACAGACCACAGCTTCATTAATTAATCATTTGTCTCATTTACACTTTTCAGTTCCTACCACCTCCCATTGGTCACTAAGATCTGTTCATTTTACCTTGAAATGTCTCTCAGTCTATCCGTTTTTTTTCATTGTCACTGTTACGGAACTAGCTTTGGTCTCATTGAACATATTTTCTTGACTGTGCCTGGTGGCTCATGCCTGTGATCCCAGTACCCTGGGAAGCTGAGGCAGGAGGATCTCTTGAGCCCAGGAGTTCAAGTTTGCAGTGAGCTATGATGATGCCACTGCACTCCAGCCTGGGAGACAGAGCAAGATCCTGTATTTAAAAAAAAGCAGTTGTCTCCTTAACTGGTCTTTTTTTCCATTTATATTATTTTTATAATCCATTCTTCATACTAGGAGGTTTATTTTGTTAAAACACAGCTTAGATAATATACTGTCTCTGCCTCAAATTTTTAAAAGATCTCCTTCTTCTACTTAACACATTCCAAACTCCTCACTTTGGTCCTCGGTATCTTCCATGTTGTGATTTCAACTTACCTTTAATATCTCATTTGGTCAATTTTGTCACATAAGGACCCAGTGTAAATTGGGTATTGTTTTCTTTATTAAATAGGCACATTTTTTGATTGTGCCCCATAAATTGGCCAAATGTTTTGGTGTCAGTGTTATCTTAGATATTTCAGACCTGTTATGTGATGAGGAGTTAGAGAAAAAAGAAATGGCAGGAGTTAGCTAACAAGAAAAGGTAAAATACAATATTAAATTTGCATCATGGGGCCACAAAAACCAATAAAATTTTAATATAACTTTACCAAACACATTGAAAAACATTGGCCAAAGCATCCCCTGTTCTTGACTGTACTAAACAATTTTAATGGAGAAGCCTTTTCTCACCAACGGTCAGTTAATATTTCCAGGAAGCAGGTCCCCAAACTCTTCTTTCCTGGAAAGTATTGTGCAACTGTGCATTTCTAATGAAACAAGCTCAGGGATTATGAGGGAAGACCGGAGGAGATAAGGAAAGTAAATAAATAAAATTAAATCTGCTGTTAAAATGAAATAAGAACATTTTCCAGCTTGATCAGCAAACACAAGGCAGAGGGTTTAAGCTGACTTGAAACAAACTCACTATTTTTTAAATAAATGAGCAGAGACTAGGAAGTTTTAAATAAGGGATTCTGGGGCTGGGGGTTCATGGAAGAAGCTATGTTAGAAGACCACTCTTTTTTCACGTATTTTAACAGAATAGTTGGAGTAAAATCTGCTTACCCCATTTTTTTAAGCCATCAGGATGGAGTTAACATCTCCTGTAAATGACATATATCATATAAACTCATGGCCAGGTACTCACGCCTCACCATTCAATTCAAGTAACACCCTTCTTTCCTCAAAGAATGTGTGTTTTACACATGTCATCCCAGTTCATCTCTTGCCTCTTTGTGGAAACCCAGCAGAAAAATGTTGAGTGACTCAATCAAGATCACAGCGTGAAAGTGCTTGGGAGCTGGAAGGGAACCCAAGACACCCATCCAGTGCCATACGCATGAATTCACACCGCTGGGTAAAGCACATTGCAACTGCATGTGTGTTTAAGTGATATATCAGTGCTAAATGGTAACACATGTAATGCTTCCCACTTAGGATATATTCTTGGCTAACTCTGTTGGAAAATATTATATGGAGATTTCTCCATGGTAAAAAAAAAAAAAAAAAATTTTTTTTTTTGAGCAAAGTTTAAACAAAAAAGAACAAGATCCGAAGCTCAGAATATTCCCACCCCCATTTTTCCAGGAATGGTAAGGGCTCCAGCAATCTTACTTTACAGAGGCTGTTAAGAGTAAAGGCAGAAAGAATCACACAGTTCAGGTATTCTTTCTAGAAAGAATCATCAGATTAACATAAGCAAAACCATGACCTGAAATAGAAAGTTAGAGTACAAAGTAAACTCTGCAAGGAAAAGAACAAGATTCTTTTGACAACAGTGAGCTCTCCAATCTCATAGCTGCCTAACCAGGGTGTTCCTGGGGCTAGGAAATGTGTAGGCACCACGGGAGTTCACAGCCAGCCAGCGCATCAGGGCTCGATCGTTTTGCAGACGGAGAAACACTGATGTCTGCTAGGAATGCTCTTCAGAAAAAAAAGGGGGGGAGGGTGGGGGGAAAGAAAGAGAAAAAAAAGGAAGAAAAAAGATAGGACTTAGGCATCCCATGAAAGTAAAGAGGCTCCTGAGTATTTCGCTGTGTGAGTGAGTCAGTTTCTTGCCTTCATGTAGGCATTCATCAGAGTCTAACGAATTAAACGGGGACTGGAGAAAACCTCCTGGGGAGAATGACTGGGATTACCCTCAATTCCTCCTAGCGCACATTTTGATGGAGGCAGAATAGAGTCATTTGGTGGGACAGACATTTACTCCTCACAGAATATCCACATGCTTCCCCCATCTCTCAGCCCCCTTGCAGGTAGGTGACCAGTGGACTGAAGCATTTGCCTTTCTCTTATGCTGTCATGGTGGCCTTGAAACTATGGGTACCAGATTTCTTAGCTGTAAGATGTAAGCAGATTGAGTCCCTGAGCTGTCCTGGGGGACCCCTGAGCATACAAAGGTCTTGTGGGATTGAGAAAGAAGCTTTTCTGGGTTAAACCACTGAAATTTAGGGAAGTAGTAGGCGCCATGGCACAATCTAGCTAATACATGCAGGATTGAGAAAACTTTCTTATCCTGAGAGAACTTGAATATCCCCCAATTTAGCCTACTCCTCTCTTTCTCACAGGGTTATAACTGTGCAATCCCAGTGAATCATTTCACATGAATAACAGTGGGCATTTAGTATTAACAATGGATATTTAATATTCATGGCAGTTAGTATTACATTTGCATAAAACAAACTTGCATTCTTGCATTCTGGGTCCTGAAATATTGGTGTGGCGTGCATTTATTTGAGATATGCCATATTCTTTACTTGAAAATACATCCTCCGTTGTTTCTCTATCTTTAAGTCTTTTAAAATCCACTTCAATTTACTTGATGTTCACTGGATTTCACGTTTCCTCTTTTTTTTTTTTGATCAACTATTCAGCCATAGTATCTTTGAAAACATCTCTTCTCACTGCAGCAGCATTAGAGATTTTTTACTAAACTGTTAATATGACATTTCTGATGTGAGATGTATTTCATTTCAACAGCTAATTTTTTAAAAAAAAATTAGACTGTACAGGCAGACTATTATACTACAGGTGATTGTCAAACAGAGATTGTGGTTACCTGGCTTTTCGCTTTGGACCAAACTCCAAAAGCACCTGAACTGCAAGGATGCATTGTGTAAACTGTCCAGACAGTGTAACCAGTGGGGGAAGTCTCACATAATTACAGTCTAAACACTAATTTGATGCCTCTTTGGGTTTATTCCAAAATGAATTATTTAACTTTTTAAAAAGCTTGCTCCAATTTCTAGGAAATGCACAATAGACACAATTATGACTATGATCACCAAATGGACAATGTAAATAAGAAGAACAGAATATTTGAGAATTCATTGTTCATTTGACCTTTATTTTGTTAGTTAAAATGATCACACTTTGGAGTCTCTTCTTAATAACTGCTCTTTGAAATCTCTGTACTTTTTGTAGATGCCAGAGTCTTACTTTCAAATTAGAGAAAACTCTTGAAATGATGTCAATAGAAACATTCCTTCGTGGTAGCTAGCAGATGGGAGTTCTAGTTCCTAAGGTGACTGTTCGATCGTGACTAAGTGATTATCGGTTTTCTCATCTCAAAAATTTTTTTAGAGTATATCAAGTTCTAACATTCTAAACTTTCATGGTATCGATGTACATTCTAAGGACACAAAGAGAACCACCTTTGTGCATATACGTGTGTATATGTATGTACGTATATCTCTAGCTAAATGAATGTGTGTCTGAATAGAGAGATGACAATATAAACATTTTCACATTTCAGACATGACTTTAAAAGCTGGGGGAGGCTACTTTTTGAAAACCATTTTTCTATATTATTCATCTTGTAATTATTTACATTTTTTCCTTTTGTGATTTTGCAGTGTCAATAACTTGGTCTTTTACTTTGTGTATTTTAGGTTGGGCAATAAAGAACGGTAACAATTTGGATCTCTACAGGGATGTGGTGGTACTTTTGCTACATGGAAAACTTGTGGTGGAGTTTAACCTGCATCTAAGAAAATCACTCTTCTAAGACAATAAAAATAAAAGGAAGGAAGAAAGGAGGGAGGGAGGGCACGAGGAAGGGAGGGGAGAAGGCGCAAGAGAGGGAGGGAGGGAGGAAGGAAGGAGATGGTTTTAGGCTGCACGGGCAGCTTCAGGATGTCAGGGACCATTTCTGGTCTTTTTCCCTCCGGCGCTCACAGTGTCTTGCGCTGTGTCTGGCACGTAAGACGCAGTTTCAGAGTGACTGAGTGAAACAGAAGTTTTAGCATTTACACAATGAATGACTGATTTTAAATTGTTCTTGTCTCTTAATAAATCTTTGGCTAGACATGGAAGTGTGTGACATCCGTGTTGTTCTTAAGGTGCAAGAAATGTTTTTCTGTCCATTTTCTGCATCTTTACAGCTCTCCTGATCGAGAGTGGCCGGTGTACTGACTGCCCCTCAACGCCCCCGTCCTCCAAAATCTAATGGCCAGAACTGTGTCTCCTTCTCAGGGCCAGAGATGAGTACGTGACAGCAGGAAGTGTGACCTCAAGGGCGGAGGGATAAGGGCCTCTGCCCTGGGATCAGCGCTGTGTTCGAGGTCCCCGCTCTTTGGTGCTCTTTCTTCAACTTCTCTGACCTGCTAAGTTCTGGCTCTCCCTGCCTTCATCTTCCAGAATTGTCTAACTCCTCAAGCTGTGTTTGTCTCCCTAGACTTTTAACTCTTTGTCTGCTCTGACATAGAGGAACTGCCTCATTCTTTCAGTAACTCAGACCTAGACTTCCCCTCTACCATCTGTTCTGATCTTGGCAACCTGCCTGAGACTTTGTGCTGCGTTCGAATCCTTGGCTGTGTTCTTCCACTGCCTAGACCCTGGCTTGACCCAGAGAGTTTGTCTCGTTAAGGACACAAGACAAACATAGGAGAAACAATTGTAGAACCTGGGCTAGAAAGGGGTGGTCCACATGAATTAGAGAGGGTCCCTAGGGGAGGTGGGGCTTGAAGGGTAGATTGACTCAGTTTTCCCTCTTCCTGTTGGTAGAAAATGTTGCGTGCACCCACATGTAATAAAATGGGGTTTCTTTAGCATGCTATGATATTGAGGCTCTTCATTCTTTCATACCCACCGTTCTCATATAAGATTTCTATATTTCTCTTTTATGCTATAAGCACTTTGTGGTTTGAGTTGTTGGGCATGGGATCCTGTCTGTATGTTCTTCCCCTCCTTCTTCCTCTTTTGCACATGCGCATCTATGCTTGTTTATTTTCCAACTTCTCTGATTATAGTTCATGGTCTGGAAAGCTCATCTCAGAGTTGGGTTTCCTCTTGGGGAGCAATTGATTCAGCCGTGTCTGCCATATTGTGTGCAGCCATCCTCTACATTCACTACATACTGAGCAGGCCGCTCTTAGCAGTGAGGTCCAGAGTGGGCCTTGTCCAGGCCAGAGGAAAACTCCCAGAGCCAAGTGGCAGGCCTGGCCTGGCTCTGCCTGGCCCCATTCAAGGCTTGGAAGGGGAGGCACAGCACTGTGCCAGGAGATTTCTCTAAGGGCTCCTGTTCTTAGACCCAGCAGGCTTGACTTAGCGACAGTGATATGTGAGGGAGCAGGACTCATGCTCCTTTTCTAGGGACTTTGGCAGCTTCTGCAGCTGTGTGGGCAGTTCCCTCATCTTCTCACCCATATTGACCTTGAAAGGGGGATCATGTCTTACCTTCCATCGACTCAGCAGCTCCCTTATTTGGATGAGCATTGTATAGTGTGTCTACCTGCCTTGGCAAGTAGGAGCATTTCAGAGAAATTAAGGAATTACAGCCCGTACTGTGCTCTCAGGTCTGAGTCCCAGGGAGTGGACTTCTTCTTTTTCTTCTTCCTCCTTCTTCTTCCTTCCTCCTTCTTCCTTCCTCCTTCCTTTTTTCTTCCTCTTCTTCTTCCTCTTTTGTATGTGTCTTTATCTATTTATTTTTATATTATTAGTTTTTACTTAACACATAAAGATTGTATTACTATGTATTTATGGAGTACCATGTGCTGTTAGCTGTAAGTATCCACTGTGGATTGAGTAAATCAAGCTAATTAACCTAGGGAGTTCTATAGGACGATATGTACTTTGTGCTAAAGAAAAGGATGCCAGATCTTTCCATTCTTTCCCCCACACTTGAGGAAATCAAATGCAGGGGTTGAAGGGCAAAGAGATAGAAAGCTGGCCATGTTCTTGGGCTGTGGCAGCTAACTCCATTGTCAGGAAAAACTAACTTTTGGTTGTTTCTGTCATCAGAGTGGCTCAGTCTAAGCTCCTTTCAAGCTTTAAGATTAGCAGCAATGTAGTTTTGTGTGGGACAAAGTCCTGGACCAGGAGACAGAAGCTGTCGCTGTGAGCCCTGGGGCAGGGCACACACTCTGTTGGGCCCACTTTCGTAACTTGTGGGTAAAGCAAGAGGCATGGTGGGTGCTCTCCCACGTTCCCTCCAGGCTACCAGTCTGGGGTCTATGATCTTGACTCTGGCTCCAGTGTTTCTCTGAGTCCACAGTGTCCCTTGATTTGCAGAGCTGCTGGCAATGTCTGCTGTGGCACTTTCAGCCTGGCTGCCCAATATGCTCTCCTTCCCTACCTTTGCCTCTGGCTCATTATAGTAGAGTGTATTGAAACCATAGAGCAGAAATATCTACCAATGGGGTACCTAGAAGTAGCACAAGTGGAAAAGGGGCCTTCCCAGCAAAAGAGCCAGATGCCCTCTGTGTTCTTTCCCGGGACAGCTTTCCCTAAAACACTGTGTTTTCCACACTGTGTTCCATGAATTGGCTAAAAAACACTCTGTGGAGCCTTGCTGCCTGAATGCCTTGGGCCCCCTCCCTGTGGAGCTCAGTTTCCTCATCTGTAAAATAAAGAGAATCATATTTGCCTCACAAGTATGTTGTAAGAATTAAATGAGTTAATATTTTGTAAAAGTGTTTAAGACAGCACCTGGCATGTAGGAAGTACTTATTCTATAGCTAAGTACTGAAGACATGTGGGTATATATGCTATCAAAATAAATAAAAAGGTCTCCAAGTAAAATAAATTTATTTGGAAAATCTGGGTTGATCTAAGTCAGACACATTTTTTTTTCTTCCGTACTCAGAATATTTAATGTGATGCTATGCAGAGGAATTTTGAAACTTCATCAGAAATTACAGAGGGCATAGAGTATTTTTAATATTTGAAATGTCCCACGCTTACTTGACTATGGAGTTGTTTTTGTGAAACCCCTGATATTGTCTCAGGGAACTTGAGTATGTTTCACGGAACATAGTTTGGCGAACGTGATTCAAGGGACACGGGGTCCTCTCACCAGCTCGTTCAGACTTTATCAGAGGTCTCTTCTGCTAGTTTGGTTCTCTGTATCTCCTTGTTATGTCTGTCACTTTTTGTGCTGTCTTCTACGTATACTTTTCATATTTCTACAAAAGCTGCTTTTTGTATTTATACTTTTACTTGAGCAATTCCTTGCTAATTTTAAAGATTGGGGGGTAGTTGCTGAAAGACCTGAGTCTCTACTGACATGGGGTTAGCGTGGCTGCCTCAGCCCCAAGAGCATGGGCAGCTAAGTTACCTCTGCCCACCCCTGACATGGTCACACAGCACCGGCTTTGTGAAGAAGGAGAGGGGTCCTGGCCCCACACTGCTTAGGGTGGTATTGTGTCTTTTGTATAAGATAGAACTTGTCTTCACACTCTTTACATGACCTGCAAACAATCAAATTCTCTCACCTGTCACCCAGCTTAACAGTCAATAGGCCTCCTATTCTTGGGGAGAGGGGCAGGGTTTGCAGTCTCACTGCAGCAGGGCTGGGGCTGGGGCAGTCTGGCCCAGCAGTTGGAGTAGGGGCTGTGGAGGACCCTGCCTAAGTTGGAATGTGAATTCACCATCTGTGTGAACCTGGGCAAGTTAGGTGACCTCTCTGTGCCTCAGTTTCCTCATCTGTAAAATGGGGATGATGGCATATACCTCATTAGATTGTTGTGAAGATTCTTTTTTTTAATTTTTTAAGCCAAATTTAGCAGTGGGGTGTTATATACCAACTTTAGTGACACTGATGTTAATAACTTCTGATAACCCACTGCCATCGGACCAGCCCGTTGTGAGGATTAAATGAAATTATGAGCAAAGTGTTTTAAAAAGTACTTCGAGAAGCATGTGACAAGTGTCCTGTCTTATACCCAGAGGGAAGAATGTCACACAGGATGACAAGAAGGATGGGAGCCAACAGTCCTTACTAAGTTCTCCCAGAGTCTATTCCCATAAGACTATGTCCTTTTGTCCCCTAATCATATCTAAACGTAAATATACACAGATTTCATTTCTTTGGGTCTTCATTTCTGAAGGCCTCTGTGTTACATAAAACATATTAAATAAATTCGTTATGGTTTTTTCATGTTAAAAAAAAAAAACACAGAACAGGCCTCCTAGGTAGCTGAGTCTGCAGGTGGAAAATGGGAGCCCAAGCGAAGGGGAAGGGTGCGGCTGCACCCACAGGGCGAGTATTGCCCACGTGCCTGTTGACTATTTAGAGCTCCAGGGATTAGATTTGGGCTTAGAATCCCCTGGGACCAAGGACCTGGGTGGCCTCTTGTTACCTACAGAATAGAGCCCAAACACGTTAGCCAAACAGTCAGAACCTTTCCAAACTGGGTCAACCTCACTTCTTTCCTTCACACATCAATGACAACCTCCTAGGCATTCATCTGGGACCCCCCCCCCCAACACCACTCTGGACTTTTTTGAATAACATTGTTTCCATGTCCTCTGTCAAAATCATATGTATTTTTTAAGACCAAACTCAGGAGCCATCACACAGGCTCCCCTGATCCTTCTCCCCATGCGGGAAGTGCAGGCCTGCCCTCTCCTATTTACTGTAGTTTCATATGCTCCATTTTCAGTCCATCTCTCTCTACTTTTAGAGTAGACACTCAGAAGATAATTTATTCAGGGGCAGGGACTGTGCTGTTTTTATCCACGTCCCTGGCCACATCTTAACAACTTTGCACTAAAAAAAAATTTTTGCTAAAATCAATTAGACAGAGATACTGATCTACTATGATGTGGTTTCCTTAGTGTCAAAATACGACATGATGTGTCTACACTGTTTATTTTGCATTGTTTATCATTACTCCTCTGGGCTAATTGTTTTGCAAGATTTTTCTTATTCTTCTAAGCTTACTAAATATGGAACAGTGTCTACACACCTGAGAATGGCACTCAAGACCCTGCACCATCTCTGGGCTCAATATACCTTCTAGGCATGTGGAAATGGGGGCATAAACTCTCCAAGTTCCCTTCAAGGAATAGCTGGGCCTAAAGCAGGATTGCTCAGCCTAGGCATGGCTGACATTTTGTGCCAGAGGTCCCCTTGCTGTGGAGGGCTGTTCTGTGCATGGTAGAACGTCTAACAGCATCCTTGTGTCTACCCACCAGGTGTGATAGCACCTTCCTCATTCCCCACCCCCCCGGATTGTGATAACCAAAAATGTTTCCAGACATTGTTAAATCAATGTAGAAGGCAAAATCAAACCTGGTTCAGGAGCACTCGTCCACCAGTCTCCAATGTTTTGCTCTGAGTCCTAGGATAAAATGGTTCAAGTTTTCTTCTCTAACAACTCAGGTGAGATCTCTCTCACCTGGGACCCACAACAAATAAACATGGCCAGGGAGAGGCAAATGCTTTCTGAAAAGCAGAAATAGGCAACGCACTGTCACTCAGTGGTATAGTCAGAAATGGACCATGATACAAGTGATTCAGAGCAAACCAAAGACAATGAGAAAAGTATTTAGACCAGTGATTTTGAAAGTCTTGTTTTTAAACCACCTTTTGGAGGAGAGGATTAAAAATGGAGATTTCTGGGCTATTCTCCAGGTCTAATGTGTTGAAATCTGGATTTTTAACAAACTCCCAAGGTGATACTTATACATCCAAGAGTATGAGGACCACTGCATTAGAGAGCAGTGCTTATTTATTTATCTTAAAAAATTATTTATTTTAAGTAACCAGGAATAGTGTATTAAATAGCGTCAAAAAAAAAAAATGGAACTAGGCCTTGATATAATAAAAAGTATTGTACCTTAACTTTAACTTTCTTTTTTAACTTAACTGGCTCCTAAACACTAACACAGTCCATATGTTCATGGAATAATAAAATTCCCAGCAGAGCACGAGGTTGGTCAGGCGTACTTGGGTGAGTCCATCAAACCCTGAGACCTGGTGGGTGTCGGATCCAAATTCTGTCTTCAGCACAAGGCAGACATCTAATGCAGTCATCACCCCCGTTTTCAATATGCTTAGTCTGTGCTGCTTCTTTTTCATGACCCAGAAGGAGATATTTTTGAGACTTAAAAGGAAAAGTAAAAAGGAAAGCAAGCTTAGATAAGGTGCTTTTTGGCAAAAGAATAGGATAAAATGCATTGTAATTGCTTCTAAATTAGTTACCTTATCTGATTTGGGTCTGTGTTTTTATAAGCAAAGCTCAAAACTCTTAACCCCCAGTTCCCCAGTTGTGGTGTAGCTAAAGCCATGAAAGCTCTGAACCCACTGACTGGATAGATAGTACTCCTTTCTGTGCAGAAAACATGTTTTTTTTTTCTTCCTTTACTACCCTCCATTGCCTGGCAACAATTCTAGGCACACCACAGGAGATCTGTAACTATTTGCTGATTGGAAGGCAGGGCTGCACTATAAACTGCAGGCCCTACAGTTTGGGGCAGGAAGGTATTTGTCTACTTAGGGACCTGTGCACCAAGCTACATGAAGAATTTTCCTGTAGTTCGTAAGAGATCGGGAGCAGGAAGCTTACCCAGATGCTGCACAGAGGCCAAGAAAGAGCTCATCTGGTTTCCTTGCTTCTTGAGAAGTGAAATGATTGGCACCTGTCTGAATAAGATAGAAGTGAAAATGATACCAGGGAGATCTCTCGTGAAAAGACAGACCAACCCCATTTTCCACTGGAACTGTGTCCTCCTGATTCAAAAACAACCGCATCCTTAGAACTGCTGAGCCAACACAACAAAATGTAAATACAGCTATATCCAGTAATGCGACACTGCTAGAGGCATGCCCTGACTTTCTGCAATAAAATCTGACCCCAGTCCTTTCCGATTTATGTTTCCAGGGGTTTTCCTTTTTTGTTTTATTAGGATGCTTGTTCCTATTTGTCAAGCAGTTAGGCTGGTGTCTGTGTTTGTAGATTACAGAGGTGTAGATAAGACACCAAATGGGGACTCCAAGACCCAAAAGCAGAGGGACGCATTTTTCACTGAAATTTCCCAAATGCTACTTTTAGAAGATGGCTGAAATTTGAAACTGGAGGGATCTCTCTCTTTTAGCCAGGCTTGCCTAATATTTTGGCATGCTACAATTTTGTATACTTTTTAAGGAAAAAGAAGAGGAAAGTGGGAGGGTGGGAGGGTTTGTCTTTCATTATCTTTGTTGGAGAAATCAGAAAATGTGGTGTTTTATTCATAGGCAAAGCCCTTCCTGGCAAATCTTTTGAATGTAGTGGGATATGACAGATCCTTCTCCTTCTATTCCAGCCCCTCTATGTTAACCATCCCTTCCAATCAGAAAACATCTTTGGTAGATGAATTTATTGGCCTCAATTCTTCACTGTTCCTTTATTCACACCCTTTGCCATGTGACATTGCAGAGCCTCCCACAGAAGGCAGAGTCAATTTTCCCACTGGCTTGGAACTTGCTGTGGCCAGTGGGGTTCGCGTGGCAGTGACCATGTGCCTCTTCTGCACTTGGGCCGTAAGAAGCATCACCTCTCCCATCTCCACGAGAAGAGCTCTTCAGGTAGCTGCTTCCCCTCAGCCTGAGGTCCAGGGGAATACACAGGGAACCTACAGCATGGAGCCAAGTGTGGCCAGATTTATAGCTTGGGGTAGAGCCACCTAGCTGAGCACAGCCTAGACAAGCCAGTAGGCAGCTGACCTACAGACCTGTGAGCAAGAGTAAATGATTATTATTTTAATCCACAGAAGTTTGCAGTGACTTGCTTGTTATGCAGTAATAGCCAACTGAGGCAATGTCTTTAATCCTCTTATCTCCCCAGTTTACATATCAATTCCCAGCCCAATATGTTTAGGGGCAAATGGGTAATTATTCTAGTCCTTTCAAAATGCTACAAGAGCTGATTCCGTAAGTTGGCTTCAGTGACAACATGTTGCTAGGTACCAGCTCCTCTTTGTAATTAATAATGACTGTAGAGGACGGATCACACATTCCAATTTCTATGTCCACAGCACCGAGCTCATAAATGTGAGGAAAGTACATGACTTTGGGATCCAACAGTCTTGGAAGTGAGTAAAGTTACTGCTACTTGATAACTGTGTAACTTTGGCAAGGCCATTTAATTTCTCTGAGTCTCAATTTCCCCATCTGTTGAGGTTGTTGGGAGAGAGTTTGCAGAGACAATTTACATAAAGTGTTCAGCATATAGGAAGTGTTGAATAAATGGCAGCTGTTATTATGTCTGTGGAATAAATCAATAAAGTCTGTTTTCTTTCAGCATTGGTGACCTGGTCCCCTTTATAAGGTACCTACCCCTTCCTTCCTGACAAATATGGCAACTTCCTGGGGTACTTCTGGGGCCTGGCTGTCTGGGTCTGACACTACATGCCAGCACTGTGTCTTCCTTGCCTGGTCCCTGCTTAGTAAGCTCCTTTTGTGGTGTGTGCGAAGCAACAGACCTGGCTGTCCTGGTTAGATGGTGCAGAGTACTCCTAACAACAAGTACAATAATAATAGATAATTATTGAGTGCTTACTCGATTCAAATACTTACATGGATGATATAATTTTAAAAGAAACCCTATGCTATAGACTGAATTGTTCCTCTTCCCCAAAATTCATGGTAAAACTCTAATCCCCAATGTGACAATATTGGAGATAGGGCCTTTCAGAGGTAATTATGGTTAAATGAAGGCATAAGGGTGGGGCCCTAATTTCATGGGATTGGCGGCTTTATAAAAGGAGGAGGAGCTAGGAGAGCTTTCTTTCACTGAGTTTGCAGAGTGGAGGCCCCGTGTGGGCACAGGGAGCAGGCAGCCATCTACAAGCCAAGCAGAGGGCCCCTGCCAGAAACCCACCCTAATGGCACTTTGATCTTGGACTTCTAGCCTCCAGAAAAGTGAGAAAATAAATTTCTGTTGTTTAAGACATCCAGTCTGTGGTTTTGTTAAGGCAGCCCAAGCAACCAAGATACCCTCTATGGTTGATAGAATCTATCATCATCTCCAGGTCCCAGTTAAGGACACTGAGGTTCAGGGAGAGGATGTAACTGACCCTCAGTCCCGCCTCCAGCAAACATTGGAGCTGGCATTTCCACCTCAGCAGCCCCACTCCAGAGCCTGTGCTCCTCGTCACCCTGCTCTCCTGGGGTTTGAGCTGCACCTTAGTCAATGCAGGCAGCTTGCAGAGGGCCTGGGGCAAAGGGTCCATGCAGCCACCAACACACCTGATGCCCAGAGAGCGAAGCGTAGGCTCTGGTGTTTCACAGGTGGTGAGAGGCAAGAATGTGGCCTACAAATAGGGCTTATTTTGGTCAGTGTAGAACTTCGGGGATCGGCCTAACAGTATTACAGGGAAAGCCATGTAGAGGGGAAAAAATCCAAAAACAATACATTGCTTTGGTTTTTGAAGTAGTAATAAATTCTTTACAGTGTAAGTAATTCCAATTCAATGCATATTTTATCAAGTCTTATGCCTGGCATAAGGAAAGTAGCTGGTTATATAATATTTATTAATAGTAATAAAAGTATAATAAGGTACTTTAAAAATATCTCTCAGTTTGCCTTCCCTCTGTGATGTCAGCCTCTCACCCTGCACTCCTCCTACCATTTTGGCTCCAGAGAAGGCCCCAGGGCAGATGACGCCTCGGAAAGGAGAAGGAGGAATGATGTTGGGGAGATCTCTGTCCTGTGAGAAAGGCTGGGAAAGCCCACCGTGTGTGTCCTCAGTGGAGGGTGAGAAGGGGAGAGACACAGGCAGGGCAGGGTGGTGAGGTGTCCATGTTCTAATGGCCCCACTTCCTCCAATCTCGGGGTGAAACCCTGGGCTAGCCAGACAGGGAGCACTGATGTGTGGCAGAAACATCTAGATATTATAGGTTTAAGGAGAAGTGAGAATCTTGAATCTAGTGGCCTGCTAGATGCTAGATCTGGTGTGGCCTGGGGCGTGCTGTGAGCCTCTAGGACAGATTTTTCTCAACCTCGGCACTATCGACATTTTGAGCTAGACAATTCTTCGTTGTTGGCCGCCTGCTCTGTGCATCGTGGGATGTTCAGCAGCACCTCCGGCCAGTAGTACGTCTCCAGTTGTGATAACCAAAGATGCCTTCAGATATTGCCAAATGTCTCCTGGAGGCAAAATTCCTCCATTGGAACCACTGTCCTAGGAGACACCCAGCATTTGGCTCAGTGCTGGAGTGATAGTGGCAGGGTGGCTTGTGGGTAGATGGGCCTGAGACAGGGCTCCCAGCTCCCTACCGCCTGCACACGGTGGGCATGAGTCAGAAAGTTCCAGCGTGCCCTGATGATGGGACTCAGAGGTGCTGGGAAGGCCAGTGACACCGCAGGGGTCTGGAAGCAGGCGGCTGGGTCATCAGCGTCGTCAATGCCAGTCCAGGACCAAGGCACCCACTGCAGAGATAAGCAAGAACCAGAGGAGGGCATATGGGTCCCAGGCCCCCTCTCCCATTTAGACCTTCTGACCCCATTTTTTGGTGAGAAGCAGAGGGAAGAGGAGAACATCTACATGACCTAAACGAGATGGAATCATGCCCCCGAAAAATCATTCAAGCCAGAAGAGATTGAGGTAACGTTAACGGACGTATTTAAAATCTTCCCTTCCCAGCTACTGACAGTAGTGGGGGACTCCTGAGGAATATTATATCAACAATGAAAAAAATAAGAAACGAGATTTTCTTTGCACATCTGAAGAGCAGCGTGAGTCTGTGATGTGGTGGTAACAGTAATAATAATAGCAGCTACCACGCATCAAGTGCTTACTGCATGCTGAGCACTTTCCAGAGATCATCTCGTTTAACCCTCCAGCCAGCAGGCGGATGTTTCTACCGTGGTCTTTTCCTCACCTAGGAGGTCCCAGTGATGGGATGTGGTGAGGCTTGCATGCAAACTCAGACTAGGTGGCTCCCGAGCCCAGGTGCCACAGGACTCCACCACGCTGCCACCTTGTTACTATAGTGCTTTGTGTCTGTGTGTGTCCCAAATTCATTCACATATTCCTTTTGTGGTTCTTGCAGGACAAATTGCTCTATTCCATTTCTTCTCTGTAGCAATATTTAAAGAAAGCTTTTCTAGCACTTAATTCCTTTTGAGCACTGATTTCTTTTCTCTAGGGAGCCCAAATACTCTCAAGAACTGAGACAGAACTAAAGGGAGCATTTGTTGTAGTAGATTATTCATGGTAAAGAATTTGCTGCACCCAGAGCAACAAAGAACGGTTTGTGTGTAGACTGCGAGGGTCACTCTGAATACCATACACAGAGCATTGAACAATGAGCTTATCTCCTGGCCCACAGTGACAATGCTTTGTAGATAGAGTTACTGGCCACTTCTTAGTGCTTACCAGAGCCCTTCTTTCTGAAACAGCCCAGGACTCAGAATTTTCAAAGATAAAAGTCAATTACATTAAAATGAGCTTTCTTTCTTTCTTTCTTTCTTTTTTTTAACCACTATTAGTTTCTATTTAAAAACAGCTTTTGGTCTATTTAGAGTATCTTTCCCTGGCCTTTCTTAGCCATCAGCTTCTTGTCTGGATATGGAGAACAGAGGCCATAGAACAACCATGGGATATCAAAAATTTTAATTGTTTTAAGATGGCTGAATCTTTAGAATTTTGTAGGGAAAAAAACCCCCACACATTAAAAAAAATTATCAGTGTTAGTAGATTTAGTCATACTGGAAATTAATTTCCGTTTTCTATTTAAATGCTAACGATGGCAGATTAAATATGGCTGGAAATTTCCTGACATTCCTTCCATGGAGCGGTGGGTTCTAGTTTTTCTCTACTTGAACCTGGGTTGGCTTATGGTGTTTCAATTAACAAAATACACTGAAAGTAGTGCTGTGCCAGCTCTGGGCCTAGCCTTTAAGAGAACCAGCAGCTTTCACTTTGATCTGTTGGAACAGTGAGGCTCCATGTTAGAAACCCGACTACCCTGAGGCTGCTGTGAGAAGCTCAAACCACATGGAGGGGCCCTGGAGAGAGAGACAGAGAGAGAAAGAGAGAAACTGTAGCACCAGATACATGAGTGAAGAAGCCGTCCAGAATCTCAGAAATTGATCCTCCATCACCAGCTACTACAGCTGACACCAAGGATTAGAGATGAATTACCCAGCTGAACCCTTCCTAAATTCTTGACCCACAAAATTGTGAGCAAAATAAAATGGTTGTTTTAAGCCAGTAACTTTTGGGACAGTTTTTGTTACACGGTAATAGATAACCAACTTTTCAGCTTCTAAAGATGGTTATAGCAGATGCTAAGAGACCTCTCAAGGATGGCTTGGACGAAATATTCATTCTTAGGATGTCAGCGCTGGAAGGAGTCATAGGAACCATCAGCTCCAGTGATTTTATTTCACAGAAGAAGAAACCAAAATCCAGAGTTGTTAGAACAGCAGGATGCACAGCCTCTTAGTTGTGGAGTTAGGGTGTTAACCATTATTTTAACAGTTTTGTGACTTTGTCAGATAAAGATTTTCAGTCTTCCAATTTCTTATGAAGATATTTATTGTGGCTACTAAGTTCAGAATCTGTATTTTTATCCTCTCTCTCATCGTCCCTTTCCCCCACCGGGTACCTGCACTCCATAGCAGGGCTCCTTCTGAGAGGACTGAGTCTAGCCCCAGTACCCAGGGTCCTTCCTGTGTCCTGCTGCCACCTCATCCACGAGCAGAGTTTATTCAACTTCACATGTGGAGAGGGCACAAAGGACATTGTGATTCATGTTATCAAGTTTCCTTCCTTTAGAACAGGCGCCTGAGCTGTTCCACTGGAAGCCAAGAAAGGGCAAATCCCAGGACGACAGGATTAGGGCAGGCTCCTGTGTTATCTGCCTCTTAACTGGGCGCCTGGGTCCCTCTGATTCCCCTCGCATTTGTACACAGCTACTTACGCATAGCAATCCAAACCCCTGGAGTTCCCCACACACGCTGTGCTCCTGTGGCTATGTATTCTGTGCAAAAAACCACATGACTTTTAACTTAGCAGGGAAGGGGAGGCTCAGGATAATCCACTTCAGCTGACTTCCTTCAATTTAAACTGCTGTTGGTGGAGAAACCCCTCAAGAGGTCCAGAATAAAGTCGTGTCTACCACATTTTCCTGGGTCCTACTCAAGGGAAAGGCACTTTAGTTTTCAGAGACTAAATAGTTTCCCAAAATGCAAAAAAAAAAAAAAAAAAAAAAAAAAGAAAGAAAGAAACCCGCCTCTATAAATGATGGGAACCTTATGATTCATGGGGAAATTGAGGAAAATAGGTAAAGTTACCCCCAAATGAATAGAAGGACAGAAAAAAATATTTGTTTCAAAAGAAGACCTAAATCTTAAAAAAACATTTTTCAGAGTGGTTCAAGGACCATTTGCATCAGAATGACATGGGATGCTTGTTAAAAATAAAGATTTCAGAGCTCCATCCTGGACCTACCGAATCAGGCTCTCTCGGGGTGAACATATGAATTTTCAGTGGCTTTCCAGGTGGGTTTTGTGCTCATTTAAGTTTGAGAATAGTTGCCTTAGATTTATTTTACAAACAAATTTCATGAAACAATTTTTGAGAAGTCAGTACACATCTCAGCTCTGATTGACTGCATGTGCACACATACACACACACACACACACACACACACACAGTTTTATAAGCTTCTAATGGAGATGGGGAGGGAGGGCTAATTTAAATCTTTATGTGTGGTTTTTAGACCTCAAGATCCCACCCCCCTTCCCCCACCCCTCCAACCTTATTTCTCCCTTTAAAACTTCTTTTATGCATGAAACGTTCCCCACCTTCGGGTTTTCTGGCCACGAGGGAAATTCCCAGGTGCAAGTACATTCGGTCCTCAGCCCTCAGCTTCAGGAAAGACTCTGATGTGGAGCTTTGAAGATGGAGGAACTTGAATATTAAAGGATCCACCAGGTGCCAATAGAGTTGAGTGAGAGTCCCAAAGGGGAATTTGTTTTCAACATAAATACTAATAATACAGCAATTGTGAAGTGAATATTTCTGGTGTGTTGAGTGCTCTGATCGGCTTTGCTCCTGCTGTTTCGTGGGATGTCAGGTTGGGTAAGTCAGACAAAATACGGGAAAGCAATGACCGGGGAATTCACGCTGAACATGCATTCCTTCGTCGCCTTCATCCCTGACAGTTTTTGGTTCCAGCCTTCATCTTCCTTAACCCTTTAGCAACGGAGCCTTCTGTCAGTGATCCTACACATTGGAGACTATCGAACTTAGAACTGTCTGGAAACATGGAAAGGCATCAGATAAAAATGCCAATTTTCTTTCCTTACATAGCTAATAGCCGAATATTGTTTAAATGCTTCCTGTTCTTCAAGATTTAGCTCAAATGACAAATTCTCCATGAAGCACTTCCATGTAACAAATAGTATTATTACACTGTTAGTTTTATACTGATTAACATTATAATTATGCTAACTATACGAATGTAGATATATGTAATAAATGCTAGTTTTAATATGCTGGTAGTCTTATGCCATATATTAATACCTATAATAACATTCCTATTATCTCATTAAATTAATACTAGCTGGATAATAATAACAGCCTCAATAATAAAGGCATTGTGTTCAGCCTTCCACAAGTATTCTCATTCTATGCTCACCACCATTCCATAGGGTAAGGTACGGGTATTCTCATTTAGCATATGAGGAAATGAAGTTTCACCCAGCCAGTAAACAATAAGAGTTTGAACTCAGAGTCCATTTCCCCAATCAGCAGGTCACCCTTCCTTATGCTCTGGGGTCCAGATCATGGTCTGTCCGTTGGCCAGAGCACTCGATCACATTCTGCCTTTTTTTTTTTTTTTTTTTTTTGAGACAGAGTCTCGCTCTGTTGCCCAGGCTAGAGTGAGTGCCGTGGCGTCAGCCTAGCTCACAGCAACCTCAAACTCCTGGGCTTAAGCAATCCTCCTGCCTCAGCCTCCCGAGTAGCTGGGACTACAGGCATGCGCCACCATGTCCGGCTAATTTTTTCTATATATATTTTTAGTTGGCCAGATAATTTCCTTCTATTTCTAGTAGAGACGGGGTCTTGCTCTTGCTCAGGCTGGTCTCGAACTCCTGACCTCGAGCGATCCACCCACCTCGGCCTCCCAGAGTGCTCGGATTACAGGCGTGAGCCCCGCGCCCGGCCTCATTCTGCCTTTTCTTATAGTAATTTATGAGTTGCCAGCTCCCGGAGGGTGGGATCCAGTTTATCTCTGAACGCCCCAGAACCCTAAACCCTGTGTCTTGAATATATAGATAAATGCTGTTGAAATGCCCTTCTGAATCAGTTAAAATTTCACACCGCAAACGGGCAGACTCGCTGCCCACGGTGGCAGCCCATCCTCTCCCGCATGCAGTGCCAGGACAGGTGCCGAGTATTCCCAGCTCATTTCCAGTGAAGGCGGTGGCCCTGTGAGCTGTGTCAGCAGCCCCTTTGTACGTGAGGACGCTGACTTTCAGAGAGGTCAGAACACTTGCTCCAGGCCACTCAGGGGACAAGTGACGGGGCTGCTGTTATTCAGACCCCTGTCTATAAAACACCCAGGACTAATACAAAGTAAACTAAAATGGAATGGCTGCCTTTCTCTGTGGTGGGCAAGATGTTTTCTACTAAATAAAATGTAGTTAAATTTTTTTTCTACTCAAACTATTATCTCTCCACACACTTCAGGAAAAAATGTTATTTCAAATTCCTATGTTTCCGTGAGCCTTCCTTTGAGGGACATGACAGACCCCACAGAGTTATTTCAAATTCTGCTGTCACGGGGTTTGCTAGGAACATTACTCCTTAGCTCATGTTTATTTAGAGTTGAAACCTGCCCTGTCTTGGATTAGTTGTAGGAATCAGTCACTTCATTTTTGGCTGTGATAAACTGATCAAGGACTAGTGCTAAATATTAAAAGAAATACAAACAGGCCAATGTACTTAATTGCTGGTGCAAAATCAAAATCAACAATGTGAGGTTCCAAGTGGTACCCAGGAAGTTTGACTTAAGTTTTGGGGCATTTAACCTCTTGCTGGTCTTCTGGATTTTCTTTTCTTTTCTTTCTTTCTTTCTTTTCTTTTTTTCTTTCCTTCCTTCCCTTCCTCCCTGCCTCCCCCCTCCCTTCTTTCCTTCCTTCCTTCCTTTCTTTCTCTCTTTCTTTCTTTCAATAAAATAAACACTGTAGTGTGGAATGGCTTCAGAGGAGGCATAAGCCATCCTTCTGCTTTGAGAATACCATGTATGCCCTGGAAGAGGAGGGTCCAAACAGGGCTGTTTACAGGAGTTCAATGCTGCTTTTGAAACATTATTGCAACAATCAACAGAGTAGCAGCGGACTCTCTAAGGAAAGTTTACTCTTGTTGATCAAAACCAGCACCTCAGCTGTAGTAGAAGAGAAGTTTTATGTGTTCTCAGAACTGAGGCTCAATAATTATCTTAGCTTCTTTTGAGCTCTTGGAGTGTAACGCTGTCGTTTCAGAGCGTCCAGCAAAGCTTTTTCCCTACTGGGGGCCGGGGTGGGCGAGGGGGCGGGGGGTTCTCCTGAAGTCCTGCTCTCTTTTGCCTGTGAACTGCTGATCCACCGAGTGACATCCTTAAACCCCAGCGCTCTCAGGACATAGCACACATTCTGAACGGCACCATGCATTTTAGTAGTGTCTGATAGCATTTGAAAGAACTGTTCCCATAAGCAGTGTTTAGACATGAGACAACTAATTTCCTGCATCATGTGTGGATTTCCAGAACAATGCCAGAGGGGCTAAGAACACTCTTTCTCCCTTGACTACATAAAAATGTATTTACCATTTGCCCAGGGCCAGGATTTTATCTTTTCCAGGGTATTAACAACGCTATCCTGAAGAGCTGGTATTAAAGGAAGAGGATTTAATGAGACAAGTGCTTTTGAACTCATCTTTGGAGTACTAAGATAGCACGGAAGAATGAGGGGCCCCAACTGGCAAGCACCCTCATCACCTGAAAGCAAAATTTAAACAGAAAATTCTGGTTTCCTTCTGCCCCTTCCCCTAACTCCATCCCCTCCACAACTTTCTCATTTAAGTTCAGCGGTAGTTGGCTGCTGTGTTAGATTGTTAATACATCTTGCTAAATTGGATGTCATTTTCACCTGACCAGAACTCCAGGCAAGTCCAAACTCAGGAGAACCAAGCCATCGTTTGTTCTTTTTTGATACTCAATAAAAGTATCTGGATATCCTAATACTTTAAAAAAAGAAGGTCTTGATCTACTGTGTAAGCAAAAGATGACCCTGAGCAAGACTAACCACAGTTTCTTGTGATAGATTATGTGCTGTGAAGAAGTTAAGCCAGGGACCTGTTAGCTTTGTATGTATAAAATTAGGGATATGAGGGACCATTCTACAAGTAGAAGATTATACATTGGTGGCCCACAAGAATAGGGTCACCATGTCTTCTCGGGCTGAAGCAGCTCATTGCTTTGAAGCTCAGAGATTGGTCTAGACCAGAGGCTAGCAGCATGCCACGTGATTGAAAACTCCCTCCAAACCCGGTGTGCTTCCCATCTCTCTCCAGGCAAATTGTGTACCCCTTCCTCAAGGGACCACCCTCTATTTACTCAGGTTCTAATTTTCTCCTGGGTTTCTCTTTCCATCTTCAGGTACTCATATCTTATGTAACCTCCCTTCAAGTCCCTATGTCCTTTTATTCTTTTTAAAAAAATTTAAATTTTCTTTTTTTTTTACAATGTTTTACAATGTTGGCTACAGGAGTATTTCCCATCATTTTGAAAATTAAAGCTCTCTTGTAATCTCAATCTTCTTTTAGCATCTGTCTCCATCCACAATCTGCCTTTCTCACTGAAAGGATTTTACCTGAGACTGGAGAACATCCTTGATTTTCTGTTTGCATCAAAAGAAGGATAAATGCTGCTTATCTATAGAAATGTGTGATATTTCTGCAAATGAAAACGGTATAACTACACAAAGCTGGGAGAGTGGAAGTGAAAAGGGGGTAACTCAGCTTGAATCTGTTCTGGCTAGATAAAATTTAGAGGAATACTTACTTTCATCATTATTATTTTTTTTGAGGGAATAGCTCTTATAGTCCCTTTGAGGTAAGTAAGCATAGGCATGCATGAGTACACTCTCCCTTCCACATTTGGAACAAAAAAGAGTGGTTTAACTAAAGTTTAAAAATCATAGGAACATATACACAGAATCAGATACAATGGCTTTACATTCATCACAATGGTGGCCAAGCCATATTTTCCAATAAAGCTGCCAGCTACTGCTATCTGAAACATATCTAGAACTCCTCTTTTTTTTTTTTTTTTAATAAAACCTGCATTGGATTATTTATATCCTCAAGAATGAAAAAACTCTTTGTTCTTTTAGAGTATGATTTTGGAAACTGTTCCCGGTTCAATAGTGTCCCCAAAATTCATGTCCACTCAGAAACTCAGGATGTATCTTACTTGGACACAGGACTTTTGCAGATGTAATTCATTAAAATGAGGTCTTACTGGATTAGGGTGGGCCTTAAATCCACTATAACTAGTGTCCTTTTAAGGAGAGAAGAAACACAGAGACAGAGACATCCAGGGAAAACACCATACGATGACGATGAAGGCAGAGATTGGAGTGCTGTGTCTACAAACCAAGGAATGCAAAGCATTGCTGGCAACCACCAGAGCCAGGAAGAGGAAAGGAAGGTTCCTCTCCAGGCGTCTTTAGAGAGAGCATGGCCTGGCCGATACCTTGATTTTGGATCTCTGACCTCTGGAATTGTGAGAGAACACATTTTGGCTGTTTAAATCACCCACTGTGTGGTGCTTCATTCTGCCAGCCCTAAGAAACTTACACAGGAAATAAACTGGATGACTGAAGGAGTATTCAAGCCAGGTTAATTCTGCTGCTGGTCAAAAAAGTCTATGATTAACCTAACAAGACTGATTTTTATCTTTTAGACCTAAACCTGAACTTCAATGACACCATTAGTAATGGCTGACTGGCATTTTTTAATGAATTATCTCATCCATTCTCAAAAAACTGTAGAGTGGTGTCTTATCTCCATTTTACAAGAGAAAGAACCCGGGGAGCTGAAGCATTAGGAAAGTTGGTAATGGTCAGAATTCAAATTTGTGCTTTTTTACAACACCACACTGCCTCTCAATGTTTGGAGACAGCCTCCAAAAATGTTTGAGCAATAGACATATCTCTGAACTAATTGTACCATGCCCTGGGGTGACGGATTTGCAGAACAGCTCTCTTGAATAGTAAGTTCTGGTATTTTTGTTTCAAAAATTCCCTGTCATTACTTTCCAGCCACACCTTGTCTATATTATGTTGGATTCTTTGCCTGCCTAACTTATATTATCACTCCCCTGGGAGGGACCAAGACTTCTTTTCCATCTTGTACAGAGTTAAAGAAGCTGTCGACACTTAGTAAATAATCAGTATTTAAGCCAGCACAGTGATCCCTACAAATTATGACCCTCAGGCTCTAAAGATGAAGAAAATGTTTAGTTGTGCAATTTTCCACTCTTCTAATAATGTTAATGGTGTGGATCATGTTAGTCCTAGTTTAATAGTATTATAATCCAAATAACATTTGACTCTGAATGCAGAGGGAGGCTCGGGCGTCACCCAGCCCAGTGCGTTTAGAGACGACTCAAGGTAGCTGGTTGGACTGTTTTGACCTTTCCAGTATTTGCAAACTGGCTGGGCATCCTGTCCTTCCTCTGCTTGCACAGCACTTACCACGCACATAATAATAGAACAATTGTAGCATTTCTGTGTTTTTCTTTTCCTTCTTCTTTTTTTAATCTTGTTAAGAAGGACTGGCTCAGCCTTGCGGGTTAGGCAGATTGAGGCCCAGCGTGGGTGCTTGTTGCCGTGCTAAGTAAGCTTGAGGCTATCTGTGTTTTCTATTCAATTGTGAATCTTCATGGTTCTCTGTCCCAAATCAAAGAACTGTGGCTCATTTCAGGTAGGAAGGGTTTTCTTTTCTTTTTTTTTTTAATTTAAGATTCTTCCAGTGGAGAAAGGGTTATTTTCAAACTGTCCCTGGGGCTCTGCATTCCCCTTTTTTCATGTGTGTGTCTGGGTGAGGCATGTGCCAGTGTTTGTCATGTGGCACTGAAGGAGGGTGGCCTGTGTTTGGTTTGAGGATCAACGCTGGGTTGAATCTAATCTTAAAAGTCCCCGGGTATTAGTCTATTTTCTGAGGAGTATTTGTAGACTGCACACTTGATTTCATGGCTCCCTCTTTTAAATCCTTTCTTTTTTGTGAAATAAAATCTTTGACTTGCTTCTTTATCCAAACTTCCCTGCCTAAAACATCAATTATATCTATTCTTTCTTTTGATTATCAACTTCATCATCCCATGTTTTGCCACACACTGTACTCAAAATCATTTGATCATTCAAGGCCCGCCACAATCCTCTATTCTCTCTCAATTTATTTGTACAACATCCATGTATCCATCCATTCTTCTATCCATCCATCCATCCATCCAACAAAACTTTATTTACAATCTAACAAGTGCCAGGCATTGCACTCTGTGCTGAGAGCAGAGTGTGATGCACACAGGCCCGGTTTCTCTCCTTTTGAAGCTCACAGTGTGGTGGCAACATGGAATACTAAACATGATCGTGCCATGCAACAAGCTCTATGAGTGGGAAGTACAGGGTGTTGTGATAGAACATAGAAGGGACAAGTAAGTAACCTAGACTCTGAAGCCCAGGGACACTTTGAGGAGGAAGTGATATCTGGGCTGAAATCTGACCTGTGAATAGGAGTTATCCATCCAGGTGAAAGACAGGAGAAAAGTTTTCTTGGTGGATGGGATTATGTGTGGAGCCCAGAGGTGACAGAGCATAACACACTGGGGAAGTGAAAGAAGTTGAAAATAGTGGGAGGGCAGAGTGGGATAGGGAGGGAGCTGGGAAGGTGAGGATTAGAAGAAGAAAACAGCAGCCAGGTCCTGTTAGACTTGGAAGCCTAGTGAGTTAGGACTTTCTTCTAAGGTCAGTGAAAGACCACTGTAGGATTTTAAGCAGGAGAGGAAACTGTTAAGATTTGCCTTTTAAAAACATCACTCAGTGGATCAGAGGAGTGCAGGATGAAGGGACTGGAAACCCAGTTGGAGGCTGCAATTTAGACAAGAGATGATGGTATGGACCTGGAGCATGGCAGAGAGGACAAGAGATGTAGACAGATTAAAGATACTTAAATGTTAGTCTGACCCCAAATATGCCACATGATTGCATTCCCGTCATGCATTCCCTTGCCAGGCAAGTCTTGTTCTTATCCATGGATTCAAATTCTACCCACATTGATATCATCTCTCCTTGAAGCCTTCTCTGACCCTCAGCCCCCAGAACCCATATGAATGCTTGCAAGATTTTTTTTTTTTGTCTTTGTCCCTTATTTGACCAAGAGACCTAGTTTATAATGTAAATTACAAGAATTTAGAATTCTTGTTCCTGTAGCATCTTTTTTTCTTGTTGAGTGGATGGCAAGCAAGACGAACAGAAACTGTGTTGGTACATCTCTACATCCCCTCCCCCGGTACTTCCCACTTCATCTTGTGCAAGGTGGGTGTGCTCTAAATATTTGCCCTGTTAACCAACTGTGATGTTGCTCCACTTCTAAAAATTCTCCAGGTCTCATTTTAAATGACACAACCAATCAATCGAGTGGTGCATTAACTCATTTATTCATTTGTTGTCGAAACCACAAGGGGGTTTCAGTCTCGGTCCAGTTGCTCATCACACAAAAATTCAATTATTGAGACAATGAGGGTTTGCCAGGGAAAAAAGGAATTTTTAATATGACAGGCATCTTGTTGGGAGAATGGGAGAAGCTTCCTCAAATTTGTCTCTCCAGCTAAGGGATATCATGGGCTTTTAAAGGGAGGGCCACATGCCTTGGGGCAGGTCATGGTGTAACTAACAAGGGGCCACTTCACGCACTGGGGCAGGTTGTGGGGGATGGTGAATCTTGGCATCAGGAAGTCTGCCCTGGAGCCTTCATAATCTCAACTCCTTTGTCTTGTAGAAAATCCATCATTTCAGGCCAGGCGTGGTGGCTCACACCTATAATCCCAGCACTTTGGGAGGCTGAGGTGGAAGGATCACTTGAGGCCAGGAATCGGAGTCTATCATTTCTGGGAAACAACTCAAAGGGTCCAGTAATTACTTAAGGGAGAGGATTATAAAAATTACGCAGGGGTCATGGAGCTGGTTACAACTCCCCCGTTCTTTTTAGTTTATTCCTCAATTTGGCGAATCAGAACGTCGATCTATCCAGCTGCCTCCTGCTGAAGTGAGACATAGCTGGAGTATGAGAAAGAAGAAACACATTGGGACTATAACCAAAACGTTTTATCTGGATAATGGTCACACTTATAACTTGCCTCAAACCATACAAAAAGCAAGACATTTAACCAAATGTTTGTACCCCTGTAATATTCTGAAATTTAAAAAAAAACCCCAATTGTTTAGTAGATGGTGCTGAGTTGCCACCCTCTCCCTACCAAGGTAGTAAAATATATCAAGAGAAGTACACATCCCTGTCTGGGGTCCCTCCCAGGAATATTGGTGCAGTGTTCTGCAGATGGAATCTCCATCCTAAAATTCCTTTTAGTCATTTAGTAAAACAGTTTTAGGTAGCTGACCCAGCAGTGAGTTAGGTTAGCAGGGGAGGCAGTAGCCTGATAGTTACCCATCAGCCAGCCATTAACCAAAGCCTCCCTTTAGTTCCAGTAGGGCTAAGGCATAATCCATGGTGTGGACGGGCACCAGTTGCCCAAGGGTAAACTTTTCAGCTTCCAGTAAAATATCGTCATTGAGGGAGGTGCCTAGTATTTTATTTTGGTTTACATATCTTCTCTTTTGGCCAGGATTTGCCAGAGGCAACATCAATAGCCAAAATTTTATTTTGTCCCATCATCACTGGGGTGGTGTGGCTACCTGCCCCAGTTCCGTCCTATTCTTTAGTGGGACCCTGTGGCCAAAGGACTTAAGTCAAAAGACTTCTAGCCACTTAAATGTTCTAGGCCAGCTAGGAATGGAGGTGGACAGGGCTTTATCAAACTTTAAAACTTTTAAAGCAACATAAGAGCAAAAAACCCAAAATCTAAAAGCAAAGTTATAAAATTAACTTTTCCATTAGCTACTGTCAGACTTGTAGTAACTTGCTATATAAAACATAAACCCTTGTTAAAACCATTTGAGCTAAGGATTTAGAGACTCTTGTATCAGAATGAACAAACATCATTCTAAACAAAAGGTTGTAAGTCCTGCCTAGTTTTGACAATGACAGGAAAATGGAAGCTTGCAGGTAGCTAAACATTCAAATCATCTAGATTTTGTAGATACTTGTCAAAGATGTTAAAAGGCTCAAAACATTTGATCAAAACAGAATCACAGGTTATTGTAAAATAATAGCAAATTCACATAAACTAGAGTGATAATCAGAAGACGTTAAAGGCAATATTAAAAAAAAAAAAAAACCTTAACATTTTAAAGCTCAGTTTTCCCAAATAATCAAAAACTTAATAAGGACAACATAGAAATTATCTTGATAAAACATAAAATCTTTGTTTCTTAGGCTAGTTACCAAAAACCTTCTTTACTGCAATTGTTTTTTCTTATGGGAAACCCATTTAGAAAACTTGGAAGTCAAACCTCATGAAAGGAGTATCAGAATTTATCAGTCATAAGAAGACTGTGGCCAGGGTCATGAATAAACATTATATTATAAAGGAAATAAGAAATTAAAAAACTAATACCTTGAGGAGGGGAATACATAACTCTTAGTAACAGCATAGGAAGATTTTTGACCATGTTGAACAATTCAGACATATCAAGAAGCGAAGAAAAAACATTGCTTTTCAGACTTTAAGGTAAACATTTCAGCATCAGACCTTAAGAGCCGACTTAGAACCAGAGGTGGGAAAAAAGTTGCAAGAGCCAACAAAAAGGTTGAAAGAGAGGGTTATATAATATCTCATGCCTTCTCAAGGGGAGGGAAAGCTGAAAGCAGTAAGACACAGTAAAAGTTGAACTTTTGAGATAGAGATCTGAGAAGCTTCACAAGAAACAGATTATAGAAAACCTCTTGCAATTTTATTACATTTATCCCATTTACATTTGCCTAATTTATTTCAGCAGTTTACTTAACCATTTTGATAGCCTGTGAATATTAAATATATAACCAATGTGATTAATTGTGCCCTCAGTGAAGTCATTTAATGTCTAAACAAATCTAATATCTAAACATATTTTCATAAACAAAATTGAGAAATGAATTTCAAAATACAGACCAAGAAAAAAAATCACAGAATATAGTTTTAACTATTATTTTTAAACTTAAAAAAAACCCTACCAAAATAACAAATGTAAGTATTCTACTAAGACTTGCTATTCCAAAGAATGTAACATTTTTAAGTTCTATAAATACAGTAGAAGTTTTAGAACACATCCTACTTAAAGATGTTAACTAACTTTATGTTCCTAAAATATCAATATCTCAAAATAAAATTTATTGACATGACATCACCTGACTATAGACCAAATAAACCTCTAACATCAATCCTTTGCACCTCAAATAATGGCGCAAAGTCATAACCTTGTTTTTTTTTAACATAAGGATCAGATCAAGCTATTTTAAAAATAATCTAACTGTTCTCAAGACAATTTTCTACGTAAGTGAAAATTCAATTACATGTAATAATTCCAAAGAATAAAATTGTTCTGAGATTCTCTTTGGATTCTAAGAATAAGCATTTTGTTCATTTTGAAACAAATTACTATACAGAAGTTAACAGTTCAAGGATTCTTTTTTTTAAATTTCTCTAGGCAAAGGCCTTTGCTATGGCAACACAATGTACACATTAACAGACTAGCTTGCAACCAGTACTCACAAAGAGTGACCAAAACTAAAATATCTTCATAAACCTTTGACCATAAGTTTCTGTTTTTGTGCTATCATTTACTTAGAGTTTTATTTATTCTAATTTACTGACAATTATTTCTGTTGAGGCATGTCTACACTTTTACCTGAGTAATAACCTTAAAGTTAAACACATAGGTGTTTTTGCTGATTTAGTTATTTTTATTTGACCTGCGGTATTACCTTATTAAAAATCATACAAACACAGATCATTTTGTTTTGGCTGGGTTTTTGGTTTTATAACTCTGACACCTTCAAATATAAAAATGATCAGCTAAACTCAGGCAAAAATGTGTACTGACAATTTTGAAAACATTTTTATTGCTATTTTATCAATAATTAAAAAAAATCAGCTTGGTTACCAAAGATTACTAAGTTCACATGAATTTGAAAATTATTTGGGCTTATTTATTTAATTTATGAAAAGCTCCTTTTATTTATAAGCCAATTTTGGTACCATGTAGACATATAATACATATACATACATAAAACACATGTAAACACATACACAGGCACACAAGCAAAGTTTCAATAGCTTTTATCTCAGAACTTTAGCCATGAGATCCCCTGAAGTTCCACCCAAATCAGTATATATTACTTTTTTTCTGTTCCTCTCTTTCCTTTTTCAACAGCGGGTGTTCCCATGTCTTAGCCAGTTTCCCTCCATGGATGGAGGTGTCTTTCAATCTCCTAGACCTTAGGATAGAGATATCTTCTAATCTTCCAGATCTTAGGACAGAGGTGTCTTTTAATCTTGTAGACCTTAGAACCTGCCACAAGAGACACTACCATCAGGGGTGTCTTTCAACTTCCCAGACCTTGAACTGTGCTTATAATACCATGGATAGCAAATTTAAAGTATTCAAAAAGAAAATAGAGACAAAGAGCGTAACAGATTCCACATTTCCATGCCATCCCTCAATACAGATAAACACTCAACATAAAGAGAACTTCAAGAGGTTCCAACAAAGGAATTGCAGTTTCACCTATCAAGCCCTGGGAGTGCCAAATCAAAACAGTTAGGTTACTTCCCATTCTCACAAACCAAAAGTTTGGGGGCTTAGGCAACCCAAAACAAATGGAAATTCCTTCAGAATTCCCCAAACTGAGAGGGGCAGCCCCCACTGTGCAGTACCTTCAAATAGCACTCACCTGCCAGGGCACAAATTTGAAAATCCAAATCCAGAATTCTTTTCTTTGGAGGCAATTGGGAAGCAATCACCAATGTGTCGGAGGCTGGTGAGAATGAGATGGAGGCCAATAGTGGTGGAGCTGGTGGGAAAGTCCAAAGCCACCCTCTGGCAAACATGGCCCGGCAGCTGCTAAGAGGAGCCTTTAGTTTCTCCCTACTCCCCAGCCACTGAACCATGAGCACTGCCATCCCTGATGAGCCCTCATAATTGTTGTCCAATCCACAAAGGGGTTTTAGTCTAGGTCCAGTAGCTCATCGCACAAAAATCCAATTATTGAGACAACAAGAATTGTTACAGAAGAAAGGAATTTTTAATATGACAGATGTCTTGGTGGAGAATGAGAGAAGCTGCCTCAAATCTGTCCCTCCAGCTAAGGGAGATCATGGGCTTTTAAAGGAGGGGTCACTTGCCTTCAGTAGGTCATGGTGTAACTAACAAGGGGCTATGTGCATTGGGGGCAGGTTGTGGGAGACGGTGAATCTTGGTGTCAGGAAGTCTGCCCTGGGGCCTGCAGAATCTCAGCTCCTTTGTCTTGTAGAAAATCCATCATTGCAGGCCAGGTGTGGTGGCTCACACCTATAATCCCTGCACTTTGGGGGGCTGAGGTGGGAGGATCACTTGAGACCAGGAGTTGGAGTCTATCATTTCTGGGAAACAACTCGAAGGGTCAAGTAATTAATTAAGGGAGAGGATTATAAAGAACATATAGGGGTTCATGGAGCCGGTTACACATTCACTCAACATATGTTTATTGAGTGCCCGTTATGTCCTAGGCACTATTCTAGGGCTGATTCTCTGCTTTTTACTGAACTGCCCATTTCGTTTTGGATATCATGTTTTCCAACACAGAGACATACCTCTTCTCCTGTTTGCCACACAACAGAAGGATTGAATGTACTGGGAACGGCTTTCTGCTATAAGCATACCTTAGCACATGATACCCAGAGGAGCCAACTTACGGCATGGGAAGGAGCTATGGTGTGGAATGATTCCTTGGCTTCCCAGGTGGAGAGCTGTCCTTCTGTGATTGGCAAATGTCTTGCCCGAGGGACCCAAACCTCGGCATTTGAATGAGTGCTAGGCTGAGTTAATCCCGTCCTGTTTTTTAAACAGTTCCTGATGTTTACCCAGTAGAAGCAGAACTAAATAGTGCCAGATACTCCAACTGCATGATTCAGAAGAATATGAGTCCTAATGCAGAGCTCTTAACGTAAAGGAAAATTTTGGCTTTTGCCCCGTCGTCTCCCTGCTCCCAGCCCACCATCACGCTGCATCCCACGCTGCCAGGAATGGGCACTGGACTAACTGCGGTTTGGGAAAGAAGCTTCTGAGTTCCAAGATTCTCCTGCACTCCCTTTGAGTGATTTTTATGCTAACATTGCATCAAAGCCCCTTTTTGGCAAATAAATTGCCATATAAGATTAAAATAATTTGGGGGGCAGGATTTCTACCAGGAATTGAACAAGCCAAGTACTGTCCTAAGCGGGTTCCAAATTCCTAATGCATCTGCTTTGTACAGTCCCCGTTTCATAAAACTACAATTCCTCGTTTGTCTGAATTCCTTCTGCTTGTGCGCTAGACGAGTCACACCCCTTTATTTCTGGCCCTAAAGGCACCTTCCCAAGTTTGGGAAAACCTCTCAAATAAGAAGTCACAGAAGCCCTAAATAATGCAGTTGTTGCAAGCTTCCTTGTTGGACATTTAGCGAGCTACCCTGTTTGCTTTTCCCCATCGGAGCAGATGTAAAACAGCTGCTTCCTCCGCCAATTTCCTGACAAGACCTCCCCAGCCCTGCTCTCTGTTCCTGCCAGAGCCACCATCTTGAATTCAGATACTTTTTCTAGTTTAATTGAACAGATATGGCCACACAGCAGAAATGGATGTTTCCCTTGTTTGTTGAACTATTTTTATCTGAAAGTGCATCATGATTGTGTGGTTCAATTTGTAGAAATTTCTAGGTTCAACAGGCAGTTGTGTTGGCCCTTAATCTAACTGTGACCTTTTCCCTGACTGGCTTATGCCTCGTTTAAACTCAGGTATTTCTTGATTTTGTTCATTTATTTTTGATACTGGATCTCTCTATCATTAGGTCACTTTAATTTGCAAGTAACAAAATCCTAACCTACACTGGCTTAAACAAAAAGGGAATTCATTGCCTTATATTAACTGAAAAGCAGGGTTAGGCAACGCTGGATTTAGGGCTCCAAGGGATTATCAGGACTCAGTTTCTCTCCACTTCTTGGCTCTGTCTTCGGCTGTTGTTAGCTGCAGTCTCATGTTTCGTGGGCAGCAGTAGTAGCAGTTGGCAGCAAGTAGTAGCACAGCCTCTAATTTTCAGGTCTTATCAAAAAAATGAGTTTCTCTTGCCAAGATGTTCAATACAGTCCTGAACTTATCATTGGCCAGAATTTTCACGTACCCATCTCTGAACCAGTCACCGTGGTCAGAGGCTGGGAGTGAGGGCAGAGCAGTCAGACAAAGAGCTTTGAACACAACAAAACAGAGGAGACACCTACCTACCTCAGCTGCCTTTTTCTCCAGTCATGTGGGGACTGTACCTCCTTTTTCTCTTTCCTTTACCCACCATAGGTCCCAGATTGGGGGTGAGGGGAGCTCTGACCCTGTAAAATAATTTAAAACTCACTTATCATGGTCTGAATGACCCACAGTCACACATGTGTATAATATCTTTGCATTCATTGGCATTGCTTTGTTTTTCTGTTTGGTAATTGAGGCATTGTTTTATTTCATTTTTATCTTTAGTTTTATTTCCATTTTATGCCATATTTTAACAACAGGGTATTCTAGAGTACATTTTTAAAGTTCTCCTTTTAAAAGTTAATATGCCATTTTGGGTGCCATTTGTAGAGGCTGAACAAATGAATGGAATGTTTTAGCTCTTATATTTCTACAAAGTTTATATAATGCAGCTGTTAAAAGATATTGGTTAGCATTACCTTAAATGGGACATTTTGCTTGACTTGAAAGTAACCAAAAATTAGTATACAAAATCCTGTGAGTGCTTGGGAAATTTCACTTGGTCAATGTACTTTGTACTGGACTCAACAAAACTGGCCAAAATGTCCTTCCTCCATCTTTTTACTCTCCTAATCCTTACATTCCAGGCTAAGAGGACACCAAGGCCTATCTATGGTAATTATTCTTAATGTAGTTCATAGGCCCCAAATTCCAGTTATACCACACACATGAAAATTAAGTAGGAATGAGCAAATTCCTATCGCCTCTATTATTACTATAATTACTATTACTAATTATACTAATTATATTACAATTAAAATTCCTATTAATAATAACACTAATCATGGCTACCAATTATTGAGCATCTATTATGTGCTAGTGACCAAAGTACTTAGATTTATAATTTCATTGAATTTCCTTAAGAAACTTATGAAATACTATCAACAGTCCCATTTCTGGATGTGGAAACCAAGGCTAAGAAGATAGGCTGAGAGGCTCACACAACTCTACAAGGATGAAATTCATATAACTAGTAAATTATAAACCTTTGGATTTAAATCCAAGTCTGTCTAACTTCTAAGTTCAGTCCTGTTAACTGGCAGATTTAGTTTTTAGGTCTGTGGAGCAGAAATAACATTGCCTTGGGAAGTCCTTTTCCCTGGCCCTGAGTGTGAGTTCTGGAGAGGGACTTCACTTAGAGTGTGTGTAACGTGTCCATGAACACCCTCATGGGAACTGGGCGCCAGTTTTGTGCATCAGACAGATCCAATGTTGCCGCTCCTCACATTTAGACTGTTCGCTATCTGTCAGCCATTAATTTTTGCTACTTGTTCATTACTTAGTCATGTTTGGGAAAGAAAAGATTAAGAATATTCATTAAAATAAGTTGAAAATGATGGTAGAGTTCATGGAAGCCACATATTTCTACAGTGTGTTTAGTAAATTAAGCAGTGATGAATCAGTCCATTCCTGGATTTTAGCACATCAATAAGAACAAGAACCCTCCATTAATAATGGGCTCAAAGTCTCAAGGCTTCAAGCTGGAAATCCTCTTCTGGGAGAGTGGCATTTGCTCAAACTGCCTTTGCTCAAACAGCAAGAGAGGGAATTTTTCTGGCTAACATAATAGAAAAGTTCAGGCATAGTTATCTTCAGGCACAGCTAGATCTAGGGGCTCAAATAATGTCATCAGACATCTATGTCTCTCCATCTTTCAGTTTTGCTTTCCTCTCTTGGCTTAGAACCCAAGAAGATTCTCCCTTAGGGTGATATGATGGCTACCAGAAGCAACATGCTTACAATTCGTCAGCTTTCAAACCTAGCAGAAACACAGCATCTCTTTTCCAATAGGTCTAGCAAAAATCCTGACACTCACCCTTCTTGGCTTGGCCTGGGACACACGCCCACATCCCGAATCAATTACTGAAAGCAGGGAAGAGAACTGACCAGGCCTGAGTTGTGTGCTTTCTTCTGGAGCACAGAAGTGGGATGAACCCCTTCAGAACTATAAATGCTGGAAATGTGGAGAAAGAAAGACAGGAAAGAGGGGGACTAAAAGAAAAAAATCAACCAACCAAAAAAAAAAAAAAAAAAAAACCAAAAAAACCCCCAGGTGTCCACCATGCTTTCTGAAGAACTCAATACCTCCATCTGGCAATAAATCCAACCCAAGAATCCTGTGCTTCCTGGACATCCACTGATGTGGGGAGTAGGAGGAGAAAGGTGTGGTGTGTGGGCTGCTGGCCAGGCTTTGGTTAGGGTAGCTGGGAAGGGGACTGGCTATTCCAGCAGTACCATAGGCTGGGGACTATAGTAACTGCACGAGAAAGTGTCTCAATTCTAGGGTAGGAGGATGATGTGGGGGAGAGAAGGATCAGGACTGAAGAAAAACAGACTGATTTCCAATCATCCATTTGGGATGCTCATTAAACAAGCCTTTTAAAACACTTCAAAGGCCACTGGGCAGCACTTTCAGATGTGACACTGGGAGGTAACACCCACTGTTACTAGTGACTAAAAAACAAGGATGAAGCAGCAAACTATGTCGAACAACACAGAGCAGTCAGGAACGGGATGGATGTAGGTGGCACTTAGTTAATTACAGGTCTTCTGGAAAGGTATGGATTTACATATTTTGCAGAAATAACTTTTTCATCAGTTGGGTAAAAATATTAAAAAGCTCCATGGTTTTTGTTTCTCCATTTTTCATAAAAAAGAAAGATTACACCCCTCCTCCCTGCCAAATCTTGTCTTCCCAATGGTAGAAAGTGATCCTCACGCTAGAAGTGTTATCTGATACAGAAAGCCAAGAGACTTTTGGTTCAGAGCAGGGAATCCTGGGTACACATTACTAGGTAATAGAATAAATTACAGGTTATTCAGGAAAATAAAACAGAGGGTCTCAGCTAGAAAGAGAAACCTGGGTTGTGGAGAAGCTCTGGAAGTAAAGCACTTACAGAGCAAATAAAAATTCTTATGGCTTTTCTAAACTCAGAAATTTAGTTCAGTTTCATACTTGAGACAAACTCTTGTTGCCTTCAAATTAAAAAAAAAAAAAAAAAGAGGAAAAAAAAATTAAAGGATGTCCCATTTTCTGGTTTCCTGCTCTGTGATTAGTGCCAGAGAGCTGGGCTCCTGGGGCTAACTGATGCCACCTGGAAGGGCCCGCCCTCGGCGTGGACCTGAAGACAGTGCCTCCTCCATCCTGAAGTGGATGCTGGCCCAAGCGACCAACCCTGTGCCTGTCAAAATACACGATAAGTATGGCATACGGGATTAGAGAGGGATCACAGACCCTCAGACATTTCCAAGAAAAATGAATAATATAAGGCTAGATCTTGGACGGTCTGCATCTCATTAATCCCCCCTTTTCATAATGGTGGGCGGGCTGCCGGGGATGTGGGCTGCAGATGGGAAGCACACTTTCCTGGGGTTTTGTTCTACTCCCCAGGCTCCTCCTAGGCACCAGAAGCATTTGTTTCCTGGCACAAGCAGGGATTTGGAGCACCGGTGTCCAATTCGCTCTTTGGACAGCTTGGACAACTGGCTGGACCCAGGAATATTTGAAAGCTCCAATGGGGACCCACTGTTATGACAGGCTATGCCTGACCCAGCCTCCCAGTCCTGTCTTTCCACTTCTGGGTGGCTGGGGCAAGCCCCAGCTGACCTCTTCTTCCTCACCTCCCCTGCCTCCTGCCCTAAGTATTGCAGCCAGAGGTTCATCATCTTAAATTACCATTTAAAGCAGTGAGCTGTGTCTCAAAAGTCGGGAAGGTCTCTTCTTTGTTTCCAGGAGGGCGTTTGAATACTTCCCTCTCAGACAGACCAGAGTCCCAACCCCAATAGCCTTCAAACAGCCTCCTCAGGCCTCCCTCCAAATCTTTGCCAATTTCTTCCCCTAGCCTGGAATGCTCCCTGTACCACCTGCCACCATCCACCTGCCCTGTCCAGACATTCCCAGCTCTCAGGGAATTCTTCCTCAGCAGATTGCTTATATCATACCGCATCTGCATTACTTCTTGGGCAATTAATTGTGTCCTGTTTTGTGCAGTTTTTTTTTAAAGCACATTTTTATACACTTACGTGGATGAGATTATCAATTTCTTCTTCCTCTTGTATCAGGGATGAACACGTAGAAGGTATTTAACAATTATTTGTTGAATAAATGAATCCATAACTGAATGGTGTTGGATAGCACTAAAAACATTCTCGTTATCTGAGTAAATCAGAGGTTAGAAAAATGATAACCTACCCCCATCCTTGTTATTTCCAAGTCTGAATTTGATCTATTAGTAGGTTAACATGCCCTTCCTGCCACTTATTCTACTCTGCAGCAAGAAGAGATACTGGAATACCTTTCATCACCAGAATTTTCCTGATGTTCGTCCTCTGCTTGGAAACCTAGAGTGATTTCCTGTTGGCACCCACGTAAATTACAGATGGCTCCCGGACTTCTCTAGTCCCATGGCTCCTTGCTTTTGTCAGCTCCCAGCAAACTTATCTGTCTAGTTCCTACCTCATTCTACTTCCTGGTTCCTACCTCATTTTTGGGGAGGCTCATTGGACAGCCTTTGCTACCTCCCTCCTGGTGCCCCCAAATCGCTGCTCTCCCTGCCTCCTGGGCACGGGGCTGGGGCCTTCTGAAGTTTTATCTTTAAAAGCCATGTAAAAGCTCCTCTTAAGATGGAGTAGCAAACGGCGGTGGCGGGGGTGGGGGGGGGGAAACAGAAATCTGATTTACCACTCAGTGTCTATGACTCGCTGAGATTAAAAAAATAAACAAAAGCAGGCATATTTAAAGCATTAAGACACACCAATTACTTCCAGCTTGTGCTATTTCCTTTTGAACTCTCAACTTATGAATGTTACTGTCTCCTGGCTCCTGAGCCCCTTTGCCCACTCTGGGGTAAGAGCCCACCCTCCAAGGGGATCTCCTCTGTGCAGCAGGAAGCCAGGAGTCCCCAAGCTGAGCTGGCGCCCTGGGCTTAAGCACACCGTACCATTCCTTTCCCACTGGGCAAGCTGGTGCCCACCAGCGGGGTAGGGCTGAGGGGGGACACAGTATTCTGACTTTCTTGGTGGCCAGGCAGCATAAATTCTCTACTTGGCAATCCTGGATTCACAGTTGAGGGGGCTGAAAACCCAGAACAGGACAATGCTGGTGACAGTGGTTCCTATGAGTGAGCAGAGGCTGAAATGCACCCTGAGGCCTCACTTTCACCCTTGCCTCGCCTTTGTCCTAAAACCTGTTTTGCTTTGCTTTGCTTGGAGTCAGTGTCAAAAGGAGTGAAACACTGTGGGATTCCTGGGTGGGCAGGGGCAAGACTCCAGGTGCAACTTAGCTGAGGGACAGCTGAGGTCAAGGGCTGTGTTCTAGGAACTTTCCTGGCACTTTGGTCTCTTGCTTGGGACAGTGCTCACATCATAGTGGGTGCTTTCAGCTGTGTGAAATATGGATGGCAAAAGCACATTGCTGCTTAAAAGGGATCTGAGAAGCCAGTCTTCCCTAGGTAGATGAGAAAATTGAGGCCCAACAAGTTTATGCAAAATCCTTCTTGGGTTTCCTTATTCATTTATTCACTCATTCTGTAAATATTTAATGCCTACTGTGTGTCAGTGAATTTGTAACAGAGCTGGGACCAGAACTCAGGGCTTCTCATTCCTGGCCCAGTATTGTTTTCACCACAAAATATATTAAATCAGCATGTTTATTAATGACCTGACCTGACCATCTTTTGAGCTCCTACTAAATGCCAGGCACCACTTCTGGGTGTTCGACGTAATTGTCTCACTCAATTTTTATACCATCCTGAAAGGTAGGTACTATTGTGTCATTTTTTATTATGAGGAAACTGAGGCCGAGAGAGGTTGCAGGGAAACCTCTGTGTTGGGGTCCTGTAGCTGGTAGGTGGCAGAGTCTGGATTGAGTTGGAGGTCCATCTACATGAAAAATTTATGCTACATTTGATTCTCAATTGCTCTCAAGACTCCACACACAGCTGCCCGGGGGCTCCATCAAGCTTTGTACACACAGTAACCCTACTGGCCACACCTTCCTTTCTTCCTCTCCACCTTTGCACTCCCATTTATCCCCCAGGACTTACATCTTGATTAGCTCATACTTCAGGAATGTTTAGAGATGATGAAATCTGGCCACCAAGGTTCAGCTTAGCCAAGCTTGCTGTTTAAGGAGCCATCATTCCTTCAAATGCCTTTTATTTTGTCAGATTTTACGGACAAGCCCAGGTCAGCCTGGTCAACAGTACCACTACATAAATGTTTGTCGCTGGCCCTTTCAAAAAAGCATACAGACCTTGACCCGTGTTCTTTTCTCTTTTCTGGAATAGAGTGCTACTTGCCTGGGGATGGTTATTTGCTGTTAGGCAGCTGAGTCAGGGGATGCTCTGAATAAGCAGATATTCTGTAAGAACCGGTTTCCCTCAGCCCCAGGAACAGATAGGCAGAGTCACCAAGGCTGCAACAGACAAAGGAGTTTATTTTCTAGCCCAGGCTAGGGTCCAAGGCTCAGAGCACCAGCGCAGTGGTCTCTCCAGGAGCCCGGACCTCGCCCTGGGTTGGAAACAAAGCTTTTATACTTATCAATAGGTTACATGTATTGGGCACACCCCCCCACCCCCCTTTTAGTTCATTTGTTCTTTCAAAAGTGGCTGATAGTATTGGCTCCTGATTGGCCGGTTTCCAAGCCAGGGCTTTCAGTTGTTACTAGCGGCATTCCGGGGAGGGGGAGGGCCTGCGTTGGGGAAACCGAAACTTAGGCCTTTCCTAGGAGGTCCAGTCTGTCATGGAGTTACTCCTGTTTTCCTTCCTGCTTTTTCCTTCCTGCTCTACAATTCCAATGAATAGAGTTACATGACATGGATCAGTAGCTTTCAAGGAATTTGAGTGAAATACACTTAATACAAATACTGCACTAAGCATAATGTAACTTTCTTGCTGGTTTTTGCTGCTGCTCCTGTGAGCACCAATGATCACTTAATAGGAGTTGAAGTGTTATGGAAGGAGCACTGGAAACCAGGTAACTCTGCCATTAACCTGCAAAGTGATTTTGGCCACTCCATCTTCCATTTTGGAGTACTATTTCCTTCTCTGTAAAACAAACATGTTGGATCAGTTTCAGTCTGGTATACATGTTGCACACGTGTCATCATTCGCCACTCCTGGGACCATGCCAGACATCACTAATCAATCATGGCTCATGTTCCTTTGATCTCTGACAGTCTCAGGATCCTTCTAGACCCAGTGTTCCAACAGCCCCCTCAGTGGATTGGAGGAGACACATAAAATGAAATCTATTTGCTATCATTGAACTAAATGACCGCCAGGGTGTCAGCTTTTATGAGCTGCCTGAGGTGAACCCATGCTGGAAGGAAAGTTAGGTGATAGGTGATTTTTAGCATTATCAGGAACTAAGTATTTTGCCACTCAACTGAGGTTTTTTTCTTCTTTGCTTCCAACCCACTGACATATAGGCCTGCACGTGGCTACTGAAAACTATGGCAGGAATTATATCTAACATCCTGATGGGTAGATCCAAGTGGATAGTGACAGGGAGGTCTGGTCCGCTTGGCTCTGTGCCTAAGGTTCAACCCACCTGTTAACTTCACTTTGAAGCTGTCCTAATAGAAACAGGCAGAAATAATTAAGCCCACATCTGAGTTCCCTCAGCCCACAGCACTAGGCTGGGATGTGTCACTCTGAGTTATGGCTAGTGGGATGTGATGTATAAACCTCCTGGTGGATTATAAACTCCTTGGAGTCAGAGAGGAGGCTCTAGTTATCTTTTGGATTCACAGCCTAATTCCACAACTAACAGGCTGTTTAACCTCTGACAAGTTACTTAACCTTCTCTGCCTTGGTTTTTAATTTATAAAACAAGGGAATAATAATAGCATATACTTCAGGGATTTGTCTTGCACATCAATTGATATCGTTGATATAAATGCTTAAAAGACCCCCTGGATATAAGAGAAGGGAAAAAAGATGGCAGACTAGGAAGCAGCCCATGAGCCCGCAGCTTTCAAGGAAAGAAAAGTAAATTGCAAGCAGGTGCCTACTTACAGAGAGCTCTTCTTGTGAAATCACAGAGAAGCAACACGGGACACTCAGTGGGGAAAAAAATAAAGGTAATGGGGCGATATATTTGACGAGATCAAAATATGCACGGGGACGAATAGGAGGATAAAGTGCTGAAGAGCTGTGCTCTCCCCACAGGTGCGTGGCCAAGTTGTGAGAAGGCTCCCTCCACTACCTGGATGGTGCGGGGACCTCCTTGTGCAGAGTCATTGCACCAGATAACAGGTGCGGTGGGGATTGGGCAGCAGCTAAAGCCATTCTGAGCTCTCAGGTGCTTGGTGCCAGGTCACTATGGGACTCAACTCTCTGCAGCGGTGGCCTTCACATTGCCCCCATCTGGCTGTGGAGGGAGGAGACTACTCGGAGGCTCCTTTAAGCCATACCCAGTGACAGGAAGCCCCTACAGTGCAATGGGATCTGAGCACGGGAATTGATTGCGGCACTGCAGGCTCCAACCTGGGAGGCTTTGGTCAACTGCTTTGATGGGTCCTGAGGTGGAGGACAGGGAGGACTTGTGGTCCCTGGGCTGCTGGAACTGATTTCTAACAGTGTGATTTGGCATCGGCACCCCCCACCTGCTTGGCCCTGACTCTACCCTCCAGGTCCCAACTGCCTACTGCCTGCTTGGTCCTGACCCCACCCCCAGGTTTGATCAGCCCTACCATCCACATGGGCCTGCTTCCAGCTCTGAGGCCCTGCTCAGATGCCCTGCTTCTGGCTCGTCCCCAGTCCCGGCTCTGAGGCTGTCATGCTTGAGCCTAAGGATCTGCCTCTGTACCTCCAGAGCTCCTACCAGGCGCCGGACACTACCCGAAGATTCCAGTTCTGCACCTGGGCCCCAAGACCCTACCCCAGATCCTCTACCGCTGCTGCAGGGCAAGTGGAACTGCTCTAAAGTCCAATACCCCAATACACCAAAGGAGGGAAAACTATATGTAACCTAAACATTTGATCCACCATGATATGCTGAAATAAAAATTGAAATCATACAATGTATCTTCTCAGACCATAGTGGATTAAAACTAGAAATTAATTCCAAGAGTAACATTCAACACAATTCAACACAATTAAACAACCTGCTACTGAACAATTATTGGGTCAATAATGAAACTAAGATGAAAATCAGAAGATTCCTTGAAAGGACACAGCTATCAAAATCTATGGGACCAAGCAAAAGCATACCTAAGGGGAAAATTCATAGCCTTAAATGCCCACATCAAAAAGTCAGAAGGATCACAAATTAATAACTTAATATCACGTCTCAAGGAACTACAGAAGGAAGAAAAAAACAAACTCAAAGCCATCAGAAGAAAACAAATAACAAAGGTCAGAGCAGAACTAAATGAAATGGAAAACAAATAAACACAAAAGGTCAGTGAAAGAAAAAGTTGGTTCTTTGAAATGGTAAACAAAATTGATAGATCTTTTGCAAGGTTAACTAGGAATATAAGAGAAAGGACCCAAATAAGCTCAATCAGAAATGAAAAAGGAGATATTGCAACTGGTAGCACAGAAATAAAAAACATCATCCATGAATACTATGAAAATCTCTATACATATAAACTAGAAAACAGAGAGGAATTTGACAAATTCCTGGAAGCACACAACCTTCCAAGACTCAATCAGGAAGAAACAGAACTCCTGAACAGCTGAACAGACCAATAACAAGTAGTGAGTTTGAAACAGTAATAAAAAGCCTTCTAACAAAAAAAAAAGCCCTGAACCAGATGGATTCACAGCCAAATTCTACCAGACCTACAAAGAAGAACTGGTAGCCATACTGCAAAAATTATTCCATAACATTGAAAAGGAGGAAATCCTCCCCAACACAGTCTATGAAGCCAGTATCACCTTAATGCCAATGCAGAAAAGGTCACAACAAAAAAAAGAAAACTACAGATGCAAAAGTCCTCAATAAAATACTAGCAAACCAATTTAAACAACACATCAAAAGAATAATCCACCATGACCAAGTGGGCTTCATCGCAGGGATGCAAGGATGGTTCAACATATGTAAATCAATAAATGTGGTTAACCACATAAGCAGAAGCAAAAACAAAGATCATATGATCATCTCAATAGATGCAGAAAAAGCATTTGACAAAATTCAACACCTTTTTATAATAAAAATCCTCAACAAACTAGGCATAGAAGGACCATATCTCAAAATTATAAAAGCCATATACGACAAACCCATATCCAACATCACACTGAATGAGGAAGAGATGAAAGCATTCCCACTAGGAAAGCATGCCCACTAAGAACTGGAACAAGACAAGGATGTACACTGTCACCACTTCTATTCAACATGGTGCTGGATTTTTATTCTTTTAACTAGCATCCTCCACTTTTTGAAGCATATTTTTAAATTGTGAAAATACTTTTGTGAGAGCACATTTTATTTCATTGTGTCCTCAAACTGGTGAGCTCAAACTCAAGGAAGTATCATCCCCATATGATTAACGAGGAGTGGCTGAGGCCCAGAAAGGTTATACAACTTGCCTAAGGACACACAGCTTGTGAGAGGCAGAGCCTGGGCTCAAACTTCAGCTCCACAATCTCCCCCATCCTCCCTCTTTCCTTTTCCCTCCAGGAATATATTGCAGTTTTAAGTTTCCCAGCAGTTTTTTCTAAACAGCATCAACAAAAAGCAATTTTATCAATTCATTAGCAGAAACAATGGGTTCATAAGGAACTTTTATTTTCTTTAAATCCTCCAAATTGATGTCAAATGTCAGATTTATTTTGTGGCTACAAGAAGCCATAATGTAGAAATAAGCAAAAATATTCCCACAAAAGGAATCTGAAAAGGATGTCTGGGCGTGACTGTTGAAAAAGAGGACAGGAACAGCATATAATGCTTAATGAAACGTGTAAAGGACAGAACTGGGCTTTTATCCGAAACACAGTCTTCATTTTGCTGCCAAATAAAATAAAACAAGTATGAGACAGGCACAAACCACTGTTGGATGTGTTTCCCAAAAGACTTGGACATCATGTAAAACTAGGAGTTTATATGTTGCCCTTTTAAAAAAAATACAGGAATATGTACAAAAAAATACAGGAATATGTACCCTTCTATATAGACATGACTTTTAGTTTTCTTTTCCACTGTGCAGATAGATTTGCAAAGGACCATTATCAATTCATCCCCCAATTCTCCTGAGACCAGGGCAGGCAATAGGCCCATTTTCCGTGGCTGCACCTCTACCATAATCTGAAATGGGAGAGCCTAGGTTATCATGTTTGCACATCTGACAGCCCGACCCTCTCTCTCCACACTATGACTTCAGCTGATTAACATCATCTGGCCCCAAGGGGAGCCATAAGCTGGTTAAGCCTACCAGGTCCCTTCTCTTAGGAACTCTACATCACAGAGAAGAGGGTTCCAGTTGGTATAAATACTTGAGTGGAGAGAAAATGGAGATTGGGGCTAAATTAGTTATATTGGGCTATTCCCAAAATGAGCATTCAGAGAAAAAAGCTAAGGAGAGAAAAAGAGAAAAAGAGAGTAGATGCACAAAGGAGTGTTAGTCTGTTTAGGGTGCTATAACAAATACCTTAGACCAGCTAATTTATAAATAATAGAAATGTATTGCACACAGTTTTAGTGGCTGGGAAGTCCAAGATCAAGTTGCTAACGGATTTGGTGTCTGGTGGAAGCAATCTCTTCATAGATGGTGTCTTCTTGCGGTGTTCTCACATGGCAGGAGAGCAAGGCAGCTGTCTCAACCCTTAACCACCTCCTAATGGCCCCATCTCTTAATAATATCACATGGCCCATTAAGTTTCAACACATAAATTTTGGGGAGGACACATTCAGACCATAGCAAGGGGTAATGAAAGTATGAGAAGATATGAGAAAGACAAAGTAGGTCTTGAAAAATCGAAGGAATTGTTTCCAAACTCCAGATTTCAGCTCTGGTCCATGAGGTCTGGCTGGACTTCTGGACCTAAGATGCCCCTGTGTCTTGGCAAAGAGTGGTCACTCTGTTTGTTGGATAAATTGTTGATATTATAACCTTCCTTCTTGCTTGGGCTATGTTGAGTGGGTTTATTGTTTCTTATATTCAAAGGAGTTTTAATTGGTATCAGATAGGTTTCTCTAGCTGACATAATAGGTTGGTGGCTTGTTCCAATGGTCACACAAGAGTTCTTAATTGCAGTTCACAGGGATCTCTTTACTCCCGTAGGTTACGTACAATCTGTTATGTATATGTCAATATTCATTATTTTCTTTTTCTTGGGAGAGTATTTGCTTTCAATAGTTTTCACACAGGTCTCCCCTCTTCTCCTAACCAAAGTGGAAAAGTCTATGCTTTAAAGGAAGCTTAAGATTCTCTGCCCCAATTCATCTTTCACTTAACCCGAAGAAGGAAGAGTTTTGCAGTGCTCAAGGTAAGCTAGGTGAGTTTTCATGGGATAAGGAAAAAAGACAAATACTCTCTGTGGGAGTCCTGGGCCGTTTGGCTTGTCTTCTGCTTAGTTTCCCTCCTTTGGTGAGGTAAGGTTAATGGCTGCTAAAACTGTTAACATTGAGTTATTTCCTGCTTGGGAGAGGGTGTCACCCTATTTGAGGAAAGATGGGCCTTTTAGGCCTCCTCATCCCAGGCAAAATAAATCCTCACAGGTATACAGGTCTGAGCCTTGCTGGTCAGGGGCAAAAGCCTCAGGGGGTAATCAAGCCTTCCTTTGTCAAGCCTCCTTATCTGACCCTCACTGGTGATAGCTTTTTAGCTGAGAAAATTTGGAGGTCAACATCCCATCTGATCTTTTTCTGCCTCTCAATAGAACACCTTAGCAATTTTAAAATTTATCACCCTGATGATTAGAGATATTGAGCATTTTTTCATACCTTTGTTGGCCATTAGTCTATCTTCTTTAGAAAGGTTTCTGTTCATGTCCTTTGCTCACTTTTTAATGCAGTTGTTTGACTTTTCTTGCTGATTTTCCTGAGTTCTATATAGATTCTAGTTATCAACCCTTTATTGGATATATAGCATGCAAATATTTTCTCCCATTCTCCAGGTTGTCTATTTGCTCTAATGATAGTTTCCTTGGCTGTGCAGATGCTTTTTAATTTGATCAAGTCCATTTATTTTTGAGATATCACTTAACTCCAATGAGAATGGCTTTTATCAAAAAGTCCCAAAATAACAAATGTTGGCATGGATGCAGAGAGACAGGAACATTCATACACTGCTAGTGGGACTGAAAACCAGTACAACCTCTATGGAAAGTAATATGGGGATACCTCAAGAAACTAAAACTAGAACTACCATTTGATCCGGCAATCCCACTGGGTATTTACCAAAGGAAAAAAAAGACATTCTATAAAAAAAAATCTGCATTCAGTGTTTATAGCAGCACAATTCACAATTGCAAAAGTGTGGAAACAACCCAAGTGCCCATCAATATATGGGTGGATTAATAAAATGTGGTATATGTACACCATGGAGTACTACTCAGCCATAAAAAATAGTGAACTACCCCCTATATTATCCTGGACGGAGCTGGAGCCCATTCTTCTAAGTATCATAAGAATGGAAAAACAAACACCACACGTACTCACCGTTAAATTGGTACTAATTGATCAACACTTATGTGCACATATGGAAGTAACATTCATTGGGTGTCGGGCAGGTGGGGGTAGGAGGAGGTGATGGGTAAATTCACACCTAATGAGTGTGGTGTGTGCTGTCTGGGGAATGGGCACACTTGTAGCTCTTGCTTGGGTGGTGAAAAGGCAATTTATGAATCCAAAGCATTTCTACCCCATAATATTCCAAAATAAAAAAAATAACAAATATATAAAGTGAATGAGAATGTAAAAAAAATTTATCATCTTTTGTGATCTCTCTCTCACACACACATACACACACACACACACACACACACAGAGTAGCAAAGTCTCAGAAAGTTACAGTTTTAATGAAAGGCTTCCAACACTTTGGCATTAGTTGATAAAGATCTAGGTAATTTTATTTTATATTTTAGCTTGAAAATTTGGGAAAGTAATTCCATGAATTAAATCAGCCATTTTCATCTCTTTTTAACATGTGCTTAACACAATAACACAAAACATTTATTGAGCACTTATTTTATGCTGGTAACTAGTATGTTATATATCAATACATTATCTCATTTAGTCCCTCAACCATTCCCATGAGATAAGACATATTATCCCCATTTATAGATTAAGAAGCCAAGCCTTGGTAAGAGGATAAAGAAAATATCCAAGGTCACCTGATAGGTATCTTTCTGGAAACTCCTATTACTAAATTGCCATTGATTTGCTTCATGCTACAATAGGAAGTGTGTGGTGTATGAATGGAATGACATGTGAGGATATGTGGATTTAATTTTCATTTCTCTCACAATTGGAAAAACCAATTCTCAGTTTCTACACTCACCAAATATAATATACTGATATCTGCCACCTACCACCTCCATGATGAGATCTTTTCATGAGTGTACATGCACAGTCCCAAAAGACAAAAAATTATTCAGCTTATTTGTCTACAATTTAGATTTTTAGGGGTCAGCAATGGCACACCTTTTGAACTTTGTAGAGAAGAAAAATCCAGGTTTGGTATTCCCTATCAAGCCAGCAAATGGGAGAAATTAAAGTTTCAGTAACACTCTTTCCTCTTCTTAATTTCCTTCTCTTCAAATAGTAGAATTGTAGTTAAAAACAACTGGGGACCAATATAGGGTTGCTAATGTACTATTTTACTAAGTAACTAATTAAAATTAATGAAATTTAATTATTTAACATAAAAATAGGGAGGGTGTAATTCAGACTCAAGGATAGTCCTTTAAATGAAATGTATTTAACTATGTAAAATACTTACACCAATGTCTTGATTTTTTTCATTTCACTAAGAACTGGTAAAACTTTGTCATGAAATCAATTTTGTTGCCCATTGCTATTGGAGGGTTTTGTTTTAGTTTATAATTAAAATGACAGAAAATTTGCTTTATTTTTTAAAAAAGTGTTATTATGTTGGATTAAGTTTTGTGCACAGTTTTCCTAACTTTTGAACTGTTGGGGTTCTGCTCTGAGGCAGCTTACGGGCAAAAAAAATTGGGAACACTCAGTCATTGCCAGACATAATAATCTAAGACATATTTATTCAGCTCAGTGTCAAGGACATCAAAATGGACAATTTTAGCCCTTTATCTATGCACGGTTCATACTACCCTTGGTTATCTAGCATAAAATGTTAATTTCAATCTTCAATAAACAACTAGACTCAGAGATATTAACCCCTGCAATTAAGGTCTATCCCAACTAACCATATGCCTCTGGATATAGCTGGAGAATTTCAGCTATCTAAGGCTCATAAGGTCCCAGCTCCAGCTGGGACTCCAAATCATGTTTCCAGAACACAAAGAACACTTGATAAATTTGGAGAGAAATATTTTTTGAAAATATGTCACCAGGAAGCTTGGGAGTAATTTAACAGAATCATCCTACAGGGTATGAATTTAACCTTTGATCTCTGAAATGAAGGTCAGCAAATTTGTTTTTACTCTACATATCGGATAATCAATTCAATGTTTGGGTAAATCAGTTTCTAAAGAAGAGACTGTGTTTGCAGATAAGTGATACTTTCACCCTCCAATTTTTTAACTGCTTAACCCTCTCTTCTCTGAATTAAATTCTACTGCTCCCCTTAACTTTTTTATGTGCGGGAAGAGGAATATAAAAACTTAAGATGCATAATATTAGAAGGGGGAAATACCATACTATTGTCTGCAGAAGGAATGTATAAAAAGTCCAACAAAATGTGTTAGTTATATATTTTTTTCATTTAAGAGATGAACACATGGAAAGATACTGGTGTTCTGTTTTGTTTTGTTTTAAATCTGTCTTTTTAACTGAAACCTTCTTGCTAATCCATACTTTAAACCAGGGTTGGCAAGGTATAGTCCATAGGCAAAATCCAACCCACTGCCTGTTTTTATAAATAAAGTTTTATTGGAACACAGCCATACTCATTCATTTAGGTGTAAACTCTGGCTGCTTTTGTGCTACAACAGCAGAGGTGAGTAGTTGCAACAGAGACTGTATGGCCCACAAAGCCTAAAATATTTACTATCCAGCTTTTTATAGAAAATATTTGCTGACCACTGCTTTAAATCAAAGAAAGAGGCTTGGAGAGGTGAAAATACATCCTTAACTCTAAGATACAGCTTAGGGGTAAAGAAAGGTGGACACTGGTTTTAATCCAAATACTCACTTCGTAGAAACAGAGTCTTAGAATAATATCGAGCTGATGAATCCAGTTGGGGGTGCGTTATAATGAGATGATGGCATAATAACTAAATTTTCTCCTGTTTCTCCAGCAGCCTATCTAATAACTAGACATGATGGTAGAGATGAACCCAGAATCCTCAGCTAATGTCAGCCATTTGGGAATAAGAGTTTCTTCTCTGCAGCAGATGTGTGGCTCAAAGTTCATCATGAGTGCACTTGCAGAGAGAGCACAGCATGTGTTGTTTTGTGAGGGGAACAGCACTGGCCTGTCAATGGAATAGCTAATTTAGTTAAAGGACTGGGGAAACAGTGGGGGTGGGGGCATGGAACACGGAAAAAGAATAATTTTAACCCTTTCTGGGTAGGACTTTACTTTTTAAATAACGATGATTCTGTTTAATAAATGCCTATAGAATTTAAGCCAAAAGAATGAAATGCAATCTGTGTAAGCTGTCAGGAGGCTGATATGCAAAGGCGATCATTGCATGCATGGTTATTTCTGTCGTAGACGCTCATCATCCCTTGAAATTGCTCCCCTCCAAGGATTTCAAATTCCAGCCTTTGCTTGCTTGTCTCCGAAGTCAAGTGCATGGGCTGATGGGGATGGGCTCCCTCTACTTCCCTCTTCACCTAAAACTGCTGGATATTCCTCCTGGGTCTGGATTTTTCCTTTTCTCTTGGAAGAAGAAGGGCAGGGACTCACCTCTTGGCTTGTGTACTGCCATATTTTCCACTTTGTTTAGATGATTGCTTTGTCAGCTTCAGGTTCTTCCTCTGTACTGACTCTTGCCATTTTCCTAACAAACATGCTTGGTTCTCACTCACCATGGAAATAGGAATAATCAAAAACAAAACCAAAAAATCTCTTTTCCTCAACTTTGTTGTTCTCTTTTGCCATTTTCCTAGCTTTCTTCAAGTAGGTTATTCAGTGAGGACAAACAACCCACACCACTCAATGGCTTAGACATGAGTTGATTTCTTGTACATGCAGTGGCCACAGAAGATGGGGTATTGCTCCTTGAAAGTAGTTAACCTCTATTCAGTAACTCAGCCATCAAGGGTCTTCAATCTTTTGATTTTGCCATCTATGCACAGGGCCTTCTCTGTGACGGCTGTGGCAGGGAGAGAGAGATTGGAGAATCAGACTGGGCTTTTCACTGCCTCAGTCCAGCAAGGACCCACTTCACATTTTACTAAAGAACTGCCACATGCTCCTCCTCAAGTGCAAGGGTGCTGAGAAGTACCATCTTCCATGTGCCTAAGGGGAGTGGAACCAGATGTTGGTGAATACAGTGATGCTTTCCATAACTACCCAACTGCTCTAAGGAAGTGTTACTATGTCACCAGTGTCTACTTTCTGTCCTCCAGCCCACATCTTCTAAAATCTGACTGTTGTCACCATCACTCCACTAAAACTACCTTTGTTTTTGCTTTATTTTTTTCTTACAATGACCATAGTCATTGTCTATCTAACCATATTATTTACTACTTCCTCCTTGGTTTCTTTGTGGAATTTGACCCAAACTTTATCGCCCTTCTTCCTGAATTCCCTTCTTGGCTTGTATGACAGCATTTGCAGCATTTCGTAGCTTTCCCTCATCCTTCTGTACCCACGCTTTCTCAGTCTCCTCCACCACTAATTTCTCTTCCTCTTCCTCCTACTCAGTGTTGGGAGATCAGAGAGATCAGACTTTTTTTTTTTTTTTTTTGCATTCTCTATGTGCTCTCCCTTGGGTTTCAGCCTTCAGCGCTGAGCATGTAACTCCTCAGTCAATCAACCAATCCACCCATCCATCCCTTTGTTCAGATCTAGAATTACATTTCTAACTTTCACTTAGATTTACACTTGCCCTTTTAAATTGACATAAACTCATAGTCTCTGAAAAACCAGACCTTCTTCTGACCTAACAATTTCTGTTAATGGTACTATATCCATTCCAATGCCTTGGATACAAGTGACAGAACACCCCAACTCAAGTGCCTAAAATATAAAGAAATTTATTATCTCAAGTAAGGAGAAGTTGAGGTGCTTGTCTTGGGGCTGCCTTTCTGTGTATGTTAAATCTGGCTTCTGGTGGCTCCTCTCGTGGTAGTTAGACTTCTCAAATGCCTCCAGTGATCAGAGTCAGATACAACAGCCTCAAGAAAAAAATGAGCCAACTCTTCTGTGTTTCTGTTGAAGAGTAATGAAACCCTTTCCAGAAGTCTCCCTAGCAGTCTTCCTTTTGCTCCTTCAAAAAAAATTAATAACAGCTTCATTGAGATAAAATTCATATGCCATATAAATCACTTACTTAAAGTGTATAATCCAATGTTTTTAGTATATGTACAAAACTGTGCAGCCATCACCACAATCAATTTTAGAACATTGTCATTGTCCCTGAAGAAACCCTTTAACCACTGACAATCACTCCTTGCTCCCCACCCCCTGCAGCTCCTGGCAACCATTAATCTACTTTCTGTCCATATGGATTTACCTATTCTGAAGAGTTTGTTAGAGAGACTTATACAACATGTGGCCTTTTATGTGTGCCTTCTCTAGCTTAGCATGGTGTTTTGAGGCTCATCCATGTTGTACCATGAATCAGTACTTCAATCTTTTTATTGTTGAGTAATACTCCACGGTATGGATATACCACATTTTGTCCATCCATTTCTCAGTGGATGGACATCTGGGTTGTTTCCACCCCCTTCTCTTCTTTTTGCCAAGGATCTTTCCATCTGTTTATGCCTAATCCATCACTGGGAAGCCACCTGGATGGCTTGGACCAATTAAGACCCCTTCCTGGGGCGAGGAGGAGTGAATCTTCTCTGAAGCAGTGGCCACTTAGAGGAGGGTGAATATTTGAACAAACCGTACTCTTGTCAGGATCGAGGCTGGGAGGGGTGGCAGGACATGTGGGTAGATGGAAAACAGAGTCTACTACAGGTAACAACCAATATTTCTTTAGTCCTGAAACTTTGGCTCTTTCTTGCTCCCAGCCAGTGATACCCATTTGGTAGCCAAGTTTGCATATGTGATCTCCGCAGTTTCCTGTCTCTCTCCCTCTCTCTCCTTTTCCTCATCCTCCTGTGTTGCCCCCTATGCTGCATGCTCATATTCCTTCTCTTCTGTTCTTTCCTAACAGCCTCCTGCTTCCACCAGTCCTTCTGTCATGCCCTTTCCCCTGCAATCCATCTTACGCATCTTGGTGAGAGCGATCTTTCCGCAGCGTGTGACTACCAGCAATCATGTTACAGCTCCTGTTCACCTCCATTGCCTATAAAGCTAAGTCCAAATTCATCACCCACACACAGTCAGTCTCAGCATGACTGTAATTATTTATCCTTCTCAGCCATAAATCCCTTTCTCTATTTATATAAATCCTACCCATTCTTTGAGACATCTCCGATAATAATGGCTTAAAATTTATTGTTAAGTGTCAGTGCTGCTCTAACACTTATTGGGATTTTTGCATTGATTCCTCACAAGAAGCATATGAGAGCCATACAATTATTAGTATTCCCATCTTAAAGATGAGGGAATCAAGGCTAGGTATGTTGCCCAGGATGGCAGAGCCAGTAAGTGGTAAACCCAGAATTTACACCAAGGCAGTTTGATTCCTATGTGCAAACATCTCCTTCCTGAACCCTTCCCGGAACCCACCTCCCTTCGCTCTATCCCTTCCCTGACCTCTGGCCCCACCCTCGCTGATTGCAATCTCTCCCTCCTTTGGAACCATACAGTGTTTTATCTGTAACTTTCTTATGCCACTTCTCATATGTTGCTACAGACCTTGTTAGAAGGGAGAAAAGGGAATTAATATTAATGACACACTTACTATGGATCTTACCATCCTTTATGTTCTTACTTTTACCTTTCTCTCTTGTTGCTCCTGGGTCATACAGTGGAGGGTAGGCGTGCATCGTCCTCACTTTGTATCCCTGAGGCCCCCACTGCAGTGGGTGGCAGTGATGGTGATTGATGGGTGGTTTCTGAGGGCCTGGCTGGATGAGAAAATGAGGAGGTAAGAGATGTAAAGAATGCTGGGCTTCTGAGACACAGACCCGAGTGTGAGTTAGCTCCTCAGCGGACCCAGTTGTATGACCTGGGGTAAGTTACTTAATCCCTCCATTATGGGCCAAATTGTGCACCCCCCAATTCATATGTTGAAGTCCTCACCCCCAGTACCTTGGAATGTGACTGTATTTGGAGAAAAGGCCTTAAAGAGGTAATTAAGTTTAAATGAGGCCATTGGCGTGGGCCCCTCGTACAACATGACTGGGTTCCTTATAAGAAGAGGAGATTAGGACTCAGGCATGTGTGCGCACAGAGGAAAGACCATATGAGGACACAGTGAGAAGGTGGCCATCTGTAAGGCAAGGTGAGAGAGCTTGGAAGAAACAACCCTGCTGACATCTTGATCTTGCACTTCTATCCCCCAGAATTGTGAGAAAATACATTTCTGTTACTTATGGCACCCAGTCTCTGGTGTTTTGTTAAGGCAGCCCTTGGAAACTAACACCCCTTCTGAGCCTCAGTCACCTCATCTGTAAGGTGGGTTTGCTGGAGGACTTAGTGGAATAAAATTCTCAGCACAGGGCCAGGCACTCCCTTGTACAGCAAACAGCCAATAGCAACTTTCCCCTTCCTGTTATCCCAAGGTGATATCTTTGGGAACAGGAGTGTCAGGGTTGGCAGGAGCTTAAGCCTGAAGCCCCTGACCACTGGCAAATAAGCAAGTTCAGAGGAGCCCAAAGAGTGCCAGTAGCTACAATGAGGCAGATTCCAAGGTCAAGCACTGGGCAGACAGAAGTGGACGGAGGAGCCAGGGAGATATACTGTATCTGGGTCTGCAAGAAACAGAAAGCCTGCCTCAAACAGAATTAAACAAAAAATTGGATGTATTTGGGCCTGCTACTGAACAGTTAAGGGATGGATACAGGAGCTCGAAAGTGTCACAGGAATTTCTCTCTCTCTCTCTGATGGCTGGGTTCCTTCTACTCTAATTCCGTTCTTCAACAGACTCCGGGTTTGTGGTTGTAAGGTGTCTGCACAGGCTCTAAGACATTCACTTCTTTTCAGTTTCAAAGTGTAGGAGGGCAAAGTTCACACTTCTTTTAGTCCCCCAGGCAAGACCTGGGCCCAGCTCCTCTGGAGTCAGGTGCCCTCTCTCCACACCTGTCTCTTCGCTTTTGGGGGTGGAGGGGACACAGTGACCTGCTTGGCTTAGGCCTGCATCACATGGGCCTCGCCTTAACCTGAACCACCCAGCAAAGGAGGTCTGAGCTAAGGGACCAAAACAATCAGCAGAAGAATGGCGACTAGGTAGCTGCTCCTAACAGGTGGCTGCCACACCCATGTAGACAAAGAGGCTATTTTAAACAATAAAGCCAAGGAGTTCTCTCTTTCCCCATCTCTCCCCACTTCTCCCTGCCCCTCCCCCTCTTACTTTCACTTCTTAAAGTAGGTTTCTGACTCCCAGTGAATTTTTGTGATGACCTAATTCAAGTCCGTTTGGTGATCTGATCATTGGCTTTGGAGGTGGTCAGCCTGCAAGACCACTGCAAGACTGAAAGGGGAAGGGTCCTTAGGGAGCGTGATGGGGCCCTCTTTCAACCAGGTTATCCCTTCCTGGTGTACAAATGCTTAGCAGACGTCTAGAATCTCTGTGCCTGCATTTCCAAGTTTCAGGCTCAGGTAGACTCTGTTCCAGGTGTCCCCTGCGATGTGCAACACACCGGAGAGATAGAATACCACTACTAACGGTTAATATGAAAGGACTACCTAGTACACATCAGGCACTGTGATGAGTACTGCACATGCTCCAATCTCGTGTTACTCTCACCTCAACCCTGTGAGCACCCTCATTTTACTGATGCAGAAACTGAGGCCCAGAGAGGTTAAGCAACTTGCCCAACGTCTCACAGCAGGAAGTGGCAGAGCCAGATTTCCAAACCAGGTCTGCCTGCCTCCAAAACTCGGACTCTTTATCCTTCAGGCCCACCACGCCGCCTCCACAGTTGGCAGGCTGGGTTGGACTGCAGTCTGCAAGCAATTAGCATAAGCAGCTCTCCAGCAAATCCAAGAAACAATCCAATCTGCAAAAGGGGAGGGGGGAAGCCATCTTAAAAGAGAAAGCTTTTTTTTTCCTCCCCAGCTGGTTGAGGGGGAGCAGTTTGCCACAGGCTGCTGAGGGCAAGGAAGGGGCAGAATGTTCACTGAATGTTCATTCTCCCAATTGTTTTTCTATGACATTGAGCTCACACTCCAGGGAAAATGCAGGACCCGAGTTGAAATGTCGTCCAAAGCCATTCAGCCAGGGCTTTAAAAGAAGCTTTTGTTGGTGGAAATCTCTTTACTGTCCTGACTTTCCCTGGGCTGAGGGTTCCTGGACACGGTAAAGGATGACCAGTTAAATTTGAATTTTAGATCAACAACAAATAATGTAGTCTGAGTATGTCCTGTGCCATATTGGGGACATACTTACACTGGGCATTATTTGTTGTTGATCTGAAATTCACATTCAACTGGGCATCCTATGTTTGGATTTACTAAATCTGGCAACCTTGCCTGGACTTCAAGGAGAAGCCTATTTCCTTCTGTCTTGCTGCCCAAACAGAATCCAACAGGTTATTTCATTCTCGCGAAGGACTCAAAATCTAAGGCACGTTCTGGAAGCTGCCCGCTCTTGCTTGCTCTATTTTGTTTCTTTAAGAAAACTTTTAAAAAATGATGTGGGCTTTGTAAATAATACCAATGATAATAATAATCCTTTCGGGATCTGGGAAATGTCTTGAGGGCTTGGGGGGAATCAACTTTCCACTAAAGTTCCTGGAAACTGGTCAGTACGATGTGTGCGTAATAAAGAGCAGCGAGCATTGCTGCCACGGCATCTTGTGAGCATCCACAGAGGAAGTGGGCGATGGCCCCGACCTCTCTGGAGCGGAGGCCCCTCCCTGGGGATTAGGCTTGCATTCCAAGCTCTGCAGGACCAAGTGACAATGTAGGAGCAAGTGCAGGGGAGGGAGAAAGGAGGGTCAAGAAGGAAAAGAGAGAAGGAGAGGGAGGAGGCTTCAGGGCACATGCAACATCATTTCCCCCGTTGCAGTGCTCCCTGCTTCCCTCTCATTTATAAATCTGAGAGCACATTCTTGGCATTGAGACCCTTGTACTTGGACCCTTCTCTTCTCTTGGTTCCTGGCACTGTGAATTCGGCCATTTGCTGCAGCGATGGGCCGTTCCAGAGGGTGCCCGTCTCAGCAGCAGCAGGCCAGCTGTCAGAGGAGCCTCTTCAGAAGGGAAGACACCCTGGGAGGGCAAGTATTTGCCAAGTAACTAAGTGTCCCCATGTTTCCAGGTGCTTAGTGTATGTTTGTGGGTGTGCACAGCAGTGAATACAAGGGCCTATTGTGTCCTGCGCTCTGAAGTTGGCGGAGGGCCTGGTAGCCAGGGTGGGTCATGATTCACTGCAACTCAACACATTTTTATTGAGCTTCTAGGTTCAACACCCTGCGCTAGGCCTGTAGGAAACAAAGATATACTTGGTCCCTACTTTCAAGGGACTTAAAATCTAATAGGGGAATAAGGCAAAAAGACAGTAAAAAAGCAGGCAGAGCCGTGTAAGTATCGTGAGGAGGGTAAAAAGCCGAAGTTTTTAAGATGCTCAAGACAGCAAGGAAACAAATTTGCTCAGAGGACAGATCAGGAAAGACTTACTGCAGGGGGTGACATGCAAGACGACCCTTGCAGAATTGGTGAGATTTCATTAGGTTGGGTGTGAAGGGGAGGATGTATTTGACAATTGGTGTTATGTTGTGTTTCACATAGAAATAAATCCATCCCTAACATGGATCCAAAATGAATTCCACTAGCAATAAGCGTGGTCATACCAAGGGTGCTCCCCAAAGTGGATAAGCATGACCAATTTTATTATAATGTTTTTTTACTCTTGGAGTATCCTAAGTGATATATTGATGACTCACATGGGCAGCTAAAACAAAATACCAAACCAACGGCCAGACATTGTGCTGTGTGGATTGGCTATGATATCTTACCCAATATGATGAATGGCACCTTTCTGGGTAATATCATCACTTCAACTGCAAGATTAAGAATGTGGTTGAGTCAATGTGTACATCCCCCTCCTTCCACTCCTACACCCAGATTCAGGAATTCTTCTACTGTTATTACAAAGCAATTGGTCTACTGTTTTTTCCCCTTGAAACTGTTTTCATTGATACGCTATTTTTATCATTGTGTGGATTCAATAAAAATGACCAATATGAACTAATATATAACCAATTCCTCTTCTTTCTCCTTATTCACATTGTAAAGGTATTGGAAAGGTGGAATCCTAGTGTAATGAATTTTACCATGACACAGGCTTTGGATTTGGGAGTTGTGTGCCATTTTGAGCTCTTGTTCTAACTATGGGCTGCTATTTATGTAAATATAACATATTTACTTAAGACATTATGTGAAATAAATTTTTGCTTTTCTCTGATCAGTGTCTGTCTACCCTCTTAGAAAATGTTGATCTTTAAGTAGAGTATTTATGTGATGACTGCTATTTGCTACTGAACACCTGTATTATTTAAGATATAGTAAGGTTTCTAAAATATGCTGAGGAAACTATGGTCCAACATTGAAAATGGCTGGGTTTTGCTTCATTGTGTCATAAAATTCTGGAGCAGAAAAGGCCCTGGCTCCTTTAAGAAAGAGGTGGAGGCTTCGGCAGCCTGTAAAAACTACTGGCACGCTTCTTGTCATAGAAACTACTTTCCAAGTCAAGGAAGTCTTGATAAAGGAGAAGGAGGTAGAGTTCTGAGCTGGCTGTATGGGGACCTAAGTAACTATTTCCTGATTTAGAAAAAAGGTCACAGGGAAACACAATTTTATAGGCCTTGATAGTTAAGCTTTCTTTTTAGCTAATGCTCAAGGGATGCAAAGGGTTTTTTAAATCTGCCAGGGAAAGGAAGGGCTACCCTTGAAAGTGGCCCTGTAGATATAATGAGGAGGGCGGCACCTAAGTAAATGGTTGCTCAGCACAGATGCTGGTCGGAGGTAGCAGTGGGAGTCAGAGCTCTACCAAGATCTCGTACAAATGACTTAGTGTCTTCCTACTTTCGTGTCCCTACACATTCAATGGCCATCCTGCTGTTATTTCCTAAGGCTGCTATGATAATTCATTTATTCAACAAATAGGTATTGAGCACTCACCACTTGCCAGTCCTGTGCAAATAAAGCAGACAGCTCCTGTTTTGATGGAGCAACGAAATGAGATGCCTGTGGAGTCTGCTGCAAGCATCAATGAATGCCACGACGGAAGCCATCGCCTGGGTAGTGATAAGTATTAATACAAACATCTGGAGAGACCTGTCTCCTAGGCTTTCTCCTGAAGAACCTCCCCATCAAAAGCGCTGCCAACTACAGTGCTACTCAGAAGTTCTGAAATTGAGGTAGACTCCCAGAGTGAGTTTTTCTTAGGCTTGGAGGTGAGATGGAGTTGGGCAAAGTGGTCACTGATAATAACAAAGGTTTATGAGGAAAAGGTCCTCAAATTATATTTCTGGGGTTGCTATTTCTTTTTTCTTTTAAATTTCTTTTAAATTGGCATATCTGTTATGTGTACATGTCAGTAGTTAACAAGTGGTTAAGTCATGTATGTAGATTCTTTAACAGTTTCTTCTTCTTTTGGTTCTTTCTTTCCCTTTTCTTCTTTTCCTTCCTTCCTTCCCTCTCTCCTTCCTTTTTCCTTCCTCCCTTGCTGTGTCCCTCCCCTCCTTCCTTTCTTCCTTCCTTCTTTCCTTCCCTCCTTCTTTTTGCCCTCCCTTCCTTCTTTCAATACAAAAAGCACCATAGGCTAGATCTTGTACTCTGAAAAGGCTTATCCGTTCACCTACAAAGGAACTCCTGTAACTAAGGCTCCCCGTCTACTACAGAAATGGCTGCCATGAGACCAATTAGGAATTCACCAGCGTCTCTGTCAAGTGACAGAAAATGTCACAGCAGTGTTGCAATATTTGTGGTGATAATATTTATATACTGGCAACCTTATTTTACTTCATTAAACATATTATTCCCTCTTAAATTCTGATGTCCAAAGCTAACTTGGGACCACAGAAAAGATTTTCTAAGACAACATTTCTTCTAAGTACAGGCTTATAAGAAAGTAGCAGAGAATGACGCATCTTGTGTATTGCAAGCTTAGTTGCCATATGGTACAAACCAGACTGTGTATTTCTATTATCTACCAATGAACAAATCAATCAGGTGACAAATAATGATTTAGTATCTGGTTTGTGCAAGAATCCATGTTGGATCTCCCCCAAAAGTAAGTAAATATATAGTAAGACAAAATTCTTCCCTTTGAGGACAATGTGGTTGAAGAGATCACAAAAAGTTAATTAACAATTCAAAGTCAAATGACAGTTGTGCCTGCAAAAATAACCAAGGGGAGAATTTGGGAAAGGCTTTGTGAGGGAATGTTTTTCAAACATAGGCAGAGTTTAGGTGATTCATTTTCTAAAACTTGAATGATGGCAAATGAAGGACAAACGTCTTCCTAGCAACTTCAGCTGCCATGTGGTACAAACCAGACTGTATTTCTCACATTTATCAGCTAACAAATTCAACAGTCAACAAGCATTTCTTGCATATCTGCTTTGTACAAGAACCATTGCTAGATTTTTAAAATTTGTTTTTTAATTTTGGAACTTAATGAATTTTAGAATATATGTGTTGAATATTTGGGGACAGATTTGCAACCTCTGTAATGTTCTGGGAGAAGTTCCCTAGGAGCCAGCAGCCTCATCCACTTCCCAGAGCCTCAGAGGCTATGCATTTGGCATCCCCCCTAGCATAGATGAAACACATTCATTATTTGAAAGTCCAAAGTGTAAGAATGATGGCATTCTTCTGGGCCCTTCTCTAATCACAGGAATTTTGCATCTGAGTAAAGGGGAAGTTGAGGCTAGGAGGCTGATGAATCTTGAGGGGCTATTTTCTTAGGCTTTAAAGCAAGCAATGTTCCTTATATCAGAGAGTGGAATTACTTTGGTTTAGAAGGAACTCATGCACAATAACCTGCTCCTCGTTCATTTCCAGGCCGATGGGTCCTGAGCCATGAATGAAGGGCTTTGGCTCATTAGGAAGGACAGATTATTGGGCGTGCTATGGAGCCACTGTGTTTTATGAGGCTGGGAGTGGGTTACACAAAGGGCCACAGACTGAGAAAGCAAGATGTTTGGAAATATTTTTTTCTGCGTAAAGCCCTGAGATCGTGAGGGTTTTCTTAGCTCTGTGGAATTTCTCTAACTGCCTGGGGATTTCTAGGTTTCTAAGAAGCTTGGGGTGGCTGTTAACCTAATACACAGTTGAAGGGAGCCAAGGCAGCCTCCCTATGCCAGCTGTGTGGTAGGATGTCCTCTTAAAATGCTCTTTAAAATCGGGCATGTAAGGGAATCCTTCTTTCCTGAACTAGGGCCTCTGAAACTGGGTCAATGGCTCTCATCCTCATCTTTCTGCTTGCTTTGCTGAAGCACAGTGTAAGCAAATAAAATATCAATGAATTGCTTAATGGTTTTCATAAGGCTCCATCTTTTCAAGGCAAGGGGCTCTCCTGAAATGTTTGATCTGCTCTGTATGAATCTGTTTTCCAAATGGCCAGCACATGTCGAGGCCTGCTGTCCTCTGGGTTACAGGAAGAAGCCTTTGATGGGTTAACCGCAGAGTAACTGAACGCTTTTCAAGTCCCTTTCAAAAGTTCCTTTGTCCTGCTGTGGATCTTGCCACTTGGATTGGATCAGCAGGGGATTGCTCCTGGCAAAGGGTTCTAGTACATTCTCCCTCTGATCTGAGTTTGGTCCCTGGGTAATGCCATCTGAAATCTGGTGTTCCAAAGGTTGAAATGTAAACACCAGGCAGTTACGAAACAGTTACCCAAACTCTAGATAGGTCACTCCTAGTTTTCTAATATATCTCCTCCCAACTCATGCCTGAATGAATTTCCTTAAAGCCAAATGAAGTCATCATCATTTTCAATTGTCTTGGGGAAGACTGGTCTTGTTATTAACAAAATGTCTGGGCAGCTGCCTGACGCTGACCTCGGTGGGGATACTGCTGCTTTGGAAGTGGCCTTCCATGTTCTATAGTTGTTTCCATTCTTTACTCACGCTGGGTGGAAATATTTAACCAATAACTTTCATGATGCTTTGCATATACACAATAAAATGGTGACTTGGTTTGATTTGTTTCTAGAGATTTTGATACATATTCAAGTTATAGCATAATGAGTGGGGCATACATGAACGTTATAAGTTGGGAGGGCAAACTGGGAGAAATGAAGGGGGAAAAAGAAAAAGACAAATCTGGTAACTGCTAGGCTGTGAGTGCAATGCCTTGGGTATGAATTATCGAGGACCAAAATACGGTATTTTGTTATTTTTGACAAAATTAAATCTTTTGTGAACAAATCTTAACTTTTACTCCAAAAATATAACTACTTATAAAAACACAATAAAATATATGGTAGAGCAAGATATAAGAAAATAGAGGCATCTTAACCCTCTTTGCTCTGTTTTCAACATTAAAAATATTTTTTATCACCAATGTTACCATTATCAGGCACTACTTACCCCTAGATTTTCTGTATACATCTAAGATAACCCTTATTTTTTTCTTACCTACTGTGATTCTGGCTACCCCAAACCCTCATCTCCTTACTTATCCATATGCTGAGTAAACTGCTGTTAGCTTTGGTCTAGGTCAGTAACTTTTACCAAGTGTTAACTCTTGCCAAGCCCAGTGTTAGCACGGGCTTAAAAAACCCACACGCCTTTATTTTTCCCTTTCTCTTGATATTAATTGAAATACGGTGATGGCAAAAGCTCTTTTTCAGGCTGCTGGCGCTCAGATCTCTTAAACACTTATTTCCCTCTCATGCAAGAAAGAAAGCCTTGCTAATTTCAGACAAATCTGCAAACTGTATTTTCTATTTTGGTTAATTGAATTACCATCCACCCAGCCACCTAGTCTAGAAAGCTGAGAGTCATAATAGACTCCTTTCTCTTCATTACAACCCTCCTCCCACATCCAATCAATCACCAGCTTCTATCAATCTTCCCTCTTAATTATCGCTGAAATTTGCCCTCTCCTCCTTTGCTAGCAAAGGAGCTTTTCTCCAGCCTTTGACATCTTGTGTCTCGTATCTGGATTTGCCACAACGATCTCCTCCTGCTTGTTCTCTTTGCCTCTACTCTCTATCCTCCTCTAGTTTATTCTTTTCCTTTTTCATACAAATCTTAGATTATTTTTACCCGAATTAATATTTAATAACTAATTAAATCATGGGGCTATGATTCAAACCAGTTGGCAAAGGTTTTTTTTTTTTTAGTCATGAATAGGTGTAGAATTTTACTGAATGTTTTCCATTATTTATTGTAATATGTCAATGTGATAAAATATATAATGGATTTTCTAATGTTAAAAATTCTTACGTGCAGTATAAGACTTATTTACATGATATTTATCTACACACTCACTTTGGATTGCTTGCTAGTATTTACTTAGTATTTTTGTATCTCTGTCTTGTGAGATTGATTCTCATTCTGTCCTTGCCTGCCTTAGACATCAGGGTTATAATGGCTATGTAAAATATTTTAAAAATATTGTAAAATATATTTCTATTTTCTGGAATGGTTGTTAGGGGCTATTATGTTTGCCTTGAATTTTTGGAAAAAATTGTCTATAAAATTTTCTGGATCTAGTCCTCTTTTGTGGCATATTTTGGACTATTAATTTTTTTCCCTTCCTGGTTATAGGTTTATTCAATGTCAATTGCTTCTCAAGTTAATCTCCATAATTTATGCTTTCTAAAAATTGTACAGTGTATCTAAAGTTTTAAATATATTGGCCTAAAGTTCATGTGATTCCCTTATGATTTTAAAATACTTACTTATTCTGTTTCAATGTCCCTTTTCATATCTAGTGCTGTTTATTTCTGCCTCTTAAAAAAAATCAATCATGCCAGGAGTTTTTCTATTTAATTACTTTTTTGAAACAACCAGCTTTTCATTTTGTTGATCAGATGACCATTCATTCTTGACACTACCACAAGAGTCATTTTTTGGAAACTGAAATCCACTTTTCAAAACCCATCCGTGGCTCTCCGCACCAGATCCAAGTTCCAGCCTCCTAACTGCTTCACTAGTTCATTTCTACACACTCAGCCCTTCCTGCTCTCCCTTCCAGCAGCCTCAGATTCCTTCTTGGCCCCCAGATTTCAGCCTATTTCATGCTTTGTGCCTTTGTACAGACTTCTTTTTCTTCTATTATCCAGTTGGTCAAAGTCTTCAAATTCCAGCTCAAGTTTTCCTCTTTTGTGAGGCTTTTCCCGACTCTTTCCTCCTCCTCCTCCTCCTCTTTCTCTTTCTCTCTCTCTTTCTTGGTAGTTACTTCCTTCTCTGCATGTTTTTGTGCCTTGTCCCCTTGTCCATATTCCTGCTTTTTCCGTCTATCACGTCCTGTTTATGGACCTGCCTGTCCTCCTGGGCCAGGAGATCTTTCATGGCTGATGCCATCTATTTTTCATCTCTGTATTCCTAAAGCTTTTCACTTATTTCTCCTATCTCCGTATCTTTCCTTTTTTAAACAAGAAAGGCAAAAAATAGAGAAAAGATTACTGTATGTCCTTTTCCTATATTTTACCTCCAACAAACATGCTGACTAAATCAACCTCCCTCTTCTGGCCATGTCCCTGTGCACTTAGCATGGACTCAGCTACCTGCTAACATCTTTCATTGTCCAACCTTTTTAAACCAACAGCTTCCTCTTACAAGGTCCAAACTATTTTATGTCTGGGCACTTCAATGCATTTAAAATACCAGACCAGATTTTAATCAGGTGATATAATGCTTTCCTCACAGAGAGTTTATTTATAAACTTAGGCACTATGTAAGCAGAAGGGATGATAAAATTTTATGACCAACTCAACTACATTTTAGAACCTTCATATTTGGCCAAAATGTTCTAAGTAATTCAAAGAAACCTCTGTTTTAGCTCATAGTTTTTCTCATCTAGGCACTTATACAATAACTGACCTAGATAGGAATACACAAAACAAGATGCTATTTAAAAGAGGCAGCTGAAAGGGTTGTGAAAACCACAGGGGATTTAGGAAACCCGGGTTTGAATCTCAGCTCTACACTTACACTTCAAGCAGGATGTTAACCAGTTTAAGTCTCATTGGTAAAACAGTGATAACGATATCTGACCCTCTTAAATCATACAATATGTGGGAAAATGCCTCACACAGTGCTAGAAACATAACAGATAGTAAATTTTCATTTAACGTGGATGTTGAGAAATCACCAATATGCCTACTGTGCAGATGATAAATTCACATTTACAAGATTATTACTGAAGCATTGAGTGTCACCCTAATTAAAGAAAATCCCATTTTCCTTGAAGCTCTGCTTGCTTGCTTAACTTTTTGGCCTGGAACAATACCCTCCACTAACCCATTTTATTTTCATTGTTTTAGTCAAAGGACGATTAGTCAGACACTGTGATTTGGGAGTCTTGAGTTCTACTTTATGCATGCATAGTCCTTTGACCTTGGACAATTAATGGAACTTTTTTTGTTCACTTTTTTTCCATTTCTCCAAAGGCAAAGGCTTTGTCCTATTCCTCCTTTCTGCCTGCTCAGCACTAACTTGGCACCACTTGTTACCAAGAACCAGAGCATCAGTGTTTTAATTCATAAGAAAAAACCAATTCATGTAATATCTTTATCCCTCTATGAACTGCAGGGGAAAGGGAAGTAACCAAGCCTAAATGTTCAGCCTAAAGCGTTTGCCAATATTCCTTTAAAGCAATAATCTCTCTGCAAGGCCAGCAGCTCTTTAACTGACACCTCATTTTGCTGTTGGGAAGAAAACCTTTCCTGTGCTCTCTGCCTCCACCTGAACTGCTCGGTAATTGAAAGTCATTTTGTTTCTCCAGTCACCCTCTGTAGCTACGTGCACATTACCCATCCACTATACTATCTAAATCAGGGGCTAAGAAAAAGTCTCTGTGGGAAGCGTGCATAGCCAGCAGCTGCATTTGGCCTGGCCAGCTGAACTTCAGCCTGCATCTTGGCCCAACCCCAGGACTGATAAAGCCTTTGCTAAGCTTTAGATTTCCCCAGCATTTGTGTGCAAAATGGAAAGACTAGTTTTGTCTGTCCTGTTGGCCTCTCTCAATGCTCTTTGGGCTTGTTAACTTGTTTTGGGCAGGAAGAGAGTAGGGGAGAGGGACCTGGGCTCAGTCCGGGGTCCACATGCTTCCAGCCTGCCTCAAGTTGTCCAGCAAATGCTGACCTATATTCCAGTGACACACACCAGATCTGAGTAGGACATAACTGCCCAGGGCGCCAACCCCTCCTCCTCCTCCTCTCCTCAGCCAAGAGGGCAGCCAGATCTGTACACTACGTTCTCTCTTGTCAGCCTGATGGCATGACAGGCACAGGGGAGCTGGTCAGGAGGTGAGCCCACCACAGCACGAACCTCTGGGCCACACTACACTAGTCTCTCCAGGAAGAGCAGCAGTAACCAAAAGGATGCAGAGAATTTGATCTCTTGGGTTGGATCAAAATTATTTCCTTCCAGCCATTGTTTTTGGAATGCTTTGCTGTTTCTTTAGAGTGGGCAGATGGCAGGATCCTGGAGGTGTAAAACAGCTACAAAAAACAAGATGATTCAAACAGAAGGAATATGTATAAACCCTGCTGGATCATCTCGATATTAATCAAGAGAGTTGGCTTCCCCCCACCCCCCTGTTGCACCATGTTTAAAGTTTTCATGCTTTTTTTTTTTTTTTTTTTAAAAGAAAGACACAATTTTGGGGCCACTTTTGGGGCTTTGGCTGGGAAAACTGGTGTCATTTTTATGTTCAGCTTATTTTGAGGACAAACCCAATTGAAAGACTTTAGAGCAAGACCACTCACTTTGAGTAGATGGAGGAAAGTGAAAATGGAACTCCCATTGAGAAAAGCCCAAGTGGGGTAGCCAGGGACCGTGCCATCCAAAGCACAGGAACTGTGCCTAAAAGAGATAATTTCAAGTGGAGTTGTGGTTTACCACAGTGTCCTCGTGATCAGTTGAGTAGTCAGATGTCAAGGGTGACTGAAAATAAGTTCATTTTCCCACAGTGGAAAAGGAAAAAAGAAAAAAGAAAAATAAAGAAAAAAATAAAAAGGAAAAGCTTTGCCCGTACGAAACACACTTCTACATCTCAGGGTTTGGCTGGAGCGGTCTTGAAGATGTACCTCCAACCATGTGACTTTCGTGAAGAAAGCTGAAGCAGAAACAGCAGTTGTTTTGCTTTTGATTAGCATAACATTTTACACGTCCCTCCCCCTTTCCCCTAATGATCATAAATAGTCTTTTATGGAGTGGCTGCTTGGCCCCATTGTTGGTTCAATTCAAAAGATCTGGGAGCAGGGTTGTGCGTTAATGTTACCGCGCTACTGGCCGGGAGAAGAGAGCGAGACAGAACGATCTCAGGTGAAGAGCTCAGTGATCGGGGCTGCAAGCTCAGAATCAGAACAGTAATCAAGTGTCACTAGACTTTCCTAATTCAACCTGCGGTGCAGCCCGGCTTTATGGTGACAGCTGCAGAAGCCTCTTTTCATGCTGCGTGTATGCAGGAAGACTCTGGGATTCAAAGAGTTAAACTGTCATCTGCAATGGGAAAAAAATAGCTTAACCACAAATTCATCCTGTGCTGGGCTAGTTATGTTACTGTGCATGTATATATTTTTTCCTTTTCAAATACTATTCTCTTTCATGATCTCATATCCTAAAATGTCTCGTTTCTAATTTAGTGAGAGGGACTCCCTGGTTCACCACCTGGAACAGGGTGCTTTCTTCTATCACATATGCCAGAAAAGCACTGAAATCTCAAAGGTGAAAACCCAGAGTGTCAAGTCACCAATTGGAAGACTGAAGGCTTGATTTGGAAATCACACACCAGGCAACCCCAAAGCCCATTGTCCCAATGCTTTTTCTTTCTGTTCGTCTTTTCTGTTCATAATGTATGCATCCCAACCTGATTTCCTGATTTCATCTGAGCCTGTAACACCTTAAGCAATTCAGTGGCTATAAAGTCTCCTGCCGACTTTGTTTTGGCTGGAATGGCATCCCACATGTGGGAGAATTAAGCTAAAACATAAGAGAGCTAATAGCGTGCCTCTGTGCAGTGGTAGGCAGATCAGTAGAAAGAGGTGACATCATGGATATTCTGGGACTTCAGGTCTGCAGTGCAAAGTGGCTTCCTTACTACACATCAGAGTCAGAACCTGGATTGGAGACAAAAACAACTCTCCCTTCTCATAAATATCTGCTCTGAGGCTCAAAAATATTCTGAGTGCAATGGCTCAGAAATGGTCCCTTTCCCTTGGAGACCCATCTGATTTTCCAAATCCAATCACAAACTTTTTAATAGCGTGTCATGAACCTCTCTGCTCATTATTTCTCTTCAAAGCCCACCAGTTTGCCAGCTTAGAGCCTATGAAGTGTTGTTTGATGATGTGCTGCACCATAAATAAGCACACAGGACATGCTAAAATCCATCCTTCACTACTCTGGCTTTCCCACCAGGAATACTGCCATATAATCAGGGATGTGTGATTTGCAGCAATTGCTCTGAACTGGGAGTTTTTTTTTTTTTAAACCATGTCTAGTAATATAGGTAATATAACAGATTTATCATATTTATATAAATCGCTTTTTTTCCTTCCTGTTCCTTCCCCTTTCCTCCCACTCTCTCTCATGGCTAGAATGCTCGAAGCAAAGAAAGTAGATATATAGACAGACTCTCTAAAATAGCAATCACAGCTTTTACCATTCCTTACTGCAGGAAATCAACATATTGGCTAATTTTCCATGTCTCTGAACACCCAGTGTTTCTTCTGATATCTTTAAGTTGTGAGCAGACAACCATTTTACATGTGTAACCAGCCATGAAGGTTAGCACACAGAATGGAGGTTACTGTTGTAATCAAATAAAGCTTACACAAGCTAATCTGACATGTGTTTTGACTATTTCTTCTTCTTTTTTTTACTGTACAGTAATTAGGCAAAAATGGTAAGCAGTAGACCCAAATAACTGTCATTTGCATTGTTAGGTTGCAAATCACGGTGAGATTAAGATGGTTTTGGCCAGGGACACAGGAACACCTAAATCTATTCTGCACCAGCCTCCTTTCCCTGCAGTCAGTGAGGGAAACAAGCAGGGGGAACAATGGCATGAAAAGGAACATTTTATCAATACCTGGGGCTGTGAACACTGAGTCCATTGCATGGCCTGAGTGAACAACACTGGAAAAATTACCTTGGCTTGGGCTCGATGTTGTCTCAGGACCAGGACCCAAATAGTCCAGGTCTTGCTACTCAGTAAGCTACTCTGTGGACTCGCAGCAATGGCATCATCTGGAAAGTTGTTAGAAATGAGAATCTTGTAACTCTTTACCCATACGCCTAAATCCTGCCACAGCCAGAACATGCTTTATAACATGCATTATAACAAGACCCCCAGCGATTTCTATTGACATTCATGTCTGAGAAATACTGACCCACTCAACCTACTTTGTTCTTCTCACTTAGACCAGTGGTTCTCGAAGTGTAGTCCCTGAATCAGCGACATCAGCAGCCCCTAGAAACTTGTTAGAAATGCAGATTCTAAGGTCCCAACACAGACCTACTGAATCAGGAACTGAGGGTAAGACCTAGCTTTCCATGGCTTCAAAGGTCCTCCAGGTGGTTTTAATGCCATTAAAGTTTGAGAATCACTGACCTAGGTCAGTAGTTCTCAAGCTTTCATGCACATTCAAATCACTTAGGGATCTCGAAACCTTCTGCTCAGGCTGTCTTCCTCATCAATCAAATCAGAATCTCTAGGGGTGAGACACTGGCATTAGCAGTTTTTAACTGGGCTTCCAATGTGCAGCCAAGTCGCAAGTGAATGCTTCTGGAACTTTCTTGTGAGTGGGTAAAAATGGAGAGGTCCAGGCTCTATTTCATTTCAATGACTGTGGGCCCCAGGTTACGACAACCAAAGTTTCAGAATGACTTAAGGCTGCTACTCAAAATGTGGTCCAAAGACCACAGGAGGATCACTGTCCAACCTCCTGGTGGGAGCTTGATAGAAATGCAAACTCCCCGACCCATTCCAGAGTTACTGATTGGGAATGTTTGGATGGAACCCAGGTGAATATGTCAGGTGATTCTGACACACACTGAAGATTGAGAATCGTGGTTCCACACCAGCCTTTCCAATTTGTTTTGTTTGTTTATTTCTTTGCTTGTTTTTCAGGCTGGGCTCATCACTGCTAGCCTTGTGGAAGAAAGACTGCTGAGAACCAAGAGATAGTTACCCAAGTGTAAGCTTATTTATCCTCTTTTTACCATGGCTCTTCTTTTAAGAAATATGGTTCATTCAATGTCTCTGATTTCTACCAATCTTGATCATTAAGAGGGGAGTCGGGGGCGGGGTGGGAAGAAAGAAGAGAGGAGTCGTGAACTTGTCAGGAGCATTAAAAGCAATAACACACACAGTTTTCCAGTATTTCTAAGTAGGGTACATTTGATAGTTTCTCATGTCCACACAGCCACATTCCAGGCAAGCTCACACACCATTATTTAATTAGTTCAATGAGCATTTGTAGAAATGCTACCAGATATGGTACATGGTGTAAGGCCCTGGAAATTGGGATAGTGGCAGAGATAATGCTAAGCACACAAATAACTGTGTAATTATGATGATAAGCACCCAAGAGGGTAAAATGCTGGGCCTACCTTACCCTTGAGTGACATGTAAGCTGGGGCCTGAAGAATGAGGAGTTAACCAAGCAAAGGAGTGGGAAAGCCATGCTAGAACAAAGAGGTATGCAAAGGTCCTGGGGTGGGGAAGACCTTGGTGATATCAAGGAGCCAAAAGAAGGTGAATATAGGCAAGGGTGATGCTGGAGAAGGTCAGAGGCTGGTTTGTGCAAGCCCTGATAGGGATGGGAGATTTTATTCTGAGAAAAGACAAAAATGCACCCAAATGATCAAGCATAATTTTGGTAGATGCAAAAGAGGTACCTGGCCTCATCTGTGGTATCAGAGAGGATCCCTGTGGAAGTGACATGTAAGTAGGGTTTGACAGATAAGAAGACAGCCAGGTAAAGAAGGGGGACAGTGGATGCTGAGCAGAGGGAACAACATAAAGGCCTTAAGATGGGAAAGAATATACAGAGTTTGGCGAATTGACTAGCAGAATTTACAGGCCAGGCATTGTGTCCCTGGTCTGCAATATACCACGTGGCCTTGGGCCAACAATTCTCTCTTGGCCTCAGTTTCTTCATCTGTAAAATGGGGACAATCATAGTGTCTACTTCATAGAGTTTGGTGAGGATTAAGTGAAGTATATTAAAACTTGGCACATATTAAGTGCTTGTGGTAGGCAGAATAACAGTCCCACACAAATGTCCATATCCTAATTCCCAGAACCTGAGATTATGTTATGCTACCTGGCAAGGAGACATTAAGGTTGCACATGGAATCAAAGTTGCTAATCTGCTGACCTTAAAATAAGATTATCCTGATTGCCCAGGTGGGCCCAATACAATCACAAGGACCTTATAGATGTGGAAGAGGGAGGCAGAAGAGTCGGTGTCTGAGCGTCGTGATGTGAGAAAGACTCAAGCTGCTGTTGCTGGCTTTGGAGATGGAAGGGGCCACTAGGCAAGGAATGCAGGCAGCCTCTCGAAGCTGGAAAAGGCAAGACAACGGATTCTCACCTGGAGCCTCCAGCAAGGAACACCCTCTCTGACACCTTGTTGTTAGCCTAGAGAGATCCATTTCAGACTTCTGACCTCTGTAACTGTAAGATAATAAATACATGTTGTTTTAAGCCACTAAGTTTGTGATACTTTTTAACAGCAGCTATAGGAAACTATAGCTTAGTACTTAATGTTAGGTGATGATTTAATTTTTTTCCCCTTATTAAGTGATGTCTCTTTTGTGATTAGCAGGTTCAGAGAGATCCGCATCACATTTATGCAACCCGTTTCTCAGTCTGGATTCATTTTCATTTCAACATCTACCTGGTGTTCTCAAAATAAATGCTATATAGTGGTTAAGGGCACAAGTTCTAACTTATCGTATTATTGTCTGACTGCAAGCCACAGAAACAGACTCCAGCTTAATCAGGAAAGGCATTTGTTGTCAAAGTACTGAATATTTCACTGAATTAACTGGAAGCCTGGAGGATCAGATTCAGAAAATTAGCAAGAGTCGAAAAGATCACAAAGCAGACAGTGGGGCCAAGGTCAAGATGAGGAGGGCTCAGAGGCGGCCCCTGGATACTCAATGCCAGCAATGCTGGGCTCCCCGTGCCACCACTGACGCTAGGGATGACTTTTTAACCCTCTACCTTTGTGTTACTCAAGATTCCCAGTTCTGGGCAAAAATGTCTGATTGGGATCACTCAGCTCTGGGAGGAGTAGGGTCGGCCCCTTTGGTTTTCATGGTGGTTGGCAGTGCCCACCTTCCACCGAGATGTCTACAATGGAAGCTTCTCCCAAATAAGAAGATGTTGGGGCTCAGGTGACTCCCCAGATCACAAATGTCCACTAGACTTAACCTCTCTGAGCTTCAGTTTTCTTGTCCATGCCACAGGGATAAAAGAATCTCTACCGTATTCCAGTTATGGAGAGTTAACTGAAGTCTCCTGAATATGCCATCCGTGTGCCTTCACAGCTCTGCTGTTCCTTCTGTCTGAAATGTTGTCCCTCCTTATCTGTCCTGTGACCATCTACTCCTTCTTCAGTGCTTAGTGTGCTACGCCTGGGCCTGTTCCCTTCCTCTGCTCTGTACTGCAAGGAACTGATGCTTGCTGGCTGTGTTTTCTAGTCTTCTGGTTGAGTGAGGCCAATGGGAGGCAATAGCAGAAGATAATAGGGCAAGAAGAAGAAAGAAACTTGGGTATTTCTCTTTTTTGTTGGGTAGTACCTTCAGCCCCAACTGTGCTTCTTCCATGGTTTCCCTCTTTCTGGAAGGCTTGCAATGGTTCTAGTTTCTCCCAGGTGACCCTGCACCCTGAGCCTCATCACCACCAAGTCCTCCGTTTGCTCCTCTAGCCTAAGAGTGATAGAACTGTGTTTCCTGCTGTTGCCAATCTATGGGTTGCCTCACTGTCTTGTTTGGCTTCTTAGCAATTCCATAACCTGTAGTTCTGAGTACGATTGCTGTGTAACAAATTACCCCAAAACTCAGTGGCTTCAAACAACCCACTCAATGGGTCAGGAATTTAGACAGGAATTTAGGCTTATCTCTTGTCTGTGATGTCTGGGGCCTCAGGTGGGAAGACTCAAAGACTGGGGCTGACTCCACACCTGGGGGATGGAATCATGTGAAGGTTATTTGCTCACATGTCTGGTCCCTGGGCTAGGATGACTCAGAGACTGGGACTGCTGACTAGAGCACCCACACGTGGCTTGGCATGTGGCTTGATCCCCCTCAGCATAATAGCCTCAGAGTGGTCCGTCTGTTCAAACGGTGGCTCAGGGCTCTAAATGTGTGTGTTCCATCCAGCAAACAAGTGAAAGCTTCCTTTTACGTTCTGGTTTCTGAAGTCATACAGCATCACTTCCCCCGATTCCATTAGTTACAACAGTCCCAAGTCCACCCAGATTCAAACGGACACAGACCACATCTGTCAATGAAAGGAGTGTCAAAGAATTTGGGGGCCATGTTTTAAAACCACTATCCCTGAGTTATCAATTCATAGCATAAAACTGCTTTATTTTACTAACTTAGAACATTTTCTATTTTCCAGTTGAACCCTGAACATTCAGTTCAGTTGTTATTTGCTCTATTAAAGTTCAAATTCCCTGATTAGAATTGGTCTTGGTTGCCCCCACCTTTGAGCTACCATGACTCATCATAGCATTTGGACAAACTGTGTCCTAATCACTGTGTTTCTCTCCCTCACTACACCCAGGGCTCCTGCAGAAGCTAAGCCTTATTTATCTCAGTTTCCTCCATTCTTGGCACGTGCCTGGAACACAGCAGACAATAATACATACTGAGTGAAGGAATGCATATTTAACTCTAATCTCATTGGTCACCAAAATCATTTTGCTCTCAACACCCTGAGAAAATTGCTTGGAAGTCTCCTTGCAGCTTTGCGAAGATTTTGACCCCTGATATAGAGCAAAGGCTGTGAACTCAAATGACAACGGGGCCTAGCAGGTAAATGAGTGAAGCAGACAGGTACAAGGAGAGGAGGGAGTGAGGTGGGCTGTGGTATTAATATTTGCCCTGTCTAAAAAGGCCACCCTGTGCATAGCTCTAGACAACTTATAGTGTCAGTGAGTGAGAATGTGGCTTAGTGTTTTAAGAACTTCTGATTTTTCTTAGAAGTCAATCTTTATTTTTATCTCCTGATTTTTAAATGTTGCAAAGTAATTAAAAAATTAAAAAAATTCTGTGTGGACAAACACTCTGCAAGCCAAACCAAACATAACCAAAGGATGGATTCAGCTGGGACCCCTCTAAATATTCTAATTTAGTATTGACTGGCAAGGATCCATGGGTAACTTCATTGAGTTAATAGCTTGAGATGTCATCCTAGAAAAATAATTTGTGAAAGAGACACATAAGTTTGTTAACTGGCTAGACTCTTTCACATAACAAAATACACAATAATCTAATGAAACAATATGGCAAACGGTACTTAAAACTGTTAAATTTGCTTCATTCTGCCCACATTGATTGTTTTAAAAGCTTTAACCCTAAAATTTATAACAATTTTATCTTTTGATGTCAAAATATTCCCTCCAAATTTTGCCATTGATCAAAATGCTTGCATGTTCAGAGGGAATACACAGATTATTATCAAGAAATTAGATCACTCTTCCATGATGGCCCAGCCTCTCATAGAGGTGATGGGCAGGCTGATTTCTCTAACTTAAATACCCAAAATGTAAATTCTAGAACATGAGAGAGGAGCACTGGACCTGAAGTCCAGATAACTGCCCTCTAGCATTTGGGTTTGCCAGTGTCCTGCACACATCACTTGGCATGTTTCTTGAATAAATTTCATACATAAATTTGTGCAAATATTACTGGGCACCTACCAGCCATGTGACTTTGAATAATTTGCCTAAATTGCTTGTCCCTCAGTTTCCTTAACTGCAAAACGAGGAATTTGAAGCAGTTATTTTTACAACAGTTATTTTACTTTTGTTAACGCTGGTAAATGTGCCCAGCACTTGCTAAGCATCCTAATAAACAGGTTCTCATTCAATTCCTATGGCCTCCCAACGCTAAAATTCTATGAACATGGGGTTCCAAAGAGCAAGGAATGGTTTGGGTGGTTGAGTAAGGGCTTGTTGGACATCTCTCCCCTTTAGTTTCAAATCAGGTGAAAATGGACAAACATCTGAAATTTGCCAAAAGTCGCACACTGCCAGTACCACACCCTCCGACCATGTACATGCAGACACACGCATAGCTGGAAGGACACATTTTAATATTTCAAATCTTCTTGTGACTTAACCCTGTGTTAGGGAAGATGCTCATGGAACTTAAATCTCTGAGCCGCCTTTGAATGTCCCTTTGCCCCATATTTCCCTTAAGCTTTGTCAAATCTCAGGTGCAGGTCGGGGAGAACTGTAAGTGGGTCAGCTAAGCTTTTTCCTTGCCTACAAAGCAAAGCCTCTTCCAACAGCGCGCCACACAACAGAATATTTATCCCGCATTTGGAGCATGTCAGAGACAATAGGCCAGAAGTGCCTTACTATGCTCTGTTAAAAATCCCTTTTTCCTTCAAGTGTATCCATTCCTGTCCAGTTCTGGGCAGAGACGGAGCTGCGAGTCTACGGGTGAAAATCAGCAGGTACACTAGGAAACTGCTGTGGGTCACCTGCCCTCTCAGGACACTTTCCCTTCCTTCTTTCCTCTACTCCAGGACCTCTTCCATCTCTCTTGTCTCTTCTCTCTCTGTCCTGTCACATCTGATTGATCTCCCGTCCCCGACTGCCGGGCACAGAGTAGGTACTCTACACACTTCACAAACTATTCAGATTGATCTCACTGGTTCCGACAGAAAATGCTGGTAGTTTTCTAAGCTGCCAATCGGAACGTCAGATTTCATAACCATTCCTGGAAGAGGTGAAGACTTTGTTTTCATTTTGGGTGCCCATTCCCCTGACCCCATCAAACTCCCACACGGACACGTACGCATGTGCCTTGTTCACGAAGTCAGCTCACACCGGGCTTCACGACATGGATGGGCCGGAGCCTGTGGCTGGAGGGGCTAGGGGCTGCAGTTTCCTTCCCCATCGTCATCTTCCCAAGCCCTTTACTTCCTTTAGGACCCTACAGAAATATCCTCTGCTCTAGGAAGCCTTCTCTGACCCCTCGAGATCCTATTAAGTTTTCTCACAAATACTAATTGCCCTGTCCATGATCCCATGAGCATCAGCGTCACCATCCTGCACTGTCCTTGCCCCTTTCGTTATCGTTATCCCTTACTGGACTGTAGATACCTTGGTCAGGACTGAATGTTTTTTTTTTTTTTTTTTGAGATAGAGTCTCGCTCTGTTGTCCAGACTAGAGTGCCGTGGCGTTAGCCTAGCTCACAGCAACCTCAAACTCCTGGGCTTAAGTGATCCTCCTGCCTCAGCCTCCCACATAGCTGGGACTACAGGCATGCGCCACCATGCCTGGCTGATTTTTTTTCTTCTATTTTTAGTTGTTTGGCTAATTTCTTTCTATTTTTAGTAGAGACGGGGTCTTGCTCTTGCTCAGGCTGGTCTCGAACTCCTGACCTCGAGCGATCCTCCCGCTTCGGCCTCCCAGAGTGCTAGGATTACAGGTGTGAGCTACTGTGCCTGGCCAGGACTGAATGTTATTCACCATTTTATATCCAGCTCCTAGCGCACTATGTGCACACAGCAGGTGCTCAATTAATTGACTACCTTAATGAATGTATGGATATTTTGTAAACAGCTTGTATAGATAATTTTGTGGGTCTGCACTCCCTAGGACATAGTGGCCCGGGCTGAATTGCACAAGTTGGAGACAGTAAGGGTTTCAATTAAGGCAATAGTCATGGGAGCAGAAGAGAATAGGTTCCAGCACCAGAACTCAGGCTTTTGGGCCTTGAACACTCACTCAAAGCCCTTAGGCTAAAGTGAATTTTCCTGGAGCTTTAGCCGTATATAGCTTTGCTAAAGATGAAAGCAGTGTTTAAGGGAACATTTGGCCAATGTCTCAGGGCAGCCAACTTGAGCAATTTCAAAAGCACTGCGTCTCCTCTGCAGACTGGGGCGTGCATGTGATTTACCCACTGCATTCGGAGCCTGGGTCACTGTCCAGGCGAGAGTCTCAGGGGTCCTTCTCTGGGGTAGGAGTTAAGCTCTCACGATGCTCACAAAGTTGCCTCATAAGTCTTTGGCTTTAACATGACAGTGACCATCTGTCCTACCCAATCCCCGAGGGAAACGTTAGAAGAAGCAGCACATTGACATTCAGGCTAGATAGATGCAGTGTGCCAAAGATTAAACGGAAAGACTTTTCCTGGGTTATCCTCACTGTGTCCAGGGGTGGGAACCGGGGATGGAGTGCCAGATGGGCCCACAGGATGCTGGTGTGGGCGTGGGATTGTTTGTTTCTATAGAAACGTTTCTATAGGATGTCCGCAGGGCCTTTGGCAGTTGGCACCGGTCTTGCCCTGAGATCCACGTGGTGGCCTTTCACAATGTTTCCAATGCCTTTGTATTACCAAAGGAGTTTTCTAGTAGCTGCCCCTGTCTCCGGCCTGGAATTTACTGAGGTTCTGTGAAAATACGATGGAGGCCTCAGAATTCTGAGCCAGGTTTCTGCCTTTCCAGGAAGAGAGGGCGTGAGTATCCACACACTGCGAAGCACAAGCAGCTTGGCCTCCAGCATCCTTGGCACTTTTCTGCCCCCCTCCCTCCCGTCCTCCTGCTCTGGGTCTCTCCCCCTGGGGCCTGGCTCTCAGCCAGCTGTCAACTAATCCTTGCTAAGGTGTTAGGTGGCAAAGGCTCAAGGGTTATTAATCCTTGTAGAAGCTTTCCACATTAAACAAAGTTTTGTTATTAAATCAAAGGGCATTAAGAAATCATCGCCATAACATAAAAACAATTTCTTTGTGTTCCCTATAAATCTTTACCTTCCTAGGTGAGTATAGTTGTGATCATAATATATATGGAATATGTGGGATTTTTTTTTTCACAAAGAAGGATATTTCGCATATTTCTTCACATTTTTAAATGTCCCAGTCTCATTGTTGTAGTATTAATTTATAGCATTTGACTGTCTCGTGATGATTCCTCCCACACACGTCCAGATGTCCTCCCCCTCTGCCTGCCTCCCGGCCAGTGACATGTACCCCTGGGCCATGGTGTAATGGTGACCCCGCCTCTTCCTATGCCTGACTCCTGCCACACTGAATATACAGGAGTAACACCAGGCTCAAGGTGAGTCCATCTCAGTCTTTCCCCTAGAAACGTGAAATGAAGGCCAGGAAAGTGACTTTTTTGGGGTAGCTGAACCTGCAACACATCAGCTTGGGGGCTGGGAGGTGGGTTTTCTCCAGCAATGCTGTGGACCCGGGAAAAGAAGAAGCTGAGAGAGGAGAACGAAGCAGATGTGCAGAGAAGGGCAAAGGTTGCGGAACTTCCCTGAGGCCCAGGGACATTTCTGCTCTTGGTTTATGTGAGGCACACCTGCATTTTTTGCTTAAGCCGGCTTTGTTTCATTTTTATCACATGCAAACAAAAGAGTCCAAACTAGTTACAGTAATAATGATAATACTGACTACACTGAACATTAGTGATGTGCCAGGTATTTTACTCATCTGGTACTTAATCCCTTCTGCCACCTAATGAGCTAGCTCAGAGACGTCCAGTAATCTTCCCAGGATAATATACCTTAGTGAATTGTGGACTGGGGTTTGAACCCTGGTCTGTCTGATGCTACGTCTATGGTCTTATGTATTCCTATATGTGGCCTCCTAAGGTAAATGTGTCATCACAGAAGTGGGATGAATAGGGAAGAAGCATCATGCCTTCCAAAAATAAATTTCAAACACGCTAATTTCAGATGCCAGAAAGCAGACATTTTGAGGCAGAGCCTCTTCTGAGCCCCTTCTCAGCCCCCTGAAACAATCCGTCATAGATGGTACTGCTTTCCTTGTGTCCTGGCTCGTGGCTGTTCTCGCCTGGCCTTTGGTACTTGTGACGGGCCTGTCCTCTCTCCAACAGCAACGAAAACCTGTGTTGAGTCAGTTCCCTGCATACAGGCAGGACTGCATGACCCACTTGTGGTTTATCGTGGTACATTTGTAAGGGTTCTTCTCTTGCCCTCAACCATACACCTGAGCTACCTTTCCTTGCTTCTAGATGGTATATTCTTAAGCAGTTCAAACTAGTGCCAGTCACTCATGCTTTAAAATGTCAGTTGACCACAGTCTATGGGCCTGTCTTAATCCTGGGAATACAGGACAAATCAAAGGCCATGTCTGCCTCCGTAGAGATCACAGTAGCATTTGTAAGACATCCCCTAACAACACTGCACATAAATACCAGAGTAGAGAAACACACAGGCTGCCTTGGGAGCTGGGAGGTGGTGGCATAAGCTAACTCTGCCTATGGAATTGGGGGAGGCTTAATGGAGAAATGGATGTTGGAGGCTGTGAGCTTTTGTACTAACCCAAGTAAAGCAAATTCACAAGTTTTCATCTACTGTGATAAAGCATCTATTGGGAGCCCATGATGAATTGCAAGGCTATTTCTCCCCACGTCTCCCTTCAAGGGCACCATGATGTCAGGAACTGATAGGATTGATTACACTTTCTAGCCAGTCATCCAGGGATTTGCCTCAGCAAAGAGAGTCTCTGAGTGGAAGACCTGGCCTTGTAATTTCCAGAACAGCCCCGCATCTCTTCAGAAATGTCAATCCAATGGAGGGAAAGGAGCCACGTGATTCACATGCTGTTTGGTGTCTTCAAGGATGGCAAATACAAATCATGACTATATGCAGAACTTTTCTTCCTCTAGGATGGGTAGAGTGGAGTGAAGTTACAGCCAGAGCAGAAAGGCAGCTCATGGTGGAGAATAGAGTTCCAGGAAATTTGGACAAAACCAGCCTGTGAGGGATTTTTTTTTTTTTTTAACTCCAGGCAAATGATTGGGTGGGAACACAGTCAGTGTTCCCAGTGTAAAGGCTTTCCCTTCTTACTATTGATCTTGAGTCAATTCAGAAAGCCATTTGCAAGGAAACGGTCACTCTTTCCCTTTACATAACATTTATAAACAAGCAGCCAAATTAAATGTGTCACAGATGAAATTACCAAGCACAGTACCACCCGGCTGCCTCCTGTGAGCTGGGTTTACGGATCCAGTGTTCTCCGGCGAGCATCACAAATCCACATAATGTTCCCCAGTGCTAAATTTGGAGCTCTGATTTAGCTGACAGATGTTTAAAATCACATTGAGTTGGACAACTCCCTGAGGAGGACACAGCTGCAGATGTGAAAGAGAGCAAGCTATTCCAGTTGAGGTCGGCGGGAACTCGGCCTGCGAACTTCCGTCTCCATGAGCCTTCTTCAGATAGGATGATATGGGCAAAGGATTATTTTCGTCCGATTCCACCCACCTTTGGCCAAACCTCACCCCCTTGTTGAACTGTTGCCAAGGTACATGTGGAGGCTGTAGCTTGGGCAGAGTGCGGAGTGCTACACTTAGCCCAAACTGAGCACAAAAGAGCCTGCGACCTCTTTAAAAACAGGCGCAAGGCCACATGGTAGAGTCTGCTTTGCCCCTCTGGTGGCATCTGAGGCCCATGAATGAATAAGATTCTGGAATTTTGTATTTCAGGATCAGTTATTCAAATGTCAACCACTCTGGATAGGTTGAAGGGTCACTCTCCCTCCCTCAGTCCCCTGACATTCCAAACAGTTCCTCCTCCGTTTTTAAAAAAACAACAAAATTAAAATTATCCTAGAGTCTTCTTTGCAAAATCACATATTTTAGACTTGTTTCAAGACTCAGACTGAAATGGATTTGTTTAAAAAAAAAATGGTCTGTGTATTTGATGTGGGAGACTAGTGACCTTTGGTATTTTGTGTTAAAAAAAAAAATGTTTGATGTCTAAAATTTCCCTACTGAGCTTGTATTGTTTCTAGTCTCTTTCTGTGATTTTTCCATCCTCCATCATTCCCCACATTCAAAATCAGTTATTTATTTACTCGCAGAGATTGTGACAGAGTCATGAGCTCATCCTGATGGCAGCCTCAAATCAATGCAAATCACATGATGATGTCAAAATTGATGTGATGTGATTGTAAGTTAAATGATTGTAAAACGATTTTAGGACAGAGCCCAAAAGACATGCTCCCACTGTCAGGAAAATGGGACGGAGGCGTTCACGAGAGAATTCTGCTGCCTTCACACCAGGACAACACAGTGTGCACCAAGACTTCACTCCCAATTTAACGTTCTTATAACATCATCCTTAGAAACCACAAAATACCCTCAGAGGAAGTCGATGGGTAGGCAGCTGGCTAGGGTGACAGAGTGGGTTTGGCTTTCCAATTTGTTAGGGACCAGGATGAACATATACTATGTCAAGTGGGTGATAAACTGGGAACACACCAGATTCACTCAGTGCCAATGAATGCCTGGAGCCTAGTCTGTAAATGTTCAGGCTGGGAGGCCTCTAGCGAGGAAGGGAGAGTCAAGCTTGGGGTAAATATGGAATATAGAAATAGACCTTAGGGCCAGTGAGAGAATCCTCAGATGGATTCCTGTGCAAAAAAATGATAAAAATCACACTTCTTGACTTCCTGAAGGAAGTCTTTTACTACATGACTCAGTCTATGATATCATCTTTCAAACCATGGATTTCCACGGTGTGGAGTGGAAGATTATACACCAGTCCATGACCACAAATGACTTTGGGAGGGTAGGTTTGGAAGGAGAAAAGTGAAGGTGCTAAACCTCAAAAGCAGATCTGTACTGTGTGGTTTGTTACAGCACTTATTCTTTTAAAGAAAATCCAATAAAATAATTGAATCACACAAGTAGAAACACACACCCTTTCCCCTACAAGAGATTTTACTGGATGAAGAGTCAGGAAACTTTATAATTGACTAGCAAGTCCTTTAACCTCTGTGGGCGCCAGTTTCCACGTCTATGAGAAATCATAGTATTTCTGGGAGAATAAAATACAACAATAGATAGGGATAGTGTTTTGAGAAGTTGAAAGGGGGTTTGGAATGCAAAATCTATTATTCTTGGTAGAACATAAAGGATAGTGTTTATAAATATTGTTGACTGACTGACATAGATGCTAATTCCCGTAAGAGATTCTTTCAAGCATACATTTTCAGAGGACTTTAAACACTAAAGACAAAAGTTCAGAGCTATGCATTCTGGATCCTGTTAAATAAAATCTACTTTGACTTGTGGAAAGAGCAGTCTTTGGAGTCAGGTTTGAACTCTGACTCTATGACTCACTTGCTCTGATACCTTTGGGGCAGATTAGTTAATTTCTCTGAGCTTTCGTTTTCCATGACTGTAAAAAGAGGATAACATATCACCTTCCACCTAGGGCTAATGTGAGAAATACACAAAATGATGCATATACACTGTATAACCCTGGTATGCATTCTAATCTTGGCTGTTCCCACCACTGGGAGATCTCTGTGTAAAGTATAATGATTTGATGTAATCATTTGATTGTGACCATTTGATGATTGCAAATATTCATTCTTCCATTTTACCAATGGACAAACGGAGGCAATGAGAAAAGTGATCCATCACAACTGCAAGGTGAGATGAGGTGATGGTTAGAAATAAATCCCGGTCCTAAGAGCTGGCGATCAGGCCATAATGAGAACTGTTTGATCATCTTCTGCAGAGTTACTCTTACCTGGGAGTTCTAGGAGCTGCATCTACTCTTGTGATGTCTGGGTATCAGGAAAGACAGAGTCGTCCCTTCGCCAGAGACTTAGGGAGCTCTGTTGAAGTGATTTTGAAGATGTAGGGGGAAAAAAAGTGCAGCCTTTAATACTCTGTTACTAGTATGCTCAAATCCCTCAGGCTAAAGAACATTCTGGGTGTCCCAGATTTCCCTACACATTCACCCTGTGGACTTTAATCATTTTCTGATTCTAAATACTGTGAAAACAGTAGCAAATGCCATCATACACTGGCTTCTTCCTACTTATCACACTTACGAAAGTGTGGTCTAGAACATACTAGATCTTTTAAATGATCACCTAGAAAAAGATTGGTTTGGAAAACCACAAGAGAGATGACTAAAGCCAGCTTGTTGACAATTATGTCTGTGGGGCTTACCTTGTGTCTAGTTAGCAAAGTGAAGTATGTAAAGAGAAGGCAGTTTCCAAAGATTCCTAAGCCCATCTGATGAGAAAGACAATCTCCATTTCCAGCTTAACAGAAGCCATCACATCAATATCTATAGGATATTGATTTTAATTGGAGCCAGAGGAATGGGTAGATTACCATCACCAAGCCAGTAACTTCCAGTGCTAAACCAAATACATATTTTCTTAATTTAAATGGACATTAAGTATGTGTGCTTACGGGTGCAAAGGCTGTGCGTGGAAGTTGTACTTGGAAACAGTTTCAATGTCTATCTATGGAAATTAGGGGAATGAATTATGTCTTGTCTGTGCAACATTTTCCACACCTATAAATTGAGTGAGGAGGATCACTACACTCTCATCTACAGTTACCAGTTGGGTGCATTCTGAACTGAAAAGCCAGGTACAGAACTGTGTGTTGAGTATGCTAAATTTTTCCAAGTATGTGGAAGAATCAAAATACAGGCACAGAACGCATATAGGATAGAACATAAATTAAAGCTAGACTTCTCAGATTAAAAAAAAAAAAAGATTGGTTTGAGCCTAGAGAATGTGCATTAAATTCTGACAGTACCTAATCCTGGGCTCTCAAGTTAAGAGAATTCAGCCTCTGCCTGTGCCCAATCCCCCTCATAATTTCCTGACCAACAAATTGCCCCAAAGAACAGGAAATATGAAGATAAGCAAACATGAGTTGGTTTCTTTGAGTTTTGCAGCCACTTCCTTGTGGCACTATTCTGATTTTCTTTCAACCTAAGCTATGCAAGCTGTTATTTATGGCTGACTTAATACTACTGTTCATCAAATGCTTATCAGATACTAGGCAACTGTGCCAAGGGCTTTATCTACATGAGTTCATGCAAGGATGTAATCCTTATAACAATCGTATGAAGATAATTGTTGCAGATGATAAAACCAAGGCTCTGAGAGGTTAAATAACTTGGCCCCAACCATGGAACAAGTAAGAGGCAGAGTTTGGATTTGAACTTATTTGACCTTAGAACCCTGCTCTTAAACATTACCTAGTACTGGTCTGACTTCCTGGACAGCATTTGTACTATCCAAGCTTTCATGGCCCGGTTCTTGGGCTGATTAGACAAACAATGATGTTTTCTTTAGCCTTGATCTATACTTTCTCATTCTCCCTAATTTCAGTGCTTTACCAACTCATTGATACCACTGGCAAAGAGAGTTGACTTTTTTAAAAATAAAAATTTCTTTAAGGAAACCAAATCACATGAACTCATTTGTGTTTGATAATGAAAGATTATGTTTGTTTAGCATAAACCAAAAAGGAACTCTGGAAATCTCACAGGAAAATGAATGTGCCACTAACATATTTTTTATTGCTTTTAGTAAAAGACAAATTATGTGCATAAACCTTCCAGAGTTGCTGTAAGCAAATCTCAACGCCCAAAGTAAAATTAGGAAATGGAGATATTAGCAGCTATGGGAAGAAGGTACGTGAGAATTTGCTTAGATATTTTCTGTAGGAAGAGCTACTCTACCAATTCCTGACAATGGCTGGAAACCGGAGAGGAAACGATGATTAGCATGTTCAGTTTGGAAAGGGTTTCATTCCTTTTTCTCTATTCCACAGTGATCTGGAAGATAATCTTTGACATCAAACTTGGTAGTTGAATTCCCATTCTGCCACCTGCACCTACGTGACCTCAAATCATTTACAAAAAGAATACTAGATCCTCCTTGATAGTAGTCAGCCACAGTAAACACAAAGTATAAGAAATTTCAAACCACAAAGATTTATTTCTCACCCATACTATGTCCAGCTTGGGTGTGACTGAGGCTTCACCACCTCACGATGATGCCTGCCCAACACAAGGCTTTAGGATCCACCATTGCAGGGGGAAAGAGTACCTGTTCTTAGAGGAGGTGACACATGTCACTTCTGCTTAAATTTTCTTAGTCAAAGCCAAGTCACATGGCCATGCCCAACCTCAAGAAGAGAACCAGAAATCTTGGTAAGCACTAGTAGCATCTACCTGTATCATACCCTCCCTATAGGATTATTATAGGGATATAATGTTAATTATTTTTGTTATTATTTAGTTCAATATCCACTAGAACCCAGACATTAGATAACTAAAAAGAATGACTAACATTGGGTTCCTGACTTTCAGCGGTTCAGAGTTTAATGTAGGGAACAAAATTAAACCAAGAGCCAAAATGTAAGGTAAGTGCCCAAATCCCTGAGAACTGTGTGTTGAGAGAGAAGAGGAGAGATCAAAGTAATCCTTTCTGGATGGATGAGTAGGGAATGAGGGGTCTTCATGGGAAGCATTACTGTGAAGGTGACACTTCTGAGTTTTGACAAATGAGTAGGAGTTTGTGGTGAAGAATAGGGAGAAAGGCAAGTGGGTGGAGAAAGCCTACAAGAGCCTTGCAGGCAAGAGAGGGCACAGTGGGTACTTTCTGGGGAACGTAAAGGGCAAGGGTCTGTGCTGGGAAACTGTGGGAAGTGACTGTGGTTGGGTAGGCAGAGTCCAGACCAATGAATATCTTGTATGTCTATGCCATAGACAGAAATTTTATAAAAATGCAGGATTACTGATGCTGTGCCTAACACTATATCTTAACCATAAGAGCAGCATGGTGCAGTAGAAAGTCCTTTAACCCCGTCCCATAATCTGTTCAACTAATTTGTTGAAGGAATGATGCTTATCAGCTCTGTGACCTTTGGCGTCTCAGGGTCTCACTGCTTTCCTCTGTAAATGAAGGGGTTGAACTAGGTAAATTCTGAGGCTCATTCAAACATTCAAGGAACATGAGTCAGATCTGCACCCTCCATCATGCTTCAGCCCCAGGAAGACGGCCATGCCAGTTTGACCAGATAATTTTGTCCCCTGACTAATTTCCTCAGGCACCATTCTGGATTGGCCACTAGTTTTTAGGGGTAGCATACCCTTCTGGTACAGGTAATTCAATAATGACTACAGAAGTATAATACTTATGATAAGTGTATAAATTCAGGCACTGTCAAGCTTACCCTTTGGACTTCAAAATTTGCACCCTAGAGGACAATATACTGTACTTCACATCACAGAATCACACATTGTCAAGGTCTTCCAGATCTCAGAATTACTGATTTGATTCGAAATATGTTTTTGTTCTTGTACTACTCAGAGGTACCAGAAAGGGATTGTGACCCAAATCTGTGACTCACAGAATACCTAGCCTGATATTTGGTACTTTATCAATACATTTTAATCACTGTACTTTATTCTGTCCTCTGGGGGGTCTGCTGGGGTTAATGTCTGATTTACTTGCGCTATCTGAGGCACTGTGGTGTAGCAGCTAAAAGTGCATATCGCAGAGATAAACTGCTTCATCTTCAGGGCCTCAGTTTCCTCATCTAAAAAATAAGAATGATATTAGATTTTTTCATAGGTAATGAGAAAACAGCAATGTTGGGCGCACATAGTAGTACCTATAATTATAATAGTTATTAAGACATTGAACAAAAGATTGAATGACTAGAGATGCAAGAATAATTGAAGAGAATTTAAAGCGGGTAGGAAGCGAAATTCATGGAGAGAATTGGAGCAAGCGGGATGTGACTTTGATGTGGAGAAATTATATGGTGGCTGGAAAGGGGGCATGCGGGATCATGGAGTGTCTACAATAACTTTTATTTTTATCTGAGGGAAATCTTAAAATCCTAAACTAATGAGATTTCATATATTTGGATTTGAAGAATAATTTTTATTCTTCATATTAACATTGTTGGCAATAACAGCATTATCACAATCAAAAGTGGATTTATTGTGAAGCTAATGAACCTTAAGCTTCAGCCTCTCTCACTTCCATGGACCCTGAATTGGATTTTTCTTTTTAATTTTTTTTCTTTTTCTTAAGGAGGGCTGTCCTCAGCCCCCCTCTTTGCCTGTCCCCCAAATTGTGTAAGCTTCAGGGTCCTCAAACCCTGGACCTGCCCTAATTGCACTGATTGGTAAATCGGGAAGTATGGTTAAGGGTATAGGCTCTGGAGTTGGAATGACCTGAGTTCAAGTCTCAGCTCAGACATTTGCTAACTGGGGCAGTTTAGGCAGATTTCTTAAGCTCTCTGAGCCTAGGTGTTGCCATCTGTCCAAGGAAGATAATGGTAATACCTTCCTGAAAGGGTTGTTCAAAATACAACAGATCATGCCAAAGTGCACAATTAATATTGCTGGTTAAAACTGATTTATCTTTCCCTTTTGATTAAGAGGAGGGTCTGGGTTTACTCACAGGTGTCCCGAATGGGGAATTGTCAGCTATCCCTTTAGGGAAGTGTCATGCTTTCCTTTTCTTTGAATCCCTTTTCTTTATCTCCCCAGCAGCCAGCATGAGGCAGCTCACACAGAAAATGTCAGAAAGATTGTAGAAATGCTTCTCATTCTTGGCCTTTAGTATCTAGGGCACCTTACTGGCAGAAGATGGGCTGGTAATATTTGACATGCATGGGTAAATTCTGAGTGCTTTTTTTTTTTTTTTTTTTTTTACCAGGCTGGTTAGTTATGAGGCATTGAGTCATGCAGTCCCTCAGGGGGGCAGGCCAGTCACTTCTCAGGGAAGCTCGCCCTTTGGAATGACAAGGATCCACCTCTCTGCAGGCTCCCCCGAGAGGGAAGGCTGGATTTGCAGCAGAGTTGTGCAAAAAGCCCCATGAGAAAGAAAAGCAAGGCAGTGGAAAAGTCCTCTCAAGTCTTATGTTCTTCAGAGCTCTGGAACTCAAATGGTAATGTCTGGGTCACTGAGGAGGCTGCTCCCAAAATAACTCCCCTGATTCCTGGCCAAAACAGAGGGCTTTTCCCCCTTTACGATTAACACAGCATGTTGGATGCCCATTAGTCCCAGAATGCTTTGCTGTCTTGGCCAGCCAATTTTCATTTCTAATTCCATTACTTTTTAAAGTGGTGAAATTATCCTCTTTTAACCAAGCCAACAGCCTAGAAGTTGTGGGTGGGACTTGGTCTCCCAGACAGAAAGATTCTGTTGTGGTTTTCACTGTTTTATCATGTCATACTCCAGACTCCTACTTTTAAGGCAATCTTTCTTTTAAACACACACACATACACACACACACACACACACACACACACACATAAATACACCATATGACAAACATCTTCCACTTAAAAACTACCTACAATGTCATCCATGGCTGCTAGTAGGTACACCACTCAGATCCCTCTTAGAACCTAATGTGAGGAAGGTAGTTGGCTGGTGTCAGCTGCCATACTGGCTGAGCCATTTCTGCCTCTAACAGACAATTTTGCTCCAGGGCTTTCTAATGGCCAGGCCAAGGGAATCTCAAGGTTGCACTGTAGTCTTGGCTCTTCCTATCCAGTCTTCCTTCCTTTCTTCCCTCCTTCCCTCCCTTCCTTCCCTCCTTCTCTCCCGACGCAGGTGTCAGACCTGTATCACTGTCTGAAAGCTGTCCCTGCCTACTCCTGCTGCTCCCTGGACCCCTTTATCCTTCATAGGCATTTTCCCTTCTACATCTAATTTGTTTTTGGTGTCTGCTTTTCAGAGGACCCAAACCGATAAGTTCTATTTTTAATGAATTACAAATCTCCCAGGGTGGACACCCTGGCAGTTTGACAGATGTTTGATGACACATTGCTGCAAACCCAAGAAGCAACATATTAAGAGATGCTATAAAACACAAGGAGTGGTTGGACTCCTAGAAGAAAATACCAACAATACATACTTTAAATCTAAGTAGAAAGAGTATAAAACCTACAAATTCTATACATTTGAACAATAAAGACAGACTTTTACATTTTGAGTTGTGGTGCATTTTTAAAAAGATGACCAATGCTACAAAGGTTCAGAAGGGAGGGATGAAAAGAAGGGAGGAGGAAGAGGGGACTAGAGCTTTGGATGTGAAAGCACATGCTGTCTTAAAAGGTCCAGAGGCCACACTCAGAAGGGATGAGAGCCTGCCATGGCTGGGCTGTTCTCAGAGAAGTTTTGGTTTTAAGTAGCTTGGGAAGAAAACTGAATTCTATGGGTGTATAAACATGGAGGCAAAACTTTGGTGTAAAATTTGCTTGTAAGCAGAAAAGTTCTTTGAATGGTTGACAGTGGTCAAAAGATGCATTAGAGACAGCATTTTGTCTTATCATATGCTTTTCAAAGACTTGAACTTCATTTGGATTCTTTTATTAAAGTGACACTGATTACATCTCTTTTCAGACATGCCACCAGTTCTGGGTTGGGTTATTTTAATACCTAACTTCACCCTCCGAAGGCTTCTCAGTGGTGGCACTATTGGCATTTTGGGTGGGACTATCCTCTGTTGGGCAGGATGGTCTCATACCTTTCAGTCCATTTAGCATCCCTGACCTGTGTCCATTAAATTATACTTGTGACCCCCACTTCCCAGTCATTGTGACAACCTGAAAGCTCTATATACATTTCCAAATGCCCTCCCCACCTTCGGGGAAGTGGTACCATGTCTGGTTGAAAAAAAAAAAAAAGCAATTGCTGCTGATTAGCCAAGGCCATATATGCAATGGGGCAGGGTGGGAGGTGGGGATGTGGCTTGACTCCATAGCTCCCACATGTTGTATATCCCTCTCACTAGAACGAGAGTTCAAAAACTGAATCAGGTTGGCCTAAGCCAAATAAGAATTTATTAATATTAATTTATATAACTAAAAAGGCCAGGGCAGGATCAGAGCTCAGGTGATGTCATCAGGTGTCAGCTTGTCTCCATCTCTTGGCTCTACCTTCCTTTGGTTAACTTTATTCTTGACCTTCCTGTGAGGAGACCTGGCAGCTCCAGGTTTGCCCCGTATAGTGATGTGGTTATAGCAACTCCAGCCTCAGATCTTTTGTTTCAAGTCCAGTGCGAAACTCCTGCAGGGTTCTCAGCCCCAGACTGATAAAATGAGTTCATTTCATGTTTATTTTATGTCTGAACCAGTTGAGGTGGCCAGCACAATGTGAAATGCTGATTAACTCAGGTGTAGGGGTTATGTCCATTCCAGGGCATGGTGCCTTGTCCCACCCCAGACCATAGGGACTGCGGGTAGTGAAAGGAAAGGTACTCAAATGACATCTTTGGAAAGAAAAGCAATAGATGTTAGGAGGGCAATCGACAAATGTTCACTAGAGTCAGCAAATTGTTGGAGCCTATAATGAAAGATTGGTGAAACTCAGGGAGGCATATCCTCTCTGGGGGAAAAAGCAATATAATGCAAACTTCAGGTGAATTAAATCTTTCAGACTTCTTTGGCCACTTTAGAAAATATTTGATAACCATGAGATTGAACAAAACGTTTTCATGCACAGGACCCTAGTTTGGCCTTCACAAGGAGTGGATATGAATTGACACTTCTCTGAATCAAGGAGTATTTACAGTGGGATTCCTGAGAATAGGTTGTCTATATGTAAACAAGGCTAGTGTACTAAGCTGAGGTCCTGTGGATGAAAGTATTTTATTAGTCCTTCTTCCCTAATTTCATGTTTTCACTGCTCACTTGATGCTTTGGCAGAAAACCAAAGTGACAGTGACATTATCCAGGTCTGAGTTGTCATTCTTACCCATCATCAGACCAGGGCCTGGCCTCACTCACTTCTGCTAAAATAGGAGGCTCCACATTTCAAGGTTTTGAAACACTATTTGGACGACAGCCCTAGGACTGGCCAAGGGCAGAAGTCATGGATGTCTAAGGGGCATCTGCAAAAGACTCACAGAATTAGGCAGCAGGGAGCTGAGAAGTCCCCCCTTAGTAAGTGGTTTAAATTACTTTGAGGGGTCCTCAGAGGAGCCCAGGGGGAGTCTTACTTCAATCTGGAGAGCTTCTCTTCTTCTATGCTTGATTTATCTACTCAACAACAGAAGATTCATTATGACCTCCATGACTACAGCAAAGTTTAAAATCCACTTATCTCACCAAATCCCTCATATAGCTGGCGAAATTTCTTTAAGGCAGCTGGAAACATGTCTTCTAAACTTTGAGGCCATTTTAGATTTTGGGAGAGAGATTATCTCTTTGACAAGAGGAGAAATGGGTAAAAGAAATAAAGACACTTCATTCCATCTATAATCTCTGTCAATAGACTTTTGTACTCCATGGTGAGTCTTATAGTTAAGGGATGCAAACTAGATCTGTTTGAACCACTAGTGTGGTCAAAATCTCCTTTTGGCCGAGTGTCAGGTTTTGTCTTCTGGCCGCTCTCCATACCTTTCACTCTGAGGATTTAGCGATTGCTTCGGTCTTCAGGCCCGGCAAAGCAGGGGCCAAGTCTTGCTTGTTCCATATGGGTCCCCTTCAGCCTCAGTTGCTGTCTTGTCCTTGGGGGTTCCTAAACCGGAAGTGCTAGGCTGGAATCTCTTTAAAGTGCTGCGACACTGTTCCAAGAAAGGAACACTGCTCCCCTGCTCAGCACTTCCCTCTGTGAGCAACGTGAGCCTGGTTCCACTTCGCATCCTCTGAGAACTCAGCACAAACTTGTCCAACAGGAAACACTCCATAATGTTTGTCGATTTGAATCCATAACCAAAATCTACACGAGAGGGCCCTGTACTTCCGGTTCCTTGTTTTCGCTAGTTGGTGGGAAATCACATTTTTCAAATACTAGTATCTCACCACTGGAGAGGAGATATGTATAATCCCAACTCCTAAGTAAATGGAAAATACCTTTTCTGGATAAATTTATTTGGAAGGGATTTCTTCACTTAAAGAAAGAATGAACAAACACCCGTTTTGGAGGATGAAACAAGAAATTTCTTTGAGATTCCTCTTCCCACACTTCCGGGCAGCCAGGCTCTCGCAGGCTGAGGTGGCTTCCATGCTGCTCATAAACTGCTCTTGGCGGGCCGGTGGCCTGTTTGATATTCTGAGGTCTAGCAAAGATTTAGCTTCAGGGAGTCATCAAGAGGTCACAGTCTTGATCATTTCCTCTGTTATTTATCTTTGGCTTGCGGTGTGGGAGCCTGCCTTTGATAGAGGGCATTTCTACCACAACTGCACGGAATCAAGCATTTCAGTGATTTGGTTTGAGGTGGAGGAGGCTTGGCTTCTAGTGCTGTGAAAATGTCACTGAGTACATCTGAGAATGTCTCGTCCTGTCCTTCTCTGATGAGCAAATTCATTTCTGGGGGTTTACCAGGGGCACTTCCCAGACTCGGGTCAGGAAAGGAATCCTCTTGGTGAGAACAGCAGTTTTCAGTTTGAGCAATTCCATTTTCAGTTCCTTATGAGATTCTCTTCTCACTCTGAGACAGAGATGAAAGCAGCATGTCTCAGGGCGCTAGAGTGCATCTCTACTTTTCTGCACTGTTTATGACTCACCTGTGACTGCCCTCAATGCAGCGGGGGACCATTTATGCTGAACTAGCCTTTGGATTTTTCTTCTTAGTGACAGCAAAACTTCTGTGCAAGCAAACAAATACACCACAGGAACATCCCTGGTCTGCTCAGCTCAGCAGGCACTTGGGTTCCCAGAGTGCCTGGGAGGACTTCACAGCTTGTCTCATGTGGGTTTGTTCACCCCATCCTGTTTCATTTTGATTTAAGACAACTGGTATCTTTCATCTGGGTTGGAAAGTATGGGTTGTATATGGTTTTTACCTGATATAAGGGGCCTGAATCAAATACCCAGCACTTGACCTGGAAAACTAGTTGCATTACATCCTGTGCTCTTGTTCCCTCAAAGAGCATCCTAGCAAATGAAAACACTGGTCCCAGGAGTTTCTTTCCATCCACTGCTCTGCCTCTGCCATGGGGTGCCAGGACAGATAGCCATGCTGTATTATGTCGTGTCAATCAAAGAAAACGATGCAACAATGCAACGTGTGCTGGAGATATTGCCATCTGCGTGAGAGTGCAGCTCTGGGCTCATCCCAGATGAAAAAGGAAGTGCCATTACAGCAGGGACATTCCCAGTGAGTCAAAGTCCTAGAACAGCCTGTCCCTCTTCAAGGCGGTCAGCGTGCCCCAACATCTCAACACCTCCAGATTTGGACTAAGGGAGAAGTGTTGGGTGCAGGGCCAGGGAGGACTAGTCAGTGACGTATTTTATATATCATATTTTCTAGCAATGGTTTTCTATCTGAAAACCAATTTACATTGTGACCCCGGGCACAGAAACAGAAGTTTGATGAAACAGTACTTTTTCCATGTGTCAGCATTCTTGTTTTCCTTTTCTTTCTCTTTTCTCTGCTATTTTAATTAAAAAAAAAACTTCTTAGCTCATTAATTGTTATAACAAACTACTTATGGGTCAAAGCTTATCTTATATTTTGAAAAACAACACTGCATTAGTACATACAAGCAGCACCTTAGAACCATGTATATAATGTGGATTCCTGGGCCCCTCTCCAGAGATTCTAATTCAGTCAGTCCCAGGCCCAAGAATTTGCATTTATGTTAACCTAACTTTAATGTGACCGCTATGAGGCAGGAAACTGCTGTAATCCCTGATATATCCCATATGCTTTGAATGGAGAGACTGGTATGGAATATGCCTTTGGTCATTGTTTGTTGAATAAATGAATGAATGAAAAAGCACCCCTTGTGATTTTAATTCAGGTGGCCTAGAGATTGAAATTATTTTTTGGTATATCTTTTAATTCTCTATTTTGATGGGTAATATTTTATTTTTATATAATTTCAATCTTACAAAAAAGATGGAAAAATAGGACAAGGATCCCCATTTATCTTTTGCCTAAGTTTCTAGTTTAGCCACATTTGAATTTTCTCTCTCATCTATTTATCTACTCATCCTCTATCTCTGTCTATATTTTTGTTGTCTATATAAATGTATAGACATTATAAATGTTTATATTATTTTTCTTCTGAACTATTTGAGAGTTACCAGTAAACAAAATGCCCCTTTCCTTGCTGAATACTGTCGTACGTATTTTCTAAGAACAAGAGCATTCTCTCATGCAGGTTACAATGTGAGGGCCCCTAGACCAGAGGCTAAATACCCACATTAACAGACAGTGGGCAGTACTGATATTCAAGTGATTCCATCCTCCCCCACCTGCCATGCCTCCCTTTGCATCTATACTGCTGTCCTTGGATTTATAAGGTAAATAGTCAGATAATCTCCCGACCTCTGAATCGCACAATTGCTTTTAGTCTTCACATTGGAAGTAGCCTTAAAAGTCTCTAATCTGCAGATTCTCGAGGCAGAAACGTTGTCTTACTGCTTCTGAATCCCCCGGGGAACTTTAAAGCAAATATAGATCCCCTGACCTCAGCCCTGGACCTTCAGTACAGACAGACAGGGCTTGTGGCCCAGGAATCTGCATTGTATCCTCCCCCCAGGTGACACCGTGGCCCAGCCAGGGTTGGGAAGCACAGTTCTTGTGACCTCTCCCCACTATGGGATGCGCTGGATGGGGATCATCCAGCCTTGCTGGAACTTTTTGGGATGGCAGAGAGAAACCCCCAGAGGTCTGCTCCACATTGGAAAGTTCTGTCTGGTAGAAATTTCTTTCTGATGCTAGCTTCAATATCTTTTCTAGTGCTATTGGTCTTGATTTTGCCCTCTGGAGCACCTCAAAACAAGGCTGATTGGCTGCCTAAAAATTACTCAAAATCCTACCACCCTGAGGACCTTGTTTTTGGTATATTTTCTTTTTATTTTAATATATGTACACACATAAATGCACATTACACAAAGTTTATATTATAAAAAAAATTAAGAGGATACTCTACTGTGTTCTGGATATAGTGTTACATATTGTGGGTTTTCTCTTAACTTTATATTATAAGAAATATCCCAGATGGACAAATGTGCATTGAAAGCACATTTTTAAATGACTACATTAAATTCCACTGTTTTGATCTATTAGAATTTATCCGGCCATTTCCTATTAGTGTTTATGTAGGTTGTTTCTAGTTTTTCACTATTATAACTAATGTCTAAATAAACATATTGTGAATAAATCATTGTCTTCATCGTTGATTATTTCTTTAAGCCAGATTCCTAGATGTAGAGCTCTTGAGTTAAAAAACATGCTTTCAAAAAACACTTTTGACACATATTTCCAACTTACTCTGCAAAGCGGATGTGAAAGTTTTGACTTCTACCAGTCATTTTTAATCTCCTTTTAGAATTTAGTCATTTCAAAAAAGATGCGAATAGGTTAAAAATTGCATTTTATTGTGGTTTTTAATTTGTGCTTTTTTGTTTACTCATGAGGCAGGAAATTATTTTAAATATATTGTACACACATATACACATATGTATTTTGATTACTCATGAGGCAAAACATGTTCATATATATTTATGTGTGTTTGTGTATTTCTCCCCCATTTCTATTAAACAGGATGTTAGGAGAAAAATAAATAGACTGAGTCTGTTCTGCTAGAGAGAGGGGGCCTCACTCTTGTTGATTTGTAAATGCCCTTCTCCTCTTTTTAAGTGCAAGAAATATTAATTTCTTATTCTTCCTTTTTTAATTGTGGTAAAATACACAAAACATAAAGTTTACCATTTGAACTGTTTTTTAGCGTACAACTCTGTAGCACTAAGTACGCTCACATTGTTGTGCCTGCATCACCACCATCCATCTCCAGAACTTTCCATCTTCCCCAACTAAAACTCTGACCCACTAAACACTCACTCTCCATTGCCCCCTTCCCCTAATCCCTGACAACCACGATTCCACTTTTTGTCTCTATGAATTTGACTACTCCAGATACCTCATATAAGTGGAATCATATAATATTCTTCTTTTGTGACAAGCTTATTTAACTTTGGATAAGTTCAAGTTTCATCCACGTTATAGCATGTGCCATAATTTCCTTCTTTTTTTAAAAAACTACATAATATTCCATTGCATGTATATACCACATTTTATTTGTCCATCAAAGGACACTTAGGTTGCTTTCACCTTTTGACTACTGTAATAATGCTGTTATGAACATGAGTGTACAAATGTCAGTTCAAGTCCCTGCTTTCACTTCTTTTGGGATAGATACCCAGAAGTGAAATTGCTGGATCATATGGTAATTCTACCTTTAATTTTTTAAGGAATCTCCATATCATTCTCCATAGTGGCTGTACCATTTTACATTCCCCTCAGCACTGCACAAAGGTTCCAATTCTTCCCCATCCTTGCCAACACTTGTTATTTTCTGTTTTGCTTTTTGTTTTGTATTAAATAACAGCCACCCTAACAGCTATAAAGTGGCATCTCATTGTGGTTCCTTTTTTTTTTTAAATCACATAAAATCTGACAGCCTGCTCTGATTTCTAGCAGCCAGATGGGAAATCCAATCTCAGTCATTTGGAGGCTCTCCCCACTTCCTAGAATTACACCAGAACTTGATCCTAGAAAATCAAAGGAATGTCCTCCAACTCCAGTGCCAACACAATTGCCTCTGACATCTTGTCTACGCTATTTGGTGGCTCTCTGCTTTCAGGGAACATATGCAGACTTGGAATGGGGGGTGGTTCTATGGGTGGTCTTGCCACTGCTTTGGGGACTGTCACCAAGCAGGACCCCAAATTTCTCACCTTTACCCCAACCTAGACCCACTTATTTTATTATGGAAAAATTCCATCAGTTGGATACTTTGCTGCATAATTATTCTTTTATTAATTGCCAAATTATTATCTAAAACATATAAAGTATATAGAAAAAATTAACATATTCCCTTGAACTCAGAACTCAGTTCTAATACATTTTAACATTTTGCCTTGTAAAAACTGTTGCACAAGAGTAAAAATAGACATGTGCAAGGATATTTACCATAACAACAGTTGTAATAATAAAAATTTAAAGCAATCCAATGTCTACCAATGGGAAAATAGACAAACTGTGAAATATTCATAAAATGGAAGCAGACAGTAGTGAAAGTGAATGAACTAGATCTGTGTATATCGACACGGAAAAATATTGAAAATATGACACAAGGGGGATAAAGTCCCAAAGGCTACATATAGTATTCTATAAAATTAAAAACTCACAGGACATTACCATACTTTTATGAATACATATTAATACATATAAAATCAAAGTTTGAAAATATAGGAGTGTTACCACATTTAAAAACATATAAATGATAAAAAATAAATAATTATAATAATAAAATGTGAGAGTGGTTTCCTCTGTGACACAAGGGAGAGATGAGAAGAGAATAGAAAGATGGCCTTTAGTTCTATCTGTATTATTTTTAACTCTTAAAAAAATGAGCCAAAATTTTAAATGTGTTAAGACATTTTCTATATATTAGGGATATACTTTTACTATAAATCATATTTTGTAAATGCATTTTTTCAAAACCGGTCTTTTAGTTTTGTGATCTTTTAGTATCTTTCTCTAAAAATGTAATCAAATAAATCAACCTGTTTATGATTTCTTTTGTTATTTTAATTTCTAGAAATTCTTTACCAACCTAGAGATAATTTCAATATTTATCTATAGTTTCTTTTATATATTTTTGGAGGGATATATATTTGTTTATATTTATGCCTCTAATCCATCTAGGAATTATAGTAATGTATGGTAAGGATAGAATCACATTTGATTTTTTTTTAACTAAATAGCTTGCCAATTTTCCTTAAATTGTTTTTTAAATAATTCTTTCTCACTGGTTTTGTATTGCTTCCTTTATCATATTAAGTGCTGTTTTATAGCTATTTTCCATTGATTTGTGTCAATTCTTAAACCAATAGGAAACTGATGCTTCATGTATCTAATTTTATAATATGTCTTAATAGCAAATACAAGTTCCATACCAATTACCTTTCTGCTCGTAAACTTATTACTTATTTTCACCTGCCATTTTTGTCAGATGGACTTTAGATTTATTTTTTCAGGTTTACAAAATACCACTGTAATAGTGTATAAGCTATATATTAATTAGGAAATAATGGAAAATTCATAATACTTATTATTCCCTTCCAGGGACATGGTATGTCTGTCTACTTATTCAAATCTTTAAAAATATCATTTAGTAAAATTCTGAAAATTTGTCCTTGTATAAATTCTGGATATATATTCCTAAGTACATTACTTTGTATTCTATGTTTTTTTGTTAACAACAACAACATATATAAGATAGGCCAGGCATGGTGGCTCACGCCTGTAATCCTAGCACTCTGGGAGGCCGAGGTGGGTGGATCGTTTGAGCTCAGGAGTTCGAGACCAGCCTGAGCAAGAGCAAGACCCCTGTCTCTACTAAAAATAGAAAGAAATTATATGGACAACTAAAAATATATACAGAAAAATTTAGCCAGGCATGGTGGCACATGCCTTGTAGTCCCAACTACTCGGGAGGCTGAGGCAGGAGGATTGCTTGAGCCCAGGAGTTTGAGGTTGCTGTGAGCTAGGCTGATGCCACAGCACTCTAGCCTGGGCAACCGAGTGAGACTCTGTCTCAAACAAAACAAAACAAAACAAAACAAGATATATTTGTATTGATTACTATGGCATATAGAAAAGTTATTGATCTTAGAATATTTATAATTCAGCCACTCTACTTACTTCTCATTAATCTGAAAGTGAGTTCACTCAAGTTTTCTAGAAGTATAATCATCTTGACAACAATTGGTAAGCATTTTACCTTCTCTTTCCCAACATTCACACCTGAAATATTTTCCATGCCTTAATACACATCCTACAAATTTTAGAACATGGATGCATGAATCTTTGACTTCTCTGCAATTTAATATAGATGGTTCTAGTGATTTGTTCTTAATTATGATGCTTGTTATAGTTTAAAAATAGATAATATGTATCCCTTCAAGGTAGTATTCCCCTTTTATGAGTTTATCATTAAGGTTCACCAACAATGTATATTAAGTTTTCAGCATCTACAGAAATAATCATAAGGTTTTCATTATCTCAATTATTAATATTTATTAATACTAGTAGTTAAAATGGCTTATTTAATGAATGGGTTTCCTGATTATAGGCATATTCCTGTAGCTCTTTCCTATAATACAGAACCAATTTGTTAGAGTGCTATTCAGCCACGATGGTAAACTTTTCTCAATTGAGTGACATTTGCTAATTTTTTTCCTCCACAGTGCTCTCTGTATCACCAACACTCTGTTTTCTGACAATCTTTTGGCTCATAGCAAATAGTTTGATTATTTTTCAAAGTGTAAATAAACATAGCTTATTGTAATAGTTAAAATATATGGCACAAGTTTGAGGTTGGCAACTGTCTTGTAGAAATGGGTCCAACTCTAGACCTAACTCTTGCCACTTTTAGAGCAATTTTAATAAAGTAAGAATATCAGGAAAATAAAAATGTCAGCCAATAAGCCCTGATTGCATGCTGTTGGTAGGTGATAAACCCCAAAGGCAAGATACACTGTCAAAGGTGCTACGCTGATTGCTTGCACAAGAAGCACATCATCCCCCTTCCCTCCCCCCATGCTGGCACACACATGTGCATACACAAACATACCAGCTACACAGAGATGGTCCTTTTTTAGTATTGTATTTCTAGGATAGTTTCTCTCAGGTTTTAAAGAATGTAGTGCTCATTTTCACTTAGACTTTTCATTCTTCCAGTCATTTAATCATTCAACAAAAATGTATTCAAAGACCTAATGTGTCACATCCTCTATGCTGGATTTTAGGGCTACATTTTAGATAAGTCAGATATGATCCTGTCTTTGTGGAACTTACATACTCATAAGTAAGCCTCGGATTTTTCTTTTTAATTTTCATATATTTGTACCTTGTTAAACTTTATAAATTGCTAGTTTTCCATTTCTTTTGTTGTACCATTTAATTACATAATATAGTTTCCTAATTGCTGATGGTCTGAATGCTTTTGAATTATATATTCAATATGTGCTCAACACTGTTCTGGACACTGGGGATTTCAAGGTGAAGAAAAAAGACAAAAAGCTTTGTCCCCAGGGAGCTTGCTACATTCTAATGAAATCCTGATTCCAAGGCTTAGCAAGATTCATTTGACTTTATTATGCTGTCTATAAAGTGAACCAAGCATTCTGGAAAGATAGTAATGCAAGGGTTGGTTGAAAAAAGGATTTCTAGTTAATAATTATTTAAATTGAAATTCACATAACCTCTTCCTCCGGGTAATTCATTTATTTTTGTAGTTTTAATAAATTTCAATATATATGACTCTAGCTTTTGAAGTATAACACATAAAACAGGTTCAGTAGGTTTCTCTACTCAGGTGCATTTCTCTACTCAAATTTCTGGCTTCATAGGCAGAAAACTTTAGTAAGCAAAATAGTGAGAAGGGAAGTACAAATATTCATTAGGTTGTTTGAAATGGTAGAGAAGCTCTCCCACCTTCCCCCTACCTTCTTCAAAAACTAATGGGAAGCAGCATAAGTAAGAACTTTCTGAGATCACCTAATGACTGAAAAGAAACCACGTAAGGAGAATGCAGATACTGGTGTGATTATCTCCTCTACTGGGTTTGGTACATTTTTATTCTATGGGATAATTCTGTATCAACGATGTTTTCTTTTGGTATTTATTGATATTAGAATAGGAAATGTTAACTAGTCGAATTCATTCATTCATTGGATCAATAGATATTTGCTGAGTAACTCTTATATGTCAGGCCCTGTTTTTGTGGATCTGGCAGTTTCGGTGTCAAGTGGGTATTGAACACGTAAATACGTATGTGATAAATATCACAAGCTTGAAGAGACTAGATTGGCTGGGGGAGAACAGAGTGCCATGTAAAGTCTGTTAAGGAGCACAGCCACAAGCCATAGCATTCATTCATTCATTCATTCCAGAGCCATAAAGAATTTCTGAAGGGGCCAACCTTACAGTGGCACTTGAATACAGTCACCAGTTAGTTCTACAAATACTGACTTGGCTTCCTAGCTAGATCTAAAGCTACCTATGGATGGCAGTGATGGTTATGAAAGGGGATTATTTTCCTAAGTCATATTTGACTATTAATAATAGTAATAGTAACAATTAACTTTTATTATTTTCTATATGAAGGGCACAATGCTAAACACTTTACATATATATACTATAACCCTCAGAATAACCTTAATGTAGGTAAAATTAATATTCACATTTTATAGATGAGGACCCTGAGGCTCAGAGACATAGTAAGTGGTAGATTCAGGATGTCATGGAACCCACTAGGAACTGAGCATTTTAAAATAAAGGCCAGGGGCAGGAAATGAATCTGCATACTTAGCCAAACATGTTAAGAATGTGAAATAACTCACTCCTAGTTTTCACAGTGTTTCAGAGATTAACTAAATAATCTTCAGAAGAATCCAATCCAAGCGTGCAATTCTTTGCATTCAGCACATACACTTGCTAAGAAAAGAGTCAGCATTCCTCGCAGGAAATGCTTTTATTTTACACCATCCCGACTCCTGGTAATGACCTTTCTTGGTGTCTTTCCAAGGACTATATTAGAACAAACCACTTACCCCCAAGTAAGTTGTCTATTTACCAACTAGTACAGGAAAAGAGAAAGTGGCCCATAGCCAATTTCAAATAGACATCGCTGTTCTGTCTCACGAAGGTTATGAAGCAACTTAGAGCTTTTAGGCTTCTGGGTTTCGCCATGTTTTGCTATCAATGCATGAACTTTCCGTATCATCAACTGTCCTGTGTCCTATGCAAATGCAGAGGAAATTGGCCTTCACAGAGGCCTCAAGAGGATATACTTGAACCCTCCTTCCGTTTCTCATCAACATCATCACTGCTATAATTTAAGAAGCACTGCCTGTGTGTCCAGCACTCTCTTCAGGTTTTGTGTATCTTTAAGCCTCACAACAACCTTATGCGGTAGCTCTCAATAACTCATTTTTCAGATTTAGATAAAAGAGGCTAAGTGAGATTGTTTAACTGCCTCAAGGTCACACAATGAGGAACAAAGTCTGGATTTAAACCCAGATATTTAACTCCAGAGGATGTGTTCTTAACTACAAAGTTATGTGATTTGCCTTAAAGGATTTACAATAGGGTACAGGATCAAGAAACAATGGACCAGATGTGTGGGTCTAAAATAAACCTGTATTTACATAAAGAGATAGGATGAAGATTTAGAGGTTCTTAATCTGGGGTCCATGGACCCTGAGTGTTCACAGATGGATTTGGGGGGTGCAGTATGATCCCTAAAATAGGGGTCAGTAAACTTTTTCATAAAGGACCGTGTAGTAACTATCTCAGATTTTGCAGGCCATATGGTCTCTGTTTCAAATACTTCTCTCTGTTGTTTTAGCGCAAAAACAGCTACTAACAAAACACAGATGAATGGGCAAGGCTGTGTTCCAATAAAACTTTATTTATAAAAATAAGCAGCTGGCCAGCAGGCTCTAAATACTATGCAAATTCTATGTGTATATATGCATAATTGTTTTTGTTGTTGTCATTAGAAGATCCATAGTTTTCTATACCTCTTAAATAGGTTCAAAATCCAAGTGGTTAAGAACAACTGGTCCAAATGGTCTCCAAACCCCTCTAAGCTTAGACATTTCAGGGTTCTATTATATAATTCTACATGCCTTTTAAATTAACAATCTCTTAGAGATACTTTCTCCTCAGTAGGCTCTTTTGATGGATTCTGCTGTGAACTATTAAGTGGACAATAACTACTGTATGTTGAGAAGGAAACACGGGTTGCATTACCATTCAACCTTCCTTTGTTTACCTGGTCAGATGATACTGGCTAAAACACAATACATTCCAGACTGGAATAGAACAGCTCAGTCCTGCACCAGATAGTCTGAGATTTGCTGAGGGGTTTTCCTCCTACCAGAGACCACTTTCTGTGTTCCACTGAAGCCTTCTCCAGAGAAAGAACTCACTTGTCCTGACCACACTAATATGCAGTTTGCATTCCTGGAGTCAGCCAGGTCTGCCCAGGTATGGTGTGGAGGGGAGGGATGCTGCTGGATGTGTTTGATTCATGCATCTCTGCATCTGTTCAGGGACCCTCCCTCTCCTAAGGATTCCCTAGCTTCATGAATCAGAGCATTTTACTCATTGCCTGTGACTATACCAACATGCACTTTTACTCTGCCTCCCTCCAGAGGCCTTGCCTTCCCCTAGGTAGAATCTCTGGGTGGGAATTGCTAATTCTATTCCATTGTGCCCACCACAGAGCCTGGCACCATGCTTTGCACATACATGACAGGAAAAGTAAAGAACTAAAGAAACTAGAGAAGTCATTTTTTAGGTTAGCAGCACTGACATCCCTGAAAGCTACAGCCAGTTTTAAATTCTTACATCACTTTTGAAAATGAAAATGAGGGTTGTCCAAACAACTTGAGTAACAAACAGGATCAAGTGCTTTAAATTTTAGGAACAAGAACAACAGGGACGGACAAATACTATGGAATCATAATGTGATTGCATTCATATTCCAGGTTTTTCTGAGAATGGAGTATTGGGTATGGGGAAGAGGTAGGAGAAAGAAATAGAAAGTGAGGAAGAAACTGGAAGAGGAGAATGAAACCAGGGGAACAAAGAGACAAAGAGGAATACAGTGGAAAGGATGAGTGAGTCTGTCTGCTAACCAACTATTGCTGGGTTGAAATTCAGTGTCATTACCATGCAGCTATTTCTCACAGCAAGTGACCCCCAAAGAAGGAAATAAACCAGCACATGAAAATAACAGGAGTATAAATCATTTAGCCAGTACTTATGGAGACCTTATTCCATATTAGATTCCTGTATACAGCACATCAGGGTTAGTGCTCACTCTCTGAAATGAAACATCAATAAGAGGACCACATGGTGCTGACTGTACCCCCAACTAATATTTCAGTCCAGCTTTAATTATCATGTTCATCTGGCAGCAGCATGGTGCCTGCAAATAGAAATGGGTCATGGGAGGCCTGGGTTCTTGTCCCGGAATATCATTATATGACCTTGGTGGGCCAAACTCTGTGCCTTGGTTTCCTCATTTGTTAAATGTAAATAAGAATTCCCTGCTCTGCTTATTTCACAGGAGTGTTAGGACGATGAAAAGTAGAAAAAAAATACACAGACACACACACACATGCTTGGATAAGTGTAAAATGCCAGATAAATGTAAAATTGACCTTGTTCTCTCCACTTAACAAGGTAGTGGGTAGGCGGGGGGTGGGGACCATGGCATTTTGCACAGAAGGCTTGGTGACTCAATGAAGTGTCTTTTTCTTTCCCCCAGTAATATCTGGTCTGGGATTATTACTGCTTTCTCGACGTTTTTAGACATACTTTTCTCCTTCAGAAATGCCAAAGGTGAAAAATACTATTCCACTGCTATAATTTGTCACCCTTGCTGCCTGAGCAAGACGTGCATAGACAGTTTAGTAATTAAGCTTTTCAACACTGCATCATAAAGTTTTATTCCAGCAAAGGCTATATTTATCAGCTAACAAGTATTAAATCACCCCACTGCTCAAGCCGTTTCTCACTTGAATACGCACCTTTCAAAATAGAACAGCTTTCCTTGGCTGGCTTGATTAATGAAAGTTCTTGTTTAGAAATATTGTGATGATGTGTGGTCCTGTGGGGCTGACATAAATACACCTGGCAACTGTTCCAAATAGTGCGGACCCCTGTCTCCCAGGGGAGTTTGATACCGCAGCCCTGGGTCTTTTAGAGCACCCTGGCCATCTGAGTTTCATGGCCCTCTGGGATGGCTTCCAGCAGGAGATATTCCTACATCCATTTCATTGCTAAAGGGGAAGAGGTAAACGAAAATTTAAACGCAAAATGAGTTTTTAAAATGATTAAAACAGCAAAGTGACAATGATCTCCATTAAACGGTGTTGAGTTTTCTCATGTTGCTGTAGCCTTATCAAAACAGGTGGAAGTCATTGGTAATGGCTTAGAAGAGTACTTTCTTCCTGCAACCCATCCTGCCTTAAGAAATCTCTTTTTTTCCCCTCCTTTGGAGGACATAAATTCATAAAACAAATATAGCATTGTTCTCAAAGGTTCAAGATGCTTTCAGTCAAATGGCTCCAGAATGATAGTTGTGAAACAAAATAGTTACTACATTTGAATGATTTTTCTACTATGTTATGAGGGCAAAATAAAAATAAAGACAAATGTTAGTCAAATATGGGCCAAGATGAAAAAATATCACCATTTTATAGAGACTGCATTAATTTCCTTCTTCCTTTCCCTGCTTTCAAAATAAGTGACATTAATCACATGTGGGCACTTACATTTCTCACCAATTTATTGCTAAAAGCAAACATACAATAATATGCTGTAGGATCAACAAACCCACTTTGCAGATATGTAAGCAAGTTCTGTGTGTGCATGGCAGGGGTGATGTAAGCATGAAACTGTAAACACTACTAAGATAAGAAATCTTTTGTTTGAACCCTTCTTAGTTTGAGAGGCTGCAATGATTTCTTTCCTTTCAAAATGATAAAACAGGCCGGGCGCGGTGGCTCACGCCTGTAATCCTAGCACTCTGGGAGGCCGAGGCGGGGGTGGATCGCTCAAGGTCAGAAGTTCGAGACCAGCCTGAGCAAGAGCGAGACCCCATCTCTACTAAAAATAGAAAGAAATTATCTGGCCAACTAAAATATATATAGAAAAAATTAGCTGGGCATGGTGGCACATGCCTGTAGTCCCAGCTACTCAGGAGGCTGAGGCAGTAGGATCGCTTAAGCCCAGGAGTTTGAGGTTGCTGTGAGCAAGGCTGACACCACGGCACTCACTCTAGCCCGGGCAACAAAGCAAGACTCTGTCTCAAAAAAAAAAAAAAAAAAAGATAAAACAGAACTCATCATTTTGCTTTCCAAATCAGCAACAGGTAGCTTGTTTCGAAGACCGAGGATCAATTTCTTTCCAGCCAGCAAGTCCTGGGGTTAAGTCACAGAAACGTGTAGGTGACATGCTGAACCACGAAGTGGGCAAATATTGAACTATTTTAAGTGCATCTATTTTCTGGTTCAGTAAATTTTTTGTTGTGTTAAATTCATTAAACTTGACACAGTCTAAATGCCCCAGCACACACTGGAAAGCCCGTAAAGGTAACAGCACCAGCCATAAAAGATAGCAAAGAGTAAAGATCAATATATTTTCTCTCAGTTTCTATTTAATTTTTATCTTTTTTATATTAAGACTGGAATTTGTTTTAAGGTCAAAAAGTATAGTGTGACTTGGCAAGTCAAGTTGACTCTTGTTATTTTCTGAAAAATCTGAAGAGAGAGGTTTCTTTGTCAGTCAAGTTGCCCTCTGAACTAAGATGACATCTATGACCTACAATTTGGGATCATTTAATAACTTGGGAGATAAACGAAAAACAAAAATTATATGCTGTTATCCACAGCTTGGAGAAATCTTGTAGTTCAGTAATTTGCAAAATTATTAATTCAAGGACACACTTGAAGCCTTAAGATGAGCCCTTCATAATGTAATTATTCTTTATTCAGAATTGAAATTTTCATAAGGATAATAAAGATTTTGGTAGATGAACTGTTACCGTGATTTAGCGTAATTTTGGGGGAGGGTCATTTGTTAATTTTAAGCAAACTTTTCCTCCAACAAGGAGTAGCCATGGTAATTCAGAAAAGTGAAGAAAGGTATAAGGTATGAGGAATTTCCATTCTAGCATGGGTTGTAACTATCGAAATTATAAAATTGATTTTATACTCCACATGAAAAATGATAATAAGTGAAGAACAATTTTCCAGTAATTTCTCTCAACAAAAAGGAAAAACAAATCAATAACAGAAAATTGTGAAAGCAAAAACCCAAAGCACATGTAGGGAATAAGGATACAGGTACTAAATATAATTCTTTAAAGCTTCAAGAACACATAGGGCAGAAGTGATGCAGCCATCAAAATTGGACTGAGTAAATCCATCCCCTCCACACACAAGGAAAGGTTTGCAATGAAGTGTCATTTGGCCAGGACAGTTGGCAGCAGCATTTGTAACCTGAAAAAGTAAAAAAAGGATTGCAATTCATGTTCTGTGCTTTATGGTGCTGTCATGGCAACACCCACCTGGGGAAGGCTTCTCTACCTAGAGAAATCAAGATTTCTCACAGGGAGCACTGGGGGGTAAAAACCCTAAACCCCTTAAACTCCTCCTCTGGTCTAAGTGTTTACATTTACATTTATATTTTTAAATGCTTAAATTGTTGATTATTAGATAAGATAATCAGAAGTATGTTGAACTTCAAAATTAGTAGGTGCTGTGGTCTGAATATTTATCCTCCTAAAATTTGTATGTTAAAATCCTAACCCCCAAGGTGATGGTATTAGAAGGTGGGGACTTCTGGGAGGTGATTAGGTCATGAAGGCTGAGTCCTCATGAATGGAATTAGTGCCCTTTATAAAATAGGCCCAGGGGAGCTTGTTGGCCCTTTGGATGTCAGAACACAACCAGAAGGTGCCACCTAGGAGAAAGTGGGCCCTCACTGGACACTTAATATACTGGTGCCTTGACCTTGGACTTCCCACCCTCCAGAACCGTGAGAAATAAATTTCTGTTGTTTATAAGCCACCTAGTTTATGGTATTTTGCTATAGCAGGCTGGACAGACTAAGATACCCCTGTTCGCTTCCCCATCCCTCCCTCCCTCTCTCCCTTCCTTCCTTATACACATTCCCTCGTTTTCCCTTCCTCACGTATGTCCTGAGCACTGTTCTGGGCCAGGCCCTATGCTCAGCACAGAAGCAGCAGAATTTTAAAATTTCACAGCCTTGTCCTCAAGGAGCTCTCAGTCCTTAGAGTAAGACTGACACCCAAGCAAAAAATGGCTCCTTTCTATTATTTACTGAGCACCTCAGTGTGTTCCATTTGCAGACTACATTTTATGAAGAAATGAATTCATTGTAGTCAATCCATGTAGGGGACTTTCTATAGAGTTTGATGGATGCATAGAGTTTGCCAGTCAAGGAAACAGGGGAAGATCATTCTAAGGAGAAAGGGCGGCATGTGTAAGTGCCCAGAGTCTATGGGCGTGGGCCGGGGGGTAGGGGACAGAGAGAGAGAGAAAGAAAAGTGAGCTTAGGAAACTGTGGGGCAGGTCACAGTGTGTGTGTGTGTGTGTGTGTGTGTGTGTTGGGGAAAGGGGTTGTCTAGAGGAAGGGACATGGCAGAGAGGCAAGATAAGAGGGATATAGTGTTTCAAATTTTTAAATTAATAAATTATAAATGTCTATTGAAAAAGTAGAACTTATTAATACTACTTAAAAGCCAAAAGGGAGAGAATCAGCTGCAGTCTGGGACTTATATTATTTTGTAGAACCAGGTTTATAATATTTAAAATTATGAAAAAGGCATAGAGATTATTTTCTGGAAAAAATACTCTCAATTTTGGATGGATGATGCTGATAAGCATTCACAGTGAGGAGAATGAGTGGGAGGTGAATGTAGTTATCTTGGACGCTGAGATGGTTTGGCCACTGAAGCACCAAAAACTCCCTAAAAAACCCGCAAAGAAACAAACTTATTACAATGGCAATGTCACTTGGGACTGCTTTATTGCATGACTTCAGAGGGCACTATTCACAGGGACTATAAATGACAGTTCTAGTCTTCCCTGTACAGTGTTTTCATGAAGAGCAATAAGGTAAGGCCCATGAGGATTTGCTTGTTTAAAAATCAGGGGGAAAAAAAAATCAAGAAATGTGACAAATGTTATTTGGATTATGGAGCTAAGATCTTTGTTCTAGATAGGCTGAGCTAGTACATGCCCTTACAGTTTTTTAAAAGCAGAAAAATGCATAGATATGTTTTATTTATATGCTATACTTTGCTTTTAAAAAAGAGGTGGTATTATTATTTCCTTGTTGAACATTTAAAGACATGGACCTCTAGAGACCTGTGTTACTCAGATTCCAGCGTGGAATGTTGAATATCCTCTCTCTTTTCTGGAGGCCACTTTACAGCAGCATCATCTGTCATAGACATAGCTGATAATCTTGAAACCAGCAGATAAGATCTTTGAGTGGCTAAAATAGACAACACATAGTGCAGTCACTGAAGTACAGGCTTGGATGTTCAATCAGAGCTTTTAAACCCATGCTTCAGATAGCATTTTAACAAGCTGGATTATTTGATTTGTCAGTAAAATACTAAGGGAGGAGGAAAACCGCTAGGTTCCTAGATATTAGTGATTTCAGAATGTGACAGCTGATAGTCTGAAAGCAATGGATGCTATATAAAATCTCAAAAACCAGACAGGACTGGGAAGAAGCCTGGCAGTCTGGGGCCATTTAATTGGGGGGGGGGAGTGGGATGGGTGGCAAATAACTTTCTGGCTGTTAATAGGCCCTGAAGGCGTCAGCTATTAGTTGTCCTGCAATCGTTAATGCTCACAATGATGGCCCCAGTTTTCAAGAAGCAATTCTAATATGCATAAAGTATTCATTGCTAGCATTTCTTGAATGTTCACAGCATACCAAATGCTTTACATGAACGCCCTATTTAATTCACACAGCAACTCTAGGAGGTGGTTACTGTTATTCTCATTTTATAGATGAGAAAGTTGAGGCTCAGAAAGATTGTTAGTTGCCTAAAGACAGAAAGCTAGTAGATGAAGCAACAGGGATTGGAACAGAGCAGGCTGACTCCAGAACTCACACTTCTAACACTTTTAGAAACATTTCCATAAAGACTCGATTTAAGTAAAACAAAACAAAAATGTTTGATTAGTCACTTAGATTTAGGTACTTGAAAAATTCACATAAATGTTTCCATAAATGGAATAACCCATTCATATATATACACAGATACATACATTGTGTCTATGCATAATTTTTAAAACAAAACAAAAATGCTTGATAGTCACTTATTTAGGCATCTGAAAAATTCACATAAATGGGATAATTCGTTCACTCATATTCACATATACACACACATATGTGTGTCTATCTCTGTATAATTTACACTCATACATACATAAATCTCCATTTGTGGTAAAGTTTTGATACATTTCGTTGGCATCTTTATACAGATAAACTGTGGCACTATTAAACATTACACAAGTATTAACCAGGAAGGAGCTTAAGAAAAAAAGTTCTGCCCAGTCATGAGCTGGTAATTTATCGTTGCTGTGTAATTTAATTTGATGAGTGGTAAATGCCAGATGCCAGATCACATGGCTGGAAAACTGGGCCACTGATTAGCCAGTCGGCAGTTTGGATGAAATCAATCTCACTGCATTTAGGTGGAATCGCCCATTTTGCAATTACCCAATGAGGAAAATATGAAAACATGGAGTGTGTGTTGGCGAGCTCCTTTACCCATGTGAAGTAAAGAGCCCTGCAGTGGAGAAGCACATAATTGTCAAAGCCACAATCTCACAATAATGCAGCCTTTGGCTATACTTCCAGCCACAGTGAGGAACCACAGCTCAATGACTGTGTTTAAGAAAGATGGCAGGGCTGAAATAACCCCTTGGAAATCCAGGTTGCTTTGCCTCACTTGTGTGCAAGGGCTGCTCAGAAAGAACTGTCTGCTCTAGAGTAGCTCATACAGTTTCTATAAACCCAGGTGATGACTCAACTGGACTTAACAAATCAAAGCAGAAAGAGTGGTTTCATTTCTAAGCAATTTAAACCTCTGTGAATGTGTTTTGTGATTTTCTTTCCACCTGCAAAATAAAAGATAACTCCTAAGCCCCATATGGAGAGCCCTTCATAACCAGGATCTTACCTCCATCCAAATGTCATCTGCTGTCACTGCCTCACCTTTGTCACATGTCCTATCTACCTTCAAACTCAGCGTCTTCAAACACACCTTTCTTTGTTGTGCTTCTGTGGCTTTGAACAAGCCATTCTGCTGGGTGATGTTACATCATTCCCCTCTTTTCTGACAAGTAAATTGCTTATCCTTCACGACGCAGTACAAATGTCACCTGCTCTGAGATCTTGCTCTGCCAGGCAGAGTAAGTGCCTTTCAGCATGTTATTTATGCCTACTGTGTTACTGGCTACTTTGCACTGTAATGGTATCCATACCTGTGTCCCTTCCCGGACTGCATGCTCCTAAGAGTAGGGACTGTGATTCACTGATCTTTGTATCCAAGGCTGAGAACGGTGCCTAGACCACATTCAAGTGTGCAACAGATATTTATTGCGTTAAAAAGAGATAATATTGTACCCAGTTGATCAAATGAAGGTCTTTGCAGGGAACCATCTACACAAAAAGTGTTATTCAGAGGTTCTTGTAGAGCTGGGAAGAAGCTCAAATGCAGAGCTATTGTATTTAGAAGGCTCTCAGTAATGACGAACGAGGGGCTGTTCTCGTTTCTGTGAACTGCTTTAAGTGAATGTCTCATGTCATGTATTAAGTTGAACCACACAAACTTGCTGATTCTGTAGGTCACAATGATAAAATATTGTCAATTTTTATGTGGTTCAGCCTAGTGGTTTCTTTGTATTACGATTATTAGTTGTAAAAATTCACTCAAAATGTCCCTTTGGTGTGAGAATGAAATTAAAGATGAAAAGAAAAAGGGAGGCAAACAAGTAGGCTAGTTCCACAAAATGACAGGTGATAATTAGAAAAAAAAAAAAAAATTCAGACGATGTCCATTCTTTCCTTCCATACCTATCCTGAAGCTAAAGCATGTCCTTGAACTCTGAGACATTTACCCACAGAGAATGGTCTCCGTGGTTTGGCCTACAAGTAGCTGTGTTAATATTTTAGGCTGACCTGTTCTAGTTGGCCATCCAGCCTATAATCTGGTTACTTGAAACCAATCCTTCTGAAACATGACACTAGGTGATGTTCAAGTGGGCTAGGCAAGAATTAAGATTTTATAAATTTTAATCCTAGATGTGCAACTAACTTGATCAGGGACTTGGACAACCTACAAATCATCAAGTTCTTGCTGTTGCATTTCCTCACTTACGTTATGGTTGCAAATTATATTGATACCACATTTCATGGAATCTCAGGTACCATAAAAGGCATCAATATTTTATGTACCAGTGAGAAAGAAAAAAATGGTGTCAACATGACACAAAATTTTATCTTACATTTAATATTTACTAGAAAAGTTCTTTTAGACTTATCTACAGGTATCTTTTGCAAACAAAAAAAGGAAATAAAAGGGAAATACATCAGTTAAGCCCCTCTAAAAATTTCTTCACAGGGTTGGACTTCTCTGAATCACTCTTTAACTGAGAGTTGTTAATATCTGACGTCCGTGCCCTTCTCCACACAATCTGTCCCCTGTGCTGCCTAGAACACTGGCAATGTGGCATTTCTTAGAAGAGTGATCCATTGAATTGTTCTTTCTGGGGTTTTCTTCTGAGCTGTTGACATCTGTTCTGCAGGTTTGGATGATGCATTTTTCTCTTCAGTGGGAAAGAAAGGTTTTCAGACTTCATATTTTTTCTTCAAATGGTTCTTAAATAATTTGTTCACTTAAATATCAAGGGGTTGCAGCTGCCCACTCTGAGACCAAGTTCACATGCATGAAAAGTACATCTTGACTGTCTCCTGGTGTATACTGACTTGATGGCATCTTACAACTGCCGAAATATGGCAAGTGTTAAATAGGGTCAGGAGAGAGATATGGTGAATACCTCATAGTTAGTAAATGCACAACAAGTCAAAAGATAAGGAATGAGTGGCAGGACGCTTTAAGCAGTGGTTTTTTTGGGTAAGCAGTGTTGTTGGTGTAAGGACTTCCAATGTCTTCAGCATTGCTGGTTTAAACCCTCCATTTTTCCCATTCACCCAAATGAGTATCCTCAGGTGAAACTGACAGAGATGGACTCGGTCACCAGAGAATCAATTTTGTTTATTTATAAGGGTAAATGTACCGATTCCAGAATCAAGTCTTATTGTCTTCCCAGACCATTCATCTTGGTAGGCAAATTTCGCCAAGTGTGTCATAGATTATGGGGGTGACACCCGTGCGGCAACTCCTGACAGACATCACTAATCAACTGTGGCATTCTTTTCCACAGAGCCCAGCACTGGCCTCAGCATCCTTCTCCCTCAGTGCTGCAGGCAGCCACTACCAGTCAATTGGAGTTGGCACTCGAGAGGAATCCTATATACCAACCCCGAATTAGAAGGTTACAGAGCGAACACATAATTAGAAAAAAAGGAATTAAATAGACTTTACTGGTTTTTTTCCCCTCTCTTTTCCCATTAAGCTATGATAGCCTGATGCATTGCCTTTCTCCAAAGCAGAGACATTTCAGTGCCAAGAAACAGGATCACATCAAGAGCCATTTCCTCTAGATGATGCTGGAAGCCTAATTACAACTCCTTCTAATAACCTTCTAACCCTTCCCCCCCCCTGCACCCCATCCCCTTCCCAGACCATTGCCCTTCCATGGGTCACATGGGCCTTTGACTGCCTTGTGGAAATAAAATACAAGTGTTTCAGCTACAACCGTAGTTCCACAAAATTGCACACTAAAAATATCAGGGCTTGTGGAAGAAACAAAGTTGGGACAGATTACTCAAAATCTATGGAACTTTGAACCAAGCACTAAATATATATATATATATATATATATATACACACACATACACATCATAGTAAAGTGAATAACAATGTTAATATTCTTCTTGCTTCAGCATCTAGCTAGAGTGGTCCATTCTTTGCAGCCTAAATCTTGTTTCTCCTTTGAGATGTAGGTCCTGGAGGGAAGTTGCTTCTAAAAGAGACTATTTTGATCTAAATTAAAAATATTATCTAGGATGCAGTCTTTTTTCATCCATCTGTCATTTTCGTGTAGAGGAAATATCTTTGTGGTTTCATCTTCTGCACTGCACCTTTGTGGATGAGCTTAACATGCTGGAAAACCCAGCAGTCCTTCAGGCTACTGAAAGAGCCACTATTTGCACTAAAGGAAGGCACCTTTTCAGTGTTTTTTCCTAAGCTCTTCACATTTGGTAAGGCTTTATCTTTGTTTGTGAGAAAACTTGCCCCCATTACTTCAAAACATAAACACGTATGAAACCAATATAATTCACCTGATACTGATCTTCTATTTCCCTCAATTGCACATGAGATAATTCACATAAAAAAAAACAACCCACGTGTTGTGAAAAACCTGTAGATAATTTTACTGCTTTCTTATGTTATATTACATTCCTGTGGGTCACCTTAATTAGCCTTGGGTATGCATGAATCTTGACAGCAGATGGAGATGTCTGAGCTGTCACTTGTGATTTTGATACACTGCCTCTTTTTTTTGATCTTCATTCATCCCAATGTCTGAGGGTGACTCTTCATTTAAATTGTCCCTGAATTCAGGGAAATCTTATTGTTGCCTCGCTGCATACTAACTTGATTGGGGGCAAACTCTGAGCAATAATCTCCTTGCCTTGGCATTTTCCCTGTCCACAGTGTCTGTGAGGTATTGACCACACTGGCAATAATGAATAGCTATAAAGGCCGAGATGGTATAGAGCTGATTCATACATTTCTCCCTTCTTTGCCTTCCTCTACTCTGCTGCCAGTGTAAACCTGAACCCATGCCATGGTACATAAACAGCAGAAATGGAATATTTGGTTAACTTATTCTTTTATAGCCTCTAAGCAAAGTACAAAGGTAGTGGTTCCCAAAAGGCAATCCATGGCAAGATGAAAAAAAAAAAAATAAGGAGAATTATGAGCTTTTTCATAGAGCTAAGAGTGTTATTATATTTGTAATATTTATAAATGTTATGAGGTTATATCTATATTTTTTGGTTATTCTTTTCCTTAAATTCTTGCAGCTGCATTTTCGTTTTTTAAATTTTTAACTGCAGAATAAAAAAGATAACAATATTACATTAGATCCCAAAATATTTGGAGAATTTTGCTGGGCCATGAAATAAAAATGCCTGGAACCACTGCTCTGGGTGAGGCTTGATGTGGCTCAGAGCACAGAGTCCCTATCAGCCTGAAGAATGTTTTCCAGAAAGAGGAGGGATAGAGGTCAGTGAGGAGCTAAGGTGAGCTTTGAAAAACCATCAGTACTCTCCAGTAATACTGGACAACCTGAGACTGGGCTTGGCGAGAGGATGAGTAATTTTTAAAAACAGAATGCAATCTTGCATAAAACTCATTTCCCAGAAACTTGCACAACTTCTCTTTTGTACAAATGTTTATCTAGATAGAACTAGAATCTGGAGTAACATGTTCCTTGTTTGTTCACCTATTCAGTCATTATCAAATGTTTGGAGAAAAATAGGGAATGGGAAAAAAAAAGACTTAATCAAATATGGAATAAATATACACACCTTCAAATGGCATGTGGCCTAGAGGGTAAATGTGGTTCATATGGATCCTCTGTATATATCTCCCCATTTTTACCATATTCCCAAAGCATTGATTATAGCAACTGTCTTATTCCTGTTTACAAAAATAGTGAGAAGGGTAAATAAATGAAGGAGAGACCAAAACTTATTCTGATGTCAATGGAAATTTTTACCTATTTGTAGATGGGGAGCCAGTCTAGATACTCTGAAAAAGATGATACATCAGTGATCAGTGTTGTGTCAACAGTGAACAATATTATCGGCCACTAAGTAAGTTTCCAAGATATAGGAAGATCTGGGACAATGAATGTTGAAGACTGAGTTTTGTTTTTGTTTTTTGTTTTTTAACATACACAATATTTTCTATTGGCCAAATTCAATCTGTAATGTTCCTACTTCTACTAGGGGTATATTTATCCCAATACTCTCCTCTTTTTAAAAAATCCCTCTGGAGTCTGATGAAAATCCGATAAAATGTTGCTGATTCCACTATCCATAACTTACCAAAATGCAATTTGGTAAAAGACGTTTGATGTTTAAAAGCCTTTTGAGTCCTCAGAAATAACAAGATATGGGGGCTGTGTCTTATTCATCTTTTTATGCCTGGTGTCTATTCCTCCATTGTGCACGATTGGTGTTGAATAAATGTTTGTGCAACGAATGTATGCACACCGGCTCACAAAAAACTTATTCAAACTTTTGAAAGTTTTAAATTCTCTGCCTTCAAATTGTATCTAAAGGTGGTGGAATTTTTTTTCTCTATGAAAATAATTTTCTTTGGCTTCTCAGTCTCTAAATTTTGCTTTCTCCCTACCCCTGCCCCCAAATAACCATGTCATTAACTTCCTTCTCTTTTGTCACACTGACACCCCACCATTCTAACCCAGTTCTTGAGCTGTGGAACTGCCCAGGGCAAAAACTATTCTGGTACCCACCATCCTTTTCCTGACACTAAGTCATCACCCTTAGAAAGCTGAATTCTGCTGCTTCGGGCTCACTTTTTGTAGACACTAGGCAAAGGCACCAGGAACATCTGTATCAGCCTGGATTTCAAACAGAAAGTGAAGATGGTTTCACATCCAGCTAATCCACCCTCATCTCATAAAATGCCATCTTATATAATATCTTGAAAAGTGTGTAAAACATAACTAGACAAGCATGTATGTATGAATGTATTTGTGTGTGTGTGTGGGATATATACATATTTGTCTTAATTTCAAAAGAGGGAGAACATAGTGACACAGCCCATATAATTGCCACAGTGCATGGCTAAGCTGCAGAGAACATTCACCGACATTAAATCCAAATATACTTAAAATTTTTTTTTCCTGGGAGATAGTAAATACATTCTTGAAAGCTATAGGTGTCTGAGAGAAAAGAAACCACCTTTTCTGGGTGACCTAGCCAATTTATGTCTTTTAAAACTTCTTTCTTAAAACAGCTGACTCTCTATGCTAAGATTTTTGCAGCAAAGAAGAAATCATATGCGCATGTAATATATTTGCTATATTATTAAGAAAAGTGATGATAAAGATTTTTTCCTAACCATACATTGCATATTATTGAAGATAACTGATACTTAGAACTGGGATAATAATGATAAATTGGGCACTGATTATGCAATTTAATCTATTTTTAGGTGTATTTCCTTGATAATTATACCTCTTTTGGCCACTGATTTTTAGGCTCTTAGCCCTATGTCATCTTATGCTACAGCACTTAATATTCATAAAGAGCTTTATCAATGCATGGGTGCTTTCTTGCAGAGATGGTACATTTTTAATTGGTTTTTATGTGTTACGTTCATCATTTCATCTTTCCTCTGTTCCATCTCTCCAGTGTTCTATTATATTTAATGATGATTTCATAAACCTATTTCTTTGTTGTGCTTTAGGGAAAGGCTTGCCTGCACTGTGGACTCCTGACTACGGAGCTCTGTATCTGGTACTACAGAGAGCTGCTGTAAAATTTCTATTGGTTGGAATACTCTAGGTATGAAGAAAGTGATGTGGTTTGGTCAATTCTCAGTGGAACTTTTCACTTTATTGGTATTTGTCTATTCTATTTTAATAAACCATTGGGTAGATGCAGGCAGAACGTGCCACAAATCAATTATATGATCCGTATAGCAGCTTTAGTGGGCTCAAACGGCAAAGGACATACTTTGCTGAAATTGTATATTCAATTGCTAAGGTCTACATTGACTCTGTTTGGACCTATTCTATCTATTAAAATCCTGGAAACACTGGCGCAGACTATTTTGATGAGGACTTGCTCAGAACAGGCACACAATAAAGAATGAGATACGGTTTTCTCTAGTACCATTGCAGTAATAATGGACAAAACAATAGTCATATTACATTCCCCTTTAGAGTTTTTAATTTAATAGAAAATTGTTCTGCCCTTCAGCAAGCTTTATTGTGTTCATTCATTCATTCTTCAAGTATTTGTTTTATTCCTAGGAGTCGCTGAGCACTATGAAAAGTGTGATGGTAAAAAACCAGTTCCCTTCTGTAAGGAGATTTAACAGATTTGGAATCCTTTTGTTTTCATCTATATAAAAATGTTCTGCCACAATCTCTCAAAGGATCCAATTGGTTGGGATTCTAGGATGAAGAGGGCCAAAAATGCTTTCAATGGTGAATCCAGCTGAAAATCATTTTTCCTCTTCAACTGGGCCTCATCACTTCTTCCCCTGCTTAAATTGACAGCGGCTTAGTTTCCCACTGACTCAATCCTTCTGCATCCCTTCTCCTATTCCCTATTTATCCTTCTTCTTGACAACCCAGAAACATGGCCATGGGCATTTCTTTCTGGTTCTCACTCATGTTGAATGGACCCAACAGCTTTATGTCTGAGCTCTGGGATTACGGCAGAAAAAAATGTAGCCATTTTGATCTTCAGGTCTAGAAACAACCTTCCTTCTACTCTTTCCACTGTGAAAACAAGAGGTCAACTCCTGTGTTCCTCAGAGGGATAAAAGAGACAATAATGGAAGATAAAAAAAAAAGTGGTTTTTAAAGTCAGCCTAATTGAAGTATAATTTAGCTATAGTAAATTCATTTTTATATGTACTTTCTATAAATTTTGACATGTAACTGCCACTACAAACAATATAGAGAACATGTTCATCACCTCCCAAATTTCCCTTGTGCCCCTTTGTATATAATCCCTTTCTCCCAATCACAGCCCCTGACAACCACTGATCCATTTTTTTTCATCCCTACGGTTGCACCTTTTCCAGAAAGTCATATAAATAGACTTTGAGTCTGATTTCTTTCACTTAGATAATGCTTCTAAGATTCACTCGTGTTATTGCAGATATTGCTAGTTTGTTCCTTTCGATTACTGAGCAGTTTTTCATTTATGGATGTACCATAATTTGTTTATTCATTTACCAGGTGATGAATATTTGGGTTATTTCCAGGTTTGGGCAATTATTAATAAAGCTGCTATGATCATTTACTTTTAGGCTTTTGTGTGGATATGCATCTTCATTTCTCTTGTGTAAATCTCTGGGAGTAGGCTGCTGGGTCACGTGGTGGGGGTGTGTTCAATTTTATAAGAAACTGCCAAGCTGTTTCTCAAAGTGGCTATGCCATTTTGCATTCCCACTAGTGGCATGTGACAGTTCCAGTTGTTTCACATCCTTACCAGCATTTATTATCTTCAAAGGTTTTCTATTTGAGCCATTCTTTTTTGTTGTTGTTGTTGTTTTTTTTATTGAGACAGAGTCTCACTCTGTTGCCCAGGCTAGAGTGAGTGCCGTGGAGTCAGCCTAGCTCACAGTAACCTCAAACTTCTGGGCTTAAGCAATCCTACTGCCTCAGCCTCCCAAGTAGCTGGGACTACAGGCATGTGCCACCATGCCTGGCTAATTTTGTTCTATATATATTTTAGTTGGCCAGATAATTTCTTTCTATTTTTAGTAGAGACGGGGTCTCGCTCCTGCTCAGGCTGGTCTCGAACTCCTGACCTCGAGCGATCCACCCACCTTGGCTTCCCAGAGTGCTAGGATTACAGGCGTGAGCCACCACTCCTGGCCATGAGCCATTCTTATATGTATGTCTTGGCATCTCATTGTAGTTTTAATTTGCCTTTTCTTAATGATCATTGATATTCAGTATCTTTTTGTGTGCTTATTTACCATCCATGTCTCTTCTTTTCTATGTGTGGTAAAACACACATAAAAAAAAAATTTACCATTAGTAACAACCACTGGCAAAAACTAATCTGCTTTCTGTCTCTATGGATTTTCCTATACTGGATATTTCACATGAATGGAATTATTCAAGACGTGGCCTTTGTGACTGGCTCCTTTCACAGTAGCAGAGTGTTTTCAAGGTTCATCCATGTCATGGCAGGTACCAGTACTTCATCTCTTTTTATGGCTGAATGATATTCCATTGTATGAAGATACTGCCTTTTGTTTATGCATTCATCAACCGATAGACATTTGGGTTGTTTCCATCTTTTGGCTTTTTTGAATCATGCAGCTATGAACATTTGTATACACAGTTTTGTTTGAACAAGTTTTAAATTCTTTTGAGCATATACCTAGGAGTGGAATGGCTGGGTCATATTGTAATTCTATGCTTAACTTACTGAGAAACTGCCAAACTGTTTTTCACAGTGGCTGCACCATTTTACATCCCCACCATCAAAGTACAAGTGTTCCATTTCTCTACATCCTTACTAGTACTTGTTATTGTCCATTTTTTAAAAATTATAGCCATCCTAATGGGTGTAAAATAGTATTTCATTGTGGCTTTGATTTGCATTTTCTTAATGAATAACGATGTCGGGCATCTTTTCATGTGCTTATTGGCCATCTGTATTTCTTCTTTGGCAAAATGTCTATTCGAGTCCTTTGCTCATTTTTCAGTGGCTTTTTTTTTTTTTTTTGCTGTTGAGTTGTAAGAGTTCTTTATATATTCTAGATAGTAGATTCTTATCAGATATGTGATTCATAAGTATTTTCTCTTGTTCTGTGGGTTGTTTTTTCACTTTCTTGATAATCCTTTGATGAACCAAAGTATTAAATTTTGATGCAGTTCAAATTATCTTTTCTTTCATTGCTTATGTTTTTGGTATCATATCTAAGAAACATTACCAAATCCAAAGTCATGAAAATTGACCTCTACGTTTTCTTCTAGGAGTTTTATGATTTTAGCTTACATAGTTAGGTTTTTGATCCATATGGGGTAAATTTTTGTATGCAGTGTGAGGTAAGGGTCCAGCCTCACTCTTTTGTATGTGAATATCCAGTTGTCTCCATGGCAAATATTGAAAAAACTATTCTTTCCCCATTGAATGTTCTTGGGAACACAGTCAGAAATCAATTGACTGTGGGTAGGGGTTTATTTTTGGACTTTCAATTGTATTCCACTGATCCATGTCTATCCTTATGTAAGCAGCACACTGTCTTGATTACTGTAGCTTTGTGGTAAGTTTTGAAATTGGAATGTGTGAGTCCACCAACTTTGTTATTTTTGAAGATTGTTTTGGCTATTTGGGGGGGCCCTTGCAGTTCCATATGAATTTTAGGATCAGCTTTTCCATTTCTGCAAAGGCCACTGGGATTTTGATGAAGATTATAATCAATCTGTAGATCACTCTGGGTAATGCTGCTGTCTCAAAAATATTAAGTATTTCAATACATGGTGGCTTTTCGTTTATTTAGGTCTTCTTTAATTTCTTTCAGCAATGTTTTGTAGTTTTCAGTGTAGAATCCTTGTGATGCTATAGTTAAATTCACATCTCTTCTTTAGTAAAGTGTTCTTTCAAATCTTTTGCCAATGTTTAGATAATTTGAGCTTTTAAAAAATTATTGATTTGTGAGAGTTCTTTGTATATTCTGATAACAGCCTTTTATCAAATATATGATTTGCAAACATTTTTCTAAGTCTGTGGCTATCTTTCATTTTCCTAATATTGTCTTTCAAAGACATTGTTTTTTATTTTCATCAAGCTCAATTTATCAATTTCTTCTTTTATGGTTTGTGTTCTAAGAAATGTTTGCCAAATCCAAGGTCATAAAAGATTTTCTCCTATTTCACCTAGAAGTTTTACCCTTTAAAGTTTTATGTTAGATCTATGATCCATTTTTAGTAAATTTTTATGTATGGTGTGAAACACAGACTTTTAAATCTAGTTACATTTTAAAATTTTTATTTTGTTGCTTACTAAATGTATCACTTTAGGAAAAACATTCAATAGGAATCTCAGTTTCCTCATTTAAAGCAAAGATCATATTTGCTTCCTGATCTATCAGAACTGTTGTGAAGATCAAATGAAAACAAGTATAAAAGTGTTTTCTAAAATCAGAATTATAAACATTAACTTCTAGTTGACAGTAACAAAAGTAGAATGGTATAAGAAAGTGTCATAATTGGGAGAAAGCCAGAATTCAAAAAATTACTACAGTAAAGTGAGGTGTTTAAAAGCACTTGTTTTTAAAGAGGCCTGTGCCTGGATTCCAGTTTTGCCATTCCCTGGCAGCTGAACCTCAGACAAGGTAGGTACCTGGACTCTCTAATCCTCAACTTTCTCACCTATGCAATGGGGAAGGAATATAAACTCCACAGGGTGGTTGGAGGATGAAGTGAGTTATATACAGAGCCCGTGAGCTACACAGAGTAAAGAATTAATAAATAGCATTTTTGAAAGAGAAAGAGAGAGAATGAAAATATATATATATATATATATATATATATATATATACTGTGTAATAAAATGCTGATGTGGACTATCTCATGGCATACAGAAGTGCTATAACACACGATGGCAAAGACCAAGTGAAAAAGAAAGAACAAGGGAATCTGAAATAGAACCAGTACAGCCTCTACTTTAGATACTTCTAACTGTGGTAATAGCAATGTCCCAGCCAGAAGATATCAACAGCACCGTAACTGAGCAGAATTGAGCTAGAGGACATTATCCAGACATCTTAGTATGACCAACTAGAAGCACGGAGTCAGCTTATCTCTCCAGCCTCATCGTCCCACATTCTGGTTGCTCCCTATGTTTCCACCAAACTGTATGGGCCATTCCTCAAATGCGCCTTGCCTCTTTGACACTTTGACTCTGGAAAAGTGCGTGTGTTTTTGGAACATTGCTCCAAAATCACTCCCTTTGCCTGTCTTCCTCATCTTGCAGGATTTAGCTCAAGTGAGATCTCTTATTTTAGGAAGCTATTTCTTACCACTTTTTCCTCAAGTCTGCTGTGTGCTTACAGAGTACATTGTGCTTACCTTTTGTATAGCAAACATCACTATATCATGATTATCTGCTTACTGGTCACCCTTGCTGATTGATTCTACGTGAAATTCCTTAAAGAAGGGAGATGTTGGCCGGGCGCGGTGGCTCACGCCTGTAATCCTAGCACTCTGGGAGGCCGAGGTGGGCGGATCGTTTGAGCTCAGGAGTTCGAGACCAGCCTGAGCAAGAGCGAGACCCCACCTCTACAAAAAAATAGAAAGAAATTATATGGACAGCTAAAATTATATATACAGAAAAAAATTAGCCGGGCATGGTGGCGCATGCCTGTAGTCCCAGCTACTCGGGAGGCTGAGGCAGGAGGATTGCTTGAGCCCAGGAGTTTGAGGTTGCTGTGAGCTAGGCTGACGCCACGGCACTCTAGCCCAGGCAACAGAGTGAGACTCTGTCTCAAAAAAAAAAAAAGAAGGGAGATGTTTTTGAGTCTTTGGAACCTAGTACAATGTCTGGTATATAGTAGGAGCTCAACAAAGTATGTTGAATGAAAAGGTGAGTATATATTATTAATTTCTAATGTGGGTATAAGCAATTCTTGTCAACTAAACTTTTTTGTTTGTTAGTTTTACAGCATACTGCTGATGTCCACTCTAAACAGATGAGGAAGACTTACTCTTTATGGAACAGTGTAGGGCCTATTTCTCTTAGGGAATCTATGCCCATGTAATAACATCTACCATCTGGTTTTATGCATTAATACTGAGTACAGATGAATATATTTAGAATTTTCCCAGGACCAAAGACACAGACTCCTTTTTAAAGTTTTCTATGGAGTATTGCTGTTCCAAATAATTAGTTGTTCTGAATAAGTGTGATACTGACTACATGGCAGGGTAAGTTCCAAGAGTACTTGAGAAAAAAATGACTTCATTTAAACTCATATGTGTTAAAACATTTAATAGTTCATATAATATGGAATTCTGTGAAAAGGGGAAATATCTGCCCATATAAACTTCAATTAAACTGTGACCGTACATCCTAATTCAATGATGAGAATTTCTCAGCTGGTGATCTCACACATGTACAACCTCATAATAAACTGAAGCGAGGGGTTAGTTATATGCCAGTGACAAAGAGATGGGTGATTACTGAATGGAATGCTCAGCACTGACACCTGTTAGGTGTCCTGTATGGGGTCATGCTGTGGTCCACCTGTCTCAAAGGGCCTGTTTTGGCTCTCCAAAGGTTCTATGAACTTACGGTGCATAGGCAAGCATGCTCTTGTGGCCATAATTTCTTCAGGAAATGTTGACTCATGGCACAAGTGTGTTAAATTACCAAACACTGGAAAATGTGCAAGTTAGTTTAGAAATGAATGGCAAGAAGTTGGAAAATCCTTCAGCAAAAAAAAAAAAACAAAAAAAACAAAAACAAAAAAACAAAACCAAACACCTAACTGGCAAGAGTTCCTTGTTTCCACAGGGATCTGCCACTTTCATCTCACCTTGTTCTGATGTTATTCAATAGTCCCTCATGGGCATGACTAAGTGTCACAGCCCCTGGCATTGAATCAGTCCCTACTGAGACAGCCCTGTCCAGAACTATTTATATATATGAAACAGAGAGAAGAGAAAAGAGAGAAACTCTGAAAAGAGTAGAGAGTGAGTAAGAAAAGAGAAAAAGTGGGACAACATGTGGGCATGAAGAGAGGTAATCAAGAAAGGACAGCAAGGGACATGCAGTGATGAGCTCCCAACAAAGAAAGACCATCAAAGCACCGTCACCCCACGTCCTCCCTACCTCCTCCTCCTCTTGCTACAACTATCTGGTAATATTAATTGAGAAATTGCTTTGCACTAGTGTCTGTAGTAAATATTTTCTACAGTGTTCTCTCATTTCACCCTAACCACAACACGAAGGCTAGGCTTAACTGTTACCATTTATAGATGAGGACCTTGAAGCCTACAGTTGTGGTCTAGCCTGTGCCAAGGCACACATAGAGCCCACGTTTGAATCTGAGTCTGTCCGACTCCAAAGTTCAATATCATAATCATATCACATTATTAAAAATCTAGGAATTAGCCAGGTGTGGTGGTGCACACCTGTAGTCCCAGCTACTCAGAGGCTGAGGTGGCAGAATCGCTTGAGCCCAGGAGTTTGAGCCTAGGGTGGGCTATATAGTGACACCCTGTCTCTTAAAAAAAAAAATAGGAATTGTAAAGCACAAATATGGGAGAAAAGTCGTAGGAATAGTGTTAGAATGACCAAAAGAGCTCGATTTCATTGTGGAAATGAACTGTAATATAAAACAATGCACCTAATGTTCTTTAATAACTGATTATTGTATTTCCAAGTACTTATCCTAGAAGGCCATATATGTATATCCATATTCATGCACTGGTCAATGTCTTTGAGGGTTGCTAGGTTTAAAATTGCTTTTAGAATGAGCTTACTGGACACATTAAAACAGATAAACAAATATAAACCAGTTGCATTTCCTTAGTTACATTGAAAAATATCTTAAAAATTGTTAAGAATGACCCTCCAATTTATTAAAAAGAGTTAAGTACAAATTACTTTAGTTGTTTTTAAAACAATAAATGTAACCTCAAATTTCAAAGACCTGATCTAACTGGTGATATGTGGAAGAGTATGCGTCGGGCTCTGAAAGAGATGACCGATCTTGTTGAAATGGGTATAGCTTGTCAAAGTGGCGGGACACTTTGAAGGGGACAACAATCCTTTGGATTTACAAGATTGATATATTTATGAAATCAGTCACTGCCTTCCAGTGTCACCTCACCTAAAAGAAGAAAATGAAGGTAATAATAGAAAATGCATAGAAAAGAAAAAGAGAAAATTAAACCACCTGAGCTTTCAATGTTCTAGTTAGACACAATTACCCACCAGAAATTAATCTTACAAAAGAATAATGGAAGCATATGGGTGGTCTGTTCTGTGTGCACACCTACTTCCCCCCACCTACAAATCTGTAAGGAAAATTCTGGCTTTAAGCTACCGAACATTTGCTCTTTTCTCTCTTACTCCTTCTAACTCCTGGCAGTACTTTGCCAAGTGAGCTAATCCATTGGGGATGACCTGAGGAAGCAAAAATGGGGACTTTGTATTGAAAAGGGCAAAGAGTTCCTAGTTTAAGAGGGAAAAAAAAGAATAGAGTCAAAAGTGAAGAACACGAATAGAAGGGTGAAGAAAGGAAAGAGAAAACAAGAGATAAGCCTGCATGGCCGATTGTCAGGGAAAGTTTCTGTGGGAATTAAGAATTAAGGGTGCAAAAAGAGGATTTGAGGGAGCTTTCAGAAGTGAGACATACAGGGAATTAGAAGAGAGATTTCCAAAGTATCATTGAAGATGATAAATTTTGGATATTCTTTAAAGTTTCTGTAAGTGATATCAGTAAAGACTGGAATTAATTTAAATTCCTTTTGATTGCTGGCTTGTGTTTCTTTAACTGCAATAGTATGCCAAGTCTGGACCACGAGAGGCTCTTGAGTTATTCAGGTTATAGCAGTATATTATTTATAGCAAGTGTTGCTAACACTGGATTCATGGAAGGATTTTAGGGTTGCTGATAAAGCCTCATAATTGGATGCAATTTTTGTGTTTATGTGTATGTGTATTTTTTTTTAATGAAGAGAATCTTTATGTTCATAGCTTTTATCAGATCCTTTAAGAGTTCATGATCCTTCTCACAAAAAAAAAAAAAAAAAAAAAAAAGGAAAGGGAGGAGAGTAGGTATAATCTGAGTGCAAAAGGCTAAGTGAAGAAATATAACTATAGGATATAACTGATTTCTAATTGTACTGTGCAAGCTTAGTAGGCTAGTCCAATTCCATTTATTTTGCCAAAGATATCAATGTATTCATTCACGACCTCCTTTCTCTCCCTAAATTTCTCTCCTGATGTCCTTGGTATCTGAAAATATATTTGGTGATTTTTAAAAAGTAAAGCAATCCGTGAGAGTGCTAAATAAAGTTGGGGGAAAGGGCCACTAACATTTTCTGGAACTGAAGAAAGATGAGGAAAATTAGAGCAAAACCCAAAAGCAAACCAGAAATGTACTATAGTTTGAGAAAGGCATCACGGTAGACACTGAAACAGAGGAAAACACAGCAAAAAAATAAAATAAAATAAAAATAAAAATAAAAATAAAAAAATGGTCAGAGCATTAGGGTTATCAAACTGATTAAATGTTCCCTGGCAAGGTACATGGAAAGGCATTGTCAGTTACTATTCTGCTGAAAAGGTTAAAAATATTACACAATTAATTAAAATTGTTACAGAAATCTTGATTCAATGCATTGCAGACTAAGCATCAAGTTATATTAACTGGGTAAACATTCAAATTATGGAGGGCAAATAGCTGCAAAAGGGAGGAACTGAGAACCACAAAACATGTGCCATTGCTTTGCTAAGTTTGTTTGAACCACCTACTCAAGTGCTTTATTCAAATCCAAAATAGGAGGCACAAGAGCAGCTCCCAAGTCTTACCAACACGCCTTCTTTCCTCATCTGCCTCGTTCCTCATTGAGGAGTGGCAGCCACAATAATGCACCATTATTTTACTACTCAAGACAAAACTCAATTTAGAGTCTTAGAAGAAGGCCTTCAGCAAATCTTAGTGTTTAGGGTTTCATGGGCAGTGTACTAGACATATTGTAGGCATTCATTAAATCCTTATTGAATAAATAACTAAATGAATAAATGAACAAACATTTTTTACCCCACTGCTGCCATTGTGATATGTGACATTAGAGATGGTGCTGGGCATGAGAGAGCAACAACACCAGGGAAACTATAAACTGCCCCCATGTAAAATACTATGCTTATCTCTTGCTGATAGCAGCCACTGCCTTACAGTGGCTTGAGCCTTAGAGAGCTGATGCTTTCTGCAGAGGTTTTATGGGGTAGAGGTAGATAGTACCTCATAAAGGGATCCACCAAGGGATTTGGGGAAAAGGAGGGTGTGGTAGGCAGAAATAATGCCCCTACCAAAGATGTCCACATCTCAATCCCTGGAATCTGTAAATATGTTATGTGACATGAGAAGGAAGTTTTAAGGTTGCAGAAGGAATTAAAATCACTAATCAGCTGTACTTGAGATGAGATTAGCCTGGATTATCCAGCTGGGCTCGATGTAATCTCAAGGGTCATTAAAGGGAGAGTGAGGTAGAAGAAAAGGCCAAGAGTAGGTGAAATGGGGGAAGGATTTGGATCCGAGTTGCTGGCTTTGAAGATGGAGGAAGGGGCCTCAAGCCAAGGAATATGAGCAGCTTCTAGAAGATGGAAAAGGCAAAAAAATGGATTCTCTCCCAGAGCCTCCAGAAAGGAACACAGCCCTGACAACACCTTCATTTTATCCTAGTGAAACCCATTTTGGACTCTGACCTCCAGAACCACAAGATAATATAACAAATGTGTGTTGTTTTAAGCTACAATGTTTTTGGTAATTTGTTACAGGAACAATAGGAAACAGAGGATGAGTGAAGAGAAGGGAAGGACTTGAGAGGCACATTATGCTTTTTGTCTTTATTAGCCATGGGCTCTTAAGGAAGTCATTTCATCTCTTTGAGGGTTCATGTTCTCATCACTATAGGAGGTTAAAACTAGCAAACTCACGAGACTACTTTTAAATATATATATATATTTAAAATAATCCATTTAGGATTTATTTTTACCACTGGATAGATTTTTTAATTTTTATGATGACTTTGTTTTATTTTTATAATGACTTTATTTTTTCTAGAGCTGTTTTAGGTTCACAGCAAAATTGAGAGAAAGGGTTCCCTGTCCCCACAAATACACAGCCTCCCCATTATGAACACCCCCCACCAGAGTGGGACATTTTTTACAACTGATGAAGTGTCTACATGATACACCTTTATTTTCCCAAGTCCATAGTTTACATTAGGGTTCACTCTTAGTGTTGTACATTCAGTGGGTTTGGGCACATGTATCATGACATATGTCTAGCATTATGGTACCAGACAAGTATTTTCCCAGCCCTAAAAATCCTTTTCGCTCTGCCTAGCCATTCCTTCCTCATCCCTAACCCCCAGCAACCACTAATCTTTTTACTGTCTCCATAGTTTTGCCTTTTCTAGAATGTCATATATAGTTGGGAATCAAACAGTATGTAGTTTTTTTAGATTGGCTTCTTTCACTTAGTAATGATGCATTTAAATTTCTTCCATGTCTTTTTATGGCTTGATAGCTTATTTCTTTTTAGTGTTGAATAACAGTCCACTGTCTGGATGTACCAGTGTTTATTTATCCATTCACCTACTGAAAGACATTTTGGTTGCTTACAAGTTTTGGCAGTTATGAATAAAGCTGCTATAAACATCAACGTACAGATATTTTGTGGACACAAATTTTCAGCTCCTTTGGGTAAACACCAAGAAGTGTGACTGCTGAATCATATAGCAAGATGATGTCTAGTTTTATAAGAAACTGCCAAACTGCCTTCCAAAGTGGCTGTGCCGTTGTATATTCCCAACAGCAATGAATGAGTTTCTGTTGTTCCACATCCTCGCCAGGATTTGGTGTTGCCAGTGTTCTGCATTTGGGCCATTCTAGGTGTGCAGTGGTTTCTCATTGTCATTTATAAGACTACTTTCGCTGTTAAATGAGATCACATCTTTGAATCACCACCCGCCAGGTCTGGCACACTGTACGTGCTCATTATTGCTCTTCCCCTTCTTCTTTCCTTTTCTTCCCCACCCTCCACAGTCACCAAGTGTCAGGATGCAGTATAAGGACCATCAAAGAAGAGAAAAAGAGGAAAAACAAAATGAATAGAGAGAAAGAGTCAAGACTGAGGGGTCTAGAATGGGGAATTCACACTGGCTACCAGCCACCAGCCACCAGCCACCAGCCTCAAACGAGACTTTTGTAAGATGAGGGTGTGCAAGGCTCTATCATTTGTTTTCCAGAGAAAAAGAAGAGAAGGAAGGGGTGGGGTGTGGAGAATAGGAGAAGATTTGGGTGGAGCAGGACACGGAGAGGAGGAAAAGAACAAGAACATAGGGTGGGACCCAGGCTGGAAGAAAATATGGCGTGATTTCCCCTGCAATGGCACTGTGACTCCACTCAAAAATGAGTGAAGCTTAAAAATCAGTTAGTTGTTCCTCTTCCTTTTTTTGTCCCTGGTCCTACAACATCTTTCGCTTCAGTTTAGCACTGTATTAGGCCGTATTCGTAACAAACATACATGAATTCATTGAAGGCAGATCATAAGTGCTGGGATGGCAAGGGAAGAAGGGTACACATATTTATGTGAAATTCCAAAGGTTAAGGATGGACCTTTTGAAAGCATTGGAGAAATGCTCTCTTGAGGAGATTAGCTGAAAACCAGTTAAATTATATTAAATCTCTGGACCTTTCATTAATTATTCCTTTTTTGAAGGTGATGTTTATGTACATATGAAATGCAATGTAGGTAAGAACTCTATCATAAATGGCAATATTATGTTCTGTAGAATGATCCTCAAGGTACTATGAGAGGTATATGATTAGTGGAAAATGCAAACTTTCAAGTCTGAATAACTTATTCCCTTTCAGGTTTTGCAGCCAATGTAACCTTCATGACTACAGAGTTGTAAATGTAGTGGGATAATTTCAACATCCAAATTATAAGAAAAATCATTGCTAGGGTTTGGAGGTACATTGTGTTCAAGGATTTCTTATTAAATTTTTTGATGTTGCACAACTTTGAATTGGTCACTGTGTGGTCAGGACAAATCTACTTTTATTAACACATCAAATTTTAAGAAATAAGTAGATTTTAAAACCATTTTTCAGTTAATTAATAAATTATTTATGAAAATGGCATAAAAGAAAACTTCACAAACTATTGTTTCTTTTAAAAGAATATTTATAAACTGCAAAGTTACTCTGTGTGTAATATATCTAGCTTCAAAGTATATTAACAAGATTACTTCTGTTTCTTTTTCAAGCCAAGCTAAAATCGAGTTAAGTATTATTTAAAGACATTAGCTATTGAGATTTTTCAATGCTTTTAAAAGGAAAAAGTAAAGGCTTCTAAAGTGACCATGACATGTTTAAGTAAATATTTTTCTCAAAGGTTCCTTGTATAATTTAACTTGAGAAGATATGGGTAAACATGCAATATTTTAGGAAGTAGTTTACCACTTACTCTGATTTTGGAAAGCCCTTTAAAATATATAAAATCTGCTGCAATTTTCTACAGCACCACTTTTTCTAAAGGCTTCAGAGCTTGGATAACCAATAGTGCTGATATATCAATTAATCAATGGGCTCAGAAATCCCAGGGGGAAAAAGGGACAACTCATTGCTTCTTTTCTGTCTGACTTTTGCTCCACTGTCCCTTACATGACTCACTACTGAGTATGTAGATCAAAAGACTTTTCATACAAATACTCTACTCACAAACTTCTGTTGCAATATGAAGAAATTTTCAAAAACAGTCAACATTTACTTAGTATAAAGAGCTTTAAGTCTGAACTAGTAGAGTGATCGGCAGGTATATCTAACTCTGAGACACAGCTCAACTAGCTATTCTATACAGGTACTTATCTTTCTCCCCCAGAGAGCTTGGCTGGCAGCAGTCAAAATCAAAGTGAAACTTAATAAAAATGAAAACTGTAGTAGCAAAAAACACTCACAAGGTTAATTTGACAGATTGTAAAAATTTGGGAGGTTATAGTGGTTTTTATATATCCACAGTACTGATTTAGAAAAGCCCCAAAGACATAGCTGCATTTTGATATATAACCTGCCTTGCCTGCATAGGAAACCCTAGAATATCGGGGGTATAAGTCTTGAGATGCTAGAATTTGAAAATAACACTGATGCAAGCTGTATGCACCTCTCTTCGAGAAACAGCAGGACAAGAAAACCTGTAGAAGTTATACTCATAGGTTGGGCAAACACAGAATTGCTCCAAAGATGACATTAAAATTTCTTTTCCTAGAGAATGGCAAAGAATGACAAAGTCAAATTAGTTCTGTTGGCCTATAAAGAAAATTGTTGTGCTCCTACCACTGGATTCTTTGATTACCTGTGAATATCTCCATTTCTGGCATTTGGTAGCGATGGGCTGAGGCAAACCTGGCAAAATGTTTTCCAGCTGCTGGAAGATTAATTCCTGTACATCCTCAATTTTGTGTTCCAAGTATGTAACTCCAAATGGGACAGTGGTATGAATCACCAGGGAAGGCCCGATTTCTGATGACTCTGTGGCATAAGAGGAACATAAAGATACATCTCAAAATGGGTAGCATGAAAGCGTCTCTCAGCATGTCAGTCAAGATCACAATAATCAGGCAATAAATGGAGGAAAACCAGATTCTAATCTTTAAAGCATAAATTAAGCTATTTCTGAAATTCAAAATCAAGCTTCTCTGAAGAGGACGACAGATTCAAGATGTGTTTTAGAGAACAAATTATCAGGTCTTGCTAAAGAACTGGAAGGAAGGGTCAGAAGAGCACTTAATATGTACTGCTTTGGGCATAATTAAATTTACTGGTATGTTTTGTCTGCTCTCATTCACTAAATTGCAAGCTCTTCAGGACAGGATCCAATTTTTAATACACAAACTATATCTTTCTTAAATTCTGAAAAGAAAGTCGATGGTCAATAAATACTTAATCTCATTCATTTTATGCTTAATGGATTGCAAAGCATTTTGCTGAAATTATACAAATGCCAGAGTATCATTAGCATGTTCATGCAAAAATCAAGCTTCTCTCTAAAAACAGACTTGTCCTCATCATGCTCTTCTTTATCTTTTAAATAACATTAAAAATAGAAGTCTGCCTCATTCATTATATGAAAAAATTTTACATTTTTGTTTGTCATTGAATTTTTTTGCTATATTTTTATAATCCCAAATAATGAGTGTCTGCTTTTACTCTTTAATAGAATGTAGGGCAATCAAAGCTTGAGTTGAAAGCAACTTAGGCAACTGAGGCACTAGAAAGCACAATCTTGGAAGGAATGATAACAAGAGTTTGTCTGTTATTTGTTTAAATCATGCAAAAGAGAAAGTTGAGGGGAAAACAATAATAGATCTGAAATGCATGAAATATAATGTGAAAGTTGGCATTCCTTCTTGCTGGAAGAAAAGAATATTAAAGTGTGTAAGGCACTGACAAGAGCTGGCATATCTGATTCTGAAAGTCTTTAACTTAAGATTGTAAAAGGTAATATAATGATCTATTCGAATTAGATAGGTACAATTTTACACAAGAAAAAAAGGGTTGACATAAGCCAGTTACTTGCTATGTGTCCATTTAACCCCTTTACATTTCAGGTTTTAGTTTTGTTTTGGTTTTTGATTTTTTTAAAAATAAGCATAAGTTAGTACCAATCACATGCCTATGGCGTGGATTAAATAACACAGTGTGTATAAAATGCTCAGCACAGTTTCTGGCACAGAGTAGTTGCTCAATAAATGTAAGCTATTGAAGCTCTGACTCGGGGGCGATGGGGGACATGGGCAATATATATAACCTAAACTTTTGTGCCCCCATAATAAGCTGAAATAAATGTAAGCTATGGAAATAGAAGCAAAATGCCAGATCCAAGGGGAAGTTTCCCAGGTGTTGCTCAAATGATAGGTATGAGCTATTTTTTGTAAAAGTACTTCACTTCTCCATTGCACTTGGCACAGGAAACCCTGGCTTATGGATTTTACAGCAAAACACCAGGGAAGAGAGTCCCAACATGCTGCAAGCCTTTTTAAAGTGGATGAGTGCTTCTGGACAGTTTCACATATTTGAGGTGAGGAATCTGAATTCAGAATCTGCACAGTGAATGCAATGGCAAGCCAGACTGTATGCTGTTTTTACCTCCCAGTAGCTGGAACAACTTGAAAGAGGAAACAGAGGGGCCATCTCTTTGAACGTTCAATGTGTAAGCTGTCAGTGAAGTTTTCACAGGTACTGTACAGAAGGAAGGACCCAGGAGGGCAAAATCTCAAGTTCTTTCATGAAATACCATCTCAGGGAGTGTTATGTATGTTATCAGTTAATACATTCAGGAGGGCTTGTTCACAGTGAGGGGGTGTCAATGCCTCCCTTCCTCATGCGGAACCAAATCTTCCCAGAGACAGAGAAAGCTATTGGGTCAGCCTTCTGAAGCAGGATAGTTTGGGCTCTGAGTTGACTTATCTATGGCAGTCTTCAAAAAAAAAAAAAAAATGAATGCTAGCTGCGTGCTGAGAATTGGAAGGTTGCATTGACCCAGCCATTTGTCTAGGGGGAACTCGTAAAGTCACTAAGACCAGTGATGGTGTGATGCCAGGTTTCTCCCGTTTATATTAGCCATCCACTCCAAGGAGAGCAATAAAAAATGAAATTTAAGACCTAAAGTGAAACAGTTCTTGCATAACAATGAGAGAACAACCTGGCTACTTGTTTTTATGGGAATTGGACAATTTTTTTTTTTTGAGAATTAAATTTAAAATTTGAATAGCTACGACCTAAAATGATGAGTTTTAGGGGAAAACTCCCCCAACTCCAAATGAAAGGTTATTTTTAGAAGCTAAAGTCCAAAAACACAAAGAGCCAACCAGAGTTTAAACATGACCAAGGTTTGGAAATAGAGTATTATAAAAAGCCACAGATACCTTAATGGGATTCAGAGCATAAATTTAGTATAATCATTATTCCTTGGTCACTGAGAAGCTAATGATGCTATCTTTCTTTTTGTTTTCTTTTCTTTATTCAGTTTAACAAGAATAGCACTTTGCTTTTGGCATTTTAAATGTAAAGTTCATAGAAAGTTGATAATTATTTCTGTACTTTGGGAAATCAATGGCTGGAGAGTCAGAAGATAAGTATTTGAACCCCTGCATTCTTAATAGCCCTGTGGTCTTGGACAACTTAATCTCTCAGCCTTCACTTTCCTCTGTTATTTAAAAGGGAGCAATACTACTTACCTTACAGAGCTGTCATGAGGATTAAATGAGTTAAGCCACATAAAAGCCTTTCTTCAGATATAAAGTGCTACACAAACTTAAGGGATTCCTAGATAATATTCTTGTTTTGACCTCTATGCTCTGGAAAGAGTAGCTTTAGAAAGGGATAACAGAGTTGACTTCTCTCAGAGGATTAACATTGAGATTAAGATTGGGGTGTCATTACATCAGCACCCCAGGAACAATGGCAGACTATTCCTGAGCATAGGCACATTTTTTTTTTGCAATTATTGTAGCAAAACAGATATAATATTTGCTATTTTAACTTATTTTAAATCTATATTTCAGTATCATTAAGAACATTCATCATTATTCTGTAACAATCACCACTATCCATCTCCAGAAATGTTTCATCTTCCCAAACCGAAACTCCATATCCATTAAACAATAACTCCCTATTCTCCTCTCTTCCTGGCCCCTGGCAATCGCCATTCTATTTCTGTTTCTATGAATTTGACTATTCCAGGCACCTGACATAACTAGGGTAATATAATATTTGTCCTTTTGCAACTGGCTTATTTCACTTAGCATAATGTCCTCGAGGTTCATCTATGTTGTAGCATGTGTCAGAATTTTCTTCCTTCCCAAGGCTGAATGATATCCTATTGCATATATATACATATATATATATCACAATTTATCTATTCACCCTTTGATGAACATTTGGGTTGCTTCCACCTTTTAGCTATTGTGAATAATGCTTCTATAAACATTGGTGTACAAATGTCAGTTCAAGTCCCTGCTTTCACTTCTTTTGGGTACACACCCAGAAGTGAAATTGCTGGATCATATGGTAATTCTATCTTTAATTTTTTGAGGAATAGCCATATCATTTTCCACAGTGGCTTCACTATTTTGCAATGCACAAGGGTTCCAATTCCTCCATATCCTTGTCAACATTTATTTTTTGTTTTTTAAATAACAGCTATCCTAATGAGTGTGAAATAGGCACAGCAGTTTTTAGTCTACAATTTTGGTGGGGGTCAGACACTGAAAGCTGTAATAACAGCAGCAGCCCAGAAGCAGCAGCAGCACTGCCATCTGTTAACAGAGTTCTAAGACACAGAAGGCTCAACCATTAAATAATTACAACCAAAAGCTATGGAAGTCAACTACTCTCTAAACAGAAACTACAATTTGTTTTGGAATAAACACTCTAGCTGCCTCATATCCATGGTCATATCAGTTGTAACAATAAACATTAATAGGTTAAATTTGCTTAATTAAAGACAAAGGTTGTCACAATAGGCCAAAAATACAAACAAACAAACAAACAATAAAAACCCACACAACTACATTCTGCTTATACTAAAAGACATTTTTAAAACAAATTCCAACTCAATTATGTTGAGTGAGAGAATGTGATTTGTGTGATGCTTTAAGATTTGTCAAATGGCCTCATATATGGTCAGTTCTCGTAAGTGTTACGTGTGCTTGAGTAGAATTTTCTAGACATTGAATTAACATTTTACAAAAATTTCATTAGAACAATCTCATTAATTGTATGGTTCTCATAAAACTAAATTCTTACAATTTTTTTTGTCTGCTTCATTAATTATTGAGAGAAGTACATTTCCTGATGATGGTATGTTGGCCAATCTCTCCTTTCAGTTTGACAATTTTTGCTTTCTACTGAAGTTATGTTACTAGTTTCCTGATATTTGAACCCTTTAAAAATATATAATATTATAAACATCTTTACATCCAAATGTGCTTTTTACTTTAGGGTTTAATTTTTGCTTTGTATTTATTCCCCTCTTTTCAACACTTGTTTCTTTTTTGAATTAAAAAAATTGCCTTCTTTTTGATTAAAGCATTTTTACCTTTTAATCTATTTTCCTCTTCTACTAGTTTGGAAGTTACACAGTTTATTTATATTTTAGGAGATACTCATATATTTAAGCATCCATATGAATTTTAAAGTCAAAAGTTAAACAATATTTTTATCCTTCTCCTACATAATATTAGAACCTTAGAAGACTTTAACGCTGACTTTATATATTTTTTATTATTCAGGATTATTTTAATTCCTTGGTTTCATCTTATACAGTGAATGTTTGTTTATATTTATCCACATCGTCCTTCCTGGATCTCAGAGCCTCCCTATTCCCAAAGAGTCCTTTGAAGTTTCTTAAATGAGGTTCTATTGGAGGTAAGGTCTCTCAAGTTTTTTTCTTTTCCCTATAAATGGCTTTATTTTACCCTCATTTGTAAAACATATTTTTTGGTATATAATACAGATTGAAACATTTTTTTAGCACTTTAAAGATATGATTGTAATGTAGATTAGTTTCTATTGAGGATGTTACGAATTCAGCTCTTAAATTGATTGCAGGTCCTCTGCAGGTAATTTTATATCTGGCTGCTTTTATAGTTTTCTCTTTGTCTTTGGTGTTCTGCAGTTTTACTTAAATATCTTCAGGTTTCTTTTTGTTTACCTTCCTTGACCTCATTCATTAGCTTTTCTGAATCTGAAGTCTCAATTTTCTCATTAATTTTGGAAATTGTTCAGATGTTAGTTCTCCAAATATTTCCTTCTTCCCATTCTCTCTATCCTCTCTTCATGGAACTCTAATTAGAGACATGTTAGATATTCTCATTCTAGCTTCATATATCTTGATTTGTTCTTAATATTTTCCATCTCTATCTTTCTGTGCTAAAGGCTATGTAATTTTTCTGATTTATCTTTCAGTTCACCATTCTCCTTACATTTGTGTTTATTCTGATGTTTAATCTGTCCTTTGAATTTTAAATTTAGTTATTTTATTTTTCATTTGTGAAAGTTTTATTTGGCTCTTTTTCAAATCTGCATGATCAATTTTGATAGTCTCTTTTTCCCTAGGCATACTGTCAGTACTCTCTTTTATTTCTTTAAACATATTCTATATAGTTATTTTACATTGTGTGTCTGGTTTTTCCAAAATATGCAGGCTTTATAAGATTGATTCTGTTTTCATTTTTGTTGTTGTTGTTCTTATTGTTTTGGGTGACTATTGCTCATAATGACATACTTCCTTGTGTATTTTGTGAGATATACATATATACACACACATGTATATGTACACACATGGATATATAGATATATTTCTATGGTAAGCTCATGTTTCTAGAAACTTTATCTGAGATATTCTTTGAGGCTTGAGTTTAAAGAGTGTTCCTTTGGAGATTTGCTTTTGTTTCTACAAGATGTCTTGGGACAATATTGTCCATCTCTGCTTTAACTAAATTTATACAATATGCTGGCAGACTGAATATTCTGGCACTGAATCTACCTAAGGGCAGGTTTGTAATTTGGCATCTCAGGAAAGGCATTTTATTTCTTTTTTGTTTTTTTCCACTCCATTTAAAGACAAGCAAGCATCCCCATTGTCTTTCTCTGCCAGACAAGATGTATCAGATACAGAGATGTTTTTTAAAGTCATAAAAGTGAATCATCCCATACTAATAAACTTTTAAATCTTAAATGAAAGATGATTTTTCTTGAAAATAAAATTTATCAAAATTGACTCAATTGAATATAAAATCAGTAAAAAGCAAAAAAAAAAAAAAAGAAATTGAAAACAGTCAATACATTAATTTAAAAAGAAAAGTCTTCAGGACAAGGTTTCTTTACTTGTGATTTCTCTCAAATTGTTAAGCCAGCATAATGTTGACTGCAGACACACGTATCACATTTACAAATATAAACACACATACTAAACTACAGAACATTCTTCTGTACATTTATAAAGAGAAAACTCATGAATAAAATGTTCACAAATCATATTCATTTTAAAAATTCATCAATAACAATACATATTTTCCAATAATTAGTCTACTATAATATACCATATTAATTGGCACAATTAGGTAAAACATGATGATATCAATATATATTTAAAAGGCATCCATTAACACTTAATATCAATTCATGGGAAAAAAGGAGACAATATGAAAAAAAGTGACTTCCTCAAAATGAGAGTGAATATCTTTTTTAAGCTGATGATTTATATTGTATTTTACAATGAAACACTATAGATTTTCACAATAAAATCAGAAACAAACTAAGATTCTTGGTAACACCAACGGTATTTAACATTGCTCTAGTTGGTGCAATACAATACAAAATGGAAAAAAGCTTTATAATTATTAGGAATGAGGAAAAATGATATGATCAAAAACAATAGTGAACCACATTAAAATCAATCAAATTTAAAATTTTGATAATTAAATTGATATCTGTATAAAATCAGTGATAATTAGCAAGAAAAATAATTCTTAATTCTACAAGATTCTTTGGAATTTGACAAAATAATTCCAAAGAAAAAATACAACAAGGAGAATCTTTAATTTTTTTTAAATGAGTGGAGACTTGCTTTGCCATATATTTAAATACATTATAAAGCTATATTAATTAAAATAGCCTGGTATTGTTTGATAAAAATAGTTGATGAATCAGAATAGTTACTTCTGAAAAAATTCTAAACCATATTTTTATTAATAGGATAGGATAACAGCAACTTAATAAAGCAATGGGGAATGAATGCATTTTTAATATTGCATAGTAAGTTGGACATACGGAAAAATTAACTACTCTCTTTCCACTTCTGAGCCAAATTTCTCACCATTTTTGATTTCCTACTTTGGTAAACATAAGAGGAATGTACATTCTTAGGTCATACAGCATCTCTGCCCCCAGGTTTACTATTACAACTTTATACTAAAAGTTCAAACTCACTGGGACACCCTTATTCACATGCAAATACATCAGAGACAATTTCCATCGGATAAATTTTATTTTTGGCAGTATCAACCAAGGGACAGAGATTGGCTTCCCCAAAGGCCAGCTCTAAATTCTATCTCTGACAGGGAAGTAGAGGACTAAACTTAAGGGGTGGCAAACTTTATAGTTGCAGATCAAGAGCAACAAGAAATGGGTGAAAATGTTTCTTCAATTGCCGATTCAATCAGATGAGTGTGTTGGTGTCTTGTGCAGTGTATGGTGCCATGAGACACGTGATTGAGGCCTTGCAGGAGTTTCCATCTTAGTGGGGGAGATGAGATACATCCAAAATAATTAGAGAACCATTATCTGCTAAATGGTACAGCATTGACAGTGTGTGTAAATAAAGTTCAGAAAACAGACAGATTCATGTGAAGAGAGGAAGTGGACAACGGGCTGAGGGCCACACGGCTCGAGGGCTGGTGGTCAGCTCTCCTTCCTCCTGGCAGTGGAGGTTGGTGGTAGGTTTGCCTCTCCCCACTCCACATGGAACTGGCTCAGCTATCCTTGCCTTCAAGCCGTGAGAGCTCTTGTCACAATTTAGCTTTTTATTCGTCTCTGGGGCCAGTAGTGCCTATAATGGAGAGTAAGCTAATCACATCATTAAGTCCAACCAAAAAAACCTAACTCCACCTTGACCTTGAGAGAATAGCAGGGGAGAGGGAAGGGAGAAGGGTGGGGAAGCGAAAGGGAGGCTGTGAGGGAAAGATACATGCTCTTGATGTCTCCCTCCTTCCTTGCCTACCTGGCGGAGCCAAGGCAAACAAGCATGTAGCTCTCTGCCACTTGGCATTCCCCATCCCTGGCAGCGTGTCTGCTGTTCTATGAATCTACCACTGGCCCTAAATCAGGAAACAGGCCTTACTATTCACAGGGACAACCTGTGGGTTTTATTTGCTTTTTAAAAATCTCAAACCTATTTCTTATACGTAGGTTATAGAAGCCAAAATTCTGCTACAAGGGCCCAATTCACCACATATTCTGGGCAACTTCATTATCTCCAACACTATCTGCTGCAGGGACTTCTGTAGTAAGTATTTATATTCATCCAACACAATTTTATGGTTTTAACTGAAGAGTAAAATTCTGAAAGCGTAAGCTTCTGAAATGATGGCACAGGCGCCCAAAAGATGGTTTTACTCAGTCTTCCCCTTTACTTGTTTCCTTTTTATCCCTTTGAAGAGAAATAATTGAGGAGAAATAATTGTTTTATTTTCTTTCATATTACTTCCCTAGAGGTAGGGGACTGTGTTAGTTGATAATAGCAGTTGTTTAAATATCTATTTAAAACCATTGAAGAGGTTTGAGTGAACAGCCTCATTTGGGAGACTTAAAGATAACAGCATCTAAAGAAGTGACAGGAGATGGTAATTGGCCTGAAAAAGATTCAGAACAATAAACAGAAATTGCATTCTCATCAGCAATTAGATACCAAAATTATCGGACAAACCCCTACTTCCCTTTTTAAAGGTAGCATATATATTTAAAAAGGGAGAAATGATAGGGGTGAAATGGCACCCTTCTAAGTCACAGGAAATATTATTCAAGCTTAAAAGTGTTTTATCCCCTTCCTGCTGAAAGGTATACTTAACCCTTCCTAGGAAACTATGATGTACCATCTAAGATTTACAGAAATTTTGGGAGTGTCATTTTTCCCCCCTAAGAAACAAGATACACTTCATCTAACACAAAGAATTCGGGTCCCTTTCTCCATCCTAATTGCACAGTTTTTGAGGGACATCAGTTGGGCTTTGAATCCTGTTTCCCCACTCTCTGGCTATGTGACTTTAGGCTGGTCATAATGTTTCTGTGATTCCTCAAGTCAGTGTCTCCCATAGGATGTTCTATGATATAGTAATAGTAATAGTTAGTAGAAAAGACAGCAGCAACAACAAAATTCCTTGAACCAATATATTTTTGAAATGCTTGTTTTAAGCAAAAGTAAGTGCTCTATTATCATACACAGTCCCTGTATGCTTATGTATGGTGTGATTCTTTAAAGGAAAGATGAAATTATTTTTGGTGTTTTTAAACTACTTTTATGTAAATTGCAAAACTATAAAAAAAAGTTATTCAAACACAGGGAGATGGTAAAAATAAAAGCTTAGCTTCTATCTTAGACCTGGCAGCCTCACTCTCCAGGGGTAACTACTGTCAACGGTGTCTTGGGTATCCACCCAGAAATTTTCTCCACATGAGCCTGCATATTTAATTTCCTCTTTAAAATGGAAATACAATCTTACTATACCTGTTGTTCATTAACTTGCCTTTGTTCATTTAACATATCTTGTGTAGCTTTCTATCAGTTCATGGGGATCTACCTAATTTTATAGTATGACATCATGGTTTGTCAGTAAGTCTCTCAGAGATGGAGATTTCATTTTTTTTTCCAGTTTGCTGCTGTTCCAAACAGTGTTGCAATGAACACATTTATTTTGCTATGGTCTGAATATTCGTGTCTCCCCAAAATTCATATGTTGAAATGTAACCCTCCATGTGTATGTATTAAGGAGGTGATTAGGCTGTGATTAGGTCATAAGGGCTAAGCCCTTGTGAATGGGATTAGGGCCCTTATAAAAGAGGCCTGAAGGAGCTTGTTTCCCCTTTCAATCGTGTGAAGATGCGGCAAGAAGGTGCCATGTTTGAAGCAGAGAGTGAGCCCTCATCAGATATCAAATCTGTTGGCACCTTGATCTTGAACTTAGCCTTCAGAACTGTGAGCAAAAAATTTATGTTGTTTACAAATTACCCAGTCTAAGGTATTTTGTTATAGCAACACAAAGGGACTGAGATAATTCACATATCTTTGTTACATTTATGTGAGACTATCTCTAGGATAAGTTCCTAGAAATAGAATTTCTGAGTCAAAGGGTAAGCACTTTTAAAATTATTTTAACTATAGCTAAATGGCCCTCCAAAATTATACACCCTTCAATAGTGTATGAAAGCTCTTGTTTCTCCATATTCTTGCCAACACTGGGTAATGTTTGCTAACCTGCTAAGTTAAAACATATCTTATTTTATTTTTAGTTTTTAGTTAGTTACTTGTGAGTGTGTTATTTTCCCATACAAATCCAATTTGTATACTCTTTCCCAGAGATCTGACTTCTTCTTGTCCTACTGAAGACAATAGTGCTAATCTCAGAATTACTGTACAGATTAAATCCAGGTAAAGTGAGTTCAGGGTTTGGCACACAGTAAGTGCTCATTAAGTGCTATTTGGAAAACCTATCTATCAAGCCTGACTCACTTCATTTCAAAGGATTCGAGTTACTGAGGGTTTATTGTACCTCACTTCATCGATGGAAAATCTGAATCTCAGAAAATGATGCATATGGGAGGAAAGTGTTCCCCTGACTCATAGTATTTATTACATTGTACTTTGTCTATTTATTTGTTTGTCTTCCCTCTAGATTGAGAGGTACCTGAATTTGTAATACATTTCTTTTTTTGTTCCTTGAAATCATGATCTTATTGAGTTAAAAGCATTTCAGCCATGGATAATTAGTACAATCTGAACCTACCCACAGCTCAATCAAGTCTAAGGCTGAAAATTTCCAATCTCTTTAAAAAATCAGCAAGCAGTTTTTCCTCTTCACGTTCATTGAGTTCACATCTCTTGTTCCAGAATGAAAACACTGCAACCTTGTTAACTATAAACTGATCATATTTAGTTACAATAATTAATTAACAAATTAATGTGAGATACCACCTTGGTAAAAATTTCAACAATTTATATTAAAGTCTTCACAATCATCTTCAGACTCTCTCTAAAATTGACTTTAAAGAGTGAAAATATCTATTTCTTTATAAATTTTTTCATCCCATTTAGCAGTGGATCTGATTTACAAACTTAAAACACAAGTTTCCATAGTAAAGAATATACCCAGCCCTGTTGGCTCATTCCTATAATCCTAGTACTTTGGGAGGCTGAGGCTGGAGGATCACTTGAGCCCAGGAGTTCAAGATTGCATTGAGTTATGATCACGCAACACTGCATGCCAGGCTGGGTGACAGAGCGAGACCCTGTGTCTAAAAAAAAAAAAATTTAAAAAAGAATACAGTGGGAGCCTGGCACACTGACTCTTTTGACTTGAGCTTTCTTTTCTTGTACATTTCACATGCCACACCTGAGCTGTTTCTAAATATAGGCCAAAATTTTATATTCCTTACTTAAAGGTGGTTAAGACCTACCTCATTAAATGTATCAGTTCATCAGGGAAAAACATACTTATTTAATAATAAAAATAAGAAGCCAGTGGAATATAGTGGTAATGCAGATTAAATTTGTTCAAAATAACTTCATCTTGGGCTTCGAAGTACAAGAGCGGTTGTGCAGTGATCCCTTAACTGCCAACCAAAGCCTCATTATGGGCTGATTTTTAGCACTAAATAGAAAATGACTTGAAAATGTCAGTTCTCTATAAAGCTAGGATGACTGTTAGTGCTTTGTTCTTTCACTATTAAATTTTAGAACTTTAATTTTAATTTTACATTTCTATCACTACCTATCTCAGGGATTGGCAAATGGTAAGCAATCAATATTTGTTGAATACTTGCAGGAATAGATGAATGAATGAAGCATCAGTTCTGTTCTCAGCACCTGAGGAATATGGATAGATAGAGCAAGCTTTCCTCCATCAATTGAATAAACAGGACAGGGTCAACAGTTCTGGACAAAGCCCTGGCACATTTAGATTCTGACAGCATTGGATGTTCACAGCTGAACAATTACAGCTCTGGTTCTGTATGTGACCCTAAGAAACTCTTCTATCATTGAGTTAGAAATACTAGCTTTTAAAAAACTAACACATCTATTAGTTTCTTCTCTTCTTTTGGACTTCGACTTGTTTATTCTAGGCCAGTGGGTACTAAGAGATTTGTGAATGTATGCATTTGCCATTTTAAATAAGAGCTAGGGAAGGAAGTTTTAAAACTAATACACATGTATGTTTGTAATCCTTGTTATCCCAGGCTACATATGTTTGGATTTCTTATGTTTAACAAGACACACAGACATCCTCTAAACAATTCCATGTAAGATAACCATTCTGATAGGCATTTAGTTAAATATAAACAAGTGTGCAAAACCCCACACGATGAATTGGAAATAAAATGAGAACTCCCCTAAAGTTCGGACTTCCAATTTCAGATGTTTCCCCTTAGCTCCAACATAAGTAAATGTATACAAATTTAGGAAATAATCTTCCAGTAAACAATGGAAAATTGTTCACAGAAGAGTGCGTTCTGCCTTCTCCCGGCAGCTGAGAAAGTAAATGACAGCATTCACCAGGAATCCAAACTACCTGAATAATGAACATGTTGTCGATTTCCACAATACCTGTGGGTGCTGGTTAGAGGCTGTGGGACAGGGAGGCAGGAACAGGGGCTGGGCTGAGCCACTGGGGATAATTTCCTACTGATGAGAGGGGTATCCCCAATCCCTGAGAGTGGAAGAAATGTAAGACCAAGGGGTTGAGACAAATCTTCAAAATAGCTGAGACTTGATAATAGTCCAGGTAATCCGTGGAGACAGCTGACTTATACAGGGGTGAGGGATGACAGGCAGGGCTGAGCCCTGGAATTGGGGCAGGGAGTACTCCCTGTTTTAGGGAGGAAAAAACACACATTGGCCACTCAAATTCATTTTAATATTTCTTTTCCTACTGCATTGGCTTTGGGTTTCAATAAGGGGCTCAAAAGAGTTCACAAATGGTGAAGTTCTTCTGTCTGGTGATCTATTTAATACATACAAGAAATCCAGCACCCATTTGAGACATGGCATGTTGCAGTGCAGCTAAATATATATATATATATATATATATATATATATATATATATATATACTTTTTACTTAAAACAAGACATTACTTCTTGTTTCTGTGGATTAGAAATCCAGGCATAGCTTAGCTACTTAGCCAGGTTCAATTGCTTCAGGAGTCTGCAGTTTTCTCAAGGATCAACTAGGGAAAATGTGGGTCCACGCTCATTAGCGTGATTGTTGGCTGTAGCTAAATACTGACTTCCAGGCTACTCAGGGGCATCATCTGAGAGAATGTCTGTGTGGTGGTGATCACCTGCTCTTCACTGGCAACAATACCCAAATTTTGCTTTAGGGGGATCACCCCTCCTCCACTTTCAGCCCTGATAAAAGTGGCCTAGGTTAAACTGATGAGCTAATTCATTCCTCCTGGCCACAGTGATCCATTTGGCAATGGGCACATAACTAAAGGTGAGCCAGGCCAGGAATGGTGGCACTTTGAGGCAGGAGGATCCCTTGAGTACAGGAGTTCAAGGTTGCGGTGAGCTATGATTGTGCCACTGCACTCTGGCTGGGGTGATTGAGTGAGACCCTGTCCCTAAAATTAAATTAAATTAAATTAAATTAAGGTAGGCCAGTTAGGTCAATGAGATTCAATTCCAGGATTAGTGTTGTGCTTTTGGAGAAATGGTCTTTTTGTTTGTTTGTTTGTTTTATCAGATTTGGTACTGAAATGCTTGGTACTACTGGGTATCATCATGAATGAATCCAATCCAGCAGAAGGTATAGTTAAGAAATCAACAGAAGCTAAGTTTTCACGAGATTAATCTATCCAGACTTACCTATAGTTTTATTCCTGTATTTTTTAGGAATAATACCAATAAATTCCTCCCTCTCTTTTTTCTTTCTTGCTTAAACCATCTGAGTTGAGTTTTATGTCACTTGTAACCTAAACTATCCTAAATGTGTGAAGCCTCTGGTACTATGTCTGGTATATTTACATTTGTTCCTACAAAGGTCAGTTTCCTCTCCTCCTCTCTCCCCTCCTCTCCTCTCCCCTCCCCTCCCCTCCCCTTCCTTCCTTCCTTCCTTCCTTCCTTTCTTTCTCTTTTTCTCTCTCCCCTCTCCTCTCTCCTCTCCCTCCCCCTCCTCCCATGTGCCCTAAATCTTACTTCATATCTCCAGTATATTATAGAAGATTAGAGTTGACCGTTTTCTTTAGACTGCATGACCAAATAATTATGAGAAACAGTTCTTCTGGCCGTCAGTTCCTTCATGTGTGAAGTAAAGGGATTAGAAAAGCCCATTGTCTTAAGATCCCTTTCAGCTTTAATTTCCCATGAGTCTATAAAATGGGGGTCCAGTTGGCCATGTCAACTTGAGAAGGAAAGCTCATCCTTTCTCTAACCACTCTGTGCTGTCAGTAGGGTAGAAATCCCTGGTTCTCAGAGAAGGGGCTAAAACTAAGGATCTCCAGGGCCAGCATGATGCAAACACTTCCCTTCCTCGGAGCTTTCTCAATCCTTGAGCCACCCTGGATTTTAAGCCTTAACCTCTACCCTACCTTTGAGGTCAAACACAAAGAGTGATTTTGTAGCATGGTGAGAAAACGCACTACGTTATTTAAGAATGCTTTGGTTTAGTTTCAGCTCTGCTAGTACTGGGCACAGGTCTCGACATACCACAGATACACAATTCATGAACTGAAATGGGCAAGTGATTCACACGTGTCACAGCTCTGTGGAAAGTCATGTGTAATGAACAGTAGTTAAATTAGTATACCCAGGATTGGGATGATTTACTTCTAAAAGATATATTAAGGTTCAAGTTTATCCTGAAAATAGCATTACTCTTACTCACATGTATTCTGACATGTGTGGTCTTGAGTGTGAGAGAACACAGGGCCTCTTGGGATTTCTAGTTACTTGAATTATCCTCATGAATTGTGTCATGAGTGTTAACATCACTTGTCGTATGAGTGTTGGTGGGAAAACTAGATTTTTCTAATGTCCTTCCATTTCCAGGATTTTCTATGGAGGGGCTGGTGGTGCCATGGAATGTGAGGGCTGGTGGGAGAGACATGCACTGAGGATTTGACTAACCCAGTCTGGGAAACTGGTGAGGGGAGCAAGTGAAGTTTGCAATAACTCATTTGGTGTTATAATTTCTTCTCAAGGAAATACATTTTAAAAGCCACGGTTGTTTTCGTTATACAAATAACACAAAGTATAGATTGGGGAGGACTAGGGAGGAGAAGAGTCTAGTTCCAGGAATCAGTCAATCTCAATGTGTTGCAGGGTGGGTGGTGGGGCAGGAAATAACTCTCCCCAGGAAGTTTGTATTAGGCTCTCCAGGGCAGAGATTTTTACTTTGATCCAAACAGTATAATTTGGAGACAATCAAAGCTCAGGGTGAAGTCATGATTTTACTTAATTTCTCTAAACTTTAGTTTCCTCATCTATAAAATGGGGATAATAATATTCACCTTATAGGGGTGTTGTGAGGATTAAATGCAATAAAACAGGTAAAGCATTTAGCCCAGTGCGTGGCCCACAGTAGCTGGCTTAACAAAGATTTATGTACATGGAGTTAAAAGGTTGAGCAATGTAGTTCAAGTTTTTAATTTTACTACTTTTTACTTTTCAAACTCCTGATATAATTTGTCGTAAATTTAGCCTATAGACATTTCTCTTTGCTTCTTATACAGAAATAAGTTCTAACAAAGGACAAACATATTTTCTTATTTAAAAATATATATATATTTAAAAAATATATATATATTTTCTTAGAGATGGGGTCTCACTGTGTTGCCCAGGCTGGTCTTGAACTCCTGGCCTCAAGGATCCTCCTTCCTCTGCCTCCCAAAGTACTGGGATTAAAGACGTGAGCCACCATGCCTGGCCTTATTTGTAATTTGAGACACAATTAGCACACACACACAAATGAATACATATGTGTGTACTGACATAGCAAGGCGTTGGGGAAGGTGATGCAAGGCTGTGAGGAAGACCTATAGCTTCCCTGATACCCACTGTGCAAATGAGAGCTCAAGGATCAGCAGTATCTCTATGTTACACAGAGTTTTAGATAACATTTTCTACCTACGCCTCATTCTTAGGACTTGACACTTCTTTGATTATTTCAATCACTTCTAACTACTGAATTGGAAATTCTGATTATTTTCAAATAATTTTGACCTTTACAGAGAAAGAAATTTCTTGAAGTTTTCCATTGCTGCAAACCAAGGAGGCAAGATTTCCAGGCTCCATAGCACAGATAAACTCTTGTAGATCTATAGAATCCCTGCTGCAGGGTGCCTCAGGAAGTTCTGAGCCAGGGAAGTTTTTCATTTGGCAAAGAACTCATGTTAGCGTTCATCCCTCTCCATCATTCCTGAGGCTCCTGCCTTTATCTGCATGCACAGGAAGTGGATCTGGTTTTGTGAGACAGATCTCATCTCCAGGGGAATACTTTCAGGCAAACTATATAGGTAAAGAGGATATACCTCAAGAGACTGATTTCAAATTAAAGGATAGTTTCCTCCTTTTTTGATGAAGCAGATACAGCCTCAGAATTTATAACTGCCCCTAACTTTAAAAGACGGTACATTTTTATATTCCTGTAAGTATAACTCAAGGATTGCTAAAGATCTAACTAGGATTACTGGACAGATGAAAAGATAATTCTTTGTGATACCACTACTTTAATTCCATAACTATTCCATTGCACAGACTTTATAATATATATCCTTATGAAATTTGCAGAAGTAAAATAACAGAAGAAAAAGAACATCAGATTAAACACTTTAAAATTTTGCTTATAAGAATTCTAACTATTTATTATTATGCAGAAATATATCATAATATTCCCTGTTGAATGTAAGTACCAGGAGAGCAAGAATCTTGGTTATATTATTCACCAGAATACCTAGAACAATGACTATTCCATGGAGTGCAGTAAGTATTCATTGACTGTATGACTGATGAATAACTTATGTAGACACAAATAATTTGTAGAAGGGAAGAGAACATACATACATGCCTGTCTTTGATCATTCTACTACAGTCAAATTTTTTATTTTGATCTTTTACTTTTAAAAAGAAATGTGCCATATAATTATTTTAAAATGACCAAAACATATAGATATATGGAAAAACCATGGTCATAACATAAAATTATTAAAACATGAGCATCTGCTGTACCAAACATTAAAGGTCTGAGGGAGACATGAGAGTAAGACACGCTCACTACCAAGTGAGATAGTAACATAAACATGCTAAATGGTAAACCAAAGAAAAGAAAAATTAAAGAAAAGCTTTTTAAAGTTGGTAAAATATGTAACCTATAGTATACCAACCTATGGGACTTATAGTACCTTGATATGACCAATTTTGTTTAATATTAGGAAATATATTTGAACTATGTTTTACATCCTCTGACAAAGATAGTTCATTTCACCAAATATTTCATGTGCTCCCGAGAATTCCCAGTCCACTTGGCAGGAAAGTTGAAGCCATGTGACTAGTTTTGGCCAGTGGACTGCGAGGGGAAGTGAAGTATGTCACATCTAGGCCATGGCTACTAAAAGCTCTTGTGCCTCCTCCATTTCTTTCTTGCTTCCATGCTGACCATTGTGGGGGTGTGTTCCAGATGGCAGAGCTACAAAATGAGGTAGAGCTGCCCAATCTACATCCGACTTTGTGTAAGCCACAGCCTGTCCACCACAAGTGCCTTTGTAGCATTAAGATTTTGGGGGCATGCCTATTAATTATCCTGACTAGTATATAGATCTTATTTCAAGTATAGAACTTTCAAAATGATAGTCCTTGGAAATGAATGGACTTGAAAAAATGCATCTCATGTTTCAGATCTGAGATCCCCAAATTATTATCTTTTGTTTTCCTCTCCCATGTTTTGATAAGATCTCAGTAACTCATTATTCATTTGACAAACCTTTCATTGAGAACTTACTGTGAGTTAAGCACTGTGCCAGGTGCCAGAGATACAAAGATGAGCAAGGCCTATTTAATCTCTCCATTCATGAACATTAAAATTTGAAGGTGAAATAGACATTAAACAAATAATGATATGAATCAATGCATAGTTACTGAGAATTAAAATATAGGGTGCTATAAAAGAGTACAATAGGAAACTCTAATTAAATTGGGAATTCAGGAATGGCCTCTGTGGAAGCAACATTTAAACTGAGATAGTCTAGGCAGGGAGAGCAGAAAGAACAACGGTCTTGAGATGACAAAAAGTATGGTAGGAAAGAGAGGTGTGGCTGGAAAGCTAAGTAAGCCAAGAAGTGAGAAGCCAGTGAGGTAGGCATATGGTAGATTAAGGGGTTGGCAAATTATGTATGGTCTTTGAGCCAAATGTGGCCTGCCGCTTGTGCTTGTAAATTAAGTTTTATTGGAACACAGCCGTGCCCATTCTTTTATATAACATCTATAGCTTGTGATACATCAGATCTGAGTAGTTGCAATAAGCTGTATGGCTCACAGAGTCTAAAGTGTCTGGCCTTTAGTTAAAAAAAAAAGTTTGTGGACCCTTGTTCTGGATCATTCAGGACCTTGCAGGCCATGTTAAGGATTTGAGATTTAATCCAATGTGCAAAGGGAAGGCATTAAAGGGCTTTGAACAGCAAAGTGAGTGGCACGAACAGCTGTGTGCTTTAAGAAGACCATTCTGATTATGTTAAGAATACACTGGAAAGGGGCGAGTATGAAGAGGCCAGTTCAGATAAGATAGTGCCTTGGTAGTGACAGTGGTAATGAAGAGAAGTGAGTGCAAAGTCAATCTGGGAAACAAAATCAGTATGATTTGGTTACAGACTGGGTGAGGGTGAGGAAGAAACCAAGAATGATTCCTGATTTTTGCCTGAAAAAGCTAGATTTGGTGGCTCCATTTTCAGAAACAGGGAAGACTGGAGAAGGAACAAGTTCTGAATTGTGAAGGTAGACACTCAAAAGCCAGTGCCAAACACATTAAGTTTGATTTTAACATGTATAGTTTTTCAAAATCAACAACAACGAAGGAGTAAAACTCTCACAAGTATATTCTGAATTCTACTTTTGTCCAGGGCTGGAATAATCTTTCTTCTATTTTCCTTCCATTAATTTCTTTAAAAATTCCATAGATTCTGTCCATTTAAAGAAAAGGTCACATGTAATGGGACTGCATAGATTTCAGGATCTGTTTGAGAGAAGTTTTTTCTTTGGCTAAGACCTCCCAAGTTTTATGAAAACATCTATTTATCCTGGGACACAAGGAGATTTTCAGCCTGTTGCAGCTTTTATTTGTGCTGCCAAAAGGAAAAACGGAAGGGTTTCAAAGGCCTTTAATTGAAAGGTCCCTAGAGCAGAGAATTTCTCTTAACTTGCACTTGGTTTTCCAGGCTCTCACTGGAGTTCTCCTTCCATGATGTCTAAAAAAGCCCTGGTTTTCTATGATGACAGTCTACTAGAATGCTCCACTTTCCCAATACTCACCAGCAATATGCACTCACCCCTTATTATACACGGTATTTTGGCCTACTCAGCATTGTGCCCTATATGAAATTTTGCGTGCTAAGTGGTATTATGATTGGACTATTTTCCTGAAATGGGCAAGGTTTTCCCCTTGAGCCAGCATACTGGTTTGCCTCTAAGGATATCACTTTATCCCTATAGTTGCGTAATTGGGCTCAGCTTTAGATTTGTAGCTGTTCAAAAGGAGTCTGTGGATGAGTGAAATATATCTCTGGGCTGGAGGATTTGACCTAAAGCTTTGCTCTAATTCATTTGGTTCATTAAAGAAAAGTTTTTGCCTTAACATTATAAAATATTAAATTTGAAAAATTGAGAGTAATTAGATGGTAAAGTTTTTATTTATGACAGTGTCAAAATATTCCTGGCCCCTTAGGGAAAATCTGTTGGTTTGCTGTGGACATTCTTATCTCCTTTCCTTTCTAATAAGATAAATGGAATCACTCTTCCTGTTACATTTTGACAGGGGGAAAAAAAAGAAAAGAAAAGATTGGATCTGGGTATTGGGCAAAAGTTCTTAAAATAAAGGGACTATAATCTTTATGATATTGTTAGCTAATCCTGACAAACCACTATTATGATTATAGCAAGAAAAGGAGCAAATAGGCATTTTATTTTTAATAAAAAAGAGAAGACTAGATTAGTTGAGCTCAAGGTTCTAAAATGCCTTTTTTCTGACTCCATTAAATAATGTAAGAATACATAACAACAACAAAGAATTCAATAGGTATATTTATAATAGAAATATTTCAGTGAGGAAAACTATATTTTAAATTCAAGGATGCATCATTTTTACAAATACGAATTTGGAATATTTTATACTGAAGAATTCCCCTAGTCCCACAGATCAGTTATAAATATTAATGAAATTTCAATGGATTCTTTTCACATTCCAATGTTTAATATTCATTTATATTATGCAGGGAATTCAATGTTCTGTACAGTACATGGGGAACATGTGGATTCTTCTCATTATATAAATGAACACATATATGGAGTCTGTAGAGGCAATTAAAAATAGCAGGGCCTACATATGATCTTAGAGGGCATATAAAAGCCTTCTCAGCTCACTTAATAACAAGACAGTCACTACTAATAAACCAAAGGGCTCTTTAGGCTGAATTGACTCAATAATGTCACATTTGGGCAAAACGATGGATTGATGATTCTGGACAGAGTTAAAAATGCTAACTGATGTAAACTATTTATGGAACGCAATACAGTGATTTTTCGTGGTGAGATTCTGCAGTCAGACTTTGAAACCTTCTCTTGAATTAGTCTCAGCCTTTTGATTTGCTGACGACTTACTTCATAGTGCCTTAGTCTTCTCAGATATTCTGTAGTGTAAATTTTTTCTGAAAAATTCTTATTCAAAAAGTGATTTGAGATTCCATAAAAAGAAAAAAGACTTGCATCTAACTTAATTGTTTTCTAGGTTTAATAACTTATTCATGTAGTAAGATACTGTTTAGCCACCCTAATGTATAAGTATTATTTTTAACAAATGATAATATTTAACTAAACCTACACTATTGGCATTTCCTTCTCTTCTCTTTCTCAAAATGAAAAGTTTATATAACTGATAGACTAAAACCATAAAATACTTTGTATGTGACAACAATTACAAAGATAGCATTTAGTATGTACCTACTATGTGTCAGGTATGGTCCTAGGAGTTTTGGATATATTATCTCATTCAACCCTTATAATATTTCTGGGAGATGTTATATTTACAGTACAGGTAAGTAAGTAAAGTTAATAGAGATCAAAAAACTTATTCATGGTCATAGAGCTATTAGGTTGAATCACATGAAAATGCTAGTATTGGACAATTTTTAATCTACAAAGACAGCAATGTCATATGGTTCAACCTAATTTTAAGCGTTGAGTTACGGCATGAAACTAGGTCTGTGCAATTCCAAAGTCTATTGCACTATGCTGGATAATACTGGTTATCTTTGACCACCCATGACAATAACTAAATCATGAATTTTACAATAAAGAATTCGTCACTCACTAAGCTAGGGTTAATATGAACTCAAGATTCCTATGCAAGATATCATTTCATTTTAATGTTATTCTGATATAAAAAAGAGATACTTGCTAAACTGTGGCAGAGGAATGGCACATTTGCAGAGCTTATCGCATATTTTCTAAGTTAAATACCTCAGCTGGAGCACAGTTGCTCTTTAACTAAGTATTTAAAAGAAATATCTTTCGCAAAGAGAACAGTGGGATTCTCTGAAGTGTAACCTTGGAAATCAATCACAATCTGTGTTGCAGGGCATCATTCACAGCAGATGTATGTTCCCCAGAGACCACAGTAAAATTGTTACTGAGAATACTTGTACCCCCTTTCAGGTCTTACTGACAATACTATATAGTCAAGTACTCCCAATGTCTAGGCGTGGTACGGAACATCCAAAAAGAGGCTTCTGATCATTCTAATTGCCAAGAACTTGCATGCTTTTCCGTGGCCTCCAGATTCAGCAAGTAATTGGAGAGCTCATTCATTTTATGTGATTTAAAGGGCAGTGGTAACAGATACCTAGATTAGAGATGTCTTAGAGATAACAATATGCTGACTAACCATTACTTTTCCCTGGCTGCTAAGTGGGTGACCAATGCTGAACTATTAATTTTCAATGTTATTTCAGGACCAGGGAAGGACATCTCAGAGTTGCATAAAGGACAACTGGCTCAGCAAATATTTATTGAGCAAAGAATACACACTCCTATTATGCCATGGTGTTAGTGCCTATCTCTTATTTTCAATCTTGATCAAGATAAGAGGGATCAGTGGATCTATAGCATGTATGATGGATTGTGGCATGTATTCTCACTAACGGAGAGAGCTTCTAATTTGGGAGAAAGCAGCAGGCTCTGCAGTTAGAGCATATCAATTCTTTAGCCCATGAGTCATTTAGATTGATCTGAGGAGGAATTCTTGACAGTGAGGAAAGTGTTGAAATCTTTTCTAAGGGAGCTCTAGGCAAAGGAAAGAGCTCATCTCTTTGGAATAGTGTTGTTATGGTCCCAGATAAAAGTGAACCACAATGAAGACTTGTCAAATTCTCATCTAGCTCAAGTCTTTACTGTTTCCCAGGACCTGAGGCTCACAAGCTGTCTGAGATTTATGTGGTTTTACGATATTGTTCTCAACTTGCAAAGGTTTTGAGATGCCTCCAGAATGATGAAAAACAGGCACTTGTCTGGGAAGCAGAGCAGCTCACATTATTTCGAGCCCTGGCTTACAACCCAGAGTGTTGACAGCTTCACTTCAGACCACCGTAAGGACTTAACTTCAAGATCCTTCAAAACAGCTCAGTCCCACAGAGACAGCCTTTTTTCAATTTCCTTCTCTGAACAGATTGACATGGTTGCAGGTATTATGGAAAGAGCAAGCTGAGCTTTCTATATTTGAGGTTCTGAGGATGAGGAGTTCTGTGTTACTTCAAAATAAGGTTCTCAAACAGATGTGAGGATTGCCACTTAGGCAGCAGACTAAAGTTCTGCAAAGGAACCAACCAAAAGAGACTTTAATGTTCCTATCTAACTTCATCCTAGATACTCCAAAAAATGCTTGGACTGTCTTAATTTACACACCAACACCCAATAAAAAGCAACCATGGATATAAAGCAATTGCTCATACCAGAACCATGTTGAGGTTGTAAGGAGTTGTGGAGGATCACAAAGTAAACTATACAGCAACCAAGTTCAAAATCTACATATTAATCCCTCAGGTCAAGTCAGAGCTTCTCATCACCTAGGTTTCTTCTTTCTTTTTCTTTGTTCCTTCTCCTCCCCATTGCCTCAAGATGTCTGAAATTTTCTCCTTAATCAGGCAGAGTAATTTAGCTCTCCCTCCTCCTCCTCCCGAACTGGTGTCTAATCTTTCTAGGTGCTCAGCAAATACAAGAACAATCCTGTTAAAGGTACTGTAATTATAAATAGAAAAAGTTAGAGGCTATGATATTTAATACAGCAGTTTCTTCATTAGAGAATTATTATACACCCACTCTTGATTTTCCTAGTGGGAAGTTCAGAGGGACTGTGCCGATTCCCACCTGTGTACCTTGTTGGTTTTCTCCTCCTCCTTTACATAGGCCCTCCCCACCTCCTTACAAAGCCAACAGACTGTGGGTTTCTCTTTGCTGTTTCCTTTCTAAACAGGTAGCAGTGATGGTGGCCTCTGTCAGTGTTTTCTGTTGTTCTCATCTATGACCTGTAAATTTCAGATGTGTCCATTTATTCATCATGAATAGTCACCTGATTCTCCTTCCTGCCTACTTCCACAGGAATGGTGGATAGAAACTCCTCTCAGTCACCAACACATCTGGCTCTTATGTTCTTGACCAATTCTTGAGCAACCTGAAGGTCTTTTGTAAGTTTCAGCCTGACAAACAAGTTTAGCCCAATACCACAAGTGAAAACTACCATTTTCAGAGGGCAAGATTAATTTATAACTTGTACCTAGTAATTTAAATGACAACAAATAGGTATTTATTTTTATGTATACATATATACACACATTTTATATGAGTACATGTATACATTATATGTATGTATTATATATATTTTTTCCTCCTAAGAGAAGACCACAAGATCTGATGTTACAATCATGTGATACTCTATGGCAACATTGTAATAATGAGATGGATATTCACAATTAGTATTTGACTGCCGCTAATTAAATAGCTTTAACAGATTTATAGGGAAAGCATTGGTTACATAATTGAATTACACATGACTATATCTATTATATAAAAGACAAAAATATCATGATTGCTGGTTATTGCTTGTTATTTTAAGATGGTATCTTTTCTGCAGGAATATCCTTTAACAGGATAATATGTCTTGAGACTCTCCAAACTAGGGGTAAAGTATGTAGCATTTTGCAACCTGGTTTGATGGCAGAGCCCCTTCCCAAAGGGCATCTCAAGGAACTAGTATTATATAGAACATATTTTGGGAAACACAAACGTAAGTATATCAGGTCTTACCCATAACTACTGGTACTTGAAGTTGGGTCTAGTACCTCTTGGAATTGAGTCTCTCTGTCAAAGGAAACATTGGTTCTGGTTATGACTTTCTGCACATATTATATATTCCTGACATCTGACAAATGATTATGTCTTCACCTTTGTCTGGTTTGGGGCACTTCTTTATCCTCTTCAAGACTTAACAATGGACTCTATATTGCGGTCTCAACACTGCCAGCCCATTCTATCTTCTTGTTGCCCTACCTGGACAAAACATCAATGTTCCCCTTGATAGCTGAGTATGTGTATTCTAGTATTAATTCTTGATTCAATCAAACACCCCAAATAAAGGGAGGGTGTGGGGTAGTGTTAGTGGCATAAAGAAACATCTCTTACTGGCCTAGTTAACTATCAATATCAATAAAATGCAGTAAAGTTACATTACATGGGCATTCATACTATGTGAATTCAACTGGACACAGTACCTTGATCCCCAGATAGTGAGAAAAAATAGTTTAAATGCAAAGCAGTTAGATTTTATGTTAGAGAATGCCATTACTGGAAGCTTCACATAATTTAAACCTTGCATAACTGAAGATTAATTTTCCATACAACTGACAAAGGAAGGCAGGTATTTCTTTGCTAGCTAAAGTGGCACCACCATAGGCTATAGCAAAAATACAGTTTCCAATTTACCTAGGCCTCTAGTTATAAAATTGTGTGCTTGTTGATATAAAAATTTTATAAAAATTCTATTATTTCAAATGCTGTCAATCACATGAGAGTTTATTAATATTTGCATGCAGTACTTTTTAAAATTTGCATAATTTTACAAATTACTACTGTACTATAGTGTGGCTGCTTTTACCCACCATTCCACTCTATTCATACAGCAGATTTAGTCTGTTAGGAGATATGACTCTGCTATTAATATTTCTTTCCATCCTGTGTGCCTTTCATAGTACATAATATCACTGTCCTATAAATGCAAACCAACTATTTAATCTGGCTTCATCCAAAGAAACTAAAATCAAATGAATGTTGGAAAAATGGATGTACTGAATTTACTAAAAGTTGTTACATCATTCTCCAAGATGTCATGTAGTTTTAAGGAACTTCAAAGGTAATTTTGAATATATGTGACTCCTGTCTTTATGTGCTAACTTTAGAACTTTACCTCCCACATATCATGTGACTGTACTTGAAGATAATGGGCATTATTGATTATCAACTCAAGATTTATTACTTCCTTTTTTCTTCCTAATAAAACCCTATTTTATTTAGGTAGCTACCTCTCACACGACTAAAGGGATGACCCTAACACCAGTTCCAAGTGTAGATGTTGATTTGTCTAGTCTTATCACACTGTTCCCACCCTCTTTGCCAATTTAGGACTGGTTGAATAAACCAATTCTGGCCTACGACAGAGTCAGTAATGGCTCCTGGTCTTCCTAAGCATGTTGTTGGGTTTCAATGTGACTCCAATAGCTATTGCCATTTAGCTACCAGTCCTCTGAGGATGTCAACATCAAGAGTGGAAGACAGTAGAGAAAGATGAACCCTAAGTCCTGGAAGATACTGCTCATTTCTTGAATCAACCAACCCTGAAGCCTTCCCTAATCTCTTCTTAGATAATATATTAGTCAGCTCAGGCTGCCATAGCAAAATACTGTAGTCTGGATGGCTTAAACAACAGAAATTGCTCACAGTTCTGGAGGCTGGAAAGTCTAAGATCAAGGTTTGGTTCCTGATGAGGGCTTTCCTGGCTTGCAAACAGCTGCCCTCTTGCTATGTCCTCACATGGCTTTTCCTTGGCATGTATGAGCAGGGATAGCAAGAGTTCTCTCTCTTCCTCTTCTTATATGACCATCAATCGTATAGAGTTAGGACCCTACCTTAATCACTTCATTTAATCTTAATTATCTCCTAAAAGCTCCCTCTCCAGATATAGTTATATTGGGATTAGGGCTTCAACATATGACTTTAGAGGGCAGACAATTCAGTCCATAGCAGATAATATAACAAGTTTCCTTATGTTGTTAAATAAGTTTAAATTGTTTTCTTCTGTTGTATACAGCTGAATACACCCATACAGATATCATGTCTTATGATGTAATACACAAAGGATAATGTCTATTGCATAACACATATAATAACACGAGAAGATCAAGGGCTATTTTCCTTTTCTCTGAACAAAGCAGTTGCAGAGTTAAAAATGGTTTGTCCATTGCTGTTATAGGGCATTTCATGAACTGCTGATTGTACATATATGTGGTATCACGATTAACATAAACAGTCTAGCCCTTAGGGAGTTTTAAGTTATAAAAGAAACATTTTTCTAAGATCATGTGCTCTGATATAAAAACCATACTCCAGCCCAATTCTATCATTATGAGGTTCTGGCAAGCCAAGAGACATTAGCTGGTGATTTTATCAAGCCAGACTTTTAACTAATGGCTTGATGAAACCATCATTGCATCGTAAAACACTGTAACAAACAAATGATGATTCCTTTCAAGAGTTTAGTCATTTTAGATCATTACAGATTATTCCACTAAAAGCAGCACCTCAGGGATCACCACAATCCTAAAAATAAGAATATACTTTCCCCCTTTTGCCTGAAATGAATTAGTTATATTTTTCTTGCAATTCAAATGTAATTTTTACAACTATCTTCATCCAAAAAGGTGGACTTTAGATTTCATCACATTCTAGTACAGCTCTCATGAAACATTTTTACCCATCATTTTAGTTACATTTATACAAACTAATTTTACCATGTTTTTCCAGATGAAATATAAATAAACAATAAAATTATACCAAAGTGAAAGATTTTCATAACATAGTAAAATTCACCTTTTATTTCTAGCAGGGGAAGTGGATGAGCAGCACTTATTGAACTTTAAAAAGCCCAAACCAAACAAACAAAAACAAACTCCACCAAGAAATAAATGATGAGAGATACATTTGCATATAGATGGATCCATATTCAAGCAATAGAACTTGGGCCATTTTGAAATCTTAAACCTTCTGACACTATTTTCATGAACTCAGTAATACAAACCATGTGGTGAATGATTTTCTGAAAAACTTTGCTGGTTTCACTGTGTATTTTATTACTGGCCAAATGTGACATTAAATTTTATCCCCTGTGGCTTGGAGTTAAATGCTTGCTCTGTTCAGAATGGCAACACTCAATTAAACAGCATTTTTCATGATCTACATCCACCATTGTTACTGTATTTAAGGGAAATAATGGGGGTACTGACCTATATTGCGCTTCTTATTATCAATGGAGACGAAGCGTACGCAGGGATTACTGGTGATGTACTGCCCAGCCCAAGGGACATCAATCTTCGTGCCAGCTTCATAAAAGAGGCCCAGAGCATAGCGAGATGAGTAGCTCACAGCCTCCAGTTGCTGCCTTTGGCATTCACTAATTACTGTGGAAGACAAAATAAAAGGCACCAAACTTGAAGATATCCTTTCCCTTTAGTACATCAAATACAAAACTCCTTTAAACTGGTTCCAACTGCTTCCACCAACTCCATCTCACTTACAATGAATTTTAAAAGATAATGTAAAATAGCATCAGCTCTAATTTCTTTTCAGAATGATTACTAACATTGGAACAATTGTTTTTATCAAGATGAAGGTCTAGACTTTTTAGGGTGGGATTTAAGGCTCTCAACATCTGGCTCCAAGTTGCTCTTATAGCTTGGTATCCTAGTTACTGTCCTTGGACTGTCTGGCAACATTATAGATTCCATATACTGACCAATTTCTATGAGTCAGGGTCTTTGCTAAATACTTGACACAAGCATTCACTCTATTATAGCAACAGGCTTATACGATAGAATATTATTTCCATGTTACAGATGCAGAGACTTCTTAAATTCTTCTGTGTCACATAGTGATTTGTTTGCCACCCGTCTTTCTGCCAGTGGATTATAACAGTTCCATAAGCAGAAGGACCACACCACTACCCATTACAGGCATATCAATGACTGAACAATAAAGGGATAGCAAGGCAAACACGAGCAAGCAAAAGAAGTTGAAATATAGGAGGTAAATAATGGGAAAGGCCTGGAAAAGGAATTGTGCAGGTTTGGGTTTTCAAATCCTGACTCTGTCACTTACTAGGTATGTGACACTGGTCAAACTGCTTAATTACACTGATTATAATTCTCTTGTCTGTAAGTGGCAATAATAGTACAGAATGCATTAGTCTGTTGTGAGCATTACATGAAATAATACATAGCACAGTGCTTGGCATATAATATGGCTTCATTAAATTGTAACTTTTTCCATTGTAGGTAGAAAAATATTTAGGAAAATGGGACAATGTTCCATCCTGGGTGGGGAAGGAAGAGATTTCCCTCACTCTTTAAGTTCCATCTCCAATCCTCCTACCTTAAAGATCTCAGGGACTGTTCATATATGTACAGTATAACTAATTTGGGTTTCAGAGAAAGCTCCAGTTCCATTCTGGCTTAGGCAGGCTAGTACAGACATTAAACATATGGAAAATTCTCATTAATTAGTGAAAAATATCTTAATATAAAGCAGTTGGGATAAGCAGATCTCAAGATTGGGGGGCAACTTTGGCTAAACCTTAGGGAAGTGACTTTAGAGGTAGGGAGAGGCAGGAAGGGGATTCAGTGAATTATTTAAGCACAGTAATAATCTTATACATTATTACGGCTACAAAACATTTTTAGAACTATGAGCGAATTTAATCTTCACAAAAGCCTTACCAAGACAGGTGTTTTTACCATACTCATTTTAGATCCCCAGCAAGGTGAAGTTGGTAAGTTAAGTAACCTGCCCTACGTTTCACAGCTTCCAGGCTGTGCGGCCAAGATGAAGCCAGAGGTCCCACATTGGAGTAACACACATATCCTCGTTACCCCATACTTTCCTCTGCTCATCCATAAGTGTGAGTTTCAAAATGAACTTTGACATTAATGGTTATTTTGTCCTCATAAGTAAAAGCCATCTTTCCCTTTGACCATCATTTTCTGCCCTATTAAAAGCCTTAACTACTTGAAGAACAAAGGGTCGGGCATTGGCCTTGTTACACCCAATGAATTCGGGGCTTTTATTATTTAATTCACTTAAAAAGTCATAGCTTGATGTTATGCTTACTGTTTGCTACGAGGGAAGAGATGAAAGATACTGGTAGTTGAACACATATCACTAAATTTCCTAATTTCAAAATTAAAAACCAACCAAACAAAACTGTGTAGTCAACTATTTAGTAACTAAAAGGGCCTCAAATTTTTATTTTTGAAAATCAAAACTGAAGGGTCAACTAGGTTGACAACCAAATTGGACCTTTCCTTCCCCCAACACTTTTAGCTAGTTTTTAGACAAACTGCCAAGTTGCAAATCCCACTGGTAGCCCTTTGAAAAGGTAATTGATATCTATATAGAAATAGCAATTAACCTTAAACACCCTTGTCTGCTCCAGGGGCTCTAGAATTCATTTTGAGAACAGGGAGATGAGACTTCTGACTGAAACAATCTCAATTTCTGGACATATTCACTTACAAAAAATGCATCTTCAGTGCCTGAAAAACTTTTGATTATTGCAATGCAAACCTAAAAAATGGTTTTATTTTATTTGAAAAAGTTTCCTATGCAAAATGCTAAAGGAACAAGCCCTAGGTCCCAAGCACATGTATTTTGGCAAGCAAAACAATAGATTCTTTTTATATCATGTATTCAAAATGGACATATGACCACATAGCAAGGCTTATATAAAAGTGAATAATTCCAATATAATGATTCTTTACCTGGGTGTCATCCTCATTTAACTCTGAACCAAGAAGATCATATAATCTCTGTAATTTTATATATATATATATATATATATATGCACATATATGTGTGAGATGTTTTATACAGTATATATATCTCATACATATATATAAAATACAAAATACATTTTATGACTATGATGTGAGTAAAGTGGTTAATAATTATAGTGGACAGGGTAGTTTACATTCAGACTTCATTAGTTAGGAGAATTAGTCGTATTTCATTCTCCTCTTGCCTATGTTTTTGTGTGCGTGTGTGTGTTTGCATGAGTGGGTTTGCAAAAAGTCCCCAACCTTTTTGGCACCAGGGACCATTTTCATGGAAGACAATTTTGCCTGCCACTTACCCCCTACCGTATGGCCCCCTGGTTCCTAAATTTCGTGGAAGACAATTTCTCTATAGATGAGGGGAGTAGAGGATGGACGGCGGTGGAGTTCTGGGGCCCAGTCCCTAACAGACCATGGATTGGTACTGGTCCACGCCCGGGGATTGGGGACCACTGTGGTAAAGGACAGAGGAAGAAAGAGAGGGAGAGAAGGACGGTAAGAGAGAAAGGAACAGAAGACCTAGCTACACTCCTAAATTACACTAAGTAATTTCATTTTCTTTGCTTCCTAATGTAATTTCATTCTTTTAGTTTCCAAACCTATAAAAGAAGCTCACAATACATACTTTGCCTATTTTCTATGTTTTTTGATGACAGTAACATCCATCCATCCATCCATCCATCCTTTGATTACTTTATACCATGTACTTGTCTAGATGTTAGGGCTGTCAAGCAGAAAGATGAAGTCCCTGCTCTCATGTAGCTTACATACTAGTGGTAGAGAGGCCAATTATAAGTAAATAACCAAGTACATGGTATGTCAGTTGGTAATAAGAGCTACAAGAAAAAATAAAGCAGAGTAAAGGGATAAGTGATAGGTGTAGCCTATTTTATATAGGCTGTCAATGATATGTGTCTCCTCTAAGGATTTTATTTGAATTAACCTGGGAAACTACTACCAGTTATATGCCAAGGGCAGACATGGCCTTCTATTTTAAAATTCTCATTCTTGCTATAGGTGGAGACTACAGGGATGCAAGAGTGAAATTGGAGCAAACAGTTATTACAGAATTCTTGGATTAGAGATATTAGTAGAGGAAGTCAGAAGTGGTTATAGTTTGGATGCAATATATAGAGGGGTGTGTGTGTGAATGTGTGAGTGTGTGTGTGTGTGTGTGTGTTGTTAAATAAAAATTATGAGAAGCCATTGATTTGGATTGAGCTCTAGCACTAGATCCCAAAAGACCAACCCAAAATGGAGTCATTTATGGTAATATTTCACATCACCAAACTGAAACATAAGATATTTATTTGCAAGATCTGACCTGGGAAATCAGGGGAGAGATTATAGCCACACCTCTAAACAGGCCAGTTTTCTGAAAAAAACAGGAGATTCACAGAAACCTATCAAAAGTGCCCTGTGGACCTGAGCTGCCCTGATAAGGAAGGCTTCCCTGCTTTAACCTGAAGTAACCTGATGTTAACCAATCAGCTTTTTGCATTATGCCATTTCCTTGTTCCTGCTCAAGTTGCCTTACAAAAACCAACTATTCTGCCATGCAGGGTGGAGCTCCTATTTTATAGATTGACTGTTGTCTGGTTCATGAATTGCTAATAAAAGTCTTTAAAACTCAATTTGTGGAAATTTTGTTTGACAATATACACACATACATGCATACATATACATGTATATAAGAATATATAATGTAAATTTTAATAGAGGTTTTATGTGCAAAAAGTATGCCTTGATGAGTTTTCATAAAGTGAACACACCAGTATAACCAACAGCCAGATCAAGAAACAGAATAATACCAGAACTTCAAAATCTACCTTCTCCCTGCTTTTCAGGCCCCCTTACCCCCCTGGCACAGGTAGTCAGTAATCCTGAATTCCAACACCAAATATTAGCTGTTTTTGAACTATAATTTTTAATTTTTTTTGTAGAAATAGGGTCTCACTATGTTGCCCAGGCTGGTCTCAAACTCCTGGGCTCAAGCAATCCTCCCACCTTAGCTTCCCAAAGTGCTGATATGACAGGCATGAGCCACTACGCCCAGCCTACATTTTGGTTTTAATTTGTATTCCATGATGAGTAATAGTTGGAAATCTTTCCATGTTTATTTAGATATCCTTTTGTAATTGCTTGTTCAAGTCTTTGCCCATTTTTGTTTTGGGTTATCTGAATTTTTCTCATTGCTGTGTAGGAGTTATTTATATATTGTGGATATGAATCTTATAGATGAATTATAAAAACTTTCTTTTCCTGGCTGGGTGTGGTGGCTCATGCCTGTAATCCTAGCACTCTGAGAGGCTGAGGCAGGAGGATTGCTTGAGCTCAGGGGTTCGAGACCAACCTGAGCAAGAGCGAGACACCATCTCTATTAAAAATAGAAAAATCAGCTGAGCATTGTGGTATGCACCTATAGTCCCAGCTACTCAAGAGGCTGAGGCAGGAGGATCACTTGAGCCCAGGAGTTGCAGTGAGCTACAATGATGCCACTGCACTCTACCCAGGGCAACAGAGTAAGACTCTGTCTCAAAAACAAAAAGAAAAAAAAAACAAACAAAAACCTTTCTTCTCCTCAGTGGCTTGTCTTTTTATTCTCTTAATATTGTGGTTTGATGAATAGAGTTTTAATTTTAATATGGTCCAGTTTATCATTATTTTCAGTTATAGTTAACACTTCTGTGTTCTGTTTAAGAACTCTTTGCCTATTACCCTATTTCCCTATTCCAAGGTCATAAAGATATTCTCTTAGGTTGTTTTTTTTTTTTGTTTGTTTACTGAAAGCTTTATTGATTTCATATGGTTTTGGATATATTTTGATGATAAGACAGCCAGGATTCCTACTGACCTGGAAAGGTGATGTGAGGGAAAGAGATCAAATGAAGAATATATAGGACACTACTTCCCCTCATCTGCCCTAATTAAATAAATAGTAGCCTTATTTTCTATTATATTAAAAGTTACAATATAAAAATAAGACACGATTGTAAGCAAGTAGAATCAAAGACTGTGCCCTATGAGCTTTGTGTGTCTAGGCCCCAGGACAGTGACTAGTACAATGTGGGCATTAAACAAATATTAATGAACATATCCTTATTTTAGAAAGTTCGCTAAGCATATATGGATATAAAGAAGCTAAAGGGAAAAATACCACCATATTCTCATTATCCAGAGAAATAACAACAATTAACATTTTTATATTTTTCCTTTAGTATTTTCCAGATTTTTTCCTCTAAACATGGTTGTGAAAATATTGTACATATAATTTTGCATACTGAATTTTTGCTTACATATGACAAAACCCCCTCATTGTTAACATAATTTTTAGTGCCTCCATGTTATTTCATGGAATGGATGTTGTGTAACTCACTTAAGCATTGCATTAATGTTGGATATTTGTCTCCTTTTTAAATCTATTATTATTAAAGCTGTTGTGTACATCTTTGTGCATAGATATTTATCTGTGTTTCTAATTATTTCCTTAGGACAGAATATTGGAAGTGGAATTACTGTTAAATTGATTTTCAAAAAGATTGCACCAATTTACACTTTCTACTAATAGTATACAAAAGATCCATTTCTACTTCCTGATGACTAGTTCTGAAAAAACAAAACAAAACAAAACAAAAGATCCACTTCACTGTATCTTTGCCTGTATTAAGAATTACCATTTTTTTCCCTTATAATTTGAGGGGAAAAATAGATCTTATTTGGTTCTACCATAATAAGACTAAACATTCTTCATATGTCTACCGGCATATATTTTATTTTCTATCTTGGAAACAATATGTTCATGTCATTTTGCTAATTGGTCTATTAGATTCTTTATTTTTTTAATTAAGATTTTTCTTTTTATCTTTTTGAGACAGGGTCTCATTCTGTTACCCAAACTGTATGTAGTGTGGTGGCACAATCATTGCTCACTGCAGCCTCGAATTCCTGGGCTCAACTGATCCTCCTGCCTCAGCCTCCCAAGTAGCTGGGACTACAAGCATGTGCTGCCATGCCTGGCTAGTTTTTTAATTTTTTGTAGAGATGAGATCTTGCTATGTTGCCCAGGCTGGTCTCCAACTCCTGGGCTCAAGTGATCCCCCTGCCTTGGACTTCAAGTGTTGGGATTATAGGCATGAGCCACTATGCCTGGTCCTTCATGTTATTAAATTGATTTTTATTAATAGGTGATATAGAGATTCTCCATTTATGTTATGTTATAAAATTTTTCCTATGTGTTGTTTACTTTTTAGTATTATATATATTATAATATTTATGTAGATAGTCTATCAGTTTCTTTACTTCCTCCCTCCCTTTCACTCTTTCTTTTGTTTAAACACTTAGAAAACAGAAATGTATTTGTTCTGGTTATTCTTGCTCCTCTATTTCCACTCCTTGCTCTTCTCTGTTCTGCTTGGTGCTCAGGGAGACCGACCCCTCTATAGGTTGTATTCTCTTGAGCTCTGGTTTTTGGAGAAGGTTCTGGCCAATTACAGACACAGGCAGGGGATTCCAGGGTAGGAGACAGAGGCTAGAATATTGATTCCTCCTGCTCCTTCCTGATTGTCAGGTGCTGGCAATGCTGAGCTACCCCAGAGTTAAGTTCCTTCCAGGTGGCTCTTCTGCCCTGGTTCCAACTCTCACGAAGCACTGGTGACCTCTTCTTCCCTCACTCACTTAGGCCTAGGAGTAGTAATGGCTTCCTGCTGTTACTAGTCCGTAGGTGCCACAACATCCTTTCCTTGTTGCCTTTAACCTGCCCACTGTTTAGTAACTGCCCCTTCATTAAATTCTCTAAGTAAAATTCCTCCAAATATACCATCTATTTCTTGCTGTGACCCTGATTGAAAAAATACTTAGCTATATTCTAGCTTGTTCTAGGAAAGCACTCTGAAACAAAATATGATACATTCTGCTCTTACGGAGTGGTTGAGATTGACCTCTTAAAACCAAATCCTTGGGCCCAGGAGTATAGTGCATGAGAATATTTTGCAATTTTTGAAGATTTTTTTTTCATAAGTAAATAAGGTGCTGCTTTCAACTATATTTCTTTTCACCAAATACTGGCATTTTGGGTATGATAATATATATTTCAATGCCGAGAGTAAAACAAACATCTCCTAGCACTAACATGGTATTCATTACCAATATTTATGGTTATTGGTAAATGCTGCCCACACTGACGCTTGGTGCTCAAAGCCTTAACATCCTGCCAGAAGTTTTGTTGTTTACAGCTAATTTTCTGATTTGCCACCATATATAAAGGATTTTAGCTTAGGGACAGTTGAAGTTAGGGAGCCAATTTGTACTATAACTACTCAAACTTTGATTAGAGGAAACTGCTCTTGATTTACTTATTGCTTTTATATTGAGTCCCAAGAGTATCAAGAAATTTTATGCACCAATTCAACTCCTAATATTAGACCATCTACCTCCGTGGGTACACAAAGAAAACAGTATCTTAGCCAGAATAGCTGGTTCCTCTTTACTCATAGTGGCTGTAGAAACAGTGCCAAAAGTCCCGTTTTCCATAAACAGTTCTCTTAGCAGTCCAGTACAGAGTTCCTTGCATGTAAGAGCATCACAGAATCAGTCTCGTTTCACTTCACCTGGAATAAATTGAATGTTCACTTGGACTCTTATAGGTATAGAAGTCATTAAGTATGGAAGCACAGTTTCAGAAATAGTTTTGGCAAGCAATAAATCTAGAGTTTATTGATGACACACTTCAGCAGTTATAGCTATGTGGGATTTCCCTGAGGCAATATTCCCTTCATCCCAGGAAGCAACTGTGGAGTCAGAAAAATTGGGGTTTGAATTCTGCTTCTGACATTTATCTGTGTGACCTTGGTCAAGTTACTTAATCTTTCTAAGCATCTGTTTTCTTATAAAATAAGAATAATTATAGTGCATGCCTTAAAGAATCATTAAGAAAAATAAATGAGATAATTACTTTTTAGTATTGTATATAATATTTATATAGATAATCTATCAGTTTCTTTACTTCCTCCCTTGACTCCTAACATTGCTTAATGCAATACCTAGTACATAAGTGTATTGCAAAAGCCCAATACTACAGTACTTGACTTTAAAAGCTTTTAGGGATGTTTATGTGTATATCATCCTTTAGAAAAGTTTCTAAAAAGCCTTTAGAAATGACATCCTAATGTTCAAGCATATCAGGATAGTACTAAATCAAAGACATGTCTTTGGTTAGTAAAGTACACTGATATACTTCACTTTTCAGTGGGTAAAAACAAAACAAAACTTTAAGGAGTACTAAGAATGCCCAAAATGTTTTGGAAAATAATTTTTGAAAAACTAACATAAATTGTGGAATTCTGTAGCTATCTTTCTACTTCAGAAGGCTGAATGTTGAAAGATTTGTCTTTGAAAATGAATGAAAACCAAATTTTGGATCGTTACTCTAGTATTACATTTTCTTAATCTTAATCCTATCCTAGGATTATAGAAAAATAAAAGGTACCAAAGAAATGGGTTTCTCTGTATTGTCTTTTGGTCACTTAAGATTATATTTTGATACACATTTAGGACTAAGCTATTTTTATACTCATGTGTTTACGGAGGATGCTAATCATTATCTGAATGCAACATTTAATGGGTAAAATTCTGTCTATGCTATGCAGAGCTGTTTTTTTGGAAGTCCTCAGAATGAATTTAGAAAACATTGGTGTTTTAGGGCAATAAAATTCACAGGTAGTAAGAGAAATTTATCTAAATGTTTCCCAAATTTTGTGGGACCCTAACAATGCATTAAGTGGCATTTAAAAGGGAAGAAAAGAATAGAAAGAGACCTAAAGTTTCTAAAATATAATATTTAATAACATATAATTGATCATGACTTTATCTCATTTCATTCCAAGTAAGGATAAAAACAAACAAGGGATTTTTTCAGGAGTGAGTTTTTACACTTCCATGATTAAACAGGCAATCTTGCCATACTGGGGGCAGATGTCATACCCAAAGGCCTTTGCAGTAGTGTAAAGGCTCAAACTGCTGGTGTGTTTCTAGTGATTGTGATGAGTCAGGTCCCTCCCCCTCTCCCCAGCAGTCAGGGAGAGTCTTCTAATCCCTGCTCTCTCCCCGTATCTGTAATCATAAAGAACAATCTGTCAAGGAAAAAGGACATTTTCTCTTCGGTCTCTGCTTTACTGACTTCCTGCCACTGTCTCCCAGGGCCATTGTAAGAGTATTTAGCTATGTAGATGTGGCTAAAGCTGGCTTTTCATAAAATCTTATGGCTTTCTCCCAATCACATGAAGTCTCTGCTGCTTTACAAACTCACTATCCACTCTTCTCTTTATCTGGAGGTCCCGTGAAAATGAAATGACATTCAGTTGTTTCTGTAGCAACAAATTTTAACCATGGGATTAGAAAAATAAACATTGTTAAAGGTAGGAATCGTTTTCTGAAAGATACAGCATTAGTGAACTCAAACAATGTTTACTGCAGGCCTACTGTGCATCCAGCACTATGCTAGTCACTATAAAATATCTCTCGACCAAACAAATCAGCAAAGTATAGGATAGATTTTGGACTGAGAAGTAAAATAATTTCACCCTGTTTGTTATCAACTATGTCCTTGGGGATCTTCTTTTTGGATTTTTGAATTTGGATTTTCTGAATATCTTTTTCAGAACACATACAGTCTAGAAACCACAATAATATGGTTGGAAAATGCTTGCCTTACTTCCATGCATTCTAAACTTTTTAGACTATTATGCCATCATTCTTTTTGTAGGAAAAGTGCTGAGTTTCAGTTGGGCAAGAATATGAAAATAAAGCATTGTGTGTGCTATTATACAAAATGTCACAGAATATCACACATATGTATTTTATAGCCACTCTTCTCAGCCTATCCATTTAATTACTTTATGGCCATGCCATTCATGAGCAATATAGTCATTCGAAAATACACAACAATAAAAACTTTATTACATGTCACCCCATATTTTTATACAGACATATATTTTTATATTTATGGCTAGAGTTACTTTATACTGAAGCAATGACTTGGAGAATTAATATTCTAATTCTAAACTTTTATAGTTTTAGAAATCAGAAAGCAATGTTTGCAAGGACCTGGAATCTGTGGTATTGAGGCAAAATGTCCGAATCTGGTGGTGTAAGATCTAGGACACTCAAAAATATGTTCATCTTGTACTTTGCAGATCCGCTAGCTTCTTTTCTGTTTACATAATAACAACTCCCCACAATGGTTAAAGCCAAAGCAAATAAACTACACTTGGGAATAAAAACTGTAAGTGGTACCAGCCTTCATCTAGTGGAAGCCTACAGCATTTTACTTATTTTAAAAATTATACTTTCATAACTAACAAAAATCTCAATTTGATGAAAAGCACAATTATTTTTGATCTTCATATCACCTTACCTTTCCTTTGCAATGTTTTTAAAATTGCTTTTATTAAGGTACTGGTCTGTACATTAGTAAATTATTATTAATTTTTCTTTATTATCTTTGTTTCCATTTTATTCATGCCATTGAACTACACATTTTTACTGCCAGGTTTCAATCATTTCCCCCTTTGTCTTACTTGATCTTTACATCACTGCAAATGTTCAACCCAAAAGATTTGATGACAAAGGTTATCTTTAACTGAACACTTGCATTTCTGAGCCTCAGCAAAAGACTGTATGTGCATAAATAAATCCCTAACAATATAATGTGACGCACATATTTCATTTCACTGGGATTCAGTTTTCCCCACTTGTTAAGTAATGGTATGACATAGATCAAAGGGCTATTATGAAGATTAGAAGATTAGAAATTTTATATATTCAGCTGGCACAAAAAGGGGCATATAAAAAATAATAACAATCATTGTTGTTGCAGGGAAAGGGCTGAACAAAATGGCCTCAAGTGGTGTGGAAAGGTACAAGTGTTAAGAGGAGATTCAGCTCTGACAGGAAGAAAATGAAAAATTTGTCCTAGCTTATCTCTGGAAAAATATGTAATTTCACAGCCCCAAGCTGTTTGCTTCTGATTTATAAACACAACTTCAGTTAAATATCAGGTTACCAAAAAGTTCTCCCTATTAATCAAGTATCTGTTTTTACAAAGTATCCATTATTAATTGGAGTTAGTATAATATATAATTTAACTCTAATGCAATTAATCAAAGATCACTATGGCCTGGAACATATTAATAGGAGGCAGTTTTCTTTCTTCTTATGACATATTTCAGATGCAGGGTTCTACCATTTATAGAGTCAGAAACATAAATTCCTCCCTTTGCTCTTCTGCCCTAACACACCCACCTTACACACCTGTTTATGGTTTGCTTGCAGGTAAATGTGTACATCTGCTAGGGCGTGAATTCTGTGAGATGCCATTCCGTTATTTAAAGAGCAAATTCCAAAGATCAAACTTTTCTCCACACTTGCGAATGCTAAAAAGTCTCCCTAGGGACATTAAAATGGAGCTAGTCTCATTGATTACACGAAAATTTAGAATCAAATTACTGTTATCTGCTGAAATCCTTTCAGACGGTTTCACCCTAGGTTGTGGATATCCCATGTAGATTGTTTTTCCAGGCTTCAGCTCAACCAACCTGAAGCTTACACTCCCAGCTCAGGCAGCAAGCAAGCTATCCTGGTGGGATGGCCATCGGATGGCTTCCTCCTGCCACCTCCTTCCCTCCACTATAAACCCAAATCACCTCCTCCCCACTCGCTTTCCTCCACACCCAAAGTTTTCTCAGTGAACAGCTCTCTGTCCAGCCAATCTCCTTCTCAAAATGTATATATCCTTTCAAATTCCCAGTCTTGTTAGTCTTTCTCTTGAATTTCTAGTTCTGTTGTCATAGGAAGATCTCTTATTAGCTCACCAAATTGCCTTCTTTTACCTTTCTTTTTTATTCTATTTATTAACACCACACAACCACTACCACAACAGACCAACACAACCCCGTGCCTTGAAAAGAATAGAAAAACCTCCAAAAATAAATTGAAAATGGCTTTAATACTTGGTGTTGAAGAGACAAGGAAAGCTACATATTTTTGAAGTGAAATTAGAAGTTATAAAGGACCATCAGCTTGGAAGAGTTCCCTGAAGTCCCTTTCAGAATATCAAAAGACTCCATCTACCTCCTCATCTGGCTTTTCCTCAATAGCCAGTGTTCAATATGAATAGATAATTTGCTTCTATTCAATTATATTGTTCTGTCTTTTATTTGTGAAAATGGGTAGTGTATTTCTATTTTATTAATGATAAATAAGCTTTATGGGCAAGTCTGAGATAGCAGATTAGAACATTATTTGTATGGGAATACACATTCCTAAATTGAAACAACCGGATTACCAACGAAGAGTTCATGAACTGAGAGCTTCCTGGAGTGGGAACTGATTTACACTCCGGTTTCTCATTTGGTAACAATTTCTCTGCGTTAGCTTCCCCTTTTGCATAAAGATTCAGGGACTTGGTGCTATAGTGGAGAGAAAAATGGCTTCCCTTCACCCTCCTATGTTCTTTGGCTGGGCTGGCTGGGCTACAAAGTAAGTTGGCATGAAACAGATTAACAGGAGAAAAACCATACTGAATTACTTATCTGTGCTCAAGAGTCCCACAAAATATGGGACTCAAAGAAGGATCAGATGATTGAAGTTTATATAGCACCCTGAACTATAGAAAAGAACAGGGGTCTGGGGCTCCTGGGGGGATTCTGGTGACACAAGTTGTGGGAGGGTAAGGGAAGGAAATGCAAGGTAAATAAAGATTGTCTTGTTATGCAGATGTCACTCAGGTAATAAAAGTTGTCTGAGAGCAGCCCTCAGAAGAATAGGTGAGTCTGTCTGAGTGTGGGTCAACCTCCTCCTGCTTTCTCTCCTGTGATCAGAGTTAATTTTCCCTGGTTGATAAGATTCCCAGGGAGGGAATTCATGACAATTGAGTTCCTTTTGGAGGCCTTCTTTAGGCAGCTAAGAGGAGCTCGGGAGAAAGACTCTGCCTGCATCCACTGTTCCCCACCGTGCCTCAGTTCAAAGTAATAAGCATAGCGTCATAGTTTGGGTTTGGCATTTGCTGAACTTCTTCAGTGCGAAAGCAGAAAATCAGAATAGGCATCCCATAAAAAAAAATTCACCTCTATTTCAAATAATGCATATTGAGAAATTGAATTGAATGATGCAGCAAATAAAATATTTATTTCTTATATGCAATATAGATGAGTCCATGTCGCTCTGAGAAATTTAACTTTTTAATTTGCTAACTTGGTGTTTGTATTTCATTAGCAATTGCAAATGAATAATCTGTTATTCTCTTACAAGTGTCAAAAAGATGATGTGGGAAAAGCAGCTCCAATCCTTTACTCCAGCATGGCTGGAAAATGTATTCACTCTTCATTGTGCTTTGCTATTCCCTGAATCCCCTGGCTTGATTTCTGTGGTAGCAGGTACCAAAATCAGAGTGGGATTATGAAACTCTCATAACAGGATAGACAGCAATCCAGTTGTCTGAAAAATATGTAGATCTTCTGCTACATACTGTGTGATTAACTATACAAAATTATTATATAAATATCATGGGTATGATAAATAAACAAAATCATGCATTCACATTTGCAATATTAAAAGACACCCAAATGGCTTTGGTAAAGAACATAAAACTCAATTTCTTTTTGGAAAACAAAATTCTCTGTTTTAACAGTCTTGGTAAAAATAGCACCCTATAAACTATGCACTTAAGATATAAAAAACAACGTAACACTTTTAACTTCACCAGAAATATCAAACCATTCATTACAAATCATTCATTAAAATTAATGAATTCTTTTATATGGGAAAATGCTGTGAACAAAATGATAATTGTATGGCTTATTAAAATTAGACAAGGTTAGCTATACTTGAGCTTCTTATTTTGTTGCATATAATTAAAAAATATTCTTTAGATAAGGTGTATTCTCTGCATCTCCTTGAGACACACACAGGCACACACATATACACATACATTCTCTCTCTCTCTCTCACACACACACACACACCCTTTTTGTTATTCTCTTCTAAATGTATTCATTTAACTCCCAGTAGAAGACAACTATAAGCTACAGGGAAAAAAATGCAGTTTTATGTTGAGTAGAGTACTGTCATGCATCACATAATGACGGGGATGTGTTCTGAGAAATGCTTCGTTAGGCGATTTTGTCATGTGAACATCATGCAGTGTACTTATACAAACCTAGATGGTATAACTTACTACACACTTAGGCTACATGGTATAGCCTATTGCTCCTAGGCTATAAACCTGTAACAGTACAGTAACATATTGTTACTGTACTGAATATTGTAGGCAATTGTAACACATTAAATATTTGTGTGTCTAAACATAGGATAGATACAGTAAAAATATAGTATAAAAGATAAAACATGGTACTCTGGTATAGAGCACTAACCATGAATGGAGCTTGCAGGACTGGATGTTACTTTAAGGATGATTCAATGAGTGAGTGGTGAGTGAATGCGAAGGCCTAGGATATTACTGTACCCTACTGTAGACTTTGTAAACACTGTACACTTAGGCTGTACTAAATTCACAGAAATTTTTTTTCTTTCTTCAATAAATTGACCTGAGCTTACTGTAACATTTTTTAAATGTTATTATAAACTTTAGTCGTTTAAACATGCATTGTGCTATGATATTAAGATGGCTATGACATCAGTAGGTGATAGGAATTCTTCAGCTCCATTATAATCTTATAGGACCACGGTTCATGTTCACTGAAATGTCGTTATATGGCTCATGACTGTATGCTCTCCAGTGCTGAAGAGTGAATTAAAGTAAGGACAGGGAATTTCTTTGCTTTTGTTTATACAAATGTGAAAATGGACAGCTATTTAAGAAGAGTGTGCAAAATGATTTTTCATATTCTAATAAAATGGCCAGTTTTAATAACATTTTGAGCAAAAAACCCAAAAAACCTCCTCCCAGAACAAGGCTTTTTTTTTTTTTTTAAATAGGAAAAGTGCCAAAATTCAGTCTGATGTCTTTGTTTTTTCAATCTTCCTTTTTAATCCTCCCCTTCTTGCTCTTTCTCCCAAAGAATGAATGAACCTGTGAAGAATAATCAATCTGATGTGTGATGAATGGTTTCTAGTTATTTAATTTTCATTTCCTGATGACCAGTGTGGCAGATAACTTTTTCCAAAATGGTTGCAACAATATCCCCCAATCCACATTTCTCTTAAATGTGACTTTGACATCCTTTCTATCAAGAAGTAGGGTCTATATTCCCTTCCCTTGAATCTAGGAGGGTCTATGACTAAGACTGAACTGACACTGTGTGACTTTTGAGCTACGTCATAAAAGATGATACAATTTGTGCCTCTTGAAAGACTCAAGTTTGGAATCCAGCCACCATGTTGTGAAGAATCTCAGGACACTTGCAGAGGATACATAGGTTTCTGGCAGACAGCTCCAGCCTACATCAGCATCAGCCCACATACTTGTAAGTGAAGATGCCTCTGGAAGATATCAGCCCCCAGCTGTCGAGTCACTGCCCAGCTTTTGAGTCTTTCCAGCTGAGACTCCAGACATTGTTGAGCAGACACAAGCAGTCCACATTGTAACCTGTCCAAATTTCTGACCTTCAGAGTTCTTAACATAATACAATGATTGCTTTACGTCACTAAATTTTGGGGAGGTTTGTCACACTGCAGTAGAAAACTGCAAGAATCAGGGAAGTCAATCATCTTTTGATATGTTTATTGATTGCTGGCATTTCTTCTGTGTATTGCCTATTCATAAACTTTGACTATTTGACTCTTGAATTGTTTTTTTCTTGCTCATATTTTCTGTAGGATTAATATATCCTACTTTTGTTACATATATTGTAAATATATACAACCAGTTGCTTGTTAGGTGATACAGAAGTTTGAATTTCACGTAGTCTTTCATTTTTTTTTTTTCGTTTTTGGTTTTGGGATTTTGTGTCCTTTTTAGGGAAAGCCTTTCCCAATTAAATATTATAAAAATATCCTATACTTTCCTCTAGGACTTTTACACCTTTTTCATGATCAACTCCTTAATCTACCTTGAATTTATTGTTTTATATGGTGTGGGGTAGTGGAAATTTAACTCTTTTTAAATGGATAGTCAATTGTCTTTATATAATTTATTTAAATAAATCATTCTTTCTCCACTGATTTGAAATGCCACTTTTATCAACCAAATTCTCAAACATTTATTTTTGAACTCTTCCTCTGATCCATTGATCTATTTGGCCATAACTATAAAAATATCATTTTATTTCAATTTCTATAGCTTTTTGATATGTTGATATCTGGTAGAACAAGTGACCTGGCCTAATCTCCCCCTTCCAAATTTCTTGGCAGATTTTAAGCATTTTGCCTTTTTAGAATCAACTTGCCAAATGTCTTAAGAAAACTGATTTGACTTTATAGATTAAGGTATGGCAAACTGATTCATTTATTATATTTTGTCTTCTTGTACATGAATACAGTATATTCCCCCATTTATCCAGGTCACCTCTTAGGTCCTTTAGTAAAGTTTTAAGAGTTTTCTTCATCCATTCATGTTCAATTCTTTTAGATTTATTCCTAAAGGTAGTCTATTATTTTTGTTATTCTTGTAAATAATTTTTAAAAATATTATATTTTCTAATTGGTTATCACTGAAGTATAGCAAAATTTTTGAATTGTATGTACATATTTATATCTATACATATCAAAATATATTTTATTTTTCTTATATTCAGCTTTCTTTTTTGTTTTTTATTCCTCTGTTGCAATAGGTTCTCAGTTGATTCCCTTGAATTTGCTCTTGAATTGTAGTTGACCATCACTTTGAATTGTAGATTACACTAACTTTCTGTGATTAAGTAAAGATTAATATGTATCAAACAAAGCCAGTTTTAAAATGCAAATGATGTATCACCTAATATTTTCTAAATTTTAGAAAACTTTTCATCAAAGTTTTTTTAATCAACTTACTATTTAGTTACCTAGAACAGAGGTTGGTAAACTGCAACCCATGGGCCAAACATGACCCCCTGCCTGGCTTTGTATAGTAGTACCCAAGCTGAGAATAGTTTTTAACTTTTTAAATAATTAAAAAAATCAAAATAATAATACTATCTTTTGACATATGAAAATTAAATGAAATTCAAATTTCAGTATCCATAAATAAAGTTTCATTGGAACCAGTCATGCTCACTTGTTTATGTATTATCTGTGATCACTTACCAACTACAATGGCAGAATTGAGTAGTTGCCATATAGACTGTATATGTTTCTCTTATTGTTTTGAAGTGCTGATAGGTATACTACAAATTATACACATAGTTATAATTTGACTGTGTTTCAAGTGCCATGTTGTATTGTGACATCTGATTTTTTTTTAAATTACTACTTCACACCCATCATGTCAAAACAAGAAAAGAAGAGAGAAGTGAATTTCAAATGGCATGTACAGTGGAATGTGGATGACTGTTATAAAAGTAGATGGCAAAGAATTATGTTTATTGTGTAATGATACTTTGGCCATGCTAAAAAAATGTAATATACATAGGCATTACTAAACAATCCTCATATTATTCCCAACTCACCATAAGCAATAGTCATAATTTAAAAAAAAAAAATTAAATTGGATATCTCATCATAGCAGAATTTTTTTTTCTATAAAATAAAAATATTCAGTAAAATAAAAAGTGAAAATAAGACTACATCTGAAATAATTTTCTGAGTGGCTGATTTGCTTGCCAAGCAAGGAGAACTGTTTACTGATGGTGAGTAAATTAAATTGTATTTGATGGTAGCAGTCGAAATTATCCAGAGAAAACAAACTTGTTTAAGACTATTAGCTTTTTGGTGGAGAACAATGCTTGATTAGTTGAGAATATTGGGAGCAACATCAATTGCTGATTAAAAATCAAGGTAATTTATTTTAAGTGGTTTTCTTTGCCTCTGATAAATTGACAGATATAATTGATACTACTCAGTTGTTATCTATTTGAGGAGTCAACCCTGAGTTTGAAGTGACTAAAGAATTAGCCTCAATGAACAGTCTGCATTGTAAAACTATAGGTGAGAATATATTCAAAAAGTCAAGAGAACACAAAGTCAGTATAATCTGAAGGGGAATCTGCTAAGATGTGTTCCAATTGATGGTAGTAAAAATCTTTGTTTCTAAGCAGAAAAAGGCTTAGCTGTACAAATTTACATAGCTTTTGAAAAAGTAAGATATTTTAAGCCTATAGTTATTCATTATATTATTCGTCAGCAGGTGCTTTGTGTAAAACATTTAAATCTATCATGTGTAATTGAAACGGTAGAGCCAATGGTGAGATTCATTCACTTTTGTGGAATTAACCATTATTAGTTATGTTAAATTTTGTCAAAATAGAATTTAAATATCCTACTTCTCTACCACACAGCAGATCAATTGCTAAGCAGTGGTAACATTTTATTGTGACTTTTTTGAACTCAGGGTCAAGATTGAAATTTTTATGAATAAGACATACCACCACCAACTACTACTATAATTGAACACTGAATGGTTTTGGAAATGAGCTTTTCTACAGACTTGATAATGTTTCTTAATATGTCTTTTAACATATTCAATATAAAATTACAAGGCAAAACAGCACTTAAAAGTGAAATTTATACTGTGGTAAAGTCATTTCAGTGACAACTAATGTTGTTTGAATCACATATAATATCAAGCTGTTTTCTACATTTCTTGTGCTGTCAAAATTTAAAACAAAAAACAAGCTCTCCATTTCCACACAAACGTGCAGCAGATATGTCTTATGAGCTCAAACAACAATTCCAGCAGTATTTTGTTTTTGGATTTTAATGCAAGTACAAATGAAATTTCCATATTTCAAAATCCATGTAACTGTGCAATTGAGGAGCTTCCACCTACCCTTCAATTGGAAGTAATTAATGTAATGACATGCTAAAAGGCAAATACCAAGAGAAGAATCTAATAAAATTCTTTAAGTGCCTCCCATGCAATGACTGTGCTCAATTAAAATCATATGCTCATGGGTAGATATTAGTATTTGACAGTACCTATCTGTGTGAAAAGATGTTTTCCAAGATAAAATATGTAAAATATCATAAATCAGCATTAATAGAGGGGCATGGACAATTGATTTTCACAATAGAAAACACTAACTTTGAACTCTAATTAACTGAAATGTTATCCCTCCCCCACAATAAAAGAATTCTGTATTTCTCATCAATAGCCCTGTATCGTAGAAAATTGTACTCTACTATTATTAAATTTTCAATTTTTATCAATTAAGATTTCTGCAAATTTGTTTTCTCTCTTATAAATGCCTACACAGTATCCTTGATTTTGCATGTTGGCATGCAAAATCTAACATTTACTCTTTGGTCCTTTACAGAAAAATGTTACCAATCCCTGACCTAGAATATTTTCTTATGCCTCTTACTGTCAAAGGTGCCTAGTAAAGATAATTCTCAAAATCATTTTATAAATTCATATTTGTTGAGTGCTTAGTATGTGCAAAGCTGTTTCCTTGTGAGAGAGGCATTAATATTTCCAACTTATAGTGTGGTGAAATAGAAGTTCAGAGCCTTTACCAAGGTCATATACTAGTAAGAGAATTAACCAAGATTTAAACCAGTCTCCCTGGCTGCAAAGTCTAGGTTGTATGGCCTTGAGGAAGTTACTTAACCTCTCTGAGCCTCAGGTTTTTTGTAACTACAGTACCACCTATATCATAAAATCAATTTAAACATTAAACTAATTAATATGTGGAAAGCACTTAGAACAGCTCCAGTGGAGAGCAGTCAGAAATGGGCTGGAAGTTCAATTACAGGATAGAGATTGATAAAATAGTTTATTATTTAGAAGGAATTGATGGAGAACAATTCCCAATTCAGCTGGCAATTAGAGCTTTTCACTTATCATGAAATCTGTGCTATTGGCTTGAGGTTTGTTAAGAAAAAGAACCTAATATGTAATAAAAATGTAAAAATTAAATATGACATTTAAATACAACTAATGCAGATATACTAAGTAGTTGAGAAAGCCAGTTGGGGTCATACTCTTGGGCTTATTCCTAGCTTTGCTACTTGTTAGCTGTGTAACCTTGGTCAAGTCACTTAACCTCTCTGAGCTAAAGTATCCTCCTCTATAAAATGTGGATAAGTAGCCTATCATACAGGATGATGTGAGGATTAAAAAAGACCATAAACTAATATGAGGCCTGATGTAAGAATGAACTCAGTAAATGTTAGCTCATTTCCCCTGCCCCCTACATTTTCTAAATTGATTCAAGAATTACAAAGCACAGTAAAGTAAAACTAAACAAAAACGACAAAACAAAAGGTTAACAACCCCAAACAAATAAAAACCAGCTTGTTAACTAGGTGTTGGAGGATAAGGAGACACTGACAAATGAAAGAATAAGAGGACTTTACTAGAGTTGTCAGATAAAATACAAGACATCCAATCAAATTTGAATTTTAGATTAACTATGAATATACAAATATTGCATGGGATATACTTATATTAAATAAATTATTCACTGATTATCTGAAATTCTTATCTAACTGGTCTCAGGTATTTTTATTTACTAAACCTGGCAGCTAGATCGGACAGAATTTAGTAAGCCTAGACAGGACAGTCTTGAACAGCCAAGACTCAGAATCCAAAACAGCCAAAAGTGTTTCTGACTTGCTAACTGCAAAGGCATCAAGGAGAAGGTTGACCCCACCCTCCCTGTCTCTGTGAAGCACAGGGCCCAGATGGGAAACCCCAAGTGGGTGATTTTGACTCCTGTGCACGCTCTATGGCAGCCTGGTGCAGAGGCTGCTGGGAAAACCGTGGCAGCCTGCCCCAGGTTTTCCTTAGGGTGGGGCCCTGCGGTTATAGTGTGGTGACTCTTTGTCACTGCTCCCCGGCCACGCCCTGCTTAGTCCACCTGGGGGTGGGGGAGGGGGTAGAAAACAGGTTGGAGGCAGAAAAAAAAAGGCTTATCAATTTCACATTTTTCTTAGCTGGGTTATACTTTGCTGTTCGGGCTTGCAAAACTTTAATTATTACTTTGATGCAGAGTGGCTGCGGATTGTCATTGCTAGGCCTGATTTAATAGCCTGCTTGCACAAAGTCCGACAGAGATTGCTTTTGTTGCACTTTCTAACACCTCGTGATGGTGGCTCTTTTACGTTAAGGAGGAAACTCTGTGGTTAAACTGTAGCCTAGGTATTTTTAGAGCCGTTACCATGTTAACCGAAATTTCGTACATTTCACCTGCAGGATATGCACTGGCGCTTAGGGCCTTCCCTAAACTCTAACAAAAAAAATATGATTTAACAGTTGTTAATTCTGTGTTTAGAACCAACACCATGTCATCAGTAGAGCTACTCACCAAATACTAGGCTGCTTTTTTTTTTTTTGATGCGTGGTACTGTGCCATTAGGGAGTATTTTTTTCCTTGCGACAAATGACTTGAAGGAACATAACCAAAAGGCTAAAATTGGTTAGTTCTAAAGGTCAAAGCCTGGAGGCAGTGACCCATTTGTTAATCATTAAGCTTTTCTAAGCCCTCTCTGACAGAATTTTGGCTTTCTGCCACTTCTCTGGTCATTTTAAACTGCAAATTCTTGTACTGTTTCAGTTTTTAAGTAGGTAGCAAAGGTTATGAGAAAGGCATAACTTGTTACTTATTTTTCCTTATCAAACGTCTTTAGGGTTTTGGAAGGCAGAACTGTTCTATGTTAAGGGAATCTTCATAACACACCCAGCTATATAGCATTTAAAGTTGGACCCTTGGGTCCTCTAAAAAGGGAGGGTTTCTAGCTATTATTCCCATGTTAATTAGTTTCCATAGATAAGCAGGATGTGACAGGGAGGATACCTATTTAGTGATTAGATACAGTTCTCAAATCACTGCTATCCACTGGTGGTTTTCTCCAACAATACCAGCACTGAAAGCTCAAGAAACAGGAGCAAAATAACCACAATGTATTTATCATCTTCTGTCATCAATTAAAAACGAGAAAGGCTTTAAAATATTTTGAATGCATTCTGTAAAGCCCAATGAGGTTCAAGTGATATGATGTTTCATTGCCAAATTTAATGGCAGTTTATGCTCCAGTCTTTTGGTATGCAGAAGGCAATTTGTACACCAAAACCTCCCATAAACAGAACTAAATTTTATGTAGCCAAGGGACATTAAGCTGCTAAAACACTTGCTTCAATATTGAACATGGAATAGTTGTCCTCTATTTCTCAAGGGAAAAAATACACAGTCAAACCTTGCTTATCCATAACCCAAACTTCCGGAAAGCTTAAGTATTTGGAATTGCTCCAAACCCAGAAGAGGGGGGAGAATGAGAGGGACAGAGTGGGGGTGGGAGAAGGAAGGGCTGAGGGAGAGAGAGAATGAACTAGCAGAAAGCAAGCAAGTCAGCTTTTAGAAGTAGACCTGAAGCCCTAGCAACACTGAAAAGAGACCTGGAGCTTACATCTGATTGGCTTAACAGCCAGAAGAAACGGTGAGCTATGATTGGCTGGTGATGATGTCTCCAAATAACCAGCCTTTTTCAGGAAAGCAAATTTATGTGGCAGAAGGGACAAGAGACACAAGAAGCAGGCAAGAAGAAAAGGGAAGAGAGCAGGGCAAAATAAACAGGGATTATTTGTAACAGAGGTGGAGATCGAGAAGAAAATAAGAATAACAATAGCTATTTATATAACTGCTTACAGTTTACAAAGTGCTTTTACATATAATCATTGATATTGTCTTTACAAAGACCTGCAGGGCTCCCAGAAGTTAAATAGCATGCCCTGGGGCACCCAGCTAGTAAGAAAAATAGCCCATGTCTTTCAGCTACAAATCCAACACTTTTGATACCTGGCAGGTGTTGTGATGATAATTTGGAGTTGTCTTGTGGAGACAGAGGGCAGCAAACGAACTGATAGCAGAAAAGAGAAGCAGAAGGCATGTAAGCCTGTAGTTTGGTGGGAGATGCAGAAAGGGGTGAATGGCTCCCTGCTCTTCATAACTACACCTTGAAAACACTGATATAGGCAACATCCCTGTGGGTATTTGGAAGGGGAGGTGGTGGTGGTACAAATGAGACTTGTGTCTTGAAAGCTCAGAGGGCAGTCCTGAATATATTTCACTGGCGTGTACCACAGTCATCTCACATTTATCAGGTAGAAGTTGGATGCCTAATTATTCCTTCCACCTATCCCTGAAAACTGTTCCTGCCTTAGGCTTAGTAAACAGCACAACCATTCACTCAGTTGTTCAAACTAAAAACCTGTAAGTCATCTTTGTCTTAATTTTCTCCCATTATCTAACTTATCTTCAGTTCCTGTAGATTCTATTTCTAAAACATACCTTGAATCAGTCTAGTTCTGTTCATCTCCAGAATCACTACTTGCTTGAAAATAAAACTCAAAATCCTTACTATGATCTGGCCCCAGTTTACTTTGCCTTGCTCTGCCCAGGACTCGCATTCCAGCCATGGTGGCCTCCTTTCAGTTATTAGGACACATCACAGTCTTTCCAGCTGAAGATCCTTAAATTTTGCTGGTCTCTGTCTCCCTGTCATCACCTAGCTGGATCTTTCTCCTATTTTCATGTTATCTACACAGATAGGGCTTCTCTCACAAGCCTGTGTAAGTAAGAGTCCCCCTTCCTTCTCTTTCATAATACCTTTTTATTAACTTCGTGTGACTTCTCAATCTGACATCACATATGTTTTTATTTGATTTCATGTTTATCATCTTTTGTTTGTATGTCTTCCCTCCTACTAGTCATCAAGCTCCATTAAGGCAAAGGTCAGGTCAAGTCCCTCACTACTCTATCCCCAGAGCCCACTACGGGGTCCACAGGAGCTACTCAGTAACTATGTGTTGAATGAATGAATGAATATCAGGGCATTAACATACCCTATATGCCATATCACCATGAGCCATGGATGTGAGGACACTGTGTTTCCTGTTTGTACCCTGTTACATGTTAATTCTCATTGGAGTTGTGAGCTCTGATACAGCTGCTATCATTTGGGAAGTTCTGTGGAATCCTAACACCATGATTTCTGGAAAAGAGAATGGAATCTTGTTTGGGTTGGGACTTGAGGGATGGTATAAATTCACTCCCAGGCGTATTAGTAGTAAACAACTGAAATCCACCCTGAAATTGGAGTTTTACTAAACATGTAGCATGTAGGAAAGTATGATACTGCTTTACTTCCCGGGATACAAGAGGCATTAATTCTTTTTTGGAGCCAAGAAAGTAGAGGACGCTGTCTCCCAACAGAACTGTGTTGTTTTCTTGATAGTCTGTGGAGCTCACACAATGGCCATGATAAAGCCTGTCATCTATTTTTGATTTGCCAGAGTTGTGCCTGTGAGTGATTAACATACCCTTAGCAAAATGAATCATTCTACAGAGATTTTAAAGTCACAATGGAATCAATATCTTGGTCAAAGGTATTGCTACTTTAATTACATTCATTTGTTTCAACATTCCAGTTTTGGGGATTTCTTAACTGATACGTTACGAATCACTTTGAAAGTGAAGTTTACCATGGTGCCCTCTGGTGGAATTAAATTCAGATACTTTTAAAAGCTAAAGCCCTATCTAGTGAGAATGCATCAGTAGTGATACAGAAAAGAAAGGAACAACTTTAAATATGAATATCCATTAAGTATAAGCAGGGTACTCTCACTATTAGGGGATTAAAAGAAATATATACCTAAGAATACCTATCTGCTTACAGATTCAGGAATACAGCATGCAGGTGCTATGGAGAAGGGGCCATCATGTAAGTGCATGTAATTCCAAATCCACTAGAATGTGGACCAGGAGGCACAGCATTTCATGTCAACTGGTAACACTGAAGCTGAATAATCAAGTGTTATATTGAGAAGGTCAAAGGAAGGTTATTGCAATTACAGCATTTGCAACAATATTCATAAATAGCCATGAACACAAGTGGGAAGAACAATTTGGTTGTGGTTTGTGAAGAACCAGTGGAGATTCATTTAATAGGACTTTTGTCATTAGATTCATCATCAGAGTTGATAAAACTGTGATATATCCCTCAAAACCATCATTCCAAATAAAAATGAATGCAAAAAAAGAAAAATTGTTTGAGCATCCATTATACCAAAGTGTCTGCAAATTATTTAGTGATTATTTTAGTATTCAAGTTTCCTGACAGGTAGAATGTGGGGCAGAGTAGCGGCGAGCTGTGAATATAGCACACTTGCATTTGGTCAGCTTGTTGCTTTTCTTACTACTGCTTTTCTTACCTTTCTTTGAAACTTGGTGCACCTCAGATTTTAAAAAAACAAAAACCAACCAACAGCTCATTTAAAGCAGTGGCTCTCAAAGCCATGGCACTGCTTTCTATAGGGTATTTTGGAAGTTTGTGAGGGCTGTTTTTTGCAGGAAGGGTGTCTCAAGGTGTCTAAATGATTATGAGGCTGTTACTGACATTCAGTGGGCAGTGGCCAGGGATGTGAGGAATAGTTCCATACCACACTAGATTTTACTGTTCCACCAACCATTCATGTAGATTAAAAAAAAAAAATCTGTATGTAAAGATCTAAGCCTACTAAAAAATTACATAAAAAACCTAATTTTTTCCCCCATGGTTTTAATAGACATTGAATTTTCCAGAAATGCAAATCCAATGTAAATTGAGGGAAGACTACACTTTGTTTCACTTGGAACTTTACCAAGAATTGTTCAGCATTTTTGAAAGCTGTAATATCAATGTCCATGCCACATATGATATTTGAATCTTCTAAAAGTACAACTATAATCATTTTTATTTGTAATGTCCCAATTCAAAGTGATTCTACAAATAAGTATGTCTGACTCCTTCATTATGTCTTCTAGTGTACTTGTGCCCAGGCATTTACAATTAGGTAATTATAATGGTAATTTTGAAATTATGTGTATTGGTAGATTATATTATCCTTGAATTTCATTTTAGGATAGTAAAAGATGTTATTTAAAAACAGTTGTTATTAAAAGAGGACATGGGGTGATGATGAAAATGGCAGAGTACTCCAAACTCTGAAAACTCTGAAAATCCTCTCCCCCACAACAGCAATAAAAATATTGGCAAAAATTGTTAAAATGAACTTTTCAGAGCTCTGGAAATTAATCAAAGGCTTATAGCAATCAGGGGAGCTTTTATTTTAAAATGGCTAAATATCAGTAAAAACAGTGAGTTTTGTTGGCTTTTACCTTGCTCTATTTTCAACAACCCCTCCCCAGCTCTGCAATAATCTTGAAAACGAACCGTTTGCAATCATAATAAAAACCAGCAGCCTGGCAGCCACTGGAAGGGGTAGGACACGGTTAGAGCTCCTTCCAAGCTCCACTTCTAGAGAACTGTCATTATTTGACCTGGCTGATGGTTCCCTGAAATATCCCACTCACAACATGTCTATATGTGACTTAACTTAGAGCTCACTCCGTGTGAATATTTTTCTCAATAGAAATGATTGTCAATCATTTGTAGAAAAGAGTCAAGGGCAATTATTCAACACCACAATTTCCTGAAGCAGAACCTAACAGTTGGGGCAAATAATTAGCTTACCAAAAGCTTAAAAGAAAAAGCTAGGGAAAGATATGTCCACAGGAAGATTTGAAAAGTACAGCCATACTACATCATACCACAGGGACTCTAGAAGGCCAAGTTCATGCACTGGGATGTGATCATACTCAGTGCTGTGTGTATGCTCAGGAAAGACCTGAGAAGGACCTACATTTTCATCTTTGCCCAATCCTGTGGCTCTTTGCAAGCAGGAAGTGAAAGCTAAGACAGAGTTACACATTGTTTGGTGGAGCGTGAAAGGTATGCTCCAAATGCAAACAGAGCCCCTGGGCAAAGACTAGGGGACTTACAGGCTCTAGGCATTTAAGCAAATCTTCATCTAATCATTAGCTGAATGCTAAACTATCCATCAGAGATGCCAGTGACCACCCAAGGCAAAGAAATCAGACATCAAAGAATTAGTTCAGAAAAATCAAATAAACAAGCAACACCAACAAACAGCAACTTTAGCAAACCAAAGAATTAGTTCAGAAAAATCAAACAAGTACTACCAAGAAACAGTAACTTTAGCAAATGCCGACAAAGTAGAAGATTCTAATTTCAAGAGTTGCCACATTATATTATTTAAAATGTAGAGTTTCAACAAAAAGTAGGAGACCTTCAAAGAAACTAAAAGTATGGCACACATGTGGTATAAAAGCAGTCAATATAAACTGTCTCTGAGGAAGCCCAGACATTGTATTTACTAGACAAAGATTTGTATCAGCTATCTTAGCTGTGTTTAAAGAACTAAAGAAAATCATGTCTAGAGAACTAAAGTATGAGAATGATTTCATACCAAATGAGATCAATAAAGAGATAGAAATTACAAAATAGAGCCAAATAGAAATTCTGAAGCTGAGAAGTAAAGTAACAGAATTGAAAATTTTACTAGAGGGGCTCAACAGAAGATTTGAGAAGGCAGAAGAAAGAATCAGCAAACATGAAGGTAGATCAACTGATATTATCAAGTTTGAGGAGGGGAAAGAAAAAAAAAAATGAACAGAGCCTCAGAGACTTGGGGAATATCATCCAACATAGGCCTAGTGGGAGTCACAGAAGGAGAGGAGAGTGAGAAGCAGAAAGACTATATAAAAAATAATGCCCCAAACTTTCCAGTTTGATGAAAACCATTAATTCATACATCAAACAAGCTCAACAAACTCTAGGTAGGATAAAATCAAAGAGATTCATACCTAGACACATTATAATCAAACTATTGAAAGCCAAAGACAATGAGGATCTTGAAGCAGCAAGATAAGAGCGACTCATCATGTTCAAGGGATTCTCAACAAGATTAATAGCTGGTTTCTCAACAGAAACTATGAAAGAGAATCTTGAAGCAGCCAGAGAGAAGTGACTCATTATGTTCAAGGGATTCTAAGTAAGATTAGTAGCTGATTTCTCATCAGAAACTATGGTGGTCAGAATGTAGTAGCATGACATATTCAAAACGCTGAGAAGAAAAGACCATCAACCAAGAATTCTATAGCCAGAAAAACTATCCTTCAAAAATGAGAGCGAAGTCAAGATGATTTCAAATAAATAAAAAACTGAGAGAATTCATTGGCTGCAAATCTGCTCTTCAAAAAAAAAAAAGTTCATTTAGACCTTCAAGATAAAATGAAAGGTCACAGTAACTTGAATCAACAAGAAAAAATAAAGAGCACTGGTAAAGATAACGGTATGGCTAAATATAAAAGAAAGCATAAGTTTTTTTGTTTGTAACTCTTTATTTGGTTTGAAAGATAAATTTATAAATAATTTATAAAATAACAATTATAAATTTGTGTTGATGTATACACAATGTATAAAGATGTAATTTGTATTACCATAATAGCACAAAGGAAGGGAGAAGGATTGGAGCTATATAGGAGTAAGGGTTTTATATACTATTGAAATTAAGTTGGTATTAATCCAAACTAGATTGTTATAAATTAAGACATTAACTATAAGCCCTAGGGCAACCATTAGGAAAATAACTTTAAAAAAATGGAAAAAGAAATGGTACACTAGAAAATAGAAAACAAATAGCAAAATGGCAGAGGTAAATCCTACCTTATCAATAATTACATTAAATGTAAATGGATCAAGCACTATAATTAAAAGGCTGAGATTGGCAGAATGGCTTAAGAAAAACATGATACAACTCTATGCTGTCTATAAGAGACATACTTTAGATTCAAAGACACAAATAAGTTGAAGGTAAAAGGGTGGAAAAGATACATCATACAAACAAAAACTAAAATAGAGCTGGAGTGGTTATACTAGTACCAGACAAAACTGACTTTAAGACAAAAACTCTTTCTAGATATAGCATTATTTTATGATAATAAAGGGGTCAATCCACTAAGAAAACAATAATACACAAACGTGCACCAAACAACAGAGTCTTAAAGTATAAGAAGCAAAAACTAACAGAAGTGAAGGGAAAAATAATAGTTGGAGACATCATTATCCCGCTTTCAGTAATGGATAAAACAGCCAGATAGAAGATCAAGAAGGAAATAAAGAACTTGAATGACACTATAAACCAATTATACCTCACAGACATACACAGAATACTCCATCCAACAACAGAAGAATAATGCATTCTTCTCAAGTGTATGTGGGGCATTCTCCAGGATATACCCTGTGTTATGGCATGAAACAAGTTTCAGTAAATTTAAAAAGATCAAAATCATATAAAGTATGCTCTCTGATTATAATGAAATGATATTAGAAATCAATAACAGACAGAGATTTGGGAAATTGACAAATATATGGAAATTAAGCAACACCTACTTAAATAGTCAATCAAAAAGACATACAATGGAAATTTAAAAACACTTTGAGAGGAATGAAAATAAAAACACAATACACCAAGCCTTATTAGATGCAGGTAAGCAGTGCTTACAAAAAAATTTGTAGGTGTAGACACCTATATTAAAAAGAAGAAAGGTCTTAAATTAATAACCTAAATTCTCACCTTACAAAACAAGAAAAAGGAGAGGAAAATAAACCCAAAGGAAGCAGAAGAAAGAAAATAATAAATAATAGAATGAAAATGAACAAAATAGACAATAGAAAAACAATAGAGAAATCAATGATCTATAGCTTTAACACAATCCCTATTAAAATCCGGCTGCCTTTATTTTGCAGAAATTAACAAGCTTATTTTAAAATTCATATGGAAATTCAAGAAGGCTAGAATAGCCAATATAATATTTAAAAAGGAAAAAAAAAAAAACAAAAAAAAAGGACTCACACTTCCCAATTTCAAAACTTACTACAGAGCCATAGCAATCAAGATAGTGTGGTACTGGCCATAAGGATAGACATACAGAGGGGAATAGAATTGAGAGTACTGAAATAAACCTATACATCTATGGTTAACTGATTTTTGACAAAGTGCCAAGACCATACAGTGGGGAAAAGAATGATCTTTTTAACAAGTGGTGCTGGGACAACCGGACAACTGGATAACCGCATAAAAAAGAATGAAACTGTGGCTTAATATACGGTTTTATTATGATTTAGGTATGGCAAGGCCAACAGATCAGGAGAGGACTGCCATTTAAAAGATAATGTGTTATACTCCCAAGAGAAGGGGGCATACTATGCCATAGGGGGCCATACACAGGGAAGTACCAGGGTCAGTTAAGAGGCAGAAGAAAGGAGAAAATTGTAGGCAAGAGCCTTTTTATTGAGGTTTCTGATGGAAGAAACAGGTAAGGCAGGGTAAGTACAAATAGTATTGGCTCATTTGAATAATTGTGGCCACTTCACTTGAATCTCTGCCCCCATGGTCATATTGCCTCCTCCTCTGTAGTATTTGTGTCAAATCTTTCCCTGCCTCTCCCTTACAAGGACATTTGTGATTGGATTTAGGGCCAACCTGGATAATCCATGGTAATCTTCTCATCTAAAAAGGCTTTAATTACATCTGCAAAGATCTTTTTTCTTATAAGGTAACATTTAAAAGTTCCAGAGAGTAGAACCTGATATATTTGGGTGGCCATTAGTCAGCTTACTATAGGGTTTGATAGAGTTGAAAATGACTGATCTACAAAATAGCATCTCTTTAGTATGGCATACAGGAATCCCAGTTTTCCTCTCACCTCTCTTTGTAGCTTCATTTCTTTCTTTCTTAGATTCTCTGGTCTAGTCACACTGAACTTAACCTCCATGTGTTTGTATACACTGTTCCCTCCAAGAAGTGATATCTCTATCCTCTTTACCGTGTTGTACTTCAATTTTGAAACATATCACATGGTATTTTATTAATTTGTTTACATGCCTGGCTAATCTACTAGACTATATTTATCAAATGCAGGGACAGTGTCATATTAACTAACATATGTGTTCAGCACAGGGCTTGGCATATAAAAATACATGTATTATATTTTGAATGAATGACTTAACAGTTGATTATCAACGTGCCATTGTAAGTACCCAAGCAATCATTAAGAGCATTACTCATTAAGCATTAAGAGCATTACTCATTAAGAGCAGGCATGAATTAAATTCTACTCATAGAGGACTTTTGTTGTGTATGGAAAGGTCCTCCTTTTTCAATTTTGAGAGTAATGTCAATGGTCCTATGTGACCTAGATGTATTTGGAAGAACATCTTAACTTTCACTAATGCACATATGAAACTAAAATTCCTCAAAGTACTATTTAATATAATTTCTTGAATATTATTTTTTCTTTCTTTTTAAATTTTATTTATTTATTTATTTTTATTTCGGCATATTGTGGGGGTGCAAATGTTTAGGTTATATATATTGCCTTTGGCCTGCCCAAGTCAGAGCTTCAAGAGTGTCCATCCTCCAGACACTGCACACCATATGCATTAGGTGTGAATATATCCATCCTCTCCTCCCTGCTCTCACCTGCCCGACACCTGATGAATGTTCCTACTATATGTGCACATAAGTGTTGATCAATTAATACCAATTTAATGGTGAGTACATGTGGTGCTTGTTTTTCCATCCTGGTGATACTTCATTTAGTAGAATGGGCTCCAGCTCTATCCAGGATAATGCAGGAGGTGCTATATTATAATTTTTAAATAACATTCAGTTCTTTTGTCCCTCAACAAACATTTTAATTTTCTTTCAGAAAACAAGAATTTAAATTATATGGGATGTTAAATTCCAGAGGCACCCACAACTTGCCTTCCTTTTACCATTACCCCACGGCTGCCATTGATTTGTAAGGTAAATTTCACTTTTAGGAAACACACACTTAGGAGAAATGCACTTCCGATTATTCTGAGAAAATCAATTATGACAAAAGATAAAAATCAACATGCTTTCCCTAAACCAAATGTTATAAATTCCTTCTAAATATAGTAGTATTAAATAATTTATCCACTCTTAGTAAATTAACCATAATAAATATTGAGACAGGTGTTTATAACATATTTGGGAATTCAGTCCTAGAAAATACTGGAATAGTTGAAAAGAATTCAAATACTCTTAGCATTCACAAGCTCAGAATGCCAAAATACTAAATACTGGAAAAGGATGTTCTAATTATTTACGAGAAATGAGTTCTTTAGAAAATTAAAAGTTAAGCAGAGACTTCTTTTTTCTTATGATTCAAGATTTTGCAGTGCCCAAGTATCATAATTATTGTGAGCACTTCTCTTGTAGTTCTACTGTAGGTTAAAACGTATCAGAGATATAGCTGAACATGGCCAGGCCTTAGAAAATACCATATAAGATGCTGTTTTGCATCAGACATATTTATATTCTATAAAAACAGAACAACCAGGATAGCAAACTCAAAGGCTCACAGACAACATCTAAAACAAAATGAGGTGACAAATAGTATACCCATAAATCTTCATACATGGCTGCTAAACTGGAAGGGTCTTCTGCATAATCCAATTAGAAGTAGTGTAAAGGATCTGCAATTCATTAAGGTCTGATAGTGCTAGATCAATGTGGCCACACAAATTCTCAAAACTCACCAACCAAATCTCCTTAACAAGACAGAGTCCCATCCCACACTATGGAGAAACTGGGAGGAGAATCCAAATTGACCAGGACTGGAGCGATAGGAATGAGAAAAGAAAAGGTCCAGTTAAAAGTGAGGTTGGAGCACAGGAAGCAGATCTCAGAAAGCATAAGAACATAATTTTTGATCTTGCCTTTCAAAAGAGGGAGCTTTAGAGTTCTAAATCGAGAAAATCTATTCTGGCTAACACTTCTCTTCTCAAAGTACAGAAAAATTCATTCACTGAAACTGAGAGGCAGAATAAAACTGTGCATACGAAGGCATTATAAGATAAAAGAGGAGGGGCAAAATAACTTCCCTACAGATAATGAAAGCATGCCAGAGAGATGCATGATAGGAGCTCCAGAAGAAGAAAACCAGAGTGATGGAACAGAGCAAATACTAAATGTCTTTTAAAAAAATATGATCGATATTACACATTGAAAGAATGCATCAACATGATCAACGTACTCTGGAAAAATCAACCAAGAACAGCCATTGCTGAAACATACTGTAGCAAAACTATGAGTCTTTCACAGTTTTAAAGCTAAAAGTTTTGAAAAAAACATAATACTAATAAATTCTTTGGGTATACAAACAAAAAGAACAAGGAAAAGAAATTCAGATTATCATCAGACTCTTTGACAACAACATTTTATGCAGAAGACAATGGAATAACACATTTAAAACACTCAAAGAAAGAAAAATGTAAGCCATGGATTTTATATACAGTCAAAATGATATTTAAGTAAAAAGCCCATAAACAAACAATTATGAACATGCAAGAACTCAACAAATAATGTTGGCCTGCACCTTTACTGAGTTATCTCTAAAAGAACAAGCATTAAGACAAGCAATTACTGATGAGATATTGAAAAAAGTACTGATGAGTGACCAGTTAGTTAAGGAATGGTATGTTATTTAGAAATATCCTAGCTAATAAAGTAAAATATCTCATTTCTGCAATCCTTAATGAACTAATGGATCTCAGTAACTATCATCAATAGGTGCTAACAGCTCACCTACTGATAGAAGAATACAATGTTACTTATAAAGTGTTCTTCCAGGCCCTAATGAACCTGAATGTGATCAAGCCTCTACACCTAACCATCAATTTATAGGAAATATAAGACTCAGATGAATATGTTAAGTGACACATGGGGCTTCATTCAGCAAAATGCAGACTGTAGAAACCATACAGGACAAATAACTAGTTTCTTCAACAAAAAATTATATGAGGAAGAAAGGAAAAGGAGAGAAAACCCATGGATTAAAAGAGACTTCAGAGACATATAAGTCAATTGTTTATATTGCAATTGCATTTATATTACAAAATCTTATTTTGATCTTCATCAAACACACAAACTTATACAAACACACACATATGAAAATTAGGTAAATATGAACACTGGCTAGCTATTTGTTGATATTAAGCAATTATGTGACTGGCTACTTGCTATTTAGAAATTATTGTTAATATTTGTGCCTGTGATAACTATTGTTATAGTTTAAAACAAGTGCCCTTATCTTTTAGAAATACACATTGAAATATTTACAGATGAAATAATATGATGCCTGAAATTTCCATCAAATAATTGTGGGGCACATGGGGACTACAGATAAAACAAGGTTGACCACATACTGATAACTGCTGAATCTGGATTCATTATTCTATGCTCTCTATATTTGTATGTCTTTGAATATTTATATCATAAAGAGTTTAAAAATAAAAGACAATTCAGTGTGGGAGGACTTGTTTTGATTAATTGAAGGGTTCTTGTAGATATTTTTTCTGGCTAATGAAAATACATAAAATTGTCTAGTTTAATATAGGATAAAAGATTAGTCTACAATGCATATAATTTTTATTGGTAAGATTGTGGAATTTACAACAAAAGCAGTTTTCTATTAAATTCCTTCAAACTTACAATTTCCATACCTTTCTTGTTTGGCAATCCTAGCATGTTAACTTCGTTAGTGTACACAGACATGGCTGAAAGGCTTCAGTGTGCTGTAGAAAGGGCGTGCAATTGAGAATCAGTTGACGTTGGTTTCAATCCTGCTTCTGTTCCGAAGAATCTTTATGATCTGGGACAAATTGTTTAATTATTCTAAGCCTCAGTTTCATCATCTGTATAATGAAGGAGAAGGAGTTGGATTTACCTTCTCTATAATTCAGACACCTACACCTCTGAGGTGTTTTTCTCCTGGACATTTTATTCTGCTGAAAAATTACTATAGCATTTTCATAAATTGAGATAGGAAGGAGTTTAAAACTATATCTAAACCCCTAAGTCATGGACCAAGTGACATTCAAAATAGAAGAGTAATTTATCCAGGCAGCATAATTAAAAATTTTTTAAAGTTTTATTCTTATGGGTACATAATAGTTGTACATATTTATAGGGCACATGTTATGTTTTGATATAGGCATACAATGTGTAATAATCAAATCAGGGAAATTGGGTATCCATCACCTCAAGCATTTACCATTTCTTTGTGTTAGGAACATTCCAATTCCATTCTTTCAGTGAATTTAAAGTATATCGTAACTTATTGTTGACTATAGTCACTTTGTTGTGCTATCAGATATTGTTCATGCTATCTAATTATCTAACTATATTTTTACACCCATTAACCATCCCCACTTTATCCCTCCCTCCCTCTCCTCTTCCCAGCCTCCAGGAATCATCATTCTACTCTCTGTCTCCGTAAGATCAATTGCCTTAATATTTAGGTCCCACATATGAGTGAGAACATGTGAGATTTGTCTTTCTGTGCCTGGCTTATTTCACTTAAACTAATGTTCTCCAGTTCCATCCATGTTGTCAGTAAGCATAATTTTGAATTAGAGGATAAGGAAAACATGATTCAAATTTAGTGGGAATGGTTTGAAGATCAGAATGGATCCCAAATTTACCAGGAAGTAGCAAAATGGTACTACCATGGAAAACTCCAGCTTGATAAACAAGGGACATAAGTAACTGCAGCAAAGAGAAATCATAAAATAACCCAGACACTTGACTCAGCATTGCCCAAATTTCACCTAGCTTATGAGGTAATTTAAGTGAAATGCAGTGTACTTGGGGATTACCCAAAAGGCAGACAAAAAGTGTTGAAAGGGTTACAAAATAGGCACAGCTAAAGGAACTAAGATCACTTGGCCCAGGGAATGCTGGGCTGCAGGGAAGCTATAATAACAACCTTCAAATAGGCAAAGAAATATTATCCAGATGAAGATAAGGAGCTGTTTTAGTCAGCTGGGTAGGGTCAGGGCTTATATTACAGAAAAAAGAATTATGGTTAGGCTTAGGAAAAACTTCCTGGCACCTGGGAAATTGGAAATGTTCCTTCCCTGGGGATCCTTAAGCATAGGGAAGAACACAATCTTCAGATGATTTTGGTGTATCCTTCTTGAAGTTGTGAGGATAACTAAATGACGCGTATTTAGTGATTTATGTTCACATCTCATAGATGTGGGTAAAAATAATTGCTTTGGTGTGGACTGCAGATACAAATCTGGCAGACATAGATCAGGCCTCATTATCTTCTCTGATTCTTTCAATTTCCTGCTCCTTGAACTATCATAATTGTCAACATCAAAAACTTCTTAAGCTCTATGTGCACATGGAATATGCTAGCCCACTACCAATGGAAAGAACATTATCTCTTTCCTTTTGTGTCTAACCCTTCTCCCCATGAAAAAACCCTTCTCCCCAACAAAAAAATTGTTTTTGCTGCTGGTTTAGTTTGGTTTGTGATTGCTTTTTCTATGGCTATACTCTCTTAGAGTCCTTTGTGACAAGCAGGTGAGAAAAAGAGAGGTGGTTGTGTTACATATGTTATATATGAGAGGAGAGAATAGTATGATCAAGGAGGAGAGGTGAGTGAGAATTAAGGTAATAGATGAAATTATGAGAGGAAAAAGGAGGGAAAAATCACAGGAGTTAGCATAAAGAAATAAAAAAAGGCCAATTCTAGCTCTTTTTGTAGGTCAAGAAATATTTACTAAGTGCCAAGAGTACAATGGGGCACAGAACAGCAATAGGCCCTGGTGGTTCCTATCATTGCCCTATTACACAGCTGCTGGCCTAACCTAGGGGATCACAGTTGTCAGAGCTAGAAACAATAGCTGGTACCTGCTTTGAACGTTATTATTAGGGCACTCTGATTTCAGTATTAATATTTGTATTTGCTCAGTAACACATGGAAATCTGTTTATGTGTATAAAACATGAGTGACATAGGTGACCCAACTTGCTGTTAGCATACAGCACAAAAATGCTTCCATCTAAGGAAATCATTATTAATATGAACTTTGACTCTGCTGTCGAATCTACTGTTTCGCTGGATTTTTTATGTACTTGCATTTATTTCCACCCTAAACCCCCATCCCCAGCACTGTGCTTATGAAAGGTGAAAGAAAAGGCAAGTTCTTAAAGAGCTGGGATACACATTAAATAAATGCAACTGTTGAATGTATTTAAACTATACCTTCTGCACGTCAGCTAAGGATGTCTGGAAAATGGCCAAAATATATCATAAAAAAAAATCATTGTGACTTTATGTGGAGAAGAGTTGTTCAATTGGATGTGAAAGCTTTTATTTTTCTATTTTTTCTTTTCTTCCTTTTTTTTGGTTTAATCTGTAAGTGTTATGCAATGTGATGAAACTTAACCCTTTCCACATCTTGGATACTGAATAATACTGTTATTATGTTACTGTCTGAATGTTGGTGTCCCCCAAAATTCATATGTTGAAACCTAATACTAGATGTGATATTATTAAGAGGCAGGGCCTTTTAATAATATCAAATGAGATTAGTGCCTTTATAAAAGAAGTCAGGAGCTGCCTTGCCCCTACTGCCATATGAAGACACAGAAAGAAAGCACCATCTGTGAGGAACAGGCCCTCATCAGACACTGACTCTGCTTGCCTTGATCTTGGACTTCTCATACTCCAGAACTTTAAGCAATAAATTTCTATTATTTATAAATTACCTAGCCTAAGGTATTTTGTTATAGCAGCTCATATAGACTAAGACAGCTATATTTCCAACTTGCTGTCTTAAGTAACATTTTTTTATTTGGAAATAATTTTTTGGGATATTGTTTATTTTTTGTAACTCTTCTTGTTTCAAAACAAGGCTTATTGGTAAATTGTATTGTTTTCCATGAAAAGTTTGATGTATTTTAATTGGGAATGTTTTTTAAAATATGTATTGAGACTAAAACCTTAATGGAGACCCATTTCTAAAAATGCAATATAAATAAATGGGAAAATATGATTTACTTTAAAAAATGTTACTTTTTACCAAATTGCTCAACTGGTCAGGAAATTACTGAATAAAATTTTTTCACACATATGATGTAGGTAAGAACAAATAGAAATCTACACACGATATCCTTTAGTCATTAGTTGAATGTGCACTTAAGTTACTGTTTCCAATCAGAGGGATCAGGGATGATTTCTCATTTTCTGGTATTGTATATGAATATTTTCACAGTAATGTGATTAGTAAATTAATTTAATTAGCCTTATTTTCCATGTGGGATACAAAATCAGGAAAAGATCATGTGCTCTATACACATCTCAAGGCATTAGAAGTGCACTTCTCCACCCTATGTCATAAGAACAAAGCACATATACGAATATTAGATGAATCACAATTCCTTTCTTACTTCTGCAAGAGCCATCACATATATGAATCATTAATTTCAGTTTCAAGTGATTTAAATAGAGCCCAAAAAGATTCTGTGAGTCATTAGTTTCTCTGACTTACTGATTTTACATCTCATCTCCTAGATTTCAGGCCACTTCCCCTGTATCTGAAAATGTATGTTACTTATGATTTTAAAAGTATTAAATAAAGTAGTGGAGCCAGATAAGTCACTTACTATGCACATAAAATGCTGCCACATTAAACTTCTAAACATATTTGGTGGTTATCAAGGAGCTTCTGTCAATTAGTTGTGAGAAAATTTGCTGGAGGAGCTAAAATTTATTTCTGATGACTAGCACCTTTGGTTTTAAAATTTATTTATTTTTCATTTTTTCAGAGAAATTTCCCTAAGTGTGTCAGCTTTGTAGCTCTACGTTCTATGCTCTACAGAGCAGGCTTTATTTATGTGTCTTAATATCTGTTGTCAATATCTAAGGTCAGCAAACTTTGACTGTAATTTAACATCACAGTTAATGATTTTATCTTATAATTCTTTTATTTATTATTTCTTGCTTTATTCTCTTTTCATTGTGACTTGAAAAAATAAAACTTGAGTTTGGACCATACCAGTATAGAAGCTCCAAGGAGTTAAATTTATAGAATTATCAGTGTACTCTCTTGATATTTTGTTACTAAGTTCAAAACAAGAAACGTGCTCTGACAACTGAGGCTAAATCATAATTTCTGTTTTGGGAAATCACAAAATAAACTAGCCGCCACACAAATATAAGTAGGTCTAAGAAATAAATTCAGTGGTCAATGCTAATACAGAACAGTTTGAGACATTAGACAACACAATATTACTAGTTCTTTCTTTTGCATGCTGAGAGTTCAAGGGAAGCTTTAGAAGAGAGTTAAAAGCCATGGAAATGCATAATAGAAACACATGATTTCAACATAATTCTTCTATTGGAGCTGTTACACGGCTAGGCTCAGATGACCTCCTTGAAGCGGGTTAAACTACAAAATGACTCCAAAAGACAAGGCTATTTCCTATAATGCCCTCTGCTATTTCTCACCTCAGGCAATGAGTTCTATAGGATTTGGTCACTGCTCAGTCTGCTAGCCAACCCCATGGCAATTCTTGTGGCCTCATCGCACTCTCAGTGCTCCAACTAATTTTCATGTGAGTATTTGATCATTGTTCCATGTTCCAGAACTTACATATACCTCTATACAGGAGGGCTATCTGGAAAGTATCCAGCCATGTAACTGTTCTCATTGTATTAACAGTGGCTGGTTACTTTCTGGATATCTCTTGTATTTCTTTGCTTTTATTTTTTAATTTTAATTTTATCTATTTACTTATTTTTTTATTTCAGAATATTACAGGAGTACAAATGTTTTGGTTACATGGATTGCTTTTGGGCTGCTTGAGTCAAAGTTATAAGTGTGCCCATCACCCAGATAGTATACGTTGTACCCATCAGGTATGATTTCACCTATCCCCTCCTCCGTCCTCCCACCTGCATGATTTCCATTGAGTTTTACTTTCATATGTGCACACGAGTGCTGACCGGTTAGTTCTAATTTAATAGAGTACATGTGGTGTTTGTTTTTCTTGTGATACTTCACTTAGGAGGGTGGTCTCCAGTTCCATCCAGATTGTTGCAAAAAGCTATTAATGCATTTTTATGGCTTAATAGTACTGCATGGTGTACATATACCACATTTTATTAATCCACTCATGAATTGATGGGGCACTTGGGTTGATTCCACATCTTTGCAATTGTGAATTGTGCTGCAATAAAAATTCTGGTGTAAACGTCTTTTTGACAAAATGTCCTTTTTTTTTTCCTTTGGATAAATACCCGGTAGTGGGGTTGCTGGATCAAATGGTAGGTCTATTTTTAGATGGTTGAGGAATCTCCATACTATTCTTCATACAGGTTGCACTGGTTTGCAGTCCCACCAATAGTGTATAAGTGTTTCTTTCTCTCTGCATCCATGCCACCGTCACTGGGATTAGATGATATCTCATTGTGGTTGTGATTTGCATTTCTCTGCTGTTTAGTGACGTTAAGCATTTTTTCATATTGTTATTGACCACTGGTCTATCTTCTTTTGAAAAGTTTCTGTTCCTGTCTTTTGCCCACTTTTTAATGGGGCTGTTTGATTTTATCTTGCTGATTTGCTTAAGTTCTTTGTAGATTCTGGTTAATGTCCTTTATCAGATGTATAGCATGAGAATATTTTCTCCCATTCTGCAGGTTGTCTATTTGCTCTGTTGATTGTTTCCTTGGCTGTGCAGAATCTTTTAAATTTAATCAGGTCCCATTTATTTATTTTTTTTGTTGTTGCTGTGATTGCCCTTGGGGTCTTGTTCATAAATTCTTTGCCTAAGGCTGATATGTAGAAGAGTTTTTCCAACATTTTCTTCTAGAATTCTCATGGTGTACTGGCACAAAAATAGAGACAGACCAATGGAACAGAACAGAAAACCCAGATATAAAACCATCCACATATTGCCATCTGATCTTTGACAAAGTAGACAGCAATATACACTGGGGAAAAGACTCCCTATTCAATAAATGGTGCTGGGAAATTGGATAGCCACATGTAGAAGATTGAAACAGGATTCATATCTCTCACCACTGGCAAAAATTAATTCAAGATGGATAACAGACTTAAATCTAAGACATGAAACCATAAGAATTCTAGAGGAAAATGATGGAAAAACTCTGCTTTGCTTTTAAAAAAGCAGAATCTGTTCTCTTATTAGACCATGGAAAAAACACACAGTTATATATCTATTTGTTGTTAGGCAGACTCTAACTCTGTTTCACACTGCCTTCATCGTTGATTTTGCAAATCTGTCCCCTAACTCCTGGTTGATTCACTTCCACATTCAAACTGACTCAAACCCCATGTTCTGTTTTTTTTTTTTTTTTTTTTGACTTTTGTCTATGCCAAAACACTAAAACTCATATTTATGAAAATTGGGCCAGCAGACATGTATTGAGCATACTAGGTGCCAGGATCTATGAAAAGAACTGGGGACAAAGATAGTCTCTCATGGAGCACACACCTAATTGGGAAGACAGACAAGCAAGACTAATGGTTAAAACATAATGCATGTGTTAGATAATATCAAAGTACTTCAGAGGGAGAGGTAACTTGGTCTGATTCAGGAAGAATTTACAAAGATGTAATGGTGAGCTGAACCTTGAAGAACACACAGAAGTAATCCAGGAGAAAAGGGTGTTCCAAGCAGAGCATGAGTCACATGTATGAGCATGAAGTGTGTGGGTGCACAGAGCAGTCTGGGAACTGTGAGTTGCTCAACATGGCCAGTATAAACGGTGAGGGAGGCTGTATGGCTAATGAGGGTGGACAGATGAGCCTGGGTCACATCATGCTTAGGAGTGTGGACTTTGTTTATCCAACAGGTCACTTGGCTCCACTGATAAATTTTAGGAAGAGATGTGATATGATCAGATTTGTATTTTGGAAAATCCACAAGTGAACAATGGAAAGGAGCCATGAGAGACTGAAGGTGGTGGGGTGGGGAGGTGAGAAGGCCATTGCAACAATTCAGAGAGGAGGGCTTGAAGTAAGGCAGTAGTGGATGGAAGGAAGGGGAACCAGAATAGAACTCTTATGTGGACCAGACCCTATTATTTTACTGTGTGCCAAGCACCAGGCTATAAATTCATGAAATCCTCATACCAACAATGTAAGGGGGTGTTGAATGACAATATAAGCACCTCATGTTACAAATGAAGAAACTGACTTGGGTTAAGTAATTTGCTCAGGTTCACAAGGCAAAAAAGATGAGATCAGCACTCATATCTCTGTGGTTCCAATCTCAGCTTATAAATTTTTAGAACACACTACATCATTGATATGAAAGCCAGGGAAGATGAGACTTTTAATAAAGAAAGAATGGTCAATAATATCAACTGCTCCAATAAAAGTTGACAAAAAAGACCCAAACAATGTCCAAAGGATTAAGTAGTCATAGCCTTATAGAAGGGTAGTTTCCATCCAGTGAGGAGGCTTGAGGTCAAGTGGCAAAGGGAAGAGGTGTGAATGAGAAGAGAGGGGTATGTAAACCTCTAGACAATTAGCAATAATGAAAATACAGTGATCTTAAATATTCTGTAGCTTCCTAGTTGCTCTCTATAGTTTATGCCTCAAAATACTGAACTATTCAACATAAAGAAAACTTTACTCATGCCTGGAATAGTATCTGTCAAACAGCAGATGTTCTCTTGGTTGAATGAATACACGTTCATCCTTAGCACTGACTCTGAAGAGAAACTAGAAATATTTAAAGCCTACGTTTTGGACACAGATCTGTTGATGACGTCCAGCCCCAAAGGAGAAGTACCCATCCACTACCGTGTTTAAGGAATCTCTTGTGTCCCTTTGAAAGTGATAGAGAACGTTAGTAAGAGGAAAATATGAAGTCAGATTCTCTGCCTGAGGTCACATAATGCATCAAGGTGGAGGCTGGAGACAAAGGTCTCCTGGTTTCCACTCCAAATGCTTCCAGATACTGTGCTCCCACACCCTTCTGCTACAGCAGTAAATGTCTTTTTCTTTTCTGAATCTTTCCTTCTGCCCCACTCTTCACTAATCTTGATCTTACGCTCCAGCTCTGTTAATCATGTTTTTGCTGGCCTGCAGCTTCTTTCATTCATGCATGTGCAAACTGGAACTTAATTCCCAACATTACCTGACATACATACATTCATTCATTCTACAGATACTAAGCACCTATATGCCAACAACATTGCTTTTGGCACTGTAAAAATAGCAGTGAATGGCATGCTCCTTCCCTCACAGAGCTGAGTCTACTTTTAAGGATTCCTCACCTACTTGGCAGTACATTGACTTGATTTTACATCAACGTGACCTGACACCTTACCTGCTTCATGTTTATAGTCTTCCTCCAAGGAGCTGACCAAATACTCACTGATCTATTTGTAGGTTGGCCCTAACTATTAAGCGTCACTGAGGTGAAACGGTGGGAGTCGTATTTTCCACTTAAGTTTAAGGGCCTCTTCCTTCCTCTTTCAGATATTTCTTTTCTATGCTTCAGTGGTTTTTTTGGTTGACAAATCAGACTTGTTCGCTTTGTCTCCAATTCTCCTGCTCGGATATGTTTCAGACAATTTATCTGAGTGAATCTGACCCATTCTGGTCTCTATTCCTCTTGTGGGGAAGTGATGAGGCTTCCCTACGTCAATACCTCCTACTCTTCACTTGAGTTTAATAGGGAAGCCACTGAGAACCTTGATCTTATTTTGGTCCTCTAATTTTATATTTCATACCAAAGAAAAAACAGTCTCCACAGTCACATCTGTAACAAAGTTAAATATACAGAAAATGCTTTCTATCTGAAGAAATTAACACAAATACCGTAAGTCATTTTCTTATTTAGGTTGGTTCTAGGTACACATACTTTTCATTTGAAAGAAACTATATGAAGTTTTTTGTTTGTTTATTTTTGATACCTCTTTACCATGAAGCAAATATTCTGAATCTATCTGGAGAAATATTCAGAAAGATTATAATTTGGTCTTCTGTAAATTTAAGCTTGTCTTGAGAGACTGTATCATTACCACTGCAGGAGTGTAATAAAAACAAACTTTCCATAAGCATAAGGAAAAAGATGGTCAAAAGCATTAGAGCTGAAGGGACATAAAAGATTAGGAAGTTTGAATGTCTTAATTTTAGAGATGAGGAAACTGAAGCTTGGAAGGATGTATCAGGCTGTTAAAAACTAGTTTTAGGGCACAGTTTCTATTTCTTTTCTTTGTTCCATAATTGCTTACATTATGGGATCTTAATGTGGTATCCTTATGTGTTTGTGTACATACTACTTATCAAATTTTTGAAGATTAAAAACTACTGTTTGAGACTATTGACTTTAGAGCTCAACTTTGACTATGATGCCTTCTTATGTGAAATCCTAAAATATATGTATGGATTTTGCTCACTGTGCGCATGGAAAAAACACAAAAGCAGAAAGGCTCTTTTGAAGTTAAAGTCAAATGTGGCCACTAGCAACCTTTTGGACCTTGTTAACTCTTATTTTAATGATATATAGGGTGGGAGTTGTAAGTACTGTAAGTATTGAGAAGACTGTCTTGTTCAGAAATTGCCCCTCCAATCAACCTGCCCATTTGGGATTCATTTAGTTAACCAAACTTGTCTTTTAAATTGACTGTAATTAGTTCACCAGATTGTTTCTGTGCCTTTCAAATATCCTGCAGTGAATAAATAGAAATTTGGTCTGGGGCAGGGAGGAATATCTTTGAGATGGGCAGGCAGGAATTCAGGCTGTGGGTGTCTAGAGCTCTAGGAGAGATGGGTAGAGAGAAAACTGAAACAAGTGACAAAAATCTCCAGTTTTCAATGCTGCCTTCAACCAAAGTACCACCTATACCTAGACAGAAAACACACAGATACCATATAGTATGTGTGAGCTCTTAGGCAGACCATGTTCCTGGCATGTAAGAAGGTCCAGCTTTGAACAAAGATACTCCAGGGTGTTGGAAAGACAACAGACTCACTGAGGATCGGGGGAAAGTTCATGGGCATATGGGCAAATGAACCTGAGAAATAGTTTTGTGGAATGGTAAAATATTTACTTCTCCTTGTCTATAAACAATGTCAACTCCTACCTCTCTCCAAATAAACAACCTATGTTGAAAATAACTGGAGCTCATTATGAAGTTTAGAAAAGGTATATGGCATTTGGAAGAACTAACATACAAGAGTACATTGGAGTTGTGTTTACATTCAAAAGATAGATTACTAACTTTGACTGGATTGGCTGGACTGCTGATTTCCTATCCAAAATCTCAACCATGCTTGCCATTTATTAAATTGTTATGACTGGACCTTTTTCTAATGGCTTTTTCACCCCTCAACCAACTGATCAATACTGTGAACATAGTGACACTGATTTGTGTGCCTATAGAAACACCCAAAGAATAAAAGTTGACTTCATACACATTTACTAGATATGGGGTTAAGCAAATTACTTGATGTCTTTAAGCCTCAGTTTTGCCATCTGTAAAATGGTGATCATAATAGTCCTATCTCCTTGGGTTGGTGTTAGGATTAAATTAGATGTGCACTTACGACTCTTAGAATAGCATCTGGCCCATAGTAAGTACTCAATCAGTGTTAGCTGTCACACTCTGTAAAGGTTGTCTGTTCTTGCTCCTAGACTAGGGTGCTCACAGATTGGTCAAGAAAAGTCAAGATCAGGTGCAGGAGGTTTCCCAGCAGTCTGGTCCTCCAGGTTTTGTCCTGCCTTTGACTGATCTGACTTCCACACTCCTCTGTAAGTCCGACCTGTGGGGGTCCTCCTGCCTTGCCCTCCTTCCACTTGCAGTGTTCTGACAGTGGTTAGCGTGACAGAGCCTGTATCTGACCTCCCCGACCCTTACTTTCATTCCTGTTTCTGTATTTGCATCACAGGAACTCTGCCTTAAGAGTTGAGGCACATTAAAAACTCCCACTCTCCTTTGCTTAGAGAAAATTATACAGTGAATTCTAAGTAGGTGAAGGTTTCAAAATTATTCATTCGCCACCTGATAACCTGACCTCATTTTTTCTCTTTGCTGTACAAAGAGAAATATGTGAATTATATTCACAAAGTCTATTAGGTTTCTTTAAGGACTTTCATTTTTTCACTTTATCTGTGCCTCTTGTTTCAAATGTTTTATGACAAACATATGCCATGTTTGCACTTGAAAAAAACCCCACATATGCAAATATGATCATATTACTCTCCTGCTTAAAATTTGATTTGTCCTATATGTCCTAGCTCCCACCCTATTGAAAACTGGATAAAAAAAGATGGGGCAATTTCACAAATATACTATTGTCCCTTTATGGTAATGCAGTTGCTGACTGAATTCTTGGGAACCCAGGAAACAAGAGTATTAGATCCCCAAGATTATATTTTCTCAGTTAACATCTGGGGCTTAATTGAGGGCAAAGATCAAATCTTAAAGAATTTTATGTTTATTGTTTATAAACCAGATTCTCATCCTATGTCGCTCTATGAGAATTTCCGCAAGGAAGGTTTCTGAATTCTTTCACAGATTTCCCTATGGGAATTCTCACAGAGTTATATAGAATGAGAATCTGGCCTTCCTAGACTTTATGATATGTTTGGAGAGGGGAGTGGGAGCTCAGCTAAGTTATTTTTATTTTCTGCTGCATTCTTCTGGGGGAAGCTGTACTTTCTGAATCAAGATTTTATATGTTTTAAAATTTCCAAAGCCTTTTCAACAGCAGAGTCTAAAGACCATAGTATTGTTTGGTAGTTTCAAACTTGGATTTGTATGTGTGGTTTGAGAAGGTATTTCCCAAACCATTTAAATTTGGTGTTTCCTTTTATATGCTTCCTACAGTTAGAAAATCTTGGTATAAAATGCAATATTTAAGTTGGAATTTGGATTTAAAAACCTTTGATTAATGAAGTGGTTCTTTTTTAAATGACAAGAGTTCTGCATTTATGGGGAATTTTTATCAGTAAAGCTTTATATAGAACAGCTGTAAATAGTCTACTATGTTAATTTGACAGGCAAATTAAAAAATGGTATAACAGTGTGAAAGATAATACAGCATGTTTCCCAAAAAGGTCAAAGTGCCAACAGTGCTGAATAAAATGGTACTCTTGTTCCATGAGACCACTCGCAGGCCAGCTCCTGAAATATAAGCCACAGCTCTTTAACTGTCTGTGTTATTACGACAATGCTGAAGGCTTCAGCCATAACTTCAACATCTAGCCAAGAAGAAGGGAACAAAGAAAGTGCATTAAAAATGTTCTTCATTTTTCCTTCATGAAATTTCCAGCTTAGGATGTCAACATGTTATTTTCTCTGGAATCTTTATGATTTGGGCTTTTATTTTGCCCATGTGTCATAATTTTATGTACTGTGGAAGCCTTCTTCTTAAGACACAGATATGAATCCTGTTTTATGTGATAGTGTTGACATTCCTGCCTCATTTTATATTTATGTTGTATAACTACTTACTTTCCCTTTTGGAATTAGTGATCTGAAATGGATTTTCATGGACTTTAAAAATTCACAAAGATATACACATAAAATGAAACCAAGGTTTAGTAATCATCTAGCAAGTTCAGAATGAAAGCTTTTGTCTTTTTTTTTTTTTTTAATTCCTTGGTAGAGATGCAGAAATAAGTAGCCATGTTTTTTTCTTGTTGAAGTTAAAGATTCAACAGAATTTTTTTAATTGTTATTTCATTTGCTTCTTGCAACAACTCTGGTAAGTAAGGATAATTAATTCTGATTTACAGTTGAGGAAATAAAAGCTCAGAAAAAAAAAATGTCTTTTCCTAGGTCCCTCAGCTGGTGTGTGGATTGTTTGGGACTTGAAACCAACCCCGACTCCTAACACTGAGCTCTGTTCATTATAACACAGCACAGAGCTTAAATTGGGTATATTAGATAGTTCAGGAAGTATGCATTGTTAATCCATTCTATTGGTGCTACACCTGTGAATGTTTATTTCATTATAATGTTATTGAAAATAGCAATGTTATCTCAACTTTGGCCATCCAAAATGGCGGTTTCTGTTCATCAAAGGCTTACAAAATCTAACCTTAGGAATCTTCTGAATTAATGGCTAAAAGGCTCTCACTTGAGATAAAGATCAAACCTCCACTCTCCTTCTTCTGTCTCTATTAGGAGAGTTCTCATGGAATTGCACAAGCAGTTCAAGCAGTAGGATGTTCAATTGGCTAAACCTCTCCATCTACTAATACTGAGCACTCTCGAGGTGTGTGTATACAATGAAGAATAAACTACAAATGGTGTTTATGTTCCTGAGACAAGAAGTCTTTACAAATATTATGGAGAACCTAGGAGTTTCAAATTGAAACAGATAATTTGTGAGATCCTAGGGAAGGATCCAATTCTTTATAAAAAGGACTGTGTTCTCAAGCATACCATGGACACCTCTTAACAGCAATTTTCTAAGTGACTTTACTCTGAGAGGCTGGCCTACTCTCTCCTGCTCTCTCTTGCTGAGCCCTGAAGGCTGAGCCCCAACTTTGGCAGATTTGCTCAACTACTCCATTGGCTAACCTCGAGGAACAGCATCAGGGTTACGGAGGCCTAGATTCCTTAGGTCTCCCTTCAAGGCTGACAGTACCTTAGATTGTTTGCTAAAGTTATTGCAGATTCAGTGTGGCTCAAAGTGAGGTGTTGCAGCTCCCTCTCATCCACAGACATACCGTCTAAATACAGTGCCCTCATTCTACCAATGGTATTTTAAGGAGGTCTCCTAGCTCTTCCTTCCAAGCAAACTGTTGCTGATAAAATCTATTAACCCAGAACTCATTCTGGCCAGTAGGGACCCAGGAACATACTGCAAGAATTCTGTGTTACAGATCATTCATATGGCCACTGCCAGCAGACATATGCAACTGGCCTGTCGGGGGCCACTCTCCCAGGATCTGAGCGCTCCTCCATCCGCCCAGACCTCTCCACAAAGGGGAGCAGAGGAAAACAAGACTGCACCCATGCTTTCTTTTTATTCAAGTCACTATCTTTATTTGCTAGATTTAATTCCTGCTTCTTATTCTTTTGTATCTTAAAAGATGTATAACAGCAAGCAGAAGGGAAAAAAAACCTATTAAAATTTTCAGATGTCTTTTGGAAAAGAAAAACTCATTGAAGTTGATTTTCTCATTTTCAAATTTCGAAGTGTGTTTTCCTCTTCCTTGTGATCACTTTCTGCTGCACATGTGGCACTTAATGAACAGAGCATGGGATTTAGAGTCAGAAGATCCAACCTGAGCTCTAGCTAGCTACATATGTGGTTTTATTTTAATAGTTTCCTTTGGTCACTATTTCATCATTTGTAAAATGGTGGTTTAAGACGATCTGATTGGTTTTGTGAGAATTAAATGAGATCACATCTATTAAGACCCTGGTGGAGTGCCTAGTATAGAGTAGGTGCTTAGTTTATAGAGCCAATATTATTATTATTATATAATATCACATGAAGACCACATCTTTCTTTTTGGTCACCAGAGTGCCATATAAATTAAGACTTATAGACCATTAAAAATAAAGCTGGCTGATGCTATTAATAATTGATTTTCAGCACAGCTATCTTAGTTTCCTAGGTTTGCTATACAAATTAACACAAACTTGATGGCTTAAAACAACAGACATTCATTCTCTCACAGTTCTGGAAGCCAGAAGTCCAGAATCAAGGTGTTGGTAAGGCCACATTCCTTACAGAGACTCTAGTGGGTGATCTGTTGCATGCCTCTTCCAGGTTCGAATAGTTGCTGGCTCTCTTGGCTTGTGGCTACATCCCTCAAATCTCTGCCTCTGTGATCACATCTTCTGTGTGTTTCTTGTAAGGACACTTGTCATGTATTTAGAGCCTACCTAGATAATCCAGAATGATATCTTCAGCTCAGGACCCTTGACTTAATTACATCTGCAAAGACCATTTTTCCAAATATGGTGACACTCACAGGTTCCAGAGATGAGGATGTGAACATATGTGGGAAGGGAGACACCATTCAACTTACTACAAGAGCAGTTTGAGTTTAGGCAATAAAGCTATGTTTGAAATATAAGGGTGTGATTGGCTTTGGCTGCTTTGGAAAGTTACTTGTGCCTGAGTACTTCACCTAAATGCTTGGTGACTCTTAATCAGATAAGGTCTATCCTGGCAATCTTAAAATAGAGAAGGCCTAAAGGACCCCTCTGGAGCAGTCTCAAGCAAGGTCTTGCATGTGGTCCAACCTGTTCCTGTGGCATGCATGAGACCACTGAGGACCATGTCACTCCTCTTTTACTGGATAAGGAAGTGGTCAGTTCCCGGGGGGACCAGAGGCTGTAGGAACAAGCCCATCACTCTCTCCCTGCAAAATTACAGCTTGGAGAGGTAACAGAACCCTTAACTCCTCCTTTCACCAAAGGTTCTCCCCTTTTCTTCCTTACTAGGCAAGAAACATTATTAATATTGCTGATGATATTTTACCCATATCTTATAATTCTGTGTGCTCTGTCCTTTCTGTATAAAGCCCCACTCACAGAACAAAAATAAGTTGCTTTTCATTCACCTCTGGAAGAAAAAATACAGCCTTTAATCAAACTACCAAACATTAACAACAAAGGATCCAACATCAAGTTTAAAAGCAAATCATCTGTGACATGGCTCGTCTCTTGTGCTGTCACTGTGCAGGCAGTCCCACAACATTCAAAAAGCTTCTCGTATGTGTCAATTTTCACTGCCATCATCTCCCTGGTCTATGCTATCTACATGTCTAGACTTGTGAAGCGGTCTCTTAATTAGATCAGCTGCCTCTATAATCACTCTCCTTTCTAATCCATATTGTATCCTATTATTGGATTAATCTTCCAAAAATAGCTCTTTGCCCCATTACAGGTGTGATTAATCAAGGATCTCTGATGGTTGTCTTACCACCGACAAAAGGAAATGCCCATCTCATAGCCTGGCATTTAAGGCTCCATATAACCTAGACATAACCTATTGTTCCTGCCTTTTTTCTGCTGCAGCCTGTCTGGTCCACTGTTATATCCCCACTTTGTTTCCTCTGATCTTTGCCGCTGGTCATGCTTCTACCTAGAACATTCTTCATCTTCTCCTCCCCCTTTAAGAAGGTCCTCACAAAGCCCACCCATCATGGTTCTCTTTGGTGCTTATTATACAAGGTCATGCTGTATTGTAATCCATCTTTGATGTACATGTCTTGTCACTTCATCTTAAGTTAGTTCCTCAAGGACAACGTTTTTAAAAAAATCTATTTCTAGGCCCAACACTTCTGTTCTTCTTCATAAGCAGCTAACTCTTGATAAAGATAAAGCTTCTGGAGGGAAAACTCTATTTTTATTTCATTAACTTCTGCTCTTTTTGAAACATCACTTAAATATTAAATGATAGCTCCAAATACTAAAGGTAGCTATTCTAAAGGAAGAATGAGAATGTACTATTCCCTGATATCTCATCTTGTTTTCTACTCACACTGTCTTATTCAATGCACTCATGTTTTTAAAACCATTTTATATTGAAGGATGGGGAATACGAATTAGAAGCCCAGAAGAATAAAGGAGTTTCCAGGAGATATATAATTTCACCATTTCAAAACCAATCTATGGCATATAGCAAATCACTAAAAATATTTATGTATTTCCTTTAAGAAATTAGAAATGAAATTTTCTGATGGCCTGGATTTCTTTCCTTTAATGGAACATTCGCTGTTGAAGTGTGCTGCTTCCTTATACTTTCTTCCAGGTACCCAGAAATTCTGAGGATTAACTAATTTGGGCTTCATCAGTGTGTTGTTCTGTTTACTAATTGTGGCTAAGCCTCATAACAGGTATCTGATCTTTGGTTTGAAAGTGTTCCTATTTCGTGATTTGGCTTTCCTTAAGTGACAAGCTTGACAGAAATCCCATAAAAGATAAGATTTTTAAAAAGACAATGAAAGAAATCACTTTCTTTCTCTTTTGTCACTTTTATACAATTATTGCCGTTTTTCCAATTGAGTGGCTTTTATAAAGAAAACGCTTTTGAAAATGCAAGGAACCTTGGGGATGAATCCAAAATCACTGAATACTAGTTCTGTTCTAAGGTAAGGCATTCTATTCTCTTCATGCTTCCAAACCATTCTGCATGAAATCGTATTTCTATTTTCCCTATTAGTATTGTTAATGACCCTGAGTTGTGAAAAGACAGCATGATTAGGCTTGCCTTGTGTTTGCATATATGCTACGCATATGCCAACGCCTGATCTGTCAGCATTTTTCCTATCTCTTATATCATAAGGACAAGCTCTATTTATTTGGACCCAGGAATATTATTAATAGACACTGTGGTACAGCCAATGCTCTTAACACTTCTTTAGAAACTAATTTTGTGGAAATGGACAAAGACTGACTTTGTTAAGGTTAATTACTCAGTATTTGCCACATCTGAAGGAACACTGACTGAGAGACTTGCTTTACTGCACAACGAACATGGTGCTGAGTTTATGGGTTTAAGAGTCTCTTGAAGTTAGCACTGCTTATAATTGTAATAGATTTGTCAAATATAACAATTTCAAACTGAGACTTTTATGAGAATGCTTACAAAACCTGACTGAATAAAAAAATAGCACTGAGTGTACTGGCAATCTTGGCATTTATCTGTTAAACTTTGTTGGTTGGCTGTTTTCAATCAATCAATAGGACTATGCACTGGTATTGCAAATTCTCCTTAATTCCTTGGGTTCTTGCACTGCATTAATTCTTATGGGGATTGCAAGGGCAGATGTGGACTCTTCCCCTGGGAATATTCTCAGCTGATCATCATAGGATGGCATGGGGTTAAGAGCACAGCTGGGTGCAGCGGTGAAGAGCTCTTGATCTCAGTGTCTGGGATCTAAGTGTGTGACTTTGGACCAATTACTTGCCCGTCCCATGTCTCAGTTTTGTTATCTATCATGTGAAGCCTTGTCTCACCACCCCATTTCCCACCTCACTCCCCCCATCATTCTCCCTTACCTTGTTGTATTTTCCTTCCTAGCTCTTACTACCACCTGGCATGATGACTGTTTGTCTACCAGTTTTTTCACTCTCTGACTCCCTCCACTGGAATTGAAAGACCATGAATGCTGTGACTTTGCTTGTTCCCCCAACACTTATAATAGTGCCTGGCATGTGGCACATACCAGGTGCATCTACATAAGTTGACAGAGGGATGGACGAATGAGGGAATGGAAAATGGAGATAGAGGCTGAATGGGATGCTTCTGGAAGACTGACCAGATTAAGCAGAGAAAAACTGGAAGTTCAACATTGGAATAAAAAAAAAAATAATCCAGGAATGGGAAGAAAAGGAGCTTGATAACTAGAAGAGAGGGATAGGTGACTTGCAAGTAGTTTCGTGGAAGTGCGTGGACCATGAGTCTGTCAGCTGCAGACCATACGAAAAGCAGCCTAACAAAATGAACTGGAGTGGAGGCTAGCTGGAGAAGATGGCTGTATGCCTAGATAATGACTTGGGCAGCCCACACCAATCCTAATGTGTTCTGTCATATCCTAAAACAAATGGGGCATTTTTCTCCTTTGTGGATAAACAATCAAAGACAAATACCAATAGGGTAATGAGTAAAGGAAGCTGCTGATCTAACCTCCATGTAATGCTGACACATTACTCAGGTGGGAGTATGCACACAGTGAATAAATGTAAAGAATTTTAATGCAGGAATGCAGAGTAAGGAAAATACATAGGACCAGATGCTCTTGGCCACTGGGACAGAGGAACTATCCAGTGTCAAGACAACCTTGGTCCTTGGCACAAGATCTGCTGTCATCTTGGATGCTTTGAGAGTTGGAGCAATGGTTGGTAACACTTTTCCTTTCATCTGCACTTTAGGAAGACTCATTCACCAGAATTTAAAATATGTAACAAGAATTTATATGACCTTCCAGCATTCTGCTCATTTACAATTTTTTGGTAGCGCCATATATTGTGATAATCAGGATGCTCAAATATATTGCCGCACACTGTAAATCTGGGTGATACCCATGCCACAGTCATTAGCACCATGTTCCTGAAAGGTTTGAAGAGGAGGAAGGGAACTGTGCATGTAACACTTCACCCCCGTCTACACCTTCCCCACGTTTCATCAGAACAGATGGCAGAGATGCATTAGTTGTCTCATGTTTTGTTTTGAAATGTTTCATTGTAAAATAAACAATTCTTCAGAAGAGTTCTCATTTGTTAGTGAATAAAACTAGACTCAGAGTAAAGTTAAATGCCTTTACCCCACTACCCCTGCCCCAAAGCACAAACAAAAATAAAAAGATGCATCAAATCAAATAAAAATAAGGCACAGTCAAAAGGAACTGATAAAACTGAAACTCTATAGGTAACTTACATCTTTGTCCTCATGTGTTTCAGTACATCAAATCTTCCTATTTACCCACAAATTAATGCTTCCATTGTCCTGCATGTAGTTTTATACTGCCTTGCAGTATGTTTAAGGTGATTTAGAGCAAATCACCCCATTAACAATTATTTATCAATTATTGTATCAAGTGTAAGTTACAAAGCTAGGTATAGAAGTATAGAAAACAGGGTCATTGCACTCAAGGGATTTATAATCTGGTTAAGTGTTTTTCTTGTAAAATGATGACTGAAATTACAAAACAGTGACAGCTAATTGGTTTAGACAACAGTTGCTATACAAGGTCAGAAGAAGGTGAAATGACTTGCACTTAGAGTAGAGAAGGAAATGTTCATGCAAGGTGTGAGCTAAAGATTCAGGTAAGTAGGCCGGGCGCGGTGGCTCACGCCTGTAATCCTAGCACTCTGGGAGGCCGAGGTGGGCGGATCGTTTGAGCTCAGGAGTTCGAGACCAGCCTGAGCAAGAGCGAGACCCCACCTCTACTAAAAATAGAAAGAAATTATATGGACAGCTAAAAATATATATAGAAAAAATTAGCCGGGCATGGTGGCGCATGCCTGTAGTCCCAGCTACTCGGGAGGCTGAGACAGGAGGATCGCTTGAGCTCAGGAGTTTGAGGTTGCTGTGAGCTAGGCTGACGCCACGGCACTCACTCTAGCCTGGGCAACAGGGTGAGACTCTGTCTCAAAAAAAAAAAAAAAACAAAACAAAACAAAAAAAAAAAAAAAAAAAAAAAAGATTCAGGTAAGTAGAAAAGGAGGGAAAGATATTCCAGAAAGAAAGGATGGAACACACAAAGTGTGTTTGGGGTAGGGGAGCAATGAACTATGGCAGTAATGATAAAACTAGAGAGGTAGGAAGGCCCAGAATAGGATGCATGAGAAAAGCATATCCATACAAAAATATCCTTGAAACCTAAAAGTTCCAGAACTATCCCAAAATGAACTTGGAAGTTTACTCTGTTTCTGGACAGCGGGATCGAATACTATACTTTCAATGTGACTCCATTTATTCACTCATTCATTCAGTTATTGCAGTTTACTGAGTGTCACTGGGTATGTATTCATATTAGGAGCTGTAGATATAATGAAATTAGGGTATGGTCCTTTGCTCTCAAGAAGATCACAGTCTAATGTGGAACACAAAAGTAAAACCCAGGTTGCAAGTCATAGCCAAAATTGGGGCACGTTTAGCAGTTCACAAAGATCCTGTTTGCTCAGGAGTATGCTCAGGCAAATAATGAGGAGGCACAGAAGAAGTGAGGCGGGAATGCGTCAGGAATCATATCTTCGATACCACAACATAGTACAACTGTACCGACAACTTATGGGAGCCGTTTGTTGTATATAGATAACATTTTTCCCTATTTTATATTTTTACTACTGGAAAAAAGAAAAGGAGAAGATCAAGAAAAAAAAATTCTCCCAATAGGAAGTTGGACCCCCTGAATAAACAGATGCTTTTGGAAGAGAAATAAGATGAGTAAGTTTTGTTATTCCTAATAGCTAGCATTTAATCATAGCTAGCACTCGCAGATCACATATCACTTGCCTGGCACTGTTCTATGTGCTTTGCATGTATTCACTCAATTATCAAAACAACCCTATGAGACAGGTATTATTATTATTGTCCCCTTTTAGAGGTATCTAGTTAAAGTTAGCCAAAGCATCAAAGTTAGTAAGAGAAGGAGCCAGAATTCAAACTCAGCCTTGTTCTTAATCAGCCTGCAACACAGCTTTCTCCTACGTGGGAAGATCTTACGGGGTAATGGTAGTGTAGGGGAAAGGGGAACCTTCAGAAAGATATCAACAAAGATCAATTAAACCTAAGAAAAGTTGAAATGGGTGGAGCAAATCGATGAGAAGAGCCTTTATTTTTTCATTTTATAACACTGTGGTTACAACATAAACAGGAATGGTTTCTTTCAGGTAACTAATAAAAACTAATATTGATTGAACATCTGTATGTGCCAGGTACTCTCCACAGGAACCATTATTATCCCCATTTTGCAAAAAGAAAATTGAAGAGACTCAGTTAAATAAAGAGAGGTTTGTTTAATCTTTATCACAATTCACATAGTTAGCAAGGACTGGTGTGTGTCTGACTAATCTTTACCACCATACTTTATATTCATTACCTTAAGGTTGCTAGCCTTGTGGATTCTCTGGGTTTATCTTTCTCCTACTGATCTGCTGGGATGTCAAAAGCCCTGCTGTGCTGGAATGGAGTCAGGGAATGGCACTGAGGGGTAAGGCTGTATTTCTTTGACAGGGTGGCCACTCTTTATGGCATTTCAGAACCAAAAGAACTACTTGGAATTGTTAGATAATCCATGCCTCTGCCTACACCATATAAGCATGGACAATTGTTGGTCTCGTTCCACTTTCTCTTACACCAGGATATTTTATCTACCTGATACATTTCAAGTTACAAATTCCAGTAGCAGAACCGAAAATCACGTCTCTTTTCAAATTCCAAGAATAGAAAACCATAATCAACTGAAGTACAGGAGTTGGAGATTGCATTATTCCTGTTAAATTTCTGATTGCCAAATAAAACCTTATTTACTGCTTGATCCAAATAAAGGAAAATGCATCAACAATGGCATAGAACAGAGAGAAATCAGTCATATTCTTAGACTCATTAAGGAAAAAGATAAAAATGCTGTTTACTGGATGTCTTCCACATGCCCTTCATTTTGCATATTTTACAGTAACTCGTGGTTCTCAGAATGACCACGGATTATGACCTCATTTCATATATGAAGCAACTGAACTCCAGCATGGTTAAATCAGTTCCCCCCAGGTCAAACAGCTAACAAGTAGCAGAGGGAGCTCAGACATGCCTACGCTTTTTTTGTACTATTTGCCTCTACTTGGAGACAGTAGCTAAACCAACTCTTTGTTTCTACCAGAATTGCTATGAAGACTAAACATACCACGAACAATAGGAAAAGAACAGAAGTTTACATGCAGCAATAATGCAAAGCAAAAAGGGCAAAAATTTTGTTAGAATCAGACAAAAAATCTCTATCTTTTAGCACTTGAAATAAAGTATTTTACTTCTAATCATAGTTTCCCAAATCTCTTGCTCCATTTCCATTACTTGTGATGATGTGCAAGTGTGATGCTGAATTTATTTTCCAAGAAAAAGAACTAGGACTATTACCAATAAGAAAACACAGTTTTGGATTTTTACAGATAGCTTTATAAAGTGCCCCCCAAATACTAAATGCTTTACCACAATGTGAAAGGCTCACTTTTTCATTCATTTACCTTTCTGAAATATTGTCTTTTGCAATAAATGTCCTGGTCTAAATTTGATTCTGTTAATGATGCTCCTCTTAGGCTTATAAACCTGTGTCTAGGAGCACAATTAAAGAATAATCTGACTGAGACTGATAAGACTGTCCATGTGGTTCTGACCCTCAGAGAGGATAGTGGGAGGATATTATCCTTTCTACTTTGTGCCATTCTCAGAGGACAGTCACAAATGTGTAAACAAATGTGAAAGAGAAATAAAGGGGACAGCCAGATTGCCAGAGATCCATTACTTTACCCCTGGGGTATGTGGCTATTACAGAACTGGGGCAAATGCCAAGAGCACTGAATTCAAAGGGAGGCTCCCTGAAGTGAGTCATCTATTTAGACAACATCAGAGGAATATCAGGTCAGATCCTTCTGGGTGAAGAGGTTACACTATGGGCATCTGGTAGTCACCTTGGGAATTACATTAATTTACGGCAGCCTGAATACAGAGTGGCAAAGTGTCATTAAGGGCTAAGGCAGAATTTATTTCTATTCAAGATGGAAAGGGTGGTTGGTCATGCATCTTTTCCCTTCAGTCAAACTTGCAAACACGGTTGGTAGCCATGATAGGTTTCAAATATAAGGGTTTACTAAGGAATATCCTGGTGTCTTGAAATAGTGAATGCTGTCATTAATCTCATCTAGTAAGAACTGGCTTTATGAAGTTTCTTTTTTAAAAATCAGGGAACAATTCACCATGCTGTGTAGAGAAGCAAAATGAAACAGCAGAAAAACAAGCAGGCTCTGAGCTCAGACAATCTGTGCTGGGAGCCAGGCAGGGTCCACCAATTTCTAGCAGTGTAATCTTGGGCAAGTAACTGAATCTTCTGAGCCTCAGTTTACTCATCTGTAAGATGGGCATACTGAAAACCATTCTCTTTAGAAAGATGCTGTATAATTAAGAGGCTATACAAAAAAATTCATCTATAACTTGAACTCTGTTATACAAAGGTTAGTCATGATTGTTATATTTAAAAGTAAAAAAAGAGATTCCTAGACAATTTAAATTTTAGTTTCTTGAACAGAAATGTTGAATAACATTTCTGCAAATGCAATAACATTTCTGCATTTCTGCAAGTTGATCTGTCTTCCAGGGTTCAGAAGGTCAAGGGTGGCTGGAGTCATATTCTGAGCCAAATCCAATTCATCAACTTGTTCTTTAATGGATCATACTTTTGGTATTATATCTAAGAAATCTTTGCCTAATCCCAAGCAATAAAATTTTTCTCCTATGTTTTATCTTAAAAATTTTATAATTTTAGGTTTATATTTAGGTCTACAATCCACTTAACTTAATTTTTAAATGTCATGAGACAAAGATCAGAGTTCAACTTTTTTCTTTTTTTTATAATATTTTTCTTTCATATAGCCATCCAACTATTCTAGCACAACTGTTGGAAAGACCATCTTTTCTCCACTGAATTGCTTTTGCATCAGAAATCAATTGTCTATATACATATGGAACTATTTCTATTTAGTTCCATTGATCTACTTGTCTATCTTTATGCCAATACTACACAGTTTCATGATATTCTTGGAATAAGGTCATGTTAGCTTTCCAACTTTGTTTTTCCAAATTGATTTTTGTATTCTAGGTCCTTGGCATTTGCACATGAATTTTAGAATCAGTTTGTCCATTTCCACAAAAACCCCTGCAGGGAATTTGATTGGGACTGCCTTAAATGTATAGATCAATGTGGGGAGACTATTGAGCCTTCTAAGCCATGAAAAAGATACTTTCTTTTATTTCTTCTCCATTTACTTAGGTCTTCTTTATGTCTGCCAGCAATGTTTTATAGTTTTCACTATGCTGGTCTTGCATATCTTTTGTCAGATGTATTCCTATGTTTCATTTTGTTAATGCTATTATATATGCATTATTTTTAAAATTTTGCCTTCTGATTGTTCATTGCTATTGTACAGAAATACAATTAAATTTTGCATATTGATCTAGTAGTCTGCAACCTTGCTAAACTCACTTATTAGTTCTACTAGCTGTTTTTGTAGATTTCATTGAATTTTCTATTCAGACACCTGTTGTCTATGAATAAAGACAGCTTTACACTTTCCTCTCCAATATGGATACTTTATATTTCTTTTTCTTGCTCAATTGTACTGGCTAAACCCTCTAGTATAATGGTGAATTAAAGTGGTGACAGCAGCCATCCTTGTCTTGTACTCAATGGTAGTAAGAAAGCATTTGGGTTTTTTTTTACTATGAAGTGTGGCGTTGGCTGTAGATTTTTCACAGATGCCCATTATCAGACTGAGAAAGTTGCTTTGTTTTCTAAGAAAATTCCTAGTTTTCTAAGAGTTTTTTTTTTTTAAATCAGGAATGGATATCAGATTTTGTTAAATGCTTCTCCTGCATCTATTGAGAGCATCATAGATTTTTTTAAGTTCCTTAATGTGGTGAATGACATTGAACCTTGAATGTTAGATGAACCTTGCATTCATAGGTTAAACCCATTTTGTCATGGCCCTTTGTATATATTGTTGGATTCAATTTGCTATGATTTTTTTTTCAGAATTTTTGTTTCTCTGTTCCTAGGAATATTGATCTGTAGTTTTTCTTGTAATGTCTTCATCTGGTTTCAGTATTTGAGTAATCCTGGCCTCATAGAATGAGCTGGGAAGTATAGCCCCTAGTACTCTAATTTTCTGGAATAATTCTGTAGGATTGGTATTATTTATGTCTTAAATGTTTGGTGGAATTTTCCCAATGAGAGTATCTGGGCTTGGAGTTTTCTTTGTGGAAAGTTTTTAACTACAGATTCAATTTCTTTGGTAGATCTAGAGATGTTTGGGTTGTCTATTTTTTTTTGTTTGTTTGTTTTAGTAAGCTTTGGTAATTTGTGTTTTTCAAAAAATTTGTCCATTTCATCTAAGTTGTCATATTTAAAGGCATGAGCTGTTAACCAAATGCAATCAGCATAAAGAGCTGAAGTGAGATTTTTGAACCAGGTGAAAATTCTCATTTTAAAATGATGTATAGTTTATAGTTCTTAGTGTTGACATGCTGAATTTCTTAAGTTTTGAATATTAGAAATTGTGTTTACTTAGGCAAAATATTAATAATTGGCACTTAAAATAAATGACTAAAGGCTCACACCCATAATCCTAGCACTTTGGGTGGCAGAGGCAGGAGGATTGTGTGAGGCCAGGAGTTTGAGACCAGCCTGGACAATAGCAAGACCCTGTTTCTATAAAAAAAAAAAAAAAAAGCTGGGTGTGGGGGCACATGCCTATAATCCCAGCTACTTGGGAGGCTGAGGCAGGAGGATTGTTTCAGCCCAGGAGTTTGAGGTTGCTGTGAGCTATGGCGATGCCACTTACACTCTAGCCTAGGAGACAGAGTCTCACTCTCTCAAAAAAAAAAAAAAAAAAAAAAAAAGTCATGTTAATCTGGAGGTCATAGTAAGGAAATTATTATTACAGTAAAATAAGGAGAAACTCCAGATGGTTTTACATATGTCTGTGATTTTCTACTGTACATATAGGTCTGATGAGTTGAGTTGGAGGGCAGAGCAGAGAAATTCCAAGAGTCTTATGGTGTTAGTGAATTCTAAGACCCAAGTATCTGCAAGGTGAAAATCCCCATATGAGGGATGGAAAAGCCAAGTGGTCAAAAGTTGTTCTTCTGAGCATTTATGGCAAAGCAAGACAGTGGTATAACCATGGGGATTTAGAGAGAGATGACTGGAGCATGAATTTTGGTTTTATCATTTGATCACTTGCAAGCTGTGCTACCCAGAGCAAGTCACTTAACTACTCAGAATATATTCCCTTATCTCACTTATCATAATTTAGAAATTATCTAAATATCATATTTAATTTATAATATTCTGACTGAGATTAAAAGATGCACTTTTATAAAAAATTATCTATAATTGAGCAATATCAAATGTAAATTATTGTTCCTATTATTTACTTCCTTTGCTTTTCATTAGTGCAACAATAGAAGTTAGGTAGTAGGTAAGTAATTAATAGGATAGAATTCCCTTCTTGGAGCCCAGATATTCATCTCATTAACTGTGAACACCCAGTGGTAGTTATTACTAGTATTATTAGCAATCATAACTAATTAAGGGGTTAAGTGGAGACTTAGATCAAACCTTTATTTTCAGCAGAGGAAATGGCATTTCACGTCAATCACATCCCTCAGTACTAATATCTAATTTTTTCTGCCTTCATACTTTTCCACCCAGGGTAAAATGATCAAGTTAACAGTACCCAAATCAAAATAATTTAATGCAATGTGCTTATAACTGTTTCATCACAGCCTTGTTATTTCTTTTCTGGTTGACAGTGACAGTTTTTTGGATGTCTGCAGTGCAGTGTGGTTGCTTAAGAGAAGCTTGGTATTATTTGAAGTATCTAGTGGCAGCCTGGTCTACCATATTCCCCAGTTGATCAGATTCCTTAGTAAGCTTCTGATTTGTCAATGTTTTCTCTTTGATAAAGCTCGTTCTTTTTCTTTTATTTCCAAGCACATTGCAAAGCTACCTTAAAACAGAGATGCATAACTTTTGGAGCATTGAGACCATATTGGAAATCTTTTACAAACCTAGGGGCTAGTTTTTTGAAGTCTGCTTGTATGAAACATCAATGTATTATTGGATGTAGTTATATCAAAAACAAGCCAGGTCTTGACACTTGTAATCTCCCAACAGAATAAGGTGTGTGTATGTTTATGTGTGTGTATTAACAAGATGACTTTGAAAAAAGAACAGGACAAAGGCCTAGTATAAAGATGCTTAGAATGGTTGAGATTTAGAAAACTTGAGTTCTACTTTGGGTTCTATGCTGTGAGGTCTTGGAGTGTGGGCAAGTAAGCTTTTCTTTTTATCCTGAGTTCTTATTATGTGCCAAACATTATTTGTTGCATGTGTAGAAATATTTGCTATCTGACACCATTAGCTGTGAGTTTCTGGGCTATTTGCTTAACATTTCTGAGTCTGTTTCCTTATCAATAAACTGGGGACAATAATCATAGTACTTTACAGGTTATATTGATGTGGATCAAATGTGATTATATATAAACTGAAAAGCCTGTATTAAAAATCAGGTGATCTCTCCGCAAGGCCCTAACACTCTAAGATCTGATGACATTAAAAGGGAGACAGAGGTGGGGAGGAGCCAGGGAAGTAGGGGTGACAGGGTCCTGAGATGGGGGGATGGCATTCATTACTGAGTATAGGTAATGGACTGTAGGAAGCAAGGTATAAGGACAAGACAGAAAGGGACATGGGAAAGTAAAGAGGATTTCCTCACCTGATATCAGAGAGGAGAAGCCACTAGGCTGATGTTGTGGGCTCATTGCGGGTTCTCATAAGGTACCTTGCTAGGCAAAATTGTGGTGAGACCCAGGGGCTGAGTGGAGACCCTGTGTGTGCAGGGCGTCACACAGAAGGTCAGCAGTAGACTCGTTCCACAGCCTCTCATTCTCTGTCCTCCAAAGCTCCCTATTGCTCCTTTGGATCAGAGATAACCTTAGACCATATGGGTCTCCCAGGACAGTTCTGAATTAGAACAAGAATTCCAGCCTTCTGTCCTATAGGAAATCCACAGATTTAAGCAAGTTTTATATTTTATTTCTGTCAAGGTTGAAAAAGCCACTCACAATTATATTTCTTAATCAATACAGGCTTCTACCACTTAATATGCATATTGGCAGCAAAGCAATTTTCAGTTTGCTAGTGAGGAATGTTGCCAGGTTACAGACTGTTATATGCACCCACAGAGCCCTAAGTGCAGACAAACCTCTAAGTGCCTTTTAACAGCGTTGCTTCTCCAAAACTATCCTTTGGGCTTCAAGTTGGTCTTTGTCCCTCAGAACTCTATCCTTTACCCCTACAACCACATAAATGTCTTTATTTTTAAGAGAGGCATGCAGGACAGCTCGGGACCCATTTCTAGATTTTTTATGAAGAAGTCATTCAACTAAATATTGTACTTTATTATCATTAAATGCCCAGGAATAAAATCAGTTTGCAGATGCCATCTACATTTCCATATATTATTTATACAAGCTTGAGGTTTGTAATTTCAAGACCAAAAATGTTGGTAGGAATTTGCATATTATTGAAATGGCATAATTTATTGATGAAGCACACAAATAACAGAGGTGATGCTTACAGCAGTTTGGAGGCTAATGTATAATTTACAACACTAAACAACTTCATGAACAAGAGTGAAAATTGCACATTAGGCCCTGCCTGAGAAAATACGAGCTATAAAACTAAGGCATTTTAGCATTAATTTTTGTAACAAGAGTCTCTTGATGGGAAACTGATAGACCGTTGGCTTTCAATCTGTGAGTGGTATAAAGAAGCATCAATCTGCCTGAAGAGAGAAGGCAGGAAGTCAGCTCCCTGCCCTCCTGCCTCTGCAGTCCTCTAGTTATACCAGCCTTTCATTAACATTTGCCTGCAGAAAGGATACCAACAAAAGATTGCATTTAAAGCCCCCAACAGATGGGGCTGAACTTTGTATCAGCAATGTTACTCAAAATCAGGCAAATTTATAGTTTAATTTATTTTAGATCAAAAATATTTATCTTATAAGAATTATTACAATTATTGTATCCAAGGTTTATGTCTTAGCGAGAAATTCTATGCAAAGTTTACCCAACAGACTAGTTTTCTACAAAGAATTTCCAGATTCCAGGATAATGGACTGTGTTGGACACTGTTAGAAGCCTTGCTAGCTCTTATTTCCACATCCTGCTTTCTAATAAAACCTTGATTCCATTCAAGTATCCAGTTAACCCCCATGTGACTTTGTCCCCATTTTCAGGGAATAGAGGGAAGTGTTATTTATTCTAAGCCTATCCTGATATTCTCATTCCTGGTGCTTCTGGATGCTCCTGAGGTCCAATCCTACCCAATGAGATGTGAGGGGAAGTCTGCTGGAGAGCTGCTGGGAAAAGTTTCTCCACTCCTAAGAGAGGAACTTGGGAAATGATAGTCTCATTCGCTCCCCAGACTTTGTCATACCTGGATGTGATGCCTGAAAATGCTGCATTCCTCTTGCAGCTCTGGGGCAATCCCGCCAGAGGGCGAAATCAACACTTTGAAGATGGTAGAGAGAGAAAATGGAAAGAACCTGAAACCCCGTGACTTTATTGAGCTGCTGATTCAACCCATCTTAAAGACAGCCCCAACTCTGGACTTTTCATTATGTAAGCTAGTACATTTTCCTTCTTATTTAAGTAAATTTGAATAAAAAGATATGCTATTTGTAACTGAAGACATCATATGGACCATTTGTCATTTTTTTGGCTGCCCACCATCAGTTCCCCGACCCTAATGCCACGTTTTGGGAATTTGCTTACTACTGATATATAAGACGCAATCTTGGTGAGAGAGTATGTTTCCTAGTACAAAAGCAGAAAAGGTTAAATCCCTTCTTTCCCTCTTCCCTGGAACACCAGAGAATGGGTAGGTGATCTGAGTTTGGCAGAGTATGTTTCACCCCTTGCCTTTAATCTTAAACTGCTGGCTTCAGAATGAAAGGAATATGGGTGGTAATATTTATTGCAACAGTGTGGGCTGACCAGAATCTACTGGGGATTTTGGCTGTTCCTCCTCCTCCTTTGCTTATTGGATGTCCCTTGGTCTCTACCCTTTCCCAAGACCAATCCTTCAGTCTTCTTTTTATTCTTTGAGTTGCCTTTGATATACACATCCATATTCTCACAATAAATTCCGTTTTGATTAAGCTAACCAGAATTGATTTCTGTATTTTGCCAAGAAGAACCACCACCAGCTGACTGACATCACCAGGGGGATCTTATTCTCAGCACTAACAGCCAAAAGCAAACTTGCCTATGCTGATATACACAGATCAATCCAACATATTCTCATGTGCAACACAATAGTTTTGTTTCCTATTACATTTTGTTTTATTTTCCATTACTCATATATCAAAACCCATTTCAACCTTAAAAGCACAACACCACCCTCCAAACTCTTTTCAGTCATAAAGGAATAGGCAGTTACTGTTACCATGGCTGCTCTAAATAAATCCCAGAGGGCTGCTAGTGGATATTCAGTAAGAACATGGAATCTTAAGCTCCAGATGTCACTGGTGACATTTAATTTAACCTTCTACTTATTGCTAGTATTACAAGCCCCAACAATTCCAGGTAAGTATATCAGATAGTAGAACATGTACTAAACGTCTTTCTCTTTTCCCCAGAGCAATTTTAGGCTCTACAACCAACAAAGGGAAGTCCTGCCGTCATGCTTGTTAATTGGTGAAAACATTTCTGTGAGTTAGGATGATTTCTAGGACCTACTCAAGCAACATACACTTTAAAAAGGACTACGTAAGTACAATGAGGGTTAACTTTTGGTCAAAGAATATTGTATTAAAGTTCATGGTGAAAAAAAAAGAAGTAGGTTGTGTATAGTATTGTCATCTCTTGAGGTATTTGTGGAATGTCAGAGTTGGAAGATCCCTTACAGATGACCCACTCAAATCCTCAATTTGCGAATAAGGAAATCAAGGTCTTAGACTAGTGTGCAGTGATTTGCCCAAAGTGACAGAAGTGGAACCCAGACTCAGGTTTCCAGCTCTGAGTAAAGTACAACACTCCACATCAAGGTCTTGGCTTACTGTTTCTTTCAAGTAAACTCATTGTCAAGTTCAACTGTATGAACTACCCTTTCCCCTTCTTGAAATCCTGTCTATCCAGATCCAGGTCAGATGTCATGTCCTGTCTGAAATTTTCTCCAATTCCTCCTATAAGAATTAATCAAGTCTGCTCTCAAGGCTCCCTTGCCACATTATTGATCCCTTCATGAACTGACTGTTGTATCACTGTGTGTCTATCTGTCACCCACTAGATTATAAATTCTCTGAGAGCTGTGTCTTCTTCATCTTCAATTTTATTTTCCTTATAGGTCCTAAAAGTATATATGTGAGTTTCACTGAAGTGTACTCCAACAAATGTTTATGGGAATTCAGGGTTTAAGATGTCAGTCCTCTTGACATCCTAACAAGCACTTCCATGGATACATGGTACTTTAGCCAAAAGTAGTCATTGATGGTCAGGATTTCAGGTCTGGTGTTGGACTGGTAGAAGAGGTAATCTATGGTCGGTACTCCTCCAAATCAAAGCATGGAGGCAGCCACTGACTTTAATCACTTGCAGGGTCTTCCCAGACGTGAATATAAAATGTTAATCAGAAGTGTATCATTTGAAATACGTTCAGATGCAAAGAAAGAAAAGTCCTACTCACTTGGACTTGAAGAAAAATGAAATAAATTATTCTGCACAATGGGAAACCCCCAAGGAGCAATGACTTCAAGTTTGGCTGATTTACTGGCCATATCATGTCCCCCAGGGTTAAATTTCTTTTACCCTACTCCTCTATAATCTTTGGTGTTGGCTTTTTCCTAAGTCTGGTTCCCTTGCTGGTCATTAGCTAGCTGCTGGTAGCACTGAGGATTACACAGTTCTTTATTCATGTCAAGCAAGAGAAAGAAACCTCCCCTTACAACTCTGCAATAAAAAGCCTTCCCTTTAGTCTGAATCTAGGTCATGTGGCCAACACTAGCCCAGTTATAGTCACTTACAGGAGAGTCTGATCCTGCCTGGCTTAGACATTCAGGACTGTCTCTGGAGCTAGTTATCATCCCTTCAGTCTCCTGGGATGCTTGGGAGAGGAGTGGAACCCAAACAAATTCAGGTTCTATTCAGAAGAAGGAAGGAGGAATGGATGCTGGCTAGGGAATCAACAGTGTACACTATTTAAAGGTGACAATTCTTCAAATTGTAAATTAGCACAAATAACCCCTTTTATGGAATTTTGAGTTGAGTCAAGAGAAGGAAAATCACTGTTTCTTTTTTTTCTTAAAGAAAACCTGTGCTATAAATAATAGATATTTCAGTGTTATCTTTTCAGTGGATTAAATGAGTTATATCCTGATGATTTATGAACTGCCAGATCAGGGGGAAATTTTTCTTTTTTATGCCTGTTATTGTACTTTTGAGAACCCATAGCAATTTATAAACCCCTAGATTGAACAATCTCTTTATCAGAAAATTCACTTCATTTTCCTTTCCAGTTCTACTGAGTTCCTATCTATGCAGCCCTTATTTAGAGCGAGCTCTTCCTTCCCACCTACTTGTACACAAGTTGAGGGTGATTCATTGAAATCGTGCTTCACTGATCATGGTGATTAAGGAAGAAGAGGAGCACATTATTGTGCTGGGAAGTAGGCATTTTTCTCAAGATAAAAAAAAATTGATATTGAAAGGCAAATTACTTATGGGTCTTAAAAGTCTCCCAGCATATTCACAGTGTTCAGTGCTGTGCTCTCTGCATGGAGGAGGTAAATGCTAACTCTGGGATGCCTGGTGCTTCATGATTTAGGATATTTGAAATTGATTCTATTTCCCTAGTGAAGCATGGGTGCGCTCCCTTCAGTTACCGATGGCTCGGCAGGCACAGCAGTGAGGGCTGCCTTTCTATGGTATGTGAAATAATTCAGGGGGTATGTTTCTGGGGGAAGAAATTGTTCTCTAAGCGTCAGAGAGATAATCAAACAAACATCTAAGATGGGCTGGAGATGTACCGGCTGCTCTCAAATGTTCCTGTGTTTATTCCAGGACTAATAAACATAGAAAGGAAGTAGAAAACTTTGACAGGTCTTAATGGGGCTCCTGAGGAGGACAGCTCCTAGCTATGATGCGTTCCTTTACCCACGCAGCCAACTTGAAGCTCCTTGTGTTCAAGGAAGAAAATAGCTCCTTTGAGGCAGAGGCGGCAGGGTTACCATACCCTATGATGACACCCTCCCAAAAGCTTCTCTGCAACTGGAATGACAAGCTCATGCAACATGACAGGAGGCTGGGAATACTTTTTTGGAATGTGGAAATTGTTAAGAAGCCCTTCTGCAAAGACAGGGATCCTCATGGGTCCTCAATTGCATTATATATAAACTAAGAATGGGTTATAATTCTCTTACATGTAGGATAATATGTCTCTATATAGAATTTTGTTGTTGTTCAGCTTTTTCAGAAGGTAGAGAAAGCAAATTATTTATTGCTATAGAACATAACTCTCTTAAGTATATTGTTTATATATTATACCAAAACTTCATTCATTTAGGAAGGATATCTCTATATGAAATACCAAAATGGGTTTCCCTTATGTTCACATGTCATGATTGGACATGCACTTGATTAAAACTTGGTTTTAATGCTCAGAATATGGCTTAAAAAGAAAAAAAAATCCCATTGATTCAACACCTCCACTTTTCTTTCCTGTTAATCTAGAAAAAACAGAACCCATTGCCTATTCTCTTTATACCATAGAGTTGAGATGATTTTAATCTTCACTTGCTCCCTCATTACTTTTCTGTCCTTATTTTATAGGGCTCTGCTGACCACACCTCTCTTACCTCTCTCATCCCTGGATTTCGTGACCTAGCCCCCTGGCACTCCTGCTTTCCTCCCAACAGTCCCTTCTTACTTGCCTCCGAGAATTCCCTTTCCTCGTCCTGCATCATGTTCCACGGGATTCCGCTGCCTTTTACTTCTCCATGTTTCCACACGCCTCCTGATTGATCATCTTGCCCACACGCCTGCTGTCAGCAGTCACTTTTATGTTCGCTCACACTAATACTTCCAGCTCCAACATTTGGCTGAGCCACAGATCCCAACATGAGGTTCTCCACCAGATCTCTCTATTTAATGTCCCTTGGGGATGTCAAATTTAATACAGCCAGATCTGAACTTGGTATTTCCCCTCATGTTTGCCCTTCCCTAATTCAGAAGTCAAAACTATTTTCACAATTGCTCAATGACTTTAGAAACCCCAGCCTCATCTTTCCTCTTGTAAACTTTCACATTCATGGCCTGAAGCTTTGACCTGCTAAACTTCTATATCTTCCCCTTCTTTGTGTTTCATTGTCTTTATTTGGGCTCTTCCCATTCCTTATCTGAATTTTGCAATAATTTCCTGACATTTGTCCCTTCTAATCTGAGAGCCCCCTAAATATGCAATTCATTCTTTATATTTCCTGCACTGTGGTCAGAATGATTTTTCTGTAATGCATATTTTATAAGACACTGCCCTCCTTAAAATCCTTTTATGATTATTCATAGTTATGAAAGTTAAGTTCAAACTCCTAACAAGCATGAAAGGTCCTTCTGGATCTATTTATTGAATACTAATCTCATCTTTCCACTGTCTTCCTCTATGACCACCAAAGATTCTTTCCTTCTTCTTGGCATAATTAATACTTGTAATTTCCAAATATGCTTCCATTTATCATACATGTAGGTCCCTAGGAATGGAATAAAATTCTCCTTCATGTGTTTACACTGAACCTGCAAAACTCAGCTCAAGTGTCACCTCCTCTAGGGAGGTGTTTTGGATTCCTCGTTTTGATTTATATTCTTATTCTCTGAGTTTCTTAGTTTACTTTCCACTGTCCTTAGATTACCTAATAATAATTTTTATTAACTCATGAATCCATGAAGGGCAAGGACTGTTATTCATCTTTTTGTCAACAGCTCTTAGTATTCAATAAATGTTTGCCTAATGAATGAATGAATGAATCCAGGTGCTCTGAGGAATACAAAAGACTTCTCTGACTTGTTCTCTGCCCTAAAGAATCTTAAATTTTTAACATTAGAGTTAAGATATTAGAGGATAATAAAAAAATGGAAGGTCATGTAATTAAATATGGAAAATTGGCATGAGCTATTAGTATAGAAAAATAATGTTATGAAATCAAATGTATTTTTATTCATATTAATTAAAAAATATTTTTGGCCTTTCTAACATTAAACTAAAGAAGATTGGAGCTTTTTGCTTCTGGGAGGGTAGCACACAAAAGAAGCATGAAGAACAAAAAGTCCAATTCTTGGCTTTGAGTTTCAGAATAGGTCCTTGAAATTCATGGCAGAGGCAACAGTTTTGAAAGCCAAAGAGCTTTTGATTTGCTAGAGCTGGATCTTTTGAGAGAGAAAAGATTTGTTAAGTTGTGGTAGAGTCTGGAAGACTTAATGTGTGGAAGTTATATAAGGATCTTAGAGTAGGGAAAGCTAGAGAACTTGATGTAAAAGGACATAGAGAAGAAATCAACACCCTTCTTGGGACAAAGGGTGGGGCCTGGTGAGAGAAAGTCAAAAGATGGAAGAGAGGCTAGACATGGGCATGGGATGTTTGCTTTCTATCACCCACCCTAGGTTGAATTCTTCAGAATTAGAAGACATAAAACTTCAGATAAAGTGGAGGGGTAGATTCTAGAAGAGAATCACAGAGTACAGCCTGGGAGGCTTGTGCTATCAGAAAATTCCCACTCTGACATGACATCTGAGAGTTAGAGTTTGTGCAGAAGGATCTCAGGTCAGGCTCACAGGATTCTGCTCACCCAAGTAGGGTATGGGGAGAGCATATGAGAGGTTTTCTGAGTCCTTTGTGGAAGGCCCGTAAGTACTGAGAAGGTCATCAGACTGGAAAGCAGGGGAGAACCAGGAATATTAGAAGACACTATTAATAATATATAGTGGTACAGTCTGTGTGAAACTAGCATTGGTCAGTGGGGTCCTGTAGACCAATCCCCTTCTTGGAGCTTAGATCATCATTCAAGAGAAAGGAAAGAAAAGGATGAGAGGGAATCTTGAATCAGTAACATGAAAAACTTCAGTTGGCCCTGGAAATGACATATTTGCCACAAATTGATAGGTTTAATGCTATCAACAAATATGGAGGTTTAAGTGCAAAGATATATTCAATTTAAAATAAAGGATATCCTATCTTTGTACATCTTAGTTGTGAATGTAAATGACAATAAACAGGAGAGGTTATGATGAAGAGAGCTGTCAGAGAAGGGTTTGTGGAGGAAAAAGAATTAGATGGCTGTAAAAAGGCAGGAAGAACTTGGCTTAGGAGGAGGAAAGGACAGGACAGGAAGGAGGAAGATGTTCAAAGTCCTAAAGCTGGGAATAGTAGGAGTCAGTAAGACTGATCTGAATGTAGAGGTCAGAATGTGAGAGTTGAGACCCCAGTGTCAGATTATGAAAATCCCTGGGTGCCAAGATGAAGAGCATAGTCCTTCAGGATTTAGACTGAGTGGTGTTTGAGAAAAGACTTATTCAGTAGAATTGTGTCAGCAGGAAGAGGGAGGACCTGTCTCTCTAATGGCAACTTTCCCTCTGCCTTCTGGTATGCACAGTCCTCCCATATCATGAAGACCAAGATACAGAGAGTTTTATTCACCAAAATTTGGGGTTGGGGATGGAAGTGGCTGAAGAAGACCAAGTGGCTTGGCTGGACCATTCCCTGTGAGAGAAGCACTCACTGCATTGTGCTGTGTAGCATGTGTCTAGAGCCTGGCTTTTAGAAAGAACTGGAAGATGAAGAGCTACGCCGTGAGATGGAAATGTCAGACAGAGAGGGGAGCCCCAGTGAGCGATACAGCCACAGTTTGAGAAGAATATGGTGATCAAGGGACCCAAAGCTCTCAAAAATGAGCATCTGGATTATCTCACATGTAAACCATCTAGACAGGCAGAGGCGCTAGCTGCTGAGGGGAATTCTGAACGCATGGATAGTGGAGGAGAAGGATGGTGAGTATCAGTTATGGCTGTGAGACCAGCTGCAGTCGTAGGGGCTGTAGCTTGTTCCACTGACCTACCTGAAGGCCCAGAACCTTTTATAAGAAACAAGTGGATATGAGTGGTGCAGGGAGTTTATTGTAGTGGATACCATGGTATGCTGCCCAAATTCATCCCTCCAAAACTAAAGTACTTACACTCCTCAGCTGCAGAGAATTTTGGAAACCCGCAGCTTTTATAGCAGTGGCTCTGAGTCATACTCTCAGCTCAAGGAAACTACGTTACCCAAAGTTATGCTCCTTCCCCGAGGTAATCCACATACAAGGATGACTCGTGACCAGTTGATAAGGAGTCTAAAGGCCTATTCTTCTGGTTCCCATTTGGGGAACTTTGAGGGGCTCTTCCAGCTGTAGAGCTCTCACTGGAATTAGCAGAGGCTTTGTTGAGATTGAATGGCAATTCAAGTTCTCTTGAGCCCAATCCAGTTTCCTTCATTTCCTCCTAGGTATCCATCCAAAAGCATCCCTCCAGTACCTTCCTACATGCAAAGCTTGGCCAGAGTCTGCTTTCTGTTCCCCAAACTGTGACAAACATGCTAATTCTAATTGTCTGTAGATCACTCACATGGAGAAATTTGTTCTTTATTTAAGTACCTTCTCCTAGTATTATTCCCTCATCATCGTCTAACTATGCTCACTATTTTAGAGTCATATGCAACATCCTTTCTATATTCCTTCTGTAAATCTCCTGCTTTGATCTGAATTTCCTTACTCAGTATTTCCAAAATATTCTCTTGGGTATCACCCCTTCACTCTGTTTGCAAAATCTGTTTCTTAAAGGCAGGGACTCTTTACCTTTGTATCCCCACTACTTACTATCTATCACACAGCAACTTGTCAATAGATATTTGTGGAATAAAAAAACCCTTAGAATATACTGATCTGGAATATGGACAGTGGTCTGGGTTGGTGATATAGATTTCATGGAGTTATTGGAATACAGACAAGAGTAGAAGCTATGGGAGTGGATGAGACTGCTGATGCATTATGTGTAGAGTCAGAAGAGAAGATGGCTTATCACAGAACCCTGAGAAATACCAGCACTTAAGGAGTGAAGAGATAAAGAAGAGTCCATGAAAGAATGGTTGGTGAGAGAAGAGAGAGTTGGGGGAGGGTGGTACCCTGGAAACCCCAGGTAGGGAGAAATTCAAGAAAGGAATATTCAACAGAGCCAATAACAATTGGGAATCAAATAAGACAAAGAAATTACTATTGGATTTGGTATTTAGGAGGCCTTTGGTGACTTTTTTTAGCCACTTTTTGGTGGCATAGTGGGAGGAAATGCATTGGGTCAATTTTGCAGATCAGCTTTTCCTACAGGTAGTTGTTGCATCGATGTCTAGAGAAGTAACAGGAAGCACCAACTTCAGCTCCCTGTTTAAGTGGTTTTCTCACAACCCACTTCAGCAGGAGCTTTGTTCTTTAGGAATCTATTGGGGTCCCATTAATAGTGCTGTGATATTCACTTAGCTCTTTGTATCTGAATTGAGAGAGGTCAGGTATATGATTATAATCTTCAAACCTCCCATGAATAAAGTCAAATCCTAACTGAAAGTTGTAAAGCCTAACCAAGAATTACTCAGAGTCCAAAAAAAAAGCAAACCCAGAGGTGGTTAAATCACTCAGGAGTAACATATTAAAGTCAATTATAACTCCATCTGGGTACATTTATCAGATTTCTTTCCCCGGTGACCAAAGAGGCAAGCAAGAAGTAGAACATGTTCCAAAGTGTGGTGATACAGGTGGGGGTGTAGGCAGGGCTGGCAGAGAACGCAGAAACAAGGAGCATAGGTAATCTGTGCTTATTTCCCTGAGAGTTAGTTCATCAAGTCTGGACATATTTCCTGCATTTGAACTATTTGATCTATATAAATACTCATTTTTATTCAATTCAACACACATTTATTGAGTACTGTTATATGTCAGGCACTATGCTGGGAACTGGGAAAAAAGATTGAAAAAAACAACAAAAAACATGAAAATAAACAACATGGCTTCTGTTCTCAACAAGTTCATAAACTAGTAGCTAGAGAAATACACAAATTACTATATAATTTCAAAGACATTGTGAAAGTGCTATGTTTGAAGTGCTATGGAGACACAGAGAAGGAAGCATTCAGCTGGTCTTGGGAAGGAATTATAACCAGGAATGCTATAGGTACAGAAGTAGCTCTTGCAGGCTGACTAGAAAGATGAGCAATCAAAGCAGAGGAGAAAAAAATCTATTGTTTTCTAGAAAACCTGTGGAAATAAAAGTTCTAAACCTTCCAGGGCAACAAGTTCAGGTATTTTAAAACCTATGCAGGCAGGAAATTAGTTCTGTAATTACCTCTAACTTCATGGCCTTATAATTAATTTTAAGCCCTCCTTTTTATCTTTTTCATCAGGAAAAAAAATTTTAAAAATCCTGAGAAGAAGAGACAGTCAACACAGTATTTACATTTCTATTAGAAAAAACTCCCAGTGACTCTGTTTTCCAGAAAACAAAACAAAATATAAAAACCTAAAATTGCTTTGTCCCAATGCACACCCATTCATCATTTAGTCTTTTTGTTTTAAAGTGAATACTAATCTACCTCCATTAAAAGCCTCCCAAGGGGCCTTAGCTTCAGTGAACATGGAACAGTTTAAACTGATGGGCTTAAGGGATGGAAGAAGCTGTATAAGATGTCAGCAAGAGCATTCTTTGATAAAACCAGTGCTAAGCAGAATTCTTAAGATTTGAAAAGGAAATCACTTTTGTCTTACTGCCAGGGAACTCTCTTATTTCCTGTTTCAACTAAGCCAATTAGGAATGGTTATTTTCATGGTATTTCTCTCCATGCTGGGCACTAAAACTGAAGGCACTCCAAACTATGTTTCCGAGAGGGTTGAATAAACACCCCAAGTTTTAGCAGAATTAAAGTTCTTATGGCTTCCCTCAGGTATATTTCCAGCTTGCTTTTTGTTCCTAATACATCTTCCCTTGATGACATATATTTAATATATACATTTCTTTCCTTACAATGTACTATATTGGTAATGACTATGAGATCGTTACTCAAAAATTTCTAAACAATATTGAGAAAGAGTAAAAAAAAATGAGTATGAGATAATTTTAGAAATTAAAGGGATCATAGGGCTTATTTATAGATAAGGCAAACTGCCCAAAGTCAAGTAGCAATTTAATAGCAGAGCTGAGAATAGAATATAGGTCCCATGTCTGCTACATCACAGACAGGGCCACCCACAATACAACTCAAAGGGTAGCATTCACACAGAGTGGGCAACACACCCTGAGTGTATAGCAGGCACTAATCCTACTAGGGACTCTGGTGACTCCTAAAATACAACAGCCTCAGAGTCACCACAAACCTATCAATTGTTTCATTATTCTTATGTTTGAAGCACCCGACGAAGTAAAAAAAAATTCAAGGTTGGAGGTATACTGCCAGCTTTGGTCCCTCCATAGGGTTGGTTTCCTTAAGAGAAATGGAGGCTCTGTGGTTTACCAGTGTACCTCACCATAAGAATTCTTACAATTTAAAATGTTTTATTCACTGCCTTCTGGCACAGTATCAGTGGCTTTGGGGAGGATCCTATTGAGTCATACTTATAGGATTTATATAGCATACACTTTCTAAACTGTTTGATAAAGCAGAATACAAAATAAAGGCAGCCTCCCTCCTCCACCCACATTAAAAATAAATCCACATTTTTAGGAAAAATTCCAGCTCTAGCTAAAATCCTTGAAGCCTTTGTGAAGCCTCAAGAGTTTTTCTTCTCCATCACGACCCAGGAATTTGCATTTGGTGGTGCAGCAGTGGCTTGAGGAATTTTAACTTGAAGCAGCTCTCCCTATTTACTCTGTTGTTCAGGTGACATAGTGATACTACACAACAAAGTTGCTGTACCCCCAAAACACAAACATATAATGGTTGCTTCTGTAAAGAGTTCAGTGATTCATGTGGCTAGAGGAGGTAATAAAGTATAACAAGATCATACTAAATGTTAGCTCATTATCTGAAGCACTGGTCCACCTCAATGAGAAAAACATCAGTGGGGAGTGGGAACAATGAAGATGAAGATGATGCAAGTCATTAAAGAAAACCATTTGCTGCCTCAACTGCATAATAAACCCAATGCAGCCTACTGTAGTCTCACATTCATGGTAAGCCTAATGGCTTTTCTGCTGGACGAATGCAATGACATGCAAACTAATGCAATGCACAGTCTGTGGTGTGAGGTACATTACAAGGAAAAGGATTCAGGGTCTATGAGGTTTCTGTTGCTGATATTTTGTAATTTTTAGCAGAGCATTTGTGTTTTAACCTGGACCCAGGAAGTTCATTTTATTAGACAGAATGTTTAATCATTTCCAAAAAGCTTCGTAAAATTTCTCTCCCTCCATGTTTCACTATCCCTCGTCAGTCTTCAGTGACTAGATGTTTCCATCAACAAAGCCTCCTGAACTCTCAAACAGAACCTTTGCTAGCAGCTGTGGAGGTCCTGAAGCTAGAGTTGACCTTACAGGCAGCAGGCTGTGGGGAGGAGACAGGCCATCTGCTGGTGGGGAGAGTGTCCTATGGTAGAAACAGGCAATCAGCATGCAGACCTTCCTTTTTGGAGAGTATGGGGCCAGGCGGACTCCTTCAAAATAATACCCCCTTTTATATGCACCATTCAGCCTGAATGGCAACCTTCTGAGTATTTCTCCCGATTCCTCACCCAAATCCTTTTCCCCCTCAAGGAGGCTGTCTTCCCAGGACATCCCTCACAGGATAGATGTGAGAGGTAGCCTGTCCCCTGTCTGGGCTAGCTTTGCCTTCCAGCATGGCATGATAACCAAGTGGATCTGAAAGTGCTTTCACTGGTCATTCCTCACAATCCTCCAACTAGGTGCTGCCACACCCATTCTGCACATGCAGGCCACGTGTGGCAGAGGCATAGCAAAACCTACCAGAGGCCAACATTCCAATGGGCTGGGAAGATTCCACATAGAGCTTCCCTTCCACGAAGCAAAGACCCTCATGCACGGTTCTTTCTTCCCCTGGTAATGTCTTCCCCCTCCTCTCTGCTTTCTCTCCGTCCTTGCATCTCCAAACACTTATGGCATTTGCACCCACTCATATCCTCTCAGGAGTTTGCACTGCCTCTTTCTAGCTGCAACAACCTGCACAGTTCTTTTTGCATTCTCTGTTGAATTCCTACTAGCACTTGTGGCCCAGCTGTTTTATGATGAGGACATACTACTTGGTATGACTAGTTTTCTTTTTCCATATAGATGTCTTGAGTTCAATGTGCTATAAACTCTGAAAAATGGGACCTCATCTAATTTGTCATTCTCTCTCCATATAGAGTCTAGAATAATACTGCACATGAAGGTTCAAAGAAAGAATAAGTATTTGTCTATGGATTATGGCAGAGAGAAAACTATAATTACAGTCTTCTACCTGGCTTTGAAAAGAGCAAATGTGTTTCTCAATTCTGGTTTTGCCCTGGTTTATATTTTAGATGTGAACCTCTGGCTAGAAGTCAAAGGGCAAATTTCCCCAGGGAACACTAGAAAATGCTTATAAAAGTGGGCAGCAAAAACTTTTTTGAGTGAGGAGGGAAGGAAGGAAAGAAAGAAAAGGCAGACTACATGGTAGCCTAAGCCCTCAGAGCTAGAACTTTCACTTACTGCTTCCAATGTTTTTTCATAAACCAGAGAGGTAGTGAGGAGAGAGGATCTGGCAGTGGGGGTGGCAGGAAGAGGAGAAGGGGGAGTGATTGTTCCCAAAAGGCTTTGGGGTGGGTAAGGGCTTCCCACCATTCATTTTTTAATTTTGTTATTAAAAAGATGCATTTTATAGCTTCCCAATTTTCTGGCAGTTATGTCCTTTGATGGAAACATGTTCTGATATTTATAGTGATTAAGTCTGTCAGTGGAGACCATGCCACGAGACTAAACCCACTACCTTTTATTGGAAATGTTGGGGATGAGAAAGAGGCAATTCATTAATTCTAAGCCTACATGAAGCAGTTTGTTCTTTTTGTCTGTTCTGTATTGTGTCAGAGCAGAAATGTTGTGTGTACCTCGGCTACTGAAACAGTCCAAGCACCCAGGGAGCTTGCTAATCAATTTTGGTTAGAGTCAACACAGAGCCCCAGGACACCATGAAGATACTCAAGGTTTTCAGGGATAGTTGAAAAGGAAAACAAATAATTAGGCCTGCTGCTCTCTGTGTTTCCCTTCCACTGCTTGGCAGAGGACAGATAGCGTTCATTGGCGATGGACAACGTGATGCACCATTGACTTCCTTCCAGCACGGCTTAAGCTATCAGGTCAGCCCTCTGTTCCCTGAAAGACATCTGTGTTCCTATATAACTGTGCTTGTGATTAAAAGGCACTGGATCACTCTAGACCTTTAACAGCACTAAATGGACTATTAGGCAAAATTGAAATTGAGGTGACCCCTACAATTCACAGCTCAGAAATATACGGCCACCAAATAATTACCTCATATCCCAGACACTTTATGGTGTCTTTTAGCCCGGTACTGGAAAAAGCAGGCAAAACGGGAACGAGCTAGCACTGATGAAGCATTTGTTGAGTTCAGCGTGGTGCTAGGCTGTTTGCTCGTTTATGTAACCCTCACCAGATCCTTCTGAAAGGTAGGTTTTTATAACTCTTTTACAGAAGTGGAATCTAAGGCTCAGATAGGAATAAGAACGTTGTCACCCTGAGAGAAAGTGGCCAGGCAAGATGCTGGAAAAGTATCCCTCCACGGAAATCTGTTTATTAAGACAGGAGAGAAATCTGATCATTCTATTTTTCTTCTCACTTCCATTTTCTTGTTCCTTAAATGAAGAATAATGACACCTATTTCAAAGGGCTGTTACGAGATAGAAATAAAATAGTTCTTGTTATCTTTACATTTGCAGTTCCCTCGGCCTGACTTTTTGTGTAGCTGGCTCCTACTCATCCTTCACGTCTCAGCTTAAATGTCACTGCCTCCAACAGGCCCTCCCAGATTATGCATCTAAAGTCTCCTCAACCTCCTGACTCGCTCTAACATCCCATTTATCACTTTATAGCACCTATCACAATCTAATGATTATCTTATTACTATCCTTCTTCCCCACCAAAATGCAGCCTCCATGAAAAAGAGATTATTTCTATTTTGCTTATGTTCTATGTCTAGTATCTAGCACAATGCCCGGCATATAGTTGCTACTCAAAAGTACTAGTTAAGTGAATGCGTGAATGACTGAAAGATCATGCACCTAGAAATTTAGAACTACTAAATAAATAGAAGTTCCCTTGTTTCCCTCTTTCCCTCTGGGTTTCTTTCCATTTCACCTCATTTTTTCATCTCAGTCACCAGTGATCCTGTATCGTGTTACACTGAACTTCAGTTGATGCAGGACAGGAAAGCTGACCTTGTTCCTGGTCTGTAGCAGAAGGACTTGGGCTATTTTTCCCCAGTCTTAGGGAAGAGGCTCGTCTATACTAGGCCTGAGGGGAGGACATGTAAGTGGGTGGAGATCAAAGATCTGGTGACTCCCTGTGTCTGTGGAGAGGTGGAGATATTTAACCACGGGAGGGAAGAAACAGCTTCTGTGGAACAAACACGCTTGCCCTCTCCATCCCCCACCCTCCTCAGGAAGCTTCTGAAAATGTTTCTCCCAGTGCCAATCTGCCTGTAGCTTCTGGGGTCATGGTCACGGTCAATAACCCTCCTTGGATCCTGGACTTCTAAATGCAGGTTCTGCCCTCCAGGCTCAGGATCTATCCAGAGCTCAAGCAGGAAGTAAAGGTTGCTGATTCTCAAGCTAAGAGCGTGGGAAGAGCCTTTGGGTGCTTTCAGATGGGCTCTGCTCGCCTTGTATGAAATTGCTGATCATTCAGCTGTCAATTCAATGTCAAGTCGGGGTGAAAATGGATGGTCTGACCACCCTTTAAAGTCCACCAAATTTAAAGCAAGCAGGCCTTCTCCATGAAAATCAGCTTCTCTTTTACTTAGGTAACCTTTCAGTAATAATAGATCAGAGCCCACGTCAAATGTTTCTATTACTTGTGAAACTTTCTCTGGCTTCCTCAGGCATGTAGGAGAGCTCTACATTTCCCTACACCACCATCTCTGTGCCTCTATCTTGTGTAAGAATCACATTCTTATGTATCTTGGAACCACGTCCAGCTTGTGGTCCCATGGAGGCAATGTGTCTCATACATTTTTGGATCCTTCAATCAAGATTCTATTGCAAGATACTAGGAATATATGAAGTACACAATATATAACTTTAGGATCTATATTTGAATAAAAAGATTTTGGTGCTAAAAGGGAACTCAACAAGTGGTTTGATACTTTATAAAGCCCAAAGTTATTGCTCAATGCAGCTACAAAGTAGCAGATAGGATCGACTCAAATAAATATTACTTGGAATGACATCATCATGATAAAGAGCTTCCAAATGTTTTAAAATCTAAAGTAATTTGAAATACTTTCTATCAAATTATAATGCTTAGACTTTGTTTAAAATCTTTCACAGGGTTTCAAAGGACCATATGCTTTATTTTTCTGAGAGTTTATCAAATAATGATTGTCCTATAAATAAATGTTGGTTTCTCTATTACTCTTGTAAATACTTGCTTGATGAATACTAATTTGGGTTAATTATCACTTTATATTTGTGTATTTTGGTAAACCACTGACAAAACATTAGGTATATAGTCTATATTAGATAAAATTTGATATGAGACTTCTACTAGTTCTAAAATGACCTGCCATTATGAACTCATCTATGTTAATTCCATCATTAATGAATTATTATTGGATAAAGTAGCCTAAGCATTACGTGCCAGACACTATGCCAGATACTGGGAAAATATAATAAATAACATACTGTCTTATAAATAAGATAGACAACCCTTGTTCTCAAGTTACTTACAGTCTAATGGAAGATTCAGGCAAAAAAAATTAGAAATGATTTTAATGAATGCAAAATATGACAATGGAGGCATGTACTTAGATTGTGGAAGCACAGAGAAGGGAATAATAATCTGCCTGGGGGAGTTAAAGAATGCTGCCTTCTAAATAACCTTTTAAATAAAGTGAAGATGGAAGTTGTGGATCAAGAACTTATCAAGAATTCACTCAGAGTAAATGAAAATATTTGTCCCGCTAAGAAAAAAAAAAAAAAATAGACAAGAGAAAAGCCTGTAAAAATCAAGTCAGTATCTCAAGGTGATGAAACAATTCATTATATTCTTAATCTCTAGGTAGTATGGTCTTGAATTACAGGAACTTTATTTAAAAGTACATGATGGGTTTAATGGTCATAAATGATTGATTTAAAGTAAATACTTGCCGCTTGCATTTTATTTTCCAGAGAGATGGGAAACCATATTGCCTATATTTAGGTTTTGCCTGTTTGATGTAGCTAAACAAAGAATTAACCTTTTCTTAAGTAGACTGTGCTATGGGTTGAATCTATAATCCCATTACTTCACAACATGACTTTTATTGGAAATAGGGTCATTGCAGATGTAATTAGTTAAAGTGAGGTCACACTAGAGTAGTGCACCACTAATTCAATATGATTGGGATCCTCATAAAAAGGGGACGTTTGGACATAGACATGCTTATAGGGAAAACACTGTGTGAAGATGACCGCAGATATTGGGATGATTCTTCTATAAGCCATGAGATGCCAAAGATTGCCAGAAAACCACCATAAGCTTGGGGAGAGACATGGAACAGATTCTTCTTCACAATCATTATAAAAAACCAACCCTGCTGGTACCCTGATCTTGGACTTCTAGCCTCCAGAGCTGTGAGACAACAAATTTCTATTGTTTTAACCACTCAGTTTGTATACTTTGTTACGACAGCCCTGACAAACTAATACAAATTGTAAAGTCTTCTTGGGGACATGATGAAGGACCATAGGAAATTTAAACTAGATTTTACACAATATTGGAACATTAACTTCATTGAGAAAATATATCTCAAAGAGTTGGGAGATTACTACTCCTTTTAAAGTTCTCTATGTAGTAACTGCGTAAGAACATTCCAATACATAATATATTCTTTTTTTCCCCAACTTTAACTTCAGGTCAGTCTAGTGTTTGGCTAGAAAATAAAATATAGTCTTTATATTTCTTTATGCTAGGTTCTTGGAAAGACATTTGTGCGAGAGAGAGAGAGAGAGAGAGAGAAAGACAGAGGGATTCTTTGGGAACTTAAATCTATAATGACTTTGAGCTCTCAAAATAATTGGCTTTTACCAAGTGAATTTTTCTTTAATTTCTCCTCCCAAGGTGTAATATTGACCATTATCTCAAACAAATAAACTGTGAGGATGTAGAATAGAAAGATTGCTTAACTAGATGTCTGGAGACCAGGAGTCTAGCCTCAATTTTGGTCCTAATAAGCTGTGTGGCCTTGGAAAAGTACTTAATTTTCAAATAGCTAATAGCTCAAGAAAAACTTGGGCCAGAGCATCTTTTGATATTGGCCATGATCCACTGTTTGCAAAAATTGCTAATATTCATACTTCAATATGAAAAAGAGCTCAGTAGAAAGCTTACATTATAAGAACAGCACTGCAAATCAATACCATCAGCAAGGGAAATAGTTGATGACGAGAAAAATATCCCTTTATTTTCTTCAATTTAACAAAAGAAACTCTGCTTATCATTTTCCTCTTCTCAGTGTACAAAGGCAACTTTAAAACGTGAGTTAACAAAAGCAAATGATTCAGAGCTAATATTTTATTGTCCTTAAACGTACAGTAGCATCACATGATTTTATAGCCCACCGGGGCCAGAAAATCACTTGGAAACAGAGTGTACCTACATGAGCAAGTTGTACTACACAAAGTGACAAATGATCTTAGACAATTACAGAAACCTTTATATCTCAGTCAGTACCCTGGAGACAGCCGATAATGTCTGCATGTACTGCTAAAACTGTCAGCAATAAGATGTGAGGAAAACTCAAACCAGAACTTTTAACAAATTATGAGGTTCTGAAAAAGAGCAGAAACCTCTGTGGTAATGGCTTACATTAACAATACAGCTGCCTCTTCAAGCTCCCCAAGTCATAAAACACTAACAGCAAAGAACTAAAAGAAAAATACATACACACTACAAGGAAAAGGACATCAGAGAAAATGGACTTCACAAGGAGTATGGTTATTGGCAATCCCCTGATATGAAATCAGAGTCAACCATGACATGCTCCTAGGGCAGGGCCACAGTGGCCCTGTTTAACTCATCCACACTGCATGGTACCTAAAGGTGGTTCACATTGGAATGGCTGGGTTTGAACCACTATCTGTGGCTTGCACAAGCAATTCAGTTTCTTTATCTCTAATATATGGACAAAAACAGCCCCCACCATAGAAGCTGTTGTGAAGATTAGATGAGATAATACAGCTAAAACACTGGGAATAGTGCCTGACAATTGTATACTCAATAAATGTTAGCTATTCCTACTACTTCTATTACTCCTACTACTAGGCAATAAGCCCTTGTCAAATAAAACAAAACCATGTTTTCCTAAATATTTAATTAAAACCAGAATGTATTATAGAATACTGGCAAATGAATTCAAGGGTCATTATTGAGGCACACGGCCTTAGCACTAGGGTTCCAAAAATGAATAAGATACATAGTCTCTGAACCGAAGAGCTCACAGCCTAGGTGGTGAAGAACAGATAGAAAATTCTGAGGAGCCAAGTTTGAGCTATGTGGAGGGTACGGTGCCAGTACAAAGAGTGAGGAGGGTGGGGGATGGTGAGGCATCATCCTCTAGAGATGGTATCTAGACTAAAATGTGGAGCAATACTGTTTTAGTTAGAATAAAGAAGGCCAAACTGAGAGTAATAGTCAGAACACCTTGGATCCCCTGGTATCATTAACAAAGAACCTAAAGGATGGTTTTAAAGTTAACGCCTATCTTTATTTTTTCTTCTATTGGTAGTTGCTTATGGATCCTTTATATATTATGATTTTATATTATTGTTTGCTCTTTCAAAGGAAATATTAATTTTAATGATTGTAGCATATATTTTAAATGATAATTTGCTTCAGTCACACTCACGTAAGGTCTGGTGGTACGCACAAAGTCCTACGGCTTCCGTTGAGCACTGCTGACCAATGATGAGGTTCTCTAGACTGGAATCCTGGGGTGGAGCTACTCTGGGGCACCAGCGTATAACTGAGGTTTAGTTATGCCACAGTCAGGTATGAGGGAAAGGTGATAACTCTTGCATCCATTGTCAAAAGCAGAAGAAAAAGAGGGAGGAAAAAGACACTCACTATGGGATGCCACAGAGAGATATTATTGTGAGAAGTCATATTGTCCTGCCCAGTGAAGCCATTTGGAGGAACAAGCTAAACCAGAGAAAGGCAACAGTTCCTTTCAGAATATGGGAAGAGGGTTAACTCTTTCCATATTCAGTCCCCACACCAATAAGCAGAAATCAAGATTGTTGTCATGAAATTGATCAATGCTTATTTTAACATGTACTTATTGACACTGTAGAAACCCCTTAGAAATTTTTCAGTGAAAACACAAAAACAGTGACTAGGCTTCCTATTGTTCAATTCAGCTTTTTTTCTTTTGCAACAGCCCCTCCAACCTTTTAAAAAATGAGTAACAGATTCAGTATCTTCAAAGAACAGAATCTTGTCCCACCCTAGTTCTACACATGAAAAGTAGCAAAGAACAGTTTCTCTCTTTTTATTGAGCTGTGACTCTCAGAGTGCCTTTCCTTAATTCAAAGAGTCCCCCAAACATTTGATAATCTAAACATTTGGTTTAAAAATATGCGAACAAACTAGTTTTCATTTGTTAGAAATCAAGACCAGTTGGGAAAAAATAGAGAGGGATGCAAAGAATGTTTCATTCCTTTTAAAACCACACTTCACTTGCTCAATGAAAAAAATCTCCTTTTATTTTTAAAACCACTTTCAAGCTGAAATTGTCTATGGCCAAGCCATAGCCTAGAGCACAATTTTATAGCTGAGTAACAAACCTCTTAAATCTCAGATTTATAATGGAAATGCTGTCCGAGAGTTAATTACAGTGGGCTCCAGTAGGGTATAATTTTTTTCATCAGTTTGGACTTTGGAGAGAACACTAGCCTGATGTGACCATATTTATCTCAAACCTCAGACTCCATTATTTCATTCTGTTGGGCTGTAAGGCAAAGGCCAGTGAGCACGTCCCTCCTATCTTTACTTTATAGCCTCAGTTTGCCCAAAGGTTTCAGAAAAAGAAAAGTTCTTTCGAAAGAGGCCAGTATCAATAACAGAAGTTTTAAATTAGGACAGCTGAAGGGTAAGAAAGAACTCCGGCCTGCTTTTCGGGGAGAAAGCACAAAAACACTCTTAAGAAAAACAAAACCAAAAAATTTTAAAAATCTTAACAACTATCCTTAGATTTCTTTTAGGACTTTGACAGGGTAGGGTTTACTTTTCCTAGGAGGTCTGTTTTCTGAAAGAACTCCTGGTACCTCATCAATGACTGTAGAATTTAGCTTGTGACCTAACAGACTAATTCAGACAATTTACCAACCTTTTGGTTTTAAGCCAGTGCTTCTCAAATACTGGAATCACCTACGGGAATTTAAAAAATATTCCTGCCTGAGTCCCAACATTAGAGATTCACATTTAATTAACTTTGGGTGCAGCTTGGGCATCAGGAGATTTCAAAGCTCCCTAGGGGATTCTAACGGGCAGCCAAGAGTCAGAACCAGTGCTCTGGGCCTTTATACCTAAAGTGGGGTCCATGGACCAGCAGTGTCAGCATCATCTGGAAGTTTATTATAAAGGTAGAATCTCGGGGGCCCAACTGAGACCTGCTGAATCAGAATCTGTATTTTAGCAAGATCTTCAAGAGAGTTGCATGCATACTAAAGTTCGGAAAGCACTGCCCAAACAACTTCCTGACAGTCTTACAGGAGTTCCAAAACACTCACTGCAAATATGGTTTGTTTTACATTCCATGAAATAAAAATAGATAGGGAGTGTTCTTTAATCTGATTAGGAGTTGGAAAAGAACAACAGGATGGGACTGATGGAAAAAGCTTGGCATGTTTCAGGTAAAGGCTTTAACCTCAACCTCTTTAGAGAGCAAACAGTACAACTAAATTTCTTTTGCTTAGTACTCACTAAAAACCATCAAGAAAAAAATGCTCTGGGATGGGCCCAAAGATGATTTTCAAAAACACTTAATGACTGGAATAACATAAACATTGATAAATCATAACTCATTTCAGCCATTCTTCCTTCCTGTATCCCCCTTCACCCAATTGTCCTACTTCCTGGCTCTGTATCTGCCCAGGACCTCGAGCATAGATTTTGACTTTCAGTTATCTGGTAACCTAATGAGGAGGTATGTCAAAAATGTTGACAACTAGTCAACATGACTTAAAGGAAAACTGACCCTGGATTGGTAAGTGGCATCTAGACTAGGAGAGCAATTAATATCAGTAAGTGATAGGAACCATAGCTTTGGACTTCCCTTAGTGCGGTGCTCTTACAATTCGATATGTCCTTTGCAGGCACTTTGAAACCTATTGCTACAGAATTGGTGTAAAAGCTACTGGCTTCTTTGGGGGAAATAAGGCTATTAAACCAGGACAATTCCTGCACCTACCTGGTGTGCATGTCATCTTTTTGCACATGAGCTGCTATGGGCTGCTGCAAGAACTCCTATAGGAAAGGCCTAACTACCCTGTCCTTCTAGAAAGTCAGGTTCCCATCCTATACTCTTTGGGGTAAAATGGTTGTATGAGTCTGAAAGTTGAGTTGAACCAAGAACTCCTAATGCAGAATGTTCAACACAGACCTTTTTAAAATAGTGGAAACTAAGGACAAATGAAATACCTAACAATAAAGAGTGGTTCCATAAAGTATGGTTAATTCACAAAATGGAATATATGCAGCTCTAAAAGCTCACGTTTCTGAAGAATATTTAGTGTCAGAAGAAAATAAATGTTCATGATATATATATATATTAACCAAAAAAGTATATGAGAGTGAATATATGGTACATATATACAATATTTATTTTAGAAAACACATAAGGAGTTTCAACAAAAAAGTACAGAAAAAAAAAAAGAGTAAGGGAGCATATTAGACATCTCTTATATTGTCACCTTTTCCTACTTCTCTTTTCCTTGCAGAAATTAATTTTCTTCACTCACATAGATAACATGATTAGTGCCATTCTGGTCATCACAAAGTTCAGTGCCCTGGCCACAGTGCTCAGCCTGTGACCCAGGCTTATCCATCAGGGTATCTTATCCCTTTCTCCATGGTGACTGTTTGGGGCATGTAGTTCAGATAGAGCCAATCAGAGTCACTCCTGGGGATCCTGACTATACAAATACTGAGACAAATAAATCAAGCCTCTTGATATATCTTTGGATAGAGAGGTAAGAAAATAGTTGCAGGCAGTTTCCCCGGATGAGAGAGGAAGCAACATCTATAGGCTGTCCAGGTATAGACAGTCTGGTGGTAGAAGGATTATACCATCACACAATTTGAGAAATATTGAATTAAAGAAAGAGGTTTATTGCAGGGCCTCTTTAAAATACATATTGGCACTAGAACAAGGAGAGGATGCATGTCAAAGTTATTTAAACACCAAAGCCTTTCTTTTTTCTTTTTCTTTCTTTTTTTTTGAGAAAACCTGCTACCATCTCTGCTGATAAAATTTTTCTTAGAACACAGAAAAGAAATGCTGCTCTAAGGAAATAATGGATCAGTCTATGGGTCATTATTTTCTTCTATGTGCTATGCTCCATTTTCTAAACTTTCAACAGCTAAAATTATGTTTAATACTTACATATAAAATGTATGTGTGTATATAGAGTGTGTAATTATAGTCTGTTTCTACCTATGAAAGGATCCAGGTACTTTTTACTTTCATTAATATACTAGTTATATTTCTAATATATATTAATACTTTTTCGTTGCCCAAAGTTTAGGATCAAGAGTCCATCCCTTTTGCCAATGGATACATACAATTTCTATTTTTAATTTCAGATCTTCTGTATTCTCTGTTTTATATTTCTTACATGTAGGCAGCCAAGTTAATCATATAATCATCATTTAATATATTAGAAGAAAATAAGTTACTTGTTACCTATTCTATAAATTAATAAATATTGCTGCATTGTGTTTGCTATGCAAATGTGTATAGACATATCTATCTATCTATATATATATATGGTTTCCAAAAGGGTAACATATACAAATGGTTCATAGCTTAATTTTAATTTTTAAACTTAATAACATACGATGAGCATATTCCCATGGCAAGATACAGAGCTCTACTGCTCTTTATTAACCACTGCCTGGTACAAATTGTATGGATGAAGCCATACAGATCTTAGCCATGTGTCCTCATTTAATTTCTAGGTGCCTTAGTGTTTGTCTAAGTGGGGATAACCTACATTCATGGAAGATTTTATATAAATTTAAGTGAAATATGTAAGTGAAGCACTGAGCACATGGCTGGAACAGAGTGTGCTCAGTAAATTAGAGTTTTGTCATTATTATTATTAAAGGATGACTATTCTATTAATATTGTCTTTAATGGATAATTGGGATTTCCAATTTTTGCTTCAATAAACAGACAGAAACATACATAACTGAACTCTTGTGTGAGGATTTCTACAGAATAAACTCCAAAAAAATGGAACTGCTAGGTCAAAGATATGCCCATTTTCAGTTTTGCTAAGATGGCCAAATTTCTTTTCAGAAAGGCCTTTCCAGTGGGCACTCTCACCAGCAGAGGGTGCTGCTTGGTGGTGGGAGGGAAAGGAGTTAGCAGGCTCTTGAAGGTATTGTGAGACAGAAAAGAGAAGGCTGTTCTGTAGGGATGTGCCAGGGGTTCTCAAGACCACCTTCAGACTTAATGATTAATGAGGAAGACTCATAGGCATCAGAAAAGCTGTTAAAATCACAGATTATGGGTTATGACAGTGCAAGCATACTGATTAAAATCAGCAAAGGGAAAAGGTACATGGGCAGAAAGAAGTCCAGGAGAGGCCAGTTGCAAATTTCTCTGTATCCCCCTCCATGGAGTTTGATGGGGATATGTTTAACTCTCCCAGCAACGATGTATGACAACACATGTGCAACTCTGCCAGCTAGGGAGGCTCACCTGAGCCTTGGTGTCCAGAGTTGTTATTGGGGAACAGTCATGTAGGCATGCAGAGCCTGCTTGACTGACCTTAGTACCCACTCCAAAAACAAACAGGCATTCCCCTTAAATCACACTGTCAGGATAAACTGGTTCAGCATGGCTTAAGGCCTGGAGCATATACAAACATTGTTATCAGGAAGAATATAAAGGGCACAGAGGTTAATTTCCAGGAGCTGACCAGGGCTGGCATTTCTTTGGAATATGCAGGGTTTGAATAAGTCAAGCCTGCAGTTAACCCTTTGTTGCCCTGGGTTGGGGGAGAAAGAGGGCATGACATGAGCAAAGATGGGGAGGTGGAAATACATAAACCACAATACAATTAGGGACAAGAGTGATCTGGTATGTTTAAAAAGAAGAAGAGGAGAGGAAAATTAGATGGAAAAGTAGGTTGGATCAAATCATGAAGAGTGTTGAATGCAGATAAGCATGGGTTTGAGGAAGATAAATCTCGTAGTGGTTTTAAAGATGAGCTGAAGTGAAAAGAGTCTGGTGCCTGGGCAATGTGTTAACAAGCCATGAGACAGGAAGTGCTGAAGCAGTGTGACAGGTGTGAAAACGGAAAGGACCTGTCCACAGTAAGACTTCAACAGTTGCTCAAAATAGATGGACAAAGGCGAGGGGAAGGAAGAGGTAAAGAATCTTCTAAGATTGTAAGCTTGGTTATAGGTAAAAGCCTCTGTTTGCTGAAATAAAGATGTTAGGACAGCCTCCAGAAACATTCATTTATTCAACTACTATTTATGAAAGGCTTACTAAGTGCCAAACTGTCTTCAAAGTGTGGTTCATGAAACACGTGCTCTCCATCACCTGGGGGAGCTTGTTGACAAAGCACATAATTCCCTCCAAGAGCCACTGAATTCAAGTCTCTAGCATAAGGTTTGGAATCTGCATTTTTAACAAGCACCCAGATATTCTTATCACCCCTGAAGTCTGAGATTCTGTGTTATCTATGGGGTCCAGAAAATCATCTATGTTGGGAATTTAAGTACAGTCACGCATAGTTTAAACATGTGGATAAGTTCTGAGAAAGGCATCGTTAGGCAATTTTGTTGTTGTGGGAACATGATAGGGTGTACTTACACAAACTTAGCTGGCATAGCCTACTATACACCTAGGTTATGTGGTGTAGCCTATTGCTCTTAGGCTACAACCTATACAGCATGTGACTGTACTGAATACTGTCTGCAATTATAGCACAACCATAAGTTTTGTGTATTTAAACAAATCTAAATATAGAAAAGGTACAGTAAAAGTATGGTATAAAAGATTTTTTAAATTAAAAAGTAAAAATACAATATAATCTTATGGGACCACTATCGTATATGTAGTATGGCATAGCCTGAAATGGCAAAATATTGTCGTGTGGTGCATAGGTGTATCTCAAGTGGAGAAAATAGGAAGGAGAAAAATGGTGCAAAGAAGCAGACATTTTTTTCCTGCAGACAATTCAGGACGAGAATTTCTCTTGCATGTGTTTCAAAGGTAGGTGCTTGGGTGAGGCTGCAACTACTATTGCATTTTTCTGGGTAGCAGCAAAACAAAGGCACACAGGCAAGTTCATGTGTACAGCTCAGGTATGAAACTATGATTATGAAAAGCATAACCATCCTTTACCAAGAGTGACAAGGTTTTTGCAAGCACAACCTATGACTGCTACAAAAAATATATATTGCATTTGTTTTGGAAATAAGCACATTAAGGAACTGCCTTTAAATATGGAAAGTACATAATCTTGTTTAAATTTGGGCAACCCTTTAGAGCTTAGAATGCTTATGCAGAAGATTTTTAAAAATGAAGTTTCAGAAGAAGCAAACATTACAATTGACAGCTCAGAGCTCAGTATATAAGACTAATTAAATATTAATAAAAAATCAAGTATTTTTTTTTCTCTCCTCCTCTTCACCTAGCTTACCTCCCCACCCCCCTTTTTTTCCCTTTCCTAAATGAGTCCTTTCCGCTCCTGGCTATCAGTGCAGAAGACAGCATGTTCCAGAATATGCAGCTTTCTTTGTTTAATATAATATTGATGGTTTCTTTCATTAAGTTTTAGCATCCTTCTGAAAATCTGGCAAATACTATGATACATGTTATCTCCATTAAATGTATTAAAAGAACATTCAATCAGGAAATTAGTTAACTATTCTCTAAATAAATTGTATTTGAGATGTTGCATATAAAATATGATAATTCTGTGTGCAAATCAAATTATACATAATATTTTAATGTTCTGTTAGATGAAGCTGAATCGAGTGAAAAAAACATAAGCTTTAGAGCCAGACAGATCTCAGTTTGATTTATGACTCCAGATTCAGGGAAGTTATTTAGGCTTTCTGAATCCATTATTAGATTCTCATCCATTATCATTGTTTCTGAATGCGACATTATTGGCATTTGAGGCAGGATAATTCTTTGTTGTTTGAGATGGTTCTCTGCATTGCAGGACCGTTCCCACCCCTATATCTCTCCTTTTTCTAGCTCTTACATACCAGGAGCATTTCTACCTCCAGTATTCCCACAATCAAATACCCCTATGAATTTGCAGTGCCGCCTAGGAAGGTGGTGATGTTCTTAGTTCAGAGCAAATGCATTAAATGGATTATAATAATACCTCTTCGAGTTGGAAGGCTTAAATGGGAACATTTCCCTGGCACTTCTGAGTAAATACAGAAGGTAGTTAAGAGAATGTGTTGAGGTCAGTCAGACCTGGGCTCTATTCCAGCCCTGTCAATAGCGTCTGTGTGTAGCAAATTACTTAATCTAAACCTGAGCATCTCATCTATAAAATTACAATAGGCGTAATACCTGACTCAGAGGATTATGTTTGGGGATTCAATGAAGTAATGTGTGCCAAGCACCAAGCACGGACCCTGGTGCAGAGTCAGCACTCAGTCAAATCAGTCATAGTTGCCGCCATCATGATTATTAAAGCCAGACGCCTGGGACTGGGGAGAGAGGAGGTAGCAAGGAAACGGGATACCTTGTTTAAGACATTTTGCAAAAACAGGAAAGGAGGAAATAAAAAGTAGCTGGAAAGAGTAGAGTTGTTGGCTTCCCCCCGCCCCTGCCCCGCACCCCAAAGATAGCAGACTGCTGTGTGTATTTGAAGGCAGACAGGAGGTAAACAATAAGGAAACAGAGGCTGAGATTCAAGAGGATAGAAAGGGTGATAATGTGAGGTGTGATGAGGAAGTCAGGGGGCTTAGGCACACAGCAGGAGAAGGGATCACTGGCATTTCACTGTGGCTTTTCTAGACATGAAGCTGTGTTTACATGTGTGCCCCATTTCACTGGGATTTTCACTTGCTCCACACTTTATTAGTGCCTCACTCTAAAAGTGATGGCCTGCAACCAACAAAACTGCTGTAATGTTACCAAGCCAAAGAGAAAAGAATATGGAATTGAGTGTACTGGCTAAAAATAAGGGAGATCAATCTACTAGGAAGTAAAGCAATCTCCTCCCTAAAACTTGTTCCTGGGACTAGATCTTAGCTTCAGAGTCCTGACGTCTGATAGCATTTCAAGGACCAGGTTTTCATTTTCTTTAAGTACCTTTTCAATGATTTTTTTAACCCTCAGTTGCCCTTTTTTCCTCCTCTACCTTTTAGGAGTAGCACTAAAAAACCTTTTCACTTCAGATTCATTGCAATGTCCTTTCAGTCCCTAATTTTACCTTCCTATGTCAAGAAATATTTTCCAACGCAATTGTTTTCAAGGCATTCCTCACATAAACTGCAAAGCTTCCCTCTACATTCTCTGTAATGATCCAGAGATCATAGGAAAAACATAGTCTCTGGCTTCTAGGGATTGGGACATTGTCTCTTCTTGAGCACTTGGTCAGCTTTTTTTTTTTTAACTAAAAGATAAAAAAATTCATGGAATTAGAAAAATGGTAACATTGACCACAATGGTAACATTGTAGACCATGTTTCAAACATTAAAAAATAAGAGAAAAACCATGTTTTAAAAACCATAGTGCTGTACTGAAACTGTATAAGAAGTGACTAAAAAGTTAAAAATATCTATAAAATACTCTTTTTGTAAAGTGTCCCCTACAAGACATTGCTCTCTGGAGATGGTCTACGAATCCAGTGGTTTATGAGTTCAGGAGACCCTGCTTATCCTGCCTTCACCTGGAGGTTCACAACGCAGTCCCTGAGGAGTCCTGAAGACAAAAACTTACAGGACTTATTTTATACCAGTTCCTCCCAAACTTAACTAAGGAAGAGATAGATGTACTTTTATGGAATACCTATTAGAATCCCACAGAACTGGTGTTCTATAAACCAATGTGGTGAGGGAACAGAATTTATTTTTTGCTTTTGTTTTAGTTGTTGTTACTATTTTTCTTTGTTTTGTTTTTTGTTTAACTTCTAACCCACTGATGACTAAGATTTTTGTTAAATACAAAAATCATATGTTTGGATGTCATGGTAATGTCAAATTACTATAAAAGTTTCTAAGTACTTCTCAATATCCGACTTACCATCAACTGGTTGCAAACAGTTTGCAGATGGGCACTGCTCCATGGACCACACTGAGAGGCAGTTCTTTCACCCAATGTGTATACCCCTTAACCTCAGTGGAATGCATGTCACTAGGAAAGGGACAATGGAGGACATAAATAAGTTTTTCCCCCCTAAAAAGTAGAATAATAGGTACATGACACATTGAAAAGCAACATTCCTTTATCTTGTTCATCAAAGCCACTTTCTAAATATACAATCTTGTAATATTTCAAAGCAGTAGGACAAAATATAAACTATCTCACTAAACCGATGTTTAAAAAGAACACATCTTCAACATGAATCCCCTTTCCCAAAGGTGTAGGTATTTAGCAATAATCAAAAGATGGTCAAATTCTTTCCATTACCTATGTTTTAAAAACCTGCATAAAAGGGTTAAGAGGTATGTCGGAGGGACCAGTTCTCCATTCTTTGCTTAGTAGGGTGCTGATGTTTCTAAGACATGCAAACCCAAAGTATGGCTTAAAGCAAAGGCAATGCTGTTCCTTAAGCGGCAAGGTTGCTGAATTCAAATTTAATTAAATATTTTTTGAACAGAGGATAGATCTCTGTAAATGCTTTATGCTGTGCACTTTGCCACAAAAGATAAGAAAACAGTAAAAGTATGATGATTTTTTTTGAGCAGTTGATCTGCTATATTATAAATAAAATACAAATTCTAGGTTTAACCCAAAACAAGAATAATTCAAGGAAATTATATTTTTGATTCAACATCATTAAATGACAGATACTATCTATTATTAGGACACTCTCTCTTATTCCCTATATCCAAGCAGTCTCTGATACTTGGTAATATATCTTCAACACTCTGTCAGAGTCATCATTTCCTCTCTAGTCCCACTCCCAGTTTCCCGGTATTTCATCACCTCAGGGACAATTGCTGATTTTAACTATAAGGCTAGGTTTAAACATGCCACATGTTTCCTCACTACCTATCACCTCAGGTTCAAACACCTCACTCTGTTATTAAAGATCCCTTTATATGTGTTCCCAGTTTATCCCAACCTTACCTGCCTCTAGTCATCAAGGCATGCCTGGGCAGGTTGCTATACCTGAAGCCTCTCCACTGTTCCTCCAGACAAAAAATAAACCCATAACACACAGAGCTTATCCATCTTCAACTCACCTTTCCAGCTTCAAGTCCCTAACAGCCTCCTATGCCATACCTGCATTTCTGTCACTGAGCCATGTGACAATTCTCATGTGCTCTTCATATACTTCCTCTGCAGCCCCCTTCTGACTGGTTCGTTCCCACTTCTCCATGAAGACCCAGGACAAACAGGCTGCTGGAAACTCAACCTAGCCTCTGCACAATTAGCCTTTCCTCAGCTCATCTGCTAAAGCACTTACCACCCAGCACTGGCATTGTTTATGTTTGTCAAACTCTTACCTGCAGCTTTTTCATATCCTAGCAAATAGCACTGTGCATGGCCTACACAAGGGTCTTAATAAATGCTTATTGAATGAGTGAATTAATGAATAAACTATTCACTCCAAATACGCTCTGTTCATTCCTATACAACCTACTTATATTTCACTCCCTATCACTTTCTGGCTACCCAAGCCCATCTATTTTTAAGGATGCTGAAGCTTCCTGTCCAAACTGGTTCAAACTGACTTCTCCCTTTTCCTGACTTTACATAGCCTTAACTATTTTACTTTGTACTATTTCTTTCTTTCTTTCTATCTATCTATTTTGCCTCTCGAGGCATGGTGAGGAGCTGAGTGCCTGAGTTTGAATCCCAGTTCTGTCATCAACTAGCTTCTATTTCTTCATCTGCAAATTAAGCCTGATAGTAGCTACTGCATAGGATTGTTGTGAAGATTAAATGAACACATAGTAAGTGGTCAGTGAATGCAGATATAATTATTATTAGTACATTAAATATGTTTGCTTCTTTTTTTCTCCATTGTATATCCTATCATGGCATCTAGAAACATGTTAGGCTTACAGTAGGCATTCAACAACCTCTAGTTGGTTTAATGTCAGAGGAGAAAGTCAACGGCTTCGCTTTGAGGCCAATTTTCCCTTACTCAATTCTTAACAATCATGAACCCTCTATAGAGAATTCCTATCATTTTGGTAAGACAAATAAACTTTGGCAGCTAGAGTGTGGCAGAGCACTTTTAGGTTTCCTCCTGAAGCAGTAAGTAGGACATTTTTTAATAGCCAAGTTTTCATCTGAGGAAAATTATATTCGGTTTTCTAATCTGAAAAATGGAGCTAATTTGAGTACTTACCTCATAGCACGATTACGAAGGTTAAGTAAAATAATCCATGTAAATGGCAAGCATTAGCCCGCTAAAAATATTAGTGTCAACTTTAGAAATGTTAGTATCATCATCATTATCACTGAACTTGTCTAAGGAAAGAAGAATTTGAACTAGAAATAAGAGCTATCAATTCTTGGCCTAGTTTTTAAATTATGCTACCATCTCTTAGACTTTCCCTATTTTCCATTCATTATTTTTTCATATCAGCTATTCTTCTCTGCACATTCTTTTACTTTCTACTTTTTAAAGGTATAGCAGAAAAATGGATGTAATATATGAATAAAAATTCATCAACAGATCATAATAAAAGGATTCTTCCTTAAGACTTATCACATGCTTTTTAATAAATCCTTACACGGTATTAGTTTTTTTTTTTTTACATAATCCTACATTTGCCATGTGTTCACCCATTAGTCTCAGCTCTTTTTCTGTTAAACTATGCTTATTCAAACTTTGTCCATCATATTCTCATATTACTGAGTTTTTGCATTGCACTTGTCTTGCGAGAACTTCATCTAATTTGTGTAGGCCTATTTTGCTATTTAATAACATATTTTAAATTTTATTTTTTACCTTTGAGAGCATTAGAAATGTCACCTTACAGGGGACCTTTAAATTGGTAAGCATATTCTGAGCTCCTTTCTCTAGGTAATCAATTAAGTACAAGTTCTTTGACTTAATTTTGAGCTGAATTTTAGCTGAGAGGTTCTTCAATGTTGATGCCTAACCATTGATAACTATCCTTTAGGGGAAAACTTTATTTAAATTCATTCTTTTATAAGATTCTTATAAGATTTTAGTCAAATTCCTACTTCCATAAGATTTAGGGGAAACTTTAGTCAAATTCATACTTTTCTAAGATTCGTATGGGACTAAAATCAGTATTGTTTATTCCCATGTCTTTGTATTTATGTGTGTGGCATATAATACATATGAACTTATGTTGGGCGGGGATAATATTTCTTTTACAAAGACATGACTGATGACATCCAAATATTTTATGTTTCTTAGTTGATTGAAATTAATCAATTCAGTCCCATGATTTGTTCAGTTTCTCCTTTCTATTATGGCAGTTTTTGCTTCATGTATTTTGGGTCTCCAGTGCTAGGTGTGTACATATTTTATAATTGCTCTATATTCCTGGTATATTGACCCTTTATTATGAAATATCCCTTTTTCTCTACAGTGTATTTCTTGTCTTAAAGTCTATTTTGTCCGATATCAATATAGCCACTATAGCTTTCTTATGGTTACTGTTTGCATGATATGTCTTTTCCTATGTGTTTACTTTAAGTTGATTTGTACTAGATACCCAGTTATAAGAAGTCCAAAGAACTCCTGGGAGATTCATCACAAAGAGGCAAACATCATGACATATTCATCAGACTGGCCAAAATAAACACAAAAGAGGCACTCCTACGAGCCATAAGGCAAAAGCATCAGGTAACTTATAAAGGAAAACCCATCAGGCTAACTGCAGACTTCTCAACTGAGATCTTACAAGCCAGAAGGGATTGTGACCCCATTATCAGTCTTTTCAAACAGAATAATGGGCAGCCTAGAATTTTGTATCCTGCAAAACTAAGTTTCGTATATGAGGGGAAAATAAAGACTTTCTCAGATGAACAAACACTGAGGGAGTTTGCCAAGAGAAGACCTGCCCTGCAGGAAGTACTGAGAACTACATCATACACACAGATCAGCCCAATAGATACCCACACTTTACACCCAGTGTAAAATCACCCAAAACCTAAAGATCAAAGCCCAGATACCACAATGGCTCAAGAGACAAGTCAAAACAACAAAGTCCTACTCAACAGGATGAACAGAAATCCACCCCACTTATCAATTCTTTCAATAAATGTGAATGGCTTGAACTCCTCACTGAAGAGACACAGGCTGGCTGAATGGATGAAAAAATACAAGCCAAGTATCTGCTGTCTCCCAGAAACACATCTAACCCACAAGGACTCATTCAGACTCAAGGTGAAGGGACAGAAAACAATATTCCATGCACATGAAAACCAAAAGAAAGTAGTGTAGCAGTTCTCATATAAGATAACTTAGTCTTCAAATCAACAAAAGTAATGAAAGACAAAGATGGTCATTATATAGTGGTGGCTACTGATTCTATTATGACATTTACAGATTTTCTAAGTGTCATATGATGTGTCATAGATTTTGCTTATTTGAATAAATTCAGTCTTTCTTGGTACTTATAACTATTTCTTCTATTATTCCAGTGGTGTTTTTTGTATTTCTGTTTCTCAAAGACCAAATGCAATTTTTCTTGACAATTTCTGGGTTCCATTTCTTTGCTTGCTGCTCTTTATTCACTTCTGTCCAGAGAATCAATAACTCCATACCACATATTAAGAAAAAAAACGCCTTCATATTTTGTACAGTGCAAGTAATTTTATTCTCAATGAAGTTACATGAGAGTCTTATAAATTGGTAGTAATAACTGATAGTCTTTTGTTGATTACCTAATTTTAAAAATTAACAATCAAGTGAATATAATAAAGACAATTAGGAATATTGCATCATGATATGTATTTTCTTTATTTATTGTACCCAGAGTGATAGCTTTAATTATATCTTATTGAAGATACTCTTATGAATAACATACAATTTATTATACCACACAATTCTGAAAAGTCATGTCTTGGTAACACCTTCAGCTATAACTCATATCAAGTCTTTGACAAAATGAGATCCCAAACCAAATTTTCATAAGAATTATTAATCCCGTGGATGAAGGATGAATAACATAAAAGTTCATGAAGGTTTCAGTAATAGCTTGTTTCAATCTCAACAGCTACTAAGCCAACTTTATTAGATAATTTAACCAATTTCAAAATTCTAAATCTTTATTATAATGACAAATTCTTCTTCAAAAAGATAGGCTTCCCTCTTAAGAAATACACTTCTCAAATGTTCTGAGTATTCACTGATAAAACACATTAACAGATTTAGAAGGCAGCATTGGTATTAAAATGTACATATTTGTACATTCCCACTATTAACCAATCCTCACTCATCTATAGTAATGAGGGACACAGAATGAGGATAGGAAGTACAAGTGAAATCCCTAACCATAGCAGTCAACCTCTTTTTCCATAAAGGTTTTTAATAAAAAGGGGGGAAAAATTTATGTGTTCAGTCTCATTTCTTCTCTCTACTACTGTCTACTACAGAAGATGATAATGAGAAGTGAAAGTGCCAAAAGACAAAAAAAATGAAAGAAGAGAAAAAACAAAGTGCCTGAATAATATATAGAGCAGCGAATGATTCCATGAATAATTTATTTATAAACACTACTTTTCTAAACTTTCCATCAATCACTTTTTCATTAGTAACTGAAGGTAGAGACAAATAACACACCTTTAAAGTTATTATATCTTCTTTAAAATTGAACTGCTGGACACAGAGGAAAAAAATACAAGGCAAATAAATCATGGAAAAACTTAAAAGTGGTCAAGCTGAGGTATATATCTCTAAGTATTGAGATTTTTAATTTTGCTCAGTAACGTTTTGTGGCTTCAGTGTATATATCTCACATATTTTGTCAGAATTCCTTAAGCATTCATATTATTTGATGCTTGTTCAGAATACTCAATATTGTTAAGATATTAATTATCTACAAATTGATCTACAGATTCAACATAATCCCAATCAAAAGCTCAGCAGGTTTCTTTGTATAAATTGAAAAGCTGATTCTAAAACTCATAAGGCAAGGCAAAGAACCTAGAATTGACAAAACTTCAAGAAGAAAGAACAAAGTTGGAGAAATACCTGATTTCAAGATTTATTATTAAAGCTACAGCAGTCAAGACAGTGTGGCATTGATGTAAAGATAGATACTTAGGTCAATGGAACAGAACAGAGAGTCCAGAAATAGATCCACACATATATGGACAATTGATTTTGACAAAGTCACAAAGGGAATTCAGTAGAGAAAGAACAGTCTGTTCAATAAGTTCTGGAACAACCTGATATCCGTATGTAAAATATGAACTTTGATCCATACCAGATACTATATACAAAAATTAACTCAAAATAGATAATACACTTAATGTAAAACCTAAAATTTATAAAACTTCTTGAAGAAAAGTTTGAGAAAATCCTCATGACATGAAAAATATGATCATAAAAGAACAATTTGTGAGGTCCCATTAGTTTTACTCCAACACTGCTATCCCAGGTCACTCTTCCCTTTAGTTAAGCACTGCAGATATTAGGCTAAGTAAACTTCCTACACAATTAAAACAAACAAACAAATATGAGCCATTTGTAATTAACATTAGAAATCATTGTTCTGATCACAGTATTCTGTTCCAGGTATGAGTCCATTTTGCAGGTTAATTGTGTCTAACTGTGTAAGAATAACTTTCATCTAAACAATAGAGACATATTAATTTTTAAGTAAGCATGCACAGACTGAATGTAAATCTTGACATCAAAGATTCCTCTCTTTCTAAATAAAAAAAGTACTAAAAATAAATAAAGTGGTATTATATGAAATGTGGTGTTAAGTGACCTAGTCTTTATCCAATAAAATCTTAATTTTGAAAAAAAGAACAAATTCATAAATTGAACTTCTTCAAAATTTAAAATTTGCACTCTTTAAAAGGTACTGTTAAGGGAAGGGAAAGATAGCCATAGACTGAGAGAAAATATCTGCAAAGCATACATCTAATGAAGGACTTGAATCTAGACTACATATAAAGAGCTCTCAAAACTCAAAAATAAGAGGCAACTGGATAAAAAAAAAATGCACAAAATATTTGAATAGACACGTCACCAAAAAAGATACATGGATGGCAAATAAGCACATGAAATGATTCCCTACATCGTTAGTCATTAGAGAAATCTAAATTAAAACCATAATGAGATACCACTACACACCTAACAGAATGGCTAAAAATAAAAAGACTTCTTAAACCATGTGTTGGCAGGGAGATGGAGGAACTGGAACTCTTAAACACTGCTGGTAGAAAAATGTAAAATGGTAAAACCATTTCAAAAATAAGTTGACGATTTTTTAAAAAGCTTGGCATACATCTGACATATGATCTTGCCATTTCACTCCTAGGTATTTTCCCACTACAAAAGTAAATACATATTTATATAAAGACTTGCCCACAAATGGTCACAGCAGTTTATTACAGCCCCACACTAGAAACAACCCAAATTTTCATGAACAGATGAATGCATGAACATACTGTTGCCTATGCATACAAAGGATACTAATCAGCAATAAAAAGGAATGAACTACTGATGCATGCAACAATGTAGATGATTTTCAAAATAATTATTCCAAGTGAAGAACTAAGACAAAAAAAGAGTACATAATGTATGATTCCATTTATATACAATTCTAGAAAATGCAAAGCTATCTAGAGAGAGAGAGAGAGAGAGAGCAGAATGGTGGTTGCCTGGGGATGCGAGGGCTGGAAGATAGGAGGAGGTAATGATTATAGAGAATCATGAGGAATTTAGGGGGTGATGGATATACTTGCTATCTTTTTTTTATATAGCATGACAAAAAGCCTTATATTCTTGGTAACGGGTGGGTAGGGAGACACTGAAGTATAAGACATTGATTACTGTGACAAATTCTAATATCTGGGAGTAAGATGTAACTACAGCCAGAACATGAGTGCTATTGGAGATAAAAGGACTGTACACACTATTTTAAATGGTGTCATAGGTGTATACATATCTAAAACTTATCAACTTACACAATTTAAATACGTGCCGGTTATTGTATGTCAAATATGCCTCCAATGAATATGTTAAAGAAAAAAAAAGGCCAGATGTTACCAGTTAAAAATTTCCAAAAGATGAGTATAAAGACCGATGGATAAATTAGTGAAAATAATATTAAAATGTGAGAAAGCAAAATGAAAGATTAAACAAATGTTGAAAAAAAAAAGAGGCTGAAGGCTAACAGAGCAAAAGTACCAGAAGCCAAATTTCCCATGACTGCAGTCAGAGCAATGAGTGTGCTACATTATTATGTTAAAGCAGAAAGTGAAGTAATTTGGTTTCAATTAAAATGTTTGAAGGAGGAATTTGGGTCATAGTTGCGAATGGCAAAGCTGCCAACATTTAAAATGAATTGTATGCATCTGAATATTTAAAAGACTTTAAAAAAATTCTTTGTAGTCAGTTCAGACTGCATGGCCTCTTTTAAATTGCAGTATGCTCTTCAGGACAGAAAAGTGATTAAAGTGAGGGTCATTATTTATAATAAGACACACTGTACACAGTGGTCTTACTTCAAAATTCAAGAGTTCCAAGTCCTGGTCCCAATTCCATTTCAGCTTGGAAGCAAATGATTTGCTTTTCTATATCTTCAATTTAAAAAGGAAAAAGAGAACTCTGTGTTCTATACTTGGTGAGGTCAATTAAGGTTCCCAATACTTTTGGTCCCTGGAGATAGTCACTGCTCAAGTTATTAATTAAATGGCATCTTTGCCTTTATCATTGCCGTTCTCATAAAGTAAATGGTGAGTGTCCTCTTACTCCCATTGCTTCTGAGAGGACTGCCTTTGTCTGTTCAGAAAATGAAAGAGAAAAATCAATCCTTCAGTACACTGGCTGATTACCTATGTATTTCAATGGCACTTTATCACCATGGTACCCAGGTACTTGGACCCTGGCAATAAATTGGGAACAAGAACATCAAAACCACAGCCCTGTGTGATGAGGCCGATATGAATACTAGGGCATGAGCCCTTTGAAGTTGTTCCCTTTGTGTAAACAAGTAGAAGGCCAAAATGGATGCAGAGCCTATGGTTCCCAAGGTGATTCAAATGAAAACTTAATAGCAAATGCCTCATCAATTTAAGTTCCCCATTTTCCCACAAGAACAGATACCTCTTGCAGAGAGGGCTGCACCAATGCATCAGTCCTGCCACAGAGGTACACCTGTCAGCTAATTCTATCAAACAGCCATGTCTGTTGCATCTGTAAGGCTCAGTTCATCATTTGAGATTTAAAGAATGTTCCAACCATCAATTTGTATTCTAAAGCTTTTTCTACATTAGAGAAAGGCATTCAGGCTGTAATTTTTTGTAAAGCAAGAAGAAAAATTTAAAACTCTGGCCTTGACAGAACCTCCAACACTTTTATGAATTACTGATTTTCTACGTTGAGCAGCTAGAGATGAGATATTGCTAGACAACTGTCCTTTGTATGGCTAGAGGGACCAGCTGTACTGGCAAATTGACTAGAATAACATGAAAAGGCTCTTAAAGCTCTTTTAAAAATAAACATTCTATATGGATTTTTGGCTAGGTCTTACAGGGAAAAAATATGCTGCAAAATGCTAATTTCAACTTGTTCACTTAATACTCATCCAAATGACATGATTTAAGCTGATTTTGGTGCAAACTGTATCAAAACATTTACATTTTAGAAACTGAATTAGTGAAGTTAATTTGCAGTGTGCCTCAAGGTAATTTTCTAATATGTGATTTATAAGTTTATAAGATATCAAATAGTCTGAGTTTATCTTATAAAGAGGAAAATGTAGTATGCATTTACTTTAATTGTAGCTACATTCTCTATTACATAATTTTCAGCTGAAAGATTTTCTTTACTCTCATTTCTGAACGTTTTAAGTTCATGAGTGGGAGCTCCTACAATTTGAACATAAAAGAATGTGCACACAAAAAGTGAACATTAGCTACAACTTCGACAATAAATTATTAAATCTGATAATACAGAAAGTTGTCTATTTTTTTTTTTTAGGTCAAGATTCCTGTTTATTGTTAGCAAATGTAAACCATATTTTTTACAGGAGAAATGTCTTCTAGCTTCCCTAAAAATAACTTTATGAACTGCAAGCTGTAGTAACAACCTACTTTAAAATTATGATATACTTTTCTTCTTCCACTTTTTTTTAAATTTCAGAATAATATGGGGTTAAAAATGTTTTGGTTACATGGATTGTTTTTGTACTGCCTGAATCAAAGTTATAAGTGTGCCCATCACCCAGATAGTATACATTGTACCCATTAGATACCATTTCACCTATGCCCTCCTCTCCCATCCCACCTGCATGATTTCCGTTGAGTGTTACTTCCATCTGTACACATGAGTGCTGATTGGTTAGTTCCAATTTAAAAATGAGTATATGTGGTGTTTATTTTTCCATTCTTATAATACTTCACTTAGTAGAATGGGTTCCAGCTCCATCCAGGATAATACAGGAGGTAGTTCACCATTTTTCTTTATGGCTCCATGGTATACATACACACACATTTATTACTCCACTCATGAAGTGATGGGCATTTGGGTTGATTCCACATCTTTGCAAGTGAATTGTGCTGCAATAAACATTCTAGTGCAAGCATCTTTTTGATAAAATGACTTTTTTTCCTTTGGGTAAATACCCAGTAGTGGGATTGCTGGATCTTTTAGTTCTTTGAAGAATCTCCATACTATTTGCCATAGAGGTTGCGCTAGCTTGCAGTCCCACCACCAATGTATAAGTGTTTCTGTCCCTCCTCATTCACACCAGCATCTATTGTTTTGGGACTTTTTGATAAAAGTCATTCTCACTGGAGTTAGGTGATATTTCATTGTGGTTTTGCTTTGCATTTCTCTGATGATTAGTGATGCTGAGCATTTTTTCATATGTTTATTGACCATTCGTCTATCTTCTTTTGAAAAGCTTCTGTTCATGTCTTTTGTCCACTTTTTAATGGGGTTGTTTGGTTTTTTTTCTTGCTGATTTGCTTAAGTTCTTTGTAGATTCTGGTTATTAGTCCCGTATTGGATGTATGGCATGTGAATATTTTCTCCCATTCTGAAGGTTGTCTATTTGCTCCGTTTATTGTTTCCTTGGTTCTGTAGAAGCCTTTTAATTTAATCAAACCCCATTTATTTATTTTTGTTTTTGCTGTGATTGTCTTCAGGGTCTTCCTCATAAATTCCTTGTCTAGGCAGATATCTACAAGAGTTTTTCCAACATTTTCTTCTAGAATTCTTATGGTTTCATGTCTTAGATTTAAGTCTGTTATTCATGTTGAATTAATTTTTGTGAATGGTGAGAGATATGAATCCTGTTTTAATCTTCTACAAGAAGAAGCTATCAAATTTTCCCAGCACCATTTATTGAATAGGGATTCTTTTCCCGAGTACATACTGCTGTCTACCTTGTATCAGATGGCAATATGTGGATGGTTTTATATCTGGGTTCTCTGTTCTGTTCTACTGGTCTACATTTATATTTTTGTGCCAGTACCATGCTGTTTTGGTTACTATAGCCTTGTAGTATAACTTAGAGTCCTGTAAAGTGATGCCTCCAGATTTGTTACTTTTGCTTAAGGTTGCTTTGGCTATTTCAGCTCTTTTCTGGTTCCAAATGAAGCATAGAATTATTTTTTCCAGATCTGTGAAAAATAACATTGTTATTTTAATAGGGATTGCGTTGAATCTGTAAATCACTTTGGGTAGCATGGACATTTTAACAGTGTTGATTCTGCTGATCCATGAGCATAATATGTTTTTCCGTTTATTTATATCATTTACAATTTCCTTCCTCAGGAAGGAATTTGTAGTTCTCTTTGTAGAGTTCTTTCACCTCCATGTTTAAATATATTCCTAGGTATTTTATTTTCTTTGTGGCTACTGTGAAAGTTATTAAGTCTTTGATTTGATTCTCACCTTGACTGTTGTTCGTGTACAGGAATGCTCTTGATTTGTGTACATTGATTTTGTAGCCTGAGACTTTGCTGAATTTAATTATCAATTCCAGGAGTCTCTTGGCAGAATCTTTGGGGTTTTCTAGGTATAAAATCATATCATCAGCAAAGAGTGATAGTTTGAACTCCTCTTTCTCTATTTGGATGCCCATAATTTCCTTCTGTTGCCTGATTGCTCTGGCTAGAACTTCCAGTACTATGTTGGATAGAACTGGTGACAGTGGGCATCCTTGTCTTGTTCCAGTTCTGAATGGCCAGGTTTCAACTCTTCCCCATTCAGTATGATGTTGGCTGTGGGCCTGTCATGTATGGTTTTTATAATTTTGAGATTGATCACATCTTAGCCCATAAAACATGTCTCAACAAATTTAAAAAAGTAAAAATTATACCATGTATCTTCTCAGGCCATAATGGAATCAAATTTGAAATCAACTACAACAGAAACACTCAATTCTACACAAAGTCCTGGAAATTAAGCAATTTACTGTTGAACAATTATTGGGTCAAGGAAGAAATCAAGGTGGAAATCAAAAGATTCCTCAAACTAAATGACAAAGGGGACACAAGTTATCAGAATCTGTGAGATTCAGCAAAAGCAGTCCTAAGGGGAAAATTCATAACCTTAAATGCCTACATCAAAAAGACAGAAAGATCACAAATCAACAATCTAATGAGTCCTCTCAAGGAACTAGAAAAGGAGGAATAAACCAATTCCAAACCCAGCAGAAGAAAAGAACTAACTAAGGTCAGAGCAGAACTAAATGAAATCAAAAACAAAAAAATAATACAGAAGATTAATGAAACAAAGAGTTGGTACTTTGAAAAGATAAACAAAATTGATAGACCTCTAGCTAGATCAACTGGAAATAGAAAAGACCCAAATAAGCTCAATCAAAAATGAACACAGAGATATTACAACTCATACCACAGAAATACAAAATATCACCTTTGAATACTATGAAAATCTCTATACACATAAACTTGAAATGTTGAGGAAATGGACAAACTCCTGGAAACACACAACCTACCAATGCTCAGTCAGGAAGAAATAGTACTTCTGAACAGAGCAATAACAAGCAACAAAGTTGAAGCAGCAATAAAAAAATCTTCCAACAAAAAAAGTCCCAGACCAGATTGTTTCACACCCAAATTTTATCAGTCCTACAAAAAAGAATTAGTACCCATGGTACCCATACTGCAGAAATTATTTCATAACAATCAAGAAGGAAGGAATCTTCCCCAACTCATTCTATAAAGCCAGTATCACCTTGATAACAATGCCAGGAAAGGACACAACAACAACAACAAACTATAGACCAATATCCCTTATGAATATAGATGCAAAAATCCTCAATACGATTCTAGCAAAATGAATTCAGCAGCACATCAAAAAAATAATCCACCACAACAAAGTGGGCTTCATCTCAGGGATGCAAGGATAGTTCAACATACATAAATCAATAAATATGATTCACCATATAAACAGAAGCAAAAGCAAAGATCATATGATCATCTCAATAGATGAAGAAAAAGCAGTCAACAAAATTCAGCACCCTTTTATAATAAAAACTCTGAAACAACAGGCATAGAGGGGACATGATACACTTTTAAAATGTTCATTCATTTTGATGTCAGCCTGTTCAGATTATAGACTTTTAAAGCTGCACAATATAGCATCCAAACATCAATCTCTTCTTATGTAAAACTGGGATTTTCAAAATTTAAAATCTTATTTTTCCTGTGTTAATAAAATTTCCTAAAGTGAATAAAGCTACATACAAACCCAGGAGTTGTAACATGAAATCCTAAAACGAGGGAAAAACAGCTAAAACCCTGAGGCATTTCAAAACCTTATCAAAAATATCTTTCTTTGTTGTGGACCAAAAAATAGATTGAAATAGATTCTATTCTACCAGTTTATATAAAAAGAAATAACAATAAAATGGCTAATATTTGTAAAAAGATTTTAACATTATCCAAGGCATTGTTACAACTCTGTGTTCATCTTCATAGTATCCTTGTACATTGTGTGGTAAGAGCCATGTCTCGTTAGATTTTTGCATATCTAAAAAAGTACACAATGCCCTACATATTGAGGGGCTTAGAAAATGACTCTTCATCATGGCAAATGAGGTTGACACGTCTCATTATCTCCCTTTTTTGAGGAAACTGAGGCAGAAAGGAACAACCAATCTGCTTCAGAAAACACTGCTAGTGCTAGTGGTTCATATTTAGCACCTCACACTCTGGTTTTCTTTCCAGGATTTCCAGGCCCACTCTATTCTGATGGATTGCAAAACACACTGAAAAGGCACTAGATTTAGACTTCCCAGTAAGATGCACACATATTTTAGGGTAAGACTGGCTTACCTGTACCTGCTTCTCATCTGGTCCTGTTAGGAGAGTGGACCTGATCCACGGCCCTTGATGGATGGGATTATGGTATAGGATAGGTGCATACAAAAGAGCTTCTCAATGTCTGGCTTTTCAGGAAGCTATAAAACTATAAAAACTAGGCCTAAAAATATCCGGGGCTGATGGCAGGGATATATATTTCTGAGTGCCACAAAAACTCCTTCAGAATGCAGAACTGAGATAGAAGAAGTTTCCGCTTTCTGTTGAATATGTAAAAGCTAACAAACTAACCAACTATTCTCAGAAAACCTGTTCAGTACTCTGGCCTATATTTCAAAACTGTATTAAATGTATAACTAAGTTCTTATTAGCATACTATATTATTTATTAGGATTTCCTCATCATCATCAAACAGTGCTGAGAGTACTCTATTCACATTCCTATGCATGTGTGGAATATGTGGAATGAGAGGTAGAATTACCTGTTACAGTGACCACTGATAAGAGCATTGTGAATCTTAATGAGGTAGTGATGATATGAAGAGGAGGTAATGAGGGACCATTAAGGTGAAGGGTAAAGGCTGCAACCCAACATTTCCTAAAGTGAGAATATTAATTCTCATTATATGTTAAAGGGTGTTAGGGTTAAAAAGATTTTTGTTTAAATAAAATAAAATAAAAGGTTAAAATGGTTAAAAAGGAGAATCAAAACTAGGCTTGAGAAAAGCTGGGATAAACAAAGTTAAATAATATGCATTGTGTGCTTCAAGAGGAAAATAGATGCTGTGAGAACTTCCCAAACTGATTTTATCAGCAACTTGACCTCCATTCCCATTGTTTCCCCACTTTGGAAAGCATTTCTTAGGACATACTCTAGGAAAAGATGTTCCACTGTGTTCTAGAAAATAATGTTAGCGGTAGCATTCATTCTTCTTAAGAAACATCAGAAAAAGTCCGATAGGAGGGTATTGGAGGCAGCTCTGGAAAATGGCATGCAAGCTGCTAACTTAGGAATAAAATGCAAATTATCAGCTTGATTTTTAATTTTTTAACACGCTTTTCCTCCCCAGTTTTGTGTGTGCAGTTACCCAATTCTTTTCAACCTCATCATCTCCAAATATTATCTAAAAGACAATTTATAGATGGTTCTTGAAAGTAGGGAAGGAGAATGAGGTATGATATTTTCTCTTCTTTCCCAATGTTTACGGCAGTCCACTTTCAACCCAGGATAAAGTTGTAAGTATGAGATTTTTAATATTTGAAAGTGAAAAAATGTATTAAACTATTTAAGTGTATTTTACAACTCAAAACATTTGTGGACAAGTGTTACCTACACCAACTGACATCTTATACTAGCCAACTTTTTCTGTTACATAAGAAATTAAATTAGTGTGATGTGCTCTTATTTCTTACTATACTATCAGAATCTCTGGCTCTGGCATGTGTTTATTTGTAAATGAGCTTTAAATGAATCATTAAGATAATCTGATATATAGTTAGAATAGATAATAAATGGATATTTAATAGGGGTTTACATGTATTATAATTTTTTCATCAGTGATGGATAGATATTCTGATATCCTGGCAAAGTAGATAGTAAATGTAGTAAATGGATATTTAATAAGGGCTTAAGCAGATTATAATCTTGTTTTTCCCCATCACATGCAGAGCATCTTCTGATGTTAATAGAAATTATGTATAAGAACAGAGGGAAGCATGTAAATTGAGCATCAGCTATTCGTCAATGAATAGCCACAATATGACATCAATTATCCTGTGGATTTTTTTAAATCACTCAGCAAATTATCCTCTCCTAGATCACTTTCTAATTTAAGTTTCTCATTTTTTCCTATAGATTTATTTTTTTAAAAGATAAGTGATCTATTTGTTCTTGTCATTTTATAAACCAGCTCAAGACCATTGTCTTATATTATTGCAGGTATATATCTATGAATTTAGGGTTTCTTTTTATTGTGGGATAATACAGTCTCCCTTCCTTTTCTTTCTCTCCTTCGCCTGTTTCCTTTTCTGCTCCTCCTTTTTAGTGTAAGGTCACCAACTTGAGAGGCATAAATCTCAAATATTGTGATTGTTTCCTTAGATGTAATGGGGAATGGGAAGTCATTCAGAGCTGTAATTATCAATCAATGTTGCTTTTTACCACTGCCGATGACTGGGTTATAAAAACATTCCTGAACAATTCTGAACACTGGCAGACCATAAGTGAGACGGAGAACACTGGAAGACATTCAAATGACAACGTCTTGACTTCTGACTCTGAAATTAAACTAAAAGAAAACTGATTATCCTTTGTCATGATAGCTTAAGATGAATGCCAAGATCCAAGCATGATATGCACAGTAGACACATGAAAAAAAATAAGGTAATAAAAATAAGGAACATATGGATTCTGTTAAAACACATGCATTGACAGTGACACATTTTGAAAAGAACAGAGGGAAAGCAGAAGTCAGGGATGTTCAGATTTTGAACAGCACTGCAATTAGCTTCAGAGCAAAGAAAGTTCCACGATAGAAAGTTACATGGCAAAATGTTAAGGACTGTAAAAAGGTAAAAATATGAAAAACTTAAGTGGTTTCACATACTTAATATTCAGCATATAAATGGAATATCTGTTCATCTATCTCTTCAGTAAAACATTTCCTTCAGTCATGCTGTGAATAAGCCCTTTTCTGGGCCAGTGGGAGACAGAGGGTAAGTAAAGTGCTTAAACATGAATAAAATTAATAAAAGATTCTGTAATATAATAGAACCATATTTATTATTTCCTTTGCATTTTAATAAAGTATTTATTTGGAGCTCTACTTACTTTCAGAAAATATTTCATTGCATTTTTAAGGTGACTCAAGATTATTCAGAAATTCTGTGTTAAGTCTAACTTTCTGAATATGAATGGTGCATATTAAAAAAACAGCCAGGCAGAGGAACTACTTCCTTTCGTTTCCTCTCGTCTCCTCTCTTCTCCTCCACTCCTCTCCCCTGCCCTCCCCTCTCCTCTTCTTTCTCCTTTCCCTTTCCTTTCTCCTTTCTTTTCTTTGCCTTTACTTTCTTTTCTCTCTCTCTTTTTCTTTTTTTCTCTCTCCCTCCCTCCCTTCCTTCCTTCCTCTCATTTTCTTTCTCTTCCTTTTTTTTTTTAATTTTTTTTAGAGACAGGGTCTTGCTCTGTCACCTAAGCTGGAATGTGTAGTGGTGTGACCATAGCTCACTGCAGCCTCAAACTCCTGGACTCAAAGGATCCTCCCACTTCAGCCTCTAGAGTAGCTGGGACTATAGGTGTGCACCACCCCACCTGGCTAATTTTTTTTTTTTTAATTTTTGGAGAGAAAGGGTCTCATTATGCTACCCAGACTGTTCTCAAACTCCTGGCCAGAAGCAATCCTCCCTCCTCAGCCTCCCAAAGTGCTGAGATTATAGGCATGAGCCACTGAGCCTGGCCAGGAACTATTTTCAAAGGGTAATATTGCCACTGATGATGGAGATATATCAGAAGAACATTAGATCTGGGCCTGGAGAACTTGACCAAATTGTGGTCCCACTGCTTCACTGGTTGTGTGATTTCGGGGCAACTCTGATAGGTGCCTACCAAATTCAGTGGTGAACCCTTTCTCTAGGCCAGACTTAGGTTTTGGTTCTTTTAAATTAAACGTTTCAGTAGAAATTTCAGGACACCAAGACACCAGCCAAAGGGTTTCTTTGCTGTCCTTGTATTCTCTACTCAAGAGAATAATAAACAACATTCAAATATTGACACTTTCTATGTCTGAAAAATTCTGGACCCTTGCTCCCTCAACTTTTTGCAGATTAAATACAGATTTGTCTCCAATTCAGCATCTGCCTTGAAGGAGAAAGATGTCCTATATAATAACCTCTCCTACAACAGATGTAATTCCTAGTGATGACAGCAAATCTTATTTCCATTACCTAATTTTAGATATGTTAAAGCATCCCACTCTGCTTTTAAGAAGCACTGTTAAATAATAAACTGGTACAACTTCTGGACAAAGATTTTGTACCGGGACTTTAAGCACTGCATGTTTTACTTGTTGAAAAAGTGTGAAATTTATCTTTCTGAGAAAGGTACACACAGATGTTGGTATGACTTGAGAAAAATAGTCAATAGACTCAATTTGTTATCTTCATCTTTAGTTCTGAGAGAGCGGGATCATTGGATAAATTGAGTATGACAAGAGGGCTTTGGGTCTATAATTCTTATGGCAAGTGGTTATGTTATGGCAGACAAGTTAAACTTCGCAAGGTTCACTTATTATCTTTGTAAAATACAGTGTATAATACATCTGCTCTTGCTGTTCATAGGGATTGTGTCAAAATAAAGAATCTCCATTTAAGTGAGTGGAGCATAATGAAAAGAAGGGAAACCAAAAAAGGCTGCCAAAAGGGGATGAGAGAGGAGGGAAATTTGGGAGAATGTAGACATGGAAATGAGAAAGAACAGTGTATGAGTAGAAGGGGGTATAGGAAGAAAGAAAGAAGAGAAGGAGCAAGAATAGGGGGAGAAAGGGAAGGGTATGGAAACTTGGTTTGAGTCTATCTAGGACAAAGCCTGACTGACCAGGAATCCAAGGTTAAGGGCAAAAGCAGTGGAAATGAGAGAATTCAGGTAAGTGTATCTCAGAATTTTTTCTTTTGGTTCAGGATTTGGTGAGTGTCAGGTGTTGGCTTTAAGTGGGAATTTTGGAAGAAGGAAAGACAGAATATATTTGAAAAACTGGGGCAGGATAGAGGAAGGCAGCTTAAAAAAGTCATGGTGGGGGATGCAGAAGACAAAAAGGGAAATAAGGCAAACATTTTTAACTTGTCTATTTTGCCTTCCATATGGGTTGCAGAAGGCAAAGGGGACAGAAGGAAGAGGGGAGAGAACATTTATGCAGCTTCTAGAAGGGGAGAAATACCCCAGAAAAACACTTTCAAGGGAAAACCATTTGAAATCATCTATCTATGAAAAGAGGAGAGCACTTGCCCAATAGACAAGAATGATTATGGACAAGACCATATGAATCCAAGTGAGTAATTAAAACCCCTTGAATTAAGGAATGGTAAGATTTTTAAGTTGTAAAACTGGGTTCCTTTGGGGGATTATATTATGAGAAAAGGATCTAAAACCTCCAAGAGAACTATTTAGAATGTCATTAACCTGGCAAAGGCTAAAGCCAGTGCACATTTCAGGAATGGCAGAGCAGAAGGAAGACTCTATGGCCTGATGATTTACTTCTTCAGATACTGAAATGCAGGAAAAGTAACCTGGATGGATTTTGGACTGGAGAATATGAACTTGAACCAGAATTTTAGAAAGGGAGGCAGGATGCTTTTGAGAGTTTGATGAAACTATTAACCCTCTCCCAAAAGAAATGCACAAAAATCTGCACACAATTTCAAAGACTTCAGAAGCTATCTGTGGTCACGTCCCTTCGCCACATGCAACAAACAACATACAGGATTCCTTGTAAAGAACACTCAATTTCATGGAGGAGAAGGGTTAAAGCTGGGATAGGCAAATACATGCTACACAGCTCAAGAGATGGTAGATGCAACTTAAGAAAGCATCTTTTTATGATGTACAGGCAGGGAAGGTTTCAAGTTTGAAAACTATGACTCACCTAGTGTTTCTTATGAGGGAGACTATGTGGAACTTTTGTGGAATATAGACATAGCTATGGAGATGGTTAAAGAGCAGGGCATTCTAAAGGGAGGAATGAACAGGCACTCTAAAGTTTTTGAGAACCTCTAATTAAATGTATTGCTACCCTGGGAAACATTAAAATTAAAATGAAAGGAAAGAGAAAAGTAAACACACTATGTAACAGGTCCCAGTAAGAATGAACCTGATTGCTAGCAGCAACAGAGGTGGGGGTAGGAGATGGAGTCTAAGGTAAAAGGCAAATGAGTACATTAATTAAAAAAAAATAACTTCAAAATAAACTTGGAAAACAAACTAAAATTGTTGAAAATATGGGAGAAAGACAATTTAAAGAAAAAACAGCAATACAAATAAACAACACAAGTCAGTTTCCTGGAAGCAGAAGAGCTAGACAGGAACAGTGCAGAATTAGCTTATTCCAAGTTTTAATTCTAAGTGCTAATGTTTTACTGTTTCAAGAAAAAAGAAGATGGCAACCATTGGGAAGCAGGCTTCAAATTACAGCAGTCCACAGTGATAGATTTAAAATGGCTTGATTTTGGTGAGTAGATTGACCAAATAAATAAATAAAAGTAAATAATGGCTTGATGAAGGTGATTTTCAAAAGCTAAAAGGCGAGAGATATAAAAAGGAGAGATACAATAAAGAAAATGGCAGATTTGGTGAATAAAAGCCATGGATTTAAAACAACAACAACAAAAAAGGGAAAGCCTTTTACAAAGAGAGATGTCGAAGTCCTAAACTTAAGAAATAGAAATAGATGGACTGGAGAATGTGGGCATTAAAAAGAAAAGATTTTTATTTAGAACCAGGAACAGGCAGGAGAAAAACTAGGACAAAGCAGAAATGTCATGTGAAAAATCTTACATAACAAACTGATGATTTAAGCCAATAAAAGTTCTGGGAGAGAACAAGCACCTGTCCAAAGGGAAGGTGTGAGGAGGAGGAGACACAACAACAACTGGTCTCTGAATATACCATAGAAAAATGTTTTGAGCCAACTAGCTATAATTTTGGAAGAAACCTGGAGTAAAGCAGAGTTATAAAATGTATTTATGAGGTCATTTAGGAGAGGAAAAAAAAGCAAAAAGTCCTGGTCAACAGTATAACATTTATCTGATTGTGTTTCAGGCAAGAATCAGTATTGGATGCTAAAAACTAGTGGATGAAAATTTGATGAGAAACAGGATATTTATATAGTCTCAAAGCGCCTCAAAGTAACAAATTACTTATTCATTACAATGGGAAAAATGGTAGCCTAACAGTGGAGAAACCTGACAAGCGTCACCTTAACCAAGTAATCATCACCAGTTAACATCACCAAGTTAACATCATGGGATGTTAACTTCATGGGATAAATCAATATGATGGGAAAAATTAATACTACGTGCCTCCTGATATAACATACTGAGAAGGAAACAATTTCACATCTACCAAAAAAAAAATATATAAAACCCTAATCTACTTATGAGGAAACATCATCACTTTGGATTATAATTGTCCAGTACTCTTCAACTTTTCAAAAATATCAAGGTCATGAAAGAAAAAGAAAGACCAAGGAATTTTTTCAGATTATAAAAAAAACCAAGAAACAAGACAACTAAATGTAATGTGATCTTGGATGGAATCTTGGAACAGAAAAAATAATTTTTTTCTGTTATTATAAGGAGCATTACTGAGACAATTGTCAAAATTTGAATAAGGTCTCTAGATTAGATAATAATATTGTATTTATGTTAATTTCCTGATTTTGATCATTGTACTATGTATAGGTATATAAGAGAATGCCCTTGTTTTAAGGAAATGCATGATATATATAAGGATATGAGGTGTCACTTCTGCAAATTACTCTCAGTTCAGAAAGAAATAATAATATGTATATATATAGATAGAAATTGATAAAAGAAATGCAGGAAATGTCAACATTTGGGGAATCTGGGTGAAATATATATAGGAATTCTTTGTAAATCTTTTTCTAAGTCTAAACCTATTTCAAAATTATAAATTAAAAAAATATCTGGAAAAACACACTGAAAAAATTCATAAATTTTGATTGGATCTTGGTTCAGGAACAAAATAGCTATCAGAGATATTTCAAGAGAACGGAGGAAATCTGATTACAGATACAATATTAGATGAAATTATGGAATTGTAATTTTTCCCAGGTTTGACAGTGGTAGTGTGCTTATGCAGGAGGATGTGCTTAGTCTTAGGAAATGAGTGCTGAAGTGCTGAAAGGTAAAAGTGTTATATGCATGGAGGATTCTATAGTTGCCCACGAAGGACGGCAGTAGCAGCTAGGCACTTCGGCACTCTGTACTGCTCTGTTGGACACAGTATTTTCTACATTCCTGAAGTGGGGACAGCATTTCTCTGCTAGTTATTGTCTTGAACCCTTGGAGTGCAAAAGTTTGTTTAACATTGTTAGAAGGATTTTAAAGCAGAATATCTTGGTTCCAGTGAGTTTCAAAACTTACTGAAAATGGCCTCTCAGCATTTCCTTATAGTTCTTTCTCTTCTTTCAGGACTCAGACTCATGTTTGTAATAGCTAATATGTTAGAAGCTCTTACAACAATTATTTGTTATCGTGACTGCTTTATCAGATCTGGCTTTTTTGTGTGTGTGAGGGTGGGGTGAGGCATAGGATGCATTCTCCCCGTTCTCACCCTTTCATAAGAGGCTTCTCAGCTGCTCTGTAAATAGATTTCTTTGGATCACCCCCACAGTAACCAGATAGACATGAACCCCAGAAGTGAACACGGCCTGAGTTATTTCTTAAGATTTTCAGCTCTTCTCCCCACCCTACCACCTCAGCATCAACTTCAGGCAGCCCTGACCCTGCACATCTGTCTTCATATGCCTGTGCCCCAGCAGTGGGACCAGCTCATCATCCAGCTGAAATCCCGAAAAGTACATATACAAAATAGACAGACAAGCAAGAAGGACACACTGAAGTCTAAAGGCACGTGTTAAACAGATAAAAGAGGGTAAGTAATACCTTTTACATATATTTATGAGCTATGCAGATTTTTCAAAATTCTCCTATGGGCAGGTGAGACATGGAGAAAGAATTTTAAACATATATGATCATAAATATCCTTTACAATGGAAATTGTAAAGATTTAATGAGAGTGAAGCTCTGTTTATAGTTAGTATACAATTTTAACAGTGTTTTCCAAGCAGCCATTTCTGTTGATGCACCAAATAGAACTTCTGACTGATAGGACATAAAATTTGAGAGCTTATTCTCAAATAACTTAGCTATAAGTTAGCTCCTGATGTAGTCTGGACAGGAGGTCATTCATTCATCATTTCACCAGATAAATCATCTCCTACACTAATTCCACTGGAGGTGTTGAGAACCACATGCTTCATTTAGAGCACTGGGATTAAGACAAAAGATATAATTTGTTCCAGCTAGATGAACTCATCTGCATTCAAGGGATCTGTATTTTCTAAACTAGAAGTAAACTTTCCGCTATGCTGATTTGGGGCTAAATTGGAGTTAGTTCTGGACTATTTGAGGACTATGTGATGGGTTGTTAATGTTCCTCTGACCACCTGGATTTTTTAATTGCATTTCAACTCTTGTATCTTTATTTTATTTCACTCAAGACAAAAGGAGTTCTTTAAAACTGCAGATACAAACTAAGGCAGGCAAATTATGCTATTTAGTGTTGATATTTCTCTGAAAATCAGAAGAATATCATACTGCTTTTCATAGAGGTTGTATTAATTTATTATACATCTCTACCAGCAGTGTATAAGAGTTCTCTTTGCTCCACATCCTCACCAACATGTTATTTTTGTCTTTTTAATGATACCCATTTTGATTGGTGTAAGATGTTATCTCATTGTGGTTTTAATTTGCATTTCTCTGATGATTAGTGATGTTGAGCATTTTTTCATATATTTGTTGGCCATTTGTATGTCTTCTTTTAAAAAAATGTCTGTTCATGTCCTTTGCCCACTTTTTAATAGGGTTATGTGTTTTGTTGTTGTTGTTCAGTTGTTTGAGTTCTCTGTATGTTCCAGATACAAATATTAAATTATCCTGCCTCCTGTTGGATGCATAGTTTGCAAATATTTTCTCCCACTCTGCCAGTTGTCTTTTCACTCTGATGATTGTTTGTTTTGCTGTGTAAAATATTTTTAATTTAATTAAGAATTATTTGTCTATTTTTGTTTTTGTTGCCTGTGCTTTTGAGGTCTTAGCCATAAATTCTTTGCCTATACCAATGTCCAGAAGAGTTTTCCCTAGGTTTTCTTCTAGTATTTTTATAGTTTCAGGTCTCATGTTTAAGTCGTTAATCCATCTTGCATTGACTTTTGTATATGGTTAGAGATAGGAGTCCAGTTTAATTCTTCTGCATATGGCAATCCAATTTTCCCAGCACCATTTATTAGAAAGGGTGTTCTTTCCCCAGTGTATATTCTTGTCAGCTTTGTCAAAGATTAGTTGGCTGTAAATATGTGGCTTTAATTCTGGGTTCTCTATTCTGTTCCATTTATGTATCTATTTTTATACAGGTAACATGCTGTTTTGTTTATTATAGCCTTGTAATATAATTCGAAGTCAGTTAATGTGATACCTCCAGCTTTGTTATTTTTGCTTAAGATTGCTTTGGCTATTCGGGCTCTTTTTTAATTCCATATAAATTTTAGGATTTTTTTTTCTAATTCTGTGAAAAATGATGTTAGTATTCTGATAGATGGAATTGAATCTGTAGACTGCTTTGGGCAGTATGGTCATTTTAACAATATTAATTCTTCTGACCCATGAGCATGGGATGCTTTTCCGTTTGTTTGTGTCATGTATAATTTCTTTTATCAGTGATTTGTAGTTTTCCTTGTAGGGAACCTTCACCTCCTTGGTTAAACTTATTCCTAAGTGGCTTTATGTATATATGTACGTATGTATGTAGCTATTGTAAATGGGATTGTCCTCTTCATTTCTTTCTCAGATAGGTCACTATTGATAAATTTTATTCCAACTTTTTTCAACATTTCTGTAATTGCAAACATTTTCGTAATAAGAAGGTGAATGAAACTGAATGCAACAAACCTGTCTAGAAACTGAAAGTATTTTTAAAAACCAAAACTAAATAAGCTAACAAATAAATCAAGTCTGTAAATTCATTTTTGCAAAGTGAAAGACTAAAGTATCCTGAAGCAACTAAAATACTCGATGATTGAAGTGGAAGAGCTAAAATAACTGGGTTAGTCACTTACTGAGCTCTGACAGAGTTTTCACCCCGTATTTTATAGCCACCCACACATGGACTATATTAAAAAGTGCTGCACTTCTAGTTTTCCCTTTACTACAGAGGAAATGCAGAGAGTTAATAACATCATCAACCATAAGCTTTTAAGGTTCAGCATCCTAATAAAACTGATGAATCTTGACTTGAAGCCTCAGCAGTTAAATTACTGCATGAAAATCACTGCCAATGGCCAAGTTGCATGAAAGAATAATTATACATGTTTACTGTTAACCATCAGTCAAATCCAAGCGCTGTGAGATGAAATATGAAATGTAATTAAATGTGAATGAACAGTCTGAGTGCCCACCTGCCCCAAAGACACACTCACACACACACACACATACACACACATACACACACATACATAGACTCTCTCTCACACACAATGAGTATGATAATTTTCTTTGAATATTTTTTCTGGCAATTAGAAAAATCTATTGAAAAATACAAAATGGTAAGTCCTAAGTGACATCCTTAAAAGCGGGGGTCCAATCAGCTGTAAACAAATTGATAAGAAAATACTACAATAGGTTAATGCTAATAGAAGTATTAAAACTTTCCTTTTACAATAATCTGTTCTTGAGCAACTGTACTAGCCACAGTAAGACACATTCCCCATATTTAAGTGCATGATTTATGGCTCACTTTCTTCCATAGCTTTTATGAGAAGGCATTTTTTAGATGTCCCATGTGAGTTGCTAACATCTGCACTGATGAAAGAATTGTAAAGAGCAAAATTCACAAAGGATTACCACTATCAGATTTTTAAAAAGAGAAGCAATACATTATAATTTGATGTACTGATAGTTTTTGAAGTACTTTCCAATGTAAACTTCAAAAGATCATAATGAATATTTAATTTCAATTGCAGCACACATTGAGGGTTCAAAATTATTGGCCACTAGGAAACTAAATCCACTGATAAAAGAATGTAACCACTTATTAGACTCACAAGCATGATTTTGAGCTATGATTATATGTAAATCTAATGCCTCTACTATTGATAATTGTGAGATTAACTGGATATTTCTGCAACCTTAAAATAGGGTAAACAGTCAATAGTGAGAGGAGTTAATCAGTTAATAGTTAGCAGTTGCAGCTGCAAAATGAATTACCATTCTTTGAAAATCTGAATTTTAATCTTGAATGGTCTCTATATTATAAATAAGCACTATTCTGAAGCCTTTCATTATTAAGTCTCTTATCCTGCCTTCAGTTGCCAGCTGTGTATGTATTAGACTTGGAGAAAATAACAAATTCCAATTGGTGAACGGCTTGAAATTGAGGGTTCCTGCGGGAGGCAAAAGGTCAGGGATGTTAGAGAGGAATAACAGGTTCATGATGATGATTGTGTCCTATGCAGATAGACAGAGCTGTGTTTGAATAACTCCACCACTTACATGCTTGTAACCTAATGAAAGTTACATGACTTTATCATGCCTTTATTTCTTCATCTGTGAGATGAGGATATTAACAGTTATCTACCAAATAGGTTTGTTGGGATGATTCAATGAGGTAATGTAGGTTAAAGTCTCTGCTACAAGTGTCTGACACATAGCAAGTGGCTTGGAAAATGTGGCTAGGATTAATGCCGCTGTTGTTATTTAGCATTAGTGTTTGGTATCATTCTAATGACCTTTACTCTTATTTTCCTATCAGTAGCTTTGAGTTGTTGTGTGATGGTAGTGGTAGAGGCTGTAGAAGCTGACAGTGGGAATATTTATTATTGGTGCCAAAGTTTCATTATATGTTTCTGCATAGTATGGTGGAGAGTTCAAAGACCACAGCCTTGTCTTTTGGTGGAGGCCTAGTTCCCATAATTCCCCTCTACCACTTTGCCAATATTCTATGCCATTTAGGAATGTCTGCTTGAGACACTGTTTATATAGAGGAAAACTATGCAGAAATTTAAAGAAACATTAGTACCAATAATGTCAAATACTCCCATTGTTCACTTAATTCCCTAAATATAACTATCAATTTCCTGATTTCTTATCACTCCCCACCCATTCTCAAAAGGCATTGCACATTTTCCTCTGGGTCCTGCAATGCAGTCGTTTTAGAATGACTATTTTTCCTTTGGCAAGACACTTACTTTTCTTTTTTTGTTTTTGTTTTTGGCTGGTTCTTAACCCCTTTCTGAGATTGCCTATGGAGTTCTCCTCCTGTGTTCCTGAACTGATTTCCTCCGTGGCTCTTATTTAGCTCACAGTGAAGTGATACTGCACAAAATACAGAACTTTGAAGTTCAACGTTGTGACACTAACAAGAACCTAGATGGACTCATCACCTTTTTTTATTTGTATGATCATGATTTTGTGATGGCCTGGTCTTTGACACTGGCAAACAAAGACAGGCGACTGTTGCATATTGTTTGTCTCTGAACATCATATAAAAATGGACTACAAGTGTCTTATTCCCCATTGCATTCCAAACACCTGGCATATTGGCTGATGTGGGTAGGTTTTGGAAAAGTATTTGTTGAGTGACAGAATGAATGGTAGAAAGAAAGCCACAGAGAGAGAGAGAGAGAGAGAGAGAGAGAAATGGAGGAAAGAGGGAAAGAAAGAAAAAAGGGCAGTTATAATCTTAGTTCTGAACTCAGAATAATATATATAAAACATTTGATTACTTTTTGAAAAATGCAACAAAATGGTTAATTTGAATCTTTAAGAATAATTTAGCTTAAAAAATGAAGGATTAGGAGAAAACTAAAAAATAAATGCAAAAAGTTATAAAATAGGTGTGCCATTCTCTACCAAAGACACAATAAAAAAAAGGGGGAAGGAAGGGTTAGTTAACACCTATAAGAAAAGATTTCCTTACAGATATGATTATTAAATACTAAAATAAGATACCAATTGGTCACATAATCTTTCGTCCTCAAATATCTTTTGAAGCAATAAGAGTGGTACCTATCTGCCTGGAACAGTATAGGACTGTGTCTGCCAAGATGATTTATCAAACCCTGTTCTAACTCTGATACATTTTTCATGGTTTCCTTTCTGGCTACATCCAAATGACCACTGTAAGTAATCCCCCAGGATATTAACATTGGAGTACATATGCCTACTGAGGCTTTTAATATAAATGAACATTTAGAAAATAATTTAGGTTTGGAAGTCTCAACCATTTCACATTTCATGAAAGTATGTCAAATTTATGTTAGACTTTTAGATGGAGGGCTATATTTTCCCCAATAGAATAGGGTAGCATATATATAAATTGAATGCACACTTGGGATAATATGCAACTGCTTATGTAACAGAAGAGAGGACTCAACATTTTTAAAAAACAAATTAAAACAAAAACATTTGGGCAGATAATTCTACCCATACTTGTAAAAAAATAGCACAGAAAACTATAAAAGATAATTTTTTTAATTAGTTAAACTAGCAATAAATTATTTTATAGTGTTAATTAAAAATTACACTGACTCACGTCACAAAGCAGCTTCAGAATAAAGCTTTTGTTAAACTTCTCATATCTCTAAAATGCTTCACTCAGTAGTGATCGATTTATAGCAATATTTCTATTATAAAGAGGACACATTTGTATTACCTGAGATCAAAATAACAGATAACCAATACTTACCATTTATTAAGGGCTTATTATGTGTCAGCACTATATTAATTAGCACCTTACCTAGATTCTGAAATTTAATCCACATAAAAACTATATGAGGTCCATGCAATTATTATGCCCATTTTACAAATGAAAAAAACCTGACGTTCTGAATGAAAACAACGGCGGACATGGTAATACGGATTAGGAGAGGAGAGGCCAAGATGAAGGACTAGAAGCAGCCTGCACACACCTCTCAAGGAGAGGACTGAAGGTGGCGAGTGGACATCCACATTCAGATAGATTACCTAAGACAGTGCAAGCACTGTGAATCAAAAGAGAGGTGACAGGAGGCACTCAAAGTGAAGGAGAAGAAAGAGAGATGACCTGCTTTGGGGGTACACAGGGAAAAGCACATGTGGGGAAGGCACAAAGGGGAGAATCCAGGGCTCCACTCTCCCCCTACGATCATAGCTATCTGAGCTGTGGGAGGGACCCTCCACTGCAGAAGGATGCAGGACGGACACACGGAGCTATCTGGAGGCTGTGCAGTGGCACTGCTCCAGAGAGAGGGCACAGTGGTGACCCACTGGCTCAAGAAACATGGGCACGGCGGCTGGCACCATTTTAAAATCCTCAACCCAGAGCGCTGCCTCTACCCAGGGGTCAGATCCATTGCTACTGCTTCCCCATTGCCCATGCCAGTCGGTGGCAGGGGTGGGAGGTGGGGGGAAACAGACAGGCAGGGCATCCTCGTGACTCCTGTGGGCAGGAGCCAAGCACCCCCACTGCTGCTGAGGGACCTGGGCAAGGCGACAATCGCCAGGGACTTTCAAGATGGCTGGGGCTGCACTTAAGCCAGTTCCCAGCCAATAAACACCACCATCCAAGGATCTGAATGGGGCAGCTCTCAAGCTGGTGCTGGCTGACAATTACCCCTGCCTGTGTTCAGAGAAGAAGTTGCACTCAAGCCGGTGCCCAGCCAACAAAAGCTGCCATCTGCAGACTTGAGTAGGGCAGCTCTCAAGGACATGCCACTACCCACGGGTGTGGGCGGGGCTACACTAAGGCTATAAGGACGGACAAAGGCCACTGCCCGCACACCTAACCTGCACAGCTCTCAAGCCAGCGTGAGCTGACAGTTATCACTGACTGTGGGCCTTGGCGGAGCTGCGTTCAAGCTGGTACACAGACAACAAATGCCACCACGATGCAGCTCCAAAACCAGTGTGGGCAGAGAATCGTTGCCACCCGCAGGTTTGGGCAGGGCTGCACTCAAGCAAATGCAGGCTGACAAACGCCACTGCCTGCGTATGTGAGTGGAGCTGCTCTCAGTCTGGCTCAGGCTGACAATCCCTGCGGCAGACACAACAAGGTGGGACATTCACTCACTCTGAAACGTGGGGACCGCCAGTGACAACCACAGGGAAACAGTGAGTGAGGCAGAAGACACGGGAAAGCAGCAGTGTTAAACACTCACAGTACATCCACCCATCTCACGCCAGGACAATCATCCAGAGTAGGACACAAGTATTCCATCCAGGGACCTCTCCTTCTTTGCACTAAGTAGGAGAGTTCCCAGCAGAGAACAGGTGCACTGCAAGCTTGTCTTCTTTTGAGCTGAGAGAAGAAATTTTAGACATGAAGAAACTAGAATAAGAACTTTGGCAACATGAAAAAACAAGCTGTTTTGACACAAAGGATCAAAATAGATCTCCAGCAAGGGACTCCAATCTAAAGGAAACAGTCAAAATGTCAGAGATGGAATTCAGAATATGGATGGCAAATAAGATGAATGGAATTGAAAAGAAAGTTGAAAACCAACACAAAAAAGACCAAAAAAAAATGTTTCAGGAGATGAACGAAAAAAAATGTAAACTCACTAAAGAGGTAGACAACATAAGAAAAGATATAACAGAACTGAAAGAGGCATTTAGGGAATTTCAAAATATAGTAGAAAGCTTCAACAACAGGCTAGACCAAGCAGAAGAAAGAATCTCAGAGCTTGAAGACAAAGCTTTCAAATTAACCCAGTCAGTCAAAGATGCAGAAAAAAGCATAAAAAAGCATGAAGTATGGGACTATGCATAGCAGGCCAATATAAAAATTAAAGGTATCCCTGAGGAAGAAGAAGAAAAAGCAAAAAGTACGGAAAACTTATTTAGCGAATTATTGAAGAAAACTTCCCTGGTATCACCAGAGATTTAGATATCCAGCTACAAGATGTCATCGAACACCAGGCAGATTCATAGCAAATAGGACATCATCAGTCTGGCCAAAGTCAACAATAGTAAAAAAAAAAAAAAAAAAAAAAAAAAGACAAAGATGGTCATTATATAATGGTAAAGGGAGCAATACAACAAGAAGACATAACAATCTTAAATATATACACAGCTAACACAGGAGCTCCTAGACTCATAAAGCAAATTCTACTAGATCTAAGCAAAGAAATAAACAGTAGCATCGTAATAGCCAGGGAATTCACAACTCACTGACAGAACTAACGGATCATTGAAGGATAAAATCAATAAAGAAGCACTGGATGTAAATGGGACTCTAGAACAAATGGACCTAACATTCATTTATGGAACATTCTACCCCAAAAGTACTGACTATACATTCAACAATGTCCACTGTTATCACTTTTATTCAATGTAAATAAAGAGTACTGGGAAAGAGGAGTTCAAAATATCCCTGTTTGCTGATAATATGATCTTATATATAGAAAACCCTATAGACTCCACCAAAAGACACTTAAGTTGATAAATAAATTCAGCAAGGTCTCAGGTTACAAAATGAATGTACAAAAATCAGTAACATTTCTATATACAAATAATAGTCAAGCCAAGAGTAAAATCAAGCACTCAATACCATTTACAATGGCTGGAAAGGAAATAAAATACTTGGAATAAACTTAACTACAGAGGTGAAAGATCTGTATAACGAGAACTACAAAACACTGATGAAGGAAATCATAGATGACACACATACACACACATTAAAAAAAAATGGAAAAAAATCACATGTTCATGAATTGGTAGAATAAACATCCATAATGAACAAAGTGATTTACAGATTCAGTGCAATCCCCATCAAAATACCAATGTCATATTTCACAGATCTAGAAAAAAATAAGCCTAAAAAAAATCCTAAACTTCATTTGGAACCAAAAAAGAGCCCAAACAGCCAAAGCAATCTTAAGCAAAGAAAAAGCAAATCTGGAGGTATCACATTATCTGACTTCAAATCATAACAAGGCTATAATAGTAACCAAAACAGCATGATGCTGGAAAAAGAAGAGACACAGACCAATGGAACAGAATAGAAAAACCAGAAATAAAGCCATCTACCTACAACCAACTGATCTTTGACAAAGACGACAAGAACATATGGGGAAAGGAAGCCCTATTCAATAAATCGTGCTGGAAAGACTGGACAGGCACATGCAGAAGAATGAAACAGGACTCTTATCTCTCATATTAATAAAAAATTAATTGAAAATAAATAAAAGACTTAAATGTAAGGCATGAAACCATAAAAATTCTAGAAGAAAATGTAGGAAAAACCCTTCTATGCATCAGCCTAGGCAAAGAATTTATGACTACGACCCCAAATGCAAATACGGTAACAACAAAAATAAATGAAAGGGACCTAATTAAATTAAAAAAGATCCTGCACAGCAAAGGAAATAATCAACAGCATTAATAGACAACCTACATAATGGAAGAACATATTCACAAACTATACATCCAATAAAGGACTAATATCCAGAATCCACAAAGAACTCAAACAAATCAGCAACAAAAAAACAAACAACCCCATGAAAAATTAGGCAAAAGACATGAACAGAATTTTTTCAAATGCCAATAGACAAATGGCCAACATATATATGAAAAATTGTTCAGCATCACTAATCATCAGGGAAATGCAAATTAAAATCACAATGAGATACCACCTTACTACTGTCAGAATGGCCATTGTTAAAAAGTCAAAAACCATAGTTGCTGGCATGGATGCAAAGAGAAAGGGACACTTATACACTGTTGGTGAGACTACAAATAAGTATCACCTCTATGGAAACAGTATGGAGATTCCTCAAAGAAATAAATGTAGACTTACCATTTGATCCAGCAGTCCCACTACTGGGTACATATCCAAAGGAAAAGAAGTCATTTTATTACAAAGACACTAGCACTCAAATGTTTATAGCAGCACAATTCACAATTGTAAAAATGTGGAATCAACCTAAGTGCCCATCAATTCATGGGTGGAGAAAGAAAATGTGGTGTACACCACATATATATAATATTTGCACAATATTCCATAATGTAAATGTAGAAAAAGTGATACACACACACCCCATGGGCTACTACTCAGCTATTTAAAGGAATGAAATAATGTCTTTTGTAGCAACTTGGATGGAATTAGAGACCATTATCCTAAGTTAAGTATCTCAGGAATGGAAAAACAAACACCACATGTACTCCCTAATAATTGGGAGTTAAATGATAGGCATACAGAGGCACAAAGAGATGTAAAGGACACTGGAAACCAAGAAGAGGGGACGGTGGGAGGAGATGAGGGGTAAAAACTTACCTATTTGGTACAATGAACACTATTCTGGGGATGGGCACAATAAAATCCCTGACTCAAGCATTATACAAGGTATCCATGTAAAAAAATTTGTTCCCCCTTAATTATTTTGAAATAAAAAAATGGGGGAAAAAGAGAACATGGATTAGGGTGAGGGAGAAATCTATTCCAAATATGAATTCAGTGGGGCATCATCTCCCTCCCTCACCATCAGGCCATTCATTGGTGGGTTCCTAAACTTCCACAGCTGCACTGAGACACTCCAGCCCTGACTTCTCAGGAGAATCACCCATAAACGATGTACAGGCCATAGGTGACTGCACAAGCTCCTTCACTTCCTGGGTGACCAAAGTGTGGGGGGCAAAAGAGAAGAATCAAGGATGATGCCATGGTTTTTGCTCTGAGCAAGTGGAGTCAGAGAGAATTGCCATTTTCTGAGATGGGGAAGTCTGTCAAAAGAACACATTTGTAAAGGAAGAAATCGGAAATTGATCTTGCACAAGTTCAGTTTGGGGTGCTTATCTGACAAGCACGTGGAGTCCCTGAGTAGACTTGAGTTCAGGGGAGAGAACCAAGCTGAAGATGGACATTTGGGACTTAATGTCCTTAAAGTGGAAGAAGAGGGTGTAGATTGGGAAGGTAGAGGAAACTGGATTGAGTCTCAGAACACACCAACATTTAGAGGTCCATAGAAGTGAGAGAGAATGAGGAGACCAAGAGAAGTAAGAAGCATAAAAGAGGGAGTGATGTCCTGGAAGCCAAAGTAAAGATAATATTTCAAGAAGGGGAGAGTGAAGTGTCTGTAAGAGAGAGTACACATTTCATAATGTGGCATCTAAGTTATCTTCACAGTCTGGTCTGCAGTTTCCATCTTCATTCTATCTCATTACTCTCCACAATGCATTATATACTCCAGCTGTCTACACTGCTCACAGTTGCCCAATGAGCACTTTACTTTCCCACTTTGGTGCCTTTTGCTCAGGCTGTCTCCTCTGCCTGGAATGCAGGACTCCTGTCACTATTGGCAGTGCAAAAATTTTGGAATTAGATAGACCTCTGTCCCAACTGAGCGTTTTTTTTTTTTGTTGTTGTTAGTTGTACAGTGTTGGGCAAATTATTGACCTTCTCCAGAATTTCTCTTTTTCTCATGTACAAATGGCAATAATAATACCTACCTTGCAGGCCAGCAAGGAGAACTATATAAAGTAAGACATCAAAAGTATCTGGCCCAATAAATATCTATTATGTTTTTAAACTTTACTTTTGAGTAGATAGTAAATACACATGATTCAAAATTCAAAAATATACAAAAGAATAGATCTCTTTTCAACTCCATCCTGCAGATTAAGTTCCCCTACAGAGGCTAATTTTTTTCCAATATTTTGCACATCCTTCTAGAGATATTACATACAAATGGTGGTACACATACTACACAGTCTCTGACATCACTCTTATTTCACTTTGCAATATATCTTGTAGGACCTTCCCTATCTGTACATAAACATCTGCCTCATTCTTTTTTAAGCAACAGTAATGTTCCATGATATGGATGCACTATCTTTAAGTAAACCATTCACCTAAGGTTAGACTTTATTAGCAATCTTTTCCCCCAACATTTTATTATAAAAGTTTTCAAATGTATACAAAAGTTGAAAGAATTTTACACTAAAACACTCATATACCAAATAGCTAGTTTCTATAAATAATATTTTATTATACACATGCTGTATTACATATTTATCCTTTTACTCTTCTATCAATCCATCATATGTTTTTATTTATTTCAGAATAAATTGCAGATATCATTCCACCTCCCTGGAAATACTTAATGCAACTTATTTATTATTAGATATTAAACTTTTACCATTACAATTAGTGCTGTAATGAAAACTTATATAAATACCATCCATGCATTTATGAATATTTCCTAGAAATTAAATTGTTAGAATGTGCACTTTGAAGGATATTGCCAAATTTCCCTCTGTCAAATTGTAACAACTGACACTCCCACACTCCCAACAGCAATGTAGATGACTGCCTGTTTCTCTTTACCTTTACAACAGCTGTCCTCAAATGTTTAAATATTTGCTAATATCAAAGGTGAAAAAGTATCTTGTAGGATTATTTTTCATTTATTTTGAGTGAAGTTCTACATTTTTTTTCATGTTTAAGAACCACCTGCATTTTTTTCAGGTGTAATGTTCCATCCATAATACTTTCTATTTATTTATTTTATTGTGCTAAGAACATTTGCCATGAGAAAAATTTTTAAATATACAATACAGTATTGTTAATTTTAGGCACAACATGGTACAGCAAATCTTCACAACTTACTCATCTTACAAAACTGAAATTTTATGAGACTGACGCGCTACCTACTACACTAACGAAGCACCTCAAAACTGAAATTTCATACCCATTGAACAGCAACCTCCATTTCTCCCTGTCCCCAGTCTCTGGCAACTACTATTTTACTTTCTGTTTCTTTGAGTTTAACTATTTTAAACACCTCCTGGGATCATGTAATGTATGTCATTCTACATCTGGCTTATTTCACTTACCATAATGTCCTCCAGGTTCACCCATTTAGTAGCATAAGGCAGGATTTCCTTCTGCCAAATAATATTCCATTGATGTATATTCCACACTTTCTTTATCTATTCATCCACTGATAGGCATTACGGTTGTTTCTGTATCTTGCCTATTGTGAATAATGCTGCCATGAACATGAGAGGGCACCTATCTCTTTGAGCTCCTGATTCAACTTTTCAGGATATACACGCATACCCTGAAATGGGATCGAAAGATCACATGGTAATTCTATTTTAATATTTGGAGGAACATACATATAGTTTTCCATAATGCCTGTGCCATTTTACATCCCCATTAACGGTGTATAAGGTTTCAATTTCTACACATCTTCTTCAATACTTCTTATTATTTTTATAATAGCTGTATTTCTTTTTCTTTCAACTCTATTCTGTTACCTATTTTTCTACTAGATTACTGGTCTTTTCCCATTGATTTGTAGAACTCTTTATATATAAAGGAAACTAGCTGATGAGTTGCTAATATTTTTTTTCCAAGTTTGTCATTTCTGTCTTGATTTTAATGACTTATTTTTTTGAGCATAAATTTATTTTTGTGTAAATTTTTTTTCCAAGCAATACTAAATGCTGATTTAGTATTCCTACTTACTGCTCTTGTCTCAGTCCTCAAAAGTGCTACACTCAAATTCTACTGAATTATTTGCATGGTCCAATTATGACATGTCATTCCCATCTGTGGGCTCTTATATATGTTGTTTCTTTGTGGAACATTCTCTCAGTACTTTTTTCCTGGCTGATTGCTACTGGTCATGCAAGACTTTGATAAAAGGCAGCTTCCATAGCAAAAGTTTTCCTTAATTCCCCAAGGCCTTGCCCTATTCTTTCATAGCATCTTATGTGCACTCTAATCAGAACATTACCCTTCTGTAATATAATTAAATATTTCCTTGCTTTCTCTCCCAAATCTTTAAAGGAAAGGACCATATTTTATTCAATCATCCTTGTACCTTCAGCCTCTAGCCTAGTAGCTGGCATACAAGCTGATGTCAACAAATGTTTAAGAAAAAAAAACAGTAAGGAAACAAGAAAAAGGAAAGGGGGAAGAGAGAGTGGGAGCAAAACACAGAGAGCGTTATGGGTTGAATTGTGTCCCCCTCAAATTTTATGTGTTGAATTTCTAACCCCCAATACCTCGGATTATGACTGTATTTGGAGATACGGCCTTTAAAGAGGTGATTAAGGTCATATAAGGCTGTTAGGAATGGCCCTAATCCAAACTGACTGGTGACCTTATAAGAAAGGGAAATTTGGACACACACAAAAACACCAGGAATGCATACATACACACAGAAAAGACCTTGTGAGGACACAGCAAGTTGGTGGTCATCTGCAAGTCATGGAGCGAGGCCTCAGAAGAAATCAAACCTCACCAACACCTTGACCTCAGAAATCTAGCCCCAAAACTGTGAGGAAATAAATTTCTGGTTGTTTAAACCTGCCGTCCCCAACCCTGGGGCCATGAACTGGCACTGGTCTGTGACCTATTAGGGACCGGACAGCAGAGCTCCGCTGCCCCCCATCCATGGAAAAATTGTCTTCCATGAAACTTAGGAATCAGGCCTCACGGCAGGAGGTAAGTGGCAGGTGAGCCAGCAAAGCTTCATCTGTATTTACAGCCACTCCCCATCACTGGCATCACTGCCTGAGCTACGCCACCCACCTCCCACCACCATCCGTGGAAAAAATTGTCTTCCATGAAACCAGTCTCTGGTGCCAAAAAGGTTGGGGACCACTGGTTTGAGTCACCCAGGCCAGGTGCCATGGCTCATGCCTGTAATCCTAGCACTCTCAGAGGTCAAGGCAGGTAGATTGCTTGAGCTCAGAAGTTCTAGACCAGCCTGAGCAAGAGCGAGACCCCACGTCTACTAAAAATAGAAAAATTAGCCGGATATCATGGCATGTACCTGTAATCCCAGCTACTTGGGATGCTGAGGCAGGAAGATCACTTGAGCCCTGGAGTTTGAGGTGCAGAGAGCTATGATGCCACTGCAGTCTACCCTGGGCAATAGAGAGAGATCCTGCCTCAAAAATAAAAAAAAAAATAAAAATAAAAATAAAAGTAAACCACCCAGACTGTGTTATTTTGTTATGGCAGCCTTAATAAACTAATACAGAGGGTCAGAAGATATGGAAGAAAAGATAGCTGGATTACGGAATGCCTAACTCTGGGCCATTATAGGCATATGGAAGCATTCATGTGTCCTGGCAAGTATGTCACAACTGAGGAAAAAAATGATTCTTTATTTTCCATTCAGGACAAAGAGATAAAGCTAATTTTAAACTAAAATCTTTCTTCTCTAGATTATACTGTGAACACATAGTTAAATTTTATTTTGATTGAGAAAGCCTCTATCAGTTACAATTCTCATGGATTTAAGTCATAAATTACAATGGGTTTATATGGTGTTAGAATTTAGTCTGATTAAAATAAGCCACTCAAGCTTAAGAAGGCACATGCATTCACAGCAACATTTCATTGTTGGGACTGTTAAAAGTCCCTGTAATTTTTAGTCTGTCTATAAAGTTAGTATTTTTCTGATTTAGCATTTCCCTTTTTACCACTGGGCTAGTTTGTTTCAAAGAGATGCTTTGCTTAGAAAATAAAATTTGACTCAATGGCATTACAAAATAAGAAAAATTAACCATTGGACGTGAAGTCCTTGAATGTACTTTTGTGGTCCTATGTTTTGTTTCTGTTGACGGTTGTATTTTTATACAGTCTTAAAAACTATATACTGTCTTAAAATGTTCATTTCCCTTCAGATTTGGAGGAAGTCAATACATCTATGACAATACATCAACCATTAAGTGAAATCAAGTAATATCTGGTCTTCACTTCAAAATATGATTGAACTGTGTGAAATTATATTCTGTCTATATTATGATAGCTATGATCTGGAGGTGATATGGTTAATTTCCCTGACAGACTATAAAATCACCCAGCTAGGAATAGTGAAAGCTGTTAATCAGGAAGATAACCTTTGAAAGTCTTACTCCTTTCATAATGGTTGCTAGTTAAATATGAACATCTGGGAAATCATTATGAATTCATTGTGCATAAATCTATTACCCTATGTACAGAGCTCCTTTTTATTACAAACAGACTTTACATAATAAGGAAAGAATAAATGTATCAATTTTTTATTTTTTACCATGCACTTATTCAGTGCACCATTTATTAACAAAATCAACATTGCCCTTGGATGTCCATAACATTGGGTATAAAATGGGGATAATAATATTTAGCTGAAAGCATATCTAAAAGGTTTAATGTTTTAGCAATGCCTTAAAAATTTAAATGGTTTGAATGTGTTAATTTTTATAATGTTGCCTCAGAGGTTCACTTTGATATTTATTTTATGTGGTATATAAAGTAAACTGACAGAAATGACCTTCTGTTTTCTATATATACACATACGTAGACAGATACATAAATGTTGATAAGTTTAAAAAGTGATTTCTATAAGCTATTCTTTATTCATTTAATATTTTTTACTGGTAATCTAAAAATAATTTTTCAACATGGCCACCTACACCATTCAATTAAGAAATTTCTTCTAGATGTCTTACAGACACAAATGCCTTAAGACTAAGTTACTCATAAAAAGTGAAAAGCCAAAGAGAGTCACATAATTTTTAACTGAATAAATATTTTTCCACCTAACCAAACCTGATTGCCAATACCCAAAGATTTTGAGAGGCAACTCTCATGCCACTTGAAAAGGAATGCTGAATTTTATAAAATGGGAAAAAATAAACAGATTACAGCTCTGCCTAATGCTGTTAAAAAACTAAGATTCTTCTGTTATAAATCTTTATTTTATCAAGTATATAACTAGGACAGACTCTAATCCCAAATGAAATTTAATTGAAAGTTGTTTTTAAAAACATGGTGAGAGAGAGTTCTCTTTTTAGTGTTGCCAAATAGAGCTGACTCTGGATGCTTCTTCATTGTCATTTTAGCCAAGTGAGACTGTAATGAGAATAAGTTTTTTTTTCTTTAACCCAACAGCTTAAATATAATTTAAGCTCTAGATTTTTTATTAAAATACATGAAAAAGGGCTTTCAAAAATCTTGGTGTTAAGGGTATACATATTTACCCTTAACAGTAAGTAACATGCATATGTATAATATAATCCACAGGCAAAATATAGGATGCATCTGTTCATTTATACTGTGGATAAGAGATTTCTATTCCTTACAGTAAGCTTTTCTGAATTAACATTGGAGAAAAAATTATTTCAATATATCAATATGAAAAAGTATAGCTAAAGCAGAAGGCTAAAATACTATATAAACTAGCTTAGAAAATCTCGTCAGAGACCCTGACAACATGTCACTTACATTTGTGACACTTAACGAAATTTTAATTGTATAAATATCAACATAATTGGTTTGTTGTCTGTCTCTCCCATTAGACTGTAAACCATAAAAGCTTTATTTTGAGTACCTAGTGAGATAGGCACATAGTAGATACTCAACAAATATATGTAGGAGGAAAGCTAAAGTTCAGGGTAAACCTAGGGTACTGAAGCACTTGTGAAGAATCACTGTTCAACTAGAGAAGAAGGAAAAGGAAGAGTAAGAAGAACTAGCAGTTACTGTCTATGTACTACAGATCAGCTCCTATGGATGCATCATATGGAGGCATCATTTCTTTTAATACTTAGAACAGCTCTGGACTGAAAGTATCAGAGTCTCCATTAGGCACCTGGGAAACTGATATTAAAGATATTAAGTGACCTTCCCCATTAGCAGAGCTCAGTCCAAGACTAGATCCCAGCCCAGTACTTTTTCTATTTGACCATGGTACATCCCCCAAAAGAGAAAAAGCCCTTTGGCTTTTGTTTTCATAAAGGAGAAAACCAGTACTTCCTCCATCTTCCACATCAGTGATTTGAAAGCTTGCTCATAAGAATCATCTGAGGGATGTTTAAAAAGTATCTGGGTCCTCCAGCCAGAGACCCTGATTCAGAAGTCTGGGATCCCCCCAGGCATTTCTGAATTTAAAAATCTCCCAGGTAAACTGATATATATTCACGCTTGAAGTGCTATTCTTTTCCAAGCCTATCAAGTGTTCTATCCCTATTCTTCTCTGAATTATAAACATCTTCCTGGTTGAAATGGGAAGATTAGAAGTGTATGCACACTGATATTCACTGAATATTTATTTAAGTTCCAGGCATTGTGTAAAAGGGTTTCATATATTGCCTTCCACATGTATTCTCATTTAGTAGGCAGTAGACATCAGATCAATGCCTAAAGAGGCCCAGTTGTCACTCCTTTAATCTTATAAAAAACAATAAATATATACTCTATTTTTAAAACATACCTTGTCTCTCTCTTAAAAATGTCAAATATCATTGTTCATTTCAAGACTTCTTTAACAATGAAATGAAAAACAAAAAACAGAAAAAAGCCTTCCTTTTACCCCAAGAAACTAAAGAATTCAGTTTGTGCTATCTCCTGGCCTTACCTACTAAAATGCAGTATCCCTAATGCCCTGAAAAGCCCTTCACAAATGTTTAGGGATCTTTGCGGGTTATTTCACATGTGCTCTTTTAACAAGCACTGTCAGCCAGTACGTGGTGCCTGACATTTTCCTCTTCTCCTGCTCTAGATATCCCCTATAGCCATGGTGTCTGAAACTCAGCTTCTGAGGTCTTCAATGGTGTCTAAATGTGTTTAGCAGCTGCCTCTGGCTGACAGAACACTGATTTACTACTATAACTTGCTAGATACTGCTGCCTTTGCCAAACATTGTGCCCATTTCATACGGTTATCACTATCTTCTTTCTGTTGCTTTCCTGCCAATGAACCAGAGTCCCCAAAGAGCTAAAAGTTACTTTGGGTTCTCTGAAATTCATAATATGTAGAAGTTACTCTGTGTTGCAAGAAAGGTGGTTAGGTGGCTGAGAATACCTCATTTCCTGATTCAGTGTTGTATTTTTTCACACCATTACTAAAGCAGTATTGCTCCAAAGACTTCCAGTAAGCTCCAGTAAGAAGCTCTTTTTTGTCTCTGTACTTCCCTCCTGCCTATCTCTCTATAAGATTCACATGGTGTTTTAAGAGAGAATGGCTGGTAGACAAATCAAGTGATGGGCATCATGATATCTGCAGTAGTGTCACTCTCAAAACTCATTAAAGCTTTGTTTCTAGGTCAACTTCGTCTAACTTTATCTTCCCTGTGAAGGAGATTTCTCCCCCAAAATGCTATCTAGTCTCTCTTAGGAATTGTCTTCTGGCAGGCCAGTTCCACCAGTTCAACAGACATGTCCAAATATATAGGAACTTTGGTGATGTGCCTGACTTTGGCTCAAGGTAGGGACCACCATGATATCTACATAAATGTGAAACTGCTTCCTGAAGTATGAGTTAAGAAAAGAAAGAGATGTTTGAAGTGATAGGGGAAGGTATTCTTATACTTTCCCTCCTTGCCTTCTTCAATATCTCACACATATGGCATGGACATCTCTGAATAAATAATTTACTCAACATATGGAGAAAAACCTCCACCTGGAAGAAAAGTTCTAAATCCAGAATAGAATCATGTCCTCAGAATAATGGCCTACTGAACAAACCTGAAAGAGTTGCAGGAAGCGGTAGATTATCAGATATCAAGGTTCTATGTGAACACTAGTTTATACTAACTTATCAGACATCCCAGGGTTTTTATCTTTTTTCCCCTTCTATGAATCTGTTCTTCACTCTGCTTCCCTCTCTCCCCAACCATCATGGTCTTGGCTAGGCTTCTTGTTCTTCCTAATGGGATATCTTATTTCTTGCTCACTTATGTTGTCTTCTCCAGGCCTTGTTGGGAAATGTGCTTAAAATCTCTTCTGTCCAGTCATCTTATTTCTGAGTCAGTTTATTCTGGTTCACATACTAACCATGGGTACCTTATTTCCTTGTTCCAACTTTCACAGATAATTGCCTCTTTTTTTTTTTTTGACATTTCATTTTATTTTTATTTTTTTAATTTCAGAATATTATGGGGGTACAAATATTTTGGTTACATATAATGCCTTTGCCTCGCCCAAGCCAGGGCTGCAAACCCCTTAAGGAGTTTCTTAAGTTTCCAGGAAGCTAGACGCTTCCAACAAGATGGAATGGACAGTGATTTCATCAGGTTCTGTGATGTCTACACCTTCATCACTCTAATTCTTTTACAAGCCACACCTGAACCACGTCTGTTTCACTGATAAAGCCTATGCTTTGACAGAATTAATTGGATAGTACTGAAGGGAGGTGGGAGCAGTGGCAAAAGCAAGACTCTAGAATAATTGTGTTTAATATTCTGACTCCATTTTGCTCTCAGATTTGCGAGGCCCAAGATGTTGGGACTTTAACCTGTAGATGATGGGGAACTACTGGAGGTTTTGGAGCAGGGCGATATGATGACATTCAGCCTGTCCCTAATGGACAATATGAATTAATGAAGGAAGGCACCAAGGCAGGTGGTTATTAGGATATAACAGAAGAAAAGGGCAACAGAATTAAAAAAGAATGAATGAGGTTTTAGGTGAAGAATGTGTGTGTCAGCTATGGAAATGCAGCCATCATAACTGGTGAAAAGAGAATACAATGTACTAAATTTGGAATAAAACACATTTCAGGTAATGGTGTTTGAGGTAGCTGATTATATAGAACTGGGGCTTGGAGAGAAAAAGTATAAACATAAGAGAAAAAGAGTTAAAATTATGGCATAGGATCATATTACCAACGAAAAGAACAGAGAGAACAGAACACCAAGGACTATGTAAACCCTGGGAATATCCATAGTTACCAGACAAGAAGAAGAGAAAAGTGAGGTTTATATTTTAGCTAATAAGTGGACATTAAAGGCGGACTTCTATCATAACTGTTGTTAAATGGTGTTATCCAATAAATAGTCACTCTTGCTTCACTTTCATCCTGGGGCAAATACTCAAACAAGCTCTGGCAGGCTCAGTTCACTGGCTGGTACTATACCCTCACACTGTCTTTGAAGACTTGCCTTCTAATGAGGACTTCTTCATAGTTCATTAGCTATAATTCCCTGAAAAGGGGCCAACAGACACTTGCCTTGGGCTGAATAAGCTTATAGTGTGATTCCAAAGTATTTATCAATACATTAATGATTCACATGGTAGGACAGGCAGTGCCTGAATTATAGGGGTTTAATAAACGTATGTTGAAGAAATAAATGACTGACTGAATGTGCAAAAATTTAATCCTACACAAACTGGATACAGAAATTGGAATACTGAATAAAAGTTCTTAATGGAAATGATATTACAGGAGTTGGCAAATAAATGCAACAATAAAGATTCACTAGTGTAGATTTTCCTAAGTAAAACTATTCTGAACCAATAAAGATTTAGCAGGCCTGGTACCGAATGTCCCTGATACAAAAGCTTGAGCTCCTATGAAAGCTGCAAGTTAAATACAAGCCAGTGATATTATGCTATAATTTAAAAACCAAGGTTTGTACAAAAATATTTCAGTACGCTGCTGATAGGAAATACAGAGCAGTCATCCCTTTAGGCTCAGCACTGGTCAAGCCTTTACAAGTGTACTTCTTGGCTTCAGCTTTAGGCCCACAAACTGAAAACATCTATAGAGGATTGGCAGGAATCCTAAGGAGACTAATCAAAGAGATTAAAGGAAAAAAAATGATAAAGTTGGCCCCAAAGAGAAAGACAAAAGAAACACCATTTATTTAACCCAAGAAGGAGAAGCTGATAAGCAAATAACAATCTTCAAATATTTCGCCAATGTGGCCAGCAGCTGTTCTGTTTCACTGCAGGCAGGACAAAAGAAAACGAGCTTCCAGAGCAAAGGCAGCAAAGCCCAGATGCACCACTGGTTTTTCCCCAAAGAACTTCCTGGCTGCAGGGGTTGGGGTACTGTTTGATAGGGCCTGAAGAGTCAGCAACATTTTCTTCTCTCTTGGACCTTCCTTAGCATGAGTATGCAGCTATACATCTAAACAGCTGTCCAGGGAAGAAGGAGAAATTCTATAAACAAAAAAATCCTTTTCTATCTTTACAGTTGTCAAAATCCTTACATACAGTTAAGCAGCAAAGATACAAGAAGGAACTTCTTCAAAAAGAGTCATTTCTATTAAGATTCCTAAAAGGGGGAATTCTGAACCTTCATCATAAAAATACTTTTTTTTAAAAAAAAAAAAAAAAGAAATAATGCAATGGATTAGCTACAGGTCTCCTTTGCACATGGCCCACTGTGCCGTTCAGAAAATAACTTGATTCTGTTATCTGTATTTCTAGCCAAGTGTAAAAGGACACTCTACTTCCTAGTATTCCACAAAGCTGAACTTTTTGAAAATAAGTTATAGACTTTTAGAAAATAAGTTAAAACTTTTCTGAAAGGAATTATTCAAATGTCAGTTTAAGCCTATGAAACAAAATAACTAGATGGTGGCATTTTTATTATTGTTCTGTTTCACTTCCTTTCTCCTTTAGGAGCAAAGGATCACGTTACACCAGGTTCCAAGCTCAGGAGCATCTGGCTACAGTCCTTCCTTCCCTTTGAGTTCAGAAAATTACCAAGAACAAAATAAAAGATGACTTTCTCCTATGTCTTTCATGGATTCCAAATTCTCATTGGAATCCAGAAAACAGTCATTATAGTGGTTTGGTCAGAGATTCAGTTTTAAAAGAAGCCAAGGAAAGTCCTTTGTAGATACTGTATGCAAATGCAGAATCTAGCTGGGATTCTCAAGGCCAGAGTGGTTTCAGAATCACCTGCATAAGAGCAGAATTACTGCTCAAATTATAAATTCACTCCTTCTTCCCTTACCATTGAGCCAGGACAATGCACAAGGAAAGTGAGTGGCAGGCCTATACCTCCACTGATCTATATTGGCTTGCTAGATGGATTTTCTCTAGAGGTCGCTGTCACTCAGCTGTAATATGGAACAATACCATACCCTGGTTGAATAGCAGCTTCCTGGAACGTGCTGTTCACTGTGCTAAATTTGCAATAATTTCTGCTTGGCTGTGGCCCTCATTTCTGTTATAGCTTTTCAAGCTCTTCTGGTAATTTTTAACCACATATCATTCCTTCAAACTGATCAGTTATGAAAAAAATTAATTAGGTTTTCTGGCTTGGTCCTCTTTCCCTCGCCATAGGCAGGATCCCTGATGGCTTCCTAGGCCCTGCTGTACTGTCCTGTTCTGTAATAGCCACAGAACCATTTGCCCCTCCAACCTCAACTGGTCAGCTTCACGTATGTGTTGTGACCTTAAGAAGGTTTTCATTTATTTGGAGCCCAATTCAGCAACAGAAAACTTGTTTACCTCAGCATCTACAGCATAATATAGTAAGTACAGTATGGTATCATACATACTAAGTACTTAATATTTGTTGAGTAGATGTGTGAATGAATGAAACCCTGACCTGTGCCATAGTTAAGCTACTAGCAATTTTGTTTTATAAACTAGACCTGATGTGAAAAATAATTTAATTCTGTTACCTATACTCCCAGGCAATTGTAAAAGAATACCCTATTTTCTCTTATCTACTTAAATTTAAAGTAATTAAAATTAAACAAAATTTAAAATTCAGTTCTTCAGGTACACTATCCATATTTCAAGAGCTCAATAGTTGGATGTGAATATGTCTACCATATCAGGCAGTACAGATATAGAACACTCCCAGCATCACAGAAAGTTCTATTGGACAGGACTGAATTAGAACATATTTCTACTTATCAGTACAAACAGTGGCCCTATTTTTGATCTTGTCTCAAATACTGGCTATATCTAACCTTTCAGTATACTTCCCATACTAAAAATCCTTGCCCTGGTCTAAAAGTAGATCATACTACAGCTTATTTTTCCAATGTGGCAAGTCAATGGCAAGGAACATCCAAACTCCACATAATAACTGCAGCAAGAAGAAACCTTAGTTGCCCACGTTACCTGGGGAGTAAAATACATTGTGTTGTTGGGGTGTGTGTGTGTGTGTGTGTGTGTGTATGAGATACCTGAACAAAAGACATAATGAAATCTTTTATTCTATACTTCATCCCATAAAAATTCTATTGATCATCCCTAATATTAAAATATATTCTATGATATGAAACATAAGTGAACCTGTGAATCTCTACTTTTTCATATTTATAAAGGCTATAGGGAAGCCCTAAATAACTGCATGTAGAGGACCTAAGTAATGAAATAGTTCAGATGGCTGAATCTATAGCAATATAGAAGGGCATTCAAAGCTAAAGGAAGGGTGTGTTTTCTAAGCAGACCTCATTTTTATTTTTCATTTTATGTGTTTTTGTTAAAAAATAAATAAAATTTATTGTAAATGCATAACTGTGTTTACAAATAATGCTCCATAAGTTTGCAATCATAGCATAGATGTGCAGTTACTACATATGCAAATACTTATTGATATTCAAACTGATCTTGTGCTAAAGGGAGAGATCCCCAGATCTTCCAGATAACACTGTTTAACTAAATTAGATATTCAGGCTTGTTATTAAGGTCTTGCAACTCGATAATCACTTACAAAGAAGAATAATTCAGGTCAAGTGGATAGTAAGTAATATTACTTTTTATTCATTTGGAGTATTGCTGGAGTATTACTGTGGAGTACAATGAGGCCAGTAAAAACATTATTGTTCTGGTCCATTTCTGTATTCCTTTATAACATTAAATTACATTTTTAGCAGACACTAGAGATTATAATACTTCCCAATAATAGTACAAATATGCATTCGCAGCCGAGGTCTCTCCTTACCCCTTAGGAAATCACAATCTGACTCACTAAAAACACTGGCCCAATGCCCACAGAAGCCAATTTATGATGATGTGAAGTCCAAGTGAAGTTGCTTACCAAGGTGCAATGAATCCAGCAAAGGCTGCAACTTAATTCTTATTTAAATCTACTTCATCTTCACAATCTTAAAACGGCCTGTAGCATCTCAACTACTGCAAATGAAAATCAAAACCAGATTCTGGTCGAGTAGGTCTTTTGATTATATAAAAAAGATCAAAAAAGTAAGAGCAATCAATGCAGCAACTGCCATGCTGAGCAAAATATAGTAAATCTTTAGCTACCACATTTAGAAGTCATATTAGAAAGAATTTATGTAAAAATACAGGGATCCAGAACCTTTGCCCCAAATGATAAAAAAGTTAGGAACTTTCAATTAAACATGAAGAATTGAGCATTGTGTTTATTTCTGCTTCTTTATTATTTCCCACAAAAATGACAATAATACATAAAAACTGAATAAACACAAAAAGACAAAGAAAACTTGAGAAGAAACAATAGCAGATGAGACAGCAACAAAATTTTGGAAGCCATTGAGTAGATGGATGAAGGGTGATTGCCCTTCATTAGAGATAGCTCAATTCTAAGTTTGCAGAGGTTAGCAAGGGAAGCCAGCAAAGCTGCAGAATCCCAGAAAGGATCAGGAACTAGAGTTACCAGGTGTCTCTGAAGGCAGAGAGGAGGGGTAGAACAGAAAAAAAGAGGGCAGTTAAGTACTTGGATTCCAGGGTTCCCCATATTTCTTCCTCCATCCTTTGTAACCAGAAGAAGACTGGAAGCTTACTCTCTGAAGATGCAGAATCAGATAGGCTTGGGAATCTGCCTGTGAGTCATGCTCCTTAGTGAAACCAGTGAATTAAAATGAAAGTCCACTACTTAAAGGTGAGAAACTCTTCCTCCCCGCCCCCCCCCCCCCCCCCCCCCGTCCCCACCCCAGGTTCCTTCCTCTATTTGGCTTCCAGAACTACAGCAGCCAGACCTTTAGCCTCTCCCCACACCCACCACCCTATCCCACCACCAGGCAGAACATTAAAGGGCTGTGTCTGAGAAACAAGACCTGCCTAAGAGAAAGGCCTAAAGATATTAACGTTTAGGAGCAGGCTCTCACATACTTTCTCTGGTTTTTATCTTTACCAAGACATTGGCCGAGGGTGTGAGTGAGGGAGAAAGTCCAACCCATGCTCTACCTACCAAACCATGTGCCCTGGGGAGGGGCTATGTTAGCCCAGAGGGAGGAGCTAGCTTTTTCTAATCAGCATAAAGGTACCCACTGGTAAACAATTCACATGTCCCAGGGGATACTTTTTTCTAATTCACACAAAGGTGTTATGTAGTTTATAACCTCAACTCTATTAAGAGGTTCCCTTTAAAATGGTAAGAACCTTGCGTGATTGTCCTTCAATGAAATGTGCCAGTTCACAAGTAACATTCTCCCACTGCCCCCTTATAGCGCCTCCCCCCCCACCCCTCCAATGGCATTTTAGCAGTGCACCTTTAAAATACGAATGGACAACCAAGGATCACCAGTTGTGAAGAAAATCTCTAACACCAAAAGCAAAAAGACCCAAACAAACAAAAACAGAAGGAATTGAGAGGACAGATAGAACTTGAAAAAAACTAAATAAAACTTGAAAAAAAAGTTTAGTATCCTCAGAGAGATAAGATATTTATTGTAAACATAGAATAAGAAAGGTAAGACAGTTATTGCATCCATGAAATAAGAAAGGATGCTAAAATAAAAATAAAATAGTAAAAAACAAAAAAGAAAAAAATAAAATCTCAAAAAGATTCAGCAGAGGATTGAAAGATAACTTGGAGGATATCTTGAAAGTAATACAAAAAGACAAAAAAGTAGATAATAGTAGAGAAGAGTTAATAAAATGTATAATGAGAGAAGGAAAACCAATATTCAGAAGAGAAAAGAAAATGAAGATTATATACGGATGTATACATTGGCACAGGGCTATAAAATTTCAGAAGACCGTGAATAAAGAAAAAAATCTAAAAGCTTCCAGGAAGGAAAAAAAAGAGGGAGATTAGAAAAAGGCTAAAGAAATCAGAATTGACATCACATTGTCAGCAGTAAAACTAGAAGCTAGAAGACAACAAAGCAATATTTTTAGAAATCTAAAGGAAGAGCATATCTAGACTTCTTTGTCTAGTCAAATTATAACTCAAGTAGGAGAAAGATGTCTTTAGACAAGCATGTTTGAAAAATTTATCTCCCATGTACCTGTTATTAGGAAGCTACTAAAGGAAGTCTTCTACCCAAACACAGGGGTAAAGTAAGAAAGCAGGAAACAGGATATAACACAGGGGAGAGGTGATAAGAATATCTTGTATGGTGGTGAAGGATGTGAGCTGTGAGGCAAGATTTAGAGGACAACTAGTCCAGAGTGAAGTAGGAGAAAGCACAGAAGTAAGGAAGAATGTCTCCAAGGAAATCAATCAACCAATCAGTACTGTATTCGACGTGGTTGAATGGACTGAGAGCATGTTTTAAGTTGTACCAACAATTTGGCTATAAATTAATGCTAGAAAGGTCATCAAATTCCTAATATTTCATGAGTCTGGAAGGGATAGAAGGTGCTGTTGTTTGAATGGATTGGGGGAGGTTGTAGAAACATTTCTTCCTTGCTCTTCAGACTTCCACTAGGATAATTTTCTGTAAAACTTTCAGTCTCTCCTCCCACTGCTCAGTCCTCTACAGATGTGTATTGAGGCCAGAGGGACTGCAGGGTAGGAAATGGGTTTGCAGAGCATTCCTTTCTCAGGAAACCTGAAGTCTAGTCTGCTCCTCCCTACCATAAATTTTATAGGGGCAGGTCCTCCCCTATATAGGTCTTTGATTTTCTAGTGCTGCCTCCAATTTGGTGGGCAAATCGTTCAGTATTAAAGGCCTACTTTTACATTACCCTCAATCACATTCTCCAAGATGCCTTATCAGTAACAAAGGCAGTTTGATTTGCATTTGCCTGATTCCTTTGTCGCTCTTGTTATCTCTCAGCTAGTTCCAAATTTGAGTAAAGACAATGACTGTTACTTATTGCTCTCCCAAACACAAACATTGTTATGGTTTTATATGTGTGTGATCTCAGTATGCAAAAAGGGTGATTACTCACATTTAAGATTTAGGATTAAATGACTAATTTCCGAAGGTGGAAAAGGGAGCAAAGCCTACTTCCTATTATTGTTCTCTGTTTTAAGAAAAGATACCTTAATTGTGAAATATTCCAAACATACGAAAAGAACAGAAAATACTATAAAGCATCATCCAGCTTTAACAAATCTTAACATTTTTGCTGTTAGGAGAAACTAGCCACAAAACAGATCTGCAGTCCTCTGAAATTGCTTACTTGTTTTGTCTTCCTCTCCAAAAGTAACCACCATCCTCAAATTGGTAAATATCACTTTGTCATTCTGATGAATGTGTTTTTCCAATACTTTTACTATATACACAGGTATATACCATATAGTATTGTTTTATTTATTTTACCATTTAAATAAGTGGTATCACATTATGCATAGAATTCTGCAGCTTGTGTTTCCCAGGCAACATTACCAATAAAAAAGTGATTCTGGTGGACAGTAGTTAGCTCAAGAGCACCTGATCTGGATCAAATTCTGGCTCCAAGATCTTTAAGCCCTATAACTTAATGTCCTGTACACCAATATCCTCCTTTACAAAATGAGGATAATAACTCTCTCTTCCTCATGGGATTGTTATTAAGAATAAATGAATAAATATAGGTTTAGGACTCAGAACAGCACCTGGCACATACCAAACTATCAGCCACGGATCTTGTTTCTAAATGGTGACTTTGATCAGTTTACAAGATGTTGATAACGAACATATTGAACTTATTTCTATCACCTTGTATTGTGTTTTCTGTTTATTTTGTTTCTTTTTCTCACTTATATTGAACTGGCATTTCCCAAATTTCATGGGTTTTTTTTTTTTTTCTGTCAGTTTAGAAGTTATAATTTTATTTATTTATTTTTTTGTGGTACTCCAACTTTAACTATCCATTGAATGTATGTATACACAACCTATTTGTTGTTGTTTAGCATTATAATTTAATGTTTATAAAAATTGCCATTGTTTATTGTCAACAGTAATTACATTTACAAATCGCTTTCTGTGCTCACAATTGCTTCTCATGGCTCACTTTTTTCCTTGGGTTTTGCTTCTCTTAAGTACACCCTTTGAAAATTCTTACAATGATTATATGTAAATGATAATCCTTTAGTCTTTTTATAACTGAAAATGTACTATTTTTCTCATAAAATATGGCTTTGGTTCTGGCTGAATATAACGCCATGCTCAGAAAAAGCTTTCTCTTAATAAGTATATGCCAAATAAATGAATAAATGAACGTATGAATCCGTAGGAAACAAAGGGGAGCAACGAGGCAGGATCATCAAAGAAGGCTGAGATAACATATGGTTTCCAGAAATGCATGTTGGTTCACTCCCTAACAAATACAAAATGAGGATTTGCTTTAAAAAAAGCTAGATGAGAAGAAAAGTTTGAATTAAGCATTATTTTAACAGAAGTTGAATTGTTCTCAATAAATGTCCCTAAAGCCTGTCCCTAAAGCCACTGGTCCCAATACCTGACCCAGAATATAAGAAATGTTTATGAAAGTGGAGGAACCAATGCATTACAACTAGTGAGGACCAGAGCACAGCATCTGATTTTAGTTGTTAAGATTACATGGAGGGACAGAGAAGTACATTGGAGGTCAGCTTTCCTTTAACAATGTCCATGCAAGTTTATAGGCATTGCTAGGCAACAAAGAGAATCATAAAGGCAGAAGGATATGTTCAAGCACTGAAAAGAAACGCAAGTTTTAAGAGAGTGGTTTCTAAACTCATCTCTTGGATAAGTTGTGTGTATTTTACCTCTAGTACAAAGTGAGTTTATCAGACTGTTTGAAAAGCCCATGTTAGAATAGGTACACTACAATTCATTCCACTTAGTCAGAAAGAGCAAGCACATTCAAGTTCTGGAGGCAAATTTCTTTTTTTCCTAGTTAGATGTTAGCAATGCAGGCAGTTCCCACCCCAAGCCATGTCACAGATCTCAGCACCACTCGCCCATAGCTGTATATATCCCGCCATTTCTGGATTTTTTGCCACCTTTATTCCTTCAGTAATTTTCATATAATAGCACATACTAAGTCAGGGCACCATCTTCTGCCAAAATTGCTCTTTAAAAAAGCACATTCCAATGTCCTAATAATAGTTTTTATGGCTTTCCAATGATGTGTGAAGTATTCTCAAGACGAAGTATCAGACAGAATGACATAACTACTTTTTGCTCTTGTGTAGAATTTATTTGTTGAAACTGATTGGCTTTAAGTTAAACAAGGAGACAGTGAGTGAGGAAAATTTTAGATCATTTTTTCAGTGGCAGAAGCAAAAACATCAAGTATTGAGTGATCACTACAATAAGATGAGGCAGATCTAAGGTCCATGGAATTGTTTGCTTCCCCTAACCTCCATCTCCACTTGGGAGTAAAAGAAAGTATTAACTCAAGACTTACTTGAGAGAGCCTTTTTAAAGCATTAGGTTATTAAAATAATCCTTCGAAGCCACTTCTAAATTTTAGAAAAAGAGAATTTGTTGTCAATCGGAATCTTTTTTTTTATTTCAGCATATTACAGGGGTACAAATGTTTAGGTTACGTATATTGCCTTTGCTCCACCCGCGTCAGAGCTTCAAGTGTGTCCATCCCCCAGACGGTGCTCACTGCACCCATTAAGTGTGTATATAGACATCCCCTCCTCCCCCTCCCATCTGCCCGACCCCCGATGAATGTTATCACTATATGTCACTTAAGTGTGGATCAGTTAATACCAATTTGATGCTGAGTACACGTGGTGCTTGTTTTTCCATTCTTGTGATACTTCACTTAGTAGAATGGGCTCCAGCTCTATCCAGGATAATACAAGAGGTGCTATACTACCATTGTTTTTTGTGGCTGAGTAGTACTCCATGGTACACATATGCCACATTTTTTTGATGTTTATGACAGCCTTTACATTTCTATTAAAGGCTAGCCTAATTTGTACCTTTATATTTTATGTACAAGTTATAATAGACACATAATCATTATACATGATATACTGATAAACATTTTATAAGACTTGGAATATGGAATATGTTTTTGTTATTTTAAGTTATCCTAGAACATTTTAGTTATTATAACTTTCATGATACACTATTGGTTGTATCAGAAATTGAGTCTCTGATTAGGAGTGAAAATATTTATTAGTATGCTGCTTCTTTGGGAAAATAAATGACTGATTTTTCAATAATCTAGTTTTATGGTATTGTTTCTAATGATGAAATATAACAAAAAAGCAAAGATTGGTTCTATTGGGGAACTGATCAACAATAGAATTCAGCAAATATTTATTAAGCTTTTACTACGTACAAGTTATTTCCATGAATTCTGTAGAGGGTACAAAAAGAACAAAGTATTAATATAATTCTTGCCTCAAGAAATTTAAAACCTAGTAGAATAAATATGTACTCAAATACTCAGACCATGGTAAAGACTATAGAAAACCTAAGGATAAAGTGTTAGGTAATCACAGAGGATCCTATAGATTGTTTAATGATTACAATATCAATGCTAATCTATTGCAAAGAGAAATTGTTAGATATTAAAAAATCTGCATGTTTACATAAAGTCAATGAAGGTAGAGATAATGGGGGAGAATCACTCAAATCATACACAAAGTCACTTATACAGGAGGATCTGGAAGACAGAAACCAGTTAACTAAAGAAGAGACAAAGGACTGACATGATACTTTCAAAATCAAATAATTAAAAGGTGCTAGGTAAAACTGAGTTTCTAGAATTTTTTTTCAAAAAACATTTATGTTTATGCTGCAAAAGTCAAAATCATGCGATTAAACTGTTCTATCATACAATTGTTAGAAAATTATGTCAAAAATCAAATAAACACTTGAATTGCTCTTTGTGAGTTTCAAGAATTAATGCATAATTTCAATTGTAACCTAATTGTATTTATTATAGCAAATAAACTTACATTTATAATTTACAATCTTTAGTTTCATTTTTCAAGCTAAAGTTCCAATCAATCCTTTCCTTCTTAGTTACTATGAAATATTGGCCACTGTTTTAAGTGGATTCTCTTTGCCCGGCCTTTTCTTTAGTACCAATCATCATTGGCTAAAGAGGACTACCCAGTATTACTTTTGGCTGAGAATACAAGGAGATGGCCTTGAAGGATGAACTGAGTCTTAATAGAAATATAGAAACACTTTCTAGAGAAAGAAATAGTTTTAGAAAAAAGATATAGAAATGGGAAAGAATAGACATGTCAAGAGGAAAAGAAATAGCTTAATTTGACCTGAAAAGTAAGTTGAAGTCAGATTTTAAAAAGGGCTATGAATGCTGAATTTTAGTTGGTAAATGCTGGGGAACCCCTCAAAGTTTATTTGCACAGGAGAGTGAAATGACCTAAAATACCCTTAAGAAGATTACTTTGGGTTCAGTAAAGGGGACGGGGTGAAGTACGACTTGACTAGTGATATGTAGATCCCTTAAGGGACTTCTCTAAAAGTGCAGGCAAGAGGTAAGGGAGCATGAGGTCCTGACAGAGAGAATGACAAGGCGCTGGGAGGATAGTGCAGTGAACATGAAGGGAAAAATACGTTTGGTGAGGAGAGCAGATGTCGAAATTAGCTTCACATGAGTTAAATTCCCCAAGTAGTCTAAGCTCCAGGTCTGTATCTTGGAGGAGAAATCAGGCTAAATATAAAGATTGGGAGCCTTCTGCACAGAAAGCCATGGGGTGGATGAAATTGCTAACGGAGAGAGCAAAGAAAAAGAGGGTCCAAGACAAAGTCTTCAGAATTGCCTATATTTTAAGAAGAAGGAGGAGAAATTATTAACAAAGAAGAGAGGGAAGGTATGATGGAGGTAGAAGAACAAGGAGAGTGCAGCTTCAGAGTAGCTAAGGGAAGAAAAGCTTCATAAAGAAGGCACTGAGATAAAGAGGGTGAAAACTAAGGAATAATGTAGATGTCATGATGAGGAGGTCATTGGGGATGGCCTTTAAGAGAATGGTTTTATCAAAGGATTAACAAAAGTGTTTTAAATTTGTTTTATGGACCTGTTTACATTCCTGTCTCCTTAAACTGGAGACCTGAAGCACTCAGTAATAGCAAAGACCTGGACTAGGCATCAGGAAGCATGAATTCTGTACCTGGCTCCCCTGAGTAGCCATGTGGCCTTGTGTTGGTCTTGTAACCCCTCTGGACATTAACCTATAAAATAGGAGACAGCAGAGGCTTGAAATAGGAAATAACCCCTAGTGGCATTTCATACTAACTACAATAAGAAATAATAAAAAATAATTCTTCTCTTGCAATGAACAAAGATTTGAGAGGTTATTAAAAGCATTGTCTTTAGAGTTAGCCACACCTGTGACTGTTGCTAGCTTGGGCCTCTAATAGGTCTCTAGTACTGAACAAGTGGTATAACCTCTAAACTGTGGATTACTCTTGTGTCAACTGGGGTCGATACCAGGACCTCCCTCATGGGCTGTGTTGAGAATTACACAAGGCATGGAAATTATTAGCATAATTTCTAGAACCTAAAAAAGCCTCATAAGTATCTGTTGGCTGAATGAATAAATCTCAGCTCGTAATCTCAGGACCCAAAACAGGATAAAATCATTCAAGAAAGAGTCATCTGAGGAGGTGAGACCTTGAAATAAATATTACATAAAATGTGGGGGTTGGAGGGAAGTGGTTACAGGGACACTAAAGAGAGTGAAATATCAGCTGGGTTCAAATATCAGCTCTGCCACTTACCAGTAGTGTGATGTGAGCAAGTCACCTAATTCTAAACCTTAGGGACAGAAAAAAAAATGAAGGAAAACTGCCAACTCTTTCATAAGAAGAAAAAGAGATGAGTCCACAAATGTCAATTATGTTGTTCTTAGGGGTTTTTGTTTATTTGTAACATTTCGTAATTAACATTTTTTGATCAATTGGGGCAATAATAGCTATACAACATGAGGATTAAATAACGTACAAAATATCATCACAGTGTTTTTCACATGGTGCTCAATAAATGGTTGCTGCCACTATATAAGTATTATATTATTATCCCATTCAAGGACAAGACAGAAGTAAAGGCAAAGAGCAAGGGCGTAAGCATGAGCGTATAACGTCTATAGTGAGTATGCTGGGTGATAGAGAGCAGTGTGAAGGGTAGAGATAAAACTAGTTTGCTTGAAACTAAGAGGCAGCCTAGGTAGTAGTTGCAGAGGTTGGGAGTGGGTGGGGAAGTGGGTTCTATTATAGGGGGCTTATAAAAACTAGGTAGTAGGACTCATTGCTGATAAAACAGGCAATAATGAGTCCCTATAGCTAAAGTTTGGATCAAGGGAAATATAAAATGAAAGTTAATTTCACTATGCTTTAAGATTCAAAACATAGAAGATTTAAGATGCTTTTAAGATTCAAACAAAAGAAATGAAAAGAATGAACTAGAGTGGAAGAAGATGCTGAGAAACTATTTCAGTAATCCAGGTCCAAGGAGACCAGAGCTAGGACTCTAGGGAGGGTTGAACGTGGAAATGGCATACCTCAGCTGAACCTCAGAGCATCATGAAATCTGCTGAGAAATAAGATAACTTGATGGCAATTTAAGAAATAAAGAGAAGGTGGAGAGAAGAATAAAAGATACTAAGATTTTGAAGATGTAGTATCCTTCATATTAGTAAAAGGAAAGAGAATTGAGATATCTAACAGGCAGTATTGAGAGGTGGTTAGGAACATGGACTTCCCAGGCAGAGGCCTGGCTCTAGCCCCAAACAGCAGGTGCAATGTCAAACAAGTGATTTAACTTCTCCAAGCCTGTGTCCTTGGGTGTAAGCATATTGGACATAAAAGTGGTACCTCCCTCACAGAAGTGTTAAGAGAAATACCTAATGTTTGAAAAGGTATTAACACAGTTACAGTCACCCTTCAGCTCCTTGTTCTCACACCCGACATCCAATCCCTCTGAACATCCCATTGGGACTACCTTAAAAAACAAAAAGCAACCCTCAACTCTCACCTACTTTCACTTTGGTGCAAGCCAGCATTATTTCGCACTTGAACCAATCCCCAATCTATTCTCCTGCAGCTTCAATCCCCAATCTATCCTCCACACAGCAGTCAGAGGGAGCCTTTAAAACAAAGATCAAATTATATTGCCTCAATTCTCCAAATCTTTCATTGACTTCTCACCTGATAATGTCCTACAGATCCTTCATACTCTTAACTCCTGTCTACGACACCAGCATCATCCTCTCCTACTATTCGGCCCCTCAGTCTGCTCTGTCACACTGGCTTCCCTGCTGACTCTCTAGTACATCACACATGCTCCTATCTCAGAGTCCTTGCACTTGTTTACTCTGTCTGGGATATTATTCCCCACATACCCACATGGCCTCCTTCCTTAAGTCTCTGCTCCAATGTAACCTTTTCAGAGAGACTATGCTTCACCACCCTATCCCACACAGCAGCACCCTCACCCCAACCAAGCTGTCCTCTTTCCCCTGAACTTGCCTTGTTTTAAATCCAAAACACCTGACATTATACTTGATTATTATTTAATTTATTAATTGTCTGTTTTCCATTAGTCTTTATTCAATTTGTTTACTGTTGTATCCTCGATTCAAGGTGAGTTCTTGACAAATATTGGTTAAATAAGTGAATGAATGAATGAATGAATGAGTAGCATATCATTGATTTGTTTTTCAAGGAGGTTGATTATTAAATAATGTAGCAAAGAATAAATATAAAGCAGTTGTTCTCCAGCTGGGTCTCCCGAACTCTGCGAGATCTTGGAAGGTAGTAATTAGAAATTCTGGAGCTATACTCTGAGTTTCTGAAGGTCTAGTCAGCAAATCCTTACTCACAAGAAGGATGCAAAAGATAACTAAAATGTTAAGTTTCTATGCTTTAGAAAAAATGATATGAACTCAGTACAGTTACTCTGGTTGATTCATGTTGATCAGAAATTATTCTCAGTTCTATATGCTTTTCATTAAATAAAATTGAAAATTAAAATATATTGAAGACCTATACCCAAATTTTTACAAATTTTTCACCAAGAGAAATGTACAAGAATGGTCATAGGAGCACCATTCATGATACCACCAACTGGAAAACTACCCCAAATGCCCACCAACAGTGTGATACTGCACAACTACCTGCAGCAATAAGATAATTCTCACAAATAATGCTGAGTGAAAGAAACTAAACATATGGGAGAACATACTGTTTGATTTCATTTAAAGGAAGCACAAAGGCAGGCAAAAACTCATCTATGCTGTTAGAAGTCAGGGTGATGGCTACTTAAGATGAAAGGATAAGAGCCTTAGTGACTGGAAGGGGACCTGGGGGAGGTGGGTAGGGGACTTGGGTGCCAGTATGTTCTCTTTCTTGATTAGGATGCTGGTTATATGGGTGTTTGTTCAATTCATAAAAATTCATTACGATGTGTACTTAATATATGTGCACTTTTCTATACGAATATTATATTTCAATAAAAAGCAAAAAAAAAAAAAAGGCAGTGAAAAAGATGGTGTTGATAATTTTGTAAGGCAGTTCTTTCCAAATCAAGGGTCCTCAGGGGACCTTGGAGGAGAAACAAAGAATGGTGCCTCTTAAAAACTTTTTGTACTTGTCAAACCACTTGAGAGTTTCAGCAGTGGAAAAATACAATTGATGTTCAGAGACAGTTAATGCAGGACAATTATGTGGAAATAAAGAATTCATATAAGAATTCAAAACAAGCCACAGATGTAGAGAGCCAGACAGCGCCTTTATTTACTCATATGTGATGCTGAATGAAAGAAATCTATCTTTGGAGATTAACCTGTGACTCCCACAAATATATGAAAGTGTCTGGCATGCACATAAGGGAAGATTCACTCTCAGCCCAGAAGTTTGCTGATTTTGAAATGCATGTGTTAAGAAAGAACTTTATTTAAAAGAGTTCACTAGAACAGCTGTACTTTGTCATCAGAATCATAATCCACAAATATTCTAAGACTTCAAAAAATACAACAAACAATGTGACCTCATTAACCCTTACAAAAGACATTTCTGCCATGGTTGTATTTGATCACTATTTATCTCTCCTCAAAATCTCCTGCAATGCCTGTCTTCAGAAATTCTTCCAGAAAAGTGTAAAAGACGTAGAATTTGAAAGAAATAATAAAATGCTTCTTTATTCCTAGTAATAAACAATACTAGTGAAATTTGATTTTTTAAATTTGATTTTTTTTGTTAATAAGTTTTGAACATAAACTGTTTAGTTGCCGTTTAGTCTCAAGAGGGCTTAACAATGGATTGAGGCATTTAAAATAAAAGGGAAACAATAGAAAAATTAAGCAAGATTTATGGGGTGGTTGTAGACTTTTTCTATCATTTCCTTTCTTCCAGTTTTGCACACTAAGAAACCTATTTAATAAAATATATGTGACTGCAGACTTAGGTTACTAAAGGAAGTTATAACATATCCTTGATGAAAAATGTTTAAGAAAAAAGTTAACTGGCCCTATTTAATTATTTGGAATTACTTTTCTCCAAAAGGAGGTGGCCAAATAGAGTGTCTTTCAGATTTATGACTTCATTTTGTTCTCTGCTACCATAAACAATATTGAGAGTCTCTCTTTAATGGGGTGACACATTCTGTGCCCACCAGAAAATATAAGCTCTAAACCGTAGTGAACATAAACTGTAGTTTCAAGGAATCTAGAAATTGTTTCTACAAGGACTAAGTGAGATGGACAGTTGATAAATTAACCAGCTAATTCAGGCAAAAATATCTCCAATTTTTGAGAAGGAGGATAAAAGACTTCCAGATTAGCTGTTTTCTTACAGCTCAAATGTCTTCTTGTTGAATAACAATACTGCCTACAGTTAAAAGACTTTATAGTTTACAAATTAATTTCACATATAGTATTCATATATGGTATCATATATTGAAAATAAGAATTTAGGGAGCAGGCCTATATCAATTAGGATGACAAAGAAGAATTAAGAAAATCATAGCATAAATTCTGATCTGGAAGGATTTTAGAGACAGAGTCCAAAATAATCATACCTTAAAGAACAGAACTCAGATATTTGGAATTAAAGCTTTTCTGTGGAACACAAAGCTGTTACAAAGACTCCTAGTTTGGTCTACTCTCTCTGGAGTCCCATTGTCACTAGAGTATAAGCTCCATGTAGGAAGTACGCTACTATTTTTCCACCACATTATCCTCAGCATCTAATAGAGCATCTGGAACCACAGTAATCAGTACCTAAGTGTTATGAATTAATTTCTGTAAATATCTGTCTTGCTTTGAAACATGGAGACATCTAATACTTTCCTGAATCTGATTTCAGGTTCATGATTTTAGGGTCAATGTAACATATTCAAAAAGTAAATCATTCAAAATAAAGATTTATAAAAGTAAACCTGTGTTTACTTTTAAATACCCATCAAGATATTGTATCAAATATCATTCATGATCTAATTTTTCAATATTTACATTCATTCATACCATCAATAAACTTTTAGCCACAATCTATAAACAAGAGACTGTCCTATCACTTTAATAATACAACCTGCAAATGAACAAAGATGAGTCAAATTATATACCACCTTCACCAGAATTATGTCAATGTAATTTTAAATATAAAAGTTATGGTGCAATAAAAAGTATTTCAACTAATTATCTGATTTTCAAAATATAGATATTTTTTCTATTTTGTGAAGTCCTACCTTATTAACATACTTTTACCACCAAAGGGTATAGTTTTTAAAAAACGCCTGTGGAACAACTATGATATTCTATGCTATTGCACAAAATTACAAGAACACATATGACTCCAAAGGTCAAAGAAAAGCAATTCATAAGCTCCTATGAATGCTATTAGAATAGCAATTGTATTCAAGGTGCAAGAAAGTAAAAATTTTCTAAAAGCACACACTACCTCACCCTTAGAGGTATGACTATAAAAGTATTATATTTTTTCAACAAACATGTAAAGACTAACACATCCAGGTGATTGTTTCAAAAGTGATGTTGTTATACCAAAGTTCTTACTATTATTATAACCATTTTGAAAAGTCCCTTTCTGGAATTGCTCTTAGAGAATACAGCTTATTCTTTTGAATATCTGCAAGCGTAGCAAATCTTTTCCCTTTGAAAGTAGAAAATAGTTTTATAAGAAGAGTAAGAAATTATTCAGGCCATGACAAGTGAAGTAGGTGTGTATCTCAAAGAATGTGTGACTACAATAGCAATTTAAAGAATTTTTCCAGAGTGACTCCAAATTCCCAAATCCACTCTTACTTTGTCTAAGAAGTTTCAACAAAAATATTTTGAGAATTAAGGAATAAGTGCAAATTTCCAGAGACACTCTCAAGAACAAACAATACATATTTTTAATAAACTAGGTATAAATAATTTTAAAACCAAGTCTCATTACTTTACAGGTATGCCACATACAGCTTCTTCACATGGCAAATCTAGATTAAGCAATGCATATGGGAATTTGGAACATAGAAGGATAATCTGCTACCCTGAATCAGAAACTGAGTTTTGGAAATGCTAGGTTTCTATTTCACCATAATCAGGAGTCACATTTTGATATAACCAGGTCACCATTAAGTCTCTTTCTACTGCTAAAAAATGTAAATTTCTTAACTAGCTTGCAACTGAAATTCTAGAATATGGTTTATATAAAAAATGCCAACTTCTGCCAGTTCTCGCCCTTGATAAGGCTGCTGACTGTGAAAACTGTAGCCTGAACATTTCTTAGTATAATACATAGAAAGGAAATATTTAAACTTTGTGAGCAGTTTGAGAATGAAATATAAATCAAAAAATCAAGTTATCTAAAAGTTTTCTAAGTTCCAATTAAAAGTTTAATGCTTTTTTTTTAAAAAAAAACACTACTTAGATAACAATTGAAAGGAACAACATGTCTTTGTACATGTTTTAACTTAATTCATTGCCATGTAATTCATTTACTTCATGTTGATTTTGGCGGATTCTAACTTTTCTCAATGAAAACAGATACTTGGCTGATCTGAAATTAAATGTTGAAACAGGATGAAACATACCCTTGAATCCACATATCCTTTTTGATTAATATGTAGTATGTCATGCAAATGACCTACAGTGTCTGACACATTCAACCCCTTTGGCCTTCAACAAGTAGTAACAAAATAAGAAGCACATGAACCTTTCTAGACTGTTCCAAAAATTAGTCTTGAGAACACATTGTACCATATTGCACTAGAATTCAAGAAATCAGGGCGAGAACATTATGTTTTTAAAAGAAAATAATCGTAAACATCTTTAGCTTTAGAAGGCAATTGACTCTACTCACGGCTCCTTCTTGAGCCTTAAGATTTAAATATCTATATTCTTGTCAAATCTGGGTCTGGGTCTAATCGACCCTTGAGGCAAAGAGAAATATCCTTGTTGTGTCCCTCTGAGTCAATGTAGGGTACAAACAAGGACATCTTGCCTTTGATGTTTATTTGAGGACTCCTTACAGAGGAGGAAGCCTCAGTAACTTTGGTGTCTCTCTGACAGGGAACGGGGGGCCTGGGAGGGATGGGGGTATTGAATGGAGCCCTCCACAGCCACATGATGAGGCATTTCTGAGGGGTAGGGGGAGGGCTAAAGAGGGAAAAGACACTTTTGCATTTTGCTTAGAGACCAGTTATGTGCCTGTCAAAGTCCCTTTGCACTGAGTTTCTGCTTACTTACATGCCTTGATCAAAGATGGATCCCTATAATATAAAAATTCGAGGTTACAGTGAATGGAGAGCTATCACATCAGAATAATGCAGGCTCCTCTCTAAGTCCTTCAACCTACCAGCTTGGAATCAGAGAGCCTAACTGTGAATCTAGAGTCAAGCATGATATTCTAAGCTGCAGGCTCAGGAGTTTTGATGAGAAGAAAATGAAGCCCCACGAACCAAGCATGTGCCTGGAAAGGAGGAATACAGATTTCCCTTTTTGGTTCTGTTGTGGGCTCAAGTGCACTTGAAAAAATACACTTGTCTGCCTTTGTTTCATATAAAAAGACAATGTGTACATCTTCTAGAGGGGGTGCACATTCAAAATTCCAGCACAAATTTTTTCTGTAGGTGTAAAGCCACACTTGGTGTGATATCAATGACCTCACAGTGGGGCCTGTGCATGGGGCAAAAAAAGTTAAATGATTAATTTGCCAAATTCAATTGCTAGGAAGAGATGGGACAATTCCAGTCAGTATAAATCAGCTAAGCATTTAGAAACTATTATCAGAAGCACTAGACGGCACTGCATGATGGTCTGCAAACCACAAGTGATGTCAAAGCTGTGAGACTGCTGAACTGCCAGGGCTCAAGCATTGATAATAGATGCTAAAATTACTGCTGAAGAAGCATATTTGATTAAGCAGGGCCCCAAGAGCAGTAAAGCCCTTGGAAGACTTCCCTCTGAGTTTTACAAGAAATAAGATAAGCAGCATCTCCAACTGTAATCACAAAATATAATAAAAATGCTCTGGGTTCTCATGGGACTTGCAAGTGTATCTCCCTTTAATGATGTAAAACCATTCCTTTGCTAGCACACAATGATGAGGAGTGTTACCGCCAAATTGAGCCAACATCTAGCTGGTAACACAACCAACTCCATAAAAAGCCTTTTTAAAAAGTGTGTTTTAAAAAGAGATAGGCTTATTTAAATTGACCCCAACCTGGGCATTCCCACCTCTCTTCTCTATCCCCCGACTCTCGTGCCTCAGTTATAGAATCCTTTTGCTCAGTGTTTCCAGCCTGATTTCTCATACTATTTGCTGACCTGATGCTGCTGTGCCTCAACATCCCGACATCCCTCCCTCTTCTTCCCATTCTCATCTCTAGCTCCCGGCATTCCCAGGATAAATCTGTGAAGTAGAAAATTCAGGCATTGATAACTGTCAGAAACAACCAAACACCTACGTGTGAGGAATGCCACTCTAGTATTTAAAAAGAAAACAAAAACAGTTCTAATTGGTTATCAAGGAGTTCTCTTTTTGTGAAACTTCTTAAATGCCATTTCCTACTTGCTTATTATATATTTTGCAACTTAGATGGACTGATGGGCTGTCTAGTGCTTAAAGTCATAATCCAAATTACCTTTTTAAGAAATTATATCTGGTTAAGAAAGATACATAGGAGATAAGTAAGTTTAGATAAAATATTTCAGGAAGACCAAACCTAAAATACATAAAGACATGTATGTAACAGAAACACTTCATTAAAAGATACTAAATACACAAAAAATACTGTATATGCCTCATAAAATATTGGTAAATTAATCATAATAAAATGCATGGCATGCCAAATGCAAAGATCTTTGAATGCACTGAAACAACCACAGGAGGCATCGTTAACCAGTAGGTTCCAACAAGCTAAATCTACTGAGAACCAGCTTGTAAAATAGGTCTTAGTGGCCAACTGATTATATGAAATATGAATGATCAAAGAGATTTGAACCCTCAAATAAAGTATTATTTGCTTTGTTTGAGACCACCATGAGAGTTTTTCTGCTAATTAGATGAAGTTGTGAGATCTTAATAATGTGACTATAGAGACATTATATTCAAAACAGAAAATCTATTTTCTATTAAGTCTGGAAAATTCAAAGCACAGCAGTACAGTGAAGTCTGTAGCCAGATGGCCTGGGCAGGAATCCTTGCTCAGGCTCAGTCACTCACAAGCCCTGTGACCTTGGGCAAGCTCCTTAACACTTTCATACTCCAGTTTCATCACATAAATGGGGACAATAATGTGAGGATTGCTGTGAGAATTAAATTAGTTAATATATTTAAAACACCTTGAAGAGTATTTGGTGGATAGTAAACACAATTTCATTGTTAGCTATTCTTTTTGTTACTCCTTTCTCCGTTTTATTCAGACAGAGAGGATTTCTCAGGTAAAAATATCCAAATATATACACTTTAACTGCAAATTTTAAATACACATATTTTCTTTATCAATAGCACTAATGGACAACAACAATTATCTAAGAGACCATTCTGAGTTATTTTAAGATCTAAATCACCTATTCAGTCAGTAAATAATTATTAAATTAAAAAATTATGTGTATGGCCATGTATAATTAAGTGTCCTAAACTAGGGAGAAAGGGTGTTCAGAAAAAAATATATATGGCAAGTACAGTACCTTTGAGACATAATTACAAACCAGGATCAATGGGACATGGTAGAGGATCAAAAAAATATATATGAGATGTAATTACAAGGAATATAAAATATATTCAATATTTACATTTTTAACGGCAGGAAAATTCTGTAATTACTTTTACAACAAGAGTTAAAATTAAAATTTAAATACTACATAATTCTCCAAGTATCATAAGTATATTTGACTTCCTATGGCTTATTCATATTAATAGATAGAGCTCCATATTCAACTTTTTATATCTATCTGATTGTACAGTCATTTCTAAATGCAATATTTTGGCACTATTGTCCATTCAGAACATTTTAAATTATTACAAAAAGAAAAAAAATGCTTTGCTGATCTTTTCACCTACTTGAACCAGAAATCAAAAGTATAAAACTCTAAAATAAATAATGACGACTTTGGAAAACTCTGAACAATTAAAATACAGACTGAACTCACTGATTTATGTTAAGAGCAATTAAGTCAGAGAATTAAGCTTTGCCCTTTGTGCTTATTGCAAACAGATATTGTTTTTTTCCCTATTTTTATTTCGGAGAATGAATAAGTCAATGAAAACACTACCACTGCAGAAACTCCTAATAACAATACTGGTTAAAAACAGTCCTATTAGCTTCATGTGAAGGAAAAATTAAAATTTTGTAATCTAACTCATGCTTCAGAAAACTTACATCATATGTCAACGATTAAACAAGAAATTTTCTAGGCAAGAAATGTTAAAATCTTTTTCAACTAGCCGTAAATTTATCATTGAGCCAGCTAAATAAAATGTCTGGATAATAAGTGTTAGAAAATTCAACAATACTACTTCAAAGGCAACAAGAAGTTTCAAGTCCTAAATTGATTTCGTACCAAGAAACCAAAACAACGGTTAGACAACAGACTGTACCATGTAAATGATAAGGAAAGAATTACGGAAGGATTATGGTGCAACCAGAGGAGATTTCAATACTGATTGAAATAAATTGATGTTATGTGTCTGTGTGCTTTGTTGTGTTTGGAAGGGAAGGTTAAAGAGAAGTGAGTGTGAGCTTTTTCATTTCATTATTCTGAAGCAATGATCCTAAAGGGGATATTAACCCTTTGAGATAATCTTTAGCAATGTTATGTCCTGAGTTCAAGCCTTCCTTCTCTTATTTACTTTTAAATTGTTTTCCCTCTTTGCACATTGATTTATGATAGCACTAATCCAAAAAACACACTCCAAGTCCATGATCACTGAGTTCCAAGTGGAAATAGATGTGAAAGTGCTTCCATCTGCCTGTCCTGGCATGTGTATGTTTGCACTGGTATGCTATCTTGAAATTTATGAATTTGAAAAGCAAATATCTCTTCAAATATTCTAAATTGGTAAGGTTTTACAAAATCTACTAACATACACATCCTAAGTAAAACTAAATACAGATAAAATAGGCTTTACATCTTCTAAATATCATACTGTCAAAAAGTGTCATATTACAATCCATGGGTTCGTAATATGACATCTCTTCACTCTGTTAATAGCTTTCTTTGCTATGCAAAAGCTTTTTAGTTTGATGTAATCCTATTTGTCTATTTTTGCTTTTGTTGTCTGTGCTTTTAGAGTCCCATTCAAGAAATCATTGCCTAGACCAATGTCATGAAGCTTTCTACTCTGTTTTCTTCTACTAGCTTTACAGTTTCAGGTTTTACATTTATGTCTTTTATCCATTTTGAGTTAATTTTTTATATGGTATGAGATAAAGTCCAATTTCATTCTTTTGCATGTGGATATCCAGTTTTCCCAACACCATTTATTCAAGAGACTGTCCTTTCCACATTGTGTATTCTTGGCACCTCTGTCAAAAATCAGTTGACCATAATACTTGGGTTTATTTCTGGGCTTTCTATCCTGTTCCATTGGTCAATGTGTCCACTTTTATACCAGCACCATGCTGTTTTGATTACAATAGCTTTGCAATATATTTTGAAGCCAGGGAATTGAAGCCTCCAGCTTTGTTCTTTTTGCTCAAAAATGCTTGTACGCTATTCATGGGAATGTAAATTAGCACAGGCATTTCTGAAAATAGTATGTAAGTTCCTCAAAAAACTAAAAATAGAATTTCCATATAATCCAGCATTCCCACTTCTGAGTATATATCCAAAGGAATTAAAATCAGTATATTGAAGAGACATTAATATTTGCACTTTCATGTTCATTTCCATGGTATTCCCCATAGACAAGATGTGGAAGCAACCCTAAGTGGCCATTGGCAGATGAATGGATAAAGAAAATGTGATGTATATATACAGTACACAATGAAATACCATACAGCCTTTCAAAAGAAGAAAATTCTGTCATTCGAGACAATAGGGATGGAGCTACAGGAAATTAAGCTAAGTGAAAAAAGCCAGGCACAGAAAGACAAATATTGTATGATCTCACTTACCTGTGGACCCTAAAAAAGTGATCTCATAGAACAGTGAGTAGAAAGGTGGTTACCAGAGGTTGGGCATGATGGGGAGAAACTGGGAAAGGGGAGATATTGGTCAAAGGGTATAAAGTTTCAATTAGACTGGAGGATTAAGTTTTAGTGATCTATTTCACTGCATGGTGACCACATTAATAATAATGTATCGTATATTTCAAAATTGCTAAAAGAATGGATTTTTAATGTTCTTGCTACAAAAAAAATGATAAGTTGGTGAGGTGATAGATATGTTAATTAGCTTGATTGAATCTTTTGACAATGTATACATAGGTCAAATCACCACATTGTATCCTGTAAATATACGTGATTGTTATTTGTCAATTAAAAATAAATCAATTAAAAAAAAAAGAATCTGGACTGAAGCAGTAGAAGGCAAAAAAAAAAACAAAAAAAAAACACCAGAATAAGTGATTTAAAAACTCAAATCATAGAATCATATGTAAAAATATTGCTTTCTATAATTCTGAATTAATCTGTATCTTAAAAAAAGTAAAAACATAGCATACACACACAAAACTGCCATATTACAATAGCATCAATATACGTTATGATATGCTGACTCAGTGTCATTAATACCAAGAGTGGACTGATACCTATGAATTTATGGCATAACAGCTTAGGTAAGGTCTCTTATTTCACTTTAGTGGCATGTTACTGGTATCACTGAATGGTTAGAAGGTAGCAGATTGTATTCAATGTGAAAAATCCCAATGAATGCCTTAAGGAATATTGGGCCACAGGAACGAGCTAGAGCTTTTGTCAAATAGTTGTAGCCATCGTACACTATCTCATCTCCTAAAACTTGGTTCCATGCTTCAAAATTTAAAAAATTGCCCATATATATAAAAATATTATTTAAAAAAGTCCAATTTGCTTATTATTTTTAATTTTTTTCATAATTCTAACTACAAAAAGTAAAACAAAATATTCTTATCTAGAGGAGATAAATAGGGAGTAAAAAAGCAGTGCAGGAGAGATACATTTAAAAACTACAGAAATGCCACGCTAGAATCAAGCTGAAAAGCCAGTATTATGGCTGACTGATCAGTTGGTTTATGAAATGAGCAAATGCTTGGTGCTGAAGGAACCTGCATTTATCCCAATCCTCTGAGTCATAATGAAAGAGGCTGAGGCCCAGAAAATGAAGTAATTTGATTTTTTCAATATTTACAAATTGAAATCTAGTTTTTAAAGCTCTCCATGTATAAAATATTATCAAATGTAAAACAATATTGAAACTAATTGTTAGACTTGGTACTAAACTCATGAGTTGCTTCAGAAAATATACAAATAACTATGTCTTTAAATCTCATTCCTCCTCCAATACAATATCCACACTCTCACACACACACCTACCCACACCCACACACACAATCTTCAAACTTTTTTTTTTTTGGTTGTTATATTCTGTTATTGCTTTAGATATGACTTTTTAAAGCAAATTGGGAGAAAAGCCCTACCCAAATTTCTGCTATTAATATATTTCATTTGGTGGTTTTATTGTACAAATGGAACTGCTTAATAGAAATTAAGGTTTATGTTTATAAAATTTCAAAAAATTATGCTACCCATCAAAAATATAATAGTTTGCTTTTCATAATGAGAGGTCAGTGAAGGAACAGGATAAGAGGAATTTTTTTTTTCCTTTGGTAACTGATATTTTTTACTTCAATATAAGTTAGGTAGATATTACGTGATGGAATAGTTGAGGCCAAAGAAAGTGCAAATTAAGGGAGTTTTACTTTCTCCTAGTTGCCCATTGCCCACAACATGTAATCAAGTACACTTGGGATTCTGTCATTCAATTAATCATTCATTCATTTAAGAAATGTTTACTTGGGGCAGTGCAAGGTGGTAGACATAGAGAAAGACTCAAGGAACTCAAGTTTAGTGGATGAAAGAAAGAGACAAATAAATTAACCATTATTTTTTTAAAAGAAACCCCAACTGAATTCTCATTTGAATATGAGTGTTATTTGTTTCTTCCTCCAAGATCTAATGTATTCAGGAAAGGTGTAAGCTTGTTAACCAAGATGTTTGCAAACAATAAAATATTTCTCTCTCACTCACCCAAATTAACATTTTATAAACACATTTTCTGACACCTACATCCTATGAACTGTGTTCAAATAACTCAAACTTCAAACGGCAATTACATATACACATAAGCATATATACATACATCTGCCTCTTTAGAGAACCATTTTAGATTATATTTAGATTGAGAAAGGATCTTAGAGATCTAGGCTTCAATGGTCTTATTTTACCGAGGAGGGAGATGAAGTCCAGACAGATTGGCATTTTGCCCAAGGTAACCAGTTAGAAGCTGATATTCAGAATTCTATATAGAATTACAATTATCGTAATTCCATTTTACAGTTTGTTCAGTTTTTCCACAGAAAACACACACATACACATCCACAAATTCCTCTGTCTCAAATCAGGAACTTGTGCTACATTAAACCCAGAAGGCACGGCTGGGCACTGGAGCCACATGGATCAGCTGTCCATCTCCTTAACTGTATCATCTCCTCTTTGTGCCTGATGTCCTCAGGCTACTAGGGACCAAGAAATAGGAAAAAAAGATTAAAAAATGACTCTATTGAAGCCAGCATAGATTTTCAAAGTTTACTACCTATGATTAAAGTCAAAATATCAAATCAAAACTCTTACAAAAAAATCAAAGTGATAAACTTTCATCAAATTTTTAAAAATATTTCCAAAGTCTAAAGAAGGAAAACACTGCTCCCCCTTTAAAAAGATTTTTACTTTCAGCTGATATAGAAAAATCAACTGATGTGAATGGCAAGATCTAAGAACTAATTGGAGAACTTTGGTCTGTCCAAAGACTAACAGTTACACTTATTTATAAAAATGCAGATCTCTATTATTTTTAGCTTGTTAATGACATCTTTGAGCATCTGGATTTTGAGTTTGTGCTCAAGTTAAAAACTCCTACTGCTTGTGATCGTAATACACGCTCATGTTTCAAACAATTTTTAAAGAATTTTAGAGTTGGAAGACACCTTGGAGAAAATGTCTGGTGGTAAAAAGAAGACAGGCTTGGGAGTCAGTATGTTGGCTCTTCTAATAGGTAGATTTGTAGGCTTAAAGAGTCACTTTTATCTCCCCAGTCTTCCCCTACATAGTAGAGTTAATAATAACATTGGGCTGTTATAAGGATTATTGACAAGATATATAAAATATCTAGCACATAATAGATGTTCATAAATTAGAGCTATTGTTACTTACTCTAGTTCTAAATTCCCATCTGACCATGAGTTTGAAAATGTACAGCAGCAAGGGAATGAAAAGGAACTAAAGTTTGTTTCTTAGCAACTAAGGGCCAGGCACATAATAAATAGCAGCAGCAGTTTCTTTCACTGACCACTCATCATGTGCCGGCAATTTACTAGATGCTTTACTACATTATCTTATTTAATCTTCCCACATGCCCTGATGAGGTAGAGATTATCACCTCAATTGCACAAAAGAGTCAGAGACTCAGAGAGGTTAAGTCAATGTGCCCAAGGTTACACAGCTAACAAGCAGCAGAACCAGGACTAGTAAGAGGGGCAGAAGAAATGACCAGAGGCTGCCCTAAGACTCTCAGAAGCAACTGGAAGAGAAGTGCAACAGACAAGTTTTTCCACCATGAGCACGTTAAGAACGAGGCTAGGGCTTATTAAGGATATAAGCCCAGACTTAGGACAATTCCTGGAACACAGTGAGTGCTCAACAGATAGATGTGTGTGTGTTATAATGAATTGGGATGCAATTGGCAATGTGGGCAATCACACTCACTCAAAGCAAAGTCTTTGTGATGACAGCAAACATAAAAGGTAGAAAAGTAGTAAGAACGTTCATGTATAAGGATGATAGTCACAGATTAAAAATCATATATATCTATTGTCTGATAATTATTACTGTGTTCATAGAGGGTTTTTTTTTCCCATTATATTGTTATATAAAGATTTCAGTCACTGTGAGTGGTTTCACTTTAAAAAGTGGAGGACAATGATGAGGATACACACACACACATACACACACACAAGCATCTATATTTGGGGCTTAAAATTCATTCTATTATATACATATATGGAAAAAAATCTACAGGAAAGAAAATTCTCTGCGAAAGTTGTAAGAATGAATCAAAAGCTTAGTTTTCTTTTATTCAAATAATACCTATGACTTAAAGTCATGTATGTCAAAATCAATTCATAATTAAAGTCAGATATGTACAACTACATTTATACAAGTGAAACCTTAGTAATTTGATAGTTTGCTCTTTTTTTTTTTTCTTTTTTGGAGGAAAGGATATAATGAACACAAAGAGAACCTTTCTCTATCAGAATTTTTTTTAAAAATAACTTAGGTCAAACTAAAATTCCCCACAGCAACAACCTACATATGTAGTAGCCACATGCAGTGACTAAATTGTGTTTATGCTTTTCTTACGCAATGGGGTTTATTGTGACAATTTGTCTACTAAGAATTGCACCAGAAAACTGCCTATTCATTTTCTATATTCTGTTTGGTAAACAAAGCATGACACAGAGTAATATAAAAGAAAAATATAATCCCAGGATGCATTTACAATCATTTCAGAGAACTGCTCTAAATTGTCTTAGGCCTGTGGCATTAGCTTTCAGAAGGACATTTAAATACTGCCACATGCTGTTCATCTGTGTGTCCTGCAGTCTGAGAATACCAGGTCCTCCCTTGGCCTCAATAGAAGGCCGAGTCACAAGTACTGACAGGCTTATGGAGCTGTTAATTCCCAAAAGCACCAACTGGTTTTGAAAAAGGGAAGTATAACAATTTTAAGAACATAATAGCAATTTCTAACTAAGATTTTATAAAGCACACAATTGTAGTCAGGACAAAGCAGTCTCCATGAGCACATTGTTTCCTAATAAAGGAGCAGAGACCTTACCAGAAAGATTTTATGTACAATGTATTGAATTTATTAATGTGTTAGAATTTTTTTATTTTACAAATTCCATAACATTCTCTTTATTGGTGCTAATTCTATGTGGTTACCACATAGAAATCTAGTTCTCTAAATATATTAGTTTGAGCATATCTTCATGTACTCCAAAGACAAGTATATATACCTCATCTAAAAATAGTATAACATCCAGATGCCTATAATATACTTCTGGGTAGAGATCATGTTTTATTCAGCTTTGTCCTTCCTGTGACTGGTAAGAGAAGAGATGCTAAGAAAATGCTTGTTGAATGAATAAAAGGATGCATGAATGATGAAGCACAGTTCCAAATTTTAGAAATTTCTAAAGAGTGAATACCACGTCCTCAAAGAAACTACCCTTTACTTTTAGTTTCCTTTTTTATGAAAATAATATACATATATGGAAAGCTACAAAGCTAGTTGTCAGTTTTACATCCTTCTCTCATGAGGAGCAACATTGCCAACCAAAATAAAGGCACTGAATCATTGCTGAATTTAATTATTTTGACCAAAAAAAAGATGAACTAGGGTGTGTTATTCTATGCTCTCATCTGAAGCCCTTAATTTTGAAATCTGTGGTATACAGCATTCCAATGGTAAACACATAAGTGGTAAACTGCAAAAATCTTATGTGCATGCAGCATAAATAGCAGTAACTCACTTTTTGATTCATTTGTTCATTCACTCAAATATTTAAAATCTCTGATGTGGTAAGAGAAGATTAAGTGCTGGAGGGAAAAATATTGACTGGTCTCATTTTAAACTCATGATCACTAACTTCAAATGGGTCTTAGTGCTCCCAAGCTATCCTACTATATGCTACTCAACTTGCTCCACTAGATGACAACGTTAACACCTCTCCTCTCTCTACAAGCATTCAATATCTTCAGCCCCTCCTCAATCTCAGTTGATGATTTTGCTTCTTGTTTTACTGGGAAAATAAATCAACTGGAAGAGGCTTTGCACAGGCTCTCACCTCCCAGAGGTATCATCAACTTGTGTTCTTGTGCTCTGCCCTTCCTCGTGTTATTTTGGAAGAACTGTATGGCTCACACCTGAGGCCCCAACCTCTGTCTCCTACTCAAGACCACAGCTCCTGTAGCTGTCCAGCCTTGCTCCTACATCACCAATTGTCCCCTTTCTACTAGACTGTTTCCATCCGCACACAAACACATTATAATATATCCCATCTTAAAAATATAATACAAAACAATAAAAACTTGATCCAACCTCATCCTGTATCTACCAGTCCAATTCTTTACCTGCCTTCACAAAAAAACTCTTCTCAAGAATTATCTGAACCATGCTACTCTTAATAAAAGGGGTACCACCCCAAAAAGGCAAATATTGATTCTCACAGGCAAATAATTCTTACTCTTTTTATACATAAAGCATAGATGTAGATACCACACATAACAGAAGTATAATATATGCTATATTAGAATTTCATGGAGGGGGAGGGTTAGGAAAAAATGTCTCTAATAAAGCTCCTTAGGGAAGTGATAATGAAAAAAAGGTCTCAACACACTATCTCAGTGTCCTCTCTTCCCATTTGTTTCTTGAGCCTTCTCCAATCTGACTTTCATTACCAGTATCCCATAGAAATTGCTATTGTCAATGTCACCTTTGCAAAATCCAATGTCTCCATATTGCTAAATCCAATGGCCAACTCTTAGATGAAAACTATAGGCATAACTGATCACTTCCTCTTTCTTCAAACACTTTCTTGACCTATAGGACAACATGTGTGCTTGGTTTTCCCCCTAACTCACTGGCATCTCCTTCTCAATCTTCTTTGCTGGTTCCCCTTATCTTCCAACCACTCTCCAAACACTGCAGTTTCCCTGGGTTCAATCTTGGTCCTCATCCAGTTCCATGGTATTAAATACCATCTCTCCACTGATGATTTTCAAATACATATCTGCAGCCCAGACGTCACTCCTGAAACCTCCTATATTCAACCGTCTAAGCATTTCCACCTGAATTCCTATTAGGCATCTCAAACCCAATCCAAGTTCAAATCCCTGCTCTTGATTCCCAGTGCACAGCCTGCCCCACAAACCCACTTCTCTCTCTGTCTTCTCCCTTTCGTAAAAGGCAACTCTGTCTTTCTAATTGCTCAATCCAAAAACAGTGATGTCATTCTTGGCTCCTGGTTCTGTCATACCCCACGTCTAATCCATCAGCAAATCCTGGCAACTCTGTCTTTAAAATCAAGGATCTCTAGCAATTGGAACCCTTGAGAATGAACGGATAAAAACACAAGGGATCCTTGTACAACTGGATTGCAACCACATCTCAATATACCACCAGTACTGCTGTGGTCCAAGCCACCATCATTTCTGGCTTCTACTTTTACAGTATCGGGTCATCTGGTCAGCCCAGCCCTCTTGTAGTCTATTTTCTACACAACAGCAAGAGAACTTCTACTCACATCTAAGTCAGATCATGTCATTCCTTAACTGGCTTTCCATCTCATGCAGAGTAAAATCCAATGTCTTTATCATAGCCCACAAAACCCTACTGCTCCTCTTTATACAATGCACACCAGCCACACTGGCCTCCTTGTGAAACTGCTCATTCCTTGGGTTTTTTCCTACTTGCAGCTACTTCTATTTGGATATCCCTCCAGAGATTCTCATGGCCCACACCTTCACTACTCTCAGGTGTCTGCTGCTTAAAAAAATCACCTTATCATAGACCTGTTCACACTATACACAACAGCACTGCTTGTCATTTTTTATTTCCCCGGCTTGCTTCATCTTCACTCCCCTCCCCAGCACTTATTATCATCTCATGAAGATATTTATTTATTTTCCTCCTTCTGTTGGCATAAAAATTGGTGGAATATTATGCCTCCTCCCACTGGAATAGAAGTTCCTTGGAGCTTTTGTTGTTTGTTTCACTGCTGTACCCAGGGTGTCTAGAACAGTGTCTAGCACATAGTAAATGTTCAATAAATATTTGTACAATAAAAAAGAGAATTCAACATCTGAATAAAAGATGACAACTACTATTTTTTAAAATAAAACTGGATTTTAATTTCCCTTCTTGGAGTAAAATCTCATGTTCTTATATGTGTTTGGCAAGTAAAATTATAAGATGTGAAAAAATATCTAACAAGTCACAGAAATGGAAAGGAAACTCTGCTTTGGATACAGTGATTTCCTTTGGCTATTTCATGTAGCATATTTTAGGAGAGACCAACATTTAAATAGCATCCTCAAACCAACAGAGACTTCTACACTGGTAAAAATTATAAAAGTGTTCTGTGTTGGCTACTCAAATACTTTTTAGATTTTTTCTTTCTTTTCTAGAACTAAACATTTAAGTCAGAATGAGAAAATGTTGGACTCAGGAAACAGGACTTCAGAAGAACTATAAATGATTAAAATGTCCAGTCAGCATATAGCCATCTTTCAGAAAGCTAATGCAATTAATACAAAACTTCTTAAATAAGATACATCAGTGGGGAAAAAGACCAAATTTGGACAAAAGCTTATCCAGTGAAGAATGCTGGTATTCCTCCCATTCTTTTCTTTTACTTCCCTTCCTCTCTTTTAATCCTAATGTTTAAAATTCTCTACTTTAAAATTAGTAGTCAATCATGGTAATACTTTCTTATTTAGATTTAGCACATTTTATTTGAATCTTCAGAGATTTCTGCCAGAAAGCTAAAATCTTAGTTCTCAAATTTCCTCTCTCTTTAAAATGTCTTTGCCAGCTCAGATGGGAAAAAGTTTAATTCAATTCAGTTGATGACTCAGTTGGTGATAATGACGCAATTCAATAAATTATAGCTCTCTGCTCTTTCATCTTACCCCCATCTCTAGTATTGACATTTCTTTTTAAAGCCTTTCTGTTATCGAAGAACTCTAAATGAAAAGTAGAGCTCTAAGTTCTGAGGGAAGTACACAGTCAGTAAAGCAGCATCAAGAAGGAATCTTTTCTTCTGTTCGGGTAGCAACTTGATGTCCTAGTTTAAAACATCACACATCTGACAGCATGTGTACAAGAACAGAAATGTGAAAATATTTACATCATGATGCATTTATATCAAGCATGGGGAGAGCACACACACTGGTAAAGGGTAAATTGCTGGGTAAGGGAGCAAAAATGTGCACTGCTCCAGTTACTATAGCCTGGAGAAGATGTGGATTCCATAATTGGCTCTGCCACTCAATAGCTATGTGACCTTAAGAAAGTTAATATAATTTCTCTGAGCCTCACTTTCCTCCTCTATAAAATGGGGATAATACTTCCCATAAGGTGGTTGTGAAGAGCAAATGATACAGTGTAGGTAAGTGCTTAATATGAGTATTCACAAAATGGTGTTTGATGTTGGAATTATTATCATCTTCCAGTCTTCCTCACCTTCGTGTTATTTTTTTTCCAACACAACTAATTATCCCCAAAAGGAAACCTAAGTAGGGAATCTCCCTCTGTCCTTCCAGGACCAGGAGTGAGTAGTAAGCACAATAGTAGTGCCAAATCACCCTAAATTCCAAGATGATGGAAATCTGACCCCCATGTTTTAGGAAGGTGGTAGAGAAGCAAAGCTTAGCTTGGGCTGTCTTTCAGGCTCTTAGAGAAAGAAAGACTAAGTAGAACCAACTCCCAATCTGCTATTTTGCAAATAATAAATTCAAAAAGACAAGAGAATGCAGAAATATAAAAGGCGAAGATCAAGATAATAAAAATTTAATTAATAAATTAAATAAAAATTTAATGGTAATAATAATTTTTTCTAAAATTGAGAACTCAGTTCATAAGCTTACAGACAGCCCAAAAGACCAACTCATGTCAGAAGAAGTTTAGAAACTGAATTATTTCTCCTCCTATGACAATGGGCTGCCGAAAAAAATCAATGAAGCATATTGCTTGATGAACAAAGGACTTTCGTTTCCTGTGCTTTCAATTAAAATCTTTTCAGAAAACTGTCAAGGAAAAATGAAGAATTTAAATTTTGTTTAGCAAAAAGATTTGGTTCTCATTTTTCCATCAAGGACAATGAGAGATTCTAGAAGTTGCAGAAGAAAGTTGAAAGTATTCACATCTCTCTCTAAAGCCTTCCCTTCCTTTCCCTCTGAATGTCCTTCAAGATGTATTTCAGGTTCTGTTTCATTCCTTCATTCATTAAATACAGACTGCGGGCCTACTATCTGTGAGGCACTCACAAGGGAATCCCGGGAAAACAGGAACAGGTAAGTCAGATCAAGTTTCTGTCTTAATGTACTTGATATTCTACCAGGAAAGACACACATTGCACAATGGATTAAACTGTTAATTAATTACAATTTTGGTAAGTGTTAAAATATGAGGCACAGGAAACTAGGATAATATTTAATGGGAGAAATGATCTGGTCTTGGGGGTTACAAAGACTTTTTTTCCTAATTGATATATCATAGCTATACATATTTTGGGATATGTGATATTTTGATACATATATACAATATGTAATAACCAAATCAGGGTAATTGGGATACCCATGATTCAAATATTTATCTTTTTTTTTGTGTTGGGACATTACAATTCTTCTAGCTATCAGGAAGACTTTCTCAAGGAAGTGGTTTTGCCAAGTTTTAAGAATGGACAGGGGCCTAAAGTGGGCAGAGGGAGGTCAATAAGCAAACTTTCTTGATGGGGTCATGTTCATTACAAAATTATGATGTATTAATAATATGGTAAGGAAATTCTTGCCTTCCATTAAAGACATTAAAACTTACTGCAACAGTATTTCTCCCTATTATCCTTGCTCTCTGCAAAGGTGGGGACAAAAAGCAATAATGAAACTACATTTAAAAGTACTAGCCAACTGCCTTCAAGGAGTTATGAAAACTGACCAGTCAGAACTGGCCTCACTACCCTGAGCCCCACTGCCCAGGTGACGCAGAAAGAAGACTCAAGGGGATGTGAAACCTCAGACTTGCCCTATCCCTGGAGGGAAGCTTTATCCTCCAAACCCTAGAAGTGGAGAAAGAGTCGTTTCCCTCTTTAGGAGCCTACCAGAGAATTATTCAGAAACAAACCCTGGGGGGAAGCTCCCAGAAGGAGTAACCAAGACCTTGTTTTCTGCCTAGGTACTTGCTGAACTGGCAGAACTCTCAGGGCCAAGGCTAAAGCTCTGCTGGTAGGGCTGCCTAAAAAGAAGGGGTTGTTAACAGCAACAGAAAGGTTCGTGTGAGGCTAAACACTGCCCAGCAGGCCAGGGAAACACACCACACACGGTCTACACCATAGACCATCACCAAGCAACAGACAAGAGGAATGAACTTTAGTGAAGCCAAGGCCACCTCCCTACCACCAACAAGCAGCCAGTCACAGAGGCAATCAATGGCTCTGTGAGCATATAGAGTCTGTAGACATTCAAAGAGAAATCAAAGGGGTATGTATATAACAACAGACCTCGTAATCCACTCTGCCACAACCCCTGGAGCCACAGACAGTTCTAGCTGGAATTAGGGGTAGAGAGAACAAACTCTAAATTGAGACTGAAGTTTAAACATAAACACAATTGAGTCTTAAAAAGCAAAGTGAGACTGTTCTAACAGCCAAAAGTGACTAGGAAGTTGTATCAGATTATTAAGATGTCATTAAAAAAGCCTGTGTAGGCCGGGTGCAGTGGCTCACGCTTATAATCCTAGCACTTTGGGAAGTCAAGGCCAGAGGATCACTTGAGGCAGGAGTTTGAGACCATCCTGAGCAAGAGCAAGACCTCATCTCTACAAAAAACAGAAATATTAGCCAGGCACAGTGCCGTGTCTATAGTCCCAGCTACTTGGCAGGCTGGAGCAGAAGGATCGCTTTGAGCCCTGGAGTGTGAGGTTACAGTGAGCTATAATGCACTCTATCCAGGGCAACAGAGTGAGATCCTGTCTGTCTCAAAAAAAAAAAAGAAACCCTCTCTAGAAAGACATGGCATTCAAAATAGGGAAGTTTGAGTGTAGTTCTGGGAAAAATAAAGCTGTCTCATGTTTATACCCCACATAGTTCAGACTCCTTAAAAATGAGTTATAACCACAAAGTGACTATAAAGAAAACAATGATGATATTAGCACAGGAATAAAAAATGAAACAGGATAGACACCCTGAAACAGATGCAAGCATATATGGAATTTAACATATGGCAAATGAGGTATTTCAATTTAGTGGGAAAAGAATCTCTTACTAAATAAATGGTGCTGATATAATGGGTATCACTCTGGAAGAAAAAAAAACAAAGTTAGATACCCATCTCATACTTTCTAAAAACACATATTCCTGGAAAAGATTTTAACATAAAGTATAAAAACTAAAATTGTTAAAAATATAATCCAGAATATTTATATGACTTTAGAGTGAGGGAGATTATAGCAGGAAATCCACCATCTATGAAAGAAAAAGACACACTTGAATAAATAAAAATCTTAAGAAATTATTATGGCAAATGACATAACAAACAAAAGCAAAAGACAAACAACAGTCTGGGAAATATTTGTAATACTGTATGACAAACATTAATATCCCTCATGTGTGAAATGCTCCTAAAAAACAAATAACCTACTAGAAAAGTAAGCATAGGAGATGACTGGGGCATTCACGGAAGAGGAAACCTAAATGACCAACACAAACTTATGAAAAGAAGCTCAATTTCACTTTCAGTCAAGGGAAATCTAAATTAAAATAAAAATGATGTACTTGTTTTTACTTATCACTTTGGCAGAAATTTAAAAAATAATAATAAAAATTAAAAGTATACAGTCCTGATGAATAAACAGGCATTCTCAAACATTAAGAATGAGAATCACTGTAAACTTTTGAGAAAGCAATATAGCAATATCTACCAAAGCAGACAGATCTTGTGACCCAGAAATATGACTTTGGAGATGTGATCATCCATGATAGCATTAAAAGCACGAGAACATAAGGATATATAAACAAGAATGTTTTTTGAGGCATAGTTTTTAGTAGAGAAAGAAACCTGGAAACCACATGAATGTCCATTAATAAACAATAAGAGATGAAAGACTAAATGCCCGCACTTCCAAACTGAAAAATTTTATTCAGCTGTAAAATAAAAATAAATGCGATGCATTTATCTGAAAGAATGTTGAGTAAAAACACAAATTGCAAAACAATTATTTTAAAAGCCACTCATAGTCATACAAATCTTTATACACTTGGAGCAAGGTATGGAACTGTAGTCACTAAACTGTTACCATCAGTTGCCTCTGGGGCCTGGCAGGGGAGGGCGGAGCCAGGGAACGGATTATTAGTTCGTTTCTGGATTGCTTCATTTGTTCTAAGATTATATATCAGCTTCATCATGAAAAGTGAGAAAAAAATATTGGGGGAGGGGAAGGGAAGGACTACTTAATTTTTTAACCTACTGAAAATCTAATACAGTAAGCATTCAATACATATTTATAGAATGAGGGAGGAAGGGGCAGGAGGAAGATGAAGTAGGTTATAAATAGATTTGTAAGGGGTAAGAAGATAACTAGATAACTATAAATAGAATGACAATTCATTGTAGAGTCTATTAATAAATGTTGTGAAGGAAGTAAAAAATAGATACTTGATAAAGCTGGCAAAAATAAGAAAATGAAAAAAGTTTTTAAAAAAGTAAAATAAATAGCAGACACCAATGAAAAGGATAAAAACAACATAGTAGTTACTCCCAATATATAAAAGAATTGAACTTCCCTATCAAAACAGATTTTTCATGTTGGATTTAAAAACTCAGCTAGGTGTTATTCTCCGGAAACATCAAAAACAAAGTAAACATAAATCAACAAAAGTAATCCTATTCACAATCTCCAAAAAAATCATAAAATATTTCTTAATATGCCTATAAGAAATGCGTATGATTTTATGATAAAAGTCACAAAATATTATTGAGAACATAAAAATACATAAGAAAACAGAGAAATGTTCCATTTTCTTGGATAGGAAGATGAACTGTTGGAAGGATGCCAATTCTCCCTAAAATGATGCTTAAATTCAGTGTAATTCAAATCAATACTCCAACAGAAGTTTTTGATGAAACCTGATTCTAAAGTACACTCAGTTCTATAAAACATAGATTAGCTAAGGGAAATCAGAACAAAAATCATCAAGAGGGCTTTATTCTACCCTATATCAAAATAACTGTTCCATGAGGAAAGGAGTTTAGTGGAAAGAATCTTTATTGCAGATTTGCACTACCAAAGCAACACTTTGTAAAACTGGAAACCTCCTAAATGTCCATCAAACTGGTTTAACACATCAAGATAAATCCAAAGAATAGAACACCATGCAGTAAAACTCATGAACATTCACTGGCACTGGAAAGCTATTTCTAATAGTTATAAAGTAAAAAACAAGATACATAAAAAATGGTAAATTTCCACCTAGAAAAAAATATCTAGAAGTATGTATTAACCAGGCTAGTATTGATGGGAGCTGGAATTGTGAGTGGACTGTATTTTCTCATTCTCAAATTTTTTATCAATAAAATATAACTAAAAAATAAGATGAAAAATCATACATAATATATTTTTTTAAAAACACTGAACAATTTTACATACCTTAAGTATAGCATTAAGGTCCAAATTGACGATAGGATGCTGAAGCCAGTATAGGTGGCCAGAGGTTGGAAAGAAGGCAAACAGAGTGAGGGAGGGCGTGGGAAGCTTTGCTTTGCTCACGGGGCCTTTCGAGAGGAAACGAGTGGGATGGTACATGGGGCAGCATTGAGAAAGCAGTTATTGACTAGGGAATCCTTAGAATGTTAGAAATGTACCCCCACGATCTTTATTTTAATGGTTCATTAATAAACCTAACATCTGTAAATTTACTGAAACTTCTAAATTATAATACCATGTGAACAAGTGCTATAATTTTAAAATGTAGGCAAAATTAGTCAGTCAAATTAATATCTTATGGATTTAAAACTTCTCTACAATGAAATAGAGTAGCATTTCCTTAGTCTAAAACTATCTACTTTAAGGCTTAATGGTTGCTGCCCCTTGGTGGTTGTATTCTAGAATTTAATTTAATTTAATTTAATTAATTTATTTTTTTTAAGACAGGGTCTCAATCTTTTGCCTGGGCTAGAATGCACTGGCATCATCATAGCTCACTGCAACCTGGGCTCACGCGATCCTCCTGCCTCAACCTCCTGAGTAGCTGGGACTACAGGCATGTGCCACCACACTCAGTTAATTTAAAAAAAAAATTTTTTTTTTGTAGAGACAGGGTCTTGCTAGGTAGCTCAGGCTGGTCTCAAACTCCTGGCCTCAAGTGATCCTCCCACTTCCGCCTCCCAAAGTGCTAGGATTATAGGTGTGAGCTACTGTGCCTGGTGTGTACTCTAGAATTCTAAAAACAATTCCACGTTCTCCTAAGTTGTAATTAAATATACATGTATATGTATATGTATATGTATATATATTTTATATCTGCATCTACTGTCATTGTAGGTCTTCATTGTAGAGCTGAGAAGGTCTATATTTCTAGATAGAAAAGTTTTCATTTCTGTTAGCCTGTATCCATATATGGATGTGATCCTTTGGTTGTTATAGTTTGCCTTCTTGAGACCACTTTGATCACATCTTTGCTATCAAATAACAACCAGGATGAGTTATTTAGGAAAAACCAACTCTTCTCTCCCTACCCTCTAATCTAGGAAAGAGAAGCTCAGCATTGTGTTTCTAAAGGCTGGGATGACTACACACACACACACACACACACACACACACACTCACACAAAGGAGAAAGTAAAGCATCTTTCTCTTGCAGGATCTTAAGGTAGATTACACTAGTGGATCCCTAAAAATTGGAGGGTAGGAGACGGAGATGAGTGCTTTAAGGGGAGAAGCACAACCAGAAGGGGAGATGGGGGAATACTGAATCTAATATTTAAGGCACAGGGTATAGGGGTTTGAGGGATTCCTGTGCATGGTAGAAAGCCAGCTTCCACTTGTCCAGGTGGGATCTTGCTGCAGAATGCCTGTGGAACATGCCTCTCAGCCAGGGTCTCAGTGGTTAGTTCAGTGCTATCCCATGAGAGGCATCCCAGAGTCCAAGCAAAGGAAAGCACCTAACCGATGTCAGAGGACCAGGCGGGGGCCCAACCACTGCAGAGCAGAAGAACTGCAGTAATAACCACAATCTTATGGACTTAGGCCTCACATTTCCTCAGTTTTCCGGCACTATAAATGCCTGGAATTTCTGTGTGATTTCAAAGGGAAGGGAGGAAGCTCTAAGGATGACTAAGACTGAGTTTATTATAGCAGGTGAAGAGATGCTCAGAGCAGACAGTTTGTGTACTTAAGAGAAATAAAGGAAAAGACATTCCTTGCACCTTAATGTTGTGAACTCTAACTCAAGTTGATGACACAGTATTCTGGATACAAACATACCACTGTTTTGCACAAGGGCAAAGTAATGTTTCCCACTTTGTTTCCAATACACTTATGATTGATATCCAGGATTTTTCTGGCAGCTTTTTCTTTAGAAATGCGTTGGACTACTATTCTGAATGGTCTACTGAGACTCTCACTACCATTTTCTTATTTGTAACCTAGACTTCAGACCACACCATTTTACAAGCATGCTTTCACATGAGTTTCTCCTAACACATCACTCTTACACGTGTCAAAAGTGAAGCTCATCTGTTACTTTTCTACCCATTCACACAGTTTCATGACAACACCTAGCAAATGGGCATTGCGTCTTCTAAATTTACTTGAGTTATCATCTAGAAAAAAGTTAGGGACACAAGGGCACTTGAGAAATAGTCCCATCATGATGCTTCCTCAGAGACAGGAATGATCCTGTGGACAGTGGGCAAGACAGGGCAAGTGGATGGGGGTAGACATCTGTGACAACATTTTTACTCCCTCCACTCTGGCACACATTTGGGGACAAAGAGTGAAGGAGGAGCAGGGAACAAGTGAGGTTGTACCCCCTCCAAGAAAGGTGGCGTTTAGAAAAACATCACTGTTGACTTGCAAAAACCTCAGATAATGACTAACTCCTTTTATAAAAGTGATCAGTTCGTTAATTTAAAGTTAATTAATGTAGAGCTTTGAAGGCAATTATCATGCTTTTTTTAATGACAATGAACATGACTCAAATGAATCCTACTTATAAATCCCTGGAAATAAAATGGTCATCTCTGTGTAATCCCCAACACCAAGGACGCTACACCTTAAACATACCTTTCAGATCTATTCCTTGATGGTAAAGAAGTCATAAACATTAAAAAATTACTGGGATTATTATTAATGGTTATGTGCTTACTATGTGCCTGACACACCTATAAATCCTCTACTCAGATTATCATTTATTCCTCACTATAATTTTATGTATGATAGATAATGTAATTTATCTTCATTGTATAGATGTGGAAACTGGAGTTCAAGGAGGTTAAGTAGCTTCCCCAGGTCACCCAGACTGTGTTATAAACCTTGGCACTCCAGATCCACGCTCTTAACTACCTCCTATAACATAGCCAATGCTGGAAGTTAACAGCTAGTACAAAAAACAAGTGTTAGAAGAGCCTCAGAGGTGCTTTCCCTGAGGAATGTGGCAGTCAAAGATGCCTTTGAACTCATAGGCTCTGAAAGAGGGAGAACATAGATCAAGCATCAGGTTACTCCTGGCCAGGGGAGATTTGTGAGCAAATGCACAGAAGGAGAATGTATTATTCATTCAGGGAATCCAAGATAGACTAAGATTTCTGAAGAAAAGAGAAAATTCCATGACTCTACTAGCCTCCCTCAACTTTCCTCTTGAGAACCTTTCTGATCTGTGGCCACATGCTCTGCAAAGACCTGACTTTTGTTTTCATTCATCTTCTTCCTAAAGTGGTATTAGGTGACTTAAGGCAACTACAACATGAGACCCTTGGTCCAAAATTAGCAGTGTTTGGGCAAAATAAGGTCAGAACAGGACTAGTACATTTCTTCTCCCTATCCCTCACTGGAGATATACTACTGACACATTTCTGCTCACTGGAATACAGTTTTCCTCTCTACAGAAGCATTTGGTAGGAGCAAGAGTACATGTGAGTACACACGGAGATAGGAGAACTGGCCCTCACAGGGACATTTGAGCATCATACCTAGTTTCTTTGTTTAGCAAGAAAAACTAACATTCTGATGTTAAGGATATGAGATAGCACACTGCACTATTAAGGGTGCATATTCATTAGGAGACCTTAAAAACATGCATTCCTTTCATCTAAAGGTATGGAGGAAAACCTGAGGAGCCCCACGTGGGAGGCAACATGACATAGGGGAAAGAAACCGTCCAGACTCCTCATTCCTCATAATTGCTCACCATACTCCGCCTATTTTATTTTACAATGCTTATCCTACTTCTTTTCCACTGCCTCTGCCACTCTTTGAGCAGGAGAATAGAAGACTATGGCAGGGAAGTTAGGTATGTGGATTTTAGCCCACTAATGCTTAATGAAGAGCTCTACTTAAGTGTGCTCAAAACATCAAAACATGAAGTCAAGACACTAATGGTATTTGAAATGTGCCTCCTTTTTCTTGACCACACCCTCTCCTGCCCGATCCCTAATAAACTGTGCAATCTTGTACAGCGCAGTTCACATCTTAAATTCCTGATCAGAGTGGAAGAAGTAATGAGCCCCAAGCTTCCTTCTAGTCCTAAAATTCTATGATCCATCCAAGGCTCATCCTAGCACTGTGAACCAGGTACCAAACAAGAACCAGAATATTCTGAGACTCTCTCACCCCTAGAAGCTTATAATCAAGTTGGGAAATAAAATAGATTCATTCTACAGGTATCGACTGAACAACTACCAGTGGTGTCAGGTCTTTGTGTGACACCGAGCTTGATGCTGGGTGGGGACAGAGTGGATACAGGACTCCTTTCCTTGTGGATTTTATCATTTAGTGGAGAAGACATTAAAAAATGAGGATCACAATAAAACTTACGAATGCTATGAAAGAGCAGAATATCTCAAACAGGCCTAATCGAGGGGGGAGAAATCCCATGGAGTGCTTGTTAAAGACACATATTCCTGGGCCCTAGCCAAACCTTGGGAATCAAAATTTTCACAAAAGTCCCCCTTAATTTTTTTTTTTAACCTAGTGATTTCCATTAGTCACCTTTGAAAAACATGGTGATCAAGAATGAGCAAGACACTATGGGAACTCATACCCAAATGAAACAATCAGTAATAGGATAGTCTAGGATTAAAGTACCTACAGGAGAGTCATATATAACAGTGGTTCAGAGTACAAGCTCTGGAGTCACACTGCTAAACTTCACATCTCAGCTTCACCACCAAGAATGGAGATGATAATAATGCTAGCATTGCTCTGAGGATTAAGTGAGTTAATCTTTGCAATGTGAGTATATAGACAGTAGCACAATGATAGAACCAGAAGGCAAGTCATAAGAGATTCATAATATGATACACGAGGCTTCCCTATTCTCCCATCTGGGATAATACGGTAAATGTAATAAATATAATAATTACCAAACGAAAAAAGTAGTTTTGTTTCTTCTATAAAAAGCAAAATAGAAAGTTGGAGAATGAAAAATCAGATCACGCTATAATCAAAAGGGAATTCTTTCCTATAAGAAATGGTATTTATGCTGATATTAAAGGCTGCATATGATTTAAAGAGAAGACGAGAATGAGAAGAAAAACAGAGAAAACTAAAGACATGATGCTGTTCACAGTCTATAAATGGGAGGCCTGTAGCTTATCCCTAGTTCTGTCACTAATTAACTATGCCCTTTTGATTAAGTTAGTTAATTCTCACAGGCCTAAATTTATTTTTCTGTGATATACGGTTTTGTGAATTATCTTATAGTTATAGGGTTATTCTGTGTTTTGATCATCTTGACAGTCCTTCCAGTTTAAAGATTCTAGAGGCACTGCTATACATATTTGACCCACTAGATGGCAATATATGGCTTTGTAACAGGATGTCTTTTTCACAGACTCTTAAAGATATCTAATAATCAAAGGAGCATATTTAAGGTTCTCCAGAAAACAGATGGGTAGACAGTAACTAATTCCTCATATTGAGGTCATTAATGAGATTTATAAAATAAAGAGAAAGCAGATGTTTTAATCCCTTTGATTTAGACCCACAGATGTAAAAGGATCTTTGGGAGGACATTCTAGTTTAACCCTTTACTGCCAGAGAGAGTTATTTCATGACAAAGAAGTAAACACAGAATGATGTGTATGGAGTCCAATTCTGAATCGAATAAATACATCTCAAAGACCTTCACCCTCAGTCAAATACACCAAGTAAGTTATTTTTAAACATTTTCATCATAAAGAGCCTATATATCCCACAATACTCCTCCACTAAATAAGAAAAGGAAAAAAGATCTATTTCCTTTTTAGCATGATACATTTTATAAAACAGTGTCAATTCATATTCCGGGGCATGATTTAAGACACCCTTCTTACCTGCTAAATGGGACCTCACACAGAGAAACATACTATTTGGAAATTAATAAACTGATAAAAAGTAAATGAATTAAAACCAACACACAGAATTAATGAAATGAGTGAAAGTTAAAGCAATATGTATAAACATAATTTTCAGATCTGGACTTAAGCATAAACGACCAGTATTTTACAAAAATAAGTAAGGCCCATTGTCAGGGTAAAGTTTCTCTTTCCTTCTTCATACAAATCTATATTTAAAGAACGTAGTATAAGAAATGAATAACAAAATAAGACTATTATGGAATTATATTAATGAGAACTTTACAGAGATTAGAAAAGCAATTTAGACCAGTGAAACTTAAGTAGCTCCTCAGGTCTTTTGGAAACACATTCATTCAATCAGCAAATCAGTCATTCACTCATTTTACAAATATTAAAGAATACTTATGCAGTAACCATTCATTGTTTTTGATTACTCAGCATGTAAATTTTCTTCCTGACAGTTCCTATATTTATTTTGGGGTGTTACTTTTTCCCTACTGATTACATGCAAGGCAATAGAATTATAATCAAGGACATTGCAATGCCCTGGCCACGGGGTGGGAATAAAACCCAGGCCAGGTCAATGGGACGGTTTTTTCCTGAAATTTAATTCTTGGGCAAAGATACGATGAGAGTAATGGGGTACATCATTTTCTAAGGGTAATGGTCTCACTGGATTATTGCTATCTAGGACTTTTTCTATAGTTTTGTTCTAGAGACATCAGGGAGGAAAAAAGGGGAATTTAGTTAGAGGGTATAAAGTTTCAGTTATGCAAGATAAACAAATCCTAGGGATCTACTGTATTGCATGGTGCCCATAGTTAACAATACTATATCGTATACTTAAAATTTTGCTAAGGGGGTAGATCTTGCATGCTATATTCTGATTATAAAAGAAAAATATAACAAAGAAGGGAGATGAAACATTTGGAAGTGATAAATATGTTTATGGCATAGATTGTGGTAATGGTTTCATGGTTTATCTCCAAATTCATCAAGTTGTATACATTATGTATAGCTTTTCATATAAAACAGCTTAATAAAGTGTTTACAAAAAAAAAAAAAAACTCATGCAAGGGCTAAAAAAGATAAAACCAAATGCTCTCTAAGACCCCCTCCAGTTCTGAGTTTTCTAGTATTAGAATGAACATTGTCAGCTAGAATTGCAGTATCAGTAAGGAAAACTGGCCTGATAACACAAAAGCTAAGTGAAATAGTGTACTTAGTTGTCGAAATGTATCCTCCCTGCCACACTACTTGTAAGGTACGGTTAAATACCTTTATTCCCTTTGTTTCTCATATCTGAGTCCTCTCTTAGAACTCAGTACAGGAATTTTCACTTTCTGACTCTCCAGACATGCCTTTTGCTGATACTACTGTCCTACTCATCTCTGGATCTCAGAGTTCACTTATAATACACCCAAAGTCTCCCATGTTCACATATATACTATACATTCTAATTTGGGCACTGACATGTCTTCTTCTCCTTCCTTCTATGCCCAGCATCACTGGCAGGAAAAGTACAAACTTTCCACCACCCTCATTTCACCTGAGCCACAGTGGCAGGAAAGAGATGTCTGTGGATGTATCAGAAATTTCTGGTGTCAGTGCACCAGGAACCCTTAGGAGTTGTGAAAATCTTAGGTATCCAACTTCTCACTCACCCCTGAATGAACAGCATTTGTCAACTAGGAAAGATATTTGCATGTAAATGACATTTCTAAATTGGCTATTTGTAGATTAGAGTATATTTCAGAGAAGGATAGGAAATCAGACCCTCCATACACACTCTCTTCACCACACATTTTATATTAAAAAGAAATTAAACAAAGGTTACTATCTAAAGGCTATGAAAGATAAAGTGAATAATGCTAAACCAAGTGTAGTATCTAAAGAATTAGAAAGAATTTAAAAATAATACCAATTAAAATGATAAAAACATCATAATATTAAAAGCTTGTCAATACCTTATGGAAAATTTTAAATAGCACTATAATTAGAAATAACAAATACAATTAGAAGTACATGTCAAAGTAGTCTTTATGACCCTAAAAAAACTTCAGATCTACATCACAAGTTATTGGCTTTCTTCACTATATTTTTCCAGCCTCTGTATCAATTTACTACCTCTATATAATATTTGGGCTGAATCACATGAAATTGCCAATATATGACCATTTTAAACCTACAAAACCACAATTTTATATAGATAAACCTAGTAATAGTCACGATTTAAATACTGTTTTCTATTACCTAGATGTTCATGAAATGAAACATTGTCAATAAAAATATCCTATTTTAAAATATTTCCAAAACATACAAACCATATATGCATATAAAACATATAAAGCATATAAACACACAGTGTGCAATTGGAGAGCAACTTTTAAAAATATCCTGCCTTAATTTGCAAATTCTAATCAGCATATTAAATGGACTTAATAATAATCCTCTCTACTCAATAACATTCCCTAGTTAGTAATCAGGAATAAACACCAATCAATGCCTATTGATGGCACTACAAAATTTGAGTATAAAATCAAATTTGACAGTAACTCATTAGCTATTATCACCATATGTAACAATTTCACCAGGTTCAAATGAACAGGTATCTAAAACTTAAAAGAGTTAATCCATTAAGTACAACCTTACTAAAAAGAATAGAACACTCATGTCAGGTTCTTTCTGTGTTGCAACTGAACTGTAGCTGATCTTTAGAGGAGATATATGGCAAAGTCAAACTTAGGTGATATAAAGTAACTATTTGGTGACAAGGTCATTCCATCCTAGATTCCTTATCCTCTCTTTTCTCATATTCTAGTTTTCTTTGTGAGCAACTGAGTCTTTGTGCAACCCCTTCCCATGCCCCAATCCAGTGAAATTTGAAACCTACAATCAATGACCCTTGGCATCCTAAGGACAAGATTAAACTACTCAGGGGAACTTGTTTCTTTGGAGATTTGCCACTTATCAATTCTCAGGTTAATAAAACAAAATTGGTTTCTAAGCTAGACAAATCAAAATTTCTCAGGTTGATGAGTTAAATATTTTTTCTTTCTTAAAAAAATTCTCTACAATGGTTTAAGTTTCTCTCCATATGAAAATTGATTCCATATCATAAAATAGTGACATCTAATTTGCTAAATATGTCATTCTACTTATCAATAGCCCATCACATTTCTCCTTAAAATATACCTGTGTTATCTTTAGCAAGAAAATACTCTTTTTTGTCTTTATTATTTCAGACAGAGGCATTTTCTTTGAATTTTAGTTACTTTATTATAATGTTGGCTCTTTTAGCATAATTTTAGCTCCTTCAGCATTATTCACGCACCCACCTCCCATCCATCCCTTCTCTTATGACTCTGCTTCACAAAATGGGTAGGTGATTGCCTCAGACAGAAGTAAATACCTAGAGGGCAACCAAGAGAGCAAAACCACAGGAAATGGGTCAACTCAAGCACGGGTGTGTAGAATAAAAACCTTCTTTTCTCCAAAATGGCCACAAAGAGACTGTACTTTTAGGCAAAACCACTGTATATCCATCAACATACTGACTTACTGAAGGCAAGGGCAGTAAGAAAAATGTTCTATTTTTAACCAGTTAAAAAAAAATTCTATGGGTTTTACTTTGATCTAAACTAAAATCATGAACTGGACCATAAGTATCAGCTTTTAAAATACACAAAGCAATAGAATTTATAATCTACCCTTTGCTAAGAGAGTTAAACCAAATTCACGCTCTGTCAAAGAAACCTCATTCCCTGAAGTAGGTAAAGAACAAAGGCAGACTCACAGTTGGTGATGTCACCATGAAGCTGCAGAATCTGAGGAACTGGCATCGTGAGGACAACAAGATCAAACTGCTCAGAGGAGCCCGTTTCTCTGGAGACTTCCCACTTGTCATTTCTCAGGTTGATCTGGGTCACACACTGTCTGAAGCAGACTTCCGCACCTGCTCCAAGAGTAAAATCATGTTCCCATTATCAGGATTTTCTATATGAATAAAAAGGATGTGAATCATCACAAACGGGGTCCAGTCAAGTGAACACAACGATCAAGTTTGTCTTTCTATGATGCCCAGGTTCTCTTTCTTTACTTACTTTCTAATTTGGTGGGAATTCATCCTCCTCTGGCCCTCCTGGACCTCCCTATCAAGGCCTGCTCTGGAGAAAAAAATACTACTACAATTACTACTAATAATAAAAACAATAACCATAGCTACCTTTCATTAAGCATCTACTGTAGGCTGACCACCTGATACACATTATATTAATATCAATTTATTTCACAGATAAGAAAACAGATTGAGCAATGTCATGCCATGATTTAACATTACATCCATCTGACTCTAAACCTCATCATCTTTGCAGGGAAAGTATACATGTCAGTAAAGGTGTTAGCAATTAATTCTTTCTAGTAATAGCGAGAAGAGCAATATTCCCTATTAAAGGATTTAATATCCTTTATTAAAGGACCTGAAAGAGGTCTCTGTAAGAGAAAGGCAAGTTCTCATCAATAGATCAGTTACCTTCATTGAGAAGAGTAAGAATTTAGAGAAACATAATCTAGACTACCTTCCCATCACATTTTCCTTCTTGGCACTTAACACAAAGGTATTTTAATAATTATTTGCCTAATTATTTGATTAATATTGTCTTTTCTTTTAATCTGTAAGCCCCATGAGCCACAAATCATGCCTGTTTTGTTTCTATGTGTAGCATATAGTATACATGGCATGGAACTTTGCACATACTAGGTATTTAATAAATATTTATTTAAAAGAATGAATTATGAACCATAAACTGAAAGATGAGAATGTACTATTGGTTCATTAGGTCTCCTTGATACACTGGTACTCACCTCACAGTCCAGCTTTTAGAAAATTTTTATTTAAAAACAAATCCAATTTTATTCACCCTCACGTAGTAAAGAGAAATGAAGATGGGATGAGGGAAAAAAAAAAATCACACTGAAAGATCCTGTTCATCATTACTAGCTCATGTTCCTAGTCACTAAAAATCCAGCAAAAGTCCAACCTCATCCACCAGGCTTCCTTTCTGTAGCCACTCCAGCTCAGTGTGATCCTTCCTGTCTGTAATGTCCTTCAGCCATCACTGCCTTTACCACTCATTCTGAGATTGATTCAAAATATCTACATGTTTAGTTATGTCTTTTCTATCCAATAATGTTCTAGGCTCCTCCACGACAGATCTTCACATCTCTTATACTTTTACCTCTTTCATTGTCCCTTGAATAATCCTACACCATAGAAACATTCAAATTTTTTAAATAAAATGCAAATGATAGAAGGAACATGATGCTAACTAGGCCAAGAGATCAATCTGTTTGACGCAGTGAGAGACTTTAATTCAAAGATTAAAGCAAGGGCTTGTAAACAGAGCTCCAATTTGCCTGCGGGCTTTTCTAAGGCCCCTGCTTGCGGAAGGTACAAAGATCTGCACCTTCAACACACAAATACCATCTCCTTTACTCCAACTAGAGCAGCTCTGCTTCACCCTGTTTTGTTTATTTAGAATGTCTCATCCCACTTGCCTCACTTGGTCTGTGGCCCTGTCCCAGACCTCAACTGAGTCAATCAATTCTATATGTTTTATTTGTTTGTTTTTATATATTATTCATTTGAAAAGAGCAATATGTTGTTATTGTAAGTGGTGTGTGAGTGTGTTTAAGGGGACTGAAGACCACTGGCCTAAAAAATTCTCCATGACCCAGATGCATATCTTGGAATTGTATCCTAATGGCCACAAGGTGTTCTGCAAGGTGTATGTCCGTGGTTCCCTAAGTGTGGATCCCAGACCACCAGCACCAGCAGCACCTAGGAACTAGAAAGGCTTTATAAAGACATACTTTTATAACCAATTATTTTGTTGGTTACAAAGTAAAGCTAATATGCTAGAAAGAATAAGCTAATATTTTTAAGAGATCTCTTAAGAGATTTCTCTGAAATTCAAAAATAGGAATGAAAATTCTTAGGCCCCAACCATACTGAATCATAAACTTTAGGAATTAGGCCCAGCTATCTGTGCTTAGCAAGCCCCCGTGCACACTCAAGTGTGAGAACCACTGGGGTAGATAGGCCCAAAATACATCACATATGGACTTATTATTGGTTTTACATATTATAATGACATTTTTGCTGCTATTTTTCTGTATTTTCCAAGTTTTCCTCAACGAGTATATAATTCTTTATTAAAAAGTTACTTTTTGAAATAAATAATAGTAATGTTTTATATAATGATAAGAAAATCTACAGAATTCATTATCTCAAGAGGCTTTACAAATTGAAAATATGAATAGGTTTTTACTAAGAATTGGTTGAATTAGCACTAATAGTGATCTAATATGTATAAATTATATATATAAACTATTTTTATATATTAGAAATTTATATCACTATACCTACTATGTAAAAGTACTATTAGGTTCTATGTGAGCTGCAAAGTATTAAAAATGATCTCTTTTCCCCAAAATTTCCAAAGCAAAACTGAAAGATAAAACATACATATTTCCCTAAACACATACAAAACATGGAGGTAGATGCGAAATATTCTGCCAGAACATCTGCTCCATGAGGGCAGGGACTTTGGTTCTTATATCATCAGTACCTAAAACAGGGTCTGGCATATAGCAGGCTCTCAATAAATGTTTACTGAATAAAAGGATATATGTATGTCTGTACGCATGTGTGGGGTGAAGGGAAAACTTCTCCTTTGCCCTTTAAAGGTTCACTAAAAATCAACTGACAAAAAAAAAGGTAGATTAAGGCATACAAATTTATTTGATCATAGTTTTATGTGACATGAGGAACTTCAAAATGAAGACCGAAAGATACAGGGGCAACTGTACCTATTTAAGCTTAGGTTCAACAAAGTATGGATAGCTATGTAGAAATATGATTGGACAAAAAGGGTATGATCTAATGTTACTCAGCTGATTAGGGAAACCCAGCAGGTAGGTCAGATAATTTCTTTACAACCGGTTTTCACAAGGAAAGGAGGTGGGGTGGCAGGAGGGATGGGGGAGTTAAAGTAATATTTTTCGGTTTTATGGCTGGCTTTGGGGAAAGGGGGCTCTGCTTTCTGTTATCTGCCTTGGGGAAAAGGGGTTCTAGAGTCTATGGCTAGCCTCTAGGGAGAATGAGAGGTTCGAGACAGGACAGGGGAAGGTCAGAGAGAGTTGCTTCTAGGGTCTTCATTTTGGAGTATCATTTTCTAAGCCCCTCTATATGCATGTATGGATATATAACACGGTAAGTACTTGAGTATTTAAAAAAACATACACATCTAACTTGGGTCAAGTGAAAATCATGATAGAAATGAGATTTTTAAAAGTGATATAGTAGCCCTATATGAAGCTAATGAGGCATGTAGCTCAATAGACAGATGCATAAACATTTTTCTGGAAGCATACACTGGAAACTTATCAGTGATTACTTTGGGGGAAGAAAGACTAGCTGCTGAGTGGCAAATAGAAGAACATCTACTTTTTATAACTTTCTGTATAGTGTTAATATTTAATTATGCATATAACTTTTATCTTAAAATGCTAATTTTAAAAGAGGGCATAGAAAAATCTTAGTCCTACCTGATTCTTTCAAGTAATGCTTAATAATTGAAGAAACTCCTCGAGGTGCCACAAAGTTACAGTCTCCTTCTTTCATCACCATTCCTTCAATAGGAGAGGTGAGAGGTTTCAAAATGCCGTGAGCAAACAATTCATCATAAAAGCTTAAATAAAATAAATCAATATATACACAATGTAAGTATATACCATGATTGGCTCTAAAATATTATATTCTCTTCCAAAAATTCTCAGAGATTATAATTCTAAATCATAACTAGAAATCTTCGTATGATCAACTCAATGTATATTTTGTGTTAAATAAAACTTCTAATTCAGGAGAAGAACAGAAACGTTTTGAGAATCCACAGATCTTTTGCTGACATTAGCCAAAGGCCTATTTCTCCATAAGTATATTTCAAAATTAAGAGTAAATGAAAACAAACAGAAATGTATTTAGCACATCAATTTTAAATTTGGTTAAGAAGACTGACTCCCATCGCAGCTATTCATTTGCCCTCTTCTTCACCACCAACATAGTAATTGACATATATTCAGTCTTTACTATGTTCCATGTATCATCTCATCTAATCTTCTCAACAACCCTATGAGGTAGGTGTCATAGTTTCCTACTTTACTCTGGTTAACGTTTTAATGCTAACATCAACAAGGATAGTATCATAGTAATTTCACTATGCTACAGGAGGCAAAGTTTAACCACGTTAAATATTCATGATTTGTATCTTTTTACATCATACAGCTAACTGAGATTGATTCTGTCCCTTGCAACTAACTCACCTTTGGTGTTTTTTGGCATACTGAGGAGTGCAGGTGATGTACTGAGCACCCAAGTCAGCCGTACACTGTGAATTGTGAGGACCGAGGGTCGTAGTCATTCTTCCCCCTTGAATCAATTAATCCCAGGGAAATATCTTAGTGCATTAGAATGAGCCTTTGCAATTCATGCAATTCACCCCAAGTTATCTCAAATGGATTACTTTTAAAATATACTAAGAAATATTATCTTTTAAGTCGAAGTTTTTGTCATTTAACATTGTCATAGGTAGTTAACAGGGAAAATTGGTCACTGATTGTGAGATATAAACAAAAAAAGTCATGAATAATGCAGCAGTGTCCAGTACCGTTACTAGTGCATATATTTAGTAAAAGAAATGATGAATGGATAAAATAACACAAAATGATGAATGAAATGTCAGAATGAATGAATCAACTAACGTTCTCTCATTCACGCAGTCAAGTTTCATCAGAACCATAGGATTCTGTAAACTAGATCTTCGGAAAGTCCTGGTCTACGAGCACTTTGGGATCCTCGTAATTTAGAGAAAGCCGCAAAGGCACACACAGACCACGACAGAAAAAATCCATTTATTAGGGACAGAGGTAGGCCTAAGGATTGCAAACTCTCGTCAGGCCCGCACCCACTCGGTTAGCTCCGGCCTTCCTCGGAAGAGTCCGCGGGGCCCCCGCCCCCAACACATCTGGGCCGCCGCCCCCACCCTTGACCTTCGCAGGCCTGTTCCCGGGCCGCGGAAGTCTCCGGTCACGTGACGAGGCGCGCCGTGCACTTGAGCTGCTCACGATCTGGACTTTGCTCCTCAGACTTACTCGCGTGAGGGCCCGCGTCACCTACCCAGCCGCGGCCGCTGTTGGGTAACCCACCTGCGTCCCCAGCCTTGTCCCACACCGTGAGGTACAATGCACCGGACGTCTCCCTCCTCAGCAGCGCGGCGCACAGGCTTCCTGTCAGGCCGGCGCCCACGATCAGCACCCGCGCCATGGCGGGCGGGAGCCACGATGAGCCCAGTGTCTCTGCGGCGAGGCCGGCCGGCCTGGGGCGTGCGGAACAGCGGCGGAACCCGCGCCGGGCTCCCGGGGTTCCGCGCTCCCGCCCGGTGCCCTGGGCGGTTCCACGGGCGGGCCTGCAGGGGGCGGAGAGGAGGCGACCTGAGCCTAGCGGCCCGTTGGCCCTAACGACGAGTACCTGTGGGCTGGGGAGAGCCTGGCTTTCCCTGCTTTGAGGGCAGGGACTTGGCTCCTCAGACTGGCTGGCGCTACCAAATAACACATGAGCTGCCATGTGAGTTGCACTTAACTCACGCTAGTTTTGAGACCGGGGCTTCATGAAGCATATGACATATATCTAATAAAAGAAAGAACTAGAAGAAAATATAGATGATCATATATAGCCTAAGAAGACATTTCTAAGCATAAAAATAAAAAATGTAATTGAACAGAAAAATATTGAATACATAATCATTTACAACTTGTATGTTACAAAATACACAAGACGAAATATGGTGAACAAGTTTTTGTAACATGTATGAAAGTTTATATTATACAAAGATTTAAAGACAAATGACAAAAGCCAAAAGGAAAATGTGTATAAATTGAATGCAAGTCTAGAATAAAAAGAAATACGTAAGTACAATAAGCATGTTTAACCTTTCTATATTTAAATACAAATTAAAATCAGGTACCATTTTTCATTTGTTAGGAATAACTTTTTAAAATGCGGAATGTCTGTGTTTGGAAGAATACAGTAAAATGCTCACTGATGTATTACTGAGGAGTGTAATGGACAAATTTTCTAGAGTATAAGTTGATTATCAAAAGCCTTAAAACTATGCCCTTTAAACCAGACATTTATCTTGGGAAAATGATGTACAGGTATACATTAAAGTTTATGTATAAATTCATCTAATTCAATGTTACTAGAAACATTGACATATATAATTATTAGAAGATTGATTAGGTTATAGTTATCCATACATCTCTATAAAGCTACTAAAGAATGGTTATATAAGGATGTATGAGAAATGACTTACTATATATATAATGCTGACAAATACAGGCTACAAAACATTATAATTCCAGACTTTCATAGATACACACACAAATGTATATGCAGTATTAAAGAAATATGAGAGGAAGCAGGTGTACTTATATTTTTTCTATTAATTTGAAATTTTTTATAAAGACCATATATTTATAACCACTTATTTTGTGAGCTACAAAGTAAAGCTAATATGCTAGAAAGAATAAACTAATATTCTTAAGAGATTTCTCTTAAGAGAAAGTGGTTTCTTTCTCTTAAAACGTATCTCTGAAATTAAATGCTTAACTAATGTGATTCACCATCATAGAATGCATCAAGATTGCAAAATTGTCTACCTGGAAAGGACATTTGAGATCATTTACTTCAACAGCACTCTGCCACCACCATTTTACATGTTAATATAGACACTAAGTTTAAGTGAGTTTGCCTAAGGTTACACAGAATCTTGAGTGAGGCCAGGGCAAGTATTCATTGGTCTTTGCGTCAGTTCTCTTTTCCATCATCTCCTGCTTCCTCATTTCTGTTACTAGTCTAATCCTCTCAGACAATGAGGCTTGAAACTTCATAATCATCTTCTATACCTTCTCTTTCCTTATCCTTGAAATCTATCAGTCTTTTGGTCTTTTTGACCAATTTCTCCATTGTCTCTTAAATCCAATCACATTAGATTGTATAACAGAAAAGATGTTCAATTTATACTTTCACCAGCAATGTACTAAAGTGCCTGGAAACTTTTTTTTCCCACTGTACCCTGCTAAATTTGAACATTTAATATTTTGAAAAATAATTGCCAACAAAGTAATAATTCATTACTTGAGTTCAAGCAATCATTAGTTCTTACCTGAATTATTACAGTAGCTTTCTAACCATTCTTCCTACTCCCCAGTCTCTGTTCTGCACCCAGCTTCTAGATCAGTCACTACCATCCTCAGAAACTTTCTGTAGCTCTCAGTTTCATACAGAATTAAGCTCCATTGCATTAACTTGACATAAAAGTATTCAGTGATATTTCCCCCAATTTGTGTTTATATCTTATGTTGCTATTGTCATATGTCCTGTATTGTAGCTAAACTGAATTACTTTCTGCTCCCTAAATACATCCTCAGATTTTCTTCTTACCTGTGGCAGAAGAAAACCTTTGCTTACTCTGTTCTCTGGGTAAAGACCATACTTTTTTGACTTGTGTTTCCTGTACTAGTATATTTGCATTAATCCTCCACTCTTTTTTCTTTTTTTCTTATGATCAATAATATGCTATTTCAAATTAGTTTTCCAGAATTTGGAATTATTGTGGCCATCTAATAGAGGTAGACATGGCGGCTTGTGATTTCTCATTACCCTCCTCTCCCTCCTCCGACCCCAGCCTCCAGCATTGGTTCCATCTTATTTCAGTTACAACTACAGGATAGTGGGTCCAGGATTGGCCACTGGCACTAATGCATGTTTCTGGAGAGGTAGGAATGACTAGATGACCTAGAGAAAACGAAGATCGTGAAATAGCTGGGACAACTTTCTGTTCTTTATTATTACTATTATTTCAAAATATTAAGGGGGTACAAATGTTTTTGATACATGGCTTAAGTCAGGGCTGTAAATGTGGCCATCACCTGAATAGTGTTTATTGTACCTGTTAGGTGTTTTCTTGACCCTCCCTTCATCCCCCCTCCCCCTGCTTGCTTTCCTATGACTTTTACTTCCCTCTGTGCACTTGTGTGCCCATTGGTTAGTTCCAATTTATTAGAGAGTACATGTGGTGTTTGTTTTTCCATTCTTGAGATACTTCGCTTAGAATAACGGTCTCCAGTTCCTCCCAAATTGCTGCAAAAGGCATTAATTCATCCTTTTGTATGGCTGAGTAGTACTCCATGGTATACATATACCACATTTTCTGTTCTAATATGTACTCTTCCTAGTCATCTTGACTTTTTCTCTGGATTTCTTTCCTACTGGTCTTTGCAAGGCTGCCTTCATTCAAATCCAGCATAAAAGTAACCTAAAAGAGGCTTTCTCTAACCACTTGACTTAAAATAGTCACCCAGTGACTATTCTATAAACCTGGTTTATTTTTTTTCATACCGTTAAATCACTTTTAGAAGTTATCTTGGTTTTTACCTATTTATTTATTATTTATTTATTGTCTTTCCATTACTAGAATTCAAGCACCAAGAGGGTAGAAACTTTGTCATATTCAGTACAGTATCCTTGGCAACTAGAATCGAAGTTAGAATTCTCAGAGACTATGAGGGTTCAGTAACTGTTTTCTTAGAAGATACACAAGACTTTGAAGATAATACTTTTAAAGCAAGATAGGCTGGATGGTAACTCGATTGGATGATTTCAACATCAAATATCCTTTCCCAGAGAGTACTTTTTTATGGTATAACATGACTGTAATAATATAAAAATATGTGCATCAGCAAACGGTGTGCTTTACAGGAATAACTGAGGACATAAAATTTCTGTATTTATTTATATTTAGATATTTTAGATTACTTTGAATATATTTAAAAGAGCAATGAACCTTTTATTTTAAAATGTTAATATTTACCATTGCCAGGAATTATATCCATTGTCAGTAAAATTATGATGAAAAATTTTAGATGTCAACATAATTATATGTGGAGATACTTAATTTAAGAAAAACTCCTTTGGGAGTACTATAAGCAAAAATGTTTAGATGGCATTGGATAAAGAATTTCTAATGTCCTGTCCAGTATATCTAGTCATCCAGTCTAAGAATAAAATGTAATCATTTCCTATCTTTCCTCATCTTAGCTAAGTCTTGTGGTATTTCACATCTGCCACCTTTCTTGTCTGTCATCCCCTGGCTACCCAGCCCAAGGGCAAGCTTTCATTATTTTTTATTTAAACTATTATTGTAGAGTCCTGATTGTTTTCCCAAATCAACTCACCCTCTTATCCCCTTGTAATACGCTATGCCAGATAAACTTCTCTTAGAACGACTCCAGTCTGTTCTTCATATTCAAAAAATTTGATTTGTTTTTTTGTCTAACAAATGAAATATAAATTCTTCAGTCAGGTAACAAGACCCTCCATTAGGGTTCACTACAAATATACTATGACCTTGCTACACTCCCTGGATTCTGTCTTGTCACCTGTTTCCTCTTCCCTCTTCCTAGAATACCCTCCCTTGTATTTCTGCTAGTTCAAATGTCATAGATCCACTTCCAAAATCTCTTCTTGATAATGAAGAAATGCTATATTCTGTACTGTGAAGTCCCATAATGTTTTGTTTTGTTTTGTAGCACATATTCTAGTTTACATTAGAGTGATTTATGTGTTTATAATATCTTTTCCCTATCAGACTATAACATATTGTGAATAATTGTAATTGTTTATTTTTTGTTTTCCACAGTGCCTTAACATAGTTCTTATACAAGAAAAGGTGTTCAGTAACTACATCTTCAACTGAGTTAAATTCCTTGACTGAAGGGGCACTTGTGTGTTGCAAATAAAGAAGCAGTCACTTCACTTTAGATAGGAGAAATTGGCATTCTGTTGTAAACATTTACCAGAAGTAACTTGTCACTTCTGCTTTCAGGTGGGCCACACCAGTGAGGCCAAAACTTTCCCCAAAGTAAATTTAGAATCTCTTTAACCATAGAGCAAATACTGAGTTCAATGATAATAATCCTAATTGTAATAGCAAGATTTTGTCTAATAGCGTTTACCAGGAACAATTCTAAGCACTTGACTTATATATATATTAACTCTTGAAACCCAAGAATAGTCATAAATCACATTTGTATCAATAAAGCTAAAATAGCTGTATCTGACTATCAATATTTACTGGCATTATATCCAATAATCCCAACAGATCTATTTGTTTAGTTATATAAAGTTACACATTTCAGGAAAGGAAGTATCTTTGATAGCAAACATTTAGTCCAGCTCTTTAATTTTGTATATGAGTAAACTAAAGCCCAAAACTGCTAGCTTCCTGAAAAATTTAATAGTAGATTAAATCTTATATATACACTAGCTTTTCAATCTATTATATAACTCCAGGATGTTTGCGGTTTGTATTTTGAAGGGTTTTAAAAATTCTAGTGAGATTATCAATGGTGGTTTTATTTATACCTTCTCCTTTTTTGAACTTGGTACCTTACATAATTTCAAACTGACAGAAGGATTGAATGAATAATACGAAGACTTCCTGTATACTTTTCACAGAGTCACCAATTGTATACATTTTTCGCCATTTGTTCGTATTCACTGTATGGATGTGTGGGGTTTTTTTCTGTACTATTTGAGAGTAATTTACCCCTAAATATTTAAGTTTGCATTTCCTAAGAACAAGGACATTTTCTTACATAATCACAGTATAATTATGAGGGAATTTAACATTGATATAATGCTTTTATCTACTTCACAGCTCATATTAAAATTTTTATTAGTCATCGCAATAATATTCATAGCCATTTTATGCTCCCTTGTTGAAGATAACACCTTGAGCTTAATTATGTGTCTTTAATCTAGAAGTGTTCCTCAACCTTTCTTTGGATACCACAGCCATGATGTTTTCGAATAATACAGAAGAGTTATTTTATAAAATGTCTCTCAATGTGAATTTGAATCTAATCTCATGATTATATTCAAGTTACACATTTTTGACAAGAATAGTACACAAGTCATACTCTGTGTTCTTCTCAGTGCATTATGTTAGAAAGCATATGATGTCAATTTGTTACAATATTGATGACATAAATTTTGATCATTTGGTTCAGATGGTGTCCACCAGGTTTAGCCACTTTTCTCTTTGTAATTCATAAAAAAATTTATGAAGAAATTCTTGAGACTATGTAAATATTCTGTTCTTCATCAAATTTTTACCCACTGGTTTTAGCATCTGTTCATGAATTTTTTAACTCTATTGTTACTTCTCATCTATTACTTGGCATTGTTAACCTAAAAGGAAGAAGCTAAGGCAAAATAATATAATTAGAGAATTTATTTGTGCCAAGCTTGAGAATTGCAACCGGGGAGCATAAATTCAATTTGCCTGATTAGCAGCAATTACAAGTGGATTTTTATTTTATTTTATTTTATTTTTTTATTTCAGGATATTATGTGAATACAAACATTTTGGTTACGTTATGAGTTTGCCTCACCCAATCTAGGAGTGGAGGCGTGTCCTTTCCCCCCTACAATGCTCACCACGTCCATTAGCTATGAGTTTACCCACCTGCATCCCCCCAACTCCCAATGAAATTACTACCATGTGAGCACCTTAGTGTTGATCAGTTAGTGCCAATTTGATGGTGAGTACATGTGGTGCTTATTCTTCCATTCTTGTGATACCTCACTTCAGAGGATGGGCTCAAGCTCTATCCAGGAAAATATAAGAGGTACTAGATCACCATCGTTTTTTGCAATTGAGTAGTATTCCATACCATATTTTATTAATCCACTCATGGATTGACGGGCACTTGGGTTGTTTCCACATCCTTGCAATAGTGAATTCTGCTGCCATAAACATTAGAGTACAGATGTCTTTATTATACAATGTCTTTTTTTCCTTTGGGTAGATGCCTAGTAGTGGGATTGCTGGATCAAATGGTATCTCTATTTTTAGCTCTTTGAGATATCTCCAAATTACTTTCCACAGTGGTTGTACTAATTTGCAATCCTACCAGCAGCGTAAGAATGTTCCAATCTCTCCACATCCGTACCAGCATTTGTTGTTTTGGTACTTTTTTGATAAAGGCCATTCTCACTGGAGTTAGGTGATATCACATTGTGGTTTTGATTTGCATTTCCCTAATGATTAGAGATGTTGAGCACTTTTTTATATGCTTGCTGGCCATTATTCTGTCTTCTTTTGAAAAGTTTCTGTTCATGTCCTTTGCCCATTTATTGATGGGGTTTGATTTTTTCTTGTTAATGTCCTTAAGTTCTGTGTAAATTCTTGTTATCAGCCCTTTATCCTATGTGTAGAATGCAAATATTTTCTGCCATTCTGTAGGTTGTCTATTCACTCTAATGATAGCTCCCTTGGCTGTGCAGAAGCTTTTTAATTTGATCAGGTCCCATTTATTTATTTTTGTTGTTGCTGTGATTGCCTTTGGGGTCTTCTTCCTAAATTCTTTGCCTAGGCCAATGTCTATAAGAGTTTTTCCAATGTTTTCTTCTAGAATTCTTATAGTTTCATGCCTTAGGTTTAAGTCTGTTATCCATTGTGAGTTGATTTTTGTGAGAGGTGAGAGGTGGGGATCTACTTTCAATATACATTATACATCTTTAGCCAAGTTATTTATTAATAATTCTTCAGAGCCTCAATTTTCTCATCTGAAAATAGTATTCCCTACCTCACAGAATTCACTACCTCACAGAATTATTTGCTGCAATTTTATAAATGGTATTATTTACTGCAATTTTAATAGTATGAACATCTTCCTTTTATACATAGGTCTCAAATGTGGTGTCTTTTCACGGTGATATATTTCATCCTAATTCTTGGAACTACTCATGGTGTCTTTCGAAATCGAAGACCTGCGAACCCTGAAACAGATATGAATATTGTAAGTTGTTAGGAGATAAATCTAAGCTGGTGAAATAACAGAGAATGCTACTCAAATTTTGAAGTTTTAAGTTAGTAGATTTATAGTCAAATGTATGTTTCTGCATTTATATATTTTGATATGGGTCAATTAATATTCCTCATCTGCTCTTCTGTAGCTTACAGTTCCCCCTTCAGACTTATTCTCCCTCTATGATGAAATTATATATAAATATATTCATAACTTTATGGAGGACCTATAAATTCTCTCTTCTATACAGTCACATATATACAAGTTTCAGATATAAGATTAGATATATGCATAGATATGTAAACATTTATGGATATACATATATTTTAAAATTGTATATGGGAGTTAGGTAAAAGTATGACTGACTTGTAAAAAAGAAAATATTAGTGGACTAGTTCTTGAGATATCTCTTTGAGGGCAGGGTATTTTTTGTTTGTTTTATTTATTCTTGAATCCCTAGTGAATAAGATTGCTGCTTAGTAGATGTTCTGTAAATATTTACTACCTGGATGAATCAGTAAATTTGTGCAAATGAAAATAGGTGTAAGTTGAGAGAGAATACCAAGGTTCATTATTACATAATGGGTTAGAAATGGCAAAACATCCAATTTAATTGGCTAACAATTTCATGCTAAAAGGTTTGCTTTTCCAGAAATTAATAAGGAATATTCCTCTTTGACCAATTGAAGGCTAAAAAGGGACACAAAATCTCTACCCATCCTTCCCTTCACCATCATTTAAAAAGACTCTTGAGTTTTTAAAAATTATACGCTATACCCATTGTATCTATCAGTCAGAGTTCAATCAGAAAAGGAGATACCTTCAGCTTTCCAAATAGGAAAGGTTTTAATTTAAGGAATTAGACACTTAACCATTGAAAAGACTTGAGTAGCAAAGATTAGGGTAGCAGCTGATCTTCATGAGATTAATAAGTGAGCAGAGCAGGGAGGTGGCTGCCAACAACCTCTGCTGCCCACAGCTCAAAGCAAGTGACTTCCAGAAATTGCAGGGAAACTACAATCTCAGCTACCTGCAGCACCTAAGCGGATGGTTCACAGGAACTCACCAGAAAGCTCCGTATACCTCACCTTTGCCCTCCTTCCCATCTGCCCACAATTGCTGTCAGAGAATAATGACTTCTGCTCTGCCACCCTGCAACTTTCACAAGACTTTACAGAATCTAGCCCAGAACCATCCTGGAAAGGAATTCTGGGAAATAAAACTGCAGCCATCTCTGCAATGATGATGTAATGATGAAGATGGTGTAGAGGAAGTAGAAAAGACACTGAGTTAACTGTGTGCAGACAATCTGGCACACCCATTGAGAATGGAAGTCTTGTGATTTTTTTTTGGCTTTGGTGTGTGATTTACAGATTTGAAGTTTGTTATTGATTCTGTATTGAGTGTTTTTCCTTTCACAGGCTTACACTGTTTGCACAATGGTAACAGATTGCCAGCTGATTTATTCACCCCTTCCCTGGATATTTGCTGAGCTCCTACTATGTATAAAGTGCTGGGGATATACTAGTGAACAAGACAGACAAGATCCCTGCCCTCATAGTCTTGCACTCTGATCAAAGAGTGTAAGACAGTAAAAACAGTGAAAAATTGAACAGGGTAATTTCTTTTTTTAACAGCTTTATTGAGGTATATTTTACATGTCATAAAATTCACCCATTTTCAATGTAAAAAAAAAGAAATAAAACGTTTGCTTTTTCTTTATCTAGAGCCAAATTATTTCCTACTGGGGCTACCCTGATGAAGAGTATAATATTGTAACCGAAGATGGTTATATCCTTGGCCTTAATAGAATTCCTTATGGGAAGACAAACAATAACAACAATTCAGGTAACATTCAATTGAAGATAGACTAGTGACTATTTGGAGCCTAAATTTCTTAACTTTTCCAGTTCTTTTCTGTGAATTTAGGACAAAAAAGGAATATTAAGATTAAGTGAACAGTTAACTTCTCATGTATCTTCCTGCATGCTTCAAGAAGAGAATTTGATTCTCCACTGGTTTTCTGTTCATAGAGTGGGTGTGGTAGAACACAAGTTGTTTCTCCCAGGTTTATTTTGTGGATCGCTTTGCTCATACATGTTGATTCTCTAGATTTTTTTTGATGACGGATTAAAAATGCTCTGAAATGCAGTTACATTATTATTCTGTAGGTTTGAAGAAAGGCTGGTAAAAATTTGCTTCTGTGCCTTCACAATTCTCTCCTCTAGTAATAGCAGAGGGGTTGGTGGCAGCCTTGTGGTTCTTTATTCCAACTGTAAAAATATACACACACACACACATATATATATATATCAGCAGAGTATGTACAAAATAGACTAGAATTTGTCAGAAGACCTGGGTTGTAATTCTAGATCTGCCACTTACTGGTAGAATATGTAACTAATTACTTTTGCTTATTCATATAATTGCCCAAAGAAAAGCCAAATATTTCTTTCTTTTCTCTTCAGATTTTCTCACTGAAAAAAATGTTTCTCATATTATATGGCACCCTCTGAAGTTCTTTTGCATATTAAAGTACACTTCAGAGAAGACATTAATTTGAAACAATCTAAGTCAATGTAATTTTGGATACTTATATCTAGTAGGCAGAAAATTTTAACATATATTTAACAAAATAACAGTAGTTATCCCTCAGGGTATGACCTCATTTTGCAAGTACCTTAATAAAATATTTAAAGTTAATTTTAAAATACTCTAAACAAGTGCTTTAGAGTGCTCTAGAAACAGAGCCCGAGAGAAGGATTCAGATGCATCTGATTTATTGATGGAATACCGTTAGGAGAAAGAAATGTGAAAATTAGGGTAGGGTAGAGAAGGAGCTAAGGAAGCATGTGTCTCAACTGGGGTCTAGCTAAAAAGTGATCTCAGAGGAGCTGAATTGCACTACAGAGATGGTCCCACCTTGAAGTGAGGTAGCTAGCTTTTTGCATTCCCATATCAGTTAATTATTGCCTGAAGGTTACCCCTAAAAGAAGATGTAATCTTCTGGGTGAGGAAATTCGCATTTGGCCAAGAGCAATTCTATAGAAAAAGGAGCAATAGTGAACCCTCAGGAAGCAACATTAAGGCCATAACTAGTACTCATAAATTCTCCCCTCCCCCATCCATTCTAGATTTCTCTACCTCTAAGCTAGCTTGCCTGTAAGCTGGGCCCTCATTCCTAAGTTTTTGTGCTTGTTTATGTACAGTTAAAATAGGGCATTGAGTAGCAAAAGATGACTCAGTGGATCACCTTAATACCAAATATATTTCTCCCTTTCGTCATTGTTTATCAGCAGCCCCACTTCTTTATGATAATCAGGGTAAATTACCCTTGCCAATATAGTGACTCCTTTCTCTGCTTCCTTCAGTAATGAGGAGCCCAAAATGACCAGGCAGTGGTCATAGCTGTTAATTTATTAGGATACTTACAATGCCTTGGTGGAAGTATTTTCTCTCTGGGAATCGGGGCCTCTAGATCTATATAGGGCCTAAAATTGTGAGGACAGGAAGTACTACTGGGAGTGATGGTGAGTGGGACCACTCCTGATCCCTCCTCTTGTTTCTCAGACTGATGTATTCTACTTATTGGGGAATCAACAATATATTATAGGCATTTGTTTAAGGTGTATATTAAATCCTAGAGGACAGCACTCATACTTACAGGATGTCATGTCCCAGATAGCATCTCCATTGAGCCTTCAAGGGTTGTTTCATTGCTACTCGGGTTGGCAGTGTCTTGATGGGAGTTTTATGATAGGACCAGTGGATACCATAGCCATGTGCCAATGGATGCATCTTCTTTGACATGAAGTGGGCCCCCTTTTTAACATGTATTATTTAAAATGTGTATTAGTATAAGATTTTTTATTATTATCTATACCTAAAATTTATATATTAAAGTGGGACATGACATAATTGCCTACTTGGTTATTTGAAAGAAATCCTTTTGTGAACTATATTAAAAGCTCTGACATATGATGGGATTAAACATTAGTAACTTACCCCATTTATGCAAACAACTGTAAAAATCTTCAAACTATCATACAGTAAAAGTTTGGATTTCATATAAGAGATTTTCATGTATATACTACAAAATTAAAAAAAAAATGATTCTTCATTTTTTTTCCAGTTCAGAGGCTTGTTGTATACTTACAACATGGTTTGCTCACATCTGCCAGCGACTGGATTTCTAATCTTCCCAACAATAGTCTGGGCTTCATTCTGGCAGATGCTGGTTATGATGTGTGGATGGGAAATAGCAGAGGAAATACCTGGTCCAGGAAACACTTGTATCTAAAAACGAATTCCAAAGAATTCTGGGCTTTCAGGTACAAATAAAATGAAGTAACATTTCATTTTATTTTATAAATGTATTAAGCTTTTTTTCCTTTTTGAATGAAATAAAATAGAATTTAGATCTGACTTTTTTCTCAATTCAGGATTTTCCATAGACTGTTAAAATTCATTTAAATTTTGGCATGAAAATTAGAATGCTTGTTTGATTTTGAGTTTCTCATTTTTCAGGAGTAACCTTTGTTTCTTATTTAGTACCTTATTGATTGACCCCATCCTTGCTTTAACTACTCTTCCTCTCTATAACTCGTATATTTTTTTCTAAATCACTATATTTAAAATATACGAATACCCTCTTTATAAGACTGCCTTGTTGTAGATATTTTATTTCTTTGACTTTGGGTTCCCCACAGAAAGAAGTCTCTATTCAGTAAGTACATTATAGCACATAACTTCTTGATTAATATCCAAAGAGAGTTGATAACTGCCTTTATTCATTTAGCTATTTATTATCTTCAAATGTTACCATAACATTAGTAGAAAGTGCTATATTTATTTTCCTCTTTCTTTTGTAGTTTTGATGAGATGGCAAAATATGACCTTCCAGCCTTGATTGATTTCATTGTGAAGCAAACTGGACAAGAGGAAATGTTTTATGTAGGCCATTCACAGGGCACTACTATTGGTATGCCAAGAAAGATTATTGATAATGTCTCTCAATTACATTTTGAGGTTGTAGATATACTTCTTAAGGTTGTGGAAAAGCTCTTAGGCCTCTAAGTGAAACAAAGCAAAACTGTGAGACAAACAGCATAGCAGCATGCCCTGGAAGTTTGCTTGCTGCTTTGATTCCACATGAAGTCTTCTGTAATCACAAAGAATTGATTGTAAATACAAGGTTGTTTGTGGCTTTGGTTATTTCAAATAGTATGAAAGTTAGATACCCATGTTAAGATCAAAGTGAGATATAACTGTCATTTGGAACAAATGGAAAAAATCATTTGTTCCACGAATAGAACTTTCACATTATTTTTCCTTTTGAGATTGTAGCATAGGGTTTTATGAGTGGGAAAGACTTGAAAAGGCTATATATGTGTTTGCATTTAGGACAGATCAAACTTAAGAAGTGTATAAAAATGGGGAAAGTTTTGATATTTAAAATTGACTAGAAAAGAACTTTAATCAGAACCTTAATACCTGTTTAATGCATAATAACTTTACATTCAGAAATAAATTCCCTAAGACCTAACATAATTCTCTTACATGATACTATACATTTCTTTACTCTTATTCTTTCTACTTTGCAGGTCAAAAAAGCCATTTAATAACAGAACCTGGTATTTAAAAAGTCTTTTCTAGACTGAACAGTATAATTTTCTCATAGGAATAATACACTTCCTACTAGAGAAAGCATGTTGAATAACAATCTAATCCCATATTCCATAGATCTTTTCTCTGATATATATTACCCATATGTCTGACTTTTAGTCCAAATTCTCATCAACTGTTCAATTACCTGAAACCAGGAATGCCTGAAAACTTAGTAATAAGACAAAAAAGGTAATGTGCCAGAATTTATTAACTTATAATATAATATATAATTCTTCGGTTATTTGAACTCAGAACCCAACCAAAGTTAAGTAAATAACCAATCAGAATAGAGATGTGTAAGTAGACACATTAGCTTGATAAGATAGCAAATGGGAAAATTACTATTTTCATATTAATCACTCTAAACTATCATTAAAATATAATGGTTAGTATCTGCTATATAATAAAGCAAGAAATTTTAAAAATTATTAAAAATAAATATCAAAATGATTTGACATTTATTCTCTCATCTAAAGTATAAGATTCATCTGTCTGAAAATTTCACTTATCTCATTTTCACCATTGCCAGTTATGCAAATGTTCAATATTATTCCTGATTTTCAAATTATGGTGTTACAAGTCTGATTTATTGCTAAATTATCTTCCTTCATGATATAGATATTTTTAAAATCTTAATTATTGGCATTATGTTGGGATCAATATAACGTCTCACATATTGGGTGGTCAAAAATGGTTGACAAATGAATTAAGACATGAATGACTGAATTAATTGTTCAGAGACTATATTTCAACTTATGTTCTCCATGTTGTCATCTCACACGTGCTAATATTTGCTTAAGAATAGCTTACTAATTTATATATTATTCTCTTTCAGGTTTCATAACATTTTCCACAATACCAAAGATAGCTGAAAGAATCAAAATATTTTTTGCCTTAGCACCAGTTTTTTCCGTTAAATATTTAAAAAGCCCTTTAATTAAGATGACATACAAATGGAAGTCATTAGTCAAGGTATATTTTACCTTTCTTTTGTATCAATGATAACCCAAGTGACAATGATGCTGTGCTTTCAAAATAAGAGGTCTTGACTATTTTTACACAGCCACATGTATGAATTGAGATTTTTAGTTCCATTTACGCTGGATTCTTGCCTTTATTTCTACAATAGAAATAAAGGAATAGAATTTTACTTACACCTTTAGATATCTCATTTTGAGAGAAAATCCAGCAAACTGTCTCTATACCCTGCTTCCAAGATTTTTCCTTAATTTAAACGTTTAAAGCTACTGTTAGTTAATTCCTTTGGTTATATTCATAGTGAACTCACCACATCATTTCTTGATTAATTATTGTGGTCTTCCAAATATGAATAAAGTAAATTTATTTTACAGGCTTTTTCTGGCAACAAAGACTTCTTACCTAAAACCTCATTTAACAAATTTATTGGTTCAAAGCTGTGTTCACTACAGATTTTTAATAAGATTTGCCTCAATACCTGGTTTATGATGTTTGGAAAGGACCCAAAGAACTTAAATATGGTGAGAACAAATTTTATTTGAAAAGCATTTTTGCCAATATTTGAAAAGAAGCTCTTAATAGTGCATATGTATGCCTTGTGTGTCATTTTGTGATTCATCCACATGTACTAGCAGTGAGATTCTTATCCTATCTGATTTTATGACTATGCCAACATTGTGCAACTAATTTGCATTAGCTGGGATTATTTTGCTTCCATATTTGTCTTGCTCTCTGTAAAGATTAGAGAGCAGCTGATGTGATGGGTATCTTTAGTAGCCTTTGCTACTGAGTATTAGTTTCCTGATAATTCTCATATTTAGGTCTTCCTCTATTCACTTATTTGTCATAACTCCTCCTATTACACCCTGGTTCCTAATACTCCTTTCCTTCCTTGTTGATCCTTTAATAATTATAATTAGTGCTTGCTAATTATCTTTAAGGCTGTTAGCATGAAGCAATGGTCCTGGAGTGAGAAACTGTCATGGTGCTCAAGGTACTATTACAAGACCTTTTAGATTGTGTATAGGTTCTTTTAAAGATATATGCATTCATTCTAAGGTTTTTAATCTCATTAAATTAAAAATCCAGATTTGCAGAAGCAATTGTGACATTTGGACGAGTGGCTTATTCTTGCACCTCGGCCTTTTAAGAACTTCTCATTGAGAACCAATTTTTATATCTAAAGAAAGAGGTTCTCTTAATTCCCAAACACATTTTCATGCCATAAGGACATGTTGATTTTTCCCATCTCAAGAAGCTCTTGCCTTATTCTCAGGCTACATAGACAATTACATAAATATGAAAGAAATGTTTCACAATACAAGAAATGAACTCAGTTCTCACCTTTTTTACCTGTAAAGGTGTGAGCAATGTACCTTCTGCCATAGAAGGCAAAAGGACTATTTTCATATTCTTCTGTCCATCTAATGTTATGCACCTACTATGAGATGCCTAGAACACAATAAATATGATCTTTATTTTTGCTTGCCTTATTCATTCATTCTATGTCTGGAGTAACATATGTGGCCCATACTATATTTTTTATAATTATACTGTGTTGTCTCTGAAAATTCCTTTTCTATGAATTACTACAACAGCTTATACTATGTTTTCCTAGCCTTCAAATTTGTGGGCATCCCTTCTGTATTACAAGTATTGTAAGTTGTAATATAGTGTGTCCTAAGTTAGCTGCAAGTATAGAAAGTTGGAAGTGGAAAATTTTTACACATAATGTATTTGGGAACAGTAAGTACGATGCTATAGTTCAGCTTGAATCAGTCCTCTTGAGCCTATCAGAATCTGTGGAGAAAGTAGGGTCTGGCTTGGAATTGCTTTACTAGAGCCAGTATGAAAAACCAAAAGAGAATCTTGTAGTTTGTAAAAAGGCAGTGAGTGGAATTAGACCAATGTCACTCAACTATAGGAAACCAACCAAAGAGAATTGAAAGCAAGCCATGATGCAAGGGAGAACAGGTGGTGAAAACTTTCATCAGTGTAACTTGGAAAATATGATATCAAACAACCAAGAATTTGACTTTGTCTAGTTTTACAATTCTTTAGTAATGGTTTAGAAAAATAAATTCTAACACTTAGAAATGAGCCTGAGTTATTTGAGTGCAGTTATCAAGGGTGTGTGGTTATGATGTGGATCCCTTTGAGGAACTAGAGTTCTTTTTTATCTTTCTGATAAAGTTGAAGCAGAAACTCTGGCAAACATTTCAGATTACTTGTGAACAGGCATGATTACTTGTGAACAGGCATGGTGGACATTTATGAGGCTACTTGTAAGCTCTTTCATCCAGAAGGATGGATAGAAGGATGTGCTTTGCGTTATGTAAGCCTCTGACCCACATTAAGGTAAATAGTAATGACTCACGATGGAAGGATATCTGGAATGTACCATATTGATTCATTATGATACATTCAAAAAATGTTTTTTTAAAAGACTACTTTTGCTTCATTGTATTTATGTGGGTCTATTTCTGTGCTTTTTATTCTGTTCCATTGATGTATTGGTCAATAGTTGGGTTCTGTTTTTTGATCCGTTCTGCCAATCTCTGTCTTTTAATTGGTATATATATAGGCTATTGACATTTAAGGTAATTTTTTGGTATAGTTGGTTAATATTTATGATATTAGTTTTGTTGTACATTCATTGTCTTTTTTTTGTTCTTATTGTTGTCTTCAACTCTTTTTCTGCCATTGTGGGGTTTTTATTTGGTGGGGGGAGGATTTTATATAATTCAGTTTTCTCTCCTTTTTGTAGCATAACAATTATAATTTTTTTAAAAACTACATTTAGCAAGGGCCTTTTTGCAGCATCATTACATGGTGAAAGGCAGAAAGGCAAAGAAGCCAAAGAGGACCAAACTTGCCTTTTAAAATGGCGTTAATCCCACCCATGAGGGCAAAGCCTTCATGGCGCAGTCACCTCCCAAATGTTCCACTTCTCAACACTGCTACACTGGCAACCACAATGGCAATGAAATTTCACACCCATTTTGGAGGGGACAAACATTGAAACCATGGTAGTTACCTTCTTAAGAGTTTTGTCTTACTTAACTAGTTGTCAAAGCTAATTTTTAGACTTTTTAAGGTGTGTATATTTCTCTTCAATTCTCTTTAATTTAGGGGACTACTTACCTTAGTAACCTACTGCCTAACATCGAACTCTGTAGCAGCCACACACACTAGTATCTATTGCTTCTGCCCAGTAAGACAGCCACTCTCTGTTTGGCAGTATTTCCCTACGCTACTTGGAAAAGTGCTCTCAGGATGAAAGCTGGGACTAATGTAAGGTTTGCTTCTTATGTTTTTCTTCTGTCAAGGTTTATATCCCATGGTGATTGCCTTCCAATTTCTGTAAAACTGCATAATTATTTTATAGTTTGCATCTGATAACATCTAAAAATATTTGAGAAATTTTTTAAAATAATTTTTTTCATTTTTGTTTGTTCTTATATAGTACCTCTCTCCTTATATGCTTTTCTTTGACTGAGTGGGGTTTATTGATTTTGAAAAATCATCTTTATATATATATATTTAAATTTCAGACTATTATGGGAGTACAAACACTATGGTTACATATATTGCTTTGCACTGCCAGAGTCAGAGCTACAAGTGTGCCCATCCCTCAGGCAGTGTGCACCACACCCATTAGGTGTGAATTTACCCATCTTATCTACCCACCTCCCACCTGCCCAACACCCGATGAATGCAACTTCCATGTGTGTGTAAGTATTGATCAATTAGTACCAATTTAGCGATGAATACCTAGAGGTGAATACCTATGCTTGTTTTTCCATTCTTGTAGTACTTCACTTCAAAGAATGGGCTCCAGCTCCATCTAGGATAATACAAGAGGTATTAATTCACCATAGATTTTTATAGCTGAGTAGTACTCCATGGTATACATAAACAACATTTTATTAATACACTCATATATTGATGGCGATTTGGATTGTTTCCACATCTTTGCAATTGTGAATTGTGCCGCTATAAACATTCGAGTGCAGATGTCTTTATTATAGAATGTCTTTTTTCCCTTTGGGTAAATACCCACTAGTAGGACTGTTGGATCAAATGGTAGTTCTAGTTTTAGTTTTTTGAGGTATGTCCTTATTACTTTCCATACAAGTTGTGCTAATTTGCAGTCCCACCAGCACTGTATAATTGTTCCTATCTCTCCACATCCATGCCAACATTTGTTGTTTTGGGACTTTTTTTTTATAAAAGCCAATCTCACTGGAGTTAAGTGTTATCTCATTGTGGTTTTGATTTGCATTCCCCTGATTAGAAATGTTGAGCAAGTGTTCATATGTTCATTGGCCATTAGTCTATCTTCTTTTGAAAAGTTTCTGTTCATGTCCTTTGCCCACTTTTTAATGGGATTGTTCAATTTTTTCTTGTTGATTTTCCTAAGTTCTATGTAGATTCTAGTTATTGGCCCTTTATCAGATGCGTAGCATGCAAATATTTTCTACCATTCTGTAGGTTGTCAGTTTGCTCTAATGAAAGTTTCCTTGGCTGTTCAGAAGCTTTTTAATTTGATCAGCTCCCATTTATTTATTTTTCTTGTTGCTGTGATTGCTTTTGGGGTCTTCTTCATAAATTCTTTCCCTAGGCTGATGTCTATAGGAGTTTTTCCAACATTTTCTTCTAGAATTCTAATGTATTCATGTCTTATGTTTAAGTCTGTTATCTATCATGAGTTTATTTTTGTGAGAGGTGAAAAGTGTAGATCCTGATTCTGTCTTCTCCATATAACTATCCAGTATTCCATCACCATTTATTGAATAGGGATTCTTTTCTCAGTGTATGTTTTTGTCTGCTTTGTCAAAGATCAGATGAAAATATGAGGATAGTTTTATATCTGAGTTCTCAGTCCTGTTGCATTAGTTTGTGTCTATGTTTTGTGCCAGTACCATGCTGTGTTGGTTACTATAGCCTTGTAGTATAGCTTGAAGTCTGATAGACTGAATCTTCCTAATTTGTACTTTTTGCTTAAGTTGCTTTGGCTATACAGGGTCTTCTCTGTTTCCATATGAAGTGTACAATTATTTCTTCTAGATATGCAAAAAATTTGGTATTTTAATGGTGATTACATTGAATCTGTAGATCACTTTAGATAGTATAGACATTTTAACAATATTGATTCTGCTGATCCATGAGCATGGTATGGTTTTCCATCTGTTTAAATCCTCTGCAATTTCTTTTTTCAGTGTTTCATAATTCTCCCTATATAGGCCTCTCACTTCCTTAGTTAAATATATTCCCAAATATTTAATTTTCTTTGATGTTCTTGTGAAAGGTATTGCATCTTTGATTCTTGGCTGGACTATTATTGGCATATATGAAAGCTACTGATTTGTGTGCATTGATTTTGTATCCTGAGACTTTGCTGAATTCATTTATCAAATCCAGGAGTCTCTTGGTTGAATCTTTGGGATTTTCTAGATATAATATCATATCATAAGCAAAGAGTGATTGTTTGATCTCTTCTGCCCACATTTGGATACCCTTGATTCCCTTCTCTTGTTTGATTGCTCCAGCAAGAACTTCCAGCACTATGTTGAATAGAAGTGGAGTTAGTGGGCATCCTTGTCTGGTTCCAGTTCTAAGTGGGAATGCTTTCAATTTTTCCCCTTTCAGTATGATGTTGGCTATGGATTTGTCATATATGGCTTTAATAATTTTGATGTATGACACATCTATGCCTATTTTGTTAAGAGTTCTTATCAAAAAAGGGTGCTGAATTTTGCCAGTGCCTTTTCTGCATCTATTAAGAGGATCATATGATCTTTGTTCTTGCTTTTATTTATATGGTGAATTACATTTATAGATTTGCATATGTTGAACCATCCCTGCATTTCTGGGATGAAGCCTTCCTGGTCATGATGATTATTTTTCTGATGTGCAATTGAATTCAGTTTGCTAAGATTTTATTGAGAATTTTTGCATCTACATTCATAAGGGATATTGGTCTGTAGTTTCCTTTTTTTGTTGTGTCCTTTCCTGGCTTTGGTTTGAGGTGATAATGACTTCACAGAATGATTTGAGGAGGATTCCATCCTTCTTAATGTTGTGGAATAATTTGTGCAGTATAGGTACCAGTTCTTTGTAAGTTTGGTAAAATTCAGGTGTGAACCCATCCGGTCCAGGACTTTTTTTAATTGGGTGATTTTTTTATTGTTGCTTCAATTTGCTTGATATTGGTCTGTTCAGGAATTCAATTTCTTCCTGATTGAGCATAGGGAGGTTGTGTGTTTCTAAGAATTTGTCCATACCTCCACATTTTCAAGTTTTGGGGCATAGATATTTTTATAGCATTCATAGATGATGTTTTACATTTCTGTAATATCAGTTGTGACCGCTCCTTTTTCATTTCTAATTAAGCTTATTAAAGTCCTTTCATTTATGCTTCTGGTCAGTCCAGCAAGAGACCTGTTGATTGTGTTTATCTTCTCAAAGACCAACTTTTTGTTTTATTAATCTTTTGTATAGATCTTTTATTCTCAATTTCATTTAGTTCTGCTCTGATCTTGGTTATTTCTTTTCTTCTGCTGGGTTCAGAATTGGTTTGCTCTTCCTTTTCCAGTTCCTTGAGATGATTCATTAGTTTGTTGATTTGTGATCCTTTTGCCTTTTGGATGTGGGCATTTAAGGCTATGAGTTTTCCTCTCAGGATTGCTTTTGCTGTATCCCACCAATTTTGATAACTTGTGTCCCCATTATCATTTACTTCAAAGAATCTTTTGATTTCCATCTGAATCTCCTCCTTGACCCAACAACCATTCAGCAATAGATTGTTTAATTTCCATTACTTTGTGTAGAGATGAGTGTTTCTGTTGGAATTGATTTCTAATGTTTTTTCACTGGTCTGAGAAGATACATGGCATAATGTCTATATTGTTATATTTGTTGAGGTCTGTTTTGTGGCCTAAGATGTGATCAATTTTAGAGAAAGTTCCATGAGCTGATGAGAAGAACGTATAATCTGTGTTATTTGGGTGGAATGTTCTGTAGATGTCTGTTAGGCCCATTTGTTCTAGAATTCTATTTAAGTCCATGGTTTCTTTGCTTATTTTCTGCTTGGAGGATCTGTCCAGTTTTGTCAGTGGGGTATTTAAGTCCTTGGTTATTATGGCATGGCTGTTTATCATTTTGTTTACATCAAACTTGATTTGCTTTATGTATCTGGGTGTTCCTGTGTTGGGGGCATAAATATTTAGTATTGTTAAGTCTTCTTGTTGAATTTTTCCCTCCACCACTGTATAGTGACCATCTTTGTCTTTCTTTACTGTTGTTGCTTTAATGTTTATGTTATCTGATATAAGAATGCTACACTAGCTTTCTTTTGTTTTTCATTTGCATGGAAAATTGTTTCCCATCCCTTCACCTTGAGTCTGAATGAGTCCTTGTGGGTAAGATGCATTTCCTGGAGACAGAAGATACTTACTTGGCTTGTATATTTTTATCCATTCAGCCAGCCTGTGTCTCTTCCATGGGCAATTCAAGCCATTCACATTTTTAAAGAAATGTTAGTTCATGTATTTTATTAACTCATATACAATTACTTGTCTTCTAGTTTGTTGAAGCAGTAAGTTAGACAACTTTTTCCACAATAATGTCTACCAAAGTGGCTGGCCATAAAAACTCCAGCACCACATTCATCTGAAGGACACTCTCGATGAGCCATTCACATTTGTTGAGAGAACTGATATTTGGGGTGGAGTTCTGTTCATCCTGTTGGGTGGACTCTTATTGTTTTGTTTTACCTCTCAAGCCAGTGTGGAATCAGGGTTCTGGACTTTAGCTTTGGGTGATTTTACACTGGTGGGTGTCTGTTGCACTGGTCAGTGTATAATGCAGGTCTGTGTACTTCCTGCAAGGCAGGTCTGGTCTTCACAAATTGTATCGGTAATTGCTTGTCTCGGAAAGTATTTATTTCTCCCTCATATAAGAAGCTTAATTTTGTGGGATAAAGAATTCTAGGCTGGCCATTATTCTGTTTTAGAAGACTGAGAACGGGTCCCCGGTTCCTTCTGGCTTATAAGGTTTCAGTTGAGAAATCTGCAGTTAGTCTGATAGGTTTTCCTTTGTAGGTTACCTGCTATTTTCACCTTATTGATCAAAGGATTACCTCTTTCATGTTTAGTTTGGCCAGGCTAATAACTATGTGATGTGGTGATTGTCTTTTCACATTGAATCTCCCAGGAGTTCCGTGTCCTTCTTGTATCTGGATATCTAGATTTCTGGCTAGGCAAGGAAAATTTTTCTCAATTATTCCTTTGGATAGATTTTCCAGCCTAGTGTATTTTCTTCTTCATCGTCAGGGATGCCTATGATTCTTGTTTGGCCTCTTTACATAATCCCACATTTCTTGTATGCTTTGTTCATGCCTCTTGTTTCTGTATCCTTTGTCTTTGAGTGATTTGTTTAGCTCATAGGTGTCATCTTCAAGCTCTGACATTCTTCCTTCTGCATGATCCAGCCTATTCTTAAGGCTTTCCACTGTGTTTTGTAATTCCTTGAATGCATCTTTCATTTCCAGAATTTGTTTGATTTTTCCATAATAATTTGATTTCTTTAGAAAACATTTCATTCATTTACTGCATGGTTTTTGTGGCTTCTTTGTGTTGGATTTCTATTTTCTCTTGAACTTCATTGAGCTTTCTTACAATCTATATTCGAAATTCTTCATCTGTCATTTTAACCATTTTGTTTCAGTTGGTATCCATTGCTAAGGAGCTAATGATTTCTTTGGGGGGGGGGGTTGCTCTGATTTTTCATATTTCCTGAGTTCTTTCAGTGATTCTTTTTCATCTGGCCTCTTGGTTGGGAGCTGGGGGTGCTAGGGCTGGTTTATGGCCCAGTCTCCAAGTCCCATGGATTGTTCTCTGACAGTGCTGGGGAGAGGAGCACTGGTCCTGAATTGCCTTAGGGGTATTTTATCAAGTTTGATGAACCTCTTGGGTTACCTTTGACCTGTTTTCTTCACCTCTTCCCAATGGAGTGTAGTGAGTTTGGTCCCCAAGCTTAAGCTCCAAGCTGGTGAATGGTACTTGTGGGTATGAATCCACTGCTCCCTAATAGCTTGAGATGGAAGATACTATGTTTAGCTATGGAGTTGTTCCTGCTGTCCTTGATTATAGTTTGCATGGAGGAACCAGTTACTGAGGTAATCTATTGTGCCTGTAGTAAGCTCTCATCCCCCAGGTAGGGTATATGAATACCCCAAGCTTTGGGAGGGGTCTTGTAGCTCCCAGGCGTACCGTGGACCCTGCTCCCCACTGAGGTTGGGGGTAGCTGGGGTGTCAGTGGTTGGGTGTGTGGGCTTCTATGTGGCTCGGAGGTTGCTTATTTGGCCACTAGGGGGAGCCGCTGACATGAAGTTCAGGGCTATCTCGCCAAGCTTGGAAGGCCGCTCCTGATGGGAGGGGCCCACTGTGCAACTGCCGCGCCTCTAGCCGAGTTTTTCCATCCCTGTCCACAAACCCGGGTACTTTTCCCTTCGATTGTTGCACTTGTGTTTCCTGCCGACCCAAGATGGGCTCTCAAGCTTCCCCACAGTTCGTGTGTCTAGCCCACCGGCACGCGTCTCTGCATGTCACTGGCAGATAGGGGGATCTCTGTGCATCCCTTTTCCACCACTAGACCTGAAGGCAAAGCAGGTGGACCTCTCTATACCCAGAAGTCTCCACCAGGGTGACGCTCCCACCAGGGTGACGCTCCCACCAGGGGAATAGTGGCAGCTCCAGGAACTCTTGGTTCAAGCTGAGCTCCCTATTAAAGTGAGTGGGGTGGGGGCAGCTGCTCTGATTCAGCCTGGGGTACCTGAAGCATTGGACATTTGATTGCCATGGGAACCAGTACTTAGCAAATTGAGTCACATTGGCACAGCAAACTCCAATGTGGCAGTTCTCTGGGATAAAGGAGAGAAGGAGCTAACCCACAGAACCCTCCTCTATTATGCTCCTCCACATCCTCCCAGTGGGCACGAGTTCTCACTTGCTGCCCAACCCTGGAACGGGGATCTCTCCCCCATGCCTCCCTGCCCCGTTGTCTGTGCTGTCAGCAGGTGAATGTGCCAAATGCCTGTGGGCAGGAAGACCACAATCTGAGGTTGCCCTGCCTGCTGGGGATGGAAATGTGCTCACTGTACTAGAAGCAAGTCACTCAGCAGAGAGAACTGTAGCAGCTGCTATGGTTTTGATAAGGGGGTTGTGGAATTCCTGCACCATTCTTGAGTTGGTAGGGGGCACCCATCCATCCTCCTCACCAAGCCACGGCCCTCTGTTCCAAGCTGCAGCAGCAGCTATGCTGACCCAGGCAGGCTTAGCTGGGAATGCGCTCTGGGAGTGTGCTCCCATTGCTCGAGGCAGGCTCAGCTGGGAGTACACTCTTGTTGCGGGAGCCACCCTACTCCCAGCTGAGCTTTTGGTGGTGGTTATGGGGTGGGTGTGGCCACACAGCTATGAGCGTTTAAGCCAAAATTACTTCCTGGGATGCCAGGAGTGGAGGAGGTGCAGAGGAGGAGGCAGCCAGATGCAGGGATGCTGACTCTGTGGTCTCTCATGGCACTCCCCCATGGGATGAAAGCCCTGTGTCCCATTGCTGGCCTGAGGCACCCAGGTGGGGGAAGGGGAAATACCTTTATCCTTTCCTGGGGCTCCAGAACTGCCTGGAATTAGTTCTCACTGATTACTCCCTTCTATCTTCCTCTCTCGGCTGCTCAGTTCTTCCTGGTGGTGTTCCCTGACTGCACTGGTGTCTATCCCCAGGATCCACTTCTGAGCAGTAATCACGCTCTGCTCTCCTCATTCCAATCTTCAACTCATCTGTTCGGAGGGTCCGACAAGCTTTGTCTGTAGTCGGCCATCTTGACTTCTCTGAAAAGTCATTTTTGTTAATGGTTTGAGTAAAAAGACAGGTCCTTTTTTCTTCTTCCATACAAGAATATATTTGTTTTTCAAGGCACCTGAGATCACTTTGAGATCATGACCACTGTATATCTGGTTCACTGATTGAGGTTTTCAGGGACTTACTTAGGCAATGAAATTTAGATTACAGATTGGTATTATGGCTTTACTTTGAGCACTGTAGGATCTGAGACCCCAGTTTATCATGAAGAGTGTTTCTTTTTTTAAATCTTTCAACTTTGGCAGGTCCTGGGCTTTGATTTTTGTTTTCTTCAACAAGCTAAGCTCTCAAAGTGAAACTTCGAATTCTCTGAGATTGGCAAATAACCTTAAGGACAAAGTGGCTTTGGTGCTTTGCTAATTTGGGGGGGGGCGGTTCTTCATTTGTTTTTCTCTTCAATTTATCTGGGTAACTTTTTTCTATCTTGCCAACTCTTTAATGCTTTCAAAAGATGTTTGTGTGTATGTGGGTGATGTGCACGTGTTTGGGAGTGTAGTTCATCACTTTTGTTTTCAATAGAGGGGGTGATGGACCAAATAACCTAGAAATCCAATAATAGCTTCTACATTCATGAAAAAATTGTACAATTTGATGAGTACATTTGTGTATTTAATTATAATTTGATTTGTTTTTATTAATATTTCTTTAACTTTACTTGAAATAATTTAGTTCAATAAATATTGAAGATTAAGCTTTCTCTGATGGAACTAAGTATAAAAATGCTTTTTTTTTAAACCCCTCAGAGTCGTTTGGATGTGTATTTGTCACATAACCCAGCAGGAACATCTGTTCAAAATATGGTCCACTGGAGTCAGGTATAACTTAAAGTTCATTTCAATATGATTTGATTTACAATACTTGTAGTTTACCTCATCATTCTAGGCATCATGCCTTTACCATAGAATGATAAATTTAGAAAGATAAAATAAAATTTTTATATATTTGTATAATTCTTTATGGTTTAAATATGCATTTAAACTATCATAATCTATTATATCTTCTAAACCTAAGCAATGATCAGAGCAATATAAATATCTGTTTTACAAATGAGAAAATGTCAAAAGAGTAGACTAGGGTTCATCTGCTTATCAGTTCATCACTTTACTGTAAACTGTTCATTAGTTTACTTACTCAACAATACAAAGCTATTCCCTTAAGAGAAAAAGTAAGACTGGAACACAGTTCTCCTAATACCTAGTCTGAAACACTTTCACTAGACTACACTTTCTCTTCTGGTTAAGTCACGAGCTCTTTGAGGACCCTGAACAAGTTTTTTTCACTTTTGTATTTCGAAGACCAACAGTTCTTGGCATATAGTACTCAACTAATATTTGTTCAACAAATGATATTGATAAAGGAAATATCCAGTGTGAATATAATCTTAATGTTGAAGCCAGGATAACATAGTAGAAATAACACTTTCCTGAGATCAAAAGACCAGACATTAAATCCTTTCTCTGAAACTTAGTGGTAGTGTGACATTGAACAGCTCATTTAACCTTTCTGATTGAGTTTCCTCAATTTTTAAAATGAAATTAATAATTCTCTGATCTAAGAAAAATATGAGAATTAAATAGGATAATGATTATGAATGTTAATTAAGGTTAATAAATACTAGATAAATTTAAAGTATAATTAAAATATTGGATAAGACTTTCTTGTTTACAAAATGTTTCAGTCTACAAAGTAACTATTTTGATGTAAATTATTAAAAATCTTTATTATAACTTATCTTTAGGTAAGATAACTTATCCTTTCTTTTCTGTTGATGGCTAGACCAGGAGAATCTAAGCAATCTTTGCATTTATTCATTCATTGTAACAATATTTATTGAGTACCTACTATGTGCCTGGTACTATTCTATGCTTATGTGATGCATCAGTGAACAAAACAAAGGCTCCTATCTTCCATAAGCTTACATTCTAGTAGTAGGTATATAGACAATAAACAGTAAGTATATGAAATATATAAATTATTATAGTATGGTAGAAGGAGATAGAAACTATGGAAAAAATGGGGTTAAGGAGTAGGGAAAGTGGATTAGGCATGCTGGGGACTGAGATGTACTTTTGAATAGAGAGGTCAGGCTTCAGTGAGATGGTGACATTTGAGAAAAGATTTGAAGGAAGTGAGGGAATTAGCAATGTGGGTATGTGGGCTGTCTTAGTCCATTCAGGCTGCTATAACAAAATACCATAAATTGGGTGGTTTATAAACAACAGAAATTTATTTCTCACAGTTATGGAGGTTTTATCTTAGAAAGTCCAAGATCAAGGTACTGGCAGACTTAGTATCTGGTGAAGGCCTGCTTTCTCATTCATAGATGGCACCTTCTAGTTGTGTCCTCCCATGGTGAAAGGGGCAAAAGAGTTCCCTTGAACCTCTTATAATGGCACTAATCTCATTAATAAGGGCTCTGCAGGGACTGTAGTAATGAAGGTTTATGATATGATCATAGGGTGAATGGTTGGTGTAGGGGGGAGGACAAGATCATTGAAGAATTCAAGCAACTTAGAGGACAAATTTTTGGAATGCTTAAATCACTAAAATAAGGCAAGTATATAGTTTTAGAAAGAGTAGCAGTGAGTGGGAACAGCAAAAAATGGTGATGTAATTGAATGGCATAAAATTCAGAGTTTGGAGTTTTAGGGAGGAGAAAGTGAGAATTGTCTAGAAGAGGGACTAATGAGTCATATTCTTTAGATTTCTTCTGTCCCCACCTCCCATCCTTACCCTATCCAAAGGAAAGAAAGAACAAAGCCCACCTGCATAAATACCAGAAGACCCAGTACAAAGGAGGCATATGTGCAATGCATACCTAACTTGCATCAGCTGCCACTGTAATGAACAAGTGATATGGTCCTATTTTTTGTTTCTCTTTCAGCTTTTAAATTCTACTCACTTGAAAGCTTATGACTGGGGCAGACCTGAGCTAAACTTGATTCATTTTAATCAGGTACATAAGTATGTATAAACTAAAAACTCCTTCCCTTCATGATTGCTTCAGATGACTTTGCTATATAGATCAAGGATCATCTGTAAATCCCCAGAATACAATAACACAGTGAGAAGAACCAGTAGTTGAAGATAAATTTGATTTGGATCCATATCACCACATCCAACCAAAGTGGCTTTTCCATGTTTTCTATGTATTTTAACAACAAATATCCTGGAAAAGTCTAGAAAATTTGACAATCAATAGAAGAATTCATCATTCCTCAAGAGGAAAAATATTGTGTTTGTAATATGCATAGTTCTCTACTCAATTAAATAAGAAATAAAAAGCATAATATATTATTTTGACCCTAAAACCAGTTATTCTGTTTGAGAAGATAAGACAAACACATATAACAATCAGGAAAAACTTAGAAGTCAATGATAATGTAGTAAAAATTGTATGATTATAATAACAAAATTCTCAAAGTATTAGAACCCAAGTCTGTCTAATTTGAAAGTTTATACTTTTTCAGCATAGTTTACTGCCTCAGCTAACCTCCAGGCCTGATGTGGTCTGGTCATGTTGAAGTCTGAACTAAAATTTGAAGATCAAATAATGAGATCAGAGTTGACTTTGACTGCCAATATTTATAATTTATTGATAAACACATGGACAGTAATACAGCCACAGAAATTACTTTCATGTTTTATAAGTAGTACTGAAATTACGTCTGTGAAATGTTTGAATACTTGGAATTAGAACAAACTATCTAATTTTGATTTATGTATGAGTTATTTCCAAGTAAAATCTGTAATACTTATTCATTTTTTCATACTTGAAAAAGCTGAAATACGTTGAATCCGTTAGATTTCAATTCATCACTTAAAAATTAGTAAATAGAACCTCCTAATATATCACTTCCTGTGGAAACTTATTTTACTCATTTATTTTTAGACAACTCCTCCATCGTACAATGTGACAAATATGAATGTGGCAATTGCAACTTGGAATGGTGAAAGTGACTTGTTGGCTGACCCTGAAGATGTTAAAATTTTACATTCTAAAATCAAAAACCACATTTACCATAAAACTATTTCTCACTACAATCATATTGACTTTGTGTTTGGATTAGATGTCTATGATCAAGTTTACCATGAAATCATTGATATTATCCAAAACAATCTATAATGAACTATGGCACTCTGTGTTTAAGGATCTATATTATTACAATTAAAATCCAATTATTTTCCTTAATATGTATGTTTTTTCACTTTTAAAATAAAGTATGTAATTTTTACCTTTACTTTCTCATTGCCCCTAGGCCCTCCATTCATTAAAACAGTGGCACTTAACATCTCAGGGGAAATAGAAGATTATAAATCAGTCCAAAGAAGTCTTCTGAGTTTCAAATTTAAATAACTAATATCAGAAGCAATAATCCTTAACATTTTCAACAGCAAGAGAGATTTTTAAGAAATTTTTTCTTCAAAAGAACATGAGCTTATAATATATTATAAAAATAGAGTTTGATGATACAAAAGTGCCTTTTTCTCTATGCCAAATGAAGAATAAAAACACATTTTGATCTATGTAAAGGAGTTTGGGAAGCAAAAGAGAAGAAAGATAGCCTGCATAACAGTGTAATGTTGCTGGCTTGTAATCATTTCAGGCAAAGTCCCAGAGGTAGGGAGATCATAGAAACCATAGAGGGGCTGTGCCTCACTTCCCAGAATATATAGCCTGGAGAGACTGATGTTTCCTTTACAGCCTACTGTGTGTTAAGAGTAGCAATGGTTGAGTTATATTTCCAGGTAAATAGATCTGAGGGTGCCCTCACAAAATATTATGCACTATAGTTTAGTACCCGAAAGATCCAAGAATTTCCTACACACCAGAGAAGTGTAGATATGTTCAAGAAAGCAATGGAAGATGGGACAAGGCCTAAGATTTGGAAAGAAAGGATACTGTCAATAAATGCAACATATATATTATAATAAGAACCACAGAGGGGCAAGACAATGGGCATCAGCAGCAGATGTACACTGAGCCTTTCTCAAAATCACATTCAGACTTCCAGTTTCCAGTTCTGCCTGTAAGGAGCTTGGAAGTGACCACTCAGTCCAAACAGTAAATGCAAAGTTGAACACACTGAAAAATCAACAACTCTTCATGTCAGCCTTCTTGGCACTTACACAATTTTGTAAGTTTTACCTCTAGGAGCGTGACCAGGTTTTCACAGTAAATATTGGAGAAAAAATCCCCTTGTGCTTCCAGCAGAGGGAGAGGAAAAGAAACTATTTTGAAATACATACAGCACTCTGTACTTGTTAATAAGACCTACCCTCAGAGAGAAACCAGTTAAACTGAGCCTAACATGCAGGGTTTTATCAAAGCCTAATGGATCTGTGGGAAGGGGAATACCCAGCTCTTGCCTACTCTAGCTATATCCTATTGAGATGGAACTGAGAAGCACTTTGAAGTTCACAGTCCAGCTGCCTAGGCTCACTAAAAACTAAGACCTAATCATAGGACTATAGAATGCTTCCCCTCCCCCACACCTTACCATCCACCCTGGTGGGGGGGTGTTGTTAATGGTGGAAGCTATGCGTGTGTGGGGGCAGGAGATATATGGTAAATCTCTGTACCTTCCTCACAGTTTTGCTGTGAACCTCAAAGCGATCTAAAAAATAAATGCTTAAAAGAGTTGTACGAAAGGATTTATGTTTCAGCGGAAGATAAAACTTTCTCCCTTCCAATTCATAAATAATGCATAATTTCTCTGGACATTTGTAGTCCCTGGGGAGACCAAGATGGGATGGGGGAATGTCTAGAATTGAGTGTGAATTTACCACATAAAGACTGACAAAAACAACCTATAGTTTACTGAATTGGAGAATTAAGTTTTCTGCTTTAAACAAAATGGAGGTTAAAAGCCAAGTTCAGCTAGTTTTGAGGTTGCTAAATTTATAGTTAACACATGGTTATGGACTTCTGAAATGGCTACACAAATATAAATTAAACATGTATAGATAGGAGATAATAAAATGCATGCATAGATTAGTATGAATGCAGCTAAGGAAGGCAAATGATAACTTTAAAGATCATAGTTAAGGCTAGAGAGAAGTCCTTCCTTTCTTTGGTAATCCTTGGTACTAAAATAGTAGAGTACTGAGAATAGATATATATTTAGAGATACCTTTTCAAAGGGCCCAAGAATGTTAACATGGTATACATGTTAGTTCAAAGTTTTCAAAGATTGCAAATGTAATAGGATTATAATTCAGAAGAATTATGAATGTTGAGGTAATAGATAAATCGGGAATTATGATCAAGATGATGGACTAGAAACAGCCTGCACATGCTGCTTTCAAGGAAAGGATTAAAAGTTGCAAGTAGATATTCAACTATGGATGGATCATCTTTGTAATTTTCAGTGTACAGGTCTTTCAGATCTTTTGTCAGATTTATACCTAAGTATTTCATGTATTGTAATGCTATTATAATGGTATTGACTTTTAAATTTGAACTTCTAATTGTTCATTGCTGGTATATAGGAGGTACAATTGATACTTGAATATCAATTTTTATATCCTGAAATCTTGCTATACTTACTTTTTAGTTCTGCTAGCTTTCTTTATAAATTTCATTGGGTTTTATACACAGATCAGGGGTTGGCACACTTTTTTTGTAAGTGATAAGCCAACATAGTTCTCTCACAGATCTGGTGGCTGGGAAGTCCAAGGCATCAGCAGATTCAGTGTTCTGGTAAGTACCTGCTTCCCAGATGGCTGTCTTTTTGCTGTAGCCCCACATGGTGGAAAGGGCAAACAGACTCCCTCCAGCTTCTTTTATAAGGGTGCTAATCCCATTCATGAGGACTCTGACTTCATGATCTAATTATTTCCCAAATCCCCACCTTCTAACACAATCATTTCGGGGGTTAGGATTTCAACTTAAGAATTTGCAAAAGGAGGACTTTCAGATCAAAGCAGGAGCAAAAACTAAAAGTACTTATTTTTCACATTCAGTAAAAAAATAGTTCTTTGGTTAAAGTCCTAACTTGTGAAGAAGTAACTACCATTAATTAGCAAAAGGATGATGATGGTAATTAACATGTATTGACCAGTTTGACTATAGGTCATGTAAAGTTTAAAGTGCTTTAAACGTGCTAGTTCATCACACAACTTTGAAGAAAAGAAGGAATCTACAGGAATAACTAAGCCTACTTGCAGAACTTGAGAAGAGCTGCACCACCAGAGTTTTGAAGCAGCAAAAGAAAACTCCATAGATAAGGGCCAAACTTTGAGCAATTTTAGACAGAGAACATGAGAATTCTCCAGTAGATCATCTTAAAAGAATGGGATTCAAGACTTTGAAAATGGCAGAAAGCATATCAGCCTAATCATTACTTCAAGCTTAATCAGAGATGGCCAAAAATAGTAGAATTGAGCTTGGAAATCCTTGCTTTAGTCATTGATTTCTGATGTGATTTTCTGCAAGGCTGAATAAATAAAACTTTTGGGGAAATGTACTGATGTTGGCCTATTTTCTTCTACTGTGATGATCTTGTTAGGACCACAGAGCAAATGAACACACCTATGGGTGGGACGGGGTTTACTCTGAAAAGAATGAATATTTCCAATGTCAATCATCCTGTTAGTGGTAAATCCTAAAACAGGACCCCAAAAGGGGAGCCGGGAGGCTAATCTTAGACAAAAAAAATTGGAAAAAATTCATTCTTTTTTCTGAATCCTCTGGGACTGTTGTTACAGTGGAGTCTATAATGGGAAGACTTGCTCAAAGATGTTCATATCCTGGCCTCTTCAAGACAGTACAAAAAGTGAAATAGAGAGGTACACTTAAGTTACCTGTCACCCTCTTTCTATAAAAGTTTTAAATTATTATCTAGTAGTACTTTCCTCCAAAATTTACAGGAAGACCATATCAAAAGTTGGCACTTATACTTCTTTATCATTATAAGAAATTACAGGATGATGCCCATGTTACTGGGGATAAATAAATAAATAAATAACTGGAAAAATCTTATCCCATTCTAGAGATAAAGCAGTCCCTGGAAATAAAAAGCAAGCTGAACCAGTGATTGGAGGATTGATGATAGGTAGGGGGATGAGTAGGGGGCAAAGTAATAATTAATGATTTAGATTAGGAGTCAACAAACATTTTCTATAAACAGTCATACTATTTTGCAGGCCATATGGTCACTGTTGCAACTATTCAACTCTCATTTTACTTCAAAAGTAGCCATACATAAACAAATGAGAATGGCTATATTTACTAAAACTTTATTTACTAAAATTTGTATGTCATATAAATTTTTTATGTCACTGAATATGATTCTTTTCACTTTTGGAAAACATAAAAGACATTTTTAACTCATAGGCCATACAAATGCAGGCAGTGGGCCAGATTTGACCCATAGGCTACAGTTTGCCAATGCCTTGTCTAGAGCAAGTGGCCAGTTAAAGTGAAAGCAATAGCTCTGATTAATTTTTTAAATATGTAAGTCTTTCTTAAGGAATCCCCAAATCCTTCCTTTCATAAGATTCTCTAGGTATTGCTACCTCCTAGCAATCCTAGCCCTAGTCTGCATACATGGCTCATAGGGAGGAGCGAGGAGAAGAATAAAGAAGAAAAAAAGACAAGTATAGAAGACAAGGAAAGGACAAAGCAGTGGAACTGAGGATTGCTGAGAGAAGAATCTGAGCACAGCTTTTGCACTTTTTGCAAGACTGTATTTGTATTTTATTTCTCTCTTTTTGCAGAAGTTCCCTCAAGATAATTCAGAATGTTCCTTTAGGTTGTTATGAAGGTTAGATCACATTAAATAAAAATTTTATTTAATATTAAAAAACACACAGGAAACAAAAGATAGCAAAAACTCTTATCTGTTTTTAAAGTTCATTTTTCTCCATGCACCCTTTTATTTACCAAGCAAATGAAATGTAGTTAATTTCAAAGATAAAATTCCCCAACCAAGATTATCTTATTTTCACCCTCCAGTCAATAACCCCTCAGAAGTGCATGTTGATTTTTTACCTTAAGCTTAAGGAAAAAGCTGAGTATGTCATTTAACTGTACCAAGTTGACATTATCTGTATTGTACACTTGGATATTTTTCAACCATTATTTATTGTTCTCCTTTCAGCAATTTTCACATTTCAGGCGAAAGGGTGATATGCTTAAAAAAGGAGTTTTGAAAGTTTTAGATTGCTATGTGGTGTAAACATTCTTCTTAGTCTCCTCACAAACTTTAGTAAAATTCAAATTACTGCTTTCAAAGTTGAAGGTAGTTTGTTTTATAAGAAAATTGCAGGAACTGGCCTTAAAGATGTCCATCTTTATACTTGATTGTTGCCTAACATTTGGACCCAACAGAATCAGCAGCATCTCAAATTAAGTGCACATACTAAAGCCGAGTCAAGACTAAATGCTTGAGAAGACTTTAGAGACTTGAAGGGACTGCAAACTAAATATGTATGTTCATTTTGGTTTCTGCTATACCACTTCAGAGTCAAAGAGAATCTATGAAAATTTCTCTAAGATGGCAATCATAGCCTTTGAGGGAATGCACTATTTCAAAAAAGATATTTCCTATACAGAATCAGGTATAAGCAGAATTATATGAGGAAATAAAATTGAAGAAAAATTTAAACGTTTTTAACATTAAGCTGAAGATTCAGGTTTCATTCACTCATAAGTTTAACTCACAATTTCTTATGAAGTTGAATCTCTTCTGAAAATGATGAGAATGGCTTCACTTGGTTCATGTTTTTATTCTTGCTTCATCACCTTATAAATGAGTCTGAAAAGATGAGATTGCCACTACGTGCCAAACCATTAATGAAATTTTGGAACCACTGGTAGAGACCATGTGATTCCAGTAATTAGGGGAATTAAAGAGGAAGTCAGTACCATGGAAGAGAAAGAATTTGTGACAGAGGTAATATACCACGGATACGGTAAGAATCAGGTGTGGAGATATTTTAGCAACTACGTAGGAGAAGAATTTGAATTACCTATGAATTCAAAACTTTAAAAATTCCTGTCTTCATATTGGAATGTTTAGCTGTACTGGAAAGAGTACACACTAAAGCGAAGAGTTGCCAAGACTCATACATCTAATTTGTAATTTCACATCATCAGTAAGCAGAAACATATTCCACATATATGTGCTCGTACCATTAAATAAAACGGCCATGGAGCACTCATCCTGGAACCAAGACCAAGAGAATAAATTTAGTGTGGATGTGATATATAGCAAAGCATTGGTCAGCAAATTGGACTTCAAAAGAAACCCAAATTGTCATGTAAATCTTGGCTGTTAGTACAGCTAGTTTGGGAGGGGGAAGAGAAGGGAAATACTGCAGCTATGCTCAAAGAAAAAGGCCAAAAGTGGTTTCACTGGTTTCTCTTTCCCTTTTATTACTCTGATGTTTATGTAATATTTTGATGCAGAACAGGTAACAAATTGTCAAATTGACAACAGACTCACCTCTACAAGTATTGTTTATGGAGCCTTGGGTTTATAACTTAAACCATTCATCTACTGGGGCAGGCTCAGAGGAGAGAGCCCAGCTTCCTCCTCACGACTGTCCATCCCTAAAAAAAAAAAAAAAGAAAAGAAAACTCTCCTTCTCAGCCATATCATCTTCACTTCAAATCCTTTCTACTTACTGATATTGAATTGCTTACTTGTAGCAAAACCTCAATTCGGTTATAAATGTAGTCCCAGATAATTCACCAAAGTCACCATACTGCATTATGGCCTATAAAAGCAGGGAATTGCTTTTAAGAAGCACAGAAAAATAAATGACTAAATTTAAATATGAATACTGGAAAACTATATTCTTTGGGGATTAGACCAAAGAGTTCTAAATGATTTAGAACTACAGAATTGCTTTCAAAGTAAAACTGTTAATCAAGCCTAAATCCAGTATTTATAAGATAAAAAGATGACCTGTGTGTAAAAAATAAAACATAAAAATATTCAAACACTTTGCATCATTTGAAAGAGGACACTGATATAAAAAAGAACAGCTGTGATCTGAGAGTCTACCATGTATCTATCAGGAACAAGTTTTGTGATATTTCACAACTCTTTCAATCTCATAGAGCCTTAGTTTCCTAGTTCATAATTCTTGAGCATCTGAGGCAAACCAGACAATTCTTCTCTACTCTTACGATTTAATTCTAGATCTTGTGAAAAAAAAAGAAGTTGATATACTGCTTTCTTTCAAAGCACCGGTCCCCGATGTTTTTGGCAGCGGGGACTGGTTTCATGGAAGACAATTTTTCCACGGATGGTGGAGGGCTGGGGGATGGTGAGTGATGGGGAGTGGCTGTAAATACAAATGTAGCTTCACTCTCTCACCAGCCACTCACCTGCTGTGTGACCTGGTTCCTAACAAATCAGGAACTGGTACTGGTCCATGGCCTGGGGGTTGGGTTAGCAGAAGAACTCACAGTCTGGTTTGGGAAATCACAGAAAACAAACCACTCCATTTATAATTGTTATTTGTTCTTAATCATAATAATTAAACATATAATCAGTTGGAACTGTTCATCACATCTAAGTGTCTGTCTCTCTCACCTCATTATGAGTACCTCAAAGCAGAGACCATGATTCCTTCAGTCACAGCGATATGAGCCTGGGACAGCTAGAACAGCTCAGATGCTCAGTGACTCAAAACAAACAAAGGAACAAAACCCAGGAAGGTTGCCATGAAATCCTGGAAAAAATGAATGTGCTCTTCTTGAACCTGATGCCTAATCATCTCTACATTCCTCCTTCTTTGAGTCCTGCCACCACCTCTGCAATAATGCACACACATATGCAAGTACACACACTGCAAACAAGGAAGTGCATCACTCATTACACCTGCCCTGAGAGGAGGGATCCGTGGAGGCCTGAGATCAGCTGAAAGGGGGAAGCTCCTGAGGGTACCTGGCCCAAAACTCCCAGGTCACGAGGCAGTAAGGAGAGGACTTTCTCCAACAGTTTTCTGTAGTCCTTAGGAGGAAAAGCACTCATTTGTCTCTGTTTCTGTAATGTGCCAATAGAAAAAAAATTAAATTATCAACCAGACTTAGATTCTTTCAGTACTATGTATCCTCTCTTAGCCATAATCTTGAAGTGTTAAAGTTTCACACTTGCTATGAAACTTCCTGTTTGGATGTCCAAGAGGCATAAAAGCATTTGAACTAAGGCTGCTTAGAACATTTTAATTGATTTTTTTTACGTTGAGTTAAGATTGAGGCTAAAGGATCTTCACACCACCACTCCTAAGTCCAAAAACCGCTATTTCCAAATTTTGTGCATTTCTTCAGACATTGGCATTAAATTGTCAGGTATTGATGGAAGGGAGAAGAAAAGGGGAGTTTTCAAGAAGTTAAAATATGTTTTTATCTCAGACATACTTAACTTTTAAAAATTCAAATGATTGGAAATATGAAATTGTGTGGGTCCTTTAGAAAACAGTTTTTCAGTTTCTTAGAAAGTTAAACATAAACTTACCATATGACCCAGAAATTTTATTCCTACGTATTTATCCAAAAGAATAAAAGCATACATGATTACAAAGACCTATGTATAAATGTTCATAGAAGCTTTAATCCTAATAGAAAAATAACTGGAAACAACCAAAATATCAATTAGAGGTAAATAGATAAGCAAATTGTGGCATATTCAGACAGTAAAATACTACTCAGCGATAAAAAGAAACAGACGATTGATATATACACAGCATAGATGAATCTCACAGCTACAATGCTGAATGAAAAAGAGTACATACTATATGATTTATATAGATAACAGGAAAACAATACATAGCAATAGAAATCAGGTTACTGTTTGCCTAGGGAAGGGGATAGAGGATGATTAACTATAAAGGAGGACCCTGAGGGAATTTTCCAGGGATATGGCAAAATTCTAAACTTTTACTGGCTGGTGGTTACATGGGTATATAGGTTGTCCAACTCATTTGAGTGTTCACTTAAATTGTGTGAATTTTATAGTATGTAAGTTAGACCTCAATAAAATTAATTTTAACAAAAATCAAATTACTCTGAAGCTGAAGTGTTTATTGCACCCTTTACCTGTATTAGAAATAAAAGTACTAGATCCACATAGTCAATCCCCATCCTCTAGTTCTCCCTAACTCTAATTATATACCTAAATCTTAGGGGAAAACTGGTGATTAAAATATGTAAAGCTGAAGATAAAAGGAGAGAAGTAGGATGTTCTGTATAGGACAGTTAGGAATATATTTATTTAAACAAAAATAGTACTGAAATAAATTTTAGAGGAATAAAGTGATCACTTGATAAAAGCATCAGTAAAATTGTTAAATAATCCAGTAAGAAGGCGGCTAATATTATATGTTGCATATTTTCCTGCAGTAAAAACATATTAATAATGGTTATAATAGTTACCATTAATTGAATGCTTACTATATTTAGGTGCTTTAGACACACTATCTCACTAAATTCTTAAGACTCTGAATTAAGTATTAATCCTATTTTAGAGATGAAGAAATGAGTTTATAGCAATTAAATAACTTGCCAACGATCCTACAAATAATCAACAACAGAACCAAGATTAGACCCCAAATTGACAGTTGCATGTATATGTGGTAATGGAGCTCAGGAGAAAGATTGGGTTAGGGATACTGGAAGTCATTTACATACAAATTAAATAGTCTAGTCAAAGGATGAGAAGAGCAAGAGGACCAGCAGGATGATGACAGGATGATATAATGCTAAATTTGAGTATACATATAATATATATAGTACACAGATATATATGTGTTATATAACACATATATAATATATATAATATATAATATATATAACACATATATATATAATATATATAACACATATATATCATATATGTGTTATACATATATTAAATATGGTACACACAAAAAGTAGCTATTTGTTTATTATGCAGAAAAGGCTTTCTGCATCTGGGAACTGTGAGGAGTACAGGAGTGGGGCTTACTTGGATTTCCAGTCCTGTTCTTTCTATTTTAATAATACCCATGAGCAACCTTTAGTAAATCTCCTTGTTACAGAGGTCCTTCCTTCTGTAATGGCTTAGCCCCTGTGATTCTTTATTTCTAAATAGCAAAAACTTTAAAAAATAATAACTATTTTATCTTTTTATAATATAAAATATATTTTTAAAGAGAAAATAGTTATAAAATAATTATATATTTTATTAATATTACCTCTTCAATATGGAGGAAACAAACAAATAAAACTGCAAATTTTTTACTAATTAAATGATTTTCCCATAAGAATTGAGCTGTATCTATCAGTTTGGTTAGGATAAAGAAGCCACTCTATGTATTTTAAGCAGAAAGGGTTCTTATATGTGGGATTAGATGTGCACACAACTGATGAAATGTTTCAAGCAATGAAGGTTGGGGAAGTCAATGCTGGAAATGAGTGATTTATAGAAAAGTGCCTGGGAGCTGCTGCAAATGGAAGCTCAGGAATTAAAGGGGAACTATAATTGCAGATCTCAGCTGCCTGCAGCACTGTGTGGGTGAGTCACAGGAATTTGCCCAGAAGCCGTTGTAAACTTCCATTACCTGCCTGCGTACATGTTCACAGCTACCCCAGAGAATGAAAACCCTCTTACTGTGACAAAAGCAGAAAGGCATTCTAGGAAAGAGAATACCAAGCTGCTTTCCTTTTGAGTAGAGAAGAACGTAGAAAGTGTTAGTGGTGATGCCAAACTGATACCAGACCCAGCACCAGAAATTATCAGTTTTCTATTTCACTCTAGGCATATAGTTGCATATGAACCAACTCTATAATTCCCAACAAATATAGCAGAGTAGTTTCCCCTCCTCCTGTAGATATAGAAGGATAAAATTGAGAGTGGGGAATATGTAACAGAGGGAATGGCCTGAAAACAATGGCAAAAATATTTTCTGTCTCTTTAAAACTTCCCCCACTCTTTTTGGGAACTGCACCCTGGCCTACATCCCTGAGGCAGGGAGAAAGTATTTTGTTCTTTGTGTTACCAGAGATAGCTGAGCCATCCCAGGTGGAGCTAGCCCCCCAGGTGGGCCCAGGTGTGTCCAAGTGGGTGGAAGTCACAGGCTTTGTCTTTGGCAAAGATGGGATGATTAGAATCATTAACACAGTAGCCTAGAACTTAAGCCACTCCCTTTAAAAGCTCTGTATTTCTGCTTATGTTCAGGAAATTTGGATTTTGAGATAAAAAGGTCTACCATTTTTCCTCCTTTGCTGGCAAAGTAATAAACTTCTCTTTCCTTCTCCTCAAACAATTTGTTCTCATTCTTCTGATTTGGCCTTGAGGACAAGTGCTGAGCTTTCAGTAACACAAACATTAATATATGGATACATCCTTGGAGATACAATAGGCCAGTTGGACTAATTCTGGGATGTACATATTGAATTCTTTAATTAGTAATGAAGATTTATAATAAATAAAGTATAATTAAAAATTTTGTAATAATGCAAAGACATTATTTGCCTTTTATTACTCTTATTGTATCATTGGTGTACAGTGGAGTTTTCCATGAGCTTACATGACACGTGATATTGCAATAGATTGAATTCAGACATAAACAGGAAAATCTATCTGCTTTTTGTTAAGCCAGACATTAGATTTGCAAAACTATAAAGCATCATTCAAAAAAAAGCATCATCACTAGTCTCCTTTTTTCTATCTATCTATCTATCCAGAGAGAGAGAGAGAGGCCACATAAACAAAAGCTTTTGAAGTTCCTGAAGGAGCTAAGGAAATTTCACCCCAAAATATGATTCCTTGATATAAAGAATAGTTTGAATTAAATGTCCTTACAGATCAACAGGCCCTTGGAAGAGGCTTTCCCTCTATTTGCATAACCAGAGAGACCCATCAAAAGAATAATGAACTTCCCTTGCCCTCCCTGTTATCTCAGTATTTTGCAGGAAAGAAGATCAGGAATGCAACCAAACCTGGCCCAAATAATTTTAAACATAATACCTGTCTCTCAGGTTAATTTATAAATCAGTCTGTTTCCCCCATCCATCCATTGTCCCAAGTATCTATTCATCCTCCCTAGCAACCATTTATTGCCCCTAAAGAAAGTTACCTATACTCATCATCTTCCCCACCCCTCTAAAAGACAGGTATAAAAATATTTGGATCCCATTGAGATATTGAGTCATTCTGTGATTCTCCCCATGTGCATGGTAAATAAACCTCTCTCTCTCTTATTAATCTTCATTAATTGTGAGTTGATCTTTTAGCTAACTTTTGGGGGAAAGGACAAGTTTCCTCTCACCACTACAGTCCCAATAATTGTAAGAGTATAAAGGTTCTTGAAAACAGAAAGTTAGAGAACTACTAAATCACAAAAGTGAACCCTTAGTTGAATTTCTGATAGGCATATTTTCCTGGAGCATGCCTTCAAACCACAAGTTAACTGCCATTTTATCTTACACCAAACTTTTTAATCTTATTTGGTTAGCAAAGTTTACATTGACTGTAGCATTTGCCAAAGAACTTCATGAATCACTGTTCAAGATAGCTTACACATGAGAAATTCAGGAGGCCAAGAGACCAACTGATAGATAATGAAGGACCTCTTGTACCTTGAGCCACCTGTATGAGAATACCTCCAAGAAAAGTGATTTAGGGAACAAAGTCCAAATGAGATAGCCTCAGTTTTTCCAAATAGACAAACAGAATATAATCAGACCTTTGACTAACTCTACATTTTATGCTCTAATTTGTCTAAAACATTAGTTTTTGGACTGAGACTTTTTCTTGGACACCTTCACTTTTTCTTTATCCATCCCTGACATCAGAGACTGATTGGCTTTCTGGAGCCAGACTGCAAAGCACAGATGGAAACCAGGAAGCAAAATTAGAAGGTGGGATTTGGGGGTAAGAACCACCAGATTGAATTAGGAAAGCACCTAAAAGTAAGATAAGATTCCAGTACTAGAAATGAATTTGTTCAGATAAGGTTATTCAAGCATTAAAAAAACTTGGCAGGACTGTATACAAAAATATTTACCCAAAGTGACCATAAATTTGGAACAAGAATTCAAAAAGTTCACCACACATTAAGCACATTTATATACAATTATATTTTGAAAATTTTATATCAACATTCAGTTCTGTGTATCTAAGAGAGTCCTTAATTTCAATGATCAAAGATAGTATTTTCTTTCTGTGTTCAATCAGGATTACACTCTTTTTAAGCTTTATTAGACATTATTCCCTTCTTGTCCCTTGCTTCTTGTGCTGGGATGATAATGTATATTTCAGGTTGTTAGTACTATTGAAAGATTATTCTCAGTCTGTTAATGTTCCAATTTTATTTCAATACCAATTTTATTTATTTTATCCATGCATTCTTAAAAATTCGTGGTACTATTATTTTATTAACCCAGAAATTGCTTCTAGATTTTCAATCCTGAATCTTTCTTCCTTTCTCTAACTTCCTGTTTTCCTCTGTTGTTCTTCTCCTTAAGAATGGGAAACCCTAGTTCTTTCCCTTTGGCAGCAACTTCCTGTTTTGGATAAGAGTAAAAAATTGATTTCTTGATTGATAAAAATATACATTCTATCACACATCCTGGGAAAAATCATTAAACATCCTTGCTGGTTTCTTTAGATCAAACTTTTAACTGCTTGTTTATTTTAATCCCAGTATTGAAGCTATACTGAAAATAGTTTACTGATAGTTTACTTGTATCAGTGAAAGATACAGAAAGGGATAAATCTGGGAGGAGGGGAGACATACAAAGGAACATATAGGAGGCAATGAAGGTCAGGGAAATGAATTGATCCAGGCTGGGAAACACTTTCTGTTTGATTGTTTTCTTCATTCTTTCTTCATTTTAGCTCTTTTCCAATAAGAACTTGAAATTTTGAAGCTGATTCTAATCAGGATAGATCTGATAAAAATCATTTATTTTTTAAGAACAAATAAGGATGACTAGTTGGGATTGTTTCCAAAAGTATGTTCATCACCAAGTTGTAGTTTTTAACACAAATGTAGTACCCCTTAAAGGAGTATGGAACAGTGAGAATGGGGAATGAGGAGATGGCTAAAGGAAGGTAACTTGTCCTACTTTTCACTATGGATCAGATCCCCAAATAGTATGGACTATGGATCATAGTTGTTTTGCAACCTTTAAGGAGACATTTGCTATTAGTCTTTCCTTCGCTTTGCAAGTATTATCTGTTGAGACAAATCAAATTAATGTCATCCTTTAAAGAGAATGTAGTTTACCTTAAAGGAAAAAGTCTAAAAAAGTGTTCAAATTTTGAAGTTTTGTAACTTCACAGCTGTAAGAACTTTTTTTTTTTTTTTTTTTTTTTTTTTTTTACTTCAGAACTCCTTGTGGTTGTAGAGTACATGTAAGGTTAACTAGGTCAACAAAAATTACATCTGGGCATTGCTGCCTCAGAACACTGAAACACTGGAAGATCCTTAGTTAAATTAAACTGTGGTTTATTCACACCTATATCTAAAAGGTAGACACACTTGTAAATAAAGATTTTTTTTTAAGTTTTTAAATTTTAGCCAAATCAAGTAAACCTAGAATTAACTATTTACTTGAAAACTTTGCAGGTATAATGTCTTGAAAGAAATATTGTTTTCCCCAAAGTATCAAACCAGATCATTATACAGTAGTAAAATTTGACTAATGGATGATATAATTTGATTAAATAATTAAACTTTACCTGACCACTAATTTATTTTTTAAATAAGATGTATTTTAATAAAATATATTAAAGTAAGATACATTTTGTTTTATTTTTATTTATTTGTCCCATACTAGAGTATGATTAATTTTGCAAATGTATTTGGTACAACTGGCTTTCCTTATTCTTAAGTACATTGGTCCACACAAGAGGTAAGTGTAGAGATTTCCAATGTTCCCAGAAGACAGCTAAGTTTCAGTGAAGCTTTATTCTTTTCAGTATATATAGAAGAGAAAGTTGAGATTCTCTCTATAGTGGACAATAATCTCTGAATTTTCTATTTTGGTTAGTTTAATGTCATTTCTTTGTGACACTTTCCAGGGAAGGAATATAATTCTTGAATTCATAAAGAATGATTATTTTATCTTATTACTTTAACATTGTAGGCAATTTCTAAGTATTTTGATCACAAATTACTTGAGCACATAACTAAAGGTTTATAGAGTTTAATATACTAAATATCAAACTCTATAATCAAATATTTCCCAAGAAATAAAAACTAGAATTGTTTGACAACAAAGAAATTAATAAATATGTCATTAAATGTGTGCTCTGAAGTTGTTTATTTGGCATTTCACTGTTTCTTGGAGAATAATTCACACAGAAAATTTCCCAAGTCGTTGGAATTTTGCTAGTTAAACTTCAAATTACCCCAGTGTATATAGCAACCCTTGGTTCCCTAAATATCTCTCCAGACATGTGAAGATTCCAAACTTCTGATTTCCTCCAAAGCATAAACTTCCTAATCAAATTGTTATTAAACAACTAATTTAAGATCGACAGACTTTTGAACTGCAACCCCCTCCCCACGGCCAAATATTTTGTATATCTTTTGTAGATTTGAAGATCTGAGCTAGCACTTCTGATACCACGGAAGCCCCGTGGATGTTACATTGGGTGATAAGAAGAAGCAAGGCATAGGCAGAATTTGGAGACTGGTCTCTCATTTGCTTTGCCTTGGAAAACTCAGGAGTCATGGGCTGGCAGGTGAACTATGTACATCTACTAGGTTTATAGCATCATGGAATTACTCCTGATTCCTAGTTTTCTAAGTTAATGTTGTCAAAAACTTCTTAACAAAGATGACTTTAATGAAACAAAGGTCCTGAGCCCTTCTGTGTCATCTGTTTCTGCTCACAACTGGCAAAAGGAAGGAAAGAAAAAAGTATGAAGTTTGGTATGACTAAATATTGTTCTAATTGAAGCTATAAAATATTCATTTTTATTTTTAATATTCAAATTTATATCAGAAAAAAATGTTCCAGGTTCTACAAGTTTCACTGTGATTATAAAACACATGGTTTATAAATATTAAGAGAATGAAGACATCATTTTGTTATTTGTGACTGTTATGGCCTGAACTGTATCTTCCCAAAATTCATTTGTTGAAGTCCTAACCCTCAGTACCTCAGAATGTGACTATTTTTGGATACCTCTAAAGAGGTAATTAGGTTAAATGAGGTCATTAGGATGGGCTGTAATTCAATATGTTTGGCAGGCCTACAAAAAGAGGAAATTTGAACACAGACAAGCCCAGAGGGAAAATGACGTAAAAACAGAGGGAGAAAATGGCCATCCGCAAGTCAAGGAGAGAGGCTCCTTGGAAGAAACAAACCCAGCCAACACCTTGATGTCAAACCTCTAGCCTCCAGAACTGTGAGAAAATAAATTTCTGTTGTTTAAGCCATCCAGTCTATAGTATTTTGTTATGGCAGCCCTAGAAAACTAATACTATGACTTTCAATGGATATTCCAGAGAACCCCATGAGAGACCAGAAGGTGAACTATGTCCATGAGCAGAGAGTCTGCTCCTAGCTCCTCCATTCATCAAACACACGGCCTTAGCCAAGTTAACCTACCTGAGCTGGTTTTCTCACTTGTAAACTGAAGATGAGATTTACTGGCTACCTCATAGGTTGGCTCTAAAGATTGCACATAATAATACAAGTAAAAGCACATATAATGTACAAACGGTTGTCTAAAACAAATGGAATCATATGACTCTCAGAGGTGGATAAAAAAATGAAAATAAAATAAAACTAATGGAATCTTAATATTTTTGAATCTGTTTGACCTACTCTAGTCATTACATGACACAGCAAAGACAATTTTCTTCTCATGTTTCTGTCATACAGTTGGGTATTGAGTGGGGCAGCAGTAGAAAAATTCACAGAGCATCCGGGGGTTTATTTCCCCAAAGTAGTTTTCCGTAATCCTATTCCAAGACCTCTCTATCTCTTGGCCAAAGCCTCCTCAACTTCTTTCTTTGACTCTCCACTTGCTTTCTTTGTGTCAGGGACTCCTTCAAAACTTTTCCTACCCAAGTGGTGGTGGGGGTAGTGGGAGAGGCAAACCTTAGTAGGATTAGGGCTGCTGGAACTTGTTGACTCTAAGGGAGGTATCAACACCCTTATCCCTAGACCTAAGGGACCAATTCAGGACAAATTGGCCAGACCAAAAGAATAGCCAGCAATCCAAGATAATCTTTATTTGGAAATTCTAAAACACACCTATCTTTGTCCCTTCAGAAAAGTATGCAGGCCTGATTAGACTTTAAATCTATTTTACGGCTGCCTTAAAGATTAGGAATAAAAATATCTCCATCTTCTAATCTCAGTCTGTGTGTAGAAAGGCACCAAATAACTTTCCAGGTATAGTTGGGCTACTCTGGTATGGACCTTTTTACATTTTGCTAATATGCCAGTGGTCTTTCTTGTAGAAGCTATTTTACATTTTAAAACCAACTCACTTCACTAATAATAACATAAATAAATAAAATACACATTCCCTTCTAGTAAACCATGGTTTTACAAAGATCTACGGCTGCTTTTGAGTGTAATTATTTGTGAAACCCCTTTTCTTTCTATGTATTCATTTAGACTACTCTTCTACAATTCCCTGGGACCAACAGGAAAATCCCAGCTGCACTGTAAATGGGAAAAGATCTCCCTGTCTGACCCTAAGGATGCCCACAACCAAATCACTAACCTCATTATTTTCTGTCTCTGTCTTTCTACAATTGACTGGGTTTGATCTAACAACATGGCACACTTCAGGATATTAACTGTTAAATTGTTGAAACAATAAAGAAAATCTTACTAGATGCAAAGCTCTAGATTTCTTTTTTTACTATCTGTATTGCCACCACTATATTTTTTTAAACTCCAGATTTTATTGACAATGGAATTTCTTTTACTTGATGCTATTATTTATCTTTTGTATTCTTTCACAGGATTCCTTAAGTTTCACTTAATAGTTTAGTTCTCTGAAATAGTGTTATAGAAATCATTACCACATTTATGGCTTATATTTTTTCAATGCTGACATTGAGTTCATAATGTATATGAAACAACCTTTGGCATGATATTTTTTATCTATAGGAAATCCTTTATCATCACAAATATTCTTCCTTCAGCTTTTCATTGCCATTCAGTCTCACTCATACATTTATGGAGCATTTTGTAATTGTTATTGAAGGACCGTTACAGACAATCCAGTCTTAACAATTCTTAACCTTTTTATTGGTGAAGGATGATTTGAGAATCTAATGGAAGCCATGAAACTGCTCATTGTAGAAATGCACAGACACAAATACACACAAATTTACATCAGCTTTAGGTTCCAAACACCTGCTAAGGGCCACTCTAGGTTTCTAAGAGCAGTTGTAATAACAATGTAATCAATTTCCCCCAAGTGATAAAGAAATTTTGGAATTTAATGAAGACAATCAAATAAATTTATTTGCTAAGCCCCAAGAGTTGTCCCATGTATTTGTGAACCGATATAGGAAATAAGCTAGTTTAATATCTAAAATACTAAGTATACCTGCTGAGTGAAAAGTCCTGCATTGTGCAATATAATGATACAAATATGTTTTAATGAAGTTCATTTTTTGAACTAATAGGGCATGCTCTGAAGTCATTAAAAAGCAATACCAAGTGTAAAGTTTAAGGACCAAAATGAATTGTATAGTCACTGAAGTGCAATAGGGGGTCATAGAAAAAAGAAAAATCAATTAAGTTGGGAATTTTAGGAACACTCCATTCCCTAGAAGAGAAGGCGTTTTCTAAAAATGCCTATTTACTGAATGAAATACATTCTTTGCTATTTGAACTCTATGGGACAGTGACAGCCATTGCAAGTTTTCAAGCCAAAAGTAATATAATTGGACTTACACCTCAGAATTAAGCTGAGTAACAATTTGGTTATACATTGAATAATGGAAAACTAGCTATAATACCAGTTGAGAGTGACAGCAAACATCCTATGAAGGTGTAGTAAAAGCTTAGAATAGGATAAGGGAATTAGAAATGGAATTAAATTAAAAAAAGCAATACCTCAAAAACATAAAAAGTAGGACTTGGGCACAAATTGAATATAAATACAAAAGATAAGTTTATAAAAATGATTCTAAATAATTCTAACATTTTTTAAATTTTTTTAAATTTCAGTACATTACAGGAGTACAAAGGTTACGTATACTACCTTTGTCCCACCCGAGTCAGAGCTTCAAGCATGTCCATCCCCCAGATGGTGTACACTGCACCCATTAGGTGTGTATATACCCATCCCCCTCCTCCGCACTCCCATCTGCATGACACTCTATGAATGTTATTCCTATATGTGCACTTAAGTGTGGATCAGTTAATACCAATTTGATGGTGAGTACATGTGGTACTTGTTTTTCCATTCTTGTGATACTTCACTTAGCAGAATGGGCTCCAGCTCTATCCAGGATAATACAAGAGGTGATATATCACCATTGGTTTTTTTGTGGCTGGGTTGAACTCCATGGTATACATATACCACATTTTATTAATCCACTCATGTATTGATGGGCACTTGGGTTGTTTCTACATCTTTGCAATTGTGAATTGTGCTGCTATAAACATTCTAGTACAGATGTCTTTTTTATAGAATGCCTTTTGTTTTTTTGGGTAGATGCTCAGTAATGGGATTTCTGGATCAAATGGTAGTTCTACTTGTAGCTCTTTGAGGAATCTCCATATTGCTTTCCACGGAGGTTGTACTAGTTTGCAGTCCGACCAGCAGTGTATGAGTGTTCCTACCTCTCGGCATCCATGACAACATTTATTGTTTTGGGACTTTTTGATAAAGGCCATTCTCACTGGAGATAAGTGATATCTCATTGTGGTTTTGATTTGCACTTCCCTGATGATTAGAGATGTTGAGCATTTTTTCACATGTTTGTTGGCAATTAGTCTATCTTCTTTTGAAAAGTTTCTATTCATGTCCTTTGCCCACTTTTTGACAGGGTTGTTTGATTTTTTCTTACTGATTTTCCTGAGTTCTATATAGATTCTAGTTATCTCTTTATCAGATATGTAACATGTGAATATTGTCTCCCATTCTGTAAGTCATTTGTTTGCTGTCATGATAGTTTCCTTGGCTGTGCAGAAGCTTTTTAGTTTGATCAGGTTCCATTTATTTATTTTTGTTGTTGCTGTGATTGCCTTTGGGGTCTTGTTCATAAATTCTTTGCCTAGGCCAATTCTAGGCCAATGTCTATAAGAGTTTTTCCAACATTTTCTTATAGAATTCTTATAGTTTCATACCTTAGGTTTAAGTCTACTATCCACTGTGAGTTGCTTTTTATGAGAGGTGAAAGGTGCTGATCCTGTTTCAGTCTTCTACATGTGGCTATCCAGTTTTCCCAGCACCATTTATTGAATAAGGATTCTTTTACCCAGTGTATGTTTTGATCTGCTTTGTCAAAGATCAGATGGCTATATGACGATGGTTTTATATCTGGGTTCTTAATTCTGTTCCATTGGTTTATGTCTCTGTTCTTGTGCTAATACCTTGATGGTTTAGTTACTGTAGCCTTGCAGTATAACTTGAAGTCTGGTAAATTGATGCCTCCCAACTTTTTCTTTTGGCTCAAGATTGCTTTTGCTATACGAAGTATCCTCTGGTTTCATACAAAGTATAGAAAATGTGGAGGAAATGGATGAATTCTTAGAAACACACAGCCTCCCTAGGCTCAATCAGGAAGAAATAAATTCCTGAACAGACCAATATCAGGTACTGAAATTGAAACAGCAATAAAAAGCCTTCCTAAAAAAGAAGCCCCAGATCAGATGATTTCACACCTGAATTTTACCAAACCTACAAAGAACTGGTGCCTATCCTGCAGAAATTATTCCACAACATTGAGAAGGAAGGAATCCTCCTGAACACGTTTTATGAAGCCAAAATCACCCTGATACCAAAACCAGGAAAGGACACAACAAAAAAAAAAAAAAAAAAAGAAAACTATAGACCAATATCCCTTATGAATATGGATGCAAAAATTCTCAACAAAAACCTAGCAAACCAAATTCAGGTGCATATCAAAAAAATAATCCATCACAACCAAGTGGGCTTCATCTCAGAGATGCTGTGTGCTTGTAGCTTAACTCTCACTTAGAAGTGATAACATGTGGTTTGGTTTTACATTCCTGAGTCACTTCACTTAAGATAATGGCTCCATCCAAGTTGCTGTACAAGACATGATTTCATTCTCTTTTATGACTGAGTGTTATTCCATGGTACACATATACTACATTTTCTTTATCCATTCCTCGGTTGATGGACACTCAGGTTGATTCCATATCTTTGCAGTTGTGAATTATGCTGCCATAAACATACAATTGCAGTTGTCTTTCTGATACAATGACTTCTTTTTCGTTGGGTAGATACCCAGTAGTGGGCTTGCTAGACTGAATGGTAGATCTACTTTTAGTTCTTTGAGAAATCTCCATACTGTTTTCCAAAGAGGTTGTACTAATTTGCCTTCCCACCAATAATGTATAAGCATTCCTTTTTCACTACATCTATGTCAACATCTATTTTTCTTTGACTTTTTATTAATGGGCATTCTGACAGGAGTAAGGTGGTATTTCAATGTGGTTTTAATTTGCATTTCCCTGATGATTAGTGATGTTGAACATTTTTTTTGCTTATTAGCCATTTATATCTATTCTTTTGAAAAATGTCTGCTCATGTCTTTTGCCCACTTTTTAATGGAGTTATTTGTTTTTTCCTTGCGGAGTTGAATTCCTTGTAGATTCTGAATATTAGCCCTGTGTTGAATGTATAGTTTGTTAATTTTTTTCCCATTTTGTGTGTTGTTTATGTACTGTTTTGATTATTTCTTTTACTGTGCAGAAGCTTTTTAGTTTAATTAGGTCCCAATTATTTATTTTTGTTTTTGTTGTATTTGCTTTGGAGTAGTCATAAATTCTTTGCCTAGACTAATGCCTACAAGAGTTTTTCCTAGATTTTCTTCTAGAATTTTTACTATTTTAAGTCTTACATTTAAGTCTTTAACCCATCTTGAGCTAATTTTTGTATATGGTGAGATCCAGTTTCATTCTTCTGCATGTGGCTATCCAAAGCTTCACATTTTCTCACAGATCTTAGCATGTGTTGCAAATTGGAAGCAAGTTCCCCTTAGTACTTTATATGAACACCTGAATTACCCCTAGAAAATCAGAATGTAAGGTTTATAAAGAAGCAGAAGCATATTTGGCTGTTTGGCTGTATTATTCCTTAGTAAGGATCATATATCTTCTTAAAAGACTATGAGGACTTTAATTTTTCTGAAGACTCTGATTCCATATCTTCTTCAATTATAGTAAAAGGCTAAAGGAACACATCCTGTATTCTCTTGCTTAAATCTATGCAAACAATGACATGAAGAAGCATGGGTAATCTGCCTCCCACGTGCTAATGAAGTTAATTCAAATTGCATTAGGATAGCAAAGGTCTTCTTCTCCATCTCAATCCTTATGAGGATCTATCAGTATTTTTTCCTTTTAAAATTTGCTATTGTCAATGACAATCAACTAGAGTTGAGTGAAGGTGGGAAATTAGTATATAAAAATAGGTAAATACATAATATTTGATATTTCCTGACTTTTTCCTAGTTTATTCAAACAACACAAGTCCAATTAGTTGTATTGTGGGGCTTGGTGAAAAAGTGTCAATTTATAGCTTGTCATTTTGTTCTTTTCAACAATAATTATGTCTTCACTATTTCTGCTAGTTATGTAAGTAATAATAAGAAAAAAATGTAAACAATTTTAACAAGTCAAAATATAATTCTACTTTTCTTTCACCACAAGCTACAGATGCTCATGGTGGTTGCAAGGACCAACTGTATTTTTAAGTGTAATTTGTTTAATTACAAAATTCATTTATAAACACATTCACATTATTCAAACTCTAACAAATAGATTAAACATTAAGAAAAAGGACCCATCCATATGTTATTAAATATCAGGGGCTGGGTTTTGTGTATTAGCTAGACCACTATCTGTAGGGTTACAGATCCTGGTCAAAGACCATAATAAAATACTAATCTTTGCTGAACAAATTCACTTATCTAACCATCTAGTCAGAATAGCTTTAGGTGCCACATTTTTAAAGAATAAGAGGTGGCCTTCTGTTATCTTAGGCCTCTTTATCTCAGCCAAACTATATTATCATTATACCTTTGGCTGAACAGTTTTTTTATGTTTGAGCTATTAAGAATAATTTTTAATGTTTCCAAAATCATTTTAATCGCCAGAACTCCTTTAGCCAATATTTGTGTTTGTTAAAAGTTAAAGGTGAAAATTTAATATTATGTGAAAGTGAATGCAATATTTGATTTTTTGGTTTGGTTCTTGGAACATTAGATGATGTCCACATATTAAATCTTTTTGGTAATTTAATCAGCAGATAAGTATTCTGGCCATTGTTGAAGGTTTTGTATATAAGAAGTAAATGCAACATTAACCAAAATACTAAACATCCAGAGAAACATAATTCTAAATATTTCTGAGGAAACTGTAAGTACAACTTCTGCTAAACAAAATTTTTATTTACATTATTAGATTCATTTTTTTTCTTTAACCCAACTGTTGCATTTTTATAGGCTTAAATATTTGTTGTATATTCAGCAATATGAATGTGCCCATTTGAATTATGGTTTACCCCTCTCTGATTTGATTTATTTTTTCTTCTTTTGTCTGTACATGAAATTCTTAATTCTTAGTTATTGTATGACAGATTTGTTTATTATTGTAATGAGTGTCTGATGTGAAAGTCCAGTCTCTCTGATTCTCCATTTTGAGAAGCAATAGGCCAGTCCTCTAGCATCATATGAATTGGCTGTATTGATATACTATGTTGAATAATTTAATATCATCCAAATCCTCTGCTATTGAATTAATCATTATTAATACCATCGTATTAGTACTGTTGACTACTAATATATTTCTTTAAATTATAAACCTCTCAAAACAGAATTTTAAGCCAAATTATATAAATCACTCTGGGGATATCTCAGGTAGAAGCTGGCCTAGGGTTATGCTAAAGAAACATAGTGGAGAAGAACATAGTCATTGGAAGCAGACTATATAGTCTCAAATATGGGCTCAGCTGCATTCTACATACTTGTTAGGCAACTCCTCTCAGCCTTGCCTTGCTTATCTGTAAAATGGGTAATATAATGCTACTTCCTTCATAAGGTTGTTATGAGAATTAAATGAGCTGATAGTAATAATAATCGTATTTATATAGTGTTTACTAGATGACTGACATGTTAAGAACTTTACTTTTGTTATCATAATGAGTTCTCATAACAACATTGAAAATGCACTATTACTGGCCATATTTTATAGAAGAGGAAACCATCTTAGCAAAGATGACTTGAACACATAACATGTTAAGCACACTGTCCAGCACATAGTGAGCTGTAGGTTAAGTGTCCTCACTTTACAAAGACAAATTACTTAATGGAGGCAATAGAGGGTATAAAATCGTGGGTTCCTGAAATGTTTGGTCAAAGCCTTATGGTTTGAATGCTGAAACACTTCTGGTTAGTCTTTATATGGTAGTTTGTCTTTTCCTAAAATACCATTGTAAAGATAAGGTTTAGTTAAAAACCCATTTTTAAGAGATACCATTAAATCTAATTCTATTCTAAACAAGTGCCAAACTATTAGACCGAAGGGTCAGATTTTGATCTTGAGAGTTCCAGTCTGGCTTGACTGTAAGTCAAGAACTATGCTATGTACTCTGTATGAATTATGATAAATGGTTATGCAGCCTTTGTTGAAATATTATCAACTGAGAAGTCACTACTTTTCAAAGAATTCCACTGGAATGCAATGATAAAAATATTACAAATTCCTCACTGTATACAATTCAAATCTTTCTCTATGTGACCTCCAAATATTGCTCCTAACATGCAGTAATTTCTCAATAAATATTTATTGAATGATTTATTTCTGACACACTAAAAATAAATTGATTTAAAACCGTCCTCCACAGGTCATCCCTTCAAATATTTGAGAACAATATCACTGTTCCCTTCAGATTTTTTAACCAGCTTAATAGCTGAAGATTCTCGACTTTATAGTTGGTGATTACATCATAGAAAGACATTTAGGTGTTGCAAGTCTAATGCCAAATATTGTCCGTACTGAGGAATAAGTGATAATTACCAGCAGAAGATCAGAAAGGTAGAGTGCTATAGAAATTGTCCTTTGGAAAAAGAAAGTATATAAGTTGAAATTTCGATGAAACTGTAAAAATTGAAAGGAGCATAGTTCAATTATAAGTTTGAATGCACGTGAAATTTCTAATTATTGTCCAAGAGAAAATGCTCACCTATTGTCCCAAGGACTATATGTTGACAAGCAATGCTGATAAATTTTAATATGGTCAAACCAGTTTAAGCCAGAACCTAGTCAGTTTGTATGAAGGGTTAGATCTAGTAGATGCATCAGTTAGGCTATTTTCAATGTAAAACTATTCATTCATTGTATAATAAGCACATTTTTTCACTGACCTGTGTTGCTCTTGTCCTGTATTGCTTTACAACTACACAAAGCCTAACAATTTTGATAGAGCAATTATATAAACAATTGATCATTTAAACACTAGCACTAATTCAGTCTATGTAAAATTATTATTGTTATCTAAGAAGTGGATTGCTATTTTTTGCCTCTAAAATATATGAGAGGGTTGAATTAGAAGCTCCCTTGGATCCTTTTCAAATCATGATACTGATTTTCCTTTTTTTGCTAAACACTTGCAAAAAAAGATATTGGACCATCCAATACATTCCAGATTTTTAATTTTCAAGGCTTACCTAAGTAATTTCAATGAGAGAATACCTCACCAAAAAATTAAAAGAACAATCACTTTCCTAAAATTGTATGCACACATTATTCTAGTCTTGGTAGCATTTGGGGAAGGTAATGGTTGCTTTTAAATCCACATAATAATCTCAGATCAATAAGTACTTAAGGAGTGGCTGTTATAAACAATATTTTTAAATATTGTTATATGATAAATTTTAATGCATGTTATACTGAGATTGAATCTAGGAATCAAATGCCCCACACAACCACCTCCCAACTTTGAGCTCTCAGAATAAGTTGGCAAAAGTCTTAAACATGAAGCATAATAAGAATATGTTGTTATGTTGGAAGACTTTTATTTGCCAATTAATATTCATTCAATATGACTTGAAAAGCAAGTGGGAAATGTTTGTAAACAAACGGAATCAAACAGTGAAAACATGTTAAGTATTAAGATGCCCACGTTGATATCCACATGTCCCAGTTTATTGCCCAACAGAAAGAATATAATCAAATCCCAGCATTTCTCTACTTTGTATGAAGTACACAACATGCGAGTATTCTGAAAGTATAATGGGTTAACCATGGCATGGATATTCTTTTGTTTCAGAAGGGCCCAAAATGTGGTTGCTTTTCACAGTGGCAAGTTTGATATCTGCACTTGGAACTACACATGGTTTATTTGGAAAATTAAACCCTGAAAGCCCTGAAGTGACTATGAATATTGTAAGTGACTGGGGGAGAAACTATAAAATTAAGATATATTATTGTTCTTTAGAATCATATGAGTTTAAACTTTTATGTGACCAACAATATTTATTGCATGCATTTAAAAAATCAACTAAAACTTAAACTCTTGTGTTTTCCTCATCAGAGTCAGATGATTTCTTATTGGGGATATCCAAATGAAGAATATAATGTTGTGACTGAAGATGGCTATATCCTTGGGGTCTACAGAATTCCTTATGGGAAGAAAAATTCAGCGAATATAGGTATATATAACCTTTTTCTCTTCCTTTCTTTTCCTCTCTTTCCCTTTCCCTCTTTCTTCTTCCCTCTTTGCTCCCTCCTTTTCTTCCTCCATTCCCTCCTTCCTCTTTTCCTTCTTTTTTTCTCTCCTTTTTCCCTCCTTTTGTTTCTTCCTAAAGTCTTAATAAGTCCTGTTCATTCTGGAAATGCAACAATGACTAAGCTATATTTCCAGTCTTCAAGGAGATCACCATCAAGCCAATAAGATAGATAAATAACAGATCATTATAATAATATGTGATAATATCAATGCTGCAGCTGTGCACAGAATATTAAATTGGAGGTCCTTGTGAAAACACCTGACCCATACAGGGGAAGTTGAGGAAACTTGCTCTTAGAAATAATAGCTAAGCTTAGACTTAAAGGATTGGGAAGAGTTAGCCAGGGTGTGTGTCCCAGAGGGGAGGATGGAAAGACAATTGGAGGCCAATTTCCTAAACGGATAAAGGCCATTTTTCACTAGTACTATTAAAAATTTATCTTTTATTCATTATTGAAAACTTGTGAAGTATAAAAAGAATAAAAATTAAAAAAGAATACCCAAACTTTACCACTCGGAGTCCACTTAAATTAACATTGTGCTGAATTTCCTTAGAATATAATTTTGCAATAGCTTTATTGGGGTATAATTGGCAGACAATAAACTCCTCTATTTAAAGTGTACAATCTGATAAGTGTTGGCATCTGAGAACCCAATCACATGAGAAATCATTACCACAATTAAGATATTCAAAAATATTCAACTCAAACAAATGTATTTATTAATATTTCTAGTCATATGGAAGACTTTCTATCTTCATGTTTACTTAGAATAAGGAATAAGTTTATAAAGTTTTTAAACAATTTTCTTCTTTAGGCCAGAGACCTGTTGTGTTTCTGCAGCATGGTTTGCTCGCGTCGGCTACAAACTGGATTTCAAACCTGCCCAACAACAGCCTGGGCTTCATTCTGGCAGATGCTGGTTATGATGTGTGGCTGGGAAACAGCAGAGGAAATACCTGGTCCAGGAGAAATCTGTACTATTCCCCAGACTCAGTTGAATTCTGGGCTTTCAGGTAAAGAAAAGGGACAATTAAAAATGAACATTAGGCTTTAAAAGCATGGGCATTCTCCCCTTGCAGCCCAGTCCCATTTTAACAAATTATACTCCAAGTAGGAGGAGAAGGAAATCATTTTTATTCTAATCCCTTCTCAGATTCTTCCATATGGCTCATTCCGAGAGTAGCTGTTCTTTAAACTTTCTGTGATCTCAGTACCACTATTAGAGATCCATGTATATGCTTTTCCAAGTGGAATGAACAATATGGCTATAGCAAGGAAACTCATTGCCCCTGGCAAATTTAAAAAGGAATGTCCACATGGATTCAAGAGGGATGTTAAACCCCAGTTGGGAGTGGGAGACAGCAGCCTGAATCATCATAAATAGGTAGGGGCAGGTGGGGAGAATGAAATTCACACTCCATGGAGAGATTATCAAAGGCTTCCCATCACTGGCCTCCTTGAGCCTTATTCCTGGAAATTCCTGATGGAGGCTGAGAAGAGGAGAGAATCTGGCCAATGATGCGGGGGCACAAAAGTGTTCCTGGAGTTCTAGGAGCTGAAAGAAAACCTGTATGTCCCGAGTGTGGTGAGGAAGAGGGAGAGTGACATGAGAGCAGACCGAGGTGCTGACAACAGCCAAATTGTGAAGGCCTTGGAGCTCATTCTAAGTGCAATGAGAAACCACTAAAAAGTTTGAAACAGTGGAATGGCATACTTTAGTTGTCATTGTCAAAATACCATTCTGGTTGATTTGTGAAATGTAAAATAGAAGAGGATCAAATTCATACCAAATGGCCCTGGAACACAGCATATAGATCATTATTAAATCTAACATTCCATTTTAGAGATAGAAATAATTCCCATCTACTGATACTCATTTACATTAAATCATGGCTGCAATACGGTACTTCAGAACTGATATCAGTTGTTTATAAGAAGCCACCTGATACCTATTAATGGTCTATAAGCAGAAACGTTTTGAGAATTTAGTTTTCTATTTCCCAAAGGGAGTGTTGGCTATAACTGCTTGAATTTTAGAAACTATAGCAAGAAAATGTGCTCAGTTTTATCTTATCTTTTTTTTCTTGCAGCTTTGATGAAATGGCTAAATATGACCTTCCAGCCACAATCGACTTCATCCTAAAAAAAACTGGACAGAAGAAGCTACATTATGTTGGCCATTCTCAGGGCACCACCATTGGTAGGTAGAGGCAGTTAATGCCAGGTAGGTTAGTTCTAATAGGCCTCTTCCCAGTGGTTATAGTAGGCATGCTGGCAAACACACTAATTGATTTCCATTCATTCAATGCCTACAACAACCCAATGACAGAGGGCCAATGATCATTCCTCTTAGGTGGGGAAACAAAGCAAGGGGATAAATAATTTGTGCAAAGTAACACAGATTATTACCAATGGGGTGGCTCAAAAACCAGGTCAGGCAATCTGACTCCCAAGCCCATGCTCTGAAACATTGCACCACACGGCCTCTGGACTGAGTTTATTCTATTTATTTGACCATGTTTATGGGGTACCGATGATGTGCTCAAAGAATACAGCAATAAATAAAATAGATTAAAATCTCTGCTTTTGAACCACTTACACTCCAGTGGGAGGAGGCAGAGAAAAATAACAAAGATTAAAAAGCAAAATATAAAGTATACTAGATAATGGTACTACTACAAAGAAGACATAACTCAGGAAATAATATTAGGGAGCACCAGAGGGCTTCCCAACAATTTCAAATAGGGAACACAAACACTCTCTGGGCAAATCCATAGAGGAGGTGGCGGGCGAGACACGTACATGCCTGGAAGACTGATGTTCCAGGAAGAAAGTACAGCAAGTGTGAAAAATCTAAGCTGGAGCACAGCTAGTTTGTTTAAGGAACAGCAGTAAGGCTGTGACTTGTGTGGATGAATCAGATTGAGGGAGAGAAGAGACAGAGGGAGTGAGAGATGAGATCACAGGGGTTGGGCAGGGGAGACTGTTCAGGGCTCTTGGGCTGCTGTAGGGATTTTGGCTCTCACCAAGTGAAAAGGGAAACCACAGAAGAATTTTGAATAGAGGAGTAACAGGACCCCCTACCCTGCCCTGCCATTGTTGAGGGGAAAAGGAAAGGAGCAGAGAACCAGCTAGAGGATTCAACTCTTCCAGTAATCTATGCAGGGAATGGTGGTGACCTGACTTGCGTGAGGGGTGAGGGAGCTGTGGAGATAATGATATTAATACATGGGCAGGTTCCAGATACAGTTTTCATATATAGTTTGGAGGTGGTGCCAACAGGATTTGCTGACATACTGGATACAAGGTATAAGAGATAAATAGGAGTCAAGGATGATGCCAGGGTTTGTTCCCTGAGCACATGGGATGATAGAGATGTTACTAACCAAGCTGGGGAAGACTGTGGGAAGAGCTGATGTGGTCAAGAGAGCAGGAGCTCAGTTTGGGACCACTAAGTGTGAGGTGCTTATTAAAGATTCGAGTGAAAGTGTCAGGCAGTCAAATCTGGAGTTCAAGGGAGAGAACTGGGCTGAAAATACAAAATAGAAGTCATAGGTACATGAGACAGGATGTAATGACCAGTGAGTTCAGACAGGAAAGAGGAGAGGAGGGGGTCCAAGGACTAAGCCCTGGGCTACTCCTTAATTTAGAAGATGAGGAGGACTCAAGAAAGGAAACTGGGAATTAATGGTGACCATGGTATAAGGTAAGCCAAGGGTGCCTGGTGTTCTGGAAGTCAAGGGGAGAAAGTGTTTTAAGAAAGAGAATCTGAGCAACTGTGGAAGAGGCTTATTGATAATGAAGCCAGAAAGCTGACCATTGGATTTAGCCACCTGGAAGTTATTGGTGATTTTTAGAACAGCAATGTTGGTGGAGTGATTGCCAGTTTTTCAGTTTGTCTCAGATGCCACCCTTAGTAAGTCCAAGATAATGTTATATTTGTAAAACCAAAACAAAACACACATACACACCCCTTCTTTACTAGTTTCTTGTTCTATTTCAGGTTTTATCGCCTTCTCTACTAATCCCACTCTGGCTGAAAAAATCGAAGCCTTTTACGCGTTAGCTCCAGTTGCCACCGTAAAGTATACAAAAAGCCTTTTAAACAAACTTGAACTTATTCCTCCTTCCCTCTTCAAGGTATGTGATTTTTCTTTAATTAATTGAATCTAAGATCCCCAATTGCCCATGCATTTCAAAGTGATGGAAAGAGATCAAAAGCACCTGTGGACAATCAAAATTGGAATCCAAAAATGGAACTGTACATGTTTACATTATTTCTTCAATAGCAGTGACCATGTTTAAATCCCCTCTGCAGCCTTTGAGACCCCCATTTATTTCTTTGTTCTTGCCTAGGTTTCTGTGGGTTAGCAATGCCTGGGGGTGGTTTTGCTCCTTGGTAAGTGAACATTTCACTTACCAAGCACTCTACCCAGCAGTGTCAAGGCTGTGATTCCACTCCTGGAGCAGGGAAGGGGAAATCAAAACAAAACAAAACAAAACAGTAAATAAGAAGCCTAATTTACAAGGGCCATGGAAACTGGAAATAGGAGGGAAGGGAAAGAAAAGAAAGGAAGGGAAAAGAAGAAAGAGGGGAAAGGAATCAATAGTTTAGTGAGGCAAACACTTTAAGATCCCTCATTAAATAGTTTTGGTTTTCCTAAGGGCTCCTTCCTCTTTAAATGGGGATTTCATAGGACAGTGCATGGAATTCAATAAACCATAAATATTAAGTGCTTTATACAGTAGGCTTACATGGTAGGGAATTAATAATATTTACTTTTTCCAATGTGTAATGCTATACTTCTCCCACTCACTGAAACAAACACACAAACACACATACAAACACACACAATTTCCTTTAGGAGAATGGTTTAGTCTCAGGCTATACCATGTAATGATGCCATTTCTTTCTATGCTTTTGTACTATTCATTTCTTTACACTCTGTATTATTAACATGTATGTTTAAAACCTAAGAGACTCTACCCACAGTCAGACTACATTTGTAAAACTTTTATTCAAAATCTGAAACATTGTGATGAACTTGAGTGTATTTACTGGCTGCATAGATCCTGAACTTATTTCCTACTTGTACTCAATTTTCTGATAGGCAATGCAGAGAGTTAATAAAGGGGGAAAAAAAAAAAAAGGCCCTAGACCTCAAGTCAGAGATTTGGGTCAGGATTCTAGGTATAATGCAGTTATTAATATAATTAGCCCAAGACCTTGACTCATGTTAACCTCATGTTTCCTCACATATAAAATAAAGATAACAAAATGTCTGCCTTTCTCAAAAAGATTTGGGGCCAGTCCTTTCAATTCTTCAGCTGAGCCTCATTGCCTCCTTAAAGGCTTTGCTGAAAATATTCTCAGTCATTATTTTTCCTCCTGATCTTTTCACATTTTATTGCTGAAATCACACATCTTGGTACTTAATCATGACAGTCTGCCATGTTGTTTTATGATTTTATTCCATAACTCTTATCACCACAGCTATATTATAAATCTTTGTGTCTTATCCTTCCTCTCAGCAGCCAGTATAGTTCTCAATGCAACAACAGATACCCAGTATTGATGTCTGCCCTGTCCATTTCACAACTTTAGTGGGGGAATTAAATGAAAGAGAGTATTGAAAATTCCTAAGACAATGTATAAAAATAAAAATATATTATCAGCCTAATCACAACTGTACAAGTAGACTAGATAAATTAATGAGTCTTTTCTATAATTTATTTATTTGCTGCAACTCTCTAATGATGCTTTTATTTTTCAGATTATATTTGGTGACAAAATATTCTACCCACACACCTTCTTTGATCAATTTCTTGCTACTGAAGTGTGCTCCCGTCAGACACTGAATCTCCTCTGCAGCAACGCCTTATTTATCATTTGTGGATTTGACCATAAAAACTTGAATACGGTTTGTATGGGTTGAGATTTCTGTATTTTGAGCAACATCTTTGATTACTTGTTTCATCATCACTTAGAAATGGTACTTTATAAGAACAAGGAGTAACTTCAGAATGATTTCCATGATATCCTGGTAAACCCAAAAGAAATCACAAGTCATTGCTCCCAATTTTGTCACCCCCAGCTCTCTTCCCTCACCCCAATTGCTCCTAAAGTAAATAAACAGCATGTAGGGAAAAAATAACAACTCACTACTCACTTGTGACCCCCTAAATAAATGGTGTGACATTTAAATTCTCTGAGATAAGGGACTAAACCGTATATTTTGGCAGACTTCTTTGTGAGAAAAAAGTCTATGCATTGAATCAATGTTCTTATAAATATTTTTAATGCTGATAATCATTCCCATACATTTTATAAAGCATATTTCAGAGTGACTATTTAAGTAGGACCTTGTTTGTTTTATTTGCCTTTTTACTTTTTACTTGATTCACATTAAACTGGGGTTTTAAAACATACGTGACAGAATGCAGATTCATAAAGTAGTTAAGAGTATGGACTCAGGTCAGGCTAAATTCAAATCCTACCTTTGAAACTGACTTGAACTCCTCTGTCTTGGTTTTCTCACCCACAAAATGGATTATCATGAAGATCTAATGAGCTATATATGTAAAGCACATAGAACATAGTGCAAAGCATATAGTGCATAGTAATATCATGTTTTGCTACTATTATTATTATACATAGCCAATGATCCTTACTCAAAATAATCAGTTTAGTTACATACCCTTGAATACCTAAGAAAATCAAGTTCATGGATAAGAAGGCATAATTGTACAAAGCATTGCAGTTACTGGGGACACAGAGGTGAAATTGATGGATATGGCTCCTGGCTCCATGGAGATCAAGGAGATTCAGTTCTCTTTTTCAATGCTGGTGATCATTTCTAGGGAGATATATACATATACATCTATGTATATCCAGAGATATATACATATATACATATGTATATGTGTAGTGGCATTAAGACCCACTACAAACTAGCTAATGCAATCTGAGAAAGAGACTTCAGTTTACTCTCTGGGGTTTGAACACGGTGGATTAGAGTCCTGATAAAATAGTATAATTGGAAAATATGTATGATGACTATATATGATATTACTATCTCACATATATTGTAGTTCTGAAAGCAAGTGGCCTGTGTGTGAATATTTAATTTACCGCACTCTGGCACTGGGTAGAGAAAAATGAAAACTGAGAATTTAAACTCAGTGACGTAAAGGCTCTGGCTCCATTGGTGTGACACTGGACATTTCTATAAACTTCTTTGAGCCCCAATTTTCATTTTGATAAAATGGAAATAATAAGCTCTCTTCATTGAATGACTACAAATTAAAAGAGTTAACACATGCAACTGCACTTTGCAAACTCTAAAATGAAATACAAATTTATTGCTCATATGTTTCAAGTAAATACTGACCCTAAACACTTGATCTGAATCAGAAAACTTAGATCTTAGCTGTTTTTGAGAAACCAAATATGTGGCTAAGTATGCATATGTGTGTTTTATTTCTAGAGTCGCTTGGATGTGTATCTATCACACAATCCAGCAGGAACTTCTGTTCAAGACGTCCTCCACTGGTCACAGGTATCATTTTTCAGATGCTGTTAAAACTTATTTGTGGGCTTGAACTCTTTGTCTTTACCTAGAGCATGTTCTTTTTTTTTTTTTTTTTTTTTGAGACAGAGTCTCACTCTGTTGCCCAGGCTAGAGTGAGTGCCGTGGCATCAGCCTAGCTCACAGCAACCTCAAACTCCTGAGCTCGAGCGATCCTCCTGTCTCAGCCTCCCGAGTAGCTGGGACTACAGGCATGCACCACCATGCCCGGCTAATTTTTTCTATATATATTTTTAGCTGTCCATATAATTTCTTTCTATTTTTAGTAGAGATGGGGTCTCGCTCTTGCTCAGGCTGTAGAGCATGTTCTTAAAACATTCTGTCAAATACACCTGGCAGATAATTTCTCTGGCATATGACTACCATATAAAAATAACTGTGAACCCATGTGAAGGAAAATTTTATAAAAACAGGTGCTTTGGGAAGTAAAACAATGAATGCTTTTTATGACTTGGCATGGAAGAAAAATTATTTTAAGCAAAGTTTCATTTAAATTTACATAAATACCTTGTCTTAGATGATTAATAATCTTGTATCAGAATGAGAAAAATATTTTTAAATAATTGTTTGAATTGAAAATAACGTGGAAATGTTGGAATTTTATTTTTCACATAATAAGGAGAATTTTATTTCTTTGTGTTTTTAATTTCTCCACAATAGGCTGTTAAGTCTGGAAAATTCCAAGCTTTTAACTGGGGGAGCCCAGTGCAGAATGAGATACACTATAATCAGGTAAGTTTCTGAAAGTTGAAATCATTCACATCTTGAAAGACAAAGATATAAAAGGTTAAAGAAGAAATTATGTTAACCATGCATCTACTTTCCAAAGGACTGTTAACATCAAGTCTCCCACTGTCCCACATGACTATGAGTTCATGCTCCAGCCACTGTGCTTGTTCAAGATGCCCTCAAAGCACCACACCCCCTCACATAAGAAACTTCCCAGAACTTAACTTACATAGACCTGTCTTACATCCCAGTTCCCAGCACACTGTTCTCTCCTTTCTAAAGCACAGTTGACTGATATAGTAAACTAATAATTCTACCCATTCATGAGCTAGAGCTGGAATTTCTGGTCATCTTATATAATATCCTCTCCTTTGTTGACAGTCAAAAGAGTGATTTCACCAGAATACATTCCCATATAGAAGAAAAAGACAGTCTTGCAGGTCAAGGCTGGTAATATTTTTCAGTATGCAGGGGCCTTGTGGCATAGGCAGACATAGTGAGCAGTGCTCACATTTGTCATTGTATAAAGAACTTAGACTTTAGAGTTCATCTTTTCTGCAGTCAATATGATTCTGGGTAATAATTTCTTCATATCTGTACCCAGACTCAGGGAGTTGCTGGTAGAATTTACTGAGATAGTATCTATAAGCTCTTAGCTGAGAGTAAACTCTCAGGTTATCACTGACTAATTTTGAACAAGGGAAGTACCCTATATTATTTTGTAACATCTCTTCTTCCACTTTACCCATATTCAATTTTTCCATCCAAGTGATAGCTGAACAACTCTACTAATTTTCATCTGTTTCCATAATGCAAAACTTAGAAGGAATTTATATGTTTTGATAACAATGTCTAACATGTTGAGAAGATGCTCCCATTTATTTTTCATTTTTGATGTCTTTAAAGAAGTTTTCAGAATATCATTTCAAACTTTTTTTGAAAACATTTTTCCCCAACCATCACCTTTTCAAACCCCAAAACACAGGTTTGCTTTGAACATATCTTTCTACTGGACTCTAATACTAGTAATCATAGAACTTCATCCTAGAGGGCCAAGTGAGACCTAGAATACCCCAGTTCCCAATTCCACCCTTCCTCCAACCAAGCCAATGACAGTTCAGGTTAATCTTCAACTAACTGAAGCAGTGACATGAATTTAAGAGCCAGAGCTAGCATCTAGGAAACTCTTTCAACGATGTGATGTAAGTAAAAGAAAGTGGGTTTATAATTATGGCTATTCCCCATATTATTCCATTTTCTCCAATACATAAGGAATATAATAGAAAGTGTTAAAATATTAGGGGAAATTATGTGTGACAAATTATTTTGCTATGGCAAGTTGGCTATTAGATAACATAAGAATAGAGAAACTTTTAGTATATTGAATCGCTATTCTTGAAAGTATGATCTAAAATAAAACTAACAAAATTCTCTCTGGGCAGCAAGAAAATTGGAGGTAATTCTCTTGTTATCTTTCCTACTTTATAAACCTCTTTAAAATATATATGTGAACAGTGATTTTCTAAAAATAGGAAATGGGCTGATAATACCTTTTCTCAGAATATGAAGAAATGATTTATAAAATCAGGTAAAGTATTTGAAAAATACAGCTCCTTAACTGAACTGACTGACCTGTCCAGTAACCATCCTGGGAAGTCAATACAAAGCCAAAATAAATGTCTCAGGACATTTTGAGGTGATCCTACTTTCAAGTGTTTGGGTAGAAACAATCCATTACAGTTAGAATCTAATCAAATCCACTTCCTTCAGTTTGAGTTGAAATCTGAGTGTTTACACAATTCTAAGTGTAAGAGTTGGCATCTGAAGCCTTGCTAGTGACCGTGGTTTGGGACCACCCACACAGCCTTCATCTGTGAGTGCAGAATCTTGAGCTCTTCAGAATCTTCATTTTCACAAGATCCCCAGGTGATCCACTGGCCCATTAGAGCTTGAGAAGCACTGATTTAAAACATATTGCATCCACTTTGTGGATAAAGAGAGCTTTCTCTGACTAATCATTGTTAGAATTTACTCATAAAACTGTCAGTTAATGTGACACAGTCTACCTAAAGAATAAGTATTGGGTTTAAAGTATGGTTACCTAAAGTCTGGTTCTTTCTCTTGTATTTTTTAGCCCACACCTCCCTACTACAACGTGACAGCCGTGAATGTGCCCATTGCGGTGTGGAGTGGTGGTAATGACTGGTTGGCTGACCCCCAAGATGTTAGCATGTTGCTTCCCAAACTCCCTCATCTTATTTACCACAAGGAGATATCTTTTTACAATCACTTGGATTTTATCTGGGCAATGGACGCCCCTCAAGAAGTTTACAATGAAATTGTTTCTATGTTGGCAGAAGGTAAAAAGTAGTTCTGGATTGAAAGAATTATCCATTCGTTTTTCCAAAGTACCTTCTTCTCTCATATGTAGTTTTCCGTAGTGTTTAAAATGCAGTGCTTCTTTCTGTAATTTTGACTTCAGAAATAAACTGGCATCAATAAACTTCCTATTTGCAATTTTCAATTTTTTAAACTTTAAAGAAATTTCAGTTTCTCCGTGGAATTTTATCTAGAAACACCTGAGAGAACACATTCTTAGGCTGGTGAAACGTTTCTCCTGATCTTCCCATTCAGTTTTTCTTCTAAACTCAACTTAGATTACGAGCCATGAACCCTGAGTGCTGTCAAAAGACAGTGTTGTGGTTGAATATTGACTCCACTTGATACTGAGTATATTGTGCTCTATTGTCTCTCCTTCTGTACAGTGGGGATATCACTTGTTCTTTTGCATGTTTACCCCCACGAAAAGGGCAGTTGGGAGATATAAACCAAATTCAGGTCAGCTTACTTTCACTTCCCAGGGAGAGGAGAGCAAGGGTAGTTTGGAAAGCAACTAGCATCCCCAAGCCCAATTTAGGAAGTTGGGAGGTAAAGGGTGTGCTCTCCTCTCTCTGCTTGGATTCTGCCCTCATCTTCTTGGGCCACAAAAGTGAAACAGGAACCAACTAACCAAACTATTTTTGAAATCACTGTTACCGTCCTGGCAACCACAGGATCCCAAAACAATCCCATTGATATAAAAATCAGAATGTACAATTGTCACCCGTTCGTGGCAAAAAAAAAAAAAAGACTCTTCCAGACTTTCAAAATTTCCCCAGAGCACAGCCTTACCTGGAAATTTTATCAAACCCATAAAATTATGACCTAATATTTTATGCAAGTAAGCCTTTTGGATTCCACTTACTATACTATGGTAGGCTTTAATATATAAAATATAAATGAGATAAAGAGTATCTTGTACCCAGTATAGTGTATTGGACATAGTGAGTATTCACAAAACTCTGGTAACAATTTTTATTATAATGTCATGTCCCCCAACCTTTGCTAAGAAGCCTGAAGCTTTCTTATTTTAAACTCTCCCCTTTATTTTTTTTTTTTATTTTATTTTTTTTTTTTGTTGAGACAGAGTCTCACTTTGTTGCCCAGGCTAGAGTGAGTGCCGTGGCATCAGCCTAGCTCACAGCAACCTCAAACTCCTGGGCTCAAGCGATCCTACTGCCTCAGCCTCCCGAGTAGCTGGGACTACAGGCATGCGCCACTATGCCCGGCTAATTTTTTCTATATAGATTTTTTTAGGTGTCCATATAATGTCTTTCTATTTTTAGTAGAGACGGGGTCTCGCTCAGGCTGGTCTCGAACTCCTGACCTTGAGCAATCCACCCGCCTCGGCCTCCCAGAGTGCTAGGATTACAGGCGTGAGCCACCGCGCCCGGCCTCCCCTTTATTTTTAAAGCGGAAATCAGAAATTGTTAAAAGAGGATTATTTGGGAGCCTTTAATTTAATATTTCAGAAAAGTTTGTTGGCAGACTTTCCTAAACTGACATGAGAATCTCAGTGACTTAGTGACAAATATTCATGGTGGTGTAACCAGCTAAGGACCCAGATGTTTCATCAACTCTACCTTCTTGAGAAAAGAACCATTATTATATTCTTACAATCTCCTATACCTTTTAGCTAATTGCCTTTCTTTTAGTCTGTATTCATCAAATATAGGAAGTATTAGTTTTGGTCTTGAATATGGATGAATACTATCTTATTGATTCCACAGTAGCTTTGCTGATATCTCTCATGATTAATCTGAACTGTCAACATAGCAGCCAATCTTGAAGAGTTTATTTCCACCTGCCTCCTGTAATCACTCTTTGGGTAGCCTCTCATCATGTCATGCTCAATAATTTCAAACTCAAATTCATCATGCCCACTTCTTTGAGTCAAATAAATGTCAAGTAAATGAAGTTCTCCCAGTCACCAGGGAGTGGGACTTTGGAGTCAGCTTTGAATACTGCCCCTCCTCTATCCTCTACAGTAATTCTTGGCAATTATTCTCTTCCTTAGTAATATGGAAAACTTTAAATATATACAGTGCTAGACAGAATAATTTAATAAACCCCTCTGTACCCCTTACTTGGTTTCAACTATTATCAGTGATACATAAGCCATTCCTGTTTCATCTATACCTCTAGCCACTTCCCTCCTCCCATATCAATTCGAAGCAAATCTCAGACATCACATATTTTATCCATGAGTTTTTCACGATAGATTTCTAAAAGATAAGGTCTCTTTTTAAACATAATAATGCCATTATTACATCTAAAACCTCCTTAATGGTATTAAATATCTAGTCAGTGCTCAAATTTCCAATTGTCATTAATGTCAAAATGTTCTACAGTTTGTTTGAATTGAAATTCAAATAAGGCCTTATCTTTTTTATTGGTTTATCTGTCTCTTGTCTCTTAGGTCTGTAAGTACCTCTTCTCTTTCTCTCTTTTTTTTTCCTTGCATTTTTGTTGTTGTTGAAGAAACTGTGTCATTTGTATTATAGTTTCATACCACCTGGATGTTGCTGATTATATTCTAGTAATATCACTAAACATGTTCCTCTCTCTTCATATTGTCTGGAATTCAGGGTTTTCTCAACACTATTGACATTTTCATCCAGGTAAATTTTTATTATTGAGGCTGTCCTGGGTGTTGTAGGATGTTTAGCAGCATCTCTGGCTAGATGCCAGTAGCACACCCCCCCCCAAATCGTGACAATCAAACATGTCTGCAGACATTGCCAAATATGAGCTTGGGGGCAAAATTGCCCACCATCCCCAACTGAGAACCACTCTTATAAATTATAACTTTGATCAGATTAAGATTTATTAATAAAACAATTACTTCATAAACCACATTGTCTTCTTTCATAATGAAGCTCATAATGTCTAGCTGTTTCTCTTTTTACAATGTCAGAGGCTATTGTTTTTCAATACCCAGACCGAATAGTTTATTAAGGATTAGAAAATGGTGACATTCTAATTTAGTAAGTTCTTCTACATTTGTTAGCTGGATACTTCCATAAAGAGAAAATTTTATTTAAAAATGTTATCCAATTCAGAAATAGCACAAACTCAGACCCATTGTGTTTCCAAAACAGGCAAGATGTGAACCCAGGCCCTGGGGTTGGTATGTATCATTCTGGTCAGTAGCCTCCTTTTCAGTCGCAGCCTGCAGAGCACCAAAGAGAAGCACAACTGTTGGTGATTTGGCTCTACAAGCTTCCAACAAATCCTATCTCTGGTCTCTTCTCTAGTCTTAAGTCTTGTATCTAAAGCAGCTGAAGGGAGGCCCCATGTAGAGCTGAGAACACCTTTCTTACAACTGCGCACACTTAGGTAACACCTAAGGATTTTAGTCAGTTTCCCTTTTTGCAGCCTCCCAAGAAGGGCTAGATAACCAGCAATGAGGCCGCTGCATTGTAAATCATAAGGAAAATGTCTTACATATTAGTCTAATTTAGTCCCTTCCCCAAAATAGGTGATGGGAGAAATGGAGGATGAAAGGAAGAAACAGGTATATGTGGGCTCTGGCTGCAACCCACAGTCCCCGGGTGGGTGTCCAGGGTTGCTTGTGCATGATGGGGATCCTAACACAGGCTTGTCTGTATCAGGCTTCTAACACTTCCAGGCCTCCAGCTGCACTGGACACCTATTGTGTGAGTCAACTGACGTGAGGTGGGAAGATGAAAGTGGAGCATGACTCAAGGTCTGCTGTCCCCAGGACCGTGTCTGAGCCCCCACAGAGAAAGGGGGCTACAAGCAGAAGCTGATGAATCTTTTTCACTGAGGACTCTGAGCCTGAGAAATAATAAATATTACTTGGAGCCAAGAAGCCAAGACAGGGATGAGAGAAATTTTCTTCACTCCTTGATTGGCACCAACACATTTGAGAACACCTTTGGGGAGGGTATCAGTAGTCTCAAGGTGGCAATCGCATACTGAGAACAGGGAGATGTATTGAAGGCAGTTTTGTGGGCACTGGAGCAACACAAATAGCAGACATGATCAGAAAGTTCTGGAGGACGTGTTCATCAGCACCTGGGAGACACCTACTGGGGGCTTGTTACATTGGGTGAGGATGTGAATGGAGTCAAATGTCCTACACTGGGAAATGTGGTTAAGGGGCAGGAATTACAAGTCAAGCCCAATTAATGTGACTCCATTTGTTATCCCCAGATAGTGAGATTTCAGGAAACAGCTATGCACACAACTTTCTTTACTGTTTTGCAGTCATTTGTTAACTTTAAGTCCTTGAATCAATATTAAGTGTAATATGTCATACATCACTTCCCTACCCCTTCTGCCTTTTCCCTCTCAGGGTCCTGTTCCAGCAAGGGACTGATGACATGACATGCAAGGACAAGATGACATACACCTGGTATACCTTCTTTAGCACACACAGGTGCCAATGGTGCTCGCTCAAGGTCCAGTGCACCTGCTCATTTTACCTTCCACTCAGAACACTTGTGGTTTTTTTCTCCCTAGGCACCAGATCCAATAAATTACTCAGGCAAAGTGAGCTAGACCTTCCCTTGAAATGCACACTTGTCCAATTCAGTCCAATGGAATGAGTTTCCCATGGCGGCTGGTATGGTCTGTATTTTCGCCCAGAGGTCTCTTGAAAAATAACAGAGATGTCAGGGATTCTTGTCTCTTTGTGTTCTTCATTTAATAGAGAAAACTCTCCAGCAGGCATTCTCCAGAATGGGGTATAAAACAGAATCAGGGACACTTCTTCAAATTGATCTGAAAAATGAAAAAATGCCCCGGAGAATAGTCTTCCAAAATCAACCTTTAGTGTATATAAGAATCACCCAGAGGGCTTGTTCAAACTCAGATTGCTGGAGCCAACCCCCAGTGTTCCTGACTCAGTAGGTCTGGGACTAGTCTTAAGAATCTGTATTTCAAACAAGCTCCCAGGTGACACTGATGATGCTGGTCAGGAATCCTCACTTTTGAGAATCACTCTTTTGAGTCTATTAAAAAACCATGTTTTGTTGTGCTGTTGATTTGCTTTCATTTGACTATGCTTTATAATCAGCAATGCAATTCTAGATTACTTATGCCTATTGTTATCTTTTATTTCATTAAATCTAATAAATAACATACCTCTTATTATAGACAATTCTCCTATTTTACAATGCAGTTGAACTTATTGACTTTTATATTTCTACTCCAGACAAACTTTAGCTATTATCAACTTCAGATTATCCAGATATGAAAGAAAGGAGGAGACAATTGAAATAATAGAGAAAATAACTCTGCTTCTGATGATATCTTAATAATCATAATTGTAACCTCATGTCTAATGTTAACATTAGTGACATTCCAATCTATAGCTACAAAATGCACTGATTGAAGGACAGATGTCGGGTATCATTTGAACAGCGTTGATTATTTTCTTTTTTCTCTTTCTGTTTTGTTTTTTTCCCATTTACTATAACATACTCAGTTTCATCAGCTGTAAAAAGCTTTTGAAGTCAAAACTGAGTTTAAATGATAAATAGTATTTAAATCTTTCAGATTACATACAGGTCCAGAAGTCTATGCCATTAATAAGGAAATATGCTTTGTGATTATATCAGAATTGCTGCAAATATAGCCGTGTTTTGTTTTTACAGCTCTGAAATTTAACTGTTCTATGAAATTAATTCCATAAGTGGCCAGACAGGGACATGCAGCTAATAACTGTATGAGAAAAATACTTCCTGTTATTTATTATAAAATAATATTTTCATATTCACAATCTGTTTTAACCAAATTTCATAGGAATTATGCAGTTATCCAAATTTGCCACTAGAGGGGAGGGTAGATTTCATGATGGTGTTTTTCCTCTTAGTCCAGGGACACTTACTCTATTTAATCAATAGATGGTGTTTGTGCTCATTTTACTTAGCATGTTAGCACCTGTATTAAAATTGAAAAAAAAAAAAATCTAAAAAAAAAAAAAAAGCACAACCAGGAATTAAATCCTAGAGAAGTTCACAGATGGAAGGTAGGAAAATTAGCACTCTACTAAATACTTTATATACGGGATAACCCATAGTACCCACAAAAATACTACATAATTGGTAATATTATACCAATTTTTCAAAGTAAGGGTACTGAAGATAAATTATGTGTACAAGTCTCATGGAAAATAGTGGAATCAGGATTTGAATTCTTGTCTGCCTGACTCTAAAACCCAAGTTTGTCCAATATTCTCCATCAACAGATCAAATTAAGCCTTAATATAAATAAATCTCTCACATGACCTAGAGCTACTATGGTACATTACCTCAATTATCACTCTTACCTCTTTGTTTTCTACAGTAGATATGTGTGATGTGTTCTTATCACTCTGTAAATTCAGGGAACCTATGTTTCTTTTCATTATATTTCCTCTACTACAGGGCACAAGACAGACACATGGGAGCTCTTGTGTTGTTATTGAAGCTTAGTATTATGAGCCTATATAATTAATGCCTTATTAACAAATAATTCAACAACTAGTTGTTTTTCTCCCTAGTGAATATCTGTCGATTTCTTTAATGTGCCAGATTCTTTTAAAAATCACATTTATATAGCAAACATACTTGGGATTGTCTTAATCATTACAAAATGTATTCCCAAACTTGATACAAAACTTTCAATGCCCTGAGTTTGATTTACTTCTTCTTAATAGTTATTTCTTTTGTAGATTTCTATTATAAAGATTTTCAAACACGGAATACTTGAGAGAATAGTATAACCACAAAATATCCATCTTCTAGCCTCAATAATTGCTTGCCTTGGTCAATTTCATTTTGTTGATACCCCACAAAACTGGCAATAAATTATTTTAAAGCAAACTTCCAGGCACATATCATTCCATTTGGAAATGTTTTATCACATAGCTTTAAAATGTAAGAGATTTTTAAGCAATCACAATACACCCATATCATGCCTAAAAACCAAGGAAATCAAAAAATCTTTAATACTATCAAATATCTAGGCAACATTCAAATTTTCATGATTATCTCATAAATGTGGTTTTTTTTTTTTTTTACAATAAGTTGGTCCAAATCAGGACATAAATACTACCATGTGTTGCATTTGATTTATAGGTATCTTAAGACTCAGTCTATACTAAGTTTTCCTTCCTTGCCTTTTATTTATTGATGATATTCCTCAGTCTTGATAACATAATCCATCTCTGAGAATATTTTCTACTGATTCTTTTTTGCCAATTGCAATTCTTTTGCTCTATGAGTTCTATCTAATTTTATATTTCCATTTTAACATTTATCTTTCTTCCCAAATGGCCACATTAAACTCAATCTATACAAGTACTGTATCCTCAATAAATTTCCACTTCCCACTCCCTCCTTCCATCATCTCCTCCCATATAACATCAAAACTATAAGGCTCCCATCCTCAAGTTCATATACAAGAGCTGGGATGTCTAGGTTTGTCACTCTGTCTCTCCTGATCAAATCCAACACAAAAAGCCTCTCATACTTGTAGCCTCTCACTCTGATTTAATCAACAGAGGGCTTAATGCCTAAATTAGTATCAAGTTTGTTTCTGATTTTCTCTCGAAAAAGTCTTTTTCCATTATGATATGACAGGCCCGTAGTATTATTAATATCCTTATGCTTTTAAGAAGGTGTTACCATTTCCTGAATATCCACCCTCCCATCAAAGTATCAAGGTATGCCTTCAAGAATTGTTACTATGTGATGGGGAAGTTTTTCTTCCTGTACTTGTTTGGTTACTTTATTCTCCACATCAGGATTGGATCATAGTTGTATCACCTCCAAATGAGCTAGCTATACTCATTAACAAAAGCTCTTTCTGGAATCTCTATTATATCTTATGAACAAACAACATTGGTGGAATCAGGAAGACATTTGGGTCCAGATAAGCTCTGATTATCAAGAGCACAGTGAGGTGGTTGCTTGAGAAGTAGCTTAACGTAATGTCTGCCACATGTTTAGTACAAAGACATCAGCACAAAGTTATTCATATTTGTTCCCAAGCTGTTAAGGTAAATCTCCTCATTCAAAAGCATGTCTTGGACCCTAGTTGCAAGTATAGCTCTTCCTGCATTAGAAAGCCAAACTCAATACATAGCACAATTAGAGGATTCATTTAGGCTGGTTACTAAGCAATTAATTTAGATAATTGCACTGTCAGTCTGAAGTAATTGAGATGTGATAAAAAAAATTTAAATCCTATCAGCACAGATAAAGATTTAAGCTCTTAAAATATTCTTGACCATTAAAATATATTAAAGTACTTGTAGATCTTAAAATCTTGGTTTGTTTATGTAGAAGATATAAAGATGGACTGATTAAAATGTTTTTTCCCCTCTGCTTATTCCTTATCTTTTTTCCCCCCCTCCTTCTTGATTCCAAAGCAGAGTAATAGAACATAGGCTTTGACCAGAGCTGGATCTAATTCCAGGTTGCAATTCATGACTAATGGTGTCAATTTTCAAAAGATTTTTTATCATCTCAAAATTTGAAAATGTTCTATACTTATTCTTTCTTGCTAAGGGCAACATTTTTGCTCTAAGACTACAAAACCTATTCAATTTATTTTCCCATTTTATATTCTTTAATATTTATCTTTTTTCCTTTACTGATGTACATTGTCTTTATTATATATTATGTAATATATTATATTTTATAATTGGTTTTGATCTTTCTGTTCTGCTTTGTGGGTCTGTGGTTAATTCTTACTCTGTGCCATACTTTTTAAAATTTTTAGCTTTAAAATTTATTTTAAAATATAATTGGGTAAATACTATCTTATTAATCTGCTTTGAATCAATATTCTCAAATACTTTGGCATTTTATTCTTCTTGATAAGATTATGTTTTTAGCAAGTTTGCAAAACAAATCACCAGGATTTTGATTGAAATTTCATTAAGTCTTTTTAATGATTTAAGAATTGGGCAATTTTTCAAAGTTTATTTTCATTCCATTGAATGTCTTAACTTTTCTTCAGGTTGTTATCTATGTTCCTCAGTAAAACTGTCATTTCCTTCACATAGATTTCTCTTTTTTTATTCGGGGTATTCTTAGGAATTTTGTGACATCATTGTTAACATGAATTAGATATTTTTTTCTAGTATATATCCTAAGTAGTTATTGCTTGTTTATAGCTATGATTATCAACAGAGGAATTTTTAAATCACCGTCGGGATTTTTCCAAACTGTACTGACATCATCCTCTGGGATTCTGATATATCTTCTTGGAGAAAGCTCCTCTTACCCCTTACTGATGAATATATATGTCACCCCTCAAGACTGAAGAGGAAAACAGTAAGTTGCACCAAAATAGAACACAGCATTTGGATTCAATGTTTTTTATAGAACAACTTTATCATTTGTCTTATTACTTTTAAGAGTTTTTCTTTAACATAGAGCTATTTGTTTTCTAAAAAACTGTGCCAAAAGCTACCAGAATATACAGACCTAAAAATCTGAGCTTTGCCTTTGGTCAGTTAAGTTTGGGTAGGAAGTGGCACTTGATGGTCAGGTTAATTGAGCTAAACTAAACAACATTCCTAAGAACGTATATTTTTATTAACCTTATGAACAGTCTGTCCTTCTGAATCTAGGCATCATGTCAGTGACAATACAATTGCCAAGGTAGGATGTTGGGGAAGGAATAAACCTAAATTCTGAAAACCTCAACCAAACTTCAGCTTTTCTGCATATCTGTACCTTTTTCTGTCTTCACAAAACAAGTGTATGTGGAAATCTTATGTTGGCCAAGGATGTATAGATAAATCATTGGAGAAAAGCTTTGCTATTTGATCTGCTCCTTGGAGACAGCGTCAACAGCCCTGTACTGAAATGAAGGGGATTGTCTCTTTTCTCATTTTCATAATGGCAGTCATGCTGCACTTAATAATGGGTTATCTCTAAATGTTAATTTCTAAATTGTTTATTTGAAACTTGCAACACATTTTCTTATGAAAATGATGCTCTAGATGGGAGCTTCTCAGACTTTGGCATGCATGACAGTCTCCTGGTGAGCTTGGTAAAACATAGAGATCCAAGTCCAGAGATTCCGATTCAGGATATCTAGAGTGTGACCTGGGGAAACTGCATTTTAACAAGCACCCAGGGCTGCTGGTGCTCGTTTGTCCACAGACCACAACTTGAGTGGCACTGTTCTCTATGATGGCTGAATTCCTACATCAGCTCATCTAAGTCTGTTTAAGTCATCACATACTACAAAGTAATGTTAATAGAACTCTAACAGAGATGCCAAGAACGTATCTCTTCCAACTGCAGTCCCAGTGATGATAATCTCCAACATAAACAAAACTAAGAACACACACTCATACACTGCCACATGAAGCATCTCCTCTCTCCACATGGCTTCATTCAGCTATCAAGAAGGGAAACGAAGACCCTGGCAGTGAAGGTTACTGGGGCCTGAGTAGCAAATATCGATTTTGGCATTGAGAGAGGATGAAGAAATGCAGATTAGGTGGAGTTGTCCTACTGGAGGATTAGGTAGGAGAGGAAAGGCTCTGGGATTAGGGCTTCTTTGAGTAATATCAGGTTGTGTGGGAAGAGGGCAGTGAGCAAATGTGGCCACCAATCACAATGACCCCCTGGGCAAATAGGGTAGACCTAGAGGGAAGGAGAGATATGGGATTTCAGGATGTCATTGGCTTCCCAGCATGCCTCTTCTCCCAATGCCTTCCCCCAATGCTTGTCAACTCAGCACGATGTCATCTTTTCCAACCGCACTTAAATATGTAATCTAGACCCTGCCTAGAAAGGGGACTGACATTTATTTAACATCTACTAAACATCAAGCACTGTGATAGGCACATTGCATGTACTATCACAGTTTTGTCCTCATTCTACAAATGACAGCCTACTGCGGAAAGAGCTTTTGTACAGCTCCCATACCTACCTGGATGAGTGCCTTTCAATGAATTACTCAACCTCGCCAAGCACAGTTTCTTCATTCGTAAGTGAGTACAATAATTCATACTTTGTAGGATTGTGGTAAGGATTAAAATATATAGGTCAAAAATTTAGCTCAGTGCCTGGCCTATAGTTGGTATTCAATAAATGGTAGCTATATCATTATAATTACCATAATTGTCCTTATTATCAAAAAACACCAGAGGAGTTTGCAAAAGCTCAACCACTTTGTAAGCAACAGAGTCAAAATTCAAATCCAGGCACTTTTTTCCAAACATCCTGGCCTCCACTCTAGCCTTGCTACTCAGAGTCTGGTCCAAGTTCCAGTAGTATTTTTGTATCCTGTAGGAGCTTCCTAGACATAGAGAATCTGAGACTCCACCCAGACTAACTGAATCAGAATCTACATTTTTTAGCAAAAGCAACTGAATCAGACTCTGCATTTTAACAAGATCCCAAGGTGACTTGTTTGCACATTAAAATTTGAGAAGTACAACTCTACAGTACCTGTGCTTTCATTGACTTGTCTGATAGGGTTATGCTCTGTTAAATCAATGGTGAATATTAGCCACATGCCCACTAGCTGTCCAGAATGTAAGTTCAACAAGGGTAAGGATTTTTATTTGTTTGCTCATAGCTGGATCTCCACTGCCTGGAAAAATGCCTGGCATATAGTAGAAGCTCAGTAAGTATCTATTAAATATATAAATCTAGGGCAAAAGTTGGGAGTTATCTTTCAGAGATATTTTTAATACTGAGGCATGATGAAGCACTGCTTCCTAGGCATACTTCATTATCAGTAAAGGTCCAGATAAGACAGTGCTCCCATTCTACTTACCCCAAATACTGGAGGAGAGAAGGAAAGAACTGGTTATTCTTGCTGCCCTTGCATGTTACCTTTTGTGCAAATTAATCTCATAACCTCAAAGCCCAGAGTTGGCAGCACACTTCTGTGTCCATGACACCCTTTTCGAAACACTTGGTTTCTATTACCAACATTCATCTCGTCTGTTAGTGAAGTTTTTAAAGCTTACACATCACAATCACTTTTCAAATGAAAATCTTAGTCATGAAAATGCCTAAATTTAAATCATACAATTAATTCATCTCCAATATTCACGCAATGAATCTCTGCCTCAAAGGTTAGTTTTTCATTATCAAATGGGCCAAAATGGTTTTAATAGATTCCTTTTCATTAAGCCTTCATAATACTTATCCAAACCTAAAAAAAAATCACTTTCTGCAATTTGTTGTAGTTATTTGTGTACATTTCGAACATCTCCCACTAAACTAAAAAAGTCTCACAAAGGGTAAATCCCTTTTAAAATTTTTTTTTGTCGTGTAATATTTGAAATATTGAAAAAAATACATGCAACATGCAATATTATAAAAAATAACAACATATTGGACATCCTAAATGCAGACCCACATAAGAAGAAAAGATAACCAATTCTATAGCATCCACCTCTGTGCTTGTGTTTGGCTAGGGCCAAAAAATGGCCCCCCCAAATATATATTTGCTTTGTAATCTTCAGAATCTATGAATATTCTGTGAATAATCTGTATATGCATGTGTATACACACAGTTATATATATGTCTCTGGACATAATATGCATGCAATGTTCTTTGTGACTCTTTTTTGAGGATACCTTGTATGTGATGTTCTTTGTGACTTTTGGTTAAAGAAGATAGTAATGGAGTAAAATTGATACTTGACAGTAAATCAGTTCTAACCTTAGTTCTGCTACAAACTTTCAGTCATACTAACCTCTTAAGGTGAAAGTTGCCTTTAAATAAAGAAATATGAATACATAATCTATAAGGATCCTAGGAGCTCTAAAATTCCATGATTCTATGAAAAAATTTTATGAAGCAACTGAAGAGAGAAAACAAGGGAATAAGTGAAACTTTAATATAACTATCAACTGAATTCATTGCTTTTGAAAGTTCCTTATGGCACTTACAGGAATGTAGAACTATTGACATTTTTAATGTAGTTTAATCTATTAATGATATATTGTCATGACTTTTGCCTTTGGTATCATATTTAGAAAGCCATTCCTCACTCAAATATAAAAATATTTACCTACATTTTCTTCATATTTTATATTATGTTTTTGATATTTAAATCCTTAATGCACTTGGACTTTCTTTTGGTATTTACTTGGTATTTGGAATGAGGTATGTATTTAGCTTTGTTTTGTTCCAAATATTCACTAAATTGTTCTAATACCATCTGGGAAGTACTCCATCCATTATACGCAAATCTTAAAAAGCCTTCATTGTGTTCTAAGGTCTTAACATTAAAATGCATTTTTATATTGAAAAATTTCATTATATTATTCTACCTTTGCATACCTAGAATGAACCCTACTTGGTGAAATATATTTGCTAATATTTATTTAACATTAATGCATCACAATTTATAAGTAAGCATGGTCTATAGTTGTCTTTAACTTTTTTATTTTTTTTAATGTCAGGGTTTCTCTGGCCTGTCAGATGCATTAGAAAAATTTCATAACAGGTTAGATAGCACAAGAATTGTCTGTTCTTTAATGAATTGATAGGACTATAATCTATAATTCCTTTAAATGTGATGTCATTTTTATGAAGAGACCTTTTATTACCTTTTAAATGTCTTCCATAATCTATTCAGGTTTTCTATTGCTTCTGGAGTTAATATTGACCATTTATGTTTCACAATAAAGTTTTCCATTCAATGAGAAACATCTGTAAAGCTAATGTGCATCAAGAATCTCTAAGAGTGCAACACAAATTTTTTTAACTTTTTTTGACCATAAACATGTTGTTGTTTAACTCATCCTTTGCAGGACTATTGTTCTAACTTATATATTTTGGAAAATGCTGACACAATGCCTTAAAGTATTTCTTTAAATTTGTTTTCAAATTCTCTCCATATAAACAATAACTCATTCAGTATCCAAGTGCCCCTAACTACAATGATTTGAATTTCCTTTGGGTGAGGAATGCACTGTAGAAAATTTTGGATAAAACAGTAAAGATCAATTATATAATACTTGAAAACTCCCATTTTTTTCCTTTCTTTTTTTTTTTTTTTTTGTTGGCCAGGAGTATCTGTATTTTCTAGCACAGAAATATCTGTATTTTCTAGCATAAATTATATGCCAGTTGTTTATATGTTACCAACACATGAGCTATCTTTTCGGTTGGTTTTGTTTTCTTTCAGAGACTCAAAATGGCACACTAGTATTAATATTCATAGAATGTATTTCCTTGTAAGTGAAATTGTATGTTAAAAATATAGGGATATAAAACTTTTCTAATAAATCAAATAAATCCATAAACAATTTTAAACTGTTAAAACTATTACAGTAGCAGAAGCGAAGCCAATTCCAACTTCAATTTCCAATCAAACTGACTCCAATCTAATTACTAAGTGACACAATCCAAAGAAACGTGAAGGTATTTATACCAGCCTCATGCCAAGTCCTGGCTGCTTGGCTAAAATGCAAGTTCTGACATAAGTGTGTCTGTGGTCCTCTCCCATGTTCTGGATGTACATAGACATGTCTGAACTGATGATGAAAATTCAGAAACTAAGATGGGAATGTGCTTCTTCTTCAGATGACTTTTTAACATGTAATATGTTAGTTTTAGAATCATTTTAGAAATGTGGTTGGCTCAGTTTAACCAAAGTATAATAGTATAATTATCCTTGTAATTTTTTCACAGTATAAGAGCCCTTTACTAAAAATAGTAACTTACACAGTTTTGAAATTCCTTATAGGTTATCTAATATAAAACCTCCACCCAGTGCAGATACAGGAGCTGTTTACATGGCAAGATAGAGCCCAGTTGGAGAGTAGGAAAATGCCTGTTTTTTGTTTGTTTGTTTGTTTGTTTGCCTTTAGCTAGCCAGAGATCTTGAAAGAATTGGGTACAATATTTCCTGACAGTTCTAATACCCAGTTTACATAACAAGGTAATAGATATTTATGAAAGCCAAAGCAATAATTGGAAACGTGATAGTATTAGGGGTGTTGCAGTTGGATGGGGCAGGGGGGTTAGTCATTTTATAGAGATGCTTATATGACTGGGGTCATTTCATCCACCCTGGGGTGAAAATTATTTTCGAGGTAGAAAGTCTATATCCTGCTGAGAATCTTCTCATCCATCTGACCCTTGAGGCATAGAACTTAGGGACTGGCTTGGCAAAAGCAGTGGGAGTGTTAGCCCATTAACACTCTGTTTTTCATCACTGGCTAAGAGCTCACCTAACAAGGTTGTCTTGGCAGTATCTGTCATATTTGAAACCATGATTAATCTGTCTCCCGTTGAGACATTTCTGATTGCAACATCTTCTGAGCTGTTTAGAACACTGATATCTGCTTCTGGAAGTTGCTGGAATCCAGCTGAAGCTCCCAGAACTTGAAGACAGATTCCCAGAGACTTAGATCTGGTAATGACGATTACATATTTGCAGAGCCTGGGTCATGGCATATCAGTGAGACATGGGAAATTTTGGAGGTACAAAATTTTAAATGTTGGTGAGGAATGTTGTGTTTTGATTCTGTCAAGTTAAGCAAGAGATAGTGAGAGTATAATGGAGAGTTTTCTAGGCATGTTATGACGAGTTTTTTCTTTCAGAAAGTGGTAGCATTTAGAAAGCAGATGTCAGTATATTTGAATGTCAACAAGAAGAGGTATTACAAGTCTACACCTGAAAAGACTAGCAATGGGTATTTTTTATGAACCTTTCTTTCAGGTTATTCATCTAGGGGTTTGAAAAATAATGTTTAGATAATGTTTTCAAAACTGGTTAGCATTTTAAACAAGCTCTTTATGTTCTCATATGTATTCATGCCCATTCCTTGAGCATGAATATTCTTTTTAATGACTGGGATCATCTGTAGGGAATGTGTGGCCAACTGGCTGGTAAGAGTAACATCTCTGCTTATGGAAATGAGTAATTTGTCAAGGACACACCATTCTCCTTTTCTGCTGCTTTGTAATAAATAGTCTTACTGGGTGAGGAGTAAAACTACGGTTCACATTGATATATAAAACAGTAACATGCTCCTGTACCCTCTTAATTGCAGACTTTCATTCAAAGCTGGGAAGATGAGGATGAGCCACCCTGATGGGCTAATATCCCCTCTAGACATAGAGAGATTTAATAATTGTTATTTAATTCTATATATATGTCAAAGCCAGTTTTTTTTTTCTGTTTTTTACAAAATATCCTTTACCCTTTATTTTCTGTTTCTAGAAATAAGAAAGCAATTCTTACCAGACTTTCTTCGTGTCTGAAAAAAGAAAGTTCAAATATATAGCACTTTGGCACACTTGGCACTTTAGCCTGGAAATAATGACCATGTAGAACTAAATCTGTGGGTAGGAATATGGAGTTAAATGTGCCATTTTACTCAAATGTGACTTGGTTTCATATTCCTTCACTGGTCTGTCCTAATTCTTCTTTACTTTGTAAAGAAATTGAGGGAAAATTTATCTGCTTTACAGCTCTTCCTTTGTTATCTATTTTATTTGATTTTTTAAAGTTTAGAAGCAACAATCTTTCAGAGACTATTTTGCCTGAAAAATAGTAATTTTGTTCTTTGTATTATAGAAGACATGTGAAATATAGTGCCCTCTAGATGTTTACTATTCCTTTTTCTTTTCTCACCTAGCATTTTATTCCCCATTCATTCTAAAACTCTTCTCTTCTGCTGCCTCTATTCTTGGAGCACAGAGCTATTGGCCAATCTATTTGAAGATCCTATCAAAATTGCCTAGTTCTTCCTTTGATTCAAAGGTGCTTAATCCTCCAATCTGAAATTTCTAGGACTGGATATACTATTGTGTAAAGATTTCCTTTCATTCACTTGTTGATAGACTCCTCACTTCCCGATTCATTACATCTTTCACTATAGGGGTGGGGAAAACAGAGAAGCAATTTAGATCTAGTTTCTAATGAACTTTGCTACTAATAGTTGTGTAAGATGTGAGTCACTGTTTTCTGATAAGAGATTAAGAATACCAGAGCTTTGAGAAGACGCTGAGGTAGGGGCAAGGCAGAACCTAAATTTGTGTAAACACGCAACAGGTTTTAGATTGAAAGTGTCAGATAAGAAGGAAAAATATGGCAGGTACCAAAACACTCTAATTGATTGACAACAGTCTTTTGGCAAACACAGTCATTTGTATTGCTGCCAAGAATCCTGTAATAAACAAAAACTTTGGGAAACTGCTGATGGTTATTACAAGATGGAAATACTAGACCTTTAGAACTTTGCCCCATAAGAAGATATCTAGGACCTTTTCTCAGAGTTCATTGAGTTTACATTTAAACCTAATTATTTCTAAATGACATAAGCCATATTTTTATTATAACAGTAATTCAAGATAATAAAGTCATTGAGGAAAATATATATGATCAATAAGTAAATTAGTGGAAGAAGGAAAATTTTTATTCCTAATAACCAAATATAACCATTATCATTTTGAAGTAATTTTTATTGTTTTTTTGAAGATCATACTTTTTAAAAATTTGTTTTGGAAATTTAAAAAATAAGATTTTAATAATTTATATAACAGTTGTTTAAAAATTGTTTTTGCTTGTATAGTCCAAATTTTTCAAAACTCTATAAGTAATTGCAAAATTTTAAGTTGACTTATAAAATTTTTGACATAATTTTAAAACGTTGCTAAGGATACACTTTATGGCACACTGTAAATATTGATAGTTTAAAATAAAATTGTTACACAATTTTTTTCAATGACTCCAATAGGATAATGATTTGATACTTAATATCATCCATTGAAAAAAATTATCTTATTTAATGGATTGACATTTTATATCTTTTATTTTTCTCCTTTGATTCATATTCTCATTCCACTTTTGTCTACAGGTATTTTATATACTCATACAAATATATACTCTAATGTAACATTTTTTATGTTTTAAAGTCTTTTATTGATCAATAGATAATTCTCTGCAACTAAAAAGTGCATGTATATTAAAATTTAAATTATTTTCACTTTCTGTAACTATAAGGTGGTATTTTAATTTTTTAATGATATTATTTTAATTTTCATTAGTATATAATTGGTCAAGGGACACTAAACATATTAGAAGTTAACTGAATAATGATTAAGCATTAAAAGTAAGATTTTATTAGCAATTCATCTCTTAATGACATAAATGGACATTTTCCTTTTAATTTATGAATCCATTAATGATTATTATTTATTGACAGGTGTGACGAAATTCATCAGCAATTCTTTTTTGTTTGTTGAATAGATATAAATGCTACATAACCATGTTTAAGTAATGCCATTCAATGCTTTGAACTCTTTCTGAAGCTCTGTATCACAAATCACATAATGATGCATCAACACATCATCATCATTATTATTATTATTTTTTTGAGACAGGGTCTCACTTTGTTGCCTGAGCTAGAGTGTTGTGGCATCAGCCTTGCTCACAGCAACCTCAAACTCCTGGGCTCAAGCAATCCTCCTGCCTCAGCCTCCCGAATAGCTGGGACTACAGGCATGCACCACCATGCCCGGCTAATTTTTTCTATATATATTTTTAGCTGTCCATATAATTTCTTTCTATTTTTAATAGAGACAGGGTCTCGTTCTTGCTCAGGCTGGTCTCGAACTCCTGAGCTCAAACAATCCACCTGCCACGGCCTCCCAGAGTGCTAGGATTATAGGCGTGAGCCACCGTGCCTGGCCAACACATTATTTTTTATACTCTATCTGCTAACAACTCAAGTGGATCCTTTTTCAATTTTTTTTAAAGAAAAGAATTGGAAACTCTGGTTTGCAGAGGTTAAATGCCCTTGGGAAAGGGTTGTTACTTTCTTAAAGTCACTTCCTTTCCCGATACCAATGTCAACATGGTCACTTGTTCCTTTTTTGGGAATCTCAGATGTTTTTACAGTCTAGGACAATTTGTCAGGGTGGCAGTCTGCCCTCAGTTCTTGGTGTGCTCTTGGCAGAAAAATGACCAGATACACTAAAGTGTCAAGTCCAGGCTGTTATTAGTATCTTGGAAAAATCACTGGCAGGGCCAATGGAACAGAGTAACTTCAGGCAGGAAACAGTTTTACATGAGCAGCTCTTTACTGTAGAACAAAATGGGTCTGTCTCTGTGAGGAAGCGGGAGGAAAAGGGGAGAGGAGGGGGTGAGGAGAGTGGGGAGGGGGAGGGGGAGGGGGGGAGAGGGGGAGACTGACTCTCTCACCAATTTCTTGGATTGTTTTCTTTTATTGGCCCAGTCCGAGGGAGGGCTCTCAAAGGTGTAGGATATTAACAAATGATCAACAGGTGTCCTCAAGATTCCATCTGCATATATGACCTCCTCTGAAAGCTCACCTGGGAAGGTGAACCGTAATGTAGATTTAAGCTAATTATATAATTACCCTTAGGTTACTCTAGGTCACTTTCCAAATCCTATTATGTCCGGGCTGGGGAATTCCCAGATTGATAAAGCATTCCCTCCTTCCCCAGGTGTAGCACTTGTTGGGGATAGGATTGAGGGTGGGGCAACACCAAAATGGAGTGCCTGCCCTTATCCTTCTTCCCAGGTGGAGCAATTGCTGGAGACAGCACCGAAGTAGGGCACCGTTGTCTCCAGCTGGAGATCCTAATTATCTACCTAACAAATTCATCACAGTAAGATCCAGGAAATGAGAGCTTTAGGCTTTTCCTTCGTAGAGTTAGAAAAGGAGAACCTGCTTGAAGCCAGAAATTCTCCAGCCATATTCATGTTATAAAAGAGTGTATATGTGAGTCAAAGGTCTAGAATTCAATTCTTTAAAAATTATTTATGTGCTTATGTATTCCTTGAAAGTCATTTTATACCCTAGTTGCATGTAGACTAGTGGTATATACAATTCTTTCTCCTAACAACTTTTGTCTCCTATTTAACATAATATTATAAGTATGTTTTCAGTTATATAGCTTTATAAATAGTTAATAGCTTTACCTATAAGATTAAATTAACACATTGTAGTTTATATGATTTCTTTTATAATTGAAAACATATTTTGAATTTTTATTTATTACAAATAATAATAAAAGCAATCTTGTACAAAAACAATCCCTCCCCCAATCTTCAAATTGAGAATTTATCATACTATAAATTTATTGAGTGGAACTTCTGTGATGTAAGTTGTGGATGTTCTTCAAAACTTCCAGTAAATATAGCAATATGTGAAATAAGTTGTACTAGTTTATGCCAGGACTAGTAATCATTGAAAACACCTGCTTTGCAATGTCGTTTCCAGCTTCCTTTTAATTGGGGTTATAATTATTTTCAGTAAAATGCTATTGGCAATTAACTCAATCTAGATCATTACCCTAGAAGTTTCTTCTTATCCCTTTACAGTCAACCCCATCACAAAGCAAACGCTATTGTGATTTCTATTCCTGTCGTTTTGTCTGTTCTTGATCTTCACAGAAACGGAATTATAGAGAGTGTGCATTCTTTGGGTCTGCCTTCTTTTGTTCATATAATGTTTGTGAGATTTATCTATGCTATTGAAGGTGCCAATGAGTACTATTCCAAAGCATAAATGTAACACAGTTGTGTCTGTTCTACTATTGAAAAACATTTGGATTATTTCCAATAATTTGCTATTATGAACAAAGCTTCAGTGAACAGTCTTGCTAACAAGCCTTTATGTGGACCAATATTTTCTTTCATTTTGAGCAACTACCTAAAAGTGGCATTGCTGTCTCACAGGGTTTTAAAAGACTGTCACAGTTTCTGACAATCATTGTAACATTATAAACTATAACCATATATCCCATCAGCAATATGTGATGAGAGATCCAGTAGCTCCTCATCTTCTCCAACATTTGCTGGGGTTGGTCTTTCTAATTTTAGCCAATCCAGTGGGTATGCTGTAGTATCTTATTGGGGTTTAAATTTGCATTTTTCTAAATGTTGACCATCTTTTCATGTGTTTATTGGCTCTTTATATATTCTTTTTTGTGAAGTGTCTGTCCAAGTATTTTTTCCATTTTTTAAATTTACTAATTTTTTATTTGTTTTCTATTTATGGAGTTCTTGAAATTTCTTAGAGTAATTTATCAGGTGTCTATTGCAAATATTTTTTTTCTGTGGATTGCCTTTTTAAAAATTGTATATATTTAAGGTGAACAACATAATGTTTTGGTGTACACATATAGAGAAATGGTTACTATAGTCAAGTAAATTAACATATCCTTCATCTTAGTTACCCTTACATGTACATGTGTGGAAAGAGCATCTAAAATCTACTGTTTTAGCCAAATTCCAAATATAATATTATTAACTATAGTCCTCATGTTGTACATTAGCCTTTTTATTTTCTTAATGATGTTTTTGATGATCAGAAGCTTTTTATTTTAATAGTTTTACCATTTCGTCCTTTATGGGTGTTGTCTATTCCAAATTTGTAAAAATACCATTCTTCGTTATAAGAGCTTTATAGTTTAGCTTTTACTTTTAGATTTGCAATGCACTTCAGGTATATTTTTATATCTGCGTTGAGAAATGTATCAGAGTTATTTTTTTCAAAATTGATATCCAATTGTGTGAGCAGAAATAATTATTGAAAAGACTTTTCTCTTTGAAATACAAAGTCATTAGACTAATATAATTTGATCTATTTCTGTATGCTACTCTTTCCACAAATCTTTTTCAATTTTTTTGCCAATGCCACATTGTCTTAATTACAGTAGCTTTACAATAAATCTCAAAATCACGTAATGTCAGCCCTCTAACTCCATTATTATTTTTCAAGGCTATTATAGGTCTTTATAATTCTATATCAATTTTGGATTCAGTTTGTCAGGTTTTACAAAAAAAGAAAAAATTCTAGGATTTTCGGTGTAATTTAATCTGTAGCTCAATTGATTAAACTGGGAAAAAGTGATAGCTTAATAATATAGAGTCTTGATGTATAAACAAAGTATGTCTCTCCATGTATTTAGGTTTCTTTATGTTTTGTAATTTTCAGTGTGAAGATCTGATAGACGTTTTGTTAAATTTATTTATTATTTTGTGTCTTATGCTATTTAACTCATTTAAAAATTTTTATTTTTGAGGCATTTTTTTCAGTTAGCATAACAAATGTAGTGTAATGACAATCCCGAACTTTTCTCAGTTGAAATCATATTTTTGCCACTTTCTAAATAGATAGGAAATGTATAATTTTCAGGAATATTTTTAGCTAAGAAGAGCTAAAACCAGCAATGACGACAGCAATAAATGTTTGGTAACAAAGGGAGTGAGCTTCATTTACCTAATTACCATTCACACATGTATTCAGCAAATCCATATTGTGGACCTACTATAATGTGGACCTAGCATTCAAATGTTCATGACCTAAATGCCTATATGTGGTGGACAGATAAGGTGTTTACACTAAATAAATAAATGCAGTACTGCTTCCTCACATATCTTTGTAGCAGATATATCCTGATTATTCCAGTGTTTTATTCCAGGCTCCATACTGTGAGTCAGCTGAACCAAAGCTTCCTTTCCATTCTCATTAATGCACAGCCCCAGCTCAACCTAATTACAGCCTTTTGCAGGGATTTATCTGTGCTGTTTCCATTTACTCGTCTGTTTATTTTCTTCAGAGAGAACAGTCCTATTTTAGAAGCCCTTTAAAATCACATCACAAAATGGTGATGTGATTCTTACTGCTACAGAGGGAAGAATTGAAAGAGAGAGAGAGAGGGAGAACCTCTGAGATGGTGCGCTGCAATGGTCAGTAATTTCTCTTCTCTTGAATGAAGAATTTTATCCTGTTTTTCACCAGAGATCAAGAACGAGGAAGCTGAAAAGATGATCAACTTCTTTTGAATAAGATTTTCAACCCATAATCTTTATATAAATATTAGCTTTCTATTACATTCCATGAAACATAGTCATGCTGATAGTCATTAACAGAAATGAAATGATACATGAAATGCTCTTCCAACACACAGGAGAGGCAGTAAAGAACGGTGGTTACATCTGTAGATTCTTGGTTCAAACCAACTAGAAACAAACCACAGTACAGCAATTACTAGCTATGTGAATTTAGCTAACCTATTTTTCTTCTCTATGAATTAGTTTCACTTCTGCTTTCCCACTTTTTTTGTTATTTTCTTTTTCACTTTATTTTATTTAACAGCACCTTCAGTATCATGCCGAATAGAAGTGATGAGATAGACATGCTTTCTCTTGTCCCATTCTTAAGTTAAAAGTATTCAATATATTATCAGTAATATCAATTCTATTTCTCATAGAATTCCTTCGTCTGAAGAATTTCCTTTCTCTTTTGTGAAAATTTTTTATTATGAAGAGGTGTTAAGTTTTGCCAAATGTATTTTCCAATTTTAAGACTAATCATTTTTATTATTTGCTAATGGATTAATTTCCATATTATTCTAATAACCTCAACTCCAATTTATTCACCAGAACATTAAGAAAAGTTTATCAGGCAGAGTTGTATAGCAATAGCTTCAGGGACACAGGAACAACTTCAGTGTTATAGATCAGTAAAATTGTTGGTAAGCGTAGTAATTTCTTCCTTGTATTAGACAGGATATTCACCAATGAAACCATTTGGGCCTAGAATTTTTGTTCATGTATGCAGGAATATTTTGTAAACAAATGCAATTTTTAAAGTAGATATAGAGCTAATCAAATAATTTATTTCTTCTTAAAATGGCTTTTAAAGTTGTGTTTTTCAAGGAATTTGTCCGATCAATCTAATTTATCAAATGTATTATCATATAGTTAATAAAATATTTATTATCATTTTATTGTTTGTATTATCTTTAATGATATTCACTCTTTCATTTCTGATATTGGTGCACTTTTTACCTCCATTTTTCTTGCCTATTTTTACAAGTGTTAATCGATTTTGTTAACCCTTTCAAAAGGATTACTTTTGGCTTAATTAATTTTTCTTTTATTCTCTGTTATTTTATTGATTATTTTCTCATATTTTTCTTACTCTTCTTACTTTGGGCTTAATTTGATTTTCTTTTTCTACCTTCTGAAGGTAGAAGCTCAGATCATTGATTATAAACTTTTCGTTTTCCTAATATAGACAGTTAAATAGCTAAATTTCTTTCTAAGCACTACTTGGGCTATCTCCCAAATTTTGCTATGTAATGCTTTTATTCTCATTTAGTTGCAAGTATTTTCTAATTTCCCTTTATATTGTTTTTATTTCTGTAGGTTCTTTAGATATGTTCTGCAAATGTCAATTATAACAACTTGGTTGATAGTGTTGTTCAGATTTTCTACATCTTTAATGATTTCTGGCCACTTCTTCTGTTTATTAGTGAAAGAGAGATGTTGAAATCTCCAACTATGAAACTGAATTCCCTTTAGTCGTGTCAGATTTTTCTTCATGTATTCTGAAATGCCATTATTAGGTGCCTACACATTTAGGATTTGTTTTTGTCTTCCTGATGAATTGACTATTGTCTTCCAAATTAATTAACATTATGAAATACCCCTCTTTGTCTCTGATAATGCTCTTTGTCTTGAAGCCTACTTTGTCTGACATAAATGTGCCAGCTTTCTTATGCTTACTGTTTACATAGTATACTTCTTTTTTTCTTTTACTTTTCACCTATTTTTCTTTATATTTAAAGTATATCTTTTGTTGAAAGCCTATAGTTGGGCCTTGCTTTTAATATATAGTCTGGCAATCTTGCCTTTTATTTGGAGTATTTTGTACATTTGCATTTAATGTAATTTTTCATATAATTGGGTTTAAGTTTGCCATTCTTGACCTCTTGTTATTTGTGTTCCACTTGTTCATTCGCTTGCTTGCTTTCTTGCTTGCTTGCTTGCTTTCTCTCCCTTCCTTCCTTCTTTCTTTCCTTCTCTCTCTCTTTCTTTCCTCCCTTGCCCCTTTCCTGTCTACTAGGAT